>NC_138978.1:48782190-49982190 GCF_964341445.2 Mesoplodon mirus | reverse complement strand
CACCATAAACTGTAAGATTCACCACTGTTCTATGTATGTTTAGAAAAACACACTAACAATTAAACCACAACATAAGGCTCTCTTATCACATAGATTGTAAGACTAACAATTAAACCACAACATAAGACTCTCTTATCACATAGATTGTAAGATGCAACTTGATCTTAGAGTTGCTAACATGTGGAAATGTAGAGTCTGAGAATCTACAAAATATGACACTTGCAAGCCTGTTGTGAGCTCTAAAATGAGACCACATGTGGGAAAATGCCTACCTAGTGGAGTGCTAGACACATTTTAGGAGCAGATATATATTTGTGATTAACATTCATTCTCATAAAAAATTGTCTAGGCCCTCTGCAATTTCCTGGGAAGTGGGATTTGACATCAAATACTGTAGCTCCTTTCGCTTCTCTCCACCAACCACCTGATCCTTTAGAACATTTAGCAAATATCTACTAGGTGCCATTAAGATGCTAAGAGCTCTACAAGCATTGATTTATCAGATGAGTTAGCATTTCTTCACTGATACACAGAATGACCCACTAAGACCAGGATGACCACATCTTGAACCTTCTGTCCAAGGCTCACGTCCCCACCAACTGTTTGACAGAAGTGTTGCCTCTGGGCTGGTGAAGGCAGGGAGGGTTAGGAGCACCATTTGGACTTCTGCCCATCAGAGCTCCTGCTGCCCAAACAAGTGATCAGAAGATGCTCAGCCTCACCAATGATTTTTTTAATATGCTTTGCTTTATGCTTTGTCCTCATTCTCATATTTTTAAAACATTTTCTTTTAAAAATATTTTCTTAATCATTTAACAACATACACCTGTACATGCTATAGTTTAACGTTTTACCTTTATATTTTTAGTTTTTTAATTCCTATTTTACATTTTAAAGATCCTCTTCTTAACTTTTTCACTTCGTAGGTTATGGCTTATAATCATTATCCTTTACCTCTTTCATTTTCATATTTTTATTCATTATATTTTAGACTTTCATCTTATTTTTAATTTCATTCAGACTTTCTCATTATTATATTTCAACTCTTAGCCTTTCATTTCACTAGATTAAAAATTCTCGGGCTTCCCTGGTGGTGCAGTTGTTGAGAGTCCGCCTGCAGATGCAGGGTACACGGGTTCGTGCCCTGGTCCAGGAAGATCCCACATGCTGCAGAGCGGCTGGACCCGTGAGCCATGGCTGTTGAGCCTGTGCATCCGGAGCCTGTGCTCCACAACGGGAGTCGCCACAACAGTGAGAGACCCACATACCGCAAAAAAAAAAAAAAAAAAAAAAAAAAAAAAAATTCTCATTTTTATTTCTAATGGATGCCCTTTTACTTAAAAATAAGATCATTGAAATTTAAAATTATCTTCTTTCCTACTTTGTTTTATTCTTCATCCATTTCTACCCTAAAATTTTTCTTTGTCTTTTTAGTATGTTCTTATAATGACATATAAGAAGCATAACTCCTGGGTCATATAAAAAAGAGAGTTCATCAGACTCAAAAGACATATATACTACATAATTCCAACAAAAACAGGCAAAATTAATACATGCTGTTAGAAGTCAAGATAATCATTATTCTGGTTGGGGGGTGAGGATTTATCCACATCACAGATGGTCATTGGATGCCTCAGAGATGCAGTCGGAGGGGAAATTGAAGGAAGTTGTGGAGGGGAACAGACTTAACTCTCTCTGTGCTATTAAGGATTGTTTACTCTCTTGCCCCTCAAACTTTTGAATACTCCAAAGCCTCCAGGATAGCCCCTCTCAGGCTCACAGTTCTCTCTGTGCAGGCAATCCACCTGCCTTACTAACAATCTCACTCATTTATCCATCCCACAATATTATTGTCTGTCTGCAGAACTCTGAACAAGGTGTGGCATTGAGTCAGTAACAGATGTCAACAGACGTCATTTATTTTTCTCTCTCCCCACTGGACCATAAGCTCTATAAGGAAGGAGGCATTATCTGAGATGGGAGGGGGATGAAAGAGAAGCACATGGAGGGCAATCTAACACTTTAGGTGTGGGTGGGGAGAGCTTGGGGAAAACTCTCTGGAGAGAGACTCACCTTCAGGTGAAATCTCTAGGATCTAGGCACATGGAGTCAGAAGCAAGAGGAGAGTGCTCCAAGCTGAGATGACCACATGGGCAAAGGTCTGCAGGTGAAGAGTGTAGAACTCTTGAGGAACTGAAAGAGACTCAGTCTGTAAGGTTCTCAGCATTTCACAATACCAGCACTTTAAAATCTATGAGTTTTGCCAAACTGTGCCAACATATACCATATGCCAGGCTGGGTAGATGGATGGGAGGTTTCACCTGAGAAGAGCATTGCTTTTGAGCAATGAGGTGGCTCCACCTAGGAGGAGCACAGGGACAGGTCTGAGCCAGGCTTCTGGCACCCTTTTCTGATGTTAGCCTTGTGTTTCCACGTTGTTCCATCAACTGTCCTGGTAGATTTCCAGGGGCTGCCTCTTGATATGTGGCTTCTCCCATAATCTCCTTTGTCTGATGGTCAGAGAGAAGCTGACTAGAGTTTTAAAAACAGGATAAACTGCCCCAGTGACTACAAAATTTACACTGAGTATACCATACTCACCCAAAGCACTGGAACCCAAGGCATCTCTGGTCTTTGGGCCCACTAGAAAAGATCATGGGGCCCAGGGAAGAGAACAAGACTGCCCTTCTCTATTTCTTATCCAGGTTTCCCAAGGGGAATACTAAGCTGCTCTGTATACTACAAACCTTAAAGTAACCATTAACCATTGTTATCACAAAACAAAGAGATCTAACTAACAAGTCAAAAAGGAGATAAAACTGAATCATAAAAAAATACCCCATCCAAAAGAAGGCAGAAAATAAGGGAAAAGGAAGTGAAGAGCAGATGGGACAAATAGAAAACAAATAGTAAGATGACAGACCTAAACCTAAGTATGTTAGTAATCATATTAAATGTAATTGGCCACATAAACATAAATGCAAAATTATAAACAAAATTTTAGCAAATTGAATTTAAAAATATTTTAAAAAGTCAATGTATCATGACCAGGTAGGATCAATCCCAGGAACTCAAGGTTGCTTTTGTATGCAAAAAATTAATTAATGTAATTCACTATATGAACAAACTAAAATATATATAGCCATCTCAATAAATGCCAAAAAATAATAATAATAATAAGCACTTGACAACAACCAACATCCGTTTCTGGTAAAAACTCCTAGCAAACTAAGAAAAGAATGGAACTTCCTCAGTCTGATAAAGCGCATCTGTGAAAAACCTACAGCTGGAATCATTCTTAATGGTAAAAGACTGAATGCTTTCCCTCCTAAGATCAGGAACAAGACAATGATGTCTACTCTTAGTACATCAATTCAACATTGTACTGGAGGGTCTTGTAAGCATAATCAAGCAAGAAAATGAAATATCATGCATCTAGATTGGAAAAGATGAAATAAAACTGTCTTTACTCACAGATAACATAACCATCTATGTAGAAAATTCTGTATACTTTACAAAAACACTACTAAGACTACTGAGTTTAGCAAAGTGGAAGAATACACTGTCAATATTCAAAAATCAATTGTATTATGGGGAGGAGGAAGGGTAAGATGGAACGAAATGAGAGAGTGGCATGGACTTATATATACTACCAAATGTAAAATAGATAGTTAGTGGGAAGCAGCCACATAGCACAGGGAGATGAGCTCGGTGCTTTGTGACCACCTAGAGTGGTGGGATAGGGAGGGTGGGAGGGAGACGCAAGAAGGAGGAGATATGGGGATATATGTATATGTATAGCTGATTCACTTTGTTATAAAGCAGAAACTAACACACCATTGTAAAGCAGTTATACTCCAATAAAGATGTTTTTAAAAAGACAAAAAAATTAACCAATAGAATAAAAATTGTATTTGTGAAATAGAACAACAACAAAAAAATCAATTGTATTTCTATATACTAGCAATAAACAATCATAAATAGAAAGTTTTAAAGATACAATTTATAAAAGCATCAAAAATGTGAAATACAACTAAGTCTGACAAAAGCTGTGAAGAACCTACACACTTAAAACTAAAAAATATTGCAGAGGTCAAAGAAGACCTAAATAAATAGAGAGATAAATTCTATTCAGGGTTTAGATGTTTAAATGGTAATCCTCCCCATTTTGTCTTGTTGATTCAACACATCCCAACCAAAAGCCCAGCCAAAATCCCAGCAGGGTTTTTTGCAGAACTTGACAGGCTGATTCTAAAACTCATGTGGAAATGGAAATGATCTAGAATAGTCCTAACAACTTTGATGAAGAACAAAATTGCACAGCTATTGCTATCTAATTTCAAGACATAATAAAACTACAATAATGAAGACATTTGATATTGTCATAGACAAATAAACAAATAGATCAATGGAATCAAATACAGTTCAGAAATAGACCCACACATATGTCGACAACTGATTTTTTAACAAAGAATCAAGTGGCAATTCAATGGAGAAAGAATAGTCTTTTCAAAAAATGGTGCTGAAGCAGACATTCATATGCAGAAAAGTGAACTTTTATCTATACTTCATACAATATAGGAAAAATGAACTCAAATAGATTGTATGAAAACCTAATGTAAAACCTAAACCGTACACTCACAAAAATTAACTTGAAATGGATTAAAGACTTAAATGTAAGACCTGAGAACCATAAAACTTCTAGAGGAAAAATCTCCTTCACAT
The DNA here is from genome assembly GCF_964341445.2 of Mesoplodon mirus. Classification (NCBI taxonomy): domain Eukaryota; kingdom Metazoa; phylum Chordata; class Mammalia; order Artiodactyla; family Ziphiidae; genus Mesoplodon; species Mesoplodon mirus. The sequence goes on along the minus strand of NC_138978.1, from coordinate 49,977,465 downwards.
TGATCTTGGCAATAATTTTTTGTATATGATATCAAAAACACAAACAACAAAAGCAAAAATAAACAAATGGGACTACATCAAACTAAAAAACCTCCGCACAACAAAAGAAAAAAAAATCAAAGGGAAAGACAATATATGGAATGGGAGAAAATATCTGCAAACCATATATCTGATAAAAGGTTAATACCAAGGTGTAAAAGGAACTCATGCAATTCAATAGAGAAAAATATATATGATTTTAAAATGGGCAAAGAAACTGGATAGACATTTTTCCAAAGAAGAAATACAGGTACATGAAATGGCCATAAGTAAAAATGTGCTCAACAACACTAACCATCAGGGAAATGCAAATCAAAATCACAATGAGATTATTATTTCATATCTGTTAGAATGGTTATTATCAAAAAGACAAGAAGTAAGTGTTGGTAAGGATTCAGAGAAAAGGGAATCCTCATGCACTGTTAGTGGGGATGTAAACTGGTACAACCACTAAGCCAAACAGTATGGAACTACATCAAAAAATTTAAAATAGAACTACGATATGATCCAGCAATCCTACTTCTGGGTATATAGCTGAACGAAATGAAATCCCTATCTCAAAGAGGTATGTTTCCCCATGTTCATTAAAACATTATTCACAATAGCCAAGACAAGGAAATAGTCTAAGTAAGTGTCTGTTGATGAATAAAGGGATAAAGAAAATGTGAATAAATATTTGTGAATTTTTTTAAAAACCTAAACCATTAAACTTTTAGAAGATAACAGAGGAAAAAATTTTTGTAGCCTTGATCAGGCAAAGATTTTTTTAGCTCTGACAATACAACCATGATCCATAAAAGAACAAATTGATAAATTGATAGACAGTTAAGAGAATGAAAAGAAAGGTCAGAGACTGAGAGAAAATATTTATTTACAAAGCACTAATTTGATAAAGAACTTGTGTCTGAAATGCAAAAACAACTCTCAAAACTCAATAGTAGGAAAACAAAAGACCCAATTTTTTAAAATCAACAGAAGATTTGAACATACACTGCAGAAAAAAGATATACGTATGTCAAATAAGCACATGAAAAGATGCTCAACAGAACAGTATAGAGGTTCCTTAAAAAACTAAAAATAGAACTACCATATGATCCAGCAATCCCACTCCTGGGCATATATCTGGAGAAAACCATAATTGAAAACAGATACATGCACTCCAGTGTTAACTGCAGCATTACTTACAATAGCCAAGACATGGAAACCACCTAAATGTCTATCAACAGATGAACGGATAAAGAAGATGTGATACATATATACAATGGAATACTACTCAGCCATAAAGAAGAATGAAATAATGCCATTTGCAGCAACATGAATGAACATAGAGCTTATTATACTAAGTGAAGTAAACCAGACAGAAAAAGACAGATATCATATGATATCAGTTATATATGGAATCTGAAGGAAAAAAAAGATACCAATGAACTTACATACAAAACAGAAACAGACTCACAGACATAAAAAGAAACTTATGATTACCAAAGTGGAAAGGGGTGGGGGGATAAATTAGGAGTCTGGGGTTAAAATATACACACTATTATACGCAAAAGGGATAACCAAAAAGGACCTACTGTATAGCACAGGGAACTATATTAAATATTTTGTATCAATCTGTAAGGTAAAAGAATCTGGAAAAGAATATATATATATAAACTGAATCACTTTGCTGTACACCTGAAACACAATATTGTAAATCAACTATACTTCAGTTTTTTTAATGGAAATTTTAAAAGATGCTCAACAGCATAGCCATAGGGAAATGCAAATTAAAATCCAATAAGGTACCACTAAACATCGATTAGAATGGCTAAAATTTTAAAAGACTGACTATACCAAGTGTTGACAGATTTGAAAAACTAGATCTCTCATACACTGATGGTGGGAATATAAAATGCTATAACCACTTTGGAAAACAGTTCAGCAGCTTCTTAAAATGTTAAACATACAGCTACCACATGATCCAGCCATTCCACTCCAAGGTATTTGCCCAAGGGAAAATGAAACACCAACCCATACAAAGTACATGAATGTTCCTAGCAGTTCTCTTTGCAATAGCCAAAAACTAGAAAAAAATAATACATCCATCAACAAACAGGTCAATGGATATAAAAATTGTGGTATATTCACGCAATGGAAAACTACTCAGTGATAAAACATGAAGACACAAAATGGATGAATCCCAAAATAATTATGTTGTGTAAAATAAGCTAGCTTTTTCTTAAAGAGTACACTATATGATTGCCTTATGTAAAGTTCTTTTTAAAGTGAACAGATTTATAGTGACAGCAAATCACTGGTAGTCTGGGATGGTAAGGGGTCAAGATACCAGAAGGAAGACATTATAAAAGAGTACAAGAAAACTTTTGGTGATGATGGATACATCTACCATCTTGACTGTGGAAATGGTTCTACGGATGCATGCATATGTCAAAGCTTAAAAAATTGTGCTCTTTAAGTTCCTGTAGCCTGGTGTATGTCAGTTATACATCAATTTTTTTTAAATGAAAAGAAAAGTCCTCTAATGGTTTCACATCATCCCATTGTCATTTGAATTTTATTCCTACCCTTTATGGTGGCCCACAGGCCTTGCATATTCTGGCCCATGCCTACCTCTCTCACCTTATCCCATACGTTCTGTCCTCTACTCTTCTCTACTGCCCAGTCACGTGCCCTCCCTTCTTACCCCTTAAGGCCCTTTCACACACCAAAATCTTTCATTTGCTTTTCCCTCTTCCCCAAGACATTCCCTTGGCTGGCTCTCAGCTTCAGTGCTCAGCACACCCATCACCCATGAAAGAGGTTTTCTGGATGACCCAAACCAAATAAGCACCAGCACTGTTCCTCTCTGTCATACAAGGTTTATTTCCTTCATAATATTTGTCACCATCTGAGAGTAGCTATTGTCTACTTGTTTACTCTCTATCTGTCTACTTGTTTACTCTCTATCTCTCCTTCCTAAAAAGCAAATACTTAAAGGGTAGAGTCCTTGTCTATCTTATCCATTGCTTTATCCCAGTGCCTAAAGCACCCGCTGGCATGTGGTAAAAACTTAGTAAATTCTTTGGAATGAATGACTAAATGTAGTACTGCTGAAGTCTTGTAAGTAAAAGCTACTGAAGTGTTCACTTTTCATTAACTATAACATTCTATACATGTGAGAGAGCTTAGTTTTAGAGCATTTATCTTCCTAATTCATATGCTTAATCTATTCATCTTTCTGCCTTTCAGGAATGTTTACTTTTCTGTTTAAAAGCCCAGATCAACTCCTTTGATAAACTTCAGGCTGCTTTCTGAATGGCTCGCAATACTGCCCCCTATGATATTGCTATTTATCAAAAACTCAGGTTTAAGATAAAGAATTCAGGAGAGATTTCTTTTCTAAAAACGCCAGGTGTATGGAGGCAAAAACAAGTATTCTGATGTGGCTGAAGTGTTGGGTTGGAGAGAAGAGATGAAATATTTTATGTTGACCTACTGTGGGACAAGAAAACTACTCTGTATGGCAAATATTATTTATCTCCTTCCTCTAAAGGTGAAAACTGAGTAAGTCTTCTGATGTCAAAATCCATGTTCTTCCCAGTAAGGAAAGTAGCTACAGGTAAAGCTATAACAGGAGAGAGAATTCTGTTACCAATCATGACAAGCTAAGTTGTACTGCAATAACAGTCCCAAATGTCAATGATAAAGCACAATAAAAGTGATTTCTAGCTCACAAAAAATCCCTTGTCAGTCTGAATACCTATCTAGGATAGCTTTTCTCCACATTGGTTCAGCATTCAAGGATTCTTCAGTTTTATGACACCTCCATTTCAATGCATACTTCCATGATCATTGGAGCAAGGGAAGAAGAACCATGGAGAATGGCTCTCCAACTCTTAAACATTTCCACCTAGAAATGACCTATGTCAACTTCACTCACATTTTATTGGCCAAATTAAACCTCATGGATTTGGCTAATGTCAAGGTGCTGGAAGGACAATCACCCATGTGACTGGAAGGAGAAGACAAGAAATACTAGTGGGCCGCATCAAGGGCTTCCACAGGTCTCAATCATGGAAGATTTTGATCCTCAACTGAAGAAAGGGGACTTTACTGTTAACCAATGTACAGCCATGGAAGGTTTTGAGCATTGAGTGGCATTATCAAGAATTAAGGCTCTACTGAAACTGAGCCAGGCAAGTGCCTTGAGCCCTACCACCCCAAACTGTGCACAGACCACAGCTGGGTCTGCAAGCACCCCAAGCAGTAATTAGCCTTGGCAGGTGCCCTGAGCCTTGCCCACCCTGCACAGAGACTGAGCCACAACCAGCATGGGTGAACACCCTGAGTCCCACCTTCCCTGCACAGCAGCAGAGCAGCAACCAAGCCAGGAGACACCCTGAGCCCTGCCCACCCCATACAGAGACTGACCCACAACTAGGCTGGGCAAGCAACCCAAGCCCCGCCACCTCAATTCAGCAGACAAGCTGCAACCAGGCTGGACAAGAATCTGAGCCCCACCCACCCTGTGCAGAGAACAAGCCACAAATGGAACAGGCAAGCTAAACAAACCCCACCCTCCCCATGCAGAGGCCAATTGACAACCAGGCCAGGCAAGTGCCCTGAGCCCTCCCCTCCCCACAGAGCAACCATGGCCCTATCACAGCCAGTGGGTGTATGCAGCCCACATGTGAGAGGACTATAGAGATCCTGGCTCTGGAGGCCAGGGGGTTTGCACTTCTAGGCCACACGGAACATTTCCTACCTACCCAAGACTACTCCTTCAAGACTGAGGGAGGGAGACTTCCGGGTAAGATGGCGGAAGAGTAAGACGCGGAGATCACCTTCCTCCCCACGGATACACCAGAAATACAGCTACACGTGGAACAACTCCTACAGAACACCTACTGAACGCTGGCAGAAGACCCCAGACCTCCCAAAAGGCAAGAAACTCCCCACATACCTGGGTAGGGCAAAGCGGAGAGATCCGCACACAGAGGATAGGTGCCGAGCGGCACTCACCAGCCCGAGAGGCTTGTCTGCTCGCCCGCCGGGGCACGCAGCGCTGGAAGCTGAGGCTCGGGCTTCGGTCAGAGCGCAGGGAGAGGACTGGGGCTGGTGGCGAGAACTCAGCCTGAAGGGGGCTAATGTGCCACAGCTAGCCGGGAGGGAGTCCGGGAAAACTCTGGAGCTGCCGAAGAGGCAAGAGACTTTTTCTTCCCTCTTGGTTTCCTGGTGCGCGAGGAGAGGGGATTAAGAGCGCTGCTTAAAGGGGCTCCACGGACGGGCACGAGTCGCGACTGAAAGCGCGGAGCCCAGTGACAGGCGTGGGACGCTGGGGCTGCTGCTGCCGCCGCCAAGAAGCCTGTGTGCGAGCGCAGGTCACTCCCCACACCGCCCTTCCGGGAGCCTGTGCAGCCCGCCACTGCCGGGGTCCCGGGATCCAGGGGCGGCTTCCCTGGGAGAACGCACGGCGCGCCTCGGGCTGGTGCAACGTCACGCCGACCTCTGCCGCTGCAGGCTCGCCCCGCACTCCGTGCCCCTCCCTCCCTCCCGGCCTGAGTGAGCCAGAGTCCCCGAAGAGGCTGCTCCTTTAACCCTGTCCTATCTGAGCGAAGAACAGACGCCCTCCGGCGACCTACACGCAGAGGCGGGGCCAAATCCAAAGCTGAGACCTAGGAGCTGTGAGAACAAAGAAGAGAAAGGGAAACCTCTCCCAGCAGCCTCAGAAGCAGCGGATTAAAGCTCCACAATCAACTTGATGTACCCTGCATCTGTGGAATACATGAATAGACAACACATCATCCCAAATTGAGGAGCCCGGAGTCAGTGCTGTGCCTCTGAGGTGGGAGAGCCAACTTCAGGACACTGGTCCACAAGAGACCTCCCAGCTCCACATAATATCAAACGGCGAAAATCTTCCAGAGATCTCCATCTCAACACCAGCACCCAGCTTCACTCAACGACCAGCAGGCTACAGTGCTGGACACCCTAAGCCAAACAACTAGCAAGACAGGAACACAACACCACCCATTAGCAAAGAGGTGGCCTAAAATCATAAAAAGTCCACAGACACCCCAAAACACACCACCAGACGTGGACCTGCCCACCAGAAAGACAAGATCCAGCCTCATCCACCAGAACACAGGCACTAGTCCCCTCCACCAGGAAGCCTACACAACCCAATAAACCAACCTTAGCCACTGGGGACAGACACCAAAAACAACAGGAACTACGAACCTGCAGCCTGCAAAAAGGAGACCCCAAACACAGTAACATAAGCAAAATGAGAAGACAGAAAAACACACAGCAGGAGAAGGAGCAAGATAAAAACCCACCAGACCTAACAAATGAAGAGGTAATAGGCAGTCTACCTGAAAAAGAATTCAGAATAATGATGGTAAAGATGATCCAAGATTCTATTTCCCAGATCCAAAATCTTGGAAATAGAATAGACAAAATGCAAGAAACAGTTAACAAGGACCTAGAAGAACTAAAGATGAATCAAGCATCGATTAAAAACACAATACATGAAATAAAAAATACTCTAGATGGGATCAATAGCAGAATAACTGAGGCAGAAGAACGGATAAGTGAGGTGGAAGATAAAATAGTGGAAATAACTGCTGCAGAGCAAAATAAAGAAAAAAGAATGAAAAGAACAGAGGACAGTCTCAGAGACCTCTGGGACAACATTAAACGCACCAACATTCGAATTATAGGGGTACCAGAAGAAGAAGAGAAAAAGAAAGGGACTGAGAAAATATTTGAAGAGATTATAGTTGAAAACTTCCCTAATATGGGAAAGGAAATAGTTAATCAAGTCCAGGAGGCACAGAGAGTCCCATACAGGATAAATCCAAGGAGAAATACGCCAAGACACATATTAATCAAACTGTCAAAAATTAAACACAAAGAAATCATATTAAAAGCAGCAAGGCAAAAACAACAAATAACACACAAGGGAATCCCCATCAGGATAACAGCTGATCTCTCAGCAGAAACTCTACAAGCCAGAAGGGAGTGGCAGGACATACTTAAAGTGATGAAGGAGAAAAACCTACAACCAAGATTACTCTACCCAGCAAGGATCTCATTCAGATTTGATGGAGAAATTAAAACGTTTACAGACAAGAAAAAGCTGAGAGAGTTCAGCACCACCAAACCAGCTTTACAACAAATGCTAAAGGAACTTCTCTAGGCAAGAAACACAACAGAAGTAAAAGACCTACAATAATGAACCCAAAACAATTAAGAAAATGGGAATAGGAACATACATATCGATAATTACCTTAAATGTAAATGGACTAAATGCTCCCACCAAAAGACACAGAGTGGCTGAATGGATACAAAAACAAGACCCATCTATATGCTGTCTACAAGAGACCCACTTCAGACCTAGAGACACATACAGACTGAAAGTAAGGGGATGGAAAAAGATATTCCATGCAAATGGAAACCAAAAGAAAGCTGGAGTAGCAATTCTCATATCAGACAAAATAGACTTTAAAATAAGGACTACTAGAAGAGACAAAGAAGGACACTACATAATGATCAAGGGATCGATCCAAGAAGAAGATATAACAATTGTAAATATTTATGCACCCAACATAGGAGCACCTCAATACATAAGGCAAATACTAACAGCCATAAAAGGAGAAATCGACAGTAACACACTCATAGTAGGGGACTTTAACACCCCACTTTCACCAATGGACAGATCATCCAAAATGAAAATAAATAAGGAAACACAAGCTTTAAATTATACATTAAACAAGATGGACTTAATTGATATTTATAGGACATTCCATCCAAAAACAACAGAATACACATTTTTCTCAAGTGCTCATGGAACATTCTCCAGGATAGATCATATCTTGGGTCACAAATCAAGCCTTGGTAAATTTAAGAAAATTGAAATTGTATCAAGTATCTTTTCCGACCACAATGCTATGAGACTAGATATCAATTACAGGAAAAGAGCTGTAAAAAATACAAACACATGGAGGCTAAACAATACACTACTTAATAACGAAGTGATCACTGAAGAAATCAAAGAGGAAATTAAAAAATACCTAGAAACAAATGACAATGGAGACACGACGACCCAAAACCTATGGGATGCAGCAAAAGCAGTTCTAAGAGGGAAGTTTATAGCAATACAATCCCACCTTAAGAAACAGGAAACATCTCGAATAAACAACCTAACCTTGCACCTAAAGCAATTAGAGAAAGAAGAACAAAAACATCCCAAAGTTAGCAGAAGGAAAGAAATCATAAAAATCAGATCAGAAATAAATGAAAAAGAAATGAAGGAAACGATAGCAAAGATCAATAAAACTAAAAGCTGGTTCTTTGAGAAGATAAACAAAATTGATAAACCATTAGCCAGACTCATCAAGAAAAAAAGGGAGAAGACTCAAATCAATAGAATTAGAAATGAAAAAGGAGAAGTAACAACTGACACTACAGAAATACAAAAGATCATGAGAGATTACTATAAGCAACTCTATGCCAATAAAATGGACAACCTGGAAGAAATGGACAAATTCTTAGAAATGCACAACCTGCCAAGACTGAATCAGGAAGAAATAGAAAATATGAACAGACCAATCACAAGCACTGAAATTGAAACTGTGATAAAAAATCTTCCAACAAACAAAAGCCCAGGACCAGATGGCTTCACAGGCGAATTCTATCAAGCATTTAGAGAAGAGCTAACACCTATCCTTCTGAAACTCTTCCAAAATATAGCAGAGGGAGGAACACTCCCAAACTCATTCTACGAGGCCACCATCACCTTGATACCAAAACCAGGCAAGGATGTCACAAAGAAAGAAAACTACAGGCCAATATCACTGATGAACATAGATGCAAAAATCCTCAACAAAATACTAGCAAACAGAATCCAACAGCACATTAAAAGGATCATACACCATGATCAAGTGGGGTTTATTCCAGGAATGCAAGGATTCTTCAATATACGCAAGTCAATCAACGTGATACACCATATTAACAAATTGAAGGAGAAAAACCATATGATCATCTCAATAGATGCAGAGAAAGCTTTCGACAAAATTCAACACCCATTTATGATAAAAACCCTGCAGAAAGTAGGCATAGAGGGAACTTTCCTCAACATAATAAAGGCCATATATGACAAACCCACAGCCAGCATTGTCCTCAATGGTGAAAAACTGAAACCATTTCCACTAAGATCAGGAACTAGACAAGGTTGCCCACTTTCACCACTCTTATTCAACCTAGTTTTGGAAGTTTTAGCCACAGCAATCAGAGAAGAAAAGGAAATAAAAGGAATCCAAATTGGAAAAGAAGAAGTAAAGCTGTCACTGTTTGCAGATGACATGATACTATACATAGAGAATCCTAAAGATGCTACCAGAAAACTACTAGAGTTAATCAATGAATTTGGTAAAGTTGCAGGATACAAAATTAATGCACAGAAATCTCTGGCATTCCTATATACTGATGATGAAAAATCTGAAAGTGAAATCAAGGAAACACTCCCATTTACCATTGCAACAAAAAGAATAAAATATCTAGGAATAAACCTACCTAAGGAGACAAAAGACCTATATGCAGAAAATTATAAGACACTGATGAAAGAAATTAAAGATGATACAAATAGATGGAGAGATGTACCATGTTCTTGGATTGGAAGAATCAACATTGTGAAAATGACTCTACTACCCAAAGCAATCTACAGGTTCAATGCAATCCCTATCAAACTACCACTGGCATTTTTCACAGAACTAGAACAAAAAATTTCACAATTTGTATGGAAACACAAAAGACCCCGAATAGCCAAAGCAATCTTGAGAACGAAAAATGGAGCTGGAGGAATCAGGCTCCCTGACTTCAGACTATACTACAAAGCTACAGTAATCAAGACAGTATGGTACTGGCACAAAAACAGAAAGATAGATCAATGGAACAGGATAGAAAGCCCAGAGTTAAACCCACGGACATATGGTCACCTTATCTTTGATAAAGGAGGCAGGAATGTACAGTGGAGAAAGGACAGTCTCTTCAATAAGTGGTGCTGGGAAAACTGGATAGGGACATGTAAAAGTATGAGATTAGATCATTCCCTAACACCATACACAAAAATAAGCTCAAAATGGATTAAAGACCTAAATATAAGGCCAGACACTATCAAACTCTTAGAGGAAAACATAGGCAGAACACTCTATGACATAAATCACAGCAAGATCCTTTTTGACCCACCTCCTAGAGAAATGGAAATAAAGACAAAAATAAACACATGGGACCTAATGAAACTTCAAAGCTTTTGCACAGCAAAGGAAACCATAAACAAGACCAAAAGACAACCCTCAGAATGGGAGAAAATATTTGCAAATGAAGCAACTGACAAAGGATTAATCTCCAAAATTTATAAGCAGCTCATGCAGCTCAATAACAAAAAAACAAACAACCCAATCCAAAAATGGGCAGAAGACCTAAATAGACATTTCTCCACAGAAGATATACAGACTGCCAACAAACACATGAAAGGATGCTCAACATCTTTACTCATTAGAGAAATGCAAATCAAAACTACAATGAGATATCATCTCACACCAGTCAGAATGGCCATCATCAAAAAATCTAGAAACAATAAATGCTGGAGAGGGTGTGGAAAAAAGGGAACACTCTTGCACTGCTGGTGGGAATGTGAATTGGTACAGCCGCTATGGAGAACGGTATGGAGGTTCCTTAAAAAACTACAAATAGAACTACCATATGACCCAGCAATCCCACTACTGGGCATATACCCTGAGAAAACCATAATTCAAAAAGAGACATGTACCAAAATGTTCATAGCAGCCCTATTTACAATAGCCCGGAGATGGAAACAACCTAAGTGTCCATCATCGGGTGAATGGATAAAGAAGATGTGGCACATATATACAATGGAATATTACTCAGCCATAAAAAGAAATGAAATTGAGCTATTTGTAATGAGGTGGATAGACCTAGAGTCTGTCATACAGAGTGAAGTAAGTCAGAAAGAGAAAGACAAATACTGTATGCTAACACATATATATGGAATTTAAGAAAAAAAAAATGTCATGAAGAACATAGGGGTAAGACAGGAATAAAGACACAGACCTACTAGAGAATGGACTTGAGGATATGGGGAGGGGGAAGGGTAAGCTGTGACAAAGTGAAAGAGCGGCATGGACATATATACACTACCAAATGTGAGGTAGATAGCTAGTGGGAAGCAGCCGCATAGCACAGGGAGATCAGCTCGGTGCTTTGTGACCGCCTGGAGGGGTGGGATAGGGAGGGTGGGAGGGAGACGCAAAAGGGAGGGGATATGGAAACATATGTATATGTATAACTGATTAAATTTGTTATAAAGCAAAAAAAAAAAAAAAAAAAAAAAAAGACTGAGGGAGGTAGCCATTTCACCTAATACATATAGACAAACACAGAGAGACAGGCAAAATGAGGAGACAGTAATATGTTCCAAACCAAAGAACAAGGCAAATTCCCTTAATGAAATGGAGATAAGGCACGTACCTGATAAAGAGTTCAGAGTAATGGTCATTAAGATGCTTACCAATCTCAGGAGAAGAATGGATGAGCCCAGTGTAAATTTCAACAAAAATAGAAAATATGAAAGTATTGAACAGAAGTTATAACAATTGAAAAATTAAATAGAGGGGTTAAACAGCAGAATAGGATAAAATAAAAGCACAAATCACCAAACTGGAAGATACCCAGAGCACTAAAATGAAAAAAGAATTAGAAGAAGTGAGGATATCTTAAGAGACCTCTAGGAAAATATCAAACAGTATACCATTCACATTATAGGGGACCCAGAAGGAGAAGAGAGAGAAAGGACTAGAAACATTATTTAAGAAATAATGTCTGAAAACTTCTTTAATCTGAGGAAGGAAAGAGAAATCAAGGCCCAGGAAGCCCAGAGAGTTCCAAATATGATAAATCTAAAGAAAAACACACTGAGACACATAATTAAGTGGTAAAAGTTAAGGATAAAGAGATCATCTTGAAAGCAGCAAGAAAAAGCAACTTATTATGTACAAGGGAACCCCATAAAGATATTAACAGACCTTTCAGCAGAAAATTTACAGGCCAGAAGCGAGTGGCATTACCTATCCAAAGTGCTGAAAGGAAAAAACTGCCAACCAAGAATTCTCTACCTGGGAAGATTATCATTCAGAACTGAAAGAAATAAGTGTTTTAAAGATAAGCAAAAGCTACAGGAGTTTATCACCACTAAACCAGCCTTACAAGAAACATTAAAGGGACTTCTTTAAGCTAAAAAGAAAAGGCACTAATTAATACAGCAAGTCCCCTAAATACAAATCTTCTAGTTGCAAACTTTCAAAGAAGCACACATGAGTTTGCATGTCCAATCACATAAGTTAGTTCACATGTCTGGCACACACTGTCACGTGCATGCATCCTTTACAACTGGTTGTGTTTTTGTGTACTTTACCATACAGTACTGTTGCTGTGCAACATGAGGAGCTTACTAATGAAGACCTGATGGAATTGGAAGCCCAGAGAAAGGATGAAGAGAGACAAGAGGAAGAAGTAACTGAAGAACTGAAGAGATTCACAACATAGGAAATGGCAACGGGATTTTCTTTATTTGAGGAGGCACTGTTAGTTTTTGAAGCACAGGACCCAAATGTAGAACAGAAGATGAAGGTTGCTGCAGCCGTTCAGAATGCAATCCAGTGCTACTGTGTCATCTATGATGAGAAAAAAAGAGCTACTATCCAGAAGTCACTGACATCCAGACGTTTTTCAAGAGGGTAGATAGAATTGAATCCAGCGAGGAACCAGAACCTGTGCCATCAACATCAGACATAAGTGAAATTGTAGTTTGCCCTCCATCTCCTATTGATGATGATCCTTCAGCTCTACCATCTCCCACCTCTTCTCCCTTCTCCAGTCAGTAACTCTTCTTGCCTGTTCACTTGATGCCAGCCCCTGTATGCCAGCTATTGTACTGTACTACTGTACTTTTCAAGGTTCTGTACTGTAAGATTAAAAATGTTTTATTTGTGTTTGTTTTTTATGTATTATTTGTGTGAAAAGTATTATAAACCTATTACAATACAGTACTATATAGCTGAATGTGTGAGTTGGATACCTAGGCTAACTTTGTTGGACTTACAAACAAATTGGACTTACGAATGCACTCTCGGAATGGAACTCATTTGTATGTAGGGGACTTATTGTAATAAGAAAACATATGAAAGTAAAAATCTCACCAAAAGAGTAAATCCATAAAAAGTTCACTTATAAAGCAAATATGACGGGTAAAAGACAAAAGTAGTAAAATTAATTTAAAGTAAAATAAATTAGTTAAGGGATACACAAAATTAAAAAAAATGTAAAATGTGTCATCAAAAACATAAAATAGGGGGAGGTAAAACTATAAAGCTTTGGAATGTGTTCAAAATTAAGTTATTATCAACTTAAAAGAGATTGTTATAAACATAGGATGTTATATGTTAACTTTATGGTAACCACAAAGAAAAAATATATAGTAAATACACAAAAGAATATGAGAAAGGAATCTAAACATAACACTAAAGAAAACAATCAAATCATAAGGGAAGAGAGAAAGAAGAAGAAAGGAACAAATAAACAACAAAACAGACACAAAACAATTAACAAAATGACAACAAGTACATACTTATCGATAATTACTTTAAATGTAAATGGACTAAGTTCTCCAATCAAAAGACATAGGGTAGTTGAATGGATAAAAACAAACAAACAAACAAAAAGGACCAATATATATGTTGCCTACAAGAGACTCATTTCAAACCTAAAGAAGACACTCACGGACTGAAAGTGAAGGGATGGAAAAGAATATTCCTTGCAAATGGAAATGAAAAAAGCTGGGGTAGCAACACTTAATACCAGACAAAATAGACTTTAAAGCAAAGGCTAACAAAAGTCAAAGAAGAGCATTACGTAATGATGAAGGGGTCAATTCAACAAGAGGATATAATATTTGTAAACATTTATGTACTAAACATAGGAGTGCCTAAATATATAAAGCAAATATTAACAGAATTATAGGGAGAAATAGACAGAAATTCAATAATAGTAGGGGACTTTAATACCCCATTTAGATCAATGGATAGATCATCCAGACAGAAAATCAATCAGGAAACACTTGAAGTAAACTAACATTAGATCAGATGGACTTAACAGACATTTATAAAACATTCAATAGTGGCAGGGTTACACATTCTTCTCAAGTACACATGAAACAATCTCCAGGATACATTACATGTTAGTTTACAAAAGAAGTCTCAATAAATTTAAGAAGACTGAAATCATGTCAAGCATCTTTCCTTATCACAATGGTATGAAATTAGAAGTCAGTTTCAGAAGGAAAACAGAAAAATACACAGATAAATGGAATCAGACAACACGCTCCTGAACAACAAATGGGTCAAAGAAGAAATAAAAAGGGAAATCAAAAAATATCTTTGGACAAATGAAATTGGAAATACAATTTATCAAAACTTATGGGATAGAGCAAAAGCTATTCTAAGAGGAAAGTTCATAGAGATAAATGCCTACATTAAGAAAAAAGAAAGATCTCAGTCTAACTTTACACCTCAAAGAACTAAAAAAATAACATGCTAAGCTCATAGTTGGTAGAAAGAAGGAAATAACAAAGATCCAAGTAGAAATAAATGACATAGAGACTGAAAAAACAATAGAAAAGATCAGTAAAACTAAGAGCTGATTGTTTGAAAACATAAACAAAGTAAAAAAAATTTAGCCAGATGCATCAAGAGAAAAAGCCCAAATAAACAAAATCAGAAATAAAAGAGGAGAAATCACAACTGACACCACAGAAATGAAAAGATTCATCAGAGAATACTATGAAAAATTATATGCCTACAAATTAGACAACCTAAAAGCAAGGGATAAAATCCCAGAAACATACAATCATTCAAGACTGAATCAAAGAAATAGGAAATCTGAATGGACTGATCACTAGTAACGAAATTGAATCAGTAATCAAAAACTCCCAACAAACAAAAGTCCAGGACCAGATGGCTTCACAGGTGAATTCTACCAAATATTTAGAGAAGAGTTAACACCTATCTTTCTCAAGCTATTCTTAAATTAAAAAAAAAAAAAATGCCAAGGAAGGAATACTTCCAAACTCATTTTGCAAAACCACTGTTACACTGATACCAAAACAAGATAAAGATGCTATCAAAAGAGAAAATTGGGCTTCCCTGGTGGCGCAGTGGTTGAGAGTCCGCCTACCGATGCAGGGGACACAGGTTCATGCCCCAGTCCAGGAAGATCCCACATGCCGTGGAGCGGCTAGGCCCGTGAGCCATGGCCGCTGAGCCTGTGCGTCTGGAGCCTGTGCTCCGCAACAGGAGAGGCCACAACAGTGAGAGGCCTGCGTACAGCAAAAAACAAAAAACAAAAAAATAGAAAATTACCGCCCAACATCCCTAATGAATATAAATGCAAAAATACTCAACAAAATATCAGTAAACTGAATTCCACAATACATTAAAAGGACCATACACCATGATCAAGTGAGATTAATTCCAGGGATGCAAGGGTGACTTAACAGCCAATCAATGTGACACACCATATTAACAAACTGAAGAATAAAAATTATATGATCATCTCAATAGATGCAGAAAAAGCATTTGACAAAATTCAACATTGTTTTATAGTTAAAAAAAAAAACTATCAACAAAGTGGGTATAGAGGGAACATAACTCAACAAAATAAATGCCAGGTATTACAAACCCACAACAAATATCCTACTTAATGGTGAAAAGCTGAAAGTTTTTCCTCTAAGATCAGGAACAAGACAAGGATGCCCCCTCTTGTCACCTTTATTCAACATAATATTGGAAGTCCTAGCCATAATAGGCAAGAAAAAGAAATAAAATGCATCCAAATTGGAAAGAAGTAAAACTATCACTATTTGCAGATGACATGACACTATATATAGAAAACCCTAAAGACTCCACCAAAAAAACTTTTAGAACTAATGAATGAATTCAGTAAAGTTGCAGGATACAAAATATACAGAAATTTGTTGCATTTCTATACACTAATAACAAATTATCAGAAAGAGAATTAAGAAAACAATTCCATTTACAATTGCATCAAAAAGAATAAAATTCCTAGGAATAAACTTAACCAAGAAGGTGAAAACAATTATACTCTGAAAATTATGACATTGATGAAAGAAATTGAAGATGACACAAATAAATTGAAAGATATACTGTGCTTATGGATTGGAAAAATTAATATTGTTAAAATGTCCATACTACCCAAAACAATCTACAGATTCAATGAAATCCCTATAAAAATACTCATAGCATTTTTCCCTTTTCACAGAACTAGAACAAATAATCCTAAAATACATATGGAAACTCAAAAGACCCTAAATAGCCAGAGAAATCTTGAGAAAGAAGAAAAAAGCAGGAGATATCATGCTCCCTGATTTCCAACTATACTACCAAGCTATAGTAATCAAAGAGTACGGTACTGGCATGAAAACAGGTAGCTCAATGGAACAGAGAGTCCAGAAATAAACCCTTGTTTATATGGTGAATTAATCTGCAACAAAGGTGACAAGAGTATACAAGAAAAATATGGTCTCTTCAATAAATGGTCTTAAGAAAACTAGACCACTTTCTAACACCATATACAAAAATAAACTCAAAATGGATTAAAGACTTAAATGTAAGACCTGAAACTATAAAACTCCTAGAAGAAAACATAGGCAGTAAACTCTTTGACATTGGTTTTAGCAACATTTTTTTGGATCTGTCTCCTTTTGCTCTGGGCAAGAAAAGTAAAAATAAACAAACAGGACTACATCAAACTAAAAAGCTTCTGCTCAGTAAAGGAAACCATCAATAAATCAAAGTGCAACCTGCTCAACTGGAGAATATATTTGCAAAAAATATATCTAATAATGGGTTGATATCCAAAATATATAAAGTACTTAGAACACTCAATATCAAAAAAAGAAAAACAAAAACAAAAAAACAATGAAAAAGTGGTCAGAGGACCTGAATAAACACTTTTTCAAAGCAGACCTACAGATGGCCAACAAGCAGATAAAAAGATGCTCAACATAACTCATCATCAGAGAAATGCAAGTCAAAATCTCAAAGAGATACCACCTCACACCTGTCAGAATGGCTATTATCAAAAAGACAAGAAGTAACAAGTTTTGGCAAAGATATGGAGAGAAGGGAATACTCACACACTGATGGAGGGTCCAGCCACTGTGGAAAACAATATGGAAGTTCCTCAAAAAATTAAAAATAGAACCACCATACAATCCAGCAATTCCACTTCTGAGCATTTATCCAAAGACAATAAAACACTAATTTGAAAAGATACATGTACTCCTATGTTCATTGCAGCATTATTTATAATAGCAAATGTATGGAAGCAACCTAAGTGTCCATCGATGGGTGAATGAATAAAGAAAATGTGGTGTATACATATATACAATGGACTATTACTCAACCATAAAAAGAATGAAATCTTGCCACTTACAACAACATGGATGAACCTAGAGGGTATTATGCTAAGTAAAATAAGTCTGACAGAGAAAGACAAATACCATATGATATCACTTACAGGTGGAATCTAAAAAACAAAAAATATAAAGCAAAAACAGACTCATAGATACAGAGAACAAGCTAGTGGTTGCCAGAGGGAAGGTGGTTGGGGAAACAGGCAAAATAGGTGCAGGGGACTAGAGGCCCAAACTTCCAGCTACAAAATAAGTCACAGGGATGTAATGTACCGCATAGCAAATATAGCCAAAAATATTGTAATAACTTTGTATGGTAACAGATGCTAACTAGGCTTATCATGGTGACCATTTCACAATGTATAAAAATATTAAATCACTATGTTATACACCTGGAACTCATATAATATTGTAAGTCAATTATAACGCAATTAAAAAAAAAAAGAATTAGGGCTCTTATGGCCTAAAATAGGGATTAGTTATCCATGAGGCCTGATTCCAACCTGGGAACATTAGAAATGTTCGTGGTGTCTATGTCTATGCCTATGAGCACATAGGCCTGTGTGTCTAATCATTTGTATTTAAAGTAAAGGACACTTAAGACCCATCTCATCTTGATGTAAATAAAGATTAGTACATGTCTATTTGTCCAACCCTGCAGGTGGGAAACTTCTAATCACATCCCCACATCCAGTCAGTTATTACTGCCCCACACCCCCAGCCCTGCCAAAACATCTTTTAAACAGCTGCAAGTTCTACTTGCTGACTTTGCAAAAGCCCCTCTTAAATTCCTCTTTTCTTAGAAAGTAGCTCTGCCAAGTTCTGAGAAGTTCACACCAGATGGGATGCATTTACGCAGAACCAGGGCCAAAGAACGCCCATTTCTTTGTGCACGGCCCACAGGCTAGGCAGAAAACATTGTCTGAACCCCTGCTTTTCACACCTGCCAGATGTAACAACCCTGTGTATGTCTGCTTTTTGGTGAAAGTGACTTCCCTGATTCAGAAAATATCTTTAAACAAATATACAGTCAGACTATTTCCCACTATAATGCCATTCTCTTCAAATACTCATGATCCTGAATCAAAGCCAAAAAGATGTTCCCTAGTCATGTGTCTGAAAGTTAGAGCTGGGATCTGTCCATTCCCTATTTAATTTATGAGAGAAAAATGTTCTGACTACAATCAAACGCCAGTTACAGTCATTTCTTTTTCCAGGGCCTTTCTCTGTTGAGTTGGAATGTTCATCTTCAAGTTCAGGCCTCTTCTATTTGGAAGATATTATGCTGCAGGTTCTTTGGAAGGGGGGCTCCAAGATGGAAATTAGCATGCAGGAAGTTCACGAAGGCATACTCAAAATCTATGGCTGTGGACGGGAAGGAAAGGATGCAGGTCTGGGTAGAAGGAAAAGCCAGGCTTCAGCTGTTCCCACAACAAGCTCATAATTAAGCCCTTCAGAATTACCCATTCTGCAGAAAAAGCAGTGGGCTTTTTGCATCAAGCACTCATTGAATTCAGGCTACCCCAGAAAGGAGGTCATGGCTTTGGGTGAGGAAACTCTCTCCAAGCCAGGGTCATTTCCAGAGAAAGCCAGAAGCATTTTCAGCCACTAGGGAGAAAAGTCATTTATTGGTGAAGGGGAATTTAGGTGGCACACTACAGCATCCACTACATATTTTATATTCACAGCCAGAGTTCAAGTTAGGCAGCATAATATCATGGGGTGGCCCACTGGACCAAACTAGCACTAGACCAATAACAGCCTTCAAAATCTGGGTGACCTTTAGTAACACAGCCATCACAGGGTCTCTGCAACCCAATAAAGATCCAGCCTCCAGTCACGCTCTTGGCATATCTGATCCTACCCTCAACTCCATCACACACAGCCCATGGTCAAGTTCCAGGCTGCACCAGCCTGTAGGCGGAAGCTAGCAACAGATTTGTCTCATCCCAACACTTCCTGTGTTTTTTTTTTTTTCCTGAACGACTGATATTGGCTAACAAAGAGCCCACTGCTATCAACCATCCTGTGCCTTTAAATCAGACCCACTCTCCCACAGCCACCAACACAAAGGATAGAAGTTGCTCCACCCCCTTTAACTTTGCTTAGGACCTGACTCTCATTCCCAGATCCAAGCTTTTGCCTGGCTTGGACATTTCTTTTATACTGTTGGCCTCTAGGAAGAGTTGAAGGGATTATGACTTCTCCCCATGGGGTCCTCACTTTCTGTGATTCCAGCTCTAACTCTTCAGCTCCCAGATGTTTCCAGTAACCTCTGGATGCAAGCTAGGAGATGCTTGATGTTGCAGGTTGATTTATGTCCCCCCAAAATCATAATCCCCAGTACCTAGAATGTGACCTTATATGAAAATTGGGTCTTTACAGAAATAATTGAGTTAATAACTGGTGTCTGTGAAAAGGGGAAATTTGGACATAGTTACCCACGCAGGGGAAATGTCATGTGAACATGAAAGCAGAGGTAGGAGTGATGTGTCTATAAGCCAAGGAACACCAATGATTGCCAGCAACCATCAGAAGGTAGAGGAGAGGCATGGAATAGATTCTCCCTCACACCAACCCTACGGATACCTTGACCTTGGACTTCTATCCTCCAGAGCTATGAGAAAATAAATTTCTGTTGTTTAAGCTACCGAGTTGTGGTACTTTGTTAGGCAGCCCTAGAAAACCTGGGAACCTTGCCCACCCATAGCCTGCATCCCGGTCATCACTCTAGATAGGCCTGTCACAGGCACTCTTGAAACAAGGAGAATAAACATTACACCAGGGTCACAGGGCAATCAAGTAAAGGAGATATAGCAGCACATTAGAAGCTAGGTCGTCTGCACATCAAAACCACAGTGAAATATTACCTCAAACGAATTAAGATGGCTACTATTAAACAAAATAAACAAACAAAAACAACAAATGAACAAACAAAAACAAAACAGAAAATAACAAGTGTTGGTGAGGATATGAAGAAATTGTGCACGGCTGATGGGTATGTAAAATGGTACACTTTGGAAAAGAGTATGAAGTTTCCTCAAAAAACTAAAAAACAATTACCATATGATCAAGCCATACCACTTAATTTCACTTCTGGGTATATACCCAAAAGATCTGAAAGCAGAACCTTGAAGAGATATTTGCACATGTGTTCATTACAGCATTATTCACAATAGCCAAGAGGTGGAAGCAGCCCAAATGCCCACTCGCAGATGAATAAAGAAAATGTGGTTTATACATACGATGGAATATTAGTCAGCCTTTAAAAACAAGCATCCTGTCACATGCTACAACATGAATGAAACCTGAGGACGTTATGCTGAGTGAAATAAGCCAGTCACAAAAAGATAAATACTGTACGATTCCACTTACATGAGTTTTCTAGAGTAATCAAAATCATGGAAACAGAAAACAGAATGGTGGTTGCCAGGGGCCGGGGGGAGGGGAAACGGGGAGCAGTCCGATGGGTCTAGGGTTTCAGTTTTGCAAGGTGAAAAAGTTCTAGAGATCTGTTACACAATAATGTGAATATAGTTAACACTACTGAAATGTACACCTAAAAATTAGGAGAGTAAACTTTATATTATGTGGTTTTTTAACCACAATTAAAAAGAAGCTAGAGGCTAGGTCATCTGGCTCCTGGCCCAGCACGTTTTTCCCCAGCACACCACCTCTCACTGCCTGCAGCATCCACGCCAATGCTTTGCAGAAGGACAAGGGACAGACTGGTCATTCAGCCAAAACACTACCCATCCACTGAAGCCAGTAAATCAGCTTATGAACATCAGGAATGAAGTGCATTCCTTGTGCCTCTATTTCGGGGGCTGAAAGTATACATTGTCTCATGCGATCTTATCAGCAGTGCCGTGAAACAGTCCTCATTCCTCCACTTGTAGATGAAAAACTGCCCCTTGGAAGAGTGAAGAGAACTAACTGTCCAAGTCCCTCTGCTGAGGCCTACCTGGGACTTCCCAGCTGCCACCCAGTTGCCTATTGTACGACTACTTCACTTGCTAAAATCACTTGGCTCACAGAGATTTCAGGAGTTTTCAAAGAGGTAACTGAACCCTGTCTCTGCCACACGCACTCATCCTGTGTTGGTCTGTTTTTTCTTTTCTTTTTCTTTTTTTTCTGGAAAGGAAAACTGATCATCTAGTGAAAAAATATTTTCCTTAGAGATCATTTAAGGTGTTTGGCAGTTGACAAATATCACAAAAGAGAAAGAAGTAAGATGCAGGGCTGAGGAGGAAAAGAAAACATTCAGCCAGTTCTTAAAGCCTTGGGAAATGCTTCAGGCATGCCTCCCTTGTCACTGCCCCAGAAGTTCACACAGCCTTTCAAGTCGGCAAACCCTTGGGAGGCTGAGCAAGGGTGGCCCAGGCCATCTCTTGCCAATCTCAGGAACCCTCTCAAATTCTGCCCACTCAAAACAAACCAACTGCCCCCACCCCCAAGCCTTGGTGTGTTCGAATTTCTTTCCCTCTTGCCAAAACCTGATTTCCTGTTTCTAAGGAAAAAAACTTTTAAAATACCCCTTAAAAAAAAAAAAAAAAAAAAAAAGAATCCTTAAGGCAGCTTAAACATCAAAGAGCTCTTAGAAAGTAGGGTTCTGTTTGGTTAAGTTCGCATGAATCAGAAAAAGATTCCGATTAAATTTCCCCTTTTAAGTGTTAAGGATTTTTACTGGATTTGGGCAAAAGATTTACAAACAACACATAGATTCTTGGGTACTGCAAGGAACATTCATCAAGTCCAGTCTGCTCATTGCACACATGAGGAACCCAAAGCCCAGAAAAAGGAAAGTGACTTACCTAAGAGCTCACAGCAAGTAAGTGTTGCTGACTTGGATCCTTGGACTCTTTAATCAATTGATTAGAGGCCAGACGAGGAATTCAGACAAGGCTTTATTGGGACTCGTGGTGCTGCAGCACGAGGGAGTGAGAACAAGAGACAGGTGCCCTTGCTTGCTCTTGAGGAGGGCAGGCTGATCCCTTAAATGAGGTGAAGGTAGGGGCGGATGGGTGGGTCAGGCTGTAGGGGTGGCTTAGGTGGTGTGCCCACCCCCTTGGTGTTGCTGTGTGCAGGAATCAGGCACAGTACCCTGCTTTTGCTCCTGACACCACAGAGGTGGCAGTTGGGTTTTGGCCTTCTCGTATCTCATTGTTCATAATTTGCCCCAACTGTGCGTGCATGCAATTATTTTTAGACCCCTATTGTTTCTTTGTATTCTGTTGATCGAGGTGACATTTGTCCAGGTGCAAGCACTCCAGTAAAGGGCCCCAGGTCCCAGCCTATCTCAGCACCAGAACCAAACCCAAGCCAAGGCTTTTAATTCCCAATCTGGTGTTGCTTCTACGCATCTGTCAATTTCTCTTGAAATTGGAAATCGTGAGATTTTTTTCAAAGTCAAAGGTAATTTGAAGTTTGAAACATTCAGAAAGAAGCTAGTAACATCTCATTTTTTAAAAAATGTATTAGGGTCTGAAAAGAATAGCCTTAACTACCTTTTACTGAGCAGGTATTATACATGTGCGTTGTTCACTTCATCACCTCAACAATTCTATGAGATAGTAACTATCCTCTCCATTTTACAAAAGAAAAAGGAAAGAGAGGGAGGACAAGGATTCAAATTCTGGTTCAAGCTTTTGCTCTATTTGTTAGGCTCCCTCTAAAACCTGATATCAATCAGGCCTCAAGGCAATCATAAGAGGTAGGCATTATCATCTCCATCACACAAAGGAGAAAATCAGATCTTAAAGAAATGTCTCACCTTTCCCAAGTTCTCAAGGCCGAGAAGTGGTAGAGATGGGATTAGAACCCATGACCTGAAACCCCATTCTCTTTCTATTACCCACTTCACAGGGTTGTTTCAAGGGTCAAATCAAATCATGGAAGTCAAGGCCCTTTGTAAAAACTGTAAAGAACTTAACAGATCCGGGGAATTATAGTTTTTAAGTCTAAGTTGTTGTATTTTCCCCTGACTTTTAGCAACAGAATCCTAGAGCCTAGCAATGACATGGAGCCCAGGTCTCTCAGCTGAAAAACATTTTCCAAATAAAAGGTTTGATTGAGCACACTCTTGTTTTCCTTGGGTGGGTCCCAACCACCCAAATGTTTAATTAGGTTGGAAAATTTTGATCCCAGTTGCTGTTGTTGCAGGCAAACCAGAAACGGGGAGCTTTGGTCTCTGACCTGGCTGTGGAGAAGAGGACCCAAAATAACCACAAAGAGCAGTCACCCTGCTGGCAGATATGCTATCCAAATAGCGGCGTTATTAGAGCAAATGCTAGCTCCTTCCTGTACTTGCTTGTTTATGCCCGGCTGTCTTAAGAGCATCTTCTACAAACTGTACCCCACTCTGGGCATGTGGGATACAGAAAGAAATGAGTCACAATCTCTCTCTCAAGGAGCCCACAGTCCCCAGACTTCTGCTCACAGCCTCCATGAATGTCACCCTGTCCTTTCTGGTCACAATTTATTCTCCTTTCTTCTCTGCTACCTGACAGTTTATGCCAGTGTTATCAGCTGAATCGTGTCCCCCCAGATTCCTATGTTGACATCCTAACCTCCAGGACCACAGAACATGACTGTATTTGGAGACAGGCTCTTTAAAGAGGTGATTAAGGTAAAACGAGGTCCTGTGAGTGAGCCCTCATCCAATAGGACAGGTGTCATTATAAGAAGAGGAGGTTAGGACACAGACACAAACAGGAGGAAGACCACGTGAAGACACAGAGAGAAGACAGCCGTCTGCAAGCCAAGGAGAGAGGCCTCAGAAGAAACAACCATGCCACACTTTGATCTTGAACTTCTAGCCTCCAGAATTCTGAGAAAGTAAATTCCTGTTGTTTAAGCCACCCAGTCTGTGATAATTTGTTATGGCAGCCAGAGCAAACTAATATAACCAGCTAAAACATTGACTCTGATCTGTAGATTATGAGATATTTTTTGTGTTTACTGAATTAAAGAAACAGTAAATTAAAAACAAAAATGGACCAGTCCTCAAGAAATTTTCAGTCTTAAGAGGAGTCTAGTCCTTTTTCTTCCTTGCCCTATATTAGGTGCTGGAGGCACTGGGATGGAAAAGCTGTGGGCCTTCTCCATGGAGCACATATTCTAGCAGAAGAGCCAAACTTACAAGTATCTTCTGTGTAGTCATTTTCTAAGTCTGGTTATAAGGGGATGCAATCACAGCACATTCCTTTGTGTATCCCCGAACCCGGTTAGGGGAAGAATGGGGTCAGGAGGTGTTTCCGGGAGAAGATCCTCCCCCACCAACAGGACATACAAAGAGCTGTTGTCCAGGAGGAGGTGGGGACAGAGCATTCCAGGTGTGGGCACGTGGTAAGACCATGCAAGTGAAGGACTGGTAAGAGAGAGGCTCAGGCCAAGGCAGGGCCGGGTTACAGAGGGCCTGCGGGTCCAGAGAGGCAGTTGGGTGGTGACTGATGGGGACTCAGACACAGATTTTGTCACTGAATCTTCCTCCAAACTCAGCCTTTCACAGAAGCAGCACTGGAGGAATGGTTGTTGATTTGAAGTGACTAAACCAAAAGTTGTCTTAGAGACCAACTGCTGAGGAGAAATCACATTTCCCTTTCCCCTCTCCTCCACCTAGCCAGGCCCCAGCTTCCCTCCTTCAAGCCCTTCTTCATTTGTGAAACCCTCCCAGAAAGTTCAGGCCCACATGATCCTTCTCTGGGTTATAGCTCTTATTACTAGTCACACCTGTGCTGTTCATTGAGCGGCCCTGTGGGGTAAGAGAAACTCAAGGTAGACGTGGGAGCCAATCCTGACATGTTCTGGGACCTTAGGCCAGGTCACTTCAGCTCTCTAGGCCTCAGCACCCTATCTTTAAAATGGGGGCAACAATACCCAACAGTATCCGTTCTCCTTTTCTTCCTTTTATGATAGAACCCCCATCCCTTTTTAGCAGAGCACCCGTGGTCATGAGCTGGAGACCCCATTTCCCAGCCTTTTTTGCAGCCAAATGAGGTCACATGGTCACATGACTCAGCTCAGAATGATGGGACCTGAGCAGAAGTGAGATGTGCTCCTTTCAAGTCTACAGACTCAGCTTTTTGCCCAGGACCTCTCTCATCCTTTCTGCAGGTTGGGGAACGGAAGCAACCAGAGCAGTCACAAAGCTGCACAGGTGACAGACTGACCTACCAGCCAGGTTTCCTCCACAGAAGAGGGATAAACATCAGCTCTATTTACACCACTGAATTCCTGGGTCCCTTTATGCACCAGCTTCGTCTGTACCCTAAGCAACCCACAGCCTTATTTCGGCAATTGTAGAAAATATATCCTACATGTGGCGGGTCTGTGATTAACCAATATTATCAATAGCTATTATCAGGATGAATGATTGAGTGTGGTGACTCACTAGGTGTGAGTGGCAAAGGGAAAGGAAAAGTTCACCAGACTCTGAGCTTTCACCCTTGAGAGTCTGGGAAAATGGTGGGACATCTGATAGGAATAAGGGCTGCCGTGGGGAGGGCAACATGGGAAGGAAACATCAAGGCAGGCTTTAACTGAGTTGAATTTGAGTTGCTGGCAGAGCTCACGGAAAGAGATGCCAACAGGCAGTTTGAAACCCAAGCTGAAGTTGAGGCCTAGAAACAAAGAATTGGGCTGGATGGGGGAGGAGCTGAAGCCGTGGGACCAGATGAGGTTTCTAAGGGACAGGGCCGCACACACAGATATCTGAAGGCTAATGAAGAGCCAAGTCTGGCTGAGCAAAGTCTTCTTAGGGTATGAGAGGCAGAAAGGACTGGAAATGCCCCAGTGAGAAGATCAAATCTCACTGTACAGGCGGCAGCGGCGGAGGAAGCCTGGTTCTGGATGGGGAGAGGGAGGGGAGGAGTCTCCCTGCTCTACCAGAGGATCCTTGGGGGGACAGAGGAGGAAACTGCCTCTGGCAGACGAGCAGCCAGCAGGTACGACCATTTCCCTGGAGTTTTAACAGACAACAGACGCATGCCAAATACAAGGAACAACTTCAATAAACATCTAGCCTCTAGGAGGTGGGTTGTGGGATTATAGAATGTTTTTAGTATAAAAAGTTAGACGGAATCAAATGTTTTAAAAGAGGTCTGAGTGTGTATTAGGAATTCGGTCCATCAAAGCACTTTGAGGGCAAATATTTTGAGGCAATTCTTGTGGAGTCACTGAAACTAAAGATTTGGCCAGAATGATCCCGAGGAAGGGAAAATAATGTCTTGAAAGAGGAGGAAAGAAACTTGTCTCCCGTGCATCCTGTCAGTCAACAGATAGGCATGGGGGGGTCTCCTCTGCGTGTGTGTGCATGTGCTGAATGATGTTAGTTCACACTGAATGGAGGGGAGAGACAATAAACAAACAGGTCAGGAGTTTTGAGGAGTTTTGAGGCCAGAGGAGGGGATAGAAATGAACAGCCCAATATATCCTGAGAAAACCATAATTCAAAAAGAGTCATGTACCACAATGTTCATTGCAGCTCTATTTACAATAGCCAGGAGATGGAAGCAACCTAAGTGTCCATCAACAGACGAACGGATAGAGAAGATGTGACACATATGTACAATGGAATAGTACTCAGCCATAAAAAGAAACAAAATTGAGTTATTTGTAGTGAGGTGGCTGGACCTAGAGTCTGTCATACAGAGTGAAATAAGTCAGAAAGAGAAAAACAAATACCATATGCTAACACATATACATGGAATCTAAGATAAAAAATAAATGGTCATGAAGAACCTAGGGGCAAGACGGGAATAAAGACACAGACCTACTAGAGAATAGACTTGAGGTTACATGGAGGGGGAAGGGTAAGCTGTGACAAAGTGAGAGAGTGGCATGGACATATAGACACTACCAAATGTAAAATAGATAGCTAGTGGGAAGCAGCCGCATAGCACAGGGAGATCAGCTCAGTGCTTTGTGACCACCTAGAGGGGTGGGATAGGGAAGGTGGGAGGGAGGGAGATGCAAGAGGGAAGAGATATGGGGATATATGTATATGTATAACTGATTCACTTTGTTATAAAGCAGAAACTAACACACCATTGTAAAACAATTATACTCCAATAAAGATGTTAAAATAAATAAATAAATAAAAGTAGAAAATATTTACTAAACAAAAAACAAACAAACAAAAAAAAGAAATGAACAGCCCAGCTGCCTTACCTCAGGGAAGCTCCCTCTGAAGTGACTTTGGAGCCCAGAAAGGGCAGTGAGGGGTGCCATGCAGGGACAGCAGGAACAGCAAAGTCCCCAGGGTAGGAGAGGGCACAGCATGTTTGAGGACCAGCCAAGAGGTCAAGGCCAACATTGAGGTGAGGCGAGGGAAGAACCTAGGTGCAAAAAGGAACCCACCTACACTGCTGGTGGGAATGTAAATTGGTGCAGCCACTATGGAGAACAGTATGGAGGCTCCTTAAAAAACTAAAAATAGAACTACCATATGACCCAGCAATCCCACTCCTGGGCATATATCTGGAGAAAACTGTAATTTGAAAAGATACATGCACACAAATGTACACCAATGTTCATAGCAGCACTGTTTACAATAGCCAAAACACAGAAGCAACCTAAATGTCCATCAATGCATGAATGGATAAAGAAGATGTGGTTTGTGTATATGTACAATGGACCTAGAGATTATCATACTAAGTGAAGTAAGTCAGACAGAGAAAGATAAATATCATATGATATCACTCATATGTGAAATCCTAAAAAAAATGATACAAATGAACTTATTTATAAACAGAAATAGACTCACAGACATAGAAAAACTTATGGTTACCACAAAGGAAAGGGGAGGCGGGGTAAATTAGGAGTTTGAGATTAACAGATACACACTACTATGCATAAAATAGATAAGCAACAGGGACCTACCGTATAGCACAGGAAACTATACTCAAGATATTGAGTATAATAACCTATAATGGAAAAGAATCTGAGAAAAGAATATGTACATAACTAAATCACTTTGCTGTACACCTGAAACTAACACAACATTGTAAATCAACTACACTTCAATTAATTTTTTTAATCAAAAAAAAAAAAAAAAAGAAAAGAAAAGAAAGCACTCACTCTCAGGGCCATGCAAATGCCAGCCCAGGAGGAAGTTACATTTTGTGCCCTGGCCACCTTTCACCCCTCCTTGCCTCACCTTAGCCTAAGTCCCAGAGCTGGGTAGGAGCTGGGGAGAGTAGCAGAGGCCCCAGAGTGGCCACCAGACTCAGAAGATGTGGGTATCAGGAAGCCCCAGGTTGTAAAAGGCTCACTTGCTCATTTTTCCTAAGAAACTTGATGTAAAGGTGCCCCCTACGAGCCTTGAGGGGTTATCTAAAGCAAGAGGAGGGCTTGGATCCACTCCTTGGTATGTTACAAGATCTTCACTAAGAAGCAGGAAAGAAGAAGAGTCCCAGCCTTGTCTCCCAACAGGACACGACTGTGCAACCTCAGGCTAGACTCTAGACTCAAATTTCTTTACTGTACCATGAAAGAATTGCATTGCATGGCCTCAAAGTCCTTCCACCACCACCCAGGTCCAAAATTCTATGATTCTATGAACTCACAACAAACCTCTGTTTCAAAAGGAGCAGAAGGGTTACATAGAGGCTATCAAAAGCTCAAAGAAAACAGACCTTTTTCATTTCTTCCCCAGGTATTTCTAAGACTCTTGAGAGCTAGTCTCAGAGCTCCAGTTGGCCCGAACTTGACCAGTCTGGGATCAATCTCTCTCCATGGGACAGAAGAACCCCTCTTGGTTGGTGACAGCATGGCTGTCACTAACAGTCCGATAATCTGCCAGCCTAGTGAGTGTCTACACGCTGGTGCTTCTGCAGATCACAACCACAGTGGACACCCATGGGAGGGACCACTTTAAGAAGAAGCTAATAAAGAGGAATGTTCTGTTTTGAACAAAGAGGTCCACTTGCAGCCAAATTTTCCATTCACGAGCCTGAGCCAACACAGATATAACTGCCCCATTACTCCTTTCTCTTAGGCTTTTCACAGCTAATTTTGTTCCTTCTACGTGACTAACAATCGCCAAGGGGATTAGAGTTTTTGAAGAATTTTACCTCTTGACATCCAACCTGACTTCTGCACCCAGGATCTGAGGCAAGAACTATCATCATTCCTCCTTTACAAATGAGGAAATCGAGGCTCTCAGAGAAGAGCTTGGAACCATCTCCCAAGTAGGTGTCAGACCCAAAACGCTGACAGCGAGACCCTATAAAATTGGTGCCATGAAAGCTCATGATAACTGAGGGTAAACAGCAAGAAATACCCCTACCTGGGCTTCCCTGGTGGCGCAGTGGTTGGGGGTCCGCCTGCCGGTGCTAGGGATGCGGGTTCGTGCCCCGGTCCGGGGGGATCCCACGTGCCGCGGAGCGGCTGGGCCCGTGAGCCATGGCCGCTGGGCCTGCACGTCCGGAGCCTGTGCTCCGCAACGGGAGAGGCCACAGCAGTGAGAGTCCTGCGTACCGGAAAAAAAAAAAAAAAAAAAAAAATACCCCTACCTGTTGCATCAGTGAATCAAGTCTCACCTTCACATTTTACAAATAACCACTGTAGACCTATCCTGTCCCTGTTTTGCAGACAGCAGGGACACAGACACCAACTCTACCTTCCACCCTCTTCACACTGTCGGCTTCTCCATCAAGGCCTCGAACACATTTTGACTACTTCCCCCTTCCACCCCTCCTCTAATAGTCCATGCATATCAGCTCGAGGAAACAGAGGCCTGGGAGGATCACCATGCCACTGGTTCTGCCACCAGCCTGCCTCCAGGGCAGGTTTGACCTCCGTTGGAGCCTTCCTGCTCTGTGCTGCTGTAAGGAAAATCTTTGCAAAGCCTCAGGGAGCCTCCGCCGTCTACAGGTGGAGGGATGGGGACAGTTAGATCCAAGACACCAGGGACTCTCATTTTCCTCTCTTGACTCACAGTGTCCTGCCTAGAAAGGCCATTGGGCCCCAGACTACCCACAGGTCAACATGCCAGGATTTAGTAGACATGTTTGTCTGTGTAAGATGAGCCAAAGAATGGAAACTCTGGGCCCATCTAGGGGGAAAGTCTATGAGAGATGTGCTTTCTCTGACTTGACCCGATAGAAAAAGTCGGGAGAGGTCAGAGCTGGGAGAGGAAAGATCATGACCTCTTCAGTCAGAGAAAGCAGTTGTACATATGCAGAGAAAGCCAGCTGCACCATCACCAAGAGGAGGGTGGACCCGTGGCAAGGGAAAACAGGCTGCAGAAGTTACCTTCATAAATTCCTTTGTTTTCACTCGGGGTTTTAGCAACCAATGATTAGTTTTATAGAAAATGGAAAAATCCAAGTTCAAAGACTCTAGTTCTCCTACAGCCTGCTTCAGGCCATTCTAATCAAGTAATAAGTGAAAGAATTAACCTCAAAAAGGGCTAGGAAGTTCAGAATGGATTCCAGTTTGACCTGGAAAAACCTTCTGCTTCCCTTGGACTTCATATAGTACTTTCATTTGCTACTCTTAGCTCTGAACCATCCTAACAGTCTTTCAAGAAATGCCCTATTATGCCCATTTTTCAGATGAGAAAACTGAGGCTCAAAGAAGTGAAGTGACTTACTCAATGTTACATTTTACTAAGCATCATAACTGAAATTCTATTCCAGGTCTGCCTAAACCTAAGGCTTCTAGCCACCATGCCACATGCCTCAAAAGAAACCAGAGGGATTTATTATACCTCTGATTCAAAGAGGTTAGGTAATTTGCCCAAGGTTGCACAGAAAATAAAATCAAATACTAGGAAGTGAACCCAGGTCTCTTAGCACCAGAACTAGGGCTCTTTGTGTCATGCCACACTGTCCTTGTCACCTCTCTCTGTTCTGATCCATCCCTCCCAGCTGCCAAATCAGCATCTGGTATGTAATAGGTCCTAAGTAAATATTTGATGCGTAAACGAGTCCTTCTTTGAAATGAGATTTTATTAGGAAATCAGATAATGGCCTTAACTAAGTGAGATAGTGATTCATTTTGCTCAAGTCTTAAATCTGAATTTGGAGAAAAGCTCTTGACTTAGCTGTAAAATATGTCCCTGGGCTCTTCCCCAGTTAAGGACGGGAATGACTGGAGAAAGAACCCACTGTTCCTCTCTAGTATGAGAATAAAACTGTAAATGAGGCTTTTAAGTTTTTCTTTTCCAGGGCAATCAGGGAATAAAGACAGTTCTTGACTCCACTGTAACGTCCAAGAGAACAGGCCTCTAAGTGTCCAAACACTACTTTTCTTCCCATTATCTGTCATTTTGTTAAGGTGTAGTGATTCACCAACTGAAAACTGTAGAGCAAGAAACTGTGGCACTTACCTCTAGGGAATATTCCTCGTACATCTATCTTACACATTCTCTCAAGTACTGGGAAATACATCCAGGGGAGGCAGGGGAGGGAATGGGGCTGCCATGTGCAGCCTCTCCTCCAGACAGGATCCTGGGCATCCTCTCAGTGAGTCTGCAGACGGGGATCCCCAGTCTACAGGGGAGGAAACTAAGGATCAAAGTAAGTGGCAGAGGCAGGATTTGAACCCAAGATTTTCCCAATTCAGAGCCTGTGTTCTTTCCGACTTACCACAGTTCGAGTCTTCTAATGAAAAGTATGACCACAAAGGAAACTGCTCTACAAAGAGGTCTCACTTGCTTTATCTCACAGTATGTGAGGATCAAACGAGAGGGACAGAGCAGGATAATGCCCATTTTATAGATGAGGAAACTGAGGCTTAATCTATGTTGAAAATGATACATGTATATACTATATACTACATATAATTCTTATTTTACAGAAGAGGAAACTGAAGCCCAGAGACAACCAAGTTGCATACATATTTACATATAATAATATTATGCTTCTATGATGTACAGGTTCCAGCCTAACACTTACATCTCTCCAAACCTCAATTTCCTCTTTTCTAAAATGGGGATGAGTGACTGAACTAAAAGTGATCATCTGGAGAGCGTTGCATTTGGAATTAGAATCTGGTCTTTCTGATTTTAGAACTTATTAAACTGTTGTCTGTTACAAGGATCTCCAAGTCTTTAACTGACTATTTTCTTCTACCTTGATGTCATAAAATATGTGGCTCTTAAAAGCATCTAAATGTAGAACATTTTATCAATTGCTAGCCAGGGTAGATACTTAGACAAATACCTCACTGAATCTGTGCAAAAAGTCACTTCTGACGTTTATATGAATAATTCATTTGTGGAGACAAAACTATACATTCTACCAGTGTAGGAAGACTGCATCTAAATAAATCCTGTCTGGCGTGTCACCCATGAAACGGTGGGAGGGAAAGAATTTTTTATTAACTTCCACCAAGAGCTGGACCAGGAGGCCCTTCATCAGTGCTCTATACCAAGTGCTTAAAATTAAAATGGCCTTTGTCCTCTTGAGGTGCAAGAAATGCTATATCGGACAAAATCATGGAAGATATAGAACACTTGGCCAATCTCTGCAGAAAGGTTTCTTTCCAGCCAAGATTGTTGAGCACCAACCCCGTGCATAGGGAAGGTCAGTAGAATGCCTGGGTGAGCACCATGCTCCATGCCGGGGTGGGGGGGTGGGGGGGGGGCAAGAACAGAAGAGGGTGGGGCTCCTTAGCTGGGCCTTGAAGAGGAGCTGCATTTCAGAAGTTTCAGAGAAGCCGAGGCAGAAAGTCTGGTCTGAGAAAAGGCTTGAGTTTGGAAACTGAAATTGGAGGCTAGGGCCACATTGGGAAAGATCGTAAATGTCTGCATCAGAAATTTGGACTTAACCCACTAGACAATGCTGAAGGTTTTAGTAGCAAAGAAATACAATCAGAAAAGTTTTAGGAAAACCAGTCTTTTATTCATTCATCAGACATCTATGGGTCACATTGCTAGCCATGGCATCTTTCTGTTACTGCTTCGCAGGGACTGGCATGCTGGAAGACTAGTGCAAAAACAGGCACTTGATGGTTTTAAGTGTGGGAATGTTGCAGTGGAGATGCATGCCAGCTGCAACAGGAACCAAGGACTGTCTCAGGCTGTGCTCTCCCAGAAGCAGATCCAGAGACTAGGGCTTGAGTGCAGGTAGTTATTTAGGAGATGATCTCAGGAAGCATTCATGGGGAACTGGGGAAATGAGACAGGAAAAGGAAGCATATACCACTGGCGCAACTGGGGTTTAATCTCACTGGATGCTCCTGGGAGACTGTGTAAAACACCTTTCAGAGTTGTTCCACCTAAAGAATGGGCAAGATGGGGTATTTACTTACCAGCTCCTATATTTCTTAGCTGAGGGCTGCTCCCTAGAGACAGGACCACCCAGGCTACCCACTGGCTATGTTCTGTGGCCAGAGCAAGCCCTGAGGCAGATGGTCCCAGAAGCAGTGGGAGTCCTGAGGGGATCTGAGCAGCAAAGGGGATAAAGCCCCTCCAGGGTTCCCAGGGCATCACTGCACAAGTGGTGACTGAGCTGAGGCCAGGAGCACCAGCACAGCAGGGTCCCCAAAGGGCAGTGGAGTAGATAGTTCCCTGTGTCCGGCAGGTGAAATGAGGGAGACAAGGAGGAAGAGTGATGAGTCATGTAACAGAACAAGCAGGCAAGAGCCAGGTCATGCGGGACCTTGGGTTCCCTATAAGAGTTGTCGATCTTCTGCTGTGCCCAACAGGGAGCTTTTGACAAAGTTTAACTAGGATGTGACATCATCCTAACAGCATGCTTCTTGGAGGAAGCTTGGGGAGGCCAGATCTGGAGGTAGAGACCATTTAAGAGGGGGCAGTGGGAAGGGTTCTACTGAAAAACCCACATGAGAAATTACAGGCTTGAGCTAAAGCAGGGTCTGAGGGACTTGAAACAAGGGAACTGACAAGAGAGGGATTTAGGAAGAAGATGCTATAGGTTGCCCTCCTTGAGTCAACCTGTAGCTATCCCAGAAGGATAGGTAGAGTTTTCTGCTGGACAAGTTAGGGAGGGAAGACAAATTCCAAGTAAAGAGATATTTGGTAAGAGTATAACAAATAAGGAAAGGAGCTGAGGGGTAGAACCCAGAGCCTCCACTACAGCCACACCCAGGGCCTGGAGGCACAGGAACCAGCCACAGAGCCAGTGAGTTTTGAGGACATCCCAGATGTGTCCTCACCCAGAAGCCATGGGAGGAATGCAGCTCAACCAACACCACGAGTCAGCAGAGCCCAGGGGCAGAGCTCAGGAAGCAAGAGGCCATGACAAGACTGCAAGTGGTGGTCATTGGGAGGGAGCTCACAGATGAGTCTTTTACTTCTTCAGTGAAACATCAGTCAGGTGACAGCCTGGTAGCAGTGAAGGTTGGTGAAGATAAGGGAGCCAGCGCAAGCAACCAGATGGCAAGAAGTGTGGTGGTGAATAGACGAAGAGAGGCAGGTAGCTTTGGGGGATGATGCTGTAGGGTGGGCAGGACAGGGGAGGTGTGGCAAGTACCACAACATCACATGAGGCATCTTCAGACCAAGGAGTGCAGACCATGCTGTGACCTGAGGAAGAGACCAGAAGCAGAAGAGGTTGAAGGTGATGAAAAGGGAAGGACTTCTTGAAGGAGGAATCAGTATTTTAATAGAAAGAATTAGGACTCTTTTAGTAAAGCCATTACTGTCATTTACTCTCTGGGGGACCATGGTAACCAGCCTCCAAAATGACCACCAATCATCCCTACCTCCTGGTACTCACACCCTTGTGTGGTCTCCTCCCACACTGTACCAGTGGTGGTCTGCGTGACCAATAGAATATGGCAGAAGTGATGGTATAGCATTTCCAAGATCAGGTTATAAAAGATGCTGTAGCTTCCCTTTAGTGCTCTCTCTCTCTCTCTCTCTCATTCTCTTGCTCTCTCATTCTTACTCTTTCTCTCATCACTCACTCTGGGGGAAGCCAGCAGTTATGTCAAGAGCAGCCCTACAGGGATGCCCACATGGGAGGAATGAAACCTTCCCACCAACAGCCCAGTGAGTAAGCTTGCGCTTGGAAGTGGCCCACCCCTCCCCCACCGATGGCTTAACTACAGCCTCATGAGAGACTCTGAACCAGAACGACCTAGTTATGCCCCTCCCAGCCTCCATAGCTTCAGATGCTGGGGGAGATAATACCTGCTTGCTCTTTTAACAAACACTGCGTCTTGGGGTAATTTGTTACACAGTGGTAGGTAACTAGTACAATGATCACCCGGGCCTGGTTAATGGGAGGATAGTGTGAAGTAAAGAATGGCCTGGCATAGAGATTCATGAAAATACAGAGGAGAGAGACAGAGGCAGACTCAGAAGCTTAAGCGGGTGGAAGGGCCACCTCTCCTCCTGAGCGCTGTCCTGGCCGGGCCCAATGACACCTTATACAGAGCAGCTCACTGCACCCCGGGTCCTCCCTGCAGGATGGACACATCACACGGCTTTTCCCAGAAAGAGACCACAGTTGACAGAGGTCTGTTTACTATCTGCATGACAGACACAGAACTGAGAGGGGAGAAGGGGAGAAACGGAGGTATTCGGGGCTTGCTCTGGACAGGGAGGGGGAGGGGGCCTTGAGGAGAGGTGTGAGGTGTGGAGGAGCCGGGGGAGGGCATGAGGAATGTGAGCGCGGATCAGCCAGCCCGGGCAGGAGGCCTCTCCGCCCTCCGGGGCAGCTGGCTCCCTGAGCGCAGGAGACTTCCCACATGTCCCTGATTGAAGGTCTGGCTCACTTTTTATCCTTTTAAAGTAAAAACTCAGGGATGTACCCAGGCCATCTGTGTTTCCCAGAAAAGGCCATTTTTTTTTCCATTCCCCTGATGGCCAGGAAGGCGTTCTAAGGAGGACCAGAGTGTGCCTCCCACTTCGCCCCCCCCCCCTTGTTGGCAGGCCCAGCCTGGATCCACGCGCCTCCATCCAGAGATTATCAGTGCCCTTTGTAAAGGGCTGACATAGGTCTCCTGCGGCATTTCACCTAGTCCTGGAAACCCCGGAGATGGTAGCTGCAGTCTAAGACATTTCCCTTTTTAAGTAAAAATGATGTTCCCTAAGACTAACTGGACATGCTAATGCATGTCTTCTCCAGAAAGCAACCAACCACATGAGAAACCTTTAGTTAAAAACATAATGAGTGAAAAAAAAAAATCAGCTGTTAAATTATTGCCTCATTTCCAAATTGTCTTCGTTTTTTTAATGTTATAGAAATACAAAGGTACCTGTGGCTTAGGCATTTAAGTAAATGAAACCAAAAAACCTAAGGATTTTATTTCTATAAAAATAAAGCAGGATGCATTTATTGATACTCTTTTTCTATCTGGAATCATTATTTTTCTCAATGATAATCATACCTGACAAGTGTGCATTTGTATGTGTTTTGCAGTTTGCAAAACCATGCCTTACTTAAGCTTCACACCACCCATGTACACACAGCAGGGCAAGGTCGTCCATCACTCCCCGAGCAAGGAAGGAACTGGCACTCTGGGAGTCAAGATGGTAGTAAGGTAGTATGGTATGGAGCTGGACAAGCCTGGGATTGAATCTGGTCTCTTCTCAACGCTGGCCCAGGTGAGTTTCTTAGGCATGTTCAACTTCAGTCTCCTCATTTGTAAAATGGATGTGGTCATAGTACTGGCTTCAACAAGTTAAAATTCTTCTCATAGTGCTTAGAATGTAATAATTGGTGACATTTGTTTATGAGTTGTTTTTAATCTAGTCTGTCAGCCGATGAGGATTAGAGTCAATATTTATTAAAATGCTGAACACAGTGCCCAGAACAGAGATGGCATTAATTTTGAAGAGGTAAAGCTGGGATTGTGAGCCAGAAGATTCCAGTTGCTTAATAATTAATTTTTTCTCTGCATCCCAGTTGCCTGGCCATGGGGTCAATGAGACACATCTCTTAGCTTTGAGAATAAGTTGACTAAATCTGTGTTGTAAAATAAATAAATAAATAAATAAAAGGAAGGAAGGAAACATCTTACTGTCAGCCCTAACATAATACCTGGCTACACCCATGTTTTTGAAGATTCAACACATTTCCCCATAGGAGCCCTGAATGAAGTAGGGATCATAAATCTGCAATATGTCAGCATCTCCCCATCTCCTTAAGGACAGAGCCATCTACTTATCCTACTCAAGCTCTCCCTAAGTGGCTCCAGCCACAGTCCCTCTGAGGAAATCTCCCCCCACCCCGTCTCACCCTCCACCTTCTCAAACCTCCACACCTTTGCCCAGGCTGTAGCCCCTGCCTAAAATGCCTTCCGTTTTTCACCCCCTGAAAATCTACCCACTTTTCAAGCTCTGCCTTTTCCCGGGGACCTCCAGATGGGGCTACCTTTGAGGACAGGGGCAGCACCTCCTCCTCTCTGTCCCTTTAGCACCCAGTCCTGGTCTTGCACTAAGGAGATGCTCCGGGTGTTTGCTAAAACACACCACCAGGAATGAAGCCATTGACTGGAGTTCTTTTCTGGCACCGGGGGTGGGAGGGGCCAGTCCTGCTGCGCTAGAGGGAACGCTCGCCTGGACGAAGGTACTGGAGACAGCACGGAACACTCTGTTCCTCTCTTTGCTCATCTCCCAGATGTCAAGAGGATGGAAAAAGTGGATCTCATCCTTGTCATCACAAATCATCTGGGTGTTGCTCTGGTTTTTCTTCAAAAGGATTATGAAAAGGGAGGGACCCTCCAATTTCAGCCATGTGGGGAAAGCATCACACATTTCAAGAGAAGAGAAAAAGTGCTCTGGTAACTGGTCTGGCTTTGGTCCACAGCCTATCTCCCTCCAGGTCCTAGAAATGCTGCCACATGGGGAGGAAGGTCAGGCAAGTGATGC
The DNA here is from genome assembly GCF_964341445.2 of Mesoplodon mirus. Lineage (NCBI taxonomy): Eukaryota > Metazoa > Chordata > Mammalia > Artiodactyla > Ziphiidae > Mesoplodon > Mesoplodon mirus. The sequence continues at coordinate 49,939,084 of NC_138978.1, read as the reverse complement.
GCATTGGCTCCGATGGCACACAATGCAGCTGCAGGCGCCGATCAGGGACATGAAAGTATCGTGGAGAAGCTGCTCCCAGGACGCCTGCCTCCTTGCTTGCAGACCTGGTAGCCTTCCCCACTCAGAGTCTCTCTCTTTCCTGTTTGGCAAACACTGAGTTAGTAAAAACAAACTTTCTCCATTGTGGTGCAGATTAAAGGAGACCATCAGCTCCATGAGGACAGGTAGTTTGTGACAGCTGACAAATTGCCTCCTTCCTGGTCCTCAAGGAAGAGTTGTTGGATGCGTGAATAAAGAAATCATGGTCGCCTTAGGCCCATAACCATAAGTTACACTGATGCTAGTTTCCCCTTTCTCTGCCAGGAAAAATTGGAGTCCAATAAATACGTATGAAGTATTTGTCCTGAATGTGCTCAGTTTGGTGGAGAATACAAAAGAGATACAATGTGAGCCCTCCTCCAGATGCTAAGATGATGTCAACACCAGTAAAACACAAGATAGAATGAGGTAAGCGGACGAAGAAAAGAAGGCTATGGCAATTTGGCTTGAGTCGGGGGTCAGATCTGGTTGATCCAGCTGGAAAAAAAGAAGTGAGGAAAGGCTTTCTGGACAAGGCTGAATGCCAGTGCACACACAAAAGATGGCATTAAGAATGATTGTGGCGTTCACTTGTTTTTTATTAGACTAAGGGGTCCAGGATTGCCTAGGCTCTCTTACATGTGAAAAACCAAAGCCGATATTAATAGCTGGACTTGGATGCAAACCATCCAAGGGGAGTTTGCTGGAGCTTTTTCTGAAGCTCTTGAGCCCAAATTCAGATCTTGGGATCATACCACCAGCCAGCTAACTGCGGGGGACAAGAGGCCAGAGTTGAAAGTCCTCGAGCATATGCCTGAAGGAAAGGGGAAGAGGCTGGGTCTCCTCCCTGCAGGCTGGGCCCTGGCTTCCCTCCTGCTCCTGGATCTAGGAGGGCAAAGCAGAGGGACACACTCCCATGCATGGCCTTTTCATATGTAGTGATCCCCCCAGCACTGTTCATCAGTTTACCTCCCTGTCTTGGGATCTGAAGAGTGGATGAACAATTTACCCACAATGCTGGGAGATGGGGAGGAGAGGAGGTAAGGAGGAGGGGAAGAGAAAAAAGGTCTCCCGGATGAGCCTCACCCCCACTTGGGGTCTACAGGTGGTTGGGATGCATCTTACTGTTTTCTGGCTCTGTGCTTTTGTATCTACTGTGTGGTCTGTCTGGAATTTCCTTCCCCTTTGTTCTGCTAACACCTACTCATCCTTCAAGACTCAGCCAGGATCACTTCCTCCAGGATGGCCTCCCAGGTGCCCTATCTGAGTCAGCTGCTCTCTCAGAGAGGAGCACAGGGCACCACCATGCCCAGGCAGAGCACTTACTGCATTGACTTGTCATCTTCTGTTTACTTATCTGAGACCCTCAAACATCAGTGAGCTCCTTAAGGACAGGGGACCCACCTTCTTTTTCTTTTCTAATCGGGCACATGTTGGTTGCTCAGAGGATGAATGTGGAAAGGGGAGGGGAGGGAGGAGGGTTTTCCAACAATGGAAAGTGCTCTTCTAGATAACAGTGAAGTCTCTACCGCTTGCAGTGGGCAGATGCAGATATCCTGTGCATCTTGTGGAAGAGGAACCTCAATGGGGGTTCCTGCAACACTAACACCAGCCAAGAGTCAAACCAAAAACTTCTAGGAAAGGCAAGGTCTAGAGTTAGGGACCCACACAGCAGCTTATGTGCTTGCTTCTCTCTCTCTCTCTCTCTCTCTCTCATACACACACACACACACACACACACACACACACAGAGGCATCACAATATATCCAGATGGCCCCTGATAATGAGAACTACTTTTCCTTGCTAATATTTTACCCCTTATTATGCATCTTCCCAGATATTACTTTGTTCAAGTAGCGTAACAGTACTGCTCTGAGCAGAGGCACGTCTCATCCTTGCTTCCTACATGGACCAGTTTAATAAGATGGGAAAGATTCTTGAACAAAAGTCAGAAGACTGAATTTGTATATTTGGAACCTATTGAGATGTGCAATAGACTGAATGTTTATGTCCCCCCGCCAAATCCATATGTTGAATCCTAATCCCCAATGTGATGGTATTTGGAGGTGGGGCCTTTGGAAGGTAATTAGGTCATGAGGGTGAAGCCCTCATGAATAAGATTAGTGCCTTTGTAACAGAGACCCCAGAGAGCTCCCTTCCCCTTTCACCATGTGAGGACACAGTGAGAAGATGGCTATCTATGAACCAAGAAGTTGGTGCTCACCAGACACCTAATCAGGACAGCACCTTGATATTGGACTTTGCAGCCTCCAAAACTATGAGATAAGTTTTCTTGTTTATAAAACACCCAGGCTGTGGTATTCTGTTATAGCAGGCCAAGCGGACTAAGACAAGATTCAAAGCTGAGAACCTTAAAAAAATTACCTGTCCTTTAAGGCCAAAGCAGGAGTTCCTGGAAATGTCAGAACTTGCCCCTTGTGGAATGTCTGTGTCTCCTGTAGACTGTAAGCTCCCTGGAGCAGGGCCTGTACCTGCTCTGTTCAGCGCTGTATCTCCAGGATACAGCCCTGTGCCTGGTACATGGTCAGGGCTCAAATTAATGAACAAGTAAATGAAAAGTGAACGTTCTTCTCTGAATTTCAAGTGGCTGTGCTTAGCAATGTCAGAGGCCCATTGGAGGAGCAGTGGTGTGGTCACAAGTCCTTCCAGGCCTGAACTCCATGAGTTACCTTCACCGCAGACATGCACACAGCAGGTTACATGAACCACAGAGAGCCTTGATTCTCGTGGGACCTCATGGGTGAGTGATTTATCCCTCACTAGATGCCAGGCTCATTGAGGACAGAATCTTAATTATTTCTGTGTCCCAGGACCCCGCCCCTATTCTGGCACATGACAAATGCTCAGTAAGTTTATTCAAATAGGACTAACTAAGTAATGACCTGATGCTCAGAGAAGTAGCTTGTTCTGGTCACACAGGTTTTGGTGATGGAGCCAGTGCGATGCCCAGGCCTCTGTACTTTCTACCATATTATAACAAGTACTGTGCAATTTCATGCATGAGGCTGTGAGGGACACTCAGAAGCAGGACCTCAACCCCCTGCCCTACTGGCCACTTTGCTCTTCAAAGGCCAAGAGGACAGGATTCTGCCCTGCTCTGGCAGGGCTCCACTGGGACTGATGCAATGGCTTGCTGCAGGTGTCCTTGGGAATATCTGAGCTTGGAACACATCTGCCTCCAGGTGCAAAGAACATAAACTATGGGGACAGTTGTGGGATGAGTCACGTCCCCAAAAGATAGGTTGTAGATCTAATCTCTAGTACCTGTGAACATGACCTTACTGGGAAATAGGGTGTTTACAGATGTAACGAAGTAGAAATGTGGTCATATTGGATTATATCCAACTGGTATCCTTATTAGAAAATCACGTGAAGACAGGAGAGAGCGAGAAGGCCACATGACAACAAAGGCAGAGATGGGAGTGATGTATCTATAAGCCAAGGGTGGCCAGAAGCCACCAGAAGCTAGCAAGAGGCAAGGAAGGATTCTTCCCTAGGGCCTTAAGAGGGAGTACAGCCCTGATGACATTTTGATTTCAGACTTCTAGTTTCCAGAACTGTAAGATAACAAATTTCCGTTGTTTTAAGCCACTCAATTTGTGGTACTTTGTTACAGAAGCCATAGGAAACTAATACAGTAACAAATGCCCAAAGTAAGAGGTGTTTCTCTGCAGTACACGCAAGAGGAAAGGACATGAGAAGAGGGTTAGTGGAGAAAATAAAATGAGATGGAGATATAATTCATAGTTAACATTTGAAGAACCAAAGATAGATTCCTATTACATACAGTTTTAGAAGGTTTATATGTTTATCAACACCATCAGATGATATCGGTAGAGAACTCTGTGTGTGTGTGTGTGTGTATACTTTATATTTACACAATTAGGGAACAGTGTTCTTTTCAGATCAGAACAGTCATCTGATTTGTTTGTTCACAATTTGGAGAAAGGTCCATCCAGTCAAATGGTCAATAAGTGTTCACTGAGGCTGCTCCCTGGGGCTGGTACACAGAGACTCAGTATAAATGAGGGCCCTGCCCAAGGGGGCTCACAATTTACTTTGGGAGACATTACATTGGATCGGGCACACACACAAGCATTTGACAGAACTCCTTGGGGCACACAGAGGAGGCAGGGCAGGAAGGTTTAACAGAGGAGGTGTTCATGTGAGCTGAGTCATTGAGGAGAAATGCACTGTGGGGTTGCTTAAAATACAATCAAAGTGATCAATGAAAGAGCATTCATGAAACAAGGAAGCACACATGCAAAAACCAAAGCATGTCCCATTAAATGGTATCCTTTGATTTGGCTGAATCCAGCAAAAAGGAAGGAGGCAGATAAGACTTGTTGATTACCTATTTAGTATATGTGAATTTCTCACTTTACATATTCAAGTGTATAAGAAATGCAACTTATTTTTCTACAAAGTACCCTATTTTCTCTTCTAACCCCATATTCTGCCCAAGAGCAGAAATCCTAGTATCATCAAATTGAGGTTTTTCTTAAACTAACTAGGTTTTTCTCAAGTCAAATTTCTTCCCTCCCAGACCAACCCCAAGATGGCAACTTAGTCCTGATGCAGTGAGGAACGTTGGAATGGAGGGACTGGTACGTGGTGTCAAGGCACTAGGGAGAGGGCCAGGGAGGCAGATATCTCATCCTCAGCACCATCCTCCGTAGAGACAAGTGCTGCCCATGTGACCCATGCAGACCCTGCTGCCTTTCATCCCTCGCCCAGCCTTGCAATCCCCAGACCTGCCCCATGTCAATGTCATATCCACCTCCACTGCTCTGGACAACATGAATGTCGTGGTTTGTAACTGTGTCAACTTGACGAAGCTACAACTACATTTCCCAGAATAGCTTTCCTATACAATTTCAGGTTGGAATTGGTCAAAAGAGAAAAGTATGCAAGATTTAGAAGTGGAAGTAAAGCAGCAGCCATCACTCTCTTAAGGTTGTCGTATTTAGATGAGGTGAGAGACAGATGAGAGGTCCTGAAGATCTAGCACATTCTCCCTCACTGGTCTGCCTCCACTGGTCTCAGAAGGGTTGGTTAGAGACTTTCCTCTAAGCCTCCAACTTCCCAGTTCAGACCTTTATTTCCCCAGCTTCTCCCCCCAATTGTGTAAGGTCTTGTTTCTAAAATAAATCCTTTATTTCATAACAGTTATAACGGTTCTACTTCCTTGATTGAATCCCGCCTGATTCAATGGGGAAATATCTGCTGTTCTATGTGGGTTCTCTGTAGCAGAATTACTAATTGTCCCCAATATCCATTCTACCCTGATTCCCATTAATTATAAGCTTCCACACCTAAAAGTTTCAGCCTGTCTAATAACCATGCAGTTAGGGAATCCATTTCCAAGCCTTTCTTGCAGCTGGGGATGACTATGTGACAAAGTTCCAGCCAATAGGATGTGAAAAAAAAGTGACATATAAAACTTCTGGTCATGCCCTGAAAAGGAAGCAGCTTGCTTCTCTTTCCCCCCTTCTTCTTTCCCCCTGCCAGCTCACTGAAGTGCAGATGTGGTAGAGGAGAGCTAACCACAGCTCTCATGGTTGAGATGGTTCGAGAAGACCAAACCACCACCCTAGGACATAGCAGAGTAACGAGAAAGAAGGACTCATGGAACAGAGCTGCCTTTCCTTCCTGGACCAATTAGTCTAAACTTCAGGTAACAGAAATAACCTTTTATCTCATTTAAGTTACTGTTATTTACCTGTTGCTCAGTTAAAGAAGCAAGCAAATATCCCATTACGTCTTCACTCCACTCATCCAGGACAAAGTGAAGGAAGAACCTTGTATGGCTCACAACGTCCCAGAATGAGGAGTCAGCTGCTGGCCAGAAGCTCCCAGGTTCCCCTTCTTTGGGATTCATCAAACGCATCTGGGGACGCATTCATTCTCTGTCTTATATCTTCAAGAGGGACAAGATAACACTTGGACCAGAGACTCATTCTATGGGCATCCTCTCCAGCTCTTCCATCTTTCTACGCACTCAGAAAGGTTTGAGCTCTTTTTATGTAAGACAACAGCACCACCCCTGGACCCTCAGTTGTTTAATGCGTAAACTGCAGGCCCTGAGTTGGTCCAGGTTTTGTCCTCTGCATAGACTGTTTGCTGCTAGGAGATTCAAATGTCTACTTAGAAATCCTAATGGTGACTTTATTAAATTAGTGTTTCTTCCCTAACAACCATGCTTCAGTGAGTCTACAACATGCTGGCTGCTCTCTGAGAAGAGAGGACAGCAATTAATACTTGACAGCATCATCTCCAACACCTGTGATGTGCAGCACATCATGCTAGACTTGGTTCGTTTCTTCTACAACCCAGCCCTGAGGACTAATTTCTTCATTTGTGAAACGGACATAATATGACACAGACCAATGAAGTAACTTGCTTGAACTCACACAGATAGGAAGTTGTGGAACACAACCTAATCTGAAATTCATGCTTTTGCAGCTACACACCTTTGCGTCGCTTGTGCGAGCCAGCTGGTGGGAGATGTGGAAGGCACTCTGGGCAAAATCTAAGTGGCAAGTAACCTTGAAAATCGAGGAAAATGGACTTTGGTTTCTCTTTCAATTTAGTTTTCTTTTTAGTTTTAGTTTATTTTTGATGATTGCTTTTCTTTCATTTTTTTAACTAAAGGGGGCTTACACTAAATTCATGTTTAAACCAATCTGTTAATGTTTAACTACTTTTTATGTACTAGGCAGAAATCTGACCATTAAATAACACAAATATTAAAATCATATTCCCTTTCAGAATAATGAAAGATTAAAACAGGCATGGAGAGATTTTTCAAAGACACCCTCCTTAATATTCTTTGGACTTCTAAACTAATATTTATTGTTTTGCATTGATAATTTTCATGATTTAACTATAAATATTGAAATCTTTTTTCTTGCATAGTAAATGAACCTCAAGAAAAGGAATTTGAAAATCTTTGAAAACCTTTGAAAAGTTGTGAATTCTACAATTATATAGGAATGTCATGTAAATGTTTTGAATGTTTTTCTGTCGAACTAGAGTTCTATTACTCTTCCCTAAAACCTCCAGAATGATTCCTTATTCTTCTGCAGATTTAAAGGTAAGGGTAGGAGGGAGTCTTCGAAGCAGGGTGTAGTAGTTTCCTTTTGTTGCTATAACAAATTACCAAAAAATTAGTGGCTTTAAAAACAAAATTATTCTTTTACAATTCTGGAGGTTGGAACTCCCAATTCAGTTCGACTGAGCTAGAGTGAGGGCGTCTGCAGGGCTGGCTCCTTCTGGAGGCTCTGATGGTAAAATCTCCTTGCCTTTTTCAGTTTCTAGAAGCCGTTTGTATTTCTTGGCTAGCAGCCCCTTTCTCCATCTTCAAAGTGCATCACTCCCATCTCTGTTCTGTCATCATATGGCTTTCTCCTTGGACTCTTAACTCCTCTGTCCCTCTTACAAGAACTGTTACGATTACCTCTGGCCCACCAGATCTTCCAGCACTGTCTCCACATCTCAGGATTCTTAATTTAATCATGTCTGCAAAGTCCCTTTACTATACCATGTAACATACACACAAGTCCTGGGAATTAGGACAAGGACATCTTTGGGGGCCTTAGCTTACCACAATGGGGACACTGGTTGGGAGTGAGGCTGTGGGGACCGACAGAGACCAAGGATGTATGTGGCTGTGACCCTGCAGATGATAAAGGAAAGAGCAGACATTTGAGGACCGGAGAGACCGGGTCAGGAATGGCTGCATAATTTGAAGGGCCCAGTGCAAAATAAAAACGCAAGGCCCCTTGTTCAAAAATTAAGAATTTCAAGAAAACACAACAGAGCATTAATCTGCACAGGTGGCATGTCCAAGAAGCCAGCCCTGAAATGAGTTAGAAACCAGTCTGGGGTATTTGCTAATTCTGTAGCCTTGGACAAAGTCATAACCTCTTTCTCACCCTCAGTTTTCATATCAATAAAATTAAAAATCATTCCTGTATTACAGGTATAAAAAAAATTACCAAAAGCTTGCTGGCTTAAAGCAACAGAAACTTATTCTCTCACAGTTCGTGAGGCTAAAAGTCCAAATTCAGGGTGTTGGCAGGGTTGGTTCCCTCTGGAGATGCTGAGGTAGAAGTCATTTCACGCCTCTCTCTGGGATTCTGGTAACCGTTGGCAATCTTTGGCATTCCTCGGCTTATAGATTCATCACTCCAATCTCTGTCCCCATCTTCACATGGTCTTCTTTCTGTGTCTCCATATCAAATCTCTCTCTCCTTTCTCTTATAAGGATACCAGTCATTGGATGGAGGGCCCACTCTAAATCCAGAATGATCCCAGCCCAAGATCTTTAACTTAATTACATCTGCAGACCCTATTTCCACATGAGGTCACATTCACAGTTACTGGAGGTTAGAGTTTGGACATTTCTTTTGGGGGGAACACTATTCAATCCACTACAATGGGGTTGTTGTGAGTATTCAAGATATTGTATATGAAATGCTCAACAGAGCACCTGGGACATAGGAAAAAATTACATATTATTATTATTATTATTAAATGTATCAAAACTAAAGCTTGGGCATATATTTAATAATTATTAACATCTTAGAATGGAAATCCAGAGAATAAAAATGACTTGCCCCATGAATATCATAGGGGACCCGAGGAGCTTGCTTATTCTTAAAACAGACCAAGCACAAGAGGGGGAAGCCCTGGGCTCCAGACTTACCACAAAGCAAGAAAGTTCCCAGGGGAGCAGACCCAGACACAGTGTGAGGGAGCTTGAAGTGGAGGCAAAAATGGGCACAGGGAGGCCCCATGGGAAGAAAGGAAGACTCTGACAGGCCCATTTGTCCCTTCAATCACCAATCATTTATGGCCCACCTACTAGAGTCAGGCATGGTGCCAGGCTCCAGGGATACTGAGCATAGCAAGAACACTACATCTTAGAAAGATTTTTATTTGGGGGGTTGGGGGGGACAAACTTTTAAAATTTGTTGGCTTTTGTCAAAAAATTAATTTAAGGTTATTAGAAAATATTAGAGGAAACAGAAGGCCTGAGTGGATAGTTGTGGTATAGAGAAGACTGTAGGCTTTGGACCTGCTCACTTAGCTGTAGGGCCTTGGTCATGTCATGCAAACTCTCTGAGCCTCAGTTTCTTCATCTGTAAAATAGGGATAATAATATTGCTCACATCTCCATCAGGGAGATTCTACATGAGATGAGATAACACATGTGAAGCACTTGGCACCAGGACTGAAACAAGGAATGTTTGCAACAAATACTCCCTTTCCCTTTCAGGTCAGTGTTTCAGAAGGAAGGCCCTGAACATCCTCACACTCAGTCGCTATATTATATGACACTCGTATTCTCTAAGTCAACTTTCACCAGAGGCTAACAGGCTGTTTTCTTTCAGTTCAAGCAAGATATTTTCCTGGCTGGGTTGTAGGTGGAAAGAAAAGCAAGAAATATAGGATACAGTGAACTTGGGAAATCTTTCCTGTAAAAACCCTGGCAGATTTATCACAGATGTCTGGCCCACTCATGGCCTCCTCCTGAATTCTATTAAGAGTAATAACAAACAATCAGGAAACTGAACCCCGAAGCCCAGAAAACAGTGTTCTGGGTCTCTGGCAAAGTGGGGTCATGTACACACACAAGAGACCTGAGGCCCTCCAAGCACTCCTTGGTTGCCGGGACCAGGAAGTCTGCAATTACGGAGCACCCCTGACGGACACTGTGCTGGGCCCTTTCACATGCATAAGCTCTTTTGGGTCCTTGAAAAGAGCTCTGGGTCCCCTGTTTTTCAGATAAGAAAACCTAGGGCTGAGAGAATGTGAGTTTTTTATGCCAAGGTGTTCAAGCATGCAAGCACATCGCAATCACTTAGGGAGCAGAACTTAAACAGAGGTTCTGATTTGGCAGGTCTGAAATGGGGCTCTGGCATGAGTAATTTTTATAAATGTCAGAGGGGATTCCAACGTATACATTCTGCTGACTAATAACCTCTATAGCACAGGCTCTGAGTCTACAAGACTTGGACTGTCATCTGAGCTCTGTCAATATCTAACAAGCACTGGGCAAGTTACCTAATCTCTCTGAGCCTCAGTTTCTACCTCTGTCAAATGGGGATAATTAAACCCAATCCATAAGGTTATTTTAACCAACAATCTTATCATAATAATATTAGTGGCTAATTCACAGGAAGTGCTCAATAAATCATAGCAAGTAGTATAATTATTGATTAGTTGTGTGGCCTTGAGCAAGTTTCTTAACTCTTAGACTTAAAGTTCTCTTCTGTAAAATGAGGACTTTAGGATAGAATCTTTTTTTTAAATTTTTTTTTAATGTTTATTTATTTTTTGGCTGCGTAGGATCTTAGTCGTGGCACAAGAGATCTTTCGTTGCAGCTCTTGGGCTCTTTGTTGCAGTGCACAGGCATCTCTCTAGATATGGCACGCATGCTCACCAGTTGTGGTGCACGGGCTTAGTTGCCCCGCAGCATATGGGATCCTAGTTCCCCGACCAGGGATGGAACCAAAGTCCCCTGCATTGCAAGATGGATTCTTAACCACTGGACCACTGTGAAGCCCCAGGATAGAATCTTTAGGAAACATTTTGCCCCACGTAACCTTGATGGGTTCCTATTAATATATGTCCCTCCTCCAATGAGGACGAACCCCACTGGCCGTTTAAGAGATGAACCAATTCTGGACAAAGAGAGTAAGTTGAGCAAGAAAACAATGATTTCTCCAGGCCATTGTGTTTTTGTTCTGTCTTCTGAAGAGCTGGCTCATCTACCCCAGGCTGTATCTGTAGCCGATGCTTGCTGAACAGTCTTCCCATGACTCCTAATTTGCCCTTCCCATAACACTTTCCTCATGCTGCCTGGAGTTACATAATGCAATCTCATGAAGCAGGAAGGAGCACGACTGAGCTTGCGATCACGGCAGTGAGCTCTGGTGCCTGGTTTTTTTCCTCCAATTTGCAGCTATGGGTGAATGAAATGTAGGACCAGCCATTCAGTCATCACTTCAATATGAATGGAGCACCCACTGTGGACCAGACACAGTGCTGGGAGCCGAAGACGCTGAGACAAGGCAGCAGGCCTGTACCAGTGCTCACAATCAAAGGAGGGAGGAACAATCATGATGTGGGGCCAGTGCTGTGACTGAGGGAAGGACGGATGCCTGAGGGTGCACCAAGGGGGTCCTGGAAGCCAGAGCCCAAGGCTGCTTTGCTCATTGATTCCTTCATGCATAAGCACAGCTGTGTGCCAGGCTCTGGGCTAGTCACTGGTTCACTTAGGTCATCATCACATCTACTCTCAGGGTTTGAGCTGCTTCCAGCTCCAGTCCCCTGCTCTCACGTGCAGGACACAGCACTATCCCAGGAGTATAGCTCTGTACTCCTATGCCCCTGCAGCTCTAGGCTTCTATAGGTAGATCTCTATACTAAAAGCTGAGAACACAAGGTGGGGTGGGGGGGGGGTGATTGCACCACAGACATAGCGATCTTTATCCTGAACCTGAACCAAGCATAGAAGAAAATGGTGAGATGTAGTCAGCCAGTTGACGACAAAAAGCAGGGAGCTTGGAGACTCCAGGCATCCAACGAGAAGGAGGGAAGGTCAATTTCTTTCTGTCTGACAGATTCTCGAACATTGCTATGGCAGACACTCTGAGGAACAGAGACACAACCCCACCTAAGGAGGTCAGTCTAGGCCTGGCCGGGGGCAGCAGCTGAGCTAACCCATGACCTGTCTCAGGAGGTCAGGAAGGACCTTGGCCCCAACCCCCAGGCCCAAAGGGCCACATTAGATGTTCCATGTAGGCTCCAAAGAGGTGATATGTACAGCCCCTGACATGCTCCAGCAGGATTAGAAACAGGGGATGATCACTGTCTGACTTTAGGCACATCCTATTTTATAATGCTGTTTGACTTTTTTTTTCCATTTTTTTATTGTAGAAACATCTCAGAGAATGACCATAACTGAGGCCCCTTGGAATCTCTGCAAAACTGCATCTATGAGCAGCTCTCCATGTCAGAGACCCCTTGAGCTGCCCAGCCAACCACGAGGCTGTGAAGATGGTAAAGGCAGAGGGAAACGAAACTCGAGGAAGTGATGGGACTCGCCTACGGCCACACAGCTGCCGATCCAAGACAGGAGGCAAGCCATGGAGTCTGACAGCAGTCTGTATACGTGGGGCCATTTCATCCAGCCAAGAATGCTGGCCTTGGAGATGGGATGGTGGACTCCAAGCTTGTCTTAGCACACTGGGTGCCCATAAGGTAGGCTTCTCACTGATCTCTCCACACTCTCAATCAACAGGGACAAGTGGGGGACATTTCAAGAAAGAGATTTCAGATGGAGACTGAAAGGATTTCAGAGTCAGTCTGGCCCAGGAGAAAGCACAAAGTCTTTGGACTTAGGTTACCAGGGTCCACACCTAAGACCACTGCCCTCTGTGGGAGAATGAGTTGCGAGGATTTAATAAGAGATTGATGCGTGTAAAGCACCTGATACACAGTAAGTATTAAATTCTAGCAATAATAATAACAACATTTATCTAGGGCTTGTTATGTGCCACGCACTGTTCTGAGCATTTCCTGTATAGGCCTCGCATCAACTCTATGAAGCCAGTGACAGCAATATTCTTCCATCTGACAAATGAGGAAAGAGGCACAAAAACGATTAAGAGAATTGCTGAGGGTCACACAGGTAGTAGGGAGAAGAGTGGCTAAAATGTGAACCCTGGCTCAACACACAGGGCCCTAAACCGGTGTGCTATATCATGCCCTTTTGTAAGTTGCATCCCTGGTAAAATAGAACTAACTCCCTTTTACTTCCCCTAAAACCGACTTTAGCAAATTTCAGAAAGGATGCTGGACCTAATACCGCAGGTCTTGGTGGCTGCTCCCTAAGAGAGAGTCTTCTTGACTTCCCCTCCCAGCCTCACCCCTCTGGGCTGAGGCCATCCTGGTGCCCCCGGCCCACCCACCGCCTACCTTTTCCAGGCTGGTACAGAACCCCTCTCAAGCCAGGCTGCCTGGATTCTATTTAGACATTCTTCTCAGAAGCAGATAGCACAGATGCTTTGCTGAGTGAGAAGCAGGTACGAGTTTACCCCAAATGTCAAAGGACAAGACAGATGGGTGCCCCTCAATGTACTCTCGTCCCACCAGCAGCAGGCCACCCACCAGCCTCCCAACTAGCCCTAACCCCCTGGGGGCCCCACCAAGCTGGTGATTCTCTCTCTCTCCTGGTCATCATTTCTCATTTCTCACTCTGGGAGGGAAGAAAGGTCAGTGTTGGTGGGAGATAAATTTCCATGCAGACATCTCCATTAGTCACTATGCCCACCCAGAGGACTGAGGGAATTAAAATGTATTGAGCATCTTCTGAGAGCAGGCCTCCAGGTGTGGTATGTATATACTCATGTATATTTCCCATCCATAAAATGAAGAGACCTATTGTACAGTGCTGTTTGGGGATGAGATCAAATAAAGAGATATTTTTATGAAGAAGGACAGCCTTTGTCACTCCTTCTCCTCAGATAATATGCTTTTTTTTAAAATTTATTATTTATTTATTTTTGGCTGCGTTGGGTCTTCATTGCTGCGCGCGGGCTTTCTCTAGTTGTAGCGAGCGGGGGCTACTCTTCGTTGTGGTGAGCGGACTTCTCATTGCGGTGGCTTCTCTTTTTGCAGAGCACGGGCTCTAGGCACGCAGGCTTCAGTAGCTGTGGCGCGAGGGCTCAGTAGTCGTGGCTCGCAGGCTCTAGAGCGCAGGCTCGGTAGTCGTGGCGCACGGGCTTAGCTGCTTCGCGGCATGTGGGATCTTCCCAGACCAGGGCTCGAACCCGTGTCCCCTGCATCGGCAGGTGGATTCTTAACCACTGCACCACCAGGGAAGCCCAATAATCAGCTTTCTATTGAGTCTTAGAACTGATCCTAGATCAGAGCTCACTGGATAGAAAGCAAGCCCTTAGGGCCCTCCCCAGGGCAGCAAGATGCCTTGGAAAGAGACCTGGCCTGGACCCATCCCAGTTCAGCCTGTCACTGGCCATGTAACTGGGCAAGCCCCCTCTCTGCCTATAAATATGACTGCACTAATACCAACGATAGCGAAGGCTCACCCGGCACCTGCTATGTGCTCAGCTCCTCCAAGGGCTCTCGTATGTTAACTCATTTAAATAAAATAAATAAGACACGACGAAGCCCGGATCTCCGCGTTTCCTCCCAGCTCTGCCTGCCGGGGACTAACAACAGGCTGCTTTGGGGCTCTGTAATTAAGAAAGGTGTTGGGCCTCCCTGGTGGCGCAGTGGTTGAGAGTCCGCCTGCCGATGCAGGGGATACGGGTTCGTGCCCCGGTCTGGGAGGATCCCACATGCCGCGGAGCGGCTGGGCCCGTGAGCCATGGCCGCTGGGCCTGCGCATCCGGAGCCTGTGCTCCGCAACAGGAGAGGCCACGACAGTGAGAGGCCCGCATACCGCAAAAAAAAAAAAAAAAAGAAAGGTGTTAATGGCCCTTATCTGTCCCCTATCATCAGAGCAGATGGAGTCCAGCTCTGCGTAGTCAGCACCGGGCACCAGGGGTCCCTGCATCAGTGTGGTGGGCCTTCCTCCTAGAGCCCAGGCTAATTGACGAGGCATGGGGGCAGCGACTGGACAAGGAACCAATGAGAGAGCGGATGGGGCGGGTGATTTCACAGGCAAGGAGGGGCGGGCCACACTCAGCCTCCTCAGAAGACCCCTCTTTGGAGGCCGTCCAGCTGGGATACATGATCCTCCCTGAGCCACCTGCCAGCTGGGTCCTTTCAATGGCAAACCTGGTTCAAATGGGAAAACACTTTTCAGTGGCCTCTCTCTTCTGATTTTTAGATTAGAGGGAGACAATGGACTTGCCCAGGGAAAAGATAAAGTTTGTTTCGTATATGAAATCAGGTCTAGTTGCTAACGGTCTGCCTGCCCTCTCCCTCACACTCTCTCCTGCTGCCATCCTAGACCCCTTACGTTCTGCATGAGCCACAGACCTCTGTCCCTCCCAGCTCTTGTCCATGCTGGTCCTTCTATCTGGAGCACCTTCCATCTCCTCTCCACCTGGACAGCTCCTTCTTATTCTTCAGGACTCCAACTAAAGGACACCTCATCATCCTTCTAGAAGGTTCCAGGACCCTCCTCTGCAGGCTTACTGAACCAAAGACTTAGGTTGAATCATAGTTCTCTTCATACTGTGCCCTCATTACCTGGTTTTATGTTAGAATACAAAAAACTGTCATCCATCAGAGACCAGGGTTCAAGCCTGCTCTAATGCTTATACCTGCATGGCCTTGGGCAAGCTGACTAGCCTTCAGCCTCTGCTTCCTTGTCTATCAAATGGGGATAACGACTCATACCTGGACCAGCTGCAGCAAGGAGCAGCTGAGACCACGTGGGGATGAAGCCTGCAGGGTGCTTGGCAGGACGCCAGTGCTCGTGGCAACTCTGCTCAACGTCACTGCTATTAAATGACCTTCCTCAGGCTGTGAAAAGAGAGGGGGTTGAGAATCTTATACTTAGGAGATCTGGGTTTAGTAAGGCTCCCCCGCTCCTTTCTTTAGAATAATTGTTTTTACTCTCTTAGTAAAGAATTTCAACTCCCTATTTTGAGTTCTATTTTCTCTCTGATTCAGCCCTTTCCAGCAGGCTGTCCTGAGTGGTTAGAGTGATCTGCCTGGACTTGGGGTGGTGGAGGGGGGGACCAATTATCAGCAGGTGAGATTAGGGGCATCTCTGTAATGTGTCCATCTCTGAGCCATGTGCTTCCCATGCCTTTTGTCCCATCTATGAGGTCAGTGTCCTCATTTAACAGATGACAAAACAGAGGAGAAGGTGGTCTGGATTACCATCCACCACTCAGTGGTTGCATGACCCAAGGAAAGATACTGAAATTTCAGAGCTTCTGTTTCTCACCGGGAAAGTAGGGATGAGCATGTGAGGACTGGATGAGAGGATGCAGGTGGTGGGTTAGGTAAGTTGCCTGGTGCGTAGGAAGCCCATGGCACGTGTTGTTGTGGGTAAACCTAAAGTTCGCCCTTAATAAAAGTCAGCCCTCTCCACCAAAATTAATGTCAAGACTTCAAGTTTCCCTTCAGCCATAACAGATTTAGGTTCCTTGATTCCCCACACTCTCTCTCCTTAGGCTCTTCACCCGCTCTGTTCCCTTTGCCTGAAGCATTCCTCCCCTCCCCACTGCCGACCAACTCCAACTGATCAGATTAAATGTCACCTCCTCCAGGGAGCCTTCCCTGTTACCTCACACTGGGTTATATGCTCCTCCTACAGGTAGCCTACACTTCCCGTATCATTTTGCTTCACAGATAATAGGTAATTTTTCTAAATTCAAAGTTCAAAACAACATAAAATTGTACAAAATGGTGAAAACCTGGTTTCTAGCTCCGCCCCATCCACCCACATTCCCTCACCTCAACAGGTCGTCACGTTCATTTGTTCCTTGGGCATCCTTCTAGAGTTACTTCAGGCAAACAAAAATATGTATTCTTACTTTCCCCCCTTTCTAACATGAAAAGTAACACACTCCATACTCATTTCTCACCTGGCTCTGGCCACGTCACACCCCGCCTTGGACATCATTTCTTAACAGTATGTACAGCACTTCCTTATTCTTTCCCACCGTAGCCTAGCATTCTATTGTATGGGATTTACTTAATCAGTCCCCACTGATGAAAATGCAGATTGTATATCCTCTGTGTTGCAGGTGTGCAGTACATCTAGAAGATAAATTCCCAGAAATGAGGAAAAGGCAGTTATAATACAATGTAATATCTTCCCCCGATTCCAATGTAAGCCTCATGAGGGCTAGGACATCTGTCTTCACCAAGCACAGAGCACAGGGCTGAGCCCTCTGCTGGGGCTTTGCAACCTCCAACCACACAGCCCCACTTGGAAAGGGACACCGATGCCAGTGCTTTCCTCTTTCTGACCCCTCTCCCCATAAGCAGCACTCAAGGTACTTCCTTAAAAACTACTCCCGCAATACCCAAAGGCACCTCAAAACTCCAGGAAATGATCTATTTGAATGCTCAAGTCAGGTTGCCAAGTACTAACCTATCCAGATTAGTATTTGAATTTCCAACAAGACAGTGAGGATGAGGAGCCTTAGAGGTTGGCTTGGTTCTTTGCCATTTGCCCATCGCCTTCCAGATGCATTGCCAACCATGTAACTTTCCAAGGCTTCTGAGACTAGTCAGCAATGGTATTCCCAGCTCTGTGAAGGGCACTGCCATTAACGTTGCCACATCAAGCTAGCCTTGGGAACCATTCATTCTCTCTCCCCTTTTTCACTCTTTCATATCATCAGTCATCAAGTCCTACCACTGACACCTCTTAAAAATCCCTAACATCTCTGTATTCCCTGTATCTTTTCTGGACTAGAGCCTTATCCTGAATCTCTCCTCTGTTAAAGTGCAGTAAAATTTTCAGAAATTTAAAATAAAAATGATTGTCAGGCTTCCCTGGTATCACAGTGGTTAAGAATCCACTTGCCAGTTCAGGAGACACAGGTTTGAGCCCTGGTTCAGGAAGGTCCCACATGCCATGGAGCAACTAAGCCCATGCGCCACAGCTACTGAGCCTGCGTATCACAACTACTGAAGCCCGTGCGCCTAGAGCCTGTGTTCCACAACAAGAGAAGCCACCTCAAGGAGAAGCCTGCGCACCGCAATGAGGAGTAAGCCCCACTCACCACAAGTAGAGAAAGACCGTGCACAGCAATGAAGACCCAATGCAGCCAAAATTAATTAATTAATTAATTTTTAAAAAAATTAAAAATGACTGTCATACTAACATAAAGTTAACATGTGTTCAAGATTTATTGAACTCATTAATGAGGGAACCTGATAGTAAAGCTGGTTTGGAGAATATTTGAAGAGCTGAGTATTGATATTACATAAGTGCTGCAGAGAGAATATTGGAATAAGATTTCTTGTAGATACAAAACTAATTAATGTCCTTCAGGACAATGAAGGCAGAACCTTTGGAATTATTTTTTTCTATCAGACAGAAATTATTTTATCTCTGGCAGACAAAAATCCACAAATCAACAAAGAATTGCACAGAGCCTGGGTCTAATCAGTAGTAAATAATATGTCCAACAAGAGTACATTCCTATAGAGAAAGATGGCGGCCACCTTTTGTTTTTGTAAATAAAGTTTCATCATTCATGCTCATTCACTTACATATTGTCTTTTGCTGCTGCCCTGTTTCAATAGTATTGTTGAATACCTGTGATAGATATCATATGGACCACAAAGATCCTCACTTCCCCCCCAGCCATTCCCCAGACTGTTACCAGAGCTTTCCTTCAAAATCATACAACTCACATTGTTGATTCTCTGCCTAAAATCTTTCTGAGTCCCCATTGCTCACTACTTATCTTGACCTTGTACGAATCCCTGAACCTTCCAACCCCCAGTCACCTTTACCTGTGATGAGCCCTACCAGGAGATGCATATGAAAGCTCTGTGGACCTGAAAGGCCGTGCACAAGGTCTGTAATTGCATCTGTGATCAGCAGGGTTCGTTTTTCCCCACATCACGGGGCACTGGGAAGACTTTGGACATTTCTGGTTTGAGGGAACTGGGGCTGAAAAAAGACTAATACCAACCACCCCTGAAGCTTCTGGGGAGAATTAAAGGGGAAACTTGTTTATAGAGCTTGGCACCTGGTAAAGAGCTCCATAAATGTGAGCTTATTCTCCTATAGTCCGCTTACCTCATGTTGATCTGAAATGAGGATTATGCTTCTGAGCAGGAGAAGAGGCAGAGAGGAGGAGAGGGAAGCTGAGGGTGGAAGGGAAAATCACAGTGAGGACAACATCTGCTTTCTATTCCCCAGACTCAGGGCCCCCGGCCGCCCTCCTGGTGTAACATTTCTCCATTCCGTATAAACAGAAAGGATGATTCTCGTAATCTCGGCAACAAAATACGCAGGCATAAAGATGGGTCATATTTTACTTTAATGAGAGAAATGAGGGCCTGTTTCCTTCACACAGAGAAGCCTGGGTTGCTGTAATTAACACCAAATGGGCCTGAGACTGATTTCTCGAATGTGAAGAGGTTGTTGGGATTGGAAGAAACCTAGGGCCTCCAGAGGTGCTAAGCATTGCCAGCCCTCCACTCCTCCCATCTCTAACCCCCTCCTTCAGCACCCCCCCCCCCAGCCAGCTGCCAAGTCCTGAAAAGCAAGGGAGGATTAACTTTCATTAAGCACTTACTAGGTGCTTCATAAGCATACACACACGGGAGTGCATGAACACACATACACACACACACACACACACACACAGATGCAATCAGGAAAGGCATTTCCAGATCAGAAGACTAAAGCTCAGAAAGGTGAAGAAATTTACCTAATCTCTCCCAGCTTGGAAGCGATGGTATCCTTCACCATCTGGTATTAACCCCTCTTTCAAATCTCACCTCTCCCATAACAACCCTCCTGTAGTTTACAATCCAATCACATGGGACCCTTTCCCATTTCCCATTTACACCTGACTCCTGCCTGTTTGTGGTCTGGGGCCTCAAACTGATCACCCTCCCTTTCCTTTTTTGCTCTTGAAATCTTGGTTCACCTTTCAAAAGTCAACTCAAAATTGAGCACAGCATGGATTAGTGGCATAGAGCATGCATATGGACATTGGGATCACCCTGACCATATTCACGTACTAATTCTGCCATCTCATTTACCTCTTCTCTTTGAGTCCCACTTGCCCATTTGTAAAATGAGGATAACAACACAGAGGTGTGGTAGGAGTGAATGAGTCAACATATATAAAATAACTTTCACAGAGCTAGGCACGTGATTCTTGCCTTCTATACCTCTTGGTTGGAAACACTAGCAACATTGCCAGTCATCAGGAAAGAAACTTAAACAACAAAGGCATTTCAAAGGTATCCTCTCATGATGAGACTACTACTATCACAAACAACTATGAAATATCCCAACCCACTCCCCTTACCAGAGATACATTCTCCCACTATGCTTACCTGCCCATCTTTGTTCAGGGGCTACTCCAGTGATGACAGACTTGGTACCAACTCCCTTAGCTAGCCCTTGAATGCTAACCCTAGACTTACAACAGAAAATTGTCAACACCAGATAGGATATCTGACCTTTAGGAAAGTAAAAGTATGGTAACAGTGACAAATTATTGTTTGTCAAACTATTGTCAAACTATTGTTCCCCCTTTTATAAGACTTCTTTGGGGGGAACAGGTTGACATGCCAATATAAATAAAGAAGAGAGGCTTGGGAAGATAAGAAGATGGGAGGGAAGATTTGAGGGAAAATTCTTGGGGGATTCCACAGAATAATGACCTGAGTATGTGCTCAGGATCGTTTCACTGTTCCAACTCCCTGGGATAAATCAATCACGAAAATAAACTTGGCTGGTTGTAGTAGCCTAGAGGAGAAGCCAGATATGGCTGATACCTCAAGTACTAGGAAAGAAGACTTAGGATGAGGGATTCATTTATTTTAATACCAAGGGAAGGACCCAAAACCCCACCTGAAAAGAGTCCTGTCTTCCTAGAATAATCTGCAGTGAAGACTTCAATTATGAGGTCATAGGAAGAAAGCCTGATGAATCCTCTAGGATCAGGGAGAGGTACCATTCCTCTAACTACCTCTATGTAGCTCTAGGAGAGGTCACCTATTCTCAGAGGTGGCTGTGTCAGAGGGGAGTATGGGGATGAGGACACCCCATTTCCACTGGGACATTAGATCAAAGAGGCCTCCCTTCCTTACCCCATCTTAATAAACCTGTCATCAACAACCTACTGGAAAAGAAACTTCTCCCTATCTTCCACTGCCTATCAACCTCCCTTGGCCCAAAAGTCACCCCCCCCATGCTTTGTGTGCATACCTCCAAAACAAGCATTTACAGACCAGATATTATTAAAGGGATCAAAAGCCAGTGAAAGAGGGAGACCATTCCCAACAGGTGGTTTTTAAGGAGGCAAGGTATAGTTAGGATTCTTAACGAGATATTGTGAAAGTACAAAAATACCCTTTAGTACTAGACACATGATTTCTAAATATTAAAATTCAATAGAAAAAATTTAAAACTAAGTGTTGGGGCTTCCCTGGTGGCGCAGTGGTTGAGAGTCTGCCTGCCGATGCAGGGGACACAGGTTCGTGCCCCGGTCCGGGAGGATCCCACATGCTGCGGAGCAGCTGGGCCCGTGAGCCATGGCCGCTGAGCCTGCGCGTCCAGAGCCTGTGCTCCGCAACGGGAGAGGCCACAACAGTGAGAGGCCCGCAAACCGCAAAAAAACTAAGTGTTAATTTTTTTAAAATATAGCATTCTGGAAAATTAAATATAAGAAGCAATCCACAATACAGAGCGAAAACTACATAAATTGAAGACCATAAGTGAGAAGGTAAGAGATATGAAAGACATAAGCAGGAGATATATTAGGTAAGAATAGAGGTCCAAAAGGGGAGCAAGAAAGGAAGGGAGAATTAACAATGGGAGACAGAATTAAAGAAAATTTCACTGAGAGGAGGAAAGATAGGAAACTTCATATGGAGTTTGTCTTGAGCAGGAGTAATCTTAAGTGACATGCACCTAGACATACCCTGTCAAAAGTACTGAACTCCAGAAAAGAAGAAAAAATATTTATAAGCTTCTTGTGGCAGCCATGAAGATGTGCCTCTCAGATCTCCAACAGCAGGGAACCTAATTAACTGATGGCCCCATCTGCAGCCCCTCTGAAACTACCACCAAGTTCACGCTGAGGCCATGCTTCCTGCAGACAGCTCCTAGCCAGTGACTAAACATGCAGGGGTCCTAGGGCAGGTCCATGCCTGAGAGATGCGAGACGCCTCCCAGGGACAACTTTGGTTTAAAGACTCCTGAGAGGCCTGGCCATACCTTTCTTAGAGCTGTGCTGCTATCAGAGAAAACTCTTGCCTTACTTAACCTTCCTTCTTTACCACTCTGCTTTCACAGGTTTCAGACCTCCACTGTGGTCAAAGTTTCTCCTGGCTTTCACCTCCTCCTGTCCCAATGAATCTCTTATTTATCTAATCCTATCTTTGTGTCATCTTAGCGGACCTCAACTAGCACAGATATACAGGTAGATTGGTAGGTAGATAGATGAATGGTAGATAGATATATAGATGGATAGATAGATAGATAGATAGATGAATTGATAGAAAGGTAAATACACAAAAATAAAAATCTGACTTTCTATATGCCTCACTGGTAATAGAAGACAATGAATCACAATTTTTAGATCATTGAGAGGAAAAAAATTGCACTTCAATTCTATATTCTGCCAAAACATCAATTTTAAGTGGAGGCTGAGTTAGATACTGATGGTGCTCACAAGTATTTCCAGTTCTCTGCCTTCCAGGCACATAGAGGCCTTGGCATGACTCTGTTCCATTTGCAGTTTGGCATGGTGACATTCTTCAGCCAATGAAAATGAGTGTGTCCTTTCTGGGCAGAAGCATTTAATGGTGGTATGAGACTTTCCAGCACTCTCTCCCTTGCTGCTGGGATCTGGGCTGCTTCTATTTATATAGACTCAAAACACAGAGCCTTCACGTGGTAGACAATCTCCCTAGCAAGTTCCCTGGGACCAGCAGCAAACGTCGCATGAGCAAAAAGGAGACAGGTTTTTTTAAGCCTCTGAGGTTGGGGGAGGGGGGCAGGGGTGTTGATTCCTGAAGCATAAACTAGTCTATTCCACTGGTGCAAAGGCCAGAGAAAAAAATGTAAGCTCCATGAAGACAAGGCCCTTGACTATTCTCTGTCATACCCGCTTTGCCCAGGAACAGCATGAACTACTACAAATATAGTATTCCTCTTGTTGCTATTGTTATTGAAAGAAATTTTCAAACATTAAAGAAGTCAAAGAGTTATGTGCCTAAAAAAAAAAAAAAAAAAAGTATGTCCCTAGCTAAGAAAATCACTTGAGAAGGATTCTAACCCTAACCAAATGAAAATTAAATTAAAACGAAAGTCTCAAGATGGAGAGGATGACAAGTATAAGAAAGAGTATTGAGCAATGAATCTTAGAGTATCTTATAGTTAAATCCGAAAAAAAATGATGAATGCTTGACTGGGAATTGCCATATGAGTTAAGTGAGGATTATTGAAACAGAAGAGGCATATTGTAAGAAAGTATGGGATAATAGAATGAAAGTGCTGAATTTACTCAGCAAAACTCAAGAGGTAGAGGTCGGTGGTATACGGGGAGAGGTTTCATGAGGGACTAGAAAAATAAAGAAGTTAAAACGTTTAAAGGTTTCATCACTGTGGAGAGCACAGGGCCAAGTAAAACATTGAGGGGTGGAAAGAATTAGGAAGAGTTATTGAATTTTTATATAGCAATGGAGAAATATTTAACTGTAAAAATGGTTAACAATTACTATGATTAAGATGCCTATTCTTTGATCATTTATTCAACAAATAGGTATTAAGCATTTAGAATATGCCAGATATTTTCCTAGGTGTTGGGGATACATCAGTAAGTAAAAGAGACAAGGTTCCTATTCTCATTCTCAAGAAGAAAGGCAAGCAACGGACAGGTTATCAAACAAACAACAAGAAAATTTCAGATGGTGAAAACTACCATTTCTTTTCCTTGGCTGATACCTTAGGAAAGAATAGAAATTATCCATGTTTAGCTGAGGAGAGCATGATGTTCTAGGCAGAGAAGTTAAGACAGTGATAAGCTTGATATGGTCAATCATTAAAAGGAAGGTCAGAGCAGCTGGAGTTCGTGTGCTTGGCCAGGGGTCAGGGTGGGCGGTGCAATACCAGTTCACAAAAGGAACAGATCCGGTAGGACTTCAAGAGGCTGAGTGAAAAGGTACAGTTATTCCAAATGTGTTGGGAAGCCATTGGGGAGTTTTAGGAAGGGGAGTGTCATGATCTGATTTGTTTTAAGAAGATCACTGGCTGATGCTTGGAGAAAGAATTGTAGAGGGCCGGGCAAGAATGAAAGCAGGGACAGCAAGTTGGACATGTTGGTGGCTTGACCAAGTGGTGGCAGTGGTCCCAGGTGAAGGGAAGGGGGGAATCAACGTTGACTCAAAATTTCTGACTTGTGCACTTGAGTAGAAGAATCAGAGACAACATATGGTGAACTAGGGGCAGGTAGGTTGTAAATAAAGCTATGTTTAGGTGAGTTCAGTTTGAGATGCCTACTAAACCTCCAGAGGAGAGACATACCCAAGCTCATGCTTGGATATGTGAGCTTAGTGAGAACTCAGGGATGGAGAACACTTATCAGAGAGAAGGCCACTAAAGCCAAAGGAGTACTCAGGCTACTGTATTTACGTAGCCACAATATAAAGCACCTACTCTGGGACTTAGCATGTGGTGGGTGCTCAGTAAATGGTTCCCTCTCCTTTTCTTCTGAGGAT
Source organism: Mesoplodon mirus (assembly GCF_964341445.2). Classification (NCBI taxonomy): domain Eukaryota; kingdom Metazoa; phylum Chordata; class Mammalia; order Artiodactyla; family Ziphiidae; genus Mesoplodon; species Mesoplodon mirus. The sequence continues at coordinate 49,914,560 of NC_138978.1, read as the reverse complement.
GATTGATGATAGTCTTCTAGAATGAATACTGGGCCAAGTGTCAGGAGACTGGATATTAACCCTGACACAGGCAGGACATATCACCTTCTGGTCTTCAGTTTTCTCAGTGATTATAAAAAAGGAAACAGATCAATAGTGATCATTTGGGCATGGGATGGGGTGGGGGTTGGGAATGGATTACAATGAAGCATAAGGCAACTTTGGGGGGGATGGGTATGTTCCTTATATTGACTGTGATGTGTGTTCTTTATATTCACATGTAGGTGCATATCTCAAAATTCAACAAAATTGTACGCTTAAATAGGTGTAGATTATTGTATGTCAACTATACCTTAACACTGCTAAAGTAAAAAGGAAGGGAACAGCTTCTGCTTTATTTATCTCCCCAGGTCGTTGTGTCCCTACGATTAAATAAAGTATAAAAACACTTGAAATAATAAAAGTGGACACAACGTAAGACACATGGAATGCATTCTATTGCTGTGACTTTTTGCTCTCTGCAAATAGTCACTGTCTTATTTGGGAGTGGATAGTAAGAACTAAAAGATGTATGAAAGAAAAATATGAAGATTTTTCTGAAAAACTGACAAGGCAGATGGGAAGGAAACCGTATTAGTCAGGGTTCTCTAGAGAAAGAGAACCAACAGGATGTGTGTGTGTTTGTGGGTGTGGATATGGGTGTGGGTGTGTGATTTATTTTAAGCAATTGGCTCACACGTTATGAAGGCTGACAAGACGCAAGGTCTGCAGTTGGTCAGCTGGAGGCCCAGGAGATCTAATGGTGTAGTTCTAGTCTGAGTCTAAAGGCCTGAGACCCAGGAGAGCTCAGGGTCTGGGTTCAGTCCAAACATGCAGGCTCAAGACCCTGGTAGAGGTGATATTTCAGTCCTGAGCTTAAAGGCACGAAGAAAACAATGTTCCAACTCAAAGGCTGCCAGGCAGGAGGAATTCTCTCTTACTCAGGCTTTTTGTTTTACTCAGGCCTTCAACTGATTGGACGAGCCCCCTCTCATTAGGGAGGGCAATCTGCTTTACTAAGTCCACCAATTTAAATGTTAATCTCATCCAAAACACCCTCACAGACAAGCATAATGTTTCACTAAATATTCAATATCTTGGCATCCTGTGGCCCAATCACGTTGCCACATAAAATAAAGCATCACAGGGACTAGTACTTACTGCAAACCTCTATTACCCACCAGGCACAGATAAAACCCAAAGGGACAAAGAGTGATAACCACTTGCCCAAGGAAACAGGGCTGCCAAAAGGATAGACATGGATTTTTAAATTTCAGTTCATCTGAGTCTACTGACCAAGCCCCAGTTCTTAGAATCCCAAAATTCAGATTTGAATGAGCCCTTACAGATTCTCTAGTCCCATCTCTTGTTTTATTGAAATCCAGAGATCAGTGACAAGCTGAGGTCACATAGCTAGTGATCGGGAGAGATGGGGGTCCAGCTTCTGTCTAGTGCTCCTCTGCCCACGTCACCCCTGCTGTTTTGCTGTTAGTCAGAATCCAACTCCATCTTTGGCCCCTTGTCCCAGCCTAGCCTGCAGGCAGAAAGAGCCTGCTCTGGGATCATGTTCTGCCCTCCAGCCCTCAACAGTGCTGGAGAAGTTTTCACAGGCAAGCCCCATTCCAGCCCCTCACCATGTGCAGCCCCCCTTCCCAGGCTGCCATGGTCAAGAAGCCCAGATTATTTCACAAGGAGCCCATTAACATGTCTTTTCCTCCTCTGGTGGAAAAAATGACACTCAGACTTCCTGACTTCAGAAGTGTGGGGCTGCCTAGTGGGATAGTCTTCTTTGTAGGAGGCCAGTTGCCCTTTGAGGAAACTCATTTCTTTAAGGCCATAATTGATTGGATCCCAGGATGCTAGTGAGCTCCAGAGAAGAGATAAAGAAAAGAAAGCCAAGTGGGGAAAGGGAAGAAAAGGAATGCTTTACCAGAAAGAGGATACTCCAGGGAAAATTCTCTACAACACTGCTAGTCTTTGAGAACTTACTGAGTGTCAGCTGCTAGTCTAAGTGACTCAGAGTATCTCAGTCATCCCAGTCACCCAGCAAGGTAGATACATTTTTTTTTACCCCATTTTACTAAGACTAAAAAAAAAAAAAAAAACTAAGGCACAAAGGTGCTAAGTAATGTCCCCCAGATCACACAAAATAGCTGTGGAGTTTATTTTTTACCTCTGTCAGTCCAACTTCAGAAGCTTGCTACTAACTCTTATGCAGAAGTTTACAGTTTACGAAGCATCTTTGCACCAGGTAGCTCATGGGATTTACACAGCACGCCTGTGAATTAGAGTTTGCTATTTGCCTGGGTTTCCTTCCTTGTAAAATGAGGTCCACAGAGCAGAGAGACTTTCCCAAGTCCACCCAACAAATCAATGGTAAACCAGGAAGATATTTGTCTTCGATTCTGATTCTGTCAAAAACTGTTAACTGAATACCCACTCTGGGCCAGGCAGAGTCTCTGCCCTCAGGGAGCTGCAGACTATAGCAGGAGGCACAGGCAATTTCATTACAGTCGTTTTTATTATTTTATTTTATTTTTATTTTATTATTTTTACTGAAGTGAAACAATGCAGTAAAGTACACAAATCAAAGTGTACAGTTCAATTAATGTTAGATATAAACATATATATGTATAAATGTATATCTATGTATAACCACCTTCTGAATCAAGATATAGACTATTTCCAGTACCACACAAGGGTACCTAATACCAAGGGTCACCATTATTCTGACCTCTTTCACCATGAAGTTATTTTGCTGTTTTTCACTTTTATTCAAATGGAATTCTATAGTGTATACCCTTTCATACCTGGCTTCTCCCATCCGACATTCACGTGTTGCCTGTGTTGTAGTTTGTTCTTTTTATTGCTGTACCGTATTCTATTGTATGAATTCACCATACATTGCAGGTTCATTCTGTGTGACACCAACTCTGAGACAGAGATTAGCACACAGTATAGTCATTAGGAAGTGCCCTTGGGATGACAGCTGTGGAACTGAGGGACAGGACACAGGACCAGCAATAGGAAGAAGTCCAGAGCTCTGTGCACACCCAAGCACTGTCTCAGCCAACCCCACAGGGAGCCCTGAAGCTAAAATGGTCTTAGCTGTATGGATATGTGGATGTGTGTGTCAGCTGCCCCAGGAAGGGAAGCCTTGGGAAAGGCAAATTTTGGCAATCAGGGCAATGCTGGAAGGGGCTGACAGCCTGAAGGTTCTCTGCCAGCAACACTCCCAAAAGCTGGGGCAACAAGTCCTGGTTTGAAGGGGAACCTGGGCAGCACATGACCATGTCCATCATTCTTCAATGTATTTCTCCATTCTTCTGTTGATGGACATTAGGGTGGATTCCAGTCTGCACTATTATGAATAATGCTGCTATGAACATTCTTATAGATGTCTTTTGATGGACATAACCACTTGTTTCTGTTAGAAAAATAACCTGAAACAAAATGCTGGATCAGTCGTAGGGTATATATCAATTTATACTCTCACCAGCAATGTATGAGTGTTTTAGCTGTTCCAAATACTAAAATTAAAGTGTCTTTAATTTTAGTCATTCTTGTCAGTGGGTATTTAGGGGTTTCTCATTATGGGTTTGATTTGCACTCCCTTGACTGACTAAACCACAGAGCCATCAAATATCTGCCCAAGTTCTCAAGTCTGGTCTAGGTGGAGCCAAATTGGAGCCCAGGGTAAGCTGGATCTAAAGATGCCATATTGCTCTCTGTATACAATGTTGCCTGTACAAAGGCAGGAAGTATCTACACAAATGCTGAACTACTTCTGAAATAGTCATGACCTTGAGTCAACCCACCCTCGTGCTGGGTGTGTGGTACCTATGGGTTCCTTTCTGGGGCAGACACTGCTAGATATCTCCCCATAGCCAGTGCCCTCTCTTTCCTTGCTCTCATACACTTTCTGATCAGGTATCTGGTGGCTCTGTGTTTAGGGGAGAAGGCAATGAAACAGGAGAGTATGCTATTGGGGCCACTGAGACTCAGCTCGGGGTCTTTGACAATGTCATCAAACAATTCAACCCACTAAGCCCAGAACCGCCCATAGTTCTAACGTCGCAAAATATGAAATGACAAATTTTCTTGTCATTTCTCGTCATTTGAGTCAGGTCTTCTTTACTTACAGCCAAAAACATCCTAAGTCTCCCTTTCCCACACCTCAACTTAAATAGATTAGAACTTTTCTTCCCAGTTTCTCCTTACAATGTGGTTTGATGGAAAATGCAGAAGCCTCATCCATATAATATTTATAACAACACAGATTATTTTCTTACACAGAGCAACTCTGAGAGGTAGGTGTTAGTATGAACTCCATCTTATAGATGGGGAAATGACAGAATCAAGTCTCTGCTTCCTGAAGCTTGAACATCTCCAAAAGCCCTTCCAAGCAACGACCTCATTTTCTTTCAGAAACTACAGCCAAGACGAAGAGAGAGGAAGTATTTTGCTTGTGGCCACACATCCAGTAAGTAGAACAGCTGAAATGGAATGGACTGAAGTTCATGCTCTTTTCTTTAGATCTCTACGCAAAACAATTCTTCCCTTAAAAGAAATTAGCACATGAGCATTAAAACCAGCCCTTTGGAAAGTCCAAGTACACAGTCTCCCCAGGTTGTAACTGCTCTATAAACAGTCCTCGGCATCAGAGGATGCAAACCTGAACCTCTCCCACGGATCTCACAGAGGACACATATTCTGACACCGAGGAGAAAATGAAAGCAACTCTGTGTCCAAGACTCATAAAGTTAGCACCTTTGCATAGATGGATGGTCTTCCCTGAGGCTGGAAACTCACTGAAAGCCAGTCCTGCCGTGCAGAGAAAAGGAAAGCAGAGCTGAGCTGGAGGTCCCTCTCCTCGGCCTCAAGGCCGGGGCAGGGGAGAGGGAACGGCTCCTTTCCACACTGCACACATCACAGGGCTCAGAGTCGTCACAGAGAGAGAACTGCAGCCCTTTCTCCTACTCTAAGTTCTCTGACTCGCCTCTAATTCTGCCCTTTCTTGCCAAGGTCCTACTTCCCTTTCTTCTCTGGAGCTGCGAGCATCCTCTTTTCCCTCTGTAGGGCTCTGATGGCCTCATCCCCACATGGGATGCTGGAGAAAGCACCATCTCCCAGCTCCACAAACACACTCTCACTGCTGCCCCAAAATTAAGTCCTTGGCCTTTTTGTCTTATAGGTCTTGCTGTGGGTTTTTTTTTTTTTTTTTTGGCTGTGTTGGGTCTTCGTTGCTGCATGCAGGCTTTCTCTAGTTGTGGCGAGTGGGGGCTCCTCTTCGTTGCGGTGCGCAGGCTTCTTATTGCGGTGGCTTCTCTTGTTGTGGAACACGGGCTCTAGGCACGCGGGCTTCAGTAGTTCTGGCACGTGGGCTTTGGTAGTTGTGGCTCACGGGCTCTAGAGCGCAGGCTCAGTAGTTGTGGCACACGGGCTTAGTTGCTCTGCGGCATGTGGGATCTTCCCGGACCAGGGCTCAAACCCATGTCCCTGCATTGGCAGGCGGATTCTTAACCACTGCGCCACCAGGGAAGCCCTTGCTGTGGGCTTTTAATGCAAGGGGATAACTGAAAGTCACTTGGCTTTGCTGAGGGAAGAAGGAACAGGGCCGCTGCAGATGAAGATAGATGAGAGGACAGGCACCACCCCAGACAGGAACTTGCAGGCTTTGTTACAGAGTTGGGACTTATCTCAAAAGCAAAGGGAAGACATAGAGGGAGTTTAAGCAGGAGCACAAGATCAGATATGAGTTTTAGGAAAATCACTCTTATGGCCAAGGGGAAGGTTGGGGAGGATAAAAAAGAGACAAGACTAGAGACCAAAGGCAATAGTCTGTGCTGGTGTGTCAGGTAAGGAGCTCCCTGTCACTGGAGTATTCAAACAGAGAGAGAGAAGTTGTAGGAGGACTCCTAGGATGGATACACAGTTGGACTAGCTCATGCCTGAGGCCCTTCCAGCTCTGAGACACCAAGATTCTCTGCAAGAAAACTTAACCTGATGAGGTCCAACCTCCACTCCCCCAAGTTCACGGGCCATGAAACTGAGAAGTGCCATGGACTGGAGGTGGGTCTGGGATGGCAGTGTCTCAGTCCAAGCCTGAGTTAGGTTTCTATCTCCATGGCCTATTTGAGGTCCCATAGCCAGTACCCACCAGGGGGATGAGGGGTGGTTCTATTTTGTTGTGCAACAGCTCATAAATCCAGGAATTACAAACAGAGGGGATTCTGTTACAGGTAAATACCATTTGAAATACAATCTCTGTAAGGGCTTTCTGTTTGTCATGAATTTTATAAATTGTTGCAGTAATTAACAGGGCATAAAACAGGCTTCCTACCCCATCCAGGAAGACCTTCCTGAATGCTACATTCAAGATGTGCCACTCAGCCACTTAGAGTGGCAGTGACTTGGGTGATGCTGGGTGTGGGAGGAAGGCAGGGGCTCGCAACCCTGGAAAAATCGCCTCCATTCATGAGCTGATAGTTTAGTTAATTTTAGTGGTTTAGTTTAGTTAATTTTAGGTTGCTTAGAGGAGGACATCGAGATTTACCTCCTGGGTCCTTCCCTTAATAAATTAGAACGGGGCCTGGGAGGCAATCAGGACCTTCCTCTGCATTTCAGGCAGAAGCTGGGCAATGAGAACCATTTTCTCCTTTGCTGGGACTGCATGTGTTTGGGGAATTTTCCCACTTTTTTCCACTTGTTTTCTTTCTCCCTTGGAAAACCATCAAACACCGTATGGAAAAGAAAGACCCCAATTCATGAACACAGTTTTGATTTCTTTCTGGAAAATTGTATGTTCTTGAAGTCTCAAATGACCTGAAGAATTGATTCAGGGCCCCTCCTGTTTCTGCCACCCTGGAGGATGCTGTGTCCCCTTCCAGACAGCTTGCAGGATGTCAGGACACAATCAATGAGCACGGTGGCCTTGGTACTCCCTCCTCATGCATTTTTAATTAAAAAAATATATTTTAGGCAGACACAAAGTATAACTGGTATAAATAATATTTATGAACCTACTACCTAGCTGAAAATATAAAACATTATAGATCAAACTGAAGCCCCTGGCCCTTCTCCTATAGTCAAATTATGTGTCCTATGGGATTTTAGGAGGAAATGACATGGTCAGATGAGATTTGGGGAGATCACTCTGACTACTGCATGGACTGGAAGAATCACGCTGGACTCAGAGAGATCACCGGACCAAAAACTACAGTGCCAAAGGCCCTGCCCTGCACCCCTTAACACTAAGCATGGAAAATCAATAGGCAAACAAAATTTGTAATAATGGCAACTCATACTGGTTTCTCACCTTCAATTCATCCAGTCTTTTTCAAACTGACTAAATCACCAAATTCTATCCATAGCTCTTTATTTAATCCCAATTTTACATACATGCAAGTGAAACTAAAGGGGATTAAATAATTTTCCCAAGATCATCCTGCTGGTTTTTAGTTCTGGCTAGTGCCCCATAGCCAATTTCTTTGACTTTGTGTCAACCTAACGCCTGGGACAGAACCTGGCTCATAGACCGTTTGTGCTCTGTCAATGCTTAGTGTATAAATGAATCACACCTACTACACATCCTCTCTGTTCTTTGGAGATTTAATCACATAAAGCCCAGTGCCAATTATTTTGACATTTATGCACATAAAATAATTAGCAATAATACATTTCCTAACTTGGTAGTAAACTCCTTGAAGGAAGAGGAAGGAAGGTTTCTTAGCTCCTGGCACAAAGTAGGAATTTATTATTATAATTATGTAACAGGCACATAGACTTCTACAACCAGAGGAAATATTTGAGGACATCTAGTTAAATTCCTTTATTTTATAGATGAGAAAACTGAGACTTGAAGAAGAAAAAAATGCCTGGCCACGGTCCATAGAGGGAGGTAGGAGAACTGCATGTGTGTGCGCGTGTGTGTGTATGTGTGTGTAGTTTGGCTACTTTCTCCCAGATTCTTTGGCAAAGTCATATTTAGAAACTCTCTGCTATACCAGGCTCCAGGATGGACACTGGGATACCACAGGCAACAAGGCACAGTTCTTGCCTGCAAGTCACAGGGGCTCATGGACAGCCCCACTGTATGAAGCCATATCACAGAAGAAAACAGAGAGAGGGAGAGCCCATGGATAAAGGGAGAGCCTGTGGCCAAAGAAAGACATTCAAATTCTATTTTACTGTGTCAACAAAACACAACACATTTGGAAGCACAATTTGACCATTGAGGCCCCAGCTGTGTGCCCCTGGTCTGCCTAAAGAGTACAAGTCCATTATTCTGCACTGCTCAGGGTGATTCAGAGTCAAGGGGCATGATGGCTAATTATGCTGTAGATGCATCCACAGGGCCCTATATGGCATTAAAATATTCATTTATGGGATTATCCTGCCTTGATACTGACCACAGAGCTCACACTCCACCTGGGATCAGTTATTGAATGGTCACCTTCCAAACACGAATCTAGAGTCATAAATGTCTAACCCAGTCATTGTGCTTCTGGGAATCTGTTCTGAAGAAATCATCCCCAGTCTTGGAAAAGCCCACACAATGTTCACTGAACCATGGTTTATAATGGAGAAGATCTGCCTGCAGTAATAATAATAATAAGCAAGTGTTAAATACTTAGCATTTAGGTAACATATCAAGCACTGTGCTAAAGTACTCATAAATATGATTTCCATCTCATTAGTTTTCACTATCAACTCTATGAAAAGGCTATGATTGTCCCCATTTTACAGTTGAGGAGACTGAGACTCCGAGAGGTAATTAGCTAATCTAAGGTTGTAAAGCTAGAAGTGGTGGAGATATAAGACTCATCCCAGGCCCAGTGATCTTACACATTAGGCTTAAGATCAAACAGCAGAACAGTAAATAAAGTTCTGCATTCAAAGTAATATTATCCAATTTTTGAAAATTATGTTTATGAAAACAGCCTACAGTATCCATAGCAATGAAAAAAAAGGAATTTGAAATTTGTATGTTTACAATAACAACTATGGTTATATGTATGTAAACATACTCACACACCCTGGAAAGAATATAAACCAAAATTTTACCAGTGGTTGCCATGAGGTAACATTAGGGTGATTATTTTACTCTGTGTCTTGATTTTTCAAACATTTCAGAATGATCATGGTAAATTATTTTGAGAGTAGGAAAAGTATATTTACTATATTTATGAATAATAATTCTAATAAGGGTCTACCCTCCTCATGTCAATTATCTGTGGAATCTTCTGACAGAAAACATCCATCCATGAGCCATACAGAGTATTAATGTTCCAATCCTTTGCCCAAAGAGAGAGAAAAGAAACAAATGGAAGAAGAATAATTGTGCACTTCCCTGTCATTTATTCTCATCATTTTCCCTCTCTTGACCTCAGTCTTTTCAAAAACCAGAGGAAGAGAACCAGAATCTCATGGAATCCCTGATTTGGTAGGAAGCCTAGAAGTCGTCTGCCCATTCCCCACTGGGTACAGAAATTCCAGCCAAGGCACCACAGAGACTTCTGAGGCTTGGCACTCACTGTTGTTGGGAACAGTTCTCCATGAGTTCCTGATGTTTCTGTGTATCTTGTAAGCAGAGGCACCAACTATCTTTTCAAAGACGTTTGTAGAGCAGTCTTGGAAGCTAGAGATAGTGGCTCCCTCAGAAGCAGAGGGCAGACTTGTTTGCCGTCCCACAGAATAAAGACAATGTCTCCCCCCAGGGCAAAGGTCAAGGGGATTTGCATGCAGCCATTATAAAAGATTTGTCTCCCTAAACTCAAGATTCCTCAGCCCTGAAGCAAACTCTCTCTGGGCAACACCCGTCTGGGCCACTCTGCACCATCCCAATGGGACTTGAGGGACAAGAGGAAATCAGCACAAACATGAAGTGTGTGCTGCTTGCTGTGCCATGACTAATAAAGTTCTTTGTCTCCAACCCAGGAGTCACCTGTCTTCTCCCAGCATACATGGTTTCACATGTTTGTGTTATTCCCAGATGACATGTAAAGCTCCTCCTTTTAATTTTTTGTTCTTAGAGTAGATTTAAGCTAGAGTTCAAGCCAGATTTCAAGTGTATGGTGGTCATAAGACCTGGTTTGTCCCACACTGTCATTCCATTTATGCCTATTGTCCCAGCGTAACTTTTAACAGTGCTCCTTTTCAGTCCCAAAAATGTCCTAGTTTGGATGATAAGTTATAAGTGCACTCTAATTAAAGGGAGCTAGGATGGCCATGTTAGCAACGAGAGGAAAAGCCCAAGGGCTGCAGACCCTGCAGCATCTTCCTGACAAAACAATAGGATACAAAGTAAGTCTTTATGCTCCAATATTAAAAATCTTATGGCTTTGGGAAGCTATTGAACCTCTTTTTGCCTTGATTTCTTTACCTGTAAAATGAGAATAATAATAGTATCTACTTTGTAAGGTTATTGTAAAGATTAAATCAGTTAACACATGTAAATATAAAATACTTAGAGCAATGCCTAGCTCGCAGTAAAATATCATGCATTAGCTATTATTATCATTTTTGATAATACCCTCATCTTCATTTAATCTCAAGAGCCAATGACTTCTTTGGCCATTTGTCAGCACCCACTGGTCTATTTCAAGCATTCACAGATACAGATAGAGCCCTAAGTATTTATGTATGTCATACCCTTGACTCCAAGCAAGATTGTAGTCCACCAAATTCAAGATGGCAGCTCATTTGGCTTTTTATGAGACTCACTGGAGGACTCTCTACACCAGCATTACAGAAACAGGCAATAAATATTTACAAATAAATGAAAGCAGTCTCATTCCTATAAATTTGTATCTGGTTCATGACTACAAACCTTCACCGTTTTGTATGTAGATGGTGGAGGGCTGGGTGGATATGCGTGCCTATGTTTTCTTAAAGACTCTACTCCATATCTAAGAGGGAAAGAGGGTGCTATTAATATTTACACTGGATCAATAGATATAAATAAGGACAATGCCAGGCAAATCAGGTCAGATGGTCAGATGGGAATAACACATACAAAGGAACAAAATGGGTTGTCTTAGGAGCTAGTAGGCTCCCCAATGTCAAGGTCTCTCAGTAAACTTCACTGGGTTGTGGGAGGCAATCAGGGGTCCCTCTTGTTAACACACTGGTGCCCAGGCCAGACAACTTAATAGCAAAGTAGCATTTCAGTTACAAAGCAAGAACTTTCCAATTCTGGTGGATTGGACGGGGGGTCAGAGGGAGTCTCTGAATCTGTACACTCTATAAAATGCAGGACATTTTTATAGCCCTGGGGGACAATAAATGTGAAAACACCGAAGGTGGCAATATAACCAGTTTGCAAAGTATCCTGAAGGGTCTTAAATCTCAGAGAAGCACAGCTTGTGTTTGATTGTCTTCGAGTCCTAACAAGTATAATGAATTGTCCAAGACACCCTCCAGCAGGGCGTAAGGGAGGAAGCGTTGAGCATGTCAAGTATGAAATGTTCTTCTTTTTAAAATTCATTTGTTTCCTCACAAAACCTGAGCCGCCTTTCGTACTCCAAGTGTGTTCCTGTACCCTTTGTGAACAGAGCAATTGAGATGGATACCAGCATGTGTAAAACAAAGATCTTTGAGATTCAGCGCCCCCAGGGCTGTGATCTGCAGTACACAGCCAGCCGTGCAGAGGATTTGTTTCTTCTGAAAATTGCTGGTCAGACTGAGGACTAACATCCTGTGTATTTGTCACTCTGGGTTCCCCTGACCAGACAGGCTGAAGGTTTTTCATAATCAGGAGAAATAATAACAACAGTTGTGAAAGCTCTTACAATTATGTCTACCATATCCTGTACCCTTACTATGTAGGTATGTGTGTCTGTTAGTTCCTCTGGGAAGTAGATGCTGAGACTCGTTAGGGATACAAGTGGTATATTGGGGGTAATGTCTATAAAAGTTCCAAGGGGGAGGAGGCAGGCTTGGAAGGGGAAAGCCCAATGGACAACTAGGGATCTGACAGCTGGAAACGGAAGGCAGGGAGGAAGCAGGATTGGCAGGAAGTGACCCCAACAGCAGCACGGAACTGACAACTGACTCCCGAGACCACAGGGCCCTTGGCAGCAAAGATGGCTCACTGGAGGACTCCCACACTGGGCAGAAAGGGTCAGGCCATCGGAGCCCCAAGAGCTCAGTCACTGGCCTTGGGTCAAAGGCTGAGGCAGACCCTGGAAGTGTGGCAGCTGGGGGTCGTCACACCTCTGTGGCTGTCACTGTATTATTCTACATGCTTTATCACCAACTGGAAAAGTGAGGCCCAGAGAGAAAGTTGCCTGAGCACACACAGCCCGGAAGATGTGGGGCACAAAGTGAGCTCACACAGACCTGCGTTCAAAGGCCCACCTTCTTATAACCATCAAGGAAGACCACGAGGAAGAGGCAGCATCTCATGAGGTCCCTTAAGGATGGCCAGGACTTCGGTCCCTGGGGATAAAGGATGACGAACGTTTCAGGAGGAGGGCGCTGTCTGGTCACCCACACAACCATCCGCTTCTTGGGAGAGGAGAGGAGGCCTTCCGGCAGTACAGCTGTGTCCGGTGTCAGAGTCTGACTTACACCCACCACGTGAAAGCCATGCCCACCAGGGCACTGTTACAAAGGGCTCCTAACAAACTCCGCGATTCTGTAGAATCACACAGTGTGGATTCAGCAAGCTGCCCTGAGAGCAGCTCTGGCTCTGCCACTCTCCAGAGCCAATCACACGACCTCTCTCAGTCTCCCTTGTCCTGCTGTATTCACATGTTTGGTAACAAAACTTCACAGAGGGCCCTTGGTGTTGTGTACCCGGAACCCTGCTGCGGCTGCAGGTACGCAAGGAGGAGACACAGCCTCTGTCCCTGGAGAGATGGTTTCAGGCTAGTGTGATAAGTGCTCTGAGGATGGAGGCATGTACAGACTTAGGGAGGGTAGATCTTCTAAGCTCCACAAGCTTACGTCAAGGGCTTAGCATGGCCAGCAGATAGAGGTGCTCAGGAAGTGTGCAGTTGGCAGAGCATACAGAAGAGCTGTGAACGAAGGACCCAACACCAGCTTCCTCCCAGCTCCATGTTTCTACACTGTGCTTGTCTTCCCCTTGAACTTCTGGAAACCCAGTGCTTGACTAGCCCCAGCCTTCCCCATTTGGCTCCAACTGAACCCCCAGCCTGGAACCTATGTTTCAGTTCTCTCCTTTAACACCTAGACCTGCAAGGACAGCTGAGAGCCTCAACACTGTAAAACCATCCCTGTGAGGCCAAGGGATGCATATTGGACTCAACCTCCCACTGGAATGCAGCCTGGTCATCTACACCACATGAGCCCAGCCCTCGTCCAATACGCTCAACTAGAAAATGCTTCAAGGCAGAAGAGATGGTTGGCTGAACTGAAATGAATTGGATTCAGCATTTCATGGGCTCTGTAGTGTTCAGCGGTCAGAACTAAAATGTCTGCTCTGGAGCTGCTATCAGGGAACTTAACTTTCACACCCAGAATGGTGGAATCTGACCACTGAGCAAGATTCTCATGAAGGAGGCAGACTGATGGAAGGAGTGTCAGCTTGGAGTCAGAAGGACTTGGCTTTCAATCCCAGCTCAGCCATGTCCTCATGGGCCTTGGGCAGACCACTTAGTCTCTCTGAGCCTCAGTTTTCCCATCTGTATAACAAGAATAACAATGTTTTAAAGACTTAACAGCTAATGTACAGAAGCTCTTAGTCACCTTGAGTCATAGGGTTGCTCTAAAGTTTAGTGAGAAAAAAATACAGTGTGTCTAATAAAGTACCTAGAACCTGGGAGGTGCAAAATAAAGTATGCAAAATAACCTTAAAATTAAGGTTATTTACTCTTTGCCCACAGCAACTTTTCTCATCAATAACCCCACAGAACGATGTCTGTTTCATAAAACATTTACAAATCCATTATCTTGTCTGATGCTTTTTTTTTTTTTTTTTTTTTTCGGTATGTGGTCCTCTCACCACTGCGGCCTCTCCCGTTGCGGAGCACAGGCTCCGGACGCGCAGGCTCAGCAGCCATGGCTCACGGGCCCAGCCACTCTGTGGCATGTGGGATCTTCCCGGACCGGGGCATGAACCTGTGTCCCCTGCATCAGCAGGCGGACTCTCAACCACTGCGCCACCAGGGAAGCCCTTGTTTGATGCTTTTAACCCAGTTGAGAAAACACTCCACACCTCCATTTCACAGAACCGTAAACTGGGATTTAAGTAACTGGCCCCTGGTACCTTGTTCAGGGTCACACTGCTCCATAGCAAAGGAGCTGGCTCACCAGATCGTCTGTCCCACAAACCTGGAAACGTTCCCTGGGTTCCTCTGGCCCCAGTCACTCCATAGCTCTCTAAATTCCATAAGACCAGAAATCCCATTTCCCACTGCATTTGGAAACTCAGAGAACTAGGTGGCTAAAGGCAGGCCTCTGGTCACACACAAGCCAGAGTAAGAGAAGGAACCTGGTTTAGGTCCGGGTTCTGAGCCAGTCTCCTGGACGATGCTGTGAGGGGACCACGGCAGCATCTCCGACAGCCAGGCTGAATCTCACACACATCTGAGAGGCAACCTTGGGAATAAACCCATTTTACAGATGAGGACAATACAATGCTGAGGAGAAAAGGGGATGCACTGTGGGGATGTGCAAAGAGTCCTGGCAGGGCATCAGGAGCCCTGGATCAAAGTCTCAACTCAGGTGCTGACTGACTCACTGTGAGGCCACGAGTAAGTCACTGCTCTCTTCAGGCCTTGGTTTCCCACTTCAGGACAGACCTACAATTTACTCAGAGACCAGCCAAGGGCAAGCCCCTCACAATCCACACAGAGCATGGCCTCTTACAGAGCTCCGGGCCCTGGTGGCTCTTACCTCCTAGGGCTTCTAATGACGCTCTTAGGACTTGAAGACCCAGAGACCATGTGAGTCTCCAGGTCCCCTATCCAGGACTTCCTGTCATACAAATATGCAGTACCAGTTAGGGGTAATCAGTCCGTCTTCCACTCCCCATCCAGCTCAGAGCAGAAGCCTGGTTACAGTTAATACCTGTAACGTGAAGTTGAAGCTGTAAATGGGATCTGGGCCACAGCAGGTAGATGAGAGGCCACCAGACCAACCAGGGTGGCACCTGGACAAAAATGAAGCAGGGATTCTTACTTTTCAATAGGCTCAAATCCTATGGGATGTGTCTTCCTTGGGGGGCTGCTAGGGAAAGCTAAGTGCAGTTGTGTGGTGGGTAATCCCTGTCGACAAAGAGAAATGCACAACGTAAGAGCTATGAGTTGAGTTTTATTCAGTCCTTACTGAGTACTGTAGCCTGGGAAACAGCCTCTCAGTAGCTCTGAGGGGACTGCTCCAAAGAGGTCGGGGAAACGGCCAGTATGTGTATGATCTTGGCTAGGGAGTACGTGCAGTCAAGCATACATCTCAGAGAAGAGTTACTGCTAGTTACGAGGAACAGGTATCTTAGCTAATCATTGTAGTGCTTTCTATGTGTGGGAAGGTGCAAGAATCTGGGTTCATAAAATTTTTTCCTAAGATATATTTAACTACCTAAGGGGTCAGTTTTTCCAAAGCACAGACAGCCTCATCCTGTTCTTTGTCCTGAATTCCTCCCAGGGTACACTGTCGGTCAGTGACTGGAGGGGCTAGTGACTTAATCCTTGTAGAACCAGAAGGTGGGCCACATGCTTGGTTTTACACCCCCATCTGCCTGAGCCCCAGCCCCTGCATACCCTTAGTCCTATTCCTGCCACCCCGGCCTGGGGGACCCCTGCCAGGGCCCATGGGGGCCATCCTAGAGGGTGGCTTGCTGCAAAATCTTGCCAGAGAAGCAGGATTCATGGCACCCTTCTTCCCTAAATCTTACTTCACTCGGGAGGTCTTAAAGCTCAGAGACACTTGATAAAGGCAAATGTGCCTCAGGATTTCTCCATAGTTTACTCAGAAGAGACCAGCCCTCACAAGCACACAGACCTGTATAACTTACAAAGCTCTGGTTATTAATATTTCCATTTATAAAAGGGTGAACTGGGGCTTGCTGGCTCCGGAATTCATGGTTTTACTCTTTATACTGTATTGTCCTCTGTATCAGTCAGCCTCAGCAAGGAGACAGAAACAGGGACAGATTAATATAATAATTAACTAGGAAAAAATAAAATAAGATAGGGAATGTCCTGGCGGTCCAGTGCTTAAGATGCCACACTTTCATTGCCAAGGGTGCAGGTTCAATCCCCGGTCAGGGAACTAAGATCCCACAGACCGTGTGCTGTGGCCAAAAATAAAAATAAAATAAAATAAAATAACTAGGAACAGTGCTATCAGGAAAGGTAGACCCGTTTCATATTCTGAGTTCTCTCTGCCATGTAACACTGCAGAGGCAAGCATTAACCAGAGAGCCAAGCTTGCATCCATCCTCCAACGTTAGGGAGAACCTCCTCTATGCTGGGCCTGTGCTGAGGTGTTGGCAATTCAGCAGTGCACGATACAGATGCGGCTCCCACTTTCACAGAGTTCAGACTCTAGAAAAAATGCCTCATATGTTATGGGCAAGGATTGAGAAACACCAGCTTAGACAATGAAACTAATTGGGACCCACTGGAAACACCTGGAATGCCTCCAGAAAAGGGACTGGCATATCTGAACCCTACTCCAAAACTAATTAATCAGAATTTTGATAAGTGCTTGGAGAACACACAGCACAAGCACTTGAATGTGACCATCTGAGCTGATGGGGAAAGGGGGCATCAAGGAACGCCTTCTAAAAGACTAGCAATAGAAGAACTCACCATTAATGCTGACTAGTTGCAAGAGACTGTGCTAAGCATTCTGAGTGCATCATCTCTTGTCCTCCAGCAACTAATTACCATTCACTTTATTAATCATGTCAATCTTCTGAGTTATTATTATTATGATCCCTATTTTACAAATGATTAAAATGAGTCAAAGAGAAGTTAAGTAGCTTGTCCAAGGTCATACAGCTAATAAGTAACAAACCTTTTAGTTGTTATATATATATATATACATATATATATACACACATATATATATAGTTATCCAACCTGGCACCTTAAAAGTCAGTGGGAATTTTCCCAAAACAACATTCACTTCTCTCTGCCCCCTCCCCATTCTTCAGCCTCTTCCTCTGACCAGCTGAAGGAATAGCATGTGCAAAGGCCCAGAGGTAAGTAAGAACATAGACCAGACCATTTAAGGTGGTGAGGAACAGAGCGTGCTATTGATGAGGCTAGAGTAGAAATGCTTAAGTTAAAAAGCATGCTACAAAGTCTAGACTCAACAGGTGGAGGCTTTAACCTCAGTTTAGCCCTTTGACCTGCCTAAAAATGTGCTCGTCTAAGTCCTATCTGAGTGTCCCTGTCCTTGCCTCCACCATAGCCATGGCATAAAGACACCTAAGAACACAAAGTCAGGAAACTGGCAAAGTCCACACTTCAAACTCCCCTCTGACGCTGGGAACACCCAGCTCAGAACCACTGGTGTCCAGCCCCTCTTCCTCATCACCCCTCTGCTGGGGTCTACCTGGTGAGACAACAGCCAGCAGTCCAAGCCCAGCTTGTACCTTTCCCTCCTGTCATCAGCTTGTCTTGTGTTCTTCTTTTGTTCACTGAGCTACTAATGTGATTAATAAATAATAGAATTAATTCACTTCTTAAGAGTGCAAAATACTAGGAAGAATCAGAACAAGCTTGTGTTTGGGTCGGGAAAAATGGATTCAAATTTTGGCTTAGCTGTTGGCTAGCTCTCTGAGCCTTACTTGCTCCAACTGAAAAATAGGGTAATACTGACTCCCCAGAGTTGCTGAGAGGTGAAAGTGAGATAATGTCAGTGAAAATCCATTTGAAAACTCTTTACAAAATTTATTTCAATAAACTTGAATTTGGCCACCTAATGCCTGTCTGGTCCATTAAACCTCCTACTGGTCCATTAAACCTCCTACTAAGGCTAAATGAGGGTAAGGGTCATGTCTGAGACCTTTTCTTAAGTTTATCCAAGTCAGTGGCCCTATTTGAGGCTCTGGGATCAGAACTCCCTGCACCCAACTCAGGATCTGCCACTTACTACCTGTGAGACCTCGGACAATTTGCTTAATTTTACTGCATCTCAGTCTTCCCATCTGTACCATGGAGATAATGATAGTACCTTGCTCATGGGATTGTTGTGAGAATTAAATGCAGTAACACAAAAAAGTCCTTTTTGTAGTGCCTTACATACAGTAACTGCTCAAAAAATACAGTTACTTTTTAAAAAATCTTCACAACATATTTATAAGGGCTGATTATTATCTCCAATTTACAGATGAATAAACTGAGGCCCAGGGAGATTGAAATCTCAACCAAGAAAGTTCAGTGAGTGGATGACATTGTTGAACTTTGAACCCAAGTCTGCGAAATGCCAGATTCTGCTCATATCCTATCTGCCCCATTGTCTCTCGTTGGGGAGCTTGGCCAACAGCTTCTCAGAATGGATCATGAGTTCCTATGTGAGCTCAATGGTAACACTACCTCTTAGTTAGGCTCCAGTTTAAATGTTCTCCTCTAGAGAAAGGGTAATATGGGGACAGGATTCTCCTGAGCAGCAGAGATGGGGATGAAGGCAGCAAGAAGATGGGGAGGGCTGTGAAAACCTTAGAAAGTGTGGCGAGGGCAGCCTGAGCCAGGACAGTGGCAGGGAAAGGGGAAGCCGGACATGGAAGGGGCATGGAAGGCAGAGGAGCAGGCGGACCCTGCCAAAGCCCGGGAGGACTGGGCCCCACCTCCCTTTTCATCTCCCTCCGTGTTTAGAGGCGACCTGTCTTTTCTTTTTTTTTTTTTTTTACAAGCCTTCACCCCAGAAGAAAGAAAAACTGTATCAGGGGACTCATTTCCTCTTGTCTGGTGGAACGCTTAGTCCCCATTGCAAAGGATAAAACACACCACCCATAAACAGCCCTGACTTCTCCAAAAACCCAGGAGCTGGCACACAGCAGCTGCCACGCATCAGTGCCACTGATCCTGCCCCTCAGGACAGAAAATTCTGCCCCTCTTCTAGGGGTACCAAGGGTCAGATTCGGAAGGGTCCTTAGAAATCATCAACTGGAACCTTGGTGGGGAAACTAAGGCCGAGAGTGGAAAACTATGTGAAGAGGAATACACAGCCACCTCAGCAGACTTTGGGGAAATATGCATATCTTCTCCCACCTCATTCATTCACTCATTCATTTATTCATTCAATACCCATTTAAGAAGATACAGGCACTGTGCTCAGAATTAGAAGCAGGAAGCCACCAACTGACAGCCCAAAATCATGATTTGGGCTAGAGTATTGATGGCATGATCAATAAAGCATGATCCACCAGTGTATTTTTCAT
Organism: Mesoplodon mirus; assembly: GCF_964341445.2. Taxonomy (NCBI): domain Eukaryota; kingdom Metazoa; phylum Chordata; class Mammalia; order Artiodactyla; family Ziphiidae; genus Mesoplodon; species Mesoplodon mirus. Next base: position 49,895,185 of record NC_138978.1, on the reverse strand, counting down.
TTTTAAATTAATTGATAACATTTTAAAAACGATTGAGACCTTGGTGAAGCAGAGCAGGTGGAAAGAAGCAGAAATGGATTCAAATCCTTACTCACCAGCTGGGAAAGAAAACTTACCCTGGTGTCTCAGCTCTCTGAACTCGTTTTGTTTTGTCTGTAAAATGGTTATCGAAGGAAGTACTTCTCATGTTTCCTCCCAGTATGAAATTAAATCACACATCTAGCCCAATGCCTGGCACGCAGTAGGCAGTGAATAAATGCTCATTACAATTCACCTCCTTGTCTGGCCTTAGGTGCTGCAAAGCTCTGAAAAAAAGCACAGGCCCGGGCTTCCCTGGTGGCACAGTGGTTGAGAGTCAGCCTGCCGACACAGGGGACACAGGTTTGTGCCCCGGTCCGGGAGGATCCCGCATGCCGTGGAGCGGCTGGGCCCGTGAGCCATGGCCGCTGAGCCTGCGCGTCCGGAGCCTGTGCTCCGCAGTGGGAGAGGCCGCAACAGTAAGAGGCCCGCGTACCGCAAAAAAAAAAAAAAAAAAAAGCACAGGCCCATTGGAGCAATTCTTTGATCTGATAGACTAGAGTGAGTTCAGATTTACTCAGCCTTCCTGGGGATGGCTACAGCCCAGGGGCCTGTCGTGGTCCTACAGACGTGTCAGCTCCTCTGATCACAGATAGAACCGGGGCAGCAGGAGAGTAACTGCAGCCCTGGAGCCGTGAGAACAACAGGCTGGTGTGGCCTTTGGCCTCTTTATTATTTCCACCTGTCTGCTTGATCTGTGGCTTCAGCTGTATCTTTCAGCCTCTCCCCAACTGGTTATTAACAGTCTTCTTTCTCTCTCTTTCCTTGCCTCTTCCTGCATTCTTCACTGCAGTCACCTATATGCAAAGCTAATCTTGGCTTAGGTAGCAGCTTGTGCTAAAAAGGGCACTGATCTGATCGGGGAGCCAGAAATTCAAGAATCCAGTTCTGAATCCGCACTCACAATCTGTGTGCCCTTAACTTTTTCAAGGCTTGTGGATTAGTTATCAATGGCTGAGTAAATAATTACCCCAAAATTTAGCAGCTTAAAACAACAAACATTTATTACATCACCTAGATTCTGAGCGTCTGGAATCCAGGAGGAGTGAGGCTGGATGATTCTGGCTCAGAACCTCTCATGAGGTTGTAACTATCCAAAGGTTAAACTGCAGCTGGAAGACCTGTTTTCACAAGAGTTCATTCATGTGGCTGTCGGCAGGCAGCCTCAGTTCCTCACCACATCAGCCTCATGACATGGCAGCTGGCTTCCCCCAGGGCAGGTGATCCGAAAAAGAGCAAGAGCAACCAACATGGAAACTATTAGAACTGCCTATCACAAGTGATGCCATCACTTCTGGCATGTATTACTGGCCAACCACATACACAGGCCAACCCTGGAAGAGCGTGGGAAGGGACTACACCATGATGTGAAACAAGGAGGCAGGATCATGGGGACAGTCTTGGGGGCTGCTACTTCTTATGGCTGAATGGTGACCTCCCACCAACAAATTCATATGTCCAAGTCCTAACCCCCAGTACCTCAGAATGTGACTGTTTGGAGATAAGGTAATTAAGGTAAATGAGGTCATTAGGGAGGGCTCTCATCCCATATGACTAGTGTCCTTAGAAGAAGAGGAAATTTGGACACAGATGGTTACAGAGGGAAGACCTGTGAAGACACAGGGAGAAGCCAGCCATCTACAAGCCAAAGAAAGAAGCCTCAGAAGAAAGCAACCCTGCTGATCTCAGACCTCTGGCCTCCAAAACTGTGAGAAAATAAATTTCTGTTGTTGAAGCCACCCCGTCTGTGCTACTTTGTAGGGCAGCCCTAGGGAACCCACACACGACCATACCTCAGTTGCTTTCTCATGCTTCCCTCAAGGGCTGCTGTAACGCTGACGTCTGCACCAAATGGCCAGCACAGAGAAAACCCTCAATGATGGTGGTTTCCATGGATAGGATTCCACGTCCTCAGGGGTCCCAGTGGGCCTCAGTTCATCCCAGTGCAGGCTGTGATCCTCCTGGAAAGCTCATGGAATAATTCTAGCTGTGGACTTCGGAGATGAAAAACAAGTGGGGGCTGGCAGAGTAAAGCTTTACCTTCAGGGGCTGCTAGTGCCTTCGAGCAGATTACAGGGTGAGAGCTTTAGAGCCCCCTCTTTCCCCAGCACCAGGGAGGGACCAGGTTCACATGTCAAGAGCCCCTTCCCTCTGCCCCCACTTTGCCAATACTGTCTCTTTCCCTCCTCCCAACAGGCCTCAGACCTGGGGATTTTCAGCCCCATTTCACAGACAAAGCTCAGGCACGTGCCATAACGTGTGCAAGCCCACAGAGCCAGGGCAAGGTCAAGTGGGGCTTTGATTCCAGGTAAGCCTACTCCAAAGCCCCAGCACCTGATCCTCCTGCCCTGATGCCTCACAGCATAGTCCTGCCTTCCAGGGCTTATGGCCTCCTTCTCCTCTGTGTCCCCGGCACTGTGTCTGACACTGATGAGCTGCTCGATTCATACTTGTTGTATACGTGAAAGAATGAGGGAAAGAAAAAGCCCATGAAAAAATGGAAAAAGGTACAGAAAACAGCAAGCTGGTGGCTATATTGAAAGGGACATCCAAGTTTCACCTCCTCCAGGAAGCCCTCCCTGACCACCCTGCTGACAGAGACTTGGCCTGGTGTGTGCCCTTCCAGTGCTACTTAACAGATTCTGTCAGCAATGGCCATCAGAGCTCAGGGGACAGGGAAGATCAGGCAGGCAGGGGGAGGCCCTGGGGACTATACAGAGATGCCCTGAGGACTTGCCATGGGGCAGCCACAGAGCTGCATGGCCTCCATACAGTTCATTTAACCTTTCCAGCTCCAGGACAAGGAGAGAATTCTTAACATTGCCATGTTCGGTTTCCATACACATGAGGGAGGTAAGTTACTTGCCCAAAGTCACAAACAGAGAGCACTCTGCCTGACACCTGGGCTCTACTCTAGGGCAGCCTGCCCCTCGGAGGGAAGGCCATCCAGGCCAGCAGGCCAAGCACTACAACTGGAGGTCAAGGCAACAGGGAAGAGGGCAGAGCTTTGAGTGCCTTGCTAAGGACGTGGGCTTTTTCTTGAGGGCACTAGGCAACCACTGAAAGGTATGAAGCAGGGGAAGCAATGTGGACTGATTAGTGTTTTGGAAAATTCATTGTGGCAGGAGCAGGGAAATGAATGGAAGGGGAGGAACTATATCAGTGGTTCTCAGAACATGGTCCCCAGATCAGCAGCATTTGCTTTACCTGGAAGCTTGTTAGAGACACCAAGGCTGAAACAGCCCCTCCCCACACTGGATCTACTGAATCAGAAACTCTGGGAATGGATGGGTCCAGCAATCAGTTTTAATAAGCCCTGCAGGGGATCCGTCAACAGGTGAATGGATAAAGAAGATGTGGTGTATGTATATGTGTATACACACATACACACACACACACACACACACACACACACACACTGGAATATTACTCAGCCATAAAAAAAGAATGAAATAATGCCATATGCAGCAACATGGATGGACCTAGAGACTAGCATACTAAGTGCAGCAAGTCAGAGAGAAAAATATCATGAGACATCACTTACATGTGGAATCTAAAAATATGATACAAATGAACTTATCTGCAAAACAGAAATAGACTCACAGACATAGAAAACTAACTTATGGCTACCAAAGGGGAAAGCTGGGAGGGATAAATTTGGAATTTGGGATTAACAGATACACTCTACTGTATATAAAATTGATAAACCACAAGGACCTACTATATAGTACAGGGAACTATAAATATCTTTTAGTAACCTATAATGGAACAGAATCTGAAAAAGAATATATTTATATATATGTATAACTGAATTGCTTTGCTGTATACCCAAAACATTGTAAATCAACTATACTTCAATTAAATAAATAAATAAGTCCTGAAGGGGATTCTGATGGTCCCTAAAGTTTGAGGACAGCTGGACTAGAGCTCACATGATCAGCTAGAATTTTATTTAAATACTTTGAAGAGAAGGTGGGAACATAAACCAAAGCAATGTATTACAAGCCTTAAATTACTAGTATTAAATTATTAGTCTTTATATTTTATTTAATTGCCATTATTTAAATCATGTAGAATTATCCACAGTAATCCTATGGTATGTAAAGGATGATTTCTATTCTTCATATGTGGAAAGGAAGATTCCAAAAAGTTGAAGCAAAGGTCACAAATCCACAGGATGACCTTGCAATTTCTCACCCAAACAGGGACACCTTTGACAAAGGAAGGAGGTGCTAACAGTCATTACACAGGGTCAAGAGGCCTGAACTGGACTCGCCAAGGCAAACCAGGATGTGTGATCAGCCTGGAGTTCAAACCCAGGACCACAGATACCAGTGTCTATGCCCCTGAGAGTCTGCCACTGAGAATCCACTTCCTTCTGTGAGCCTGGGGAAATCAGGGATCTGGGACCCATGGTCTGGATGCTGCCTGCCACGGTTTCTCCTGCAGGGTTGGGAGAGATGGGAGCGAATGATGTGATTCCTGCCCATCTGCCCTTTTTAAGGTCTGGGCAACCTGACCCTTTTGTACTTTATCTCTAGTCTAGAGCATAAGCAGCATTTCCTGGTTTTATTGAGAAATATTGCAAAGGTCAGAACTAAGAGAAGCATGTGAGGCTGCCCCGGGCCCTTCCGGAACACTCTCTCGGCAGCAGCTCTGGGCTGTAATCTGCTGCCACCACACTCGAGGCCGTGAACAGCTCAGCTTCACAGGAGCACCCAGTCCTCAGGACTACACAGGCCACTGCCTGAGCACTTTCAAATGCTCCATGGTTTGCAAAACACTTTTGGATCTGCTGTCCAGCGCTGTTTCCTTCAGGCTCCACGCCTGCCCTACAGGAGGAGTTGTACTTCCCCATGTAGCAGGTGAAGCATCTGAGATGCAGGGGAGAAGAGCAACTTACATGAACGACACCAGCCAGGGCCCGCCCGGCCCTGCTTGTCTGCCTTTTGTAATTGTCCACTCTACCATTTATTTACTTGGACAGAGAAAAACTCAGCAATTTGCTTGGAAGACAGTAAATCCGAATTCACACAATCTTTTTTTCCATTTTTAAGAGAATGAAAATTAGGAGTTGGCCTTTAATGGTTAGTTTAAGTCTATCATTATATTATCTCTGGTTTACTGAGGTGCAAAAGTGGAAAATTCTTCAGACTCCAAGGTCATTGCGCAGTCCACTGGGAAACGGCAATGGCTTTGTTGCAGCATCCACTATGTGCCAGGCACCAGCTGGGCACATACCATGGGTAACGTCATTTAACCCCCTCTTTCCGGATGAGAGACCTGAAGCAAAGAGAGGACAATGACATCCTTGAGGCCACACATCTTGGGAGGAGTGTAGCCAAGATGGAAACCCCATCAAATGTCAAAACCAGTGCACAGAGAGGGCAATGTTCCAGAAATCCAGTTCATTTCTATGCCTTGAGTCTTTTTAACATTTCCCCTGTGCTGATTCCTATACAAGGGAAAGGGGGAAAAAAACTAGAGTTTACAGTCATCCCTCAGTATCTGTGGGAGGAATTGGTTCCAGGCCCCCCTTGGATACCAGAATCCACCGGTGCTCAAGTACCTTATATAAAATGGTGTATAACCTACACACATCCTCCAGTATACTTTAAATTATCTCTAGATTTCTTATAATACCTAATACAATGTAAATGCTATGTAAATAGTTGCTGGAGCTCAGTAAATTTGTTTCGCTTTTTGGAACTTTCTGGAATATTTTCCCAACTATTTTTGATCCATGATTGGTTGAATCTACGGATGTGGACCCCACAAATACAGAGTGTCAACTATACTCCACACTTTTCCCTTTTTCCTCAAATCTCCACACCTCGTCCCTCTTCCTCCCTCTCAGCTAATGATCTTGCCATCTCTTGTCACTGAGAAACAGATGTACTCTAAAGATAACTTCCACACACTCACACCCCCATGTCTACCGCCCTGTACCCATGCCTATGGGTTCTGCCATCCCTCCTGTCACTGGAGATGGTCTGTCCTGTGGAGAAATTGCCTTCTTTCTCTCCTACGCTATCAAATTTTCCCTGTGCTTTTCCCATCAGCATGCAAACACCTGCATTCTTCCCATCTCTGTTACAAAACCCTGACTTGACACTTCATACTCCTCCAGCCACTTCCCCATTTCTCTGCCCCCCTTTATAAAATACCTTCTCAAAAGAGATTCAGTACTCTCCCTGGCTCAATGTCCTCCCTGCAATTTCACCTGGACCCTCTCCAGTCATGCTTCCACCCCACATCCCATGGAAGACTCTGTCAAGGTCATGGATGACCCACATGTGCTAAATCTAATGATCCATTCCCTTGAGCCAACAGCAGCTTTTGACACAGTTGATTCTTTCTTCCACCGTGATGCTTTTTCTTAATTGGGCTTCCAACATTTGTTTCATTCCCTTCCTATCTCATTGATGGCTCCTGTTCAGTCTCTTCCTCAGGTTCCCTCTCTTCTCCCTGCCTCCTAAAGTTGGAAGACCATAGGGCGCCATTCTTAGTTTCTTCTTATCTCTTCTCTGGATAGATAGATAAATGATTGATACATACATACACACATAGATACATACATAGATACATAGACACATAGATACACAGTTACATACTTGATGATCTCATCTAGTTGTATGATTTTATAGACCCTATGCTGACAACTCCTAAGTATGCATCGTCATCCCAGACTTCTTCCCTAAATCCCTGACTCACATATCTGCCTACTCAATGTCTCCTCTTAGATATCTAACAGATATTTCAGACTCAGCATCCCCAAATTTGAACTCCTGGTCTTTGTCCCAAACCCTGCTTCATCTCCACTCTTCTTCATCTAAGTTGAGGGAAACTCAGCCCTTCTGGTCAGACAGGACAGTAGCTTGGAGTCATTCTTGACCTCTTCCTCTTTCTCCTATCCCACATCCAATCTGTCAGAAAACCAGGCTGGGCTTACCTTCCAAGGATAGCCAGTGTTTGACCACTTCCCACCACCTTTGTTACCACCCTGGTCTGAAGCATCATCCTCTCCGGCTTGGATTTATGCAGCAGCCTCCTACCTAGCCCCCGCTGCCGCCAACACTGTCCCCTACCATCCATTCTCAACCAAGCTGCTAGAATGATCCATTTAATTAAAAAGATGGGTAAAGTTATTTCTCTACTCAGAACCCTCAATTGGCTCCTCATTTTTCTCAGAGTACCCACCAACGCTGAAGAGTGCACTCTAGTCCCTATGGTCCAGGTATCTGTCACTGCTCTGACCTTAACTCCTGGTGCTCTCTACCCCACTCACTGCTCTCCGGCCATGCTGGCCTCCTTGGCATATTTGTCTCTCTGCCTAGAACACATTTTCCAGATACATGTGTGGCTTCCTCCTTCAAGTCTCTGGTCTACAGTTAACGTCTCTTAAAATTTTAACTGTCCTACCCCCAGCATTCTCAGGCCCCCTAACCTGATCTATTTTTCCCATAGCACTTACCATTTCAGCCACGTACTCAATAATTTACTTTTTGTTATGTTCTCCCACTAAAACAATGTAACTTTCAGGAGGGCAGAGTTTTGGATTTTTTTTTTTTTTCGTTTTGGTTCACCAATAGAGCCCAAACACCTAGAATAGTGCCTGGCACACAGGTGCTTTAGAAATATTTGTTGAAAGAATGAATGAATGAATGAATGAATGAGTAAATGACGAGAAAGCAATGTCGCTGCCCTGAAGGATTTTTCAGACTTTCTGAGAGGCTCTAGGTCAGGGGCCACTCATATGGCAGATAACTCTGAATCCCTTTCCTCTTTCTCCCATTATTTCTTTAAACTCTTACTTAACGATGCCTCTGCCACTCATCAGCAGGGCTGCATCTGGGAATTTGTTATTTCTTGGCCGTGCAAGATCTTCATCAATAACCCCAACAACTTCTGTTTCTTGAGCGATGATTATGTATAGGTATCACACTAGACATTTTGAGTATCTTTTTTTTTTTTTTTTTTGCGGTACGCAAGCCTCTCACTGTTGTGGCCTCTCCCATTGCGGAGCACAGGCTCCAGACGCGCAGGCTCAGCGGCCATGGCTCATGGGCCCAGCCGCTCTGTGGCATGTGGGATCTTCCCGGACCAGGGCATGAACCTGCGTCCCCTGCATCGGCAGGCGGACTCTCAACCACTGCGCCACCAGGGAAGCCCCATTTTGAGTAGCTTATCTCTGGTTTTCATGGCTCCACTTTAAAGGAGTTTTAAGTCTCTCACTCCTCATCTATAAATGAGGATAATGAAAGGTTGCAGAGCTTGTTCACATTAATAAATTAGAGTGATGACCTGAAGCTGGGTTCATTGGCCCCAAATCATGTGCTGGTCCCACTCCCGCCTTGCTGGGATGGAGGGAGAAAGCCATGGCTAAACAGCTTCCAACTCCCTATCCTGCTTTTCTTTCTTTCTCTGGAATCCACACTCCCTGCAGTCAGCACCTTAGGAATATGGGATCTAGAGCTACACTCTCCAAGTTCAAATCCTGGCTTTACCACTTACTAGTTGTGTAACCCTGGACATATTACCTACCTCCCCCACCTCTCACTTCCCTCATCCTTAAATGTCAGTATCAACAGCACATATCTTATGAAGTTGTGTCTGGACTAAATTAGCTAACACCTGTAGAGAGCACTTAAAATAGGACCTGGAATGTGGTAAGTAATATAGCTCTTGTCATTTGTTATTGTTACTATTATCCAAGCTAGATCATGAGACTGGTCACATGGAAAGAGGAAAGGGACTATAAAACACTTGGAAAAAAATGCTCCAAAATCTTACAACTAGTGGCCTCTGGGGGAGGTGGAATTATAGGTACTGCTATCTCTGTCTCACAAACAAAGGAATTGATAAATGACTCACTCAATGTCAGGAAACTGAAACCATTGTATAGAATCAGAACTCAAACCCCAGTTCTTTTGATTCCACGTATTGTGATCTCTAATTGAAGACAAACGTTTCCCCACACTTAGTTAATGTAAAGATCTATAAAATGAAAATATAGGTACTATATTTATTGGAAAAAATAAACCCATGGGTAAGTGGGCCTGTGTAGTTTAAACCCATGTTGTTCAAGAGTCAAATGTATACAGAGAGTGAGAGAGGGAGACTTTAAGGAACTGGCTCACACAATTGTGGAGACTGGCAAGTAAAAACTATTCAGGGCAGACCAGCAGGCCAGACGCAGGGGAGAGATGAGCTGCAATAACTCAAATACAAAGACAGTCTGGATATAGAATTCCCTCTTTGGAGGAGATCAGCCTGTTTTTTCTTAAGGTCTTCAACTGATTGCACTAGACCCACACACATTATAGAGGGTAATCTGCTTTACTGAAAGTCTACTGATTTAAATGTTAATCTCATCTAAAAAAATACCTTGACAGTAACACTCAGACTGGGCTTTGACCAAATATCTGGGTACAACCCACTTGATGCATAAAATTAACTGTCACAGGGAATAATACCAATACCTCCCAGCAGGGCTTATGGGAAGTAACAAAGGAGACCGGGCCTAGGAAAGTCTTTTTGTAAGCTGCAAAACTCACCTCACTATGGGGAATTACTACTCTTGAAAAATGCCAGAATTCACTTTTTTTATATATGGTGACACCAGAGTAGGAGAAAGCAAAGAGGCCCAGCCCTGGGTAGACCTTCTAGCATTCACACACCCTGCAGGTCTGACACATTTGCTTTCTCTTCCTCCCTTTTTGGATGGGCAACGTTTTCTAGACTCCTGACAAATGTACTTAGTCACCCAAGCCATGTGGCAATAAGGGAGAAGTTTTTAGTTTTGAGCTAAACCTAAAGCCTTAAAATATTCCACGAGCCTGAATCTTGATAGAACAATATTGAAGACAGACATCCAGTCATGAGACAGAGTGACAGAGATAGTTCTTGAAAAGCTGCCTTTTCGGAGCTTCAATTACCCTTCCCGTACAACAGGAGCTAACACTGACTCCTGCCCAGCTCACTCAAGAGTCACTGAGACTCAGTGGAACCGTGGAGCTGACCGTACTCTAAGTTGTAACATTTCCAACTGCCAGGGATTTTTAAAAATCATTTAAGAACATGCACACTAATAGTAACAGCAAACCATGCCCTTTTCATTATCCTATAGGAGGTCTAACAGTAGGTATCACAGAGAAAAGTTTAAGAGATAGAACTATGGGCTTGGGCTTCCCTGGTGGCGCAGTGGTTGAGAGTCCGCCTGCCGATGCAGGGGACACGGGTTCGTGCCCCGGTCCGGGAAGATCCCACATGCCGCGGAGCGGCTGGGCCCGTGAGCCATGGCTGCTGAGCCTGCGCGTCCGGAGCCTGTGCTCTGCAACGGGAGAGGCCACAACAGTGAGAGGCCCCAACAGTGAGAGGCCCGCATACCGCAAAAAAAAAAAAAAACACTATGGGCTTCCTATTAAAAACAGAGGTTACCTGGAATGCATGCTACCACCCTCCCTCTTACATTCATGGCAGACATATCTAATTGATCACAGAGCTCTCTCAGGGACACAAGGATCAATGTGGTTGTCATGGTGGAAGAGACAGCGGTGGGGAAACCTGTTACTAGAACGAGCTCAGAGAGGGAACTGCAGTCAATATGCACAATTCCAAGTCATCAGTCTACTGGCCTAGACAGAGCCACTTATATTTCCTGGTCCACAGACAGAAGTATTTCCCAAATCTGGATCTATGCTAAACCTGGGAGTGGAAGCTAAGAGGCCCCAGATTCTGCCTTTTGAAATCCTTTCTGGACCAACAATTTACATCTATCATTCAATCAATCCCAGGCAGGACACTTATAGTGACACAGGGGCAGGGTTACTCCACTACCACCATCCCTAACAGTAGCAACCACCACTACTGTATTAGTTCTCTATTGCTGTGTAACACATTATCCCAATGTATTAGTTCTCTATTGCTGTGTAACACATTATCCCAATGTATTAGTTCTCTATTGCTGTGTAACACATTATCCCAATGTATTAGTTCTCTATTGCTGTGTAACACATTATCCCAATGTATTAGTTCTCTATTGCTGTGTAACACATTATCCCAATGTATTAGTTCTCTATTGCTGTGTAACACATTATCCCAATGTATTAGTTCTCTATTGCTGTGTAACACATTATCCCAATGTATTAGTTCTCTATTGCTGTGTAACACATTATCCCAATGTATTAGTTCTCTATTGCTGTGTAACACATTATCCCAATGTATTAGTTCTCTATTGCTGTGTAACACATTATCCCAATGTATTAGTTCTCTATTGCTGTGTAACACATTATCCCAATGTATTAGTTCTCTATTGCTGTGTAACACATTATCCCAATGTATTAGTTCTCTATTGCTGTGTAACACATTATCCCAATGTATTAGTTCTCTATTGCTGTGTAACACATTATCCCAAAACCTAGCAGCTGAAAACAACAAATATTTATTATCTCACACAGTTTTAGAAAGTAAGGAAACCAGGAGCAACTTAGCTGGGTGGTCCTGGTGGGGTCTTTCATGGGTTGCAGTCAAGAGGTCAGCTGGGGCTACAGTCACCTGAAGTTTTGGTTGAGGCAGGAGAATCTGCTTCCAAGGTAGCTCACTCACATAGCTATTGACAGGGGGCCTCAATTCCTCACCAAACAGTCCTCTTCTTATGGTTACTTGAGTATCCTCACAACATGGAGGCTGGCTTCCCCCAGATGAGCAATACAACAACAAGATCAGGGATGAATCTGTGATGATTTTATGACCTAATTTTGGAAGTCACACAGGGTAGGGGAATCAGGCTGCACTTATTGGAGGGATGAGTGTCAAAGAATTTGTAAATCTATTTTATTTTATTTTATTTTATTTTATTTTATTTTATTGGCTGTGCCACATGGCTTGTGGGATTTTAATTCCCCAACCAGGGATTGAACTCGGACCCTCGGCAGTGAAAGCACAGAGTCCTAACCACTGGACTGCTAGAGAATGCCCTGTAGATCTATTTTCAAACTACCAAAACTACCACCCAAAGTACCTGTGAAACATAGTAGAGAATTGGAGTGAGGTGGGGAAGTGTTATGTCAGTTAAAATGCTCTACCATAATTCAAGCTTCTGTGGTCTAGATTTAATGCATCAACATTCTAGATTTAACATGTTCAATAATAGAGCATGCTTCATTTATGACTGAAAGTAGATGGATGCTACACTGTAAGTATTCAAGCCAGAAGGAAATTTCCAGATCATTGACCCAACTTCCTCATTTTACAGAAGGGAAAACTAAGGCCCACAGAGGAGCGGTGACTTTCCCAGGACAACCCAGTGAGTCGGTGGCCCAGCCCTGCCCAGAAGTCTGATTCCCCGACTCCTGAGCAGAACTTTTCCCAACATTCCATATAGGGCCATATGTAACAGGGCTCTTCCCAAAACCATGCTGAGATATCCTAAGAAGAAACTGAGTTCTAGAGACGGTGACAGCACTTTATAGTTTTTAACTGCATAGGTTATATAGGATATTTTCATCTCCCAGGTCTTCTGTAGTGTTCCTAAGACCTCTGGAATAGTAATAATGGAGGTAGCCGTTCTTGTCCTTGTTACAGAGAGGTAAGGAGATATGGTGGACGAACACCTGTTCTGGGGTCATAATGCCCAGGTTGAAATTCTGCCCATACTCAAATTCTGCCTCTGCCATGTACCAACTAGGACTTTGAGAAGGTCATTCAACTTCTCTATACTTCAGTGTCTTCACTGGTAAAATGGAAATGATCATAGTTGCTGCCTCATGAGATTATTGGAACAGATGAACAAGTCAACATTTGGAAAGAACCAAGGGCTTGGTGCACTGTGGAATCTCAGTTTTTAGTACATGGTATTGAGTAGTTAGTATTGCTAGATGCTTTAGTCACACGTTCCCTCTTAGGCACTAGGGCCCAGGTGTTACAGTTCAGTCCCCTGCCCAAGATCACACAGTGATCTGGCCAATTTTCCAAACCAGGGAAGTTGGACTAAAAGATCTCTGAGGTCCCATTCAAATAATTATTCCATGTGCCTCAGAAGGTTGAGAATAAACTGTAACCAGATATCCAAAGTCAGTCATGTTTGGATTCCATTAAGTTCAAAAAGACCTAGAGACGGAGACTGTATCACTTAATACAACCACAAAATGGTCAAGTTTAATTCACAACAATCCTAGAAGATTGGTACTATTGTCATCCCCATTTTACAGGCAAGGAAAGTGAGACACATAGAGCTTATTAGGTGACACAACTAGTAAGCAAAGAGCCAGGTTCAGACCGGGGCATTCTGGCTCCAGAGCCTGCTGTGCTTAACCACCTCACTGCATCCTAGCTGACAGCTTTCCTGCGGTGACATCGTTGGGATGTTGGGTGAGATGAAGTGCTGGATGGAATCAGCTGTCAGCAGAATGTTGATTCTCCATTATATATTTGGCCATCTGCACTCACTTACCTCATTGGGTGAGGTCTGTGTTCTGTGTTCCAAGCAGAAGGGTGGGAGACACAGGCATTAAAGAGCCAGAACAGCCACATTATTTATTTTTTTTCAGGCACTTAATGTATGGCTGCCCACTCTTCCCTGAATCTGCCATGCCCATGCTTTTGTGCCTTTGCCACGTTCTTCCTTCTGTCAGTAACCTGCTCTGCCCACATCTCCATTTGGAGAATGCCTACTCCACCTTTAGGGTCCTGCTGACATCACCTCCTCTATGAAGCCTTCTCTGATTTCCCCAGGCAAAGTTGCTCTGTCCTTTATGACCCCTCCGATTTTGCCCTTTCCAAAATCATAAAACTTATCAGTCTGTACACAGCTCACCATGGTAACGTGTGTCCCTTCTCTCCATAACCTTTCAAAACTGTGCAGCCAGAGGGCAAGAACTGAGTTTTATTCAACCTCAAACCTGCTGTGCCCAGAATAGGATTCACTCATGGTAGAGAACTGATGGGCATGAACTGACCAATTAAATGAATGAAAGACCCTTTTCTTCAAAGAGTTTCTGTGATTCGATATGATATTTTTCTCCAGAACTTGTGGTTTTCAGGCCAGAGAGTGACTTTCCCACCGTGTTCTTTGCAAACAGCTCTATAAGAGTTTGACTTTCCGGAATGTTTCCTACATTTTCCTTTCGACTGTATCCCGATTGTTTCCTGTTTGTTCACACCTCATAACCCCTTCCTTCTTCCTCATCTAATTGTTGCAGGCTGTTTCCACTTCATCCCTGCTTGTCAGACAGTTCTGACCTGGACTGACATCCCCTCATCAGACAGGCCCTGTGGGCAGCAAGTCTGGTTTGGGGCAGTTTCCTGAAATTGCAGCAGGGACCAAATCATGGGCTTTGGATTCTACCACTTATTCCCTGGATGAACCTATTACTCCACTTTGCTAAACTTTGGTTTCCTCACCTGTAAAATGAGATCACCCATCCCTTCCTCCGTAGGATGTTGTGAGGATTCAACAAATCATAAGTGTGTGAAGTTGTAGCACATAGTAGGCACTCAGTGAGTGCTCTGGTACCTTTCCCTTTCCCTGCGCGGACAAGATCTGCTTTTCACCGTAATGCAACGCATTATCCATAAATCAGGAATAAGAATACGTACTGCACACAGTTATGAGAAGTAAAATACCTAGAAGCTACCCAGTTCTTGCTGGATTCCTATCCAGCCCTCTCCCTTGACACCACGTAGCTAAGCAGAAACCCACAACATAGATCATCCTTCCCTGTGGCTCAAACCACATTGCACTGCACCTACTTGTTGCGTATAATCACGCCAGATGAACAGGGCAGAGGAGGAGTCATGAGCTCTGTCTGGGGAGGTGGGCAGGATGGGCTTCAGGGGCTGAGACCAACAGCAGAGGAGAGGGAGCAATGCGTAAAGCATCCCCCCCTCCTCAGACCTCCAGACTGAGGGAGGAGGAGGGACAAGAATAGGGACTCAGGACTCAGCCTGACGGGAGGAAGTAAATGGAGGACAAAAAGAGGGCTTTGAGTCCAGAAAACCAAGGTTAAGTATTGGCAGTGCCATTAACAGTCAACCTTGGGCAAATCTCTGAGCCCCCTTCCTACTCTGTAAATGAGTTGGATAATCCCAGCTCCCTCAGTATCAGAGTTTTGCACAAAGATCACACGAGGTAATCTATGTGGACACACAGTTTAACTACAACATGGTTTACCACTGGGAAAAGATCTTTTAATAATCTTGTAGCCTGTTTTTAATCTCTAAGCCTTGGTGTCCCCTGCCAGCCCACTTTGCCAAGAATTTCTTCAGATACCATCACAAGTGCTTTGCCAAATCCAAAATTCTAGGAGGCTTTGGTAAGAAGATTGGCAGCTAGGGAAATCTCTCCTGCTCATTTAGGAGAGTTTGATCCTTAGCCATCTTTGCTGTTCCCTGCAAAAAGATGAACATATAAGGACAGAGGGATGAAGAGTAGTAGAAGAATTAGTAAGCTACACAATTATCACGCCCTTTACACCTTTGCCATAAAGGCTAATCATGTGTATTTTTTGAATGGGGCACGGGCTCTTGACAGGTGGGTCATGAGTAAATGAAATTGTGTTTGAACATCCACATATGTTGCATACAGAACCTTGGATTCACGCCCAGGCAATTCTTTCATGTGCTGCCATGCAAGAGGAGGTCTCATTTGAAAACTAAGAACTGATATTCCTTCCCTTCCAAGTGTAAACAGAACCCTGATCCAGGAATTTACTATTGTGCCTCTCTGGTGGGCATTAGCCAGTATTGAATAATTTAGCATGACTGATGGTCACCGTGTTAGAAAGAAATTTTCTTCTGTCCCCAAAACCTCATAATAAGAGTAGGCACTCAAGAGATTAAATCCGTAATTATGGGCTATACATTTCACTGATTTGTCTCTGATTCTTACAGTGATACCGCAAAGTAGGTACTTTTGTGCTGATTTTACAGATGAGAACGGTGGTAAAGTTACAGTTGAAGTGGCCTTGAGTATCAACAATGGCAGAACCCAGATTGGGACTAAAGTCTGTCATCACAACACAGCACATATATATATATTTTTTTTGAGTGTCCATCCAGTAAGAAAGTACTTTGCCAAGCAATAGGGATAGAATGATGAACAAAATAGGTCTTGTCATTGCCCTTGTGCAGCTTGGAAGTGAAAACAGATTCATTGGATTTACAATCATTTCTAAATTTTCCCAGAGGAAGTTATTCGATACATATAAACTGAGTCTTAAATGATGAGTAGGAATAAGCAAAGGGGGAGAGGAGATTTTAGAGGAGAGAGAGCCTTCCAGGCAGAGGAAGCAGAGAGGGGCATGTTCAAGGCAAAGGAGAGAATAAAGGGAGAAGAACCTGGAGAGGCAGCCCCGAGTGGTGGGGAGGCAGCGGGGCTGCTCCAGAGCTCAGACTTTATCCTGAGGGCACTGGGGGCCTCTGAAATTCTTACACGGGGAAACATATGCACTGATTTGTGTCCCCTACCTTGCTTCTCCACTCTCATCCAGCCTCCAGGCTGCAGCCTGCAAGGTCATGGAACAATTCATGGCAAGGTGGTCTGTGGTCCAGGACCGGGATGCAGGCTGTGGCAGTGAAGATGGAGAGGAGAGGGTGACCTGAGGGATCTCAAGGAGGCAGCCAGACCCTGAAGGCCCTCAAAAGCCCAGCCCATTACAGTGCGGGCGCCAGATCCAGGATGTTATGAAGATGAAGAATGAAGATAAAGAAAAGGGACCTGAGGGACTAATAAGCAGGAGTGTTGGTTTGAATTATGTTCTTTGCCAATGTGTTTTTTTTTTCTCTTCTTGTTCCTCCTTTTTTTCCCTAATCATATGCATGAAGATATAAACTAAAGTATTCTCTTTTAAAAGTTTATATGGGATCATAACCCTGTTTTTTATATGGGAAAAGGCTGACTCCCGGTGGGTTCTCTGTATTTTCATATTGCCATAATTCAAACAATGTGATGAATCAACTCGCTGTAATTTCTGAAGCTGGGCCCAGAAAAGCTGAATTTTATGGGGACTTTATTGAGCTGTGCCCTGGGGCTGGGTGGCAGTCCTTAGGGGGAAAAGGTATTTCTAGTGGGATGAAGGAGGGAACTACCATTTACAGAGTGTTTCCTGTGTGCCAGGTCATTTACCCCTCAGGAAAGCTACATGAATGTTGTTTCACATAGGAGGAAAGCTGAGGGGTTAAGTGACTTGCCTGTGGACGCCCAGCTGCAAAAGGGAGACCCCGGCTAACTCCAAAGTCAGGTTCTTTCCCTGACAGCACATGCCTCCCAGGCACAAGAGACACAGCCCAGTGGACCTGGCTGGGAGGAAGAAGGAGGCTTTACAGATATCCTCCCTGTCTCGCCAGCTTTAACAGACCTGGGTGAACCTGAGCAGGTCTCACTGTGCCCTGAGCCCCCCTCCCAGGTACAAAAGGGAGGAAGTGGGGGCTATGTCCCCTGCAATTAATTTTCTCTTCTGACCCCAAATCTTCCCAAGTTGGCACAGAGCCTCTGGCTTCTAGTCCTAACTCAAGGTCCAGTGCTCATGTCCCCACAGCCCACTCCAGGGAGACCATTCCACTGATCGGCCAAGGAATTATCTGCTCAGTCTAAGAGCCTCCTACAAACCCGAGCAGATCAATGAGAATATTCAAATCTGAGCCCCTCAACGCCGCTGAGCAATCTGATCTGCCCTCTCTGGAGTAATCAGTACTACTATCCCATTTTATGTGTAAGAAAACTGAGACTTGGAAAATTTGAGTAAATTATCCAAAGTATTTAGTAACACTGTCAGGCTGTGAATCTCGATTTCAGATATAAAAGTAGCCAGCATGACCTTCAGCAATAGCATGTGTTCAAAATGTGTTTGCCTGCCTGCTTCCAGCTCTTGGCTTGACCCCTGTCCCTCGCTCTGGAAAGCAGACGTCTACTGGCATTTCCCCAGAGGCAAAGCAGTTGTTGCCCTGTAGATCTGAGCCTCCATCCCCAAGATGTGCCATACGTGGACCCTCGAAGGAATTAACAAGCCCACATATGGTGCAGGGTAGACTGGAAGCCTGTACTAAGGAGTCATAAAAGATTTTTAAGAGAACTTTATGGGGGTGAGCCCTCCAATAGGGTGAGCAGTGGGGTAGAGGGGGCCAGCAGAGAACTGGCAGATCCAGAGGTGGGAAGTCAGGTCTGACGGAGGAAGAGGAGCCCAGAAAAGACCACATCCTCCAGGGGAGAGCAGTGAGCCCAGAGCCGGGGCTGGGGCCCAAAGACCAGGACTGTGACTAATTCACCATGTGATGCAGGGCCAGTTCCTTCCCTCAGGAAATTTATCTGTGCACCAAAGAATCTGCATGTATGAAAATGTTCTAAAATGAAAATGAGAAAGGGAACAAGGATGGGAAGAAGGAAGAAAGGATTAGTTCAGACAGGATGATCCACAGAGCCATCACACTCCTCCTTCTGCCCTGTGCCCTGTGATCAGGATACAAACGTGTGTCCTCATGCTCCAAACCGACCGTGCACACTCAATACTTGTGCATATGCTGTTCCTGCTAAGGCAAATGTTCTCTCCTCTCTTCTCTGTCTGGAAAATTTATAATCTGTTTTTCAGTTCTCAGGTCATGTCACCTCCTCCACGAAGCCTTCCCTGACTCCTCTCCCACTTCCACCCACTCTCAAACACACGCAGTCACACCTCTGAGTTTTTACAGCATTGTCTATACCCCAAGGACAGCATTTGTCACATTGTGTTTTTATTGTCGTAGTACTAGTTCTAGTAATATAAAGCTTTTATTTAAGGAACTCATTTTTTTTTGCCAGACAGTGTTACAGTCTTTTTATAAGTTATAGCACTTTAAATTTCATCCCTATGTCATAAATTAGGTATTATTTTCCCGACTTTAAAAATAAAGAAACTAAGACACCCCTCCCTCCCACCGCCATGAGGTCAGGAATCTTCCCATGTGTATCTTTGGGCAAGGGACAGTGCCTGTAGCTGGAGCAGGGTCTGATTCAGTTATACTTCCAGACTACTCATTCTGAACAAAGAAGTAATAATAGGCAATGACTGAAATAATAAATGAATGTCACCATTGAGTGAAGAGGGCTTACATGTGATGCATGGCTTTAAACAAGCATTTTATTTTGCTGCAACCATCCTAGAACACCCCAACTCAGGGACAAAAGCTGGCCATAAGGACCACATAATTTAACCACAGGGACATGAAGGCCCGGGCAGGCAAGGGGCTGGCCCAGGTCACAGAGCTGCCTTTGGCACCTGCTCAGTAGTATTTCTCAACTTCTGGTGGGTAACACTTTCCAAACCACTCTTTCCCAGAGCTCTGCATTGGCGACGGGCCTGTTTTCCTTCCCTGCAGCAGAAGCTTTTCTGTGCCTGTCCTTAGAGACAGACCAAACCTCTGTATTTCTTAGTTGCGTTCTCCCAATTAAGCAAAGAAGCCAACCGAAGACTCCACAAGTCAAACTCATTGCATCTTAGCAGGCTCTGCTCCTGCCAGCTTTAGCCTGGAGTCAGGTTTTACAGGTCACTTAGCCCCACATCCAGGGCTTATGATGGAAACCCTGACAAAGCCGCACAGATAAGGCTGAAGAGGACCCAGGAGACCAGAAAACCTAGTAATTTTCCAGTGTCTAAACCCAGCTTCCATTCCGAGGGCTCCTCGCCAGCCGAGACTCTGAAGTGTCAGCCAAGAGGGCCCTGGCAGAGAGCTGTTTGTTTCCACTCCAATGCACTCTGGAAATTCAGTGTGATACCTTGCTGGGATTTTTAACGACAAGTTTCTCCTTCAGCATCACCTGCTATGCAATTAGTTTTCCCTTCTTTGCACTGCCCAACCATTTGTTCATTTGTGCATTCATTCATCAAATTTAAACTCTATTCGAGTTGCCATATGATCCAGCAATCCCACTCCTGGGCATATGTCCAAAAAAACTCTAATTCAAAAAGATACATGCACCCCTGTGTTCACAGCAGCACTATTCACAATAGCCAAGACATGGAAACAACCTAAATGTCCATCGACAGATGAGTGGATAAAGAAAATGTGGTATGTGTATATACATACACGATGGAATATGACTCAGCCATAAAAAAGAACGAAATAATGCCATTTGCAGGAACATGGATGGGCCTAGAGATTGTCATACTAAGTGAAGTAAGTCAGACAGAGAAAGACAAATACCATATGATATCACTTATATGTGGACTCAAAAATATGACACAAGTGGATTTATCCACAAAACAGACTCGCAGACAGAGAGGACAGACTTGTAGCTCCTGGGGTGAGGGAGGAGAGGGGTGGACTGGGAGTTTGGGGCTGGCAGATGCAAACTATTATGTATAGACTGGATAAACAACAATGTCCCTGTACTGCATAGCACGGGGAACTACATTCAATCTCCTGAGATAAACCATAATGGAAAAAGAATGTCTATATGTATAACTGAATCACTTGGCTGTACAGCAGAAATTAACACAACATTGTAAATCAACTACACTTGAATTAAAAAAAAAAACCTGCAAAAGAATTTAAACTCTATTCCTTCAGGTACAGTTTGTGCACTGCACAACTCTAGGGGATTATGAACTCAGAGAGTACCTTCTGATAATTGTGGAATTGGGAGAGTAAGAATAAAACAGAATGTGAAAATACCACATATTCAGTCTATTATAGAAGAAAGAACATTCAAAATAAGGTAGCTGGGTCATATAGCAATTCCCAAGCTCTTATAGAAATTTCCGTCGTTTTTCTAACACACAAAAAAATCAGAAATATCATTCCCTTGTTTAAAACAGGTTTCTTGGGGCTTCCCTGGTGGCGCAGTGGTTAAGAATCTTCCTGCCAATGTAAGAGACACAGGTTCGAGCCCTGGTCCAGGAAGTCCCACATGCCGAGGAGCAACTAAGCCCGTGTGCCACAACTACTGAGCCTGTGTGCCACAACTACTGAAGCCCGTGCGCCTAGAGCCCGTATTCCGCAACAAGAGAAGCCACCACAATGAGAAGCCCATGCACCACAACGAAGAATAGCCCCCACTCACTGCAACTAGAGAAAGCCTGCGCACAGCAACGAAGACCCAACGCAGCCATAAACAAACAAACAAACAAACAAACAAATAAATAAATAAACTTATTTGAAAAAACAGGGTTTCTCAACCTTGGCACTATTGTTATTTTTAGCTGGATAACTCTGTTGTGGGAGAGTGTCCTGTACATGGTAGAATATTTAGTAACATAACTGGCCTCTACCCACAAGATGCCAGTAACAACTTCCTACTCACCATCATGATAACCAAAACTGTCCCCAGATACTCCCAAAGGTCCAGGATGGGGAAGGGGAGGAAAGGGGGCAAATTGTCTCCAGCTGAGAGCCACTGGTTAAAAATAACCTCTTCTCCTCCCCATTTCCTGTCCATTCCCTTCTATTGCCCTCTAAATGAAGTCTAAGACATGTGGATTTTCATTCAAGACCCTCACGATGGGACCCTGCTTAGCTGTGCAGACCCATCATTTGCCAGTCCTCCACACCACCCACCTTGCATTTCCCCCACAAGCAGACGTTCATTATTCCCACCTCCCACCCTGCCTGTTTTACTCTCCTTGTCCCCCAGGGCTCAGCGTGGGTCCCCTAACTTGTGAACCCTATGCGGACCCATCCTCTCCCCCACGAGCAGGTGGATTTGCCCCTCCATGGGATCCTCCGCACCAGGGCACCGTCCGTCACGACACTTCGATTGGTGGAAATATCAGTTCTAATGAAACTATTGGTTTCTATGTCTGTGAATTACTTGGGGGCACTAACTATGTATCCCTAGCACTTAGAAAAGTTCTGGCTCAGAGAGATTGATTTAGCAATTGCTCTATCAAATTCAAGTTCAATGAAGAATTAAAAAGTAAAATAGGGCCTCCCTGGTGGCGCAGTGGTTGAGAGTCCGCCTGCCGATGCAGGGGATACGGGTTCGTGCCCCGGTCCGGGAAGATCCCCCATGCCGCAGAGCGGCTGGGCCCGTGAGCCATGGCCGCTGAGCCTGCGCGTCCGGAGCCTGTGCTCCGCAACGGGAGAGGCCACAACAGTGAGAGGCCCGTGTACCGCCAAAAAAAAAAAAAGTAAAATAAAGAAAAACCCACACCCTCCACTAGCACGCCCTGCAGAATTATTTGGAACTTTTGTCCAGAGAGGCAGGCCTCTCAACTCTATGGTCAGCTGACTAGTTGTCTGATCCTGGACAAGTCAATTCATCTCTCTGGTTTGCCTCAATTTCCTTGTATGTAAAACAGTGTCTCTCACGATAGTTTAAGGCACAACTGAGTTACTACATGAAATCACTTAGTGAACTGCCATTAATTGTATGAAATTGAAAGTTTATTATTTCTATTTAATAATAAGACCCTTGAAGGCATAAATGTTGAACTGAAATAAATATATTTGTAAGATCTCTCTTTCCTTTATGGAGGCTTGGCCATTTGGTTTTTTTTTTTTTTTTTTCCTCCTGAAAAATAAGCCTTTTCATTTGATAATTCCTACCCTACCTGGACTCTTCGTATTTCAGTTCAGGAATGTTTTATTTCTTCCTGGGTGAGAGTTCAAAGAGTTCCTTTGACTTCTTTGAAGCAGGCCACATCCATAACTGGAGAACATTTTTCTAATAGACCTGCAGCCTGTAGAATCTTAAATTTTAAAAACTGTGCAGAATGATAATAATTAGAATAGAAAACTTTAGAAGAGAAACTGCTTCTAAAACGTACTCTTCATTTCAAAGCAAAAAAAGATTGCATTAGGTTTAAGGAAATGTAATTGAAAGAGATCTCTGAAGAATTTAGCAGTATTATGGGTTGAACTGTGTCCCACACAAAGGTCCTAAACCCCTGTATCTGAGATTATGACCTTATTTGGAAATAGGGTCTTTGTAGATGTGACCAAGTTCAGATGAAGTCATACTAGATTGGGATGGGCCCTGATCTAATATGACTGGTGTCCTTATAAGAAGAAGAGAAGAGATACAGACATGGGGAGAAAGTCACATGAAGACGGAGGCAGAGATTGGTGTGATGCAGCTACAGGCCAAGGAACATCAAGGATCTCTGGGAGCCACCAGAAGCTAGAGAGAGGCACGGAGCAGATTCACCCTCGGAAACTCTGGAGGAACCAACCCAGCTAAAAGCTGGACTTCAGACTTCTAGCTTCCAGAACTATGAAAGAATAAACTTCTGTTGCTTTAAGCCCCCCAGCTTGTGGTACTTTATTAGGGCAGCCCTAGGAACACAAGCACCCTAGCCAAAATCATGAAACCGTTCCCTTCCATGAAGTCTTCCTTTACCCCTAGTCTGAGCTGCTCTATCATAACATTAAGATATCCAAATAGAGAATAATGACAGTTATTCTCCCCTCAGGAGCGGAAGTACAGAAAGGGTAGAGACTGCTTTTCATCCACCCTGTGTCCTCAGCACTGGCAACTATGAGAACACAGAGCAAACGCTCAGTCAGCATTGGATATTCTGAACTAAAAGAGTCCTGATGAGACCCACAGAGCCCCAGGCGGAGTCAGGAGCGCAAGGAGAATAACCATTTTTCTGCAGTTACAGGGAGATGACTGTCACAACATATGTCCTGAAGGAGAGTTCTGAAACCTAGTCTAGAGCACAGAGCCAGGCAATGAGGCTGGTGATGAGCAGGCCAGGAGCTAAAGGAGTAGAAATGGTGAGGACAGTGGGTTGGAATCTACTACCCAGAAGTTGCTTTTGTTACTCTCATCTGGAGTGTACAGACGTGGGCACATCTGGGGGTAGAGTGCCAATTATTTAGTTTTTCGGTTGTTCAATATCCGATCCCCAGTCGTATTTGGGAGGAATCTCCCACAGTACCTAGTATTGGTGGCCACGAGGCCCTGCTTTTTATCCCCACACCTGAAGATGGGAGACCCTCCATCAGTACATGCCCTGGAAGCCAAAGCACATGCCAGTAACCTAGGCCACCTGTGAGGCTTGCTGGCAAGCGATGCAGAGCGGAAGGGATACTTAGGCTGATTCACAGAAGGCACCACCGGAGCCAGCCGTGCAGAGTCACAGTGAGAGGAAGGGATGGGGGCACAACGTCCATCTCCCCAGACTCAGGTCTTTGTGTGGAGGCCTTTCAACTAGAGCAGCACTGCTGGCCTCTTCTTCCATTCCTCACTTGATTTTTCTCCAGGGGAGGAGAAAAAGTCACCACCTTCTACAATATGTAATTGGTAAGTCTAGGAAAAGGAATTCAACATGCTCAACGAGGCTCCATCCTCCTTCTCATTTTCTAAACCAGTTTGCCTAAAGGAATGCATAGTTTTTGCTTCTCTGTGCCTTATGTTTACTGTGGCAAGTTGTGGCCCAAGGATAAGGCCCATGGTGGTCCTACCGTGCCAATGACTGGGAATCAAAATTCAGAAGTGAAATGTAAGCAAACCCACTTGGCCTCAGATCGAAAGCCACATTCCCTAATCACCTTTATCAATAATAAACTGTGATTGCTGTATCCATCTCTGAGTGGGCTTTAAACTCAAAAGGGGAAGAAAAAGGTTGTCTGTTGGGCCCAGGGTACACAGAGTGGGTGATGCCAGAGGCTTATGGCATCATCAGTGATTGACTGTTGAAGTGCAATGCTGATTTTGAATAAAAAGAATTAGGTGATATCTCCAAAAATACCTGTTGTTCTAAACTTGCTCCGTACTGGAATGAATCATTAGCATCGAACACTTGGTACGCAGTGACCAACTTTTTTCTATAATGAGTATCAGGAAATGCAAGAAGTTTGCTTTCACCTGGCAGAGAGAGCAGTATACTTGGTCTGTCTCAAGACAATATCAAAACCCCTCGTCTGTGCCACAATTTAAGCCACAAAGACCTTCACCATCTTTCCTTCCAGGTGGCAAAATGTTAGTCCACTACATTCTTTTTATATGTAATTTCTACACAGTGGAATTCACCCTTTTCTTTTTCCACTACATTACTAGCATTATTTTATTAGGACCAGAAAATAGGAAATAGCAAGCACTGTAGAAGTTTTGGTAAAGTACAGCAAGCCAGGGGATGAGAGAGAAATCCCACAAAAATGGGATACTTTACTTCTGTGAGTTCCATGAATACCAGTGGTTGAAGGCATGTCATGATAGTCTCCCAAAAATGAATGTTAAGTTTTTGTACCTTGCACTTCCTACCACTTAAAAAGAAGCACAATAATTCGTGGGCCTCTGAATTTTGGAGGCAACATACACTCCATTTGTGTTACCACTTTCACCCATCTGGGAGGTAAACTACCAGCTCTGAGTGGAATACGTAATAGGAGAAGCCTCTCTGCCTGGTCCAGACTGCAATGTAATCAGTCCTTAGGCTTACCTGTCATGACTCAGCAGGTCCAACAGTACTTAGTGTGCCTGTGCCAGGTCCGAATGCTCTACGACACTTGTAGCAAAGCCTCCGTACAAGACTCAGGGTAAAAAGCCTTGAAGCCTAATGACAAATCCAGGCACAACTCAGCAAATAATTACACTCGTCTTAAAAATCATTGTGTGTATTGTTATTAGGCCCTGTTGGAGACTAAATGACTGAAAATGGGACAGGAAATAAGCACTCAGACCTAGCTGAGTACTGTGAACAGGGTGTTATGTAATCCACCAGCCATAAAGTGCATGGCCAGCAGCTTTCCATCGTCAGATGAAAGTGGTGTACGTGGGACCAGGCACAGTAGGTTCTTAAGGCACCAGTAAATGCTTCCACTCCCAGAAGGCACACTCCTGCCATAATTCATCTCCTCCACCAGCCCGTCCCTATAGCTCCATGGGAAGGTACCTCTGATGAGTGCACTGACTCATAAGCACTGCAGTTTTTTATAGCTCCACCCAGGGACCGTAGAGAAGGGACATCTACCCAGGAAGCAAAATTCGAAGCAGTACCTTTTTTTTTTTTTAACATCTTTATTGGAGTATAATTGCTTTACAATGGTGTGCTAGTTTCTGCTTTATAACAAAGTGAATCAGCTATACGTATACATATGTTCCCATCTCTCTTCCCTCTTGCGTCTCCCTCCCTCCCACCCTCCCTATCCCACCCCTCTAGGTGGTCACAAGGCACCGAGCTGATCTCCCTGTGCCATGCGGCTGCTTCCCACTAGCTATCTGTTTTACATTTGGTAGTGTCTATATGTCCATGCCACTCTCTCGCTTTGTCTGCTTTGCCAAGGAAGGGAAGGATGGTGCGGGGTAGGGAGGGAGGAAGGGAGGAGGGAGAGGGAGGGAGGGAGGCAATGTTTTTTTCAATTTTTATTGGAGTATAGTTGATTGACAATGTTGTGTTACTTTCTGCTGTACAGCACAGTGAATCAGTTATACACATACATATATCCACTCTTTTTTAGATTATTTTCCCATATAGGTCATTAGAGAGCATTGAGTGGAGTTCCCTGTGCTATACGGTAGGTCCTTATTAGTTATCTATTTTAGATATAGTAGTGTGAGGCAATGGTTTTATGCCCAGAGGATTCATTTATTTTAGGATGTGCGCTTTACCCGGAGCTGCTGTACTCACAGAATGGTGTCCTGGTCAGGTGAAGAATCAGTCACCATGCCAGCAGAGTAACACCTCACAAGGTGGGGCACCATCCTGTAAAAATGATAATACTCTCAACAAGTGAACAACTTATGGTAATGCTGCTGCCAGAATAAAGTGTCCAGGACCCAGGAACTGAAGAAGGTTGCACTCCTCATGATGGCTCACAAGCTTGCTTCCCGTACAACTTTGGGCCTTACTGACTCAGTGATCTGGGGGAAGTTATTCTTCAGGGAAGAACGCTTCCATGAGGGGACATGGCAATGGTCACTCTGAACTGAATTTAGCACGACCCTCTGTTCATTTCAGAGTTCTTATGCCACTGAGAATATAGACTGAAAAGAAGGACAGTCAACACACTGGCCAGGGTGTTTGCCCCTGATTGTCAAGGAAAAATATGATTGTAGTGATAGGAACACAGGAGTAGTCAGAGTGGAACTTGGGGACCCCCTGATTCTGCCATATCTAATAGCAAAGTTTAGTAGAAAACTCTGCAGCCTGAAACCAAGGGCTCATATCCCTCAAAACTTAATCTTTGGGCCACCCACCAGGGTGACCAGGGAAGGGCTGGCTGAAGGCAAAAACCATTGGAATGAAATAGTAGAAAAAAAAAAAAAAAAGCCACAAACGTCAGTTATGCAGAAACAAGGGCCAGAGCCTCTATCTGTATTACCTTCCTTGCAGTGTCAGGTATTCATATATTTTACTGAAGTTTCCTCTTCTTTCCTCCCCATTTTCCCCACTATTATGTATGTGGGACACAGTACCAGTGGACTTTACAATTGAATCCATAAGTTTCAGAAAGAACTGGAAGCACAGTCTGGATGCAATAACCGGTAAGGCTTTTGTTTTTGTTCCTTTGTGGAGAAGCTAAATACACTCTCAGTAGTAAGAAGGACGTGTGTGCGTATGTGTTAGAAGCATATGTTTTGAGTGTAGGTTGGGCCGCCAAAGAGGTAGGACATAGGAGGTCATGTGTTAATTCTTATTAACCACCCAGCAAAGGGTCTTCTTATGTGACAGGAAACCCCATGGGAAGAAGCAGCCCACACTCACGTTGAAAGCCGCAGTTGTTGGGGGAGTCTTCGATCTCTCCTGCTTGCAGCACCCAGCAAAGTTGCCTGCATGAATGAGGCTTAGGGTTCACTCGCAGTTGCTGTGCTGTCCAGCGTCGGTGGTGAGGGTACTGATGGATGGTGCAATCTGGCTGTCTTCCAAAAGACGAATGCTTGCCTTCTGCTATTTGTCTCCTTGACAATCAAAGAGTTCCTTGATTGCTGTCTATCTTCCAAGGCCGATCTTCTAGCGTCTACTGATTCTGGAGCCTCCAACACCCTCTCATGAGGGTGCCAGAGTGCATTTTCATTGCTTACAACTGAGAACGCTTGCTGATAGGTGAGTGT
The DNA here is from genome assembly GCF_964341445.2 of Mesoplodon mirus. Taxonomy (NCBI): domain Eukaryota; kingdom Metazoa; phylum Chordata; class Mammalia; order Artiodactyla; family Ziphiidae; genus Mesoplodon; species Mesoplodon mirus. Next base: position 49,867,137 of record NC_138978.1, on the reverse strand, counting down.
TTCTGATTACAAGACTGAGCTAGGTTCACTTAAAGGGTCCTGGACCAAAGAGGTGACCACAAGAAACTTTTAATGGATATTATTAGTTGGCATTATGTTCTAGCACCATGGGGAGAGGTTCGTCCCTTCACACGCACACAAGATTTCGGTTGATCCTTGTGATCAGTTTAACCCTATGAAGTCTGGATTACTCTTATGCCCGTTTTACAGATGAGAAAACTGTTGCACAGAGAAGTTAAGTAACTTTCCCAAGTCACACGCCTAAAACGTAGAGGATTGGAAGTCAGGCACAACTATGTGTGTAAGAACACATGCTTCAGAGAAGACCTGACTCAGTGAAGGGTTCCATGATCTGCAAGTCCTAGAATCTCATCTGACCTATACTTTCCTCCGTCTTGGGAGAACACCTTCCCCACACAGCAGTTTTTATGGGAACCAGAGGATACTGACCAGCATCAAGGTTCAACTAGATTGTCTTAACCAATAGAAGATATGAGTCCTTTCATCCAACCAGGTCCAAACTCACTGTATTCCTGAACATCTGACCTGATGTATTATTTCCCACTGTTCACCCCAAGACATAAGAACTGCCTTCACCACCTAGGTTCTGCACCCCCAAAGCCATAGCATTCCATCCCACCACCCTCTCCCCAGCAACACCAGTGAGGTGACCTGTTTACAGCATTCCCAGGAGCCCACAGGGTGGGATAATCTGAGCGCGATGAGGAGACAGGCCACAGGACCAGCTCCATTGGCCAAGGCAGGGACATGTGCAAGCCATTAGGCCTATCAGCAATGGTTCTCAGTTGCAAGCCATGAGGGTGGCAGTTGGCTGACCCCTGTTTTTAAGGAAGCCTACTGAGGGTTTTACGGCCCACAGTTCTCTGAGATCCTCAAGGCTTCCCTTACTCTTGGCTCCCCAAAAAAACTCCAAGGGAAGAAATTCAAAGTTCTTTTCTCATTATAAATCTCACAGCCCACTCATGTGAAACCACCAGATCTGTGACTCATTTGGAGGTTTGCAAGGCTTCCTTGCCTTACTGGATGCTCCTGCCCCCCCCCAGTACCCCTCAACATTCTTGCTAAGTCAGCTTACTTGACCAGGTAGCAGGTTTTATCCAAATTCTACTTATCCTTTGAGACTCTCCCTGAGACATCCCATCTCCAGGAAGCCTTCTTCAGGCTGGTTGGGTTCCCAAAAGTACTTTTGCCCTAACCTCTTCCAGAGCACAGGGACCTGCCTTGAGTGGCTACAATCTTCTAGGCCATTGCTTCCTAACCAGGGGTGATTCTGTCACCCCAGGAGGCATTTGGCAATATCTGGAAACATTATTGGTTGTTCCCCCAACTCTCCCCAGCTGGGGAAGAGTGCTACTGGCATCTAATGGGTACAGGCCAAGGATGCTACTAAACATTTACAGTGCACAGGACAATTCCCCACAGCAACTGTCTGACCCCAAATGTCAATAGTAGGTGTGGCTTCTTGGGCAAGCAATATGTGCCATCAATAGGGCCCAGCTCTCAGAAGGGCCCACACTCGGCTTAATACTCTGCCATTGCCATGTTGAAATTCTTGGTACATTTTGAACCTAGGGGCTCTGTATTTTCATTTTGCACTAGGTTAGACAAGCTATGCAGCCAGTCATAGTCAGTTTGTAGATGTTGAGAAACCCTGTTCTAGGCTCTGAATAGGAATGTAGGAATGAAGATGCCATTCCTGCCCGCAAGGAAGGTGGGGGAGGGGACTGTGTGCTTCCTTGTCTTTGTGCCATGATGGGGAAGCCTGAGGAGGGACCACCTGACCGGCTTGAAGGGTCAGGGAAGGCAAAGTCTCACCTCAGCTAATTTCTAAGGGGTGAGTAGGAGATAACCACCTGGACAGGAGAAGAAGGAAAGGGTCCAAATAAGGAAACAGCATGTTCACAGGTGCCAGGGTCTGGGAAGACAGGGCTGTGTCAGGGACTCTAGGCAGCCCTGTGGGTCCAGGCTACGGGCTGTGATGAGGCAGAGAGGTTAAGAGATGAGGCTGGAATGCTAGGAAGAGCCGTGTCCCAATCACATTAAGGAGCTCTTGAAGGATTTTAAGTAAGGTAGGAACATGATTAGATTGAATTCTAGAAAGACAGTCACAGGTGGTGTGGCAAACAGATTGGAGGGATAAGACATTGAGCTGGGAGACTAGTTATGGGGCGGTGACTGTAAAAGAGCTGAGAAACGATATGAGGGGAATGAAGCTGGGTGGGAGGAATAACATAGGGAGGGAGAGAGAGAGACTGAGAGGTGATGAGGTAGAACAGGCTTTGATGATTACTGAATGGATACCAATGTAAGATGCTTATGTTTATTATCTTTTTACTAATTCTTTGCATCCCAGCAACAGACTTAGAGGGACACCACATTTTCTATCATTTTACACTTGAGGAATTTAAGGCTAAAGAGATTTAAATAACTTGTCCAAGGTCACATAACTGGTAAGTGCCAGAGCCAACATTTGAAGATAGATATATCTGATGCCAAAGTCATTGTCTTTCCAAAGAGCCACATAGCACCATCTCCAGTGTACTGAGGATCCACCAGGGTGACTAAGAACAAGTCCAAACTGGGCTCAGGACAGGTGCTCTCCTTACCTCATGGCACCAACTCTGTTCCTCAAGCCACATGGTCCACTCTCAGGGTTATAGACCGAATTCTTCACTTGCTTGGGTCAAGCTGATTTCTTGGCACATAGTAGATAAGTAATAATAGCTAAAGAAGAAGAAAAATTACAGCAGAAATGTGAAAGAGTAAAAAAAATCTTTCAGTTGACACCACCAAGAATCAGAGAAATACAAATTAAAATAATAAGATTTTTATTCTCATTATTACTCTCATTTCTGCCTATCAAATTGACTGGCGGTAACTTGGTACACTCTTTCTGAGAAATGGTTTGACATTATGCATCATTTTAAAAAAGTCATACCCTCTGCTGAGTACTCAATTATTTCCTTAAGATGAGAACCTGAGTAAAGATTTATGGACCAAGATATTCATCTCAGCCTTTTTTACAATGTAAGCAAAAAAGAGGTGGGCGCAATTTTCCAAAAACTGGTGAATGACTAACGATATAAATTCAGAATATTAATCCTGCAGAATTTTTAATGACATTAGAAAGTTACCACAATACAACACTAAGTGCAAAAAGAATTTAATAAATACAATTGTATATACAGTAAACTCCTCATCTTGTATACAGAGTTCCCAGCTAGAGCTTAAGCAATATTGTACCCCTGGGATCGAGGCACGTCTGGAAATGGCAGGTGGAATGATGGGATGAGTCCAGTGGAATTGTCCTGGGAGAGTAGTCAGCGTCAGGAGGGAAGGGCTAGGCAGACATGTTTAACCAAGACACAAAGCCTCATACATAGGCTGGGCGGGGGCTGTTCTGGGGAAGGCAGGGTGTCTGTCACGCAGTTCCTGGGGAACTCAGAATATATCTGAGCTAAGAGAGAAGCTAAAATCTGCTGTTTAGCTTATGTGACTGTGTAGCAAACTACCCTGAAATTTAGTGACTTAAAACAGCAATTTATCATTTTCCTTCATGGTTCCTTGAGCTAACTGGGCAGTTCTCCCTCAGGGTCTCCTATGTGGTTGTGGTCAAATGGTGGGTTTAGCTAGAGTCACCTGAAGGCTGGACTCCTTGGAAATCCAAGATGGTGCACTCACATGCCTGGCAGTTAGTGCAGACTGTGCCCCCAGATGGGGCTGTCAACTGGAGGACCTACATGTGGACCCTCTATATGGCTTCTCATCATATGGTGGTGGGTTCTGGGAAGAAGTAACCGAAGAATGAGCACTCCAAGAGACTCAGGTAGTGTCAAGCCTTGTTACCACCTAGTCCCAAAAATCCCAGAACATGCTTTTGGATGCATCCTGTTGGTATTAAGTTACGAGGACCAGACCAGATTCAAAGGGTTGGAGACTAGATTTCACTTTTTGATGTGAGGAGCAGCAGGTGCTTGGAGGGAGGGAAGGAGTTGATGGTGGCCATCTCTCAAGCCTATTTATCACAAACATTTTCAATAAAAAGCTCTGGTAGACATTGCTACATAGGACCTAAAGCAGGGTTGTTTGCACCCCCAAAGTATAAGCCAAAAGGGTCAGAGACTCCCACCTCTATAGGGATCTCAACTTAGCTTTGGTTTCCTACAGGCTCCGGAGAGCTTAGCTGTGCTCTGTACCTGGAGGATGGCTCCAGGGCACCAGGAGGGGCCAAAGTACATGACAGCTATAAGACTCATAACAGTGCCCATTAGAAAAGGCTTTGAAGGTGGGCCCTGGCAGCAAATGCGAGGCAGAGTCAGAGGCCTGGAGACCTCCAGAGTGAATATCTTTGTAAGGACCACAATTCTGAAAGTAAAGAAAATAGAGGAGTAGTTCCTGAGTTCATATGAGAAATTCCTTAGAACTTCCCAGAAATGATTCAGGAGACCTTTGCAAAAGACGGTTTGGGGGAGCCAGTAAAATACCAGTTATGAACTACTAATACCACCCCATTTTTTTCATGCCAGCTTGACGTAAAGCAGGTTGTGTGACTTAAACACACGAACATTTATGTTTCTATGCACGTACACATACGTACACGTACAAAGAAAAAAAAATGTATTGGAAGAAGTTACACCAAAATGTTAAGTGTCTCTGCAATCTCTGATATATGATTTCTTTGATATCAGGACATTGTTTTTAACTCCCTTTTTTGTATATTTTTCTGTATGTTCCCAATTTTCTAGGATGAACCTATTGCTTATATAACTAGAAATAAGTACACATTTCTTAAGAAAAGCATACATTAATGATGGTGCTTGCTCAAGTGAGGTAATGAGGAGAGGAGGTCTACCCCATCAGGCCCTGGCTCTGACACAACAAACATGGCAGTCAATAACATCTACAACAGATTTGGCCTCCAGAACAGCCCAGGGGAACAATGAGCGTAGCAGGTCGGGAGCCACTGGGTAAGGATGTCCAGACTGATCCCAGGTGGACCCCCACCAGCTTGTCATACCCCCAGGTTATCCTACTCGGGCCCCCAGAAGTTGTGCTTGGCTTACATGCACACCCATAGGCATTTCACTCCCATGTACATCAGGGGCATTTCATCACACTCACCTCCTTCAACCCAGTCCCCGTGACTCCTCTTTATTTAACCCCAAGACATCTTCCCTAACCTCCTGGAAATCTGAGAGCATCACTTCTGCTTCCGACTCAAGGGCAAGTTTCTCACCTTCCTGTAATTCTCTCTGCTGGAATGTCCTGTCCTCCACTCATTCTGATCAGTTTCCCATACCTCTGGGGAGTGGGGGAAAAAAAGAAAACCCCAGGGAGGCTGCAGAGGAAGCAAAAACAAGGTGGGCCCATCCTAAGTCTGGTGATCAGTGACCAAGCCGGGTGCCCACTGCCCAAACACCCCAGGCAGCACCCTGCCCATGCTCCTGGAGCACCCCCAAGCTTTCCAATGTCATGGCCAGGGCATTGCACCAGCCCATTGTGCCCCTTGTGCAGAGGCACAAGCAGCAAGAGGAAGAAGAGGTGGACAAGAGGATGCAACAGAAGATAAAGGAAGAACAGGAGAGAAGGGAGAAGGAGACGGAAGAGAGAATGTCATGGGAAGAGACCAAGGAACAAATCTTGACATTTCAAGAGAAGCTTTTGGCCCTACAGGAAGAAAAGCACTGTTTTCCTTCAGCTCAAGAACGTTCTACATGAAGAAGAAAAACAAAGGCAAAAGGAGCAGAATGACCTGACCACTCTGACATCAGCTGTGCACCAGCAGAGCCTGACTGTCACCCAGGAACTCACACCCTCAGCAAGTGGGGGACAGCTGGAGGACACAATCACCCAGGCATCCTCATGACAGCTGACAGAGCCAAACTGATGTTTGGACCCCAGATGCTTATGACCCAGCACTACATGGGCTCAGCCGCTGCTTCCAAAGGGAGTCCAGAGCATGGACAATTCCAAGGCAGTCCAGGTGGTGCTTATGGGACCGTTCAGCCTCCACCTCACCATGGACCCGAGCAGCTAATCTGTAGTCCTACTCAGCAGCTCAGAGCACGATGTTAAACCTTTCCGGCAGTGCAGTACCTATCTCAGCCACAGTCACAGCCCTGCGCCATGCACGGCCACTTTCAGCCCACCCAGACAGGGTTCCCCCAGCCTGGTGGTGCCCTGTCCTTGCAAAAGCAGATGGAAGATGCTAACAGCAGACTGCTTCTCTGATTCACCCTCCCATGCCCCACACATCCCCAAGCTCCGCATCCAGCCCTGGACTCCCTACCCCTCCCCACAGATCCTTGTGTGGATGCAACAGCCCGAAAAGTTGGGCTTTTCGGCTACCAGCCAACCCTGCCTTTGGCTCACTACTATCTAGCACAGCCAGAACCCAAGAGTCTACCGCAAGTGACCATCAGATTATATCTTCAACCCTCACCACCCACCATGGAGGAGGGTCCCCAGTGTGTCCAAGTCCCAGGCCAATAAAGTCTACTGTCACTTGAAAAAAAAGGGGGACCTCACCTTCTGTAGAAAGCCTCCCCAGACACTCTAGCCCTCCTGTCTCAAAAACCATCCATGCCCAAACTGGTTCCTATGTGCACTCCCTCCCTCACCACACTGTCCTCACCACATCACCATGGTTTCTCATCCATTTTCCAAAGCCATGCTGGGGTTCCCTGGGGGTGAGGACCTTGCCTACTTTATCCCCGGGACCCCAGCACCAGGTCAGCATGCCCACTTCCTTCCACACACCTGTTACACCTGCCTCTAGAAGCCGAGGTGTCTAGAGTTAGGCTTACAGTTATAAGGTACGCCTATTGGTAGAGAAGGAGTTGTGGGCTGTCTGGAAAAGAAGCAAATTATTAAGAAGTAACAACGAATTACACACTGTCTGAAAAATGGCAGTTGGAAGAGATCCTCCTAAGTTTCTTCCCAAAATGTCCTCAGAGGGGCAGAAGTTTGCTCACAGCTTCCATACGCCTTAAGTCATTTAATTAACAACCCAATCAAGTGAGGAAATAGGGACTCAGAGAAGGGAAGCAGTTGACCTGATTGCATATCATGTAAATGCAAAGTTGGACTATCTGGCTTGAAGCTCATGCCTTACCCTCTAGACCACAGGAGGATGGAAAGTTGGCCCTGGGGGAGATCCGTGTGCTTTGATAAAGTTAGAGTCATCTTTCCTCAGGGAAAGAGGGAGAAAGAAGGCATTTCTCTGCCTAAAGTGTCTGAGTTTGTGTGTCTGCTTCTTCATGCTTTCCATCATTGCCTATTATGGGCTGAATCGTTTCCTCCCAAAATGCATATGTTGAAGCCCTAACCCTCAATATGACTCTTTTGGGAGATAGAGCATTGAAGGAGGTAATTAAGGTTAAATAAGGCTATAAGGGTGAGGCCCTAATCCGATTAGACTGGTGTCCTTATAAGTGGAAGAGACACCAGGAGGGCGTGCGACAGAGAAAAGACCACGTGAGGACACAGAAAAAAGGCAGCCATCTGCAAGCCAAGGACAGAGGCCTCAGGAGAAAACAAAACAACTGATACCTTGAATGATACCTTGATCTTAGATTTCCAGCCTCCCAAACTGTGACAAGTAAATTTCTGTGCTTTAAACCATCCAGTCTGTGACATTCTGTTATGGCTGCCCTAGCAGATTAAGGCACGGCCCAAAGAGGAAAAAGGACACACGTTTGCATCTCTCTTTGGCCTTGATCACCCCTAAGGAGCCGGGTGGCAGGAAGATCAGAATTGGAGTCGGGGGGATATGGTGGAAAACCTCTAGAAAAAGGGGCTGTACTTCTACCAGCTGGGGCAGCCCTGGGAACATTCCTTTACCAAAGAGGCCGGGACCATCAGTATGTGTGAGATACCTGCACGGACCACCCATCAGGCTGGAGAAATGGCTCACAGGGAGTAGGAGGGCTTCGGCTTAAGCTGGCCACAGACTCTCAGCCAGTCTGATTGCAGTAGGAGGAAAAGAACAAAACTCGAGTGACCACTAGCAGCCACACACAACAGCCCTATTGAGAGAACTGTATCCATCAGGGAAGCCAAGTTCGCCACAGATGGTCCAGAATAGAACAAAAAAGACCTTAGTAAAAGGACCGTTGAAGAGATAAGGGGCAGAGATAAGGGAACAGATGAGAATCCTGAGCCACCAGACACTGGCAACAGCAGAGAGCTGTTAGCACCACAAGGGCTAGAGGGACAGGGAGGGACAGAGACAGTGTTAGTGAAGCTATGAAAACCAGCTCCCATGCAGGACGTCAACCACAAAATACTGCCAGGAATGTGGTGCTGGGGCAGCAAAGAAATACCCCAGGCCTCTCTCTTCCTATTGCTCCACCTCCTGCCAGGGCCTCCCATGAGCCAAGCCTGTCATCAAGGGAGCCCAGGTAATGCAGTCCATAAGGGTCAACCTTATCCCAGAGCAAGACAAAGAGAATCAAAAATGGATCTGGGAGCAAATAGAAAAGATCATAGTAATACTGATAATTTTATAGCTAGATAGGTAGGTAGATAGATAAATAGATAGATACCATTGTTATCCCAGGTTTTCAAATAAGGAAAGTGTGCCTGGGAAATTAGGTATTTGCTCAACCTCTTCCAAACGCCATACTGTACTTCCCGGAACTCATCTAGATGGAGCAAATCTGTTTATTGTAATGGGCAAGTAAACAGCCTGGTAAACACCAGGAGGCAAGTATTACACACTATGACAGCACATGGCTGGGAAGCCGAACAGTGGCTAGGGGAGGAGGAGATGTCAGACAGGCTTCTCAGAAAAGGTGACTCCTGAGCAGAGTCTTTTTTTTTTTTTTTGGAAGATAGGTAGAATTTTGTTTTCCTTTTTTTTTTTTTTTTTTAATACAATGTTTAAAGGTTTCACTCCACTGACAGTTATTACAAAATATCGGCTATTTTCCCCATGTTGTACAATACATTCTTGAGCCTATCTTAAACCCAATAGTTTGTACCACCCTCCCCCACCCCTATAATACCCTCCCCCTTCCTCCTCCCCACTGGTAACCACTAGTTTGTCCTCCATATCGGTGAGTCTACTTCTTTTTTGTTATATTCATTAGTTTTTTGTATTTTTTAGATTCCACAAATAAGTGATATCATATAGTATTTGTCTTTTCAGTCTAGCTTATTTCACCTAGCATAATGCCCTCCAAGTCCATCCATGTTGCTACAAATGGCAAAATTTTATTCTTTTTTATGGCCTTTCACAAGCATCTTACCTTACAGCACCACCACCTTCTCTGAATCTCCATAGTCCCTGATTTTGAACTGTACAACACAGTATTTAATTTTTTAAGATAGTATTATTCTTAAGGTTCTTCTGTGTAATGTTTTTTCTCTCTAGTTTTCTAATTCTCATATATTACCCCTGACAAACAGCACCCAGTAAGTCTTTTGAAGACCTTTGTTGATTGGTTGATAACTCTTGGTTGTTTAGAGTCTTTTCTCTGTGCTGAGTAAAATATGTTCTCCCACTCAGCCCATGGTGAATGATAGGGTCTTACCAGAGCATTTCAACATGTCCCCTGCAGCTCCAGGGCCCTGGAGGCCAGGCTGGGGACATGACCTTGGCTGAGTCCTTCTCTATCCCCCCTTCAGCACTGCCCCCTGTCTTTTCTTCACTTCCTTAGATAGGGACACAGATGGCCTGTAACCTCACCAGGCTGACACATGGTAGACACCATCAACAGGAGCCAGTATTATTTTTATTAGCAAAGTTGTACTTGTAGGTCCGCAAGACATCTACCAATCTATCCCAGAGCATTTCTTGATTTTATCATTTCTAATCACCATGATGGAGGTGTGTTAAAGCTGTAGATCCTTCTTCCTCTGGAGATTTGCAAAAGTAGAAGAGTGTTCTCTGCTGGGGATTGATTTCTGGGTGGCCTGTCCGAAACACCAGGGCCGAGTGGCTAAAACTATCTATCTCTCCCAGTCATTTCCACAATTTCTGAGCAAAGCCATCCTCCATCAACAATTATTTTCATAGGGCTCACAGAAGCCTTCAGGTCAATTAAATGACCTTTAGCCTGGAGGAGAAGCTGGCTTCTTCAACCAAAGAAAGGTCCCCCACATCCAAAGTTCAAATGCCTTGCTTTAAGTACTTATTACAGTCAGATGAGAAGAAACATACAGTTCTTCCCCAGAAAAGTACAGATGTTAGAAAAGAACAGACTGGAATTATAGCATTTCAGTACTTACAAAATCCCCTGACAGTGGGCAGCTGGTTACTGGAGGCTGACGCTTTCTGGGAAGCAAGATTTCAAAGATAGATGACTATAAATATTGTTAATAGGCTGGAAAAAACATTTATTTATTCAATCATTCATTTGTTCATTCATACATTCATAAGTATAGCAGATTCCGATAGAAATACTCTGATTTTCTATTCATAAAACAACAGACTATAGTAGCCAACATGGATTAACCTGGAAAGCTCAGTTTCTGCTTAGTCACCCACTCCAGGAAGCCATCTCCAGCCCCCTGTGTATAGATTATGCCCCTTCCCTCAAAATGCATTTGTAGTGTGATCACCTATTATCAGATCTGTATCTCTAACCAGCAATAAGCTCTATGAGCTCCACTCAGTTCATTATTGTGGTCTGAGCACCTGCACATTGCCTTGCACATACATAGCAGTTGCTTAATAAATATATGTCATTGTTGGTTGAAAGAGATCTGGAGTGGGTATTCATTCATGTATTCATTTATTGATTCATTTATTCAATCCCTAACAATACCTGGAAAGGATCTTTATCTGGGGACTTTACAAAGAGAACAAAAATAATAAACTCAGAATGATTGGTCTTACACATAGAGATGGAAGCTAGCTCTGCCAAGGTGGATGGGTCACAGATAGACCAGTGAATGGGTAGATTCCAGTGTGGGAGGTGATTAGAAACTAAATGAATCGATAGATGTGTGGACATAACAACTACAAAGACTTGCAACAGAATTCCAAGACTAATTTTCAGCTTCCGACAGGTGTGGCTGAGGGAATTCTTTCATCTCGTTCTGGTTTAGTCTCTTTTTGCATTTTCGTGAGATGAAAAGGCCTCCATCAGGCCAATGTCACCTCCGTCCACTGCAATCTACCTGCCACCCATAAGTTTCTTTATGTCTGCTCTCCATCTTCTGTCTTCAGCCTCTTCCTCTCGACTCACTGTGATTTCATAAATGTGGTCAAGATTCTCTATTAAGTTTAACCACCCCCGCTTGATTCCATATTCCTAGAGAGTTACTTCTTAACTTCTTTCTTTCCTTCACACCCAAGAGTCCTATAATAGCATCTTCACTCACTGCCGACACTTCTTCACCTCTGAATCACTCCTCAAGTCACTGAATCTTGGTTTCTACACCCACCATTTCATAGAAACTGCCCTTCCCATATTGTTTGCTAAAACCAGTAGATACCTCTTAGTCCTTTTTCCTGAACTCTGCAGCTTTTACCACTGTTAACCAAACCTTCCTAAAGGATTTCCCCTGGGATTCAATGATGTAATTGTCCTAGAGATTTCTCCCACCCTTTCAGATCTTGATCCTTTACTGCTGAGGCTCCTCCTCCAACTCTCAGTTCTCCTTTCCTCAAACACTAATCCTGCTTGAGCTCATTCCAATCCATGTCTCTAAAGACCATCCATATGCTTATACCTCCAAAAATCTGTCTCTCCAACCCAGAACCTTCTCTAAGCACCAAACACATGCATGGAGCTGCCTGCTGGACATCTTCACCCAGATGTACCAGAGGCTGTTCACAGCATGTTTAAAATTGTACTTGTCATCTTCCTCCAAACTCCACTCCTCCCTTCCATGTTCTCCACCCCCGTGAATATCACCTCCATCCATTTAGGCCCTCAAACCAGAAACCTGGGAATCATCATCGGTTCCTTCATCTCTAACAGTCAACAAGATCTATCAATTCTAATACCTTAAAATGTGTTTAAATCTTAAAAGCCATCCAACTCTCCACACCTCATATCTGCTGCCTTAATTCAGACCACTATCATCTCTTGTCTGGATTAATATAGTCTTCAAACTGTTCTTATTCTCAGTTTTTTATTTTCTACTTTGCAACCAAAGTGATCTTTCTAAAAGACAAAACAGACCATAAAAAGAATCCCTTCTCTCTCTCACTTCCAACTCACTTAAAACCTTTCATGGACTCTACTGAAGACCTCACGGCTAGTCCAACAGCCCTCAGGATGCCATTCACGGTCCACGTCTCCAGCCCCACCTCCAGGCTTCCATCACATCTCTCCATCCCAATCTGTTTGTAGACTCCAGACCTTGTCACTTCTTTTTCTGGGCCTTTGCTTATGCTGACTCCTCGCCTAGACTACCTTTCTCTCTCACTTCTACACTTAGCAAATTTCAACTCATTTTTAAACCCAGCTCAGATATCACCTTCTCAGAGAAGTCTTCCTTGCCTCCAAGACTGAATGAAGGGCTGTCTGTGGGTTCCCATGATTTAAACCCATGGTGGTCTTTCCTCCATAGTTGCCAGAAACAATGAGAAATTTGGAGGTTTTAACCCCTATGTCCCTAGCCTAGTACACTGTACATCTGAGGCATTTCATAATTTTTTTGTGAACAGTTAATGATCTATACGTAGAAGAAAGGAAGGATGGATGGAAGAGGATTTAACTGAGTAATTAAATCATCTGTAACTCAATTTCACTCCACATTGCATATCCATCATGCCCTCTAGTGACTGATGGAATCATTGTAGGTTTAGAGGATACTGGGCCAATCAGCAAACACAGATTGAGAACTTAATGTGTGAAATGCCCAGTACTGGTCACTGAACAGGCTTATAGTTTAGTAGAGCAATAACACAGGTATCAAAGGATCACTCTACTTGGGTGTTGTGTAAAGCGAACAGCCAGGTAAAGTAGCAATGACAAGAGTTTGGGAGTAAACAATCTAAAACTGTGTCAGTACTAGCTGGACAAATTTTCTAAGCCTCTCTAGGCCTCAGATTTCTCATCTATAAACAATGAGTTCACAATACCTACATCTCAGGATTGTTGGGAGGATTGAAGGAGAAAATGTTCATTCCAGGCATGTGCAAGTTTCCTCATAGAGCTTCACAAACTTGACAAACCTCAACAAAAGCTACCTTCTTTCCTCTCCATTTGCTTGCTCACTCATGAATCTGCAGCTCCCCCTGGGACCTATTAGACCTGAATTGAATTGAGGGGAAGGAGGTTCCATCCATGCCTGGGGCACTGGCACATCTTTAAAACCCTTGGTTTTAAAAAGTTGGTGACTCCCGCAGGTCCATGTGGAACCCAGACCCATCTCTGCAGACACTGAGCAGGGTTGGATGTAGTTGAAGCATTCACTGCTCCCCTTCCTGTCTAACATGACCATGACCCCTGCTGTTGGCCCAGATTGCCCTCTTATGGCATCTGGAGATGACCATGGCATTCTCTTCTTCCAAAAATGTCAATTGCTGCTCCTAAGCTACAGGGCACACTCGAACTCCTTAGCATGACACACAAAGTCCTCTGAGGCCTGGGATCCTCTGCGTCTGCACCCAGCTGCACTCTGTACTCCAACCACACTGGACCCTGGTGAGCTGTGGTCCCAAAACGCCTTGTTCTCCAGCTTCTCTGGGCTTTCTTCATGCTTTTCCCTCTTCCTGGAATATTCTGTCTCAGTTCAGCACCTGGCAATGTCCTCTCTATTTTCTAAGAACCAGGCATCCACTCCTTTGAGCAGCCTCCCCAAGTCTGGATCAGCTGTCCCTTTGGTTGAACTACGCCCTCTCTGAGGCCAGGAATGCTGAGAAAGACAGAGTCAAAGCCAAAGGGTGTGGCTAGAGGAAGCAGAGCCAGAGCAAAGGCCCAAGTTAAAGTTACGTTAGAGGACATGCATATTCACCAAGAAAACACTAACCTTTCAACATTTTACATGGTACCTTCCATGAGCCAGGAGTGCCTTCATACACTGACTCATTTAATCTGCACAACCACCAGGTGCAGCTAGTCTATTGTTACACCCATGTTGTGTATGAGGGAAACTGAGGCCTAGGGAGGTCAAGTAACTTGCCTGAGGTCACACAAAACTAGTGATGGAGATTTTATGAAAGGCAAGGTGGTTCCAGGAATAGATGAAGACATTCTTTTGGAAGCAGAAATAACCAAAAGAAGGATGATGAGCAGAGTGAGGAATGGGGTGGGCAGGCAGCTTGACTATTCCCCTAGACATTTATTCAATTAAAAAATGTTGTGCATCTGTGCCTGGCTCTGTATTAGGCTCTGGAATTACAGTGATAAACAGATGCAGTCCCTGGCCTTATGGTGCTCATAATGTAATAGGGGAAATAGGCAAATAATCACACAAATAGATAAATGAGCATACATTATGAAAAGTGCTAGAAGAGAAATGTACACGGTACCATGAGACTGAATAGAAAGGGATATCTAATAAATTTTGGGGGTCGTACGGTGACATTCGTGCTGAGATGAGATAGATGGTGCCCAAACGAAGGATGGAGGGGAAAGAGCTCCAGGTAGAGGGAGAAGCACATGCAAAGTTCCTGCTGCGCAAAGGAGTCAGGACATTCAAGGAACTGGAAGAAGGCCGGGGTGGCAGTGGGACAAGAAATGAGGCTGGTGAAGCAGGCACCGGCCAGATTGTTCAGGACTTCGGGGCAGAGCATGTGGGAAGAGGCATATAATAATGGGAGGCTGGAAAGGGAAGCTGGAGACAGGTCTTGAAAGCCATGCTTAAAATTTGGTACTTCAGGGGCTTCCCTGGTGGCGCAGTGGCTGAGAGTCCGCCTGCCGATGCAGGGGACACGGGTTCGTGCCCCGGTCCGGGAAGATCCCATATGCCGCGGAGCGGCTGGGCCCGTGAGCCATGGCCGCTGAGCCTGCGTGTCCGGAGCCTGTGCTCCGCAACGGGAGAAGCCACAACAGTGAGAGGCCCGTGTACCACAAAAAAAAAAAAAAAAAAAAAAAAAAAAATTTGGTACTTCATCTTTGATGTACACGATGCCTCGTGGAGCCAAGAGTCTTGAGCATGTCATTTTCGAGATGAAAAATAAAAACAACCAAAACGGTACGTGTTCGGTTGGGTGGTGTGGGGAGATTTGAAACGTTCAGAAGGAGAGTGAAATGGCCAGCCAAATGGTCCCAGCCTGGAAGGAGTTAACCCCTTCCTACCCTTGAGATCTTCATCAACCTCGGCACTCCACAAAATAATCAGCTATCATTTATCAGCGTTCTGCAAGGTAGCATTTAAAACTGAAGCCGGCAATAAATCAGGCACATATAATTTGAGCCCTGAAGTATAGTAATTCTTCTTTTAATGCAACATCTGGTACAGATAATACAGTTTTCAGGGGGAGGGAGCCAGGAATGCGATGTAGGGCCCTCCTTATTGGGCAAGCAGTGCTGGAAAGCCCAATTTCCCTCCCATCCTTCCAGCAACACCGTGGACTTAAAAAGGAGCTTTATTATGATTCCCTCGGCTGGCCAAAAGGGAAATCGAGTTAATTATAGACTTGTTTGCTGGTTATTAATTAAACCCCAGCTAAACATAAAAACACAGGGGAAGTGCCATTTCCCGCTCCGTGCTTCCAGCCTCTCAGAGCTGAGGAGTGATGTTCCTGCCTTTGCAGTCCGCTCTGTGTCCTGTTTCCTCTGTGGATTTTCTCAGGAGGGTCCCAGGTCCTTCCCCACATATGCAAACAAAACCTTATTTTTAGCTGAGAAGGAACACAAAATTGAAAGCTCCAAAACAGCAGGGGGACAATAGGAGGAAGCTTGCAGACACTGACTGGTTGTGACACCCAGGGTTCCTGGGCTGCCACACCACCCTGCATCCTGCAATCTCCCAGGTTCGCCAGCGTCCCTTGTCCTCAGTCGGGTACCCCAGCTTCTCCTGTACACTTGCTGTGGGGCAGCTCTACATAGTGACTAGAAGGACAAGCTTTGCCACACACGACCAGAGCTCTAAACCTGCCCCCGCTCACTAGCTCCTTGACAATGGGCAAGTTCCTTCACCACTCGGCTTCAGGTTCCCCTCTCTAAAATGGAGACACTAACAATGCCGCCTCCTAGGTGTGCTGTGATCTTTCAACACAATGAAGTTTGTCAAACACTCAGCAGGTGTGCAGCACATGATTGCTAAGAAACACTAGTTTCCTTCCCTCACTCTTCCAGGAGGACGGCTTTCATCTCTGGATCTTCCACATAAACGTCAAACTCTAGAAGGTGCATGTGAGACCTTGACACCTCTTGAAACATTTCTAAGCCTCTATTTTCCCATCTTCAAAATGGGAGCAAGACCAGTGCCCACCGGGGAGGATCATTGGGAGCATTAGAGAATGGAAACAACCTAGTGCCTGGCTCTGATCAGGTGCTTAATACATGTTAGTGACTAAACTATCTGCAAACAATCCCCAGAATACTTAAAGGGGAGATTCTCATGCCAGTATCTGTGGCATAAAAAGGAAGACGATCCAACAAAGGAAATCACACCAAACTAGCCTCATTTCCTACTGGAGCTGAGATGCTAAATTACCAGATCAAGAGCATTCCACAGATGTTGTACAGACATCCTAAGAGAATTTGCCAGATTTCTTGGCAAAATCTAGCTAGACTGTCAACCTAGCCTCCTCAAAATCATCCAGTGGGCATTTTCTCTGCTTGTCCATAGAGAGCTGTGGCCATCACCGCATGATTAAGGCTAATCAGACAATTTTTTTTGGATGGGAAGGGCCAAGGACAAAGCCCTCTGACCGCCAGAGGTTTCTCAATGTTTCTAGTCACATGGAGAAAATAGAAAGCATTCCAGTGAAATTTGCCAATGAGACAAAACTTGAGGGAATGGTTCATGTGACTTCCAGGCTCCAAGCACCATGCTATTTACACTCCCCTGCACTACCAGCCACACTAAGGACTGTTGAGTCAGCATCAAATCTTCCCAACCCTGCCCACTAGAACAGGTGTGGGCAGCCTGTCCGGGCATCGGCTTTGCAACCTGGTTTCACAGACCTTCATTAGCATCATACAGTTGAATTCAAACAATGTATACTTTTCAGTTTTTTATTCATTTAAAAGTACTGTTTCCATTTTCCAGCCACCTCCTGGCAACAATCCTTACACACAGATTCAAGTCCTAGTTGTGCAGCTAAGGTCCCTATAAAATAAAAGCTGGAGACGGAGTGGTAAGCCAGACCTAGGAGATCTCCACAGGAGAGACAGATGAATAACTATTTGTGTAACTGTGTGTTATTAATTATAACTTTACTAAACTGCAGGTGCCAAAAGAGCACATAAAAAAGGGACCAGAGCTAATGTCTTACTTGCTCTTCTAAACACCTTCTCATGCGTAGTACACAAGTCATTATGCCCATTTTAAAGGTAAAACTGGAGCCAGACAGCTCATGGGATAGATACAGCATGGAGCTGTTGTCAAAGAAAGGAGGAAAGAGGGAAAGGGAGGAAGGGGACAAATCTTTGTAAATGGTCAAGTGCTCTATATTTGAAAAGATGGCAACTGTCATTCCTGTACTCTGGGATACCAAGCTTGAGATTCCATCCAAAAATTTTTAAATAGCTTACATCAGAGTTTCCATATTTCTCTCCTTTTTCTAGGCTTCTGGGGAAGAGGATGGGGTGGGATATTTGGAGAGAGCATCTCAAGGTATATGACTAGCCTAATATTGTAGCACCCGCCAAATAAAATTCTTCATATATCAGCTGTTGTAACTGGGAAAAATTATTCAACTTCTCAAACTGTTCACGCAGTCTGCAAGAAGTGGATGATAATATCTACCCCACAGGATGACTGTCAGCATTAAATGGAACAGCATCTATACAGCCTGACACATACTAAGTGCTTATAAGCGAGAGCTCTCCTTCGCTTCCCTTCCCTCCCCTCCCTTTCTCTCTGGAGAGGTCTTCATTGCACAAGAAGATGAATCAGCATTCTAGAAGCCTGGCAGGAGGTTGCTGTCAGAGGTGTGCCCTACCTTTGTCAATACATGGCTTTGGTCTTGGCTCTAGGAACTTAATATTTAAAAAGCGATGTAACTGGAACACTCCTCACTCCCAATTTCCCACTTGCTGTTCATGCCTTACCAATTGCATGAAGGACAGAATGATTCTGAGAGAAAGGCAGTGTGTGTGTGTGTGTATGTGTGTGTGTGTGTGTGTGTATGTGTGTGTAGTGGGGGAGAACGTAGAATGAGAAATTTCCAGGGTTTTTATTACAGCTCTGGGAGTTTGTGAATAGTTTAGTAAGAGACTTCTTTCTCCTTTTTCGCTAAGTGTTGAGCAGTGATACATTTGTACTTCTTAAACAGAAAACCTTGGGGAGGGTGTTGGAGGTAGAGCTTGACTGTTGCATTCCAAAAACTTAAAGAGCCAAAGTCTACAGAATTGCTACATGTCCCAAGACCATCACATGCAAACCTGGTTGTAGAACTTACACAAGGAGAAACTTCACTTCCCCTGAGGAGCTGGCATTTTTCTTTGTGGTGAAGAGAAAGACATGTCCCAACCCCTACACTGTGCCCAACTTTGTGCTAGGCCCTTGAAGCTCATAGGTGACCCTCTGCAGTCTAGACATAGCAAGTTGAGATGGTAAGAAAATTGTAGAGCAAGAAGCAAACCCACTCCTTGGGAAGTAATGTTTATTATTAAGCAGCTACAATGTGTTAGGCGCTCTCACAGCATTGGGCCTTCCCTTTTGTTGTGTATTTGACCCTCACCATGATACTGAGGGGTAGAAATTTCTAGATACATGATCAGAGCCAAGGTAGTTATACCTGTATTGCATATGAGGATGCTGGAGCCCAGAGACCATAAACAACAGAGCTAAACTTCAAACTCAGCTCTGACTCCAGAACCCTTCCTTATCTATCTTGTCATACAGCCCCTAAAAATGAATAAAATGATTACAGTAGACAGAATAACTCAAAATTCACAACAAGGATGGGGAAATTCATCATTGGGCAAATAGCCCTTATTTTTCCTAAACTATAACCTGGCAAATTAACGGTCCCGATGTCCTCAAGAAAAGGTTAGCAAATGGGCAGGATCCTCCACTGAAATAGGCAGATAAGCATGAAATTGGTTTAGAAAGACTTCCATTCAAAATTATTAAATCAAAATTTGGCACATGAAAGTGTTGTTGGAAATTTGACTTAGGTGACACAGCTCATTTCCTGATGAAGCCAGATTAATGAGACATTACTGAACCTAATTCCTCAAGAAATAAATGACTCACCTCTCCTCCTGTTGAGCCGCTTGGAGCTTTTCTTCTGCTTGGCCTTCACCTTTTCTGAAAACCCAAGTGCTAGGATGGGAAACTCAACAGGTAGGGTGAAGGATAAGAATCAATCCTTTCTGTTCTTTACCTCCAGGTTCTCCATTAATTAGATCCTAAACTAAGTGGCATCTGAATAGCCAAAGTAGATGCCCCTTCTCACCAAGTTGCACAGCTTACACCACGTTATCAGGGGCTTACCGAGGCAGCCCAGGGTGATTAAGTTGGCCAGGTAGGCGAGGTCTTGGAAAGAACAAGATTAGAGGATAGTACCAAGGAGATCTGAGGGTGGACCTCTCAGAATGAGCACAGAACAGGAGGCTATTTTTGTCTGTGTAGATGTTCACAAAAAATATATTACTTATAGCAAAGGAACACTCAATAATCAGATGGTCAAGGTATCTTATTCTGTGGACACATAGCTTCTTTCCCTAGCCACCTTGATGTTTGCTCAGTGGGCTCATGAACATGGTGGTCACAGTTGCAGGAATGGAGGTGAGTATTGCTGTAGCCAGATCAACTCTGGTCAAAGAACGCATGCATGTGTCCAACCCATCAACAGCAGAGACCATTGCTGAGCCTCAAGATATGGCATTATTTCCAGGGAGAGCATTCAGCCACCTGGTCTGATCATGTGGGAGGTACTGATTTATCCTCACCAGAACAGATACCAACATGAATATATGGATTTCCTGCCCACAGTGTTTCTGACAACACCTCTATCTATAGGCATAAGAATGCCTTATTCTCCATAACATGGAAACCCACACAACATTGCTTCTCACCAAGGAACTCATTTTAAAGAAAAGAGGAAGACAACGGGCTCATGACCATGAGTTTTATCATGAACTTAATCACTCAAAAGCAAGAGAGTCTGACAGAATGGTTGAATGGCCTATTAAAGACTCAGTTATGGTGCTTGCCAAATGACAACACTTGAAGGGTTGGGGTACCATTCTGAACTTCCAGTTCATGTCTGATACCATTTTCCCATAGCTGGAACACTTGGGTGTGAGAACCAAGAAGTGGGAGGAGCTTCTTTCACCATTAACTCAAATGACCCATTCACAAAAATTTTATTCCCCTTCCTACAGATTTGGGGTTCTGTTGGTTTAGAGGTCTTAGTTCCCAGGGAAGGAAAGTTTCTACCAGGGAATACAACAATGGCTCATTGAACTGGAAACCAACACTACCACCTGGCTGGTTGGTGCTCCTGCAACATGAATTAACAGGACTAGTGGTAAAGTTAATGGAAGACCATAGCAACCCAACACATCCAGATCTACTACAGGTTTAGACCCTCTAGCAATGAAGGTTAGGGTCACACAGTCAGGTAAAGATCCATGACCAAGTAAGGTACTGAATGAGGCAAAGGGAACATGAATTTAGCAGTGTAATAAGGAAGCTCTTACTATAACTATGCCCTTATAATCCGTTGCAGAAATGAGGAAGCTTGCAACTATGCAACCAGTCATCTTCAGTATCCCCAATTCCTCCCTAGCTTCTGAATAAAGTCTAGGTGATTTTGTCCAGCTGGCAAAAACTAGATTCAAGGAACCGTGGAAGAGATTGTCTTATTTTTCAGCTCCTCTAGTGGGAGACAACTCTGCCTTCTAAAGAGATTGATAAGACAGAGAAGGAAGAAGAGTTGATTAAAACCAAGAAAAATAATAAATATCTCCTACAAAAAGAAATACATTAAACACCTACCATGAACCAGGCAATGTCTGAACTGAGATTTGAAGATTTGGTTAAAGTGAATCAAGTGGCCAGAAAGGAAACTCCATAGAGAACCACATACGCAATGGTTCGGGCCATCATGAGAGTGACAATCATTCCATGGAATTGGGATGTAGACTAGGTGGGGAAGAAGATCACTGTCTACAGTGGAGAAGTTAAGCTACTTGGCCAACATCACACAATTTGATGTGTGGTAGGATGGTAACTCAAATTCGGGTCACTCTGAAGACATGCCCAGTTCCACCACCACCGATATCCACCCCCCAACTCTCCACTTTGCTCTTAGCTGGTGAAGGAATTAAATGCACAACCAGAGGGCAAAAGGACTGAACATTCTGGGCCAGGATCATCATAAGACTAAATAAGTGGTGCTGATCAATCCAGAGTTGAATGCTAAGGTTTTTCTCTGAGATGCAGGTATGGGACCCAAGAAGATCCCACCCAGCATGCTCACCAGAAGGAAACTCTTGGTTCTGCAAAGGCAAGTTTTGCAAAATATTTAGTCCCACTCTAGATGCAAGCAAGTCCTTGCCACATCCCTATGCTAAGTCCAGAACCAAAATTTTAATCTCCTTTGTGGGAATAAGGAGTGGTCCGTGTGAGAATAAAATATACTACTGACCAAAGGGAAGGGGAGGAAAAGGGATTCTAATTTGATCATTGCTAAAATAAAACCGGGGAGCAAGGCCAACAGCTGCCTCCCCAGGAAGTCCTATTACTGTGGACAATGGCCCAATTGTTCTCCCCTGTTGAAAGAAACCTTGCAATCTCCAACCTGGGTGGGGAGGCACTCACTGTCTTTTTCTATTTCTTTCCTTGAAACACAATTTATTGGAAATACTGCCAGATCTCCAGGGGGAAAACAAAAGGCTGGCGGTAAAATGAAACACCTAATTAACAGAGAGAACTGCTCCAGTGTTGCCAGAGAACTTTCCGCAAGACTCCTGGCTCCTTGAAGAAAGAAGTTAGGGGAGGGGGACACAAGGAACACTGAGCACCTCTTATTGTGCACACCATGGTGCCAGAAGGTAGCATAGAGTAGTGGCGATGAGCATTGGCTTTGGAGTCAGACTACCTATGATCAAATCCCACCTTTGCCACTGACTAGGACAAATGGTATAACCTCCCTGGGCCTATGAAGTGAGGATAACTGTTGTCCTTCATAAGGTTATTGCAAAAGTCAAGTGAGTTAATTCACTGAAGTGGTCAGAAAAGCATGCCTAATAATGTTAGCTAAGTATTAGCTATTATGGTTATATGTTAGGTAAGTCCATTGTTACACCACCTCCGTTTATTCCTGCAACAACTCTGGGTGAGGGATCATTACACCCAACTCACAGGGTTGGTAGTGAAATTGAGCACGAAAAGTTAAGTTCTCTACCTACATTGTAGAGCTAGGATTAAAATCCACAGTTGCAAAATATTAAAGCCCGAGATATTTCCAGAATATCATGCTGCCCACTTCCCCTATGAGAGGGCTTTCTCATCACTGTGTCCATTTGCAACCTGAGAAGTTTCACCATTGGCTCCAGAGTCCCCTGCCTCTGTGTTGGTGGACAAATACCCACCATGGGGACCGTGGGGAGAGGTCCCGGGGACAAGCAAACCTCTGCAGACAGTGTCTGGACTGTTAGCATCAAAAAAGTAGATTAAAGAGGGGTGGACAAGAGAGAAGCAAGAGGGAAAGAAACGGGAGAAACAATTAGTTCCATTTGCATTTATGTTTGTTTTTACGTTTGTGTCCAGCCTTGATTTTCAGGGATTATACAGCAGAATAAAACTATGTCTCACTTGGGGCAGCAAGTTCCCAAGGAGTCTCCTTGAAGTCTCAACCCTGGTGACTTTTTCAACTTTCATTTATCATTTTTCAAAACAATGTAAGGCCTTGGCAACCAGCCTACTTCTTCCTCCAGCATTCCCCCCACCTGCCTTCTGCAGAAAACCCTCAAGCAAAGCATCTGACGGAACGCTTGGTGCACAGTAAGTGTTCAACATTGTGAGATGGCTCCAGGACCAGCAGGGCACTCCCGATGGGTCCCAATGGATCGAACATCCAAAAGCAGCTGCTCCCCTGGGGCTTGAGAAGAATGCATTTGTATAACCCTTTCCCTTCCTTCCTCTCCTATCCCCTAGGAAGTCTCTCCTCAGCCAAGCTGGCCAGGACTGCAGGCCTGTTGCATTTGCGTGTGTGTTTGTGTGTATATGAGTGTCTTCCTGCTGGGAAGCTGGCACATGGAGTCCCACCCCAGTCCTCCAGCCCCAAATTAAAACAAGCTGGTTGCGATTGTGAGCAAGCCCAGCTCGCACCAGCTGCGCCCGGCTCGCAGCTTCAGAAAGTGCTGCTTCATGTTCATATGCAAATAACTATTTCCTCTCTAGAGCGTGCCCGGACTGTGTTCCAATCTGAAAGGGGAGCAGAGAGGAACAGAGGCTCTGGAAGAACATGTGGCCAGGGCTGTCAGGATGGATTATGCTGCCCTGAAGTGTTCCCTGAATTCAGAGAGTGGCCAGTGCGCCACAGGAGGTGCTGAGGGCAGAAGGGAGATGTTCCCAGAGGCTCCTGCAGCTGTTCCTTCACCCGTCACACTGCCAACCCCTTTGGACGAGCACTTGTGGCCTCTGAACGGGTTCTCCTGCCTCTGAGCCTTCCCCAATCTACCCCAAACGCCTGCTACCAGAGTGATTCCATCACTCATTCACTCAAATATCACCTATTGGACACTTAACTGTGCCAGATACTGTTGTAGGCACAGGGGATACAGCAGGAATCACATGGAATATGGGAGGATCTGTCCTCAGGGTGCTTATATTCTAATGATCTTTTTCACTTGTAGTCCTCACCTCACTCCTCTGTGCTCCAAAGTCTTCAACAGCTCCCTATGGCCAACTGAATAAAAATTAAACTTATAACATAGACTAGGCCCTCCAGGCTCACACTCAAATGCATGTGTCCAGTCCTAAATTTCACTGTTCATCACTCATGAGTGTTGGGCTGCACCCCACAGGTCTGCAAGCCCTGTACTTGCCCATCCTTGAGACCGAAGAAAGAGCCTGGAGTCGGAGACAGAGACATCAATGGTTTAACGGATGGGGGAGCTTACCTGTCTGAAGCAAGGTCCTGGAGCGACACCGGTGGATGGCGGGCAGCACATGGCGGCAGTCTTCATTCCGGGGCGGGGCGGGGGGTGGGAGGGTTTACCAGTTATAGGGGAATTGGTATCAGGTGGGCTCATTAGTTACCAGGGAAACTAGCAGAGGGGCACGCCCCTCAGGGTGGAAATGTTCTGATCTAAAGATTAGAAGAATCACCAGCTGGGGCTGGGACAAGTATGTAGGAAGGTCAGTCAGGTGAGTAGGGTGTCGGTGAGGCAGGCTGGTGAAGCAGAGAGCAAGACAACAGCCATCCTGTGCAGCCTGACCATACAATGAGCCTGTTGAACATTTACCCACCCTGCAAAATCCAGCTCCAGTGTCATTTCCTTGGAACCATCCAAGATTCCCCAGTAGGAATGAACCCCTCCTTCCTCTGTATTCTCACAGCAAGTTCCCAGCAATTTACAGTGAGGGTAAATGGCAGAGGTTATCCAAAAATCCAAATCGACCCTTCAACAGTCCAATTCTCCCCAGGCTAACTGTGTGTTAAGACTAATTAATTCATACTGTGGTAAACATGACTCAGGTTCCTTGATGTGGGGATTTAACTAAAATCTACTGAGGGCCTAATGTGTGTCAAGGACTGTGCTACACCCTTTCATTTATTTGATTTCTTCCTCTCCTCTATTTTCTCCTGCATACATATGATGAAACCAAACTCAGAAAGGTGAGCTTATTTACCCAGGATCACAGAGCTGGTCCAACAGGCTTCTTTTGCTCATTCCCACAGCCATTTCTTCCACCTGTAACATGCACATCCTCCAGGACACAGCGGTGTACTTTGGAGCTGTTGGTGGTGGGGAGGTCTGTGCAAAGTTACAGGATAAACACTGGACATCTACCTGACATCCTTTTCACTTACTGGTAACTAATTTAAATACTATTTGATTGCATACATTTTAAAGATGAAATGCAAGTCTTCAAATCCATTTTGCACCAGAGGAAGGGCTTTTGGGGCTGTGCTCCCAGCCTCCCAGCTGGCACCCATTCAGAATCCTGTGACGTGAGGGCTACTTGGATGGAAAAGCTTTCTTTAATACTGCATTTTCCTTAAGGCAGAAACACTGACACCAATGGATGAAGGCAAGTAGAAAGTGAGGAAAAGGCAGGAGAAAGAAGAGTTTAAAAATACAGATATTCAAAGAAGTACTGAGGCCTGGGAGCATCAGTGCTGACACCATGAGTCCTCCATGAATCTGGAAAGACACAGTAAAAAATAATATTCCTGGGCTTCCCTGGTGGCGCAGTGGTTGAGAGTCCGCCTGCCGATGCAGGGGACACGGGTTCGTGCCCCGGTCCGGGAAGATCCCACATGCCGCGGAGCGGCTGAGCCCGTGAGCCATGGCTGCTGAGCCTGCGCGTCTGGAGCCTGTGCTCCGCAACAGGAGAGGCCACAACAGTGAGAGGCCCGCGTACCAGAAAAATAATAATAATAATAATAATAATATTCCTGGTAGTGGGCCATCCAAAAACAAAAAGGAGGGGCAGTTAATGATTAATTATCTTATGTATACTATTTTCAAAGGACAATGACATCAAATATTTGAGGAAACTTTCCATTTAAAACAGTTGAAACTATTAAAACATGGGTACTTAAAAACTATATTGCATTTTCCTACTTAACAGTGTATGTCTTTCCCCTCCTAAGTTATGGGTCCTGCATGTGTCAGGAAACTGACTGATGTCGTTAGCTGAATGTGTTCTTTTTTTTTCTTACAAAAAACACAATCCTTATTGGAGTATAATTGCTTCACAATGCTATGTTAGTTTCTGTTGTACAGCAAAGTGAATCAGCCATATGCATACATATGTCCCCATATCCCCTCCCTCTTGAGCTTCCCTCCTTCCCACCCTCCCTATCCCACCCTCCCTATCCCACCCCTCTACATCATCGCAAAGCACCAAGCTGATCTCCCTGTGCTATGCTGCTGCTTCCCACTAGCTATCTATTTTACATTTGTAGTGTATATATGTCAATGCTACTCTCACTTCGCCCCAGCTTTCCCCTCCCCTCCTGTGTCCTCAAGTCCATTCTCTATGTCTACGTTTTTATTCCTGCCATGCCACTAGGTTCATCAGTACCATTTTCTTTTTAGATTCCATATATATGCATTAGTATACGGTATTTGTTTTTCCCTGACTTACTTCACTCTGTATGACAGACTCTAGGTTAATCCACCTCACTACAAATAACTGAACTTCATTTCTTTATATGGCTGAGTAATATTCCATTGTGTATATGTGCTACATCTTCTTTATCCATTCATCTGTCAATGGACATTTAGGTTGCTTCCATCACCTGGCTATTGTAAATAGTGCTGCAATGAACATTGTGGTACATGACTCTTTTTGAATTATGGTTTTCTCAGGGTATATGCCCAGTAGTGGGATTGCTGGGTCACATGGTAGTTCTATTTTCAGTTTTTTAAGGAACCTCCATACTGTTCTCCATAGTGATTGTGTCAATTTACATTCCCACCAACAGTGCAAGAGGGTTCCCTTTCCTCCACACCCTCTCCAGCATTTGTTGTTTGTAGATTTTCTGATGATGCCCATTCTAACTGGTGTGAGGTGATACCTCATTGTACTTTTGATTTGCATTTCTCTAATAATTAGTGATGTTGAGCAGCTTTTCATGTGCCTCTTGGCCATCTGTATGTCTTCTTTGGTGAAATGTCTATTTAGGTCTTCCACCCATTTTTTATTTTATTTTTTTTATGTGGTGAAGAAAAAGTATATTTTACAACTGAAAAGATGACAATTCAAATCCATATTTCAAACAAATGGAAGCAAGAGAAGTATACTCT
Source organism: Mesoplodon mirus (assembly GCF_964341445.2). NCBI lineage: Eukaryota > Metazoa > Chordata > Mammalia > Artiodactyla > Ziphiidae > Mesoplodon > Mesoplodon mirus. Next base: position 49,840,099 of record NC_138978.1, on the reverse strand, counting down.
CTAAACTGTAAAATTGAATTAATATTTTTAAGTACAAGTTTGCTATGAGATAATATATAAGAAGGTACTAGAACACAGAAATAAATTTGAATTCCTTTTTTTCAAGGATTAACAAATATATCTGATATTTTAAATTTTAAATATATGCTTATTAAATCATTGTATATTTCATTGTAATAGATCTTATAAGGAGGTCATATATGGAATATTAGGTTTATTACAGTTAAATCTTGATGCCATTTTTCTTAAGAAGTTAGAAACAAATATCTTATCCATTCTCAACAACACCAATAAATCAGAAAACAAATTTCTATTTTCCAGTAGATAAAGCAAGGAAACTCCCATTTCTGGAAATATGTAGTTTTCATACATTTACACTTTAGGATATCATTTAGGAAATAAAAGATAATAATTGAAATTAGCTTCCAAATGCAGTCTATGAAATTAAGATACTACAAAATCTGATGATATAAATATACAGCATTTACATGCAGCTACCTATATGAAATATTTTTCAAAAGCACTGATAAAATCTCTTGAGCAAGTACTGAACTCCCTTTAAATAGCAGGCATTGTAATAGATGCTGAGTACTCACACATAAGAAAGAAACCATTGCAATATTCAAATACCTACAATTTGCTGAAAGGTTCATTTTAAAAAGCATCATCATCAACAACAACAAAAACAAGGAAGGCAATAACAACTTAAGTCCAGACCATTGATCATTCAATGAAAGTAACTTGATGGTAGTCACTATAAGAGATTATTACATTATTAAATCTGCATTCAAAATAAATATTTATATTCTTTAATCGGATAAATACCCATTAATCTTCACTTTTTGAAACTGGTTAATGAAGCTATAGTTGTGCATTAAATCAAAAGGAAGAGGGAAGATACTAGTTATTATTTCAGAAGACAATTTGAAGGTTGAAGAAATTGATAGCAATGGCTTATTGAAATTGTATTTCAAATATAATTCCAATTTGGAAAGGTAAGATTTACTGATCTGGTAACTATATAGCATAGACAAAGGAGTTGCTCACAGTCTATTTTTCTATGCATAGAATGAAATTTGGTGTGACAGCTCATGTATTATGATATTGTTAGATATAATAAGTAGGAAAAATTTGAAAATTGACAGCATTTGTTAATAAAAAGTAGGGTAGATAAGCTGACTGTAAAACAAATTCAATCAAAATATATTGGGTTTTTATACTAGGTAAGCTCTGCAAAAGTTGGACATGGTCTAAGATCTAATATTAAAAATTTTGTCTTTCAGTGTCATGTCATTTCAGGTTAGAAGCTATATTATTAAGAAATACATCCCTAAGCAAACATTTTCTTGAACACTAGACTATAAGATAAATTTAATGTAGTGAACACTACAGTTTTTTTTTTCTAACATATTTTTTGGAGTATAATTGCTTTACAATGGTGTGTTAGTTTCTGCTTTATAACAAAGTGAATCAGCTATACATATACATATATCCCCATATCTCCTCCCTCTTGAGCCTCCCTCCCATCCTCCCTATCTCACACCTGTAGGTGGTCACAAAGAACCGAGGTGATCTCCCTGTGCCATGCGGCTGCTTCCCACTAGCTACCTATTTTACATTTGGTAGTGTATATAGGAACATGCCACTCTCTCACTTCGTCCAAGCTTACCCTTCTCAATCCCCGTGTCCTCAAGTCCATTCTCTATGTCTGCGTCTTCAGTCCTGTCCTGCCTCTAGGTTCTTCAGAACCCTTTTTTGTTTTTAGATTCCATATATATGTGTTAGCATACGGTATTTGTTTTTCTCTTTCTGACTTACTTCACTCTGTATGACAGACTCTAGGTCCATCCACCTCACTACAAATAACTCAATTTCATTTCTTTTTATGGCTGAATAATATTCCATTGTATACATGTGCCACATCCTCTTTATCCGTTCATCTGTTGATGGACACTTAGATTCCTTCCATGTCCTGGCTACTGTAAATAGAGCTGCAATGAACATTGTGGTACATGGCTCTTTTTGAATTATGGTTTTCTCAGGGTATATGCCCAGTAGTGGGATTGCTGGGTCATATGGTACTTCTATTTTTAGATTTTTAAGGAACTTCCATACACCTCTCCATAGTGGCTGTATCAATTTACATTCTCACCAACAGTGAAAGAGGGTTCCCTTTTCTCCACACCCTCTCCAGCATTTATTGTTTGTAGATATTTTGATGGCCATTCTGACCACTGTGAGGTGATACCTCATTGTAGTTTTGATTTGCATTTCTCTAATGATTAGTCATGTTGAGCATCCTTTCATGTGTTTGTTGGCAATCTGTACATCTTCTTTGGAGAAATGTCTATTTAAGTCTTCTGCTCATTTTTGGATTGGGTTGTTTGTTTTCTTGATATTGAGCTGCATGAGCTGCTTGTAAATTTTGGAGATTATTCCTTTGTCACTTTCTTTGTTTGCAACTGTTTTCTCCCATTCTGATGGTTGTCTTTTCATCTTTTTTATGGTGTCCTTTGCTGTGCAAAAGCTTTTAAGTTTAATTAGGTCCCGGTCCCATTTGTTTTTATTTCCATTTCTCTAGGAGGTGGGTCAAAAAGGAACTTGCTGTGATTTATGTCATAGAGTGTTCTGCCTATGTTTTCCTCTAAGAGTTGATAGTGTCTGGCCTTACATTTAGGTCTTTAATCCATTTTGAGTTTATTTTTGTGTATGGTGTTAGGAAGTGTTGTAATTTCATTCTGTTAAATGTAGCTGTCCAGTTTTCCCAGCACCATTTATTGAAGAGGCTGTCTTTTCTCCATTCTATATTCTTGCCTCCTTTATCAAAGATAAGGTGACCATATGTAGGTGGGTTTATCTCTGAGCTTTCTATCCTGTTCCACTGATCTATATTTCTGGTTTTCTGCCAGTACCATATTGTCTGATTATTGTAGCTTTGTAGTATAGTCTGAAGTCAGGGAGCCTGATTCCTCCAGCTCCGTTTTTCTGTCTCAAGATTGCTTTGGCTATTTGGGGTCTTTTGTGTTTCCATACAGACTGTGAAATTTTTTGTTCTAGTTCTGTGAAAATGGCATTGATACTTTGATAGGGATTGCACTGAATCTGTAGATTGCTTTGGGTAGTATAGTCATTTTCACAATGTTGATTCTTCCAATCCAAGAAATGGTATATCTCTCCATCTGTTTGTGTCATCTTTAATTTCTTTCATAAGAGTCTTATAGTTCTCTGCATACAGGTCTTTTGTCTCTTTAGGTAGGTTTATTCCTAGGTATTTTATTCTTTTTGTTGCAATGGTAAATGGGAGTGTTTCCTTAATTTCTCTTTCACATTTTTCATCATTAGTGTATAGGAATGCAAGAGATTTCTGTGCATTAGTTTTGTATCCTGCTACTTTACCAAATTCATTGATTAGCTCTAGTAGTTTTCTGGTAGCATCTTTAGGATTCTCTATGTATAGTATCATGTGATCTGCAAACAGTGACAGTTTTACTTCTTCTTTTCCAATTAGGATTCCTTGCATTTCTTTCTCTTCTCTGATTGTTGTGGCTAATACTTCCAAAACTACGTTGAATAATAGTGGTGAGAGTGGGCAACCTTGTCTTGTTCCTGACCTTAGTGGAAATGGTTTCAGTTTTTCACCATTTACCATTGTTATATCTTCTTCTTGGAGTGATCTCTTGATCATTATGTAGTGTGCTTCTTTGTATCTTGTAATAGTCTTTATTTTAAAGTCTATTTTGTCTGATATGAGAAATGCTACTCCAGTTTTCTTCTGATTTCCATTTGCATGGAATATCTTTTTCCATCCCCTCACTTTGTCTGTATATGTCCCTAGGTCTGAAGTGGGTCTCTTGTAGACAGCATATATATGGGTCTTGTTTTTGTATGCTTTCATCCAGTCTATGTCTTTTGGTTGGAGCATTTAATCCATTTACATTTATGGTAGTTATCAATATGTATGTTCCTAGTACCATTTTCTTAATTGTTCTGGGTTTGTTATTATAGGTCTTTTCCTTCTCTTGTGTTTCCTGCCTAGAGAAGTTCCTTTAGCATTTGTTGTAAAGCTGGTTTGGTGGTGCTGAATTCTCTTAGCTTTTGCTCTCTGTAAAGGATTTTATTTCTCTGTCGAATCTGAATGAGATCCTTGCTGGGTAGAGTAATCTTGGTTGTAAGTTTTTCCCTTTCATCACTTTCAATATGTCCTGCCACTCACTTCTGACTTGCAGAGTTTCTGCTGTAAGTTCAGCTGTTAACCTTACGGAGATTCCATTTTATGTTATTTGTTGCTTTTCCCTTGCTTCTTTCAATAGTTTGTCTTTGTATTTAATTTTTGAAAAGTTGATTAAAATGTGTCTTGGCATGTTTCTCCTTGGATTTATCCTGTATGGGACTCTCTGTGCTTCCTGGACTTGATTGACTATTTCCTTTCCCATATTAGGGAAGTTTTCAACTATAATCTCTTCAAATATTTTCTCAGTCCCTTTCTTTTTCTCTTCTTCTTCTGAGACCCCTATAATTCGAATGTTGGTGTGTTTAATGTTGTCCCAGAGGTCTCTGACAGTGTCCTCAATTCTTTTCATTCTTTTTTCTTTATTCTGCTCTGCAGTAGTTATTTCCACTATTTTATCTTCCAGGTCACTTATCCATTCTTCTGCCTCCGTTATTCTGCTATTGATTCCTTCTAGAGAATTTTTAATTTCATTTATTGTGTTGTTCATCATTGGTTTTTTGCTCTTTAGTTCTTCTAGGTCCTTGTTAAACGTTTCTTGTATTTTCTCCATTTTATTTGCAAGATTTTGGATCATCTTTACTATCATTACTCTGAATTCTTTTTCAGGTAGACTGCCTATTTCCTCTTCATTTGTTTGGTCTGGTGGGTTTTTACCTTGCTCCTTCATCTGCTGTGTGTTTGTTTGTCTTCTCACTTTGCTTAACTTACTGTGTTTGGGGTCTCCTTTTCTCAGGCTGCAGGTCTGTAGTTCCTGTTGTTTTGGTGTCTGCCCCCAGTGGCTAAGGTTGGTTCAGTGGTTTGTGTAGGCTTTCTGGTGGAAGGGACTGGTGCCTGTGTTCTAGGGGATGAGGCTGGATCTTGTCTTTCTGATGGGCAAGACTGTGTCCGGTGGTGTGTTTTGGGGTGTCTGTGAACTTATTATGATTTTAGGCAGCCTCCTGCTAATGGGTGGGGTTGTGTTCCTGTCTTGCTAGATGTTTGGCATAGGGTGTCCAGCACTGTAGCTTGCTGGTTGTTGAGTGGAGCTGGGTCTTAGCGCTGAGATGGAGATCTCTGGGAGAGCTTTTGCCATTGGATATTACATGGAGCCAGGAGGTCTCTGGTGGACCAATGTCCTGAACTCTGCTCTCCCACCTCAAAGGCTCAGGCCTGACACCCATCCGGAGCACCAAGACCATTTCAGCCACTCAGCTGAGAAGAAAAGGGAGAAAAAAAAAAAAAGAAAGAAAAATAAAATAAAGTTATTAAAATAAAAAAAAATTTAATGTTTTTAAAAATTTAAAAATAAAAAATAAAGAAAAAGAATGAAGAGAGCAACCAAACCAAAAAACAAATCCACTAATGATAACAAGTGCTAAAAACTATACCAAAAAAAAAAAAAAAAGGACAGACAGAACCCTAGGACAAATGGCAAGTCAAAGCTGTACAGACAAAATCACACAAAGCATATACATACACACCCACAAAAAGAGAAAAAGGAAAATATATATATATAAAAAAAGGAAGAAAGCAACCAAATCAATAAACAAATCTACCAATGATAATAAGCTCTAAATACTAAACCAAGATAAACATAAAACCAGAAACAAATTAGATGCAGAAAGCAAACCCCAAGTCTACAGTTGCTCCCAAAGTCCACTGCCTCAATTTTGGGATGCTTGTCTATTCAGGTATTCCACAGATGCATGGTGCATGAAGTTGATTGTGGAGATTTAATCCGGTACTCCTGAGGCTGCTGGGAGAAATTTCCCTTTCTCATCTTTGTTCACACAGCTCTTAGGGTTGAGTTTTGTATTTGGCCCCGCCTCTGTGTGTAGGTTGCCTGAGGGCATCTTTTGGGAAGTCTGAGGTCTTCTGCCAGCATTCAGTAGGTGTTCTATAGGAGTTGTTCCACATATAGATGTATTTTTGATGTATTTGTGGGGAGTATGGTGATCTCCACATCTTACTCCTCTGCCATCTTGAAGGCCCCCCTCTTCATTTATTTGGTTTTGTAGGTTTTTACCTTGCTCCTTCAACTGTGACATATTTTTTTGCCATCTAATTTTTTTTTTTTTTGATGGGTGAGATGTGTTCCTGTCTTACTGGCTCTTTGGCCTGAGTTTTCCAACACTGGAGTTTGTAGGCTGTTGGGTAGAGCTGGGTCTTGGTGCTGAGATGAGGACCTCTGGGAGACCTCACTCCGATGAATATTCCCTAGGGTCTGAGGTTCTCTGTTAGTCCAGTGGTTCAGACTCAGAGCTCCCACCACAGGAGCTTCAGCCCGACCCCTGGCTCATGAACCAAGATACCACAAGCTGCACAGGGTGGCAAAAAAAGAAAAAAAATAGGAGAACAATAACAAAGAGTAAAAATAAAATTAGACTAGCAAACTAACAGATATGTTAGAAAGAATATAAAAACATAGATGAAACAACAGGCGGAGGGTAAAACAGAACTACAATAGTAAAAAAGTGAAGAAGAAAAGAAAAATAAAAGGGCGGGGGGTGGTGTAAAAAAGAAAAAAAAAACGGTGGAAAAGGCCTTGGCTGTAGAGGGCAGGGCCTAGGCAGGAGCGGGGTTTGAGTGGTAGAGCAGGGCCTATGCTTAGGACCCACAGGGCTGGAAAAGGCCCTTCAGGGTGTGAGGGGTGGGGCTTAGGCTCAACAGAACAGAAAGGGCCCAGGCGTGCCTCTGGTCTCAGAGGGCAGGGTACCCCACCTGGGAGCCCAGCAGGCTTCCTGTGACCAAGTGGGCGGGGCAAACACCCTCCACTCCTCTTCCATTTCTCTGGTCCTGGAGAGCTCCCCCGCCTGCCTCTCCTGTTCTTCCCCGGCTTCCCTCCTATGTCCCCAGGACCCATGCAGCCCAGAGGGGGCTTTGGAGGGCAGGGGACCTGGCCTGGGAGCTCAGCAGGCTTCCCGGGCTGGCGTGGGCAGGGCAAATGCCCTCCACTCCTCTTCCACTCCTCTGGTCCTGGAGGGCCCCTCCTGCTTGCCTCTCCTGTTCTCCCCCCAACCTCATTCCTACACCCCCAAGACTCACGCAGCCTGGAGGGGGCCTCTGAGGGCGTAGGACCTGGCCCAAGAGCCCAGCAGACTTCCCAGGCTGATTGGGCAGGGGAAACACTTGGTGCACTCCTCCCAATCCTAGCCCCTGAGGGTCCCTCCTGGCATGGGAACCCCTCCCCCTTCTGAGCCAGACCTCAGGGGCACTGGCCCTGTCTGGCCTTCATCTCTCCTCTCCCCTCAGTCCCCCCATGTCCTACCGGTTCCTTTGGGTGTTCCTTCCATCTCCTTGGGTGTCGAGGTCCACCCCCACCAGCGTCCGACAGGTGCCCTAATCATGGGGAGACATGAACTCCATATCTTCCCATGCTGCCATCTTGACTCTGCCTTGAATGATGTGTTCTTGATGAACTGATTCCTCCTCTCCTGCAGCATCTTCGGTTCTATAGGGATCTGAGTTGCCTGACTCTAAAAAAAGAGCATAATGGTAGAAATTCAGTCCTTGTGTCAAGAAACAGGAGGAGTTTACATCGTGGAGGGTATGAAGAGGAGAGGATTCCATGTCCCTCAGTGACTCTACTCCCCATAATTTAGAACTGATTCTAGCTGCTAATGACTGGGAGCAAGGCTGGGTTTCCTGAGTACAAATGAGTTCTGTAAAACATGTGTTTTTATTTTCATTGTGTTAATTATCTGGCAAGAGCAATTCAAATTTAATATGGAGCATATGAGCCAACAAATCTTCACCCCCTACAACTCATGTCCATGGCCACCTTGGCTACTTAGTCACAAACTTCATTTCTCTACATCCCAGACTTGACTCAGGATCCTTCTTAACACAGCACTCAGGCAGCTGCTACCGATGGACCAGAGTTGGCATGAGAGATGAGTCTTTGTTTGCCCTCCCTGATCTGGAACACAGGCATCATCAGATGAAGGGGACAATTCTAGCTCTTCCCGGGTCCAATCAACAGATGCTGATGGAGTGCCTGCTTTACATATACCCAGCTCACACTGACTCTAAAGAGAAATCTGACCATGCCTACCTCCTCTTGAGCTGTCTGTGTGGCTTCCCATCCCTACAGTCTACATCCCTCCATTGTCTGTCTGAGTCAGACTTCCAGGCTCTTCTGTGGTACATCCACACAGTGACCCTGCCCTCCAGCCCCTGAATGATGTTCCCACCCAGCCATCTGCCATCTCAATGCTTTTGCACACCTGTTCCTTTGGCCTGAGGCAACTTCCTCCCTCCCTTACCTAGAGCAGTGGTTCTCAAACTTCAGCAGACATCAATAGACTGGTTAAAACACAGATGGCTGGGTCCCCATACCCAGAGTTTCTGATTCTGTCAGTCTGGGATGGGCCCCAAGAATTTGCCTTTCTCACGATTTCCTAGGTGATGCTGGTGCTTCTAGGCTAGGGACCACACTTGGAAAACTATGGCTCTACATAACTCTGGCCTGCCATTCAAACAGCTAAAGCTTCAGTCCTTCCAGGAAGCCCACCCTGACTGGCCTCCTCCCATACTGTTAGTTTCCTCCCCTGGGCCACCACATCCCCCTGTTATTTCCTCTATCCTTGCACATAAAGCGTTATGAAGAAATTACCTGTTAATGTGTCAGTGTGTCTATATCCCCTCTCAATTTTAAGCTCCTTGAGACTCCAGCTTAATAATGTCTTAGTCATTTCCATACCCCCAACACCTCACAAAGTGAGTACATAGTACAGGTTCATTAACATTTTTTACATGAATACAAACCCTCATGTAAGCAGAGTAGATGGAACCAAATTTTAGGGAAAAGCATGATGTATTGAGAAGGAATATTATCACCATGGCCCATCCTCTCTTACCTGGAGGACTGCCTCAATCTCCCCCCTGTTCTCCAGGCCTCTAGTCTGAACACCTCCCTGCCATCTACCACACTAACTCTGCCACACTCCTGCTTAAAACTCTCCCATGACCCTACATGGCCATCAGCAAAAAGGCCAAATTCCTCATTCTAGCATTCAAAGCCCCCAGGTTTGGGTCCTAACATAATTTTCCAGCCTCATCCTCTTACACACTACGTTCTCAGTCTCCCAGACTGCTTTACCCTTCTGTGCCATTTCCTCTACAAAGAATGCCCTTCACCCTTTTCTTCCTGGAAAACTCCTATTCATGCTTCAAGGCCCAGATCAAATATTATCATCTCTGTGAAACCCTCCTTGATTACTCTGGACCTAGCGACTTATTTTCATAGCATGTAGTATTTAAAGATAGGGCAGATCTCCTTACAACCTGAAAAAAAATCTGGCCCCTGCTTGTCTAATGCACAAGCCCAATGAGATCCAAAGCTCCTCTTCAGTGGGATTAAAATGTGTTTACATAACCAAATAATCAGAAGAGGAAAATCTTGTGAAATCTGTTTAACAAATGGGTGGCTCAGTGTCCTCCCATGGACTTGGGTGAAGAGCAGAAATTCAAGAGGCCTTTGCAGCCTCCCGCTTTGTGCACAAGTGCACACGCAGTCTGTAAAGAGAATCTGAGAGGAGACAGACATGGCAGCACAGAGATGCAGGAAGAGACAAAGGAGAAACAAACAAAGAGGGAAGGAAAAGACAATGGGAAAGTGAGAGAAGCTAAATAGAAAAAGAGAGCAAATGCAGTGAGAAATAAGGGAATAAAAATAGAGAAAGGTAGAGCAATACGAGACAAGGAGGAGGAGGAGGGAAAGGAGAAGGAAGGAAGGAAGAAGAAAAGGGAGAGAAGGGAGATATTGACCAAAAATAACCAGAGAGATACACACATATATGCAGATGAGAGACATAATGAGAGACAAAGAAACAAAGACAGAGAAGTAGGTTAAAGAAAGACAAAGGCCAACTGTGTCCCTGAGCTGCTATACTGTGATAATTGGTCCACAGCAGGTACTAATAAATATTTTGAATGAATATGGAATGAAGATGGAGAGGAAGACACCCACAGATGGATAGAAAGGGAACAGGATAGAGCTCAAACTTGGTGCCTGCTGTTTTCTCAACACATACTCTATAAGCAATGGAAAAATTACAAGTCGGCCAAGAGCGCATAAGAGCATGAGATTTGTGATTTCAGCAATGGCCTCCAAAACCTAAGGGTGGGACACAATGTCTTTTAGCCCTCTAAGGGCCAGGCCAACTCTGGGAAGAGACTGAACAGATCATAAAATTCTTCTCTGAGATCAACACAATAATATGCTGTTTATCCCATCCTTGATTGATTCCATGGGGCAGGAAGAAGCGGAACATGCAGGGAGTCTGGGCACCTGGCTTCTGGTCTGGGCCTTGAAGCTCACTGGACAGCCAACTTGGACAGTCACTGTCCTTCTCTGGCCTCAGTCTTCCCAATTAGTGGGATGGTAATTGGACCAGATCACTTTTCCTATCTTTTTTTTTTTAGTGTAAGAAATTTTTGTTTCCTAACAAAATCATGGGCGAAAATCCAATATAGAAAACTGATTAAAAATGAAAAATGAAATTTATCTGGTTCCAGTTAGATGAGAACTCAACAGCAAAGACAGCTCTGCTGAGCACCGAGGTACCAAGGAACTCAGAAATCATCTCATCGGGGGTTTTTTAAGGTGCCTTACTGCTCTCTGTGTTTCTATACACTTCTGTTCTGCAGAGCCCACATGCGTACTCCTCAAGAGGCCTCGATGGCTGGCTTGCCCAGGACCACCTTTAGTCCTCAGTGAGAGGGATGCAGCCATGGGTCTATAGGTTAGAGGGCCCCACACATCACTCACACACACACACGCACGCACGCACGCACACGCACACACACACACATGTACACACACACTGGGGACTGGGGCTTAGAACCGGCACAGTGCCACCTATCACACAGCCAGTCCCTGGACCAGCGCTGTACTGGATCCAGGAAAAGCCACTCTCTCTTTCCCTCTGTCCCTGAATCAATGAGCAACCGGGTCCAAGTGCTGTGAGAATTTGTCCTGCCAATATCAGAAACAACCCTGCTTCTGAGAGTAGAGAGAATTGAGGGGTGGAAGTGCCTAGATAGGAGAAAAGACACATAACTGTCAAATCGTTCCATTCAGATAGCACAAATACAATCGATTCTTGCATAGCAAAGTATTGCTTTCCAGTAGTGCTGAGTGTTCATTCTCTTACTTCTTTTTTAACATTCCAACATTTCATTTTAACATTCCATAATTTCAAAGGCATTTACAAATGAACACAATAGTCACAATAGCTAAGGAACACTTTGTAATATTAAACAATTCAATTACTCAGAAAAGTATATACTATATGAAGGTCTAGAAGAAACATGAGTGAAGTGATAATAGCCTAATAAAATGGTATCTAGATGGCCAATGACTGTTAGATTTGTTAATAGTTTTATTTTCATTAAAATATATAAATATTTCTAACTAAAACTTCAAAAAAATAAATGAAATTTTACCTTTAAATATTTTATAATTTTGATATTCATCAAGTACAATTTGTAGTTCACCTTTCGATTTAAATATCTTACAAAAGGTAACTTTTTAAAACAACATATAAAGAATATGATTTTACTTTTACATTGATTAATGAGAATATTCAAATTATATATACATTAAATACAATTACATTTTATTTTCAATCCTTTAGATCATTGAGAATGAATAAAAGTTGTGATCATGATAGAAATAGAAAGTGAAATTCAGAAAAGAAAAAAGATAAAAGGAATAAGGAAGTGGAAAAACTTAAAGAGAAAGTCTGCCAAATTTCTTTATTGAAAACAGTGGGAAAAAAATTTGAAATTCCTAGAACTAAAAACAAAACTTAAAAAAATGGCAAGATTTCCATAGTATCCAAAAAATCAAGTGATATTGAATATTGGCTTGATGTTCTGAAGAATAGTGTTGTATGTCTAATATTTACTCAAATATAATGAATGATACTTTAAATGGGACTAAAAGCACAATAGTTATAGACCACAATGGAAAATATTTAGATTTAGTTAAAATGATTTTGACATTTGCTGCTACAATAGCAGAACTTGCAAAATTATTTTTTAAATAACGGGACAAATGAGAGCTCTGCAGGATGAAGAATTCAACATGAAATTTTGAACTTAATGAGGAATAAGGAGGGAAGACATTTTATTTTTTAAATTTTAAATAATATAAATATTATAATATTAAATAATATTGTTCAATACAACTATTTTGTAGCAGGTATAAAAGTCAGGTGGAACAATTGGAAAACAAATTGAAATTAATGATATTAGATTCATGTCACAGCTCTTCTAAAACATACAGATTTTGATTTAATAAAGAACTGAAAAAAATCACCTTAAGTTTTAGGCATTGATTTTAAAAATTGTTGAGGGTAAGCCTATGATAAAGGTGCTAACATGGTAAATGAAGGAAAGGGTATACAGCCAGAATCCACAAGTATTCTTGGTACACAATTTAATTTATTACTAGAAGATTTGGCCTCAACTGGCTGATACCAATGTCATTCTTTAGAGCAATTCAAAGATTATACTCAGTATTTTCAAGACCTGCTCAAAGTTGTAAGATTTTTTAAAATTAAGATATAGTTGACATATAACTTTGTATAAGTTTAAGGTGTACAACAGATTTGATACATTTACATACTGCAATATAATTACCACAGTAGTGTTAGCTAACACCCCTGTCACTTCATATAAGTGTCATTTCCTTTTTATGGTGAGAACATTTAAGATCTAGCCTATTAGCAATCAGAGTTGTAAGATCCTGAGGAAACACATATTATATTTGACTTACCAATTCTCTCTCTAACACAAGACAGGAATGCAAACTAATGGCATTCAAATGCTTAGATATAATTTCTTGTAATTTTAAAGCAATTTTATCAAGATACAACTTACTCTAAAATGCACCTGTTTTAAGTAAACAGATGAGTTGTGACAAATGCATACAGAGGTGTAACCACCAACACAATGAAGATAGAAAACATTTCCATCACCCCAGAAAGTTCCCTCAGGTGCCTTTGCTGTCAATCTTAACTCCCACCCACTAGCCCTGGCCCTAGACAACTACTGATTGATCTACTCTGTGTCATTATATACTAGTGATGCCTGCTCTAGACTTGCATATAAGTGGAATTATATAGTATGCAGTCTTTGGCATCTGCCTTCTTTCACTCAGTATTTCTACTCTCACTCACCTTTTGAGGTGCATCCATTTGCTGCATGTATCAGTAATTTGTTTCTTTTTTTGCTGACAAGTATTTCATTGCATGGATATACAATTTGCTTATCCATTCATCTGTTGGTGAACATTTGGGTTGTTTCTGGTTCGGAACTGTTGTGAATAAAAATGTTGTGAACATTGGTTCATGTGTATGTTTTCCTTCCTTTTGGATAAATGCCTAAGGGTAGAATAGCTGGGTTGTATGGTTAGAGTATGATTAACTTAATAAGAAATTGCTGAACTGTCTATACCACTATACCATTTATATGTCCATCAGCAATCTATGAGACTTCTGGTTGCTCCACACCTCCCCAACTCTAAGTATGATCAGTCTTTTTAATTTTAACCATTCTGATGGGTATATAATGGCACTGCATTGTAATTTTAATTTTTCTAATTTCCTACTGATGATATCAAACATATTTTCATGTGATTATTGGTTGTTCACTTATCTTTGCTCATACAGTATCTGTTCAAATCTTTTGCCTGATTTTTGCTGGATTGTTTGTCTTCTTGTTATTGACTGTAGAAGTTCTCTAGGTATTCTTGGGAATTCCCTGGTGGTCCAGTGGTTAGGACTCCTCGCTTTCACTGCTGACGGCCTGGGTTGAACCCCTGGTCTGGGAACAAGATCCTGCAAGCTGCTCATCATGGTCCCCCCCAAAAAAGAATTTCTCTATATATTCTTGATACTAATTTTTATAAGATATATCTCCCAGCCTGTGGCTTAAGTTTTCATTTTAATATTTTACTTTGAAGAGCAGAATTTTTACTTTTGATGAAGAAAAATATATCAATTATTTTCTTTTATGATTTGTGATCTTATGTCCTAAGAAATTTTGTTCTGTTCCCAAGATCACCATTTTTTCTACAGTTTTAGTTTTCACATTTAGATCTATGATCAGTTTCCAGTTAATTTTTGTACATGATGTGGGAGGTAAGAATCAGAGTTCATATTTTTCAAACGGATATCCAGTTTTAGCACCATTTGTTGTGAATACTATCTTTTCCCAGATTGTCTTGGCACCTTGGTCAAAAAGCAATTGCCCCTATATTTATGGTTCTCGTTCTGGACTCTACTGTGTTTCATTAACCTACATATCTATCTTTGCACCAATATCACCCTGTCATGATTACTGTAGTTATATAGTAAATCTTGGTATCAAGTTATGGCAACTCCACCAACTTTGTTCTTTTCAAGTGTTTTGGCTATTTTAGGTCTTTTGCATTTCCATGTAAGTTTTAGAACAATCTTGTCAATCTCTACAAAAAGCCTTCTGGAATTTTTTTTTGGGGGGGGGTTTCATTACATCTATACATTAATTTGGGAGAGAACTGGCATCTTGAAAATAATGTTTCTGATGCTTGAGCATAGTATATCACACTACTGATTTAGGTCTTAATTTCTCTCACCAGTGTTTTGCAGTTTTCACATATCTAAATAAACTTACCGGGGGCTTCCCTGGTGGCGCAGTGGTTGAGAATCTGCCTGCCAATGCAGGGGACACAGGTTTGAGCCCTGGTTCTGGGAAGATCCCACATGCCGCGGAGCAACTAGGCCCGTGAGCCACAACTACTGAGCCTGCGCATCTGGAGCCTGTGCTCCACAACAAGAGAGGCCGCGACAGTGGGAGGCACGCGCACCGCGATGAAGAGTGGCCCCCGCTCGATGCAGCTAGAGAAAGCCCTCGCACAGAAATGAAGACCCAACACAGCCATAAATGAATAAGTAAATAAATAAATTTAAAAAATAAATAAATAAACTTACCCTACTTCATATTTTTTGATGCTATTTTAAATTACATTGTGTTTTTTTAATTTCATTTCAATTGTTTCTTGCTCTATACAGAAGTACAATTCACTTTTGGTATATTGAACTTGTATACAATGACCTTGCTCAATTCGTTTAGTTCTAGTATCTTTTTTGTAGTTTTCATGGTATTTTCTACGTGTATGATCATGTCATCCACAAATGAAATCAGTTTTACTTCTTCCTTTCCAATCTAAGGGCCTTTTTTCCCCTTATTTTATCCACTTTCCAGGATCGCTAGTACAATACTGAATACAACTGGTGAAAATGGACGTCCTTGACAGTAAGGGGAAAGTATTCATTCTCAGCCTCAAGTATGAGGGGTCAGTTGGAGGTTTTATTGTTAATGACCTTTATCAGGTTAGGAAAGTTTCCTTCTGTTCCTAGTTTGCTGAGAAGTTTTATCATGAATAGATGTTGAATGTTGTCAAATGCTTTTTCCGTGTCTGTTGAAATGATCATATTCTTTTCTCCTTTATTTTATTAATATCATGTATTACATTAACTAAATTCAGATGTTAAACCAAATTTGTATTCCTGGGATAAACACAGGATATATGCTGGACATGAGTTGCTAATTTTTCACTAGTATTTTGCATCTATATTCATAAGGGAAGTTAATACTGGATTTTCCTTTCTTGTAATATCTATGGCTGGTTTTACTATCAGGGTAATGTTAGGCTCATAAAGTGGGTTGGAGAGTATTCCCTCTTTCTCTAAAAAGAGTTTGTGTAAGACTGATATTATTTCTTTCTTAAATGTTTGGTAGAATTTAGCAGTGAAGCCATCTGGGCATTAAGATGTTTTTGCTGTTATTGTTGTTCTGTGGGGAAATTTATTTTTAATTTTTTATTTTGAGATAATTTTAGACTTACAGAATAATTGCAAAAAATACTACAGAGAGTTCCCATATATTCTTTACCCAGCATCTCCTAAGGTTAATATCTCATGGGTCACTGAGGCTCTGTCTTTTCCTTTTAGGTATTTTTTTCTCTCTGTGCTTCAGCTTGGATACTGTTGTTGACTGAATTGTGTCCCCTTAAAATGTATATGAAGAAGCCCTGACACCTAATATGACTTATTTGGAGACAAGGCTTTTAGTGAGGTAATTAAGGTTTAATAAGGTCATAAGGAGTGGTCCTAATCCAACAGTACTGGTATTCTTACAAGAAGAGGAAGAGACACCAAAGATCTCTCTCTCTCTCCCCCACCCCCTGTATGTACACATGGAGAAGAGGACATGCAAGGATACAGTAAGAAAGCAGCTATCTACAAGCCAGGAAGAGCAGTCTTAGCCAAAACCAACCCTGAAGTCACCTTGTTCTTGGACTTCTAGCCTCCAGAACCATGAGAAGATAAATTTCTGTTGTTTAAGCCACTCAGTCTGTGGTATTTTGTTATGGCAGCCCAAGCAGACTAATGCAGATAATTTATTGCCTAAGTGATGTTATCTTCTATAACGTCCAATCTGTGTTATCTGACTAGATATGAATTTTTTTGTTTAAAATCATATTTTTCATCTATAAGAGTTCTATTTGACTGTTTTTTTAATATCTTCCATTTCAATATTTATTGTGTCCATGTTTTTCCTTTAAATACTTGAACATAATTATAGCTATTATAAAGTTCTTATCTGCTAATTCCATTATCTGTCATTTCTGGGTCTGTCTCTATTGGCTGAGTTTTCTTTTTTTATTATTATCTCATTTTCCTACTTCTTAACATGTCTAATAATCTCTAATTGTATCCTGGACATTGTTGTGGGCTGGGGTTTGTTGTCTTCCTATTAGGAGTTTCAGACTTTGTTCTGGTAGGCAGCTAAATGACTTAGGGATCAGCCTGATCCTTTCAAGAATGTACTTAAGCTTTATAGAGAAGCCTTTAATTTAGGGCTCATGTAGGACTTCTCACAAGGGATGATCCTTCTGTCATTTACTGAATGCCTTAGGTATTCAATGAGGTCTCTCTACTCTGGCTGCAAATATCTCTCAACACTAGGAGAGATTTAGGAATCATCCTGCCTACAGCTCCTGAGTCCTTCTTTTCTTGGCTGCACAGTTTCTCCCTATGCATGTGCAGCTTAATATTCAACAGTAGACTCAAGAGAAACCTATGCAGATACCTGGAGCTTTCTCTCTGTGTATTTCCTTCCTCTCTGGTACCCTGCTCTGCAAATTCCAGCAAAGCCCACCTGCCCGAACTCTGATCTCTGATTCCTGAACTCAGTGAGAACTCTCATGGTCTGACTAAAATTCTCATCCCTATATCGTAGTCCAAAAAGTACCTCCAGGCAGAAAGCAAAATGATCATTGGCCTCATCTCATTTGTTTTCCTTCTCTAACTTTTTTTCACATATTTTGTGCATTTTAAAATCATGCCATCAAAAGAAAGCAAGAATAGCTATATTAATTTCAAACAGAGCAAACTTCCAAGCAAGGAATGTTAACAGAGATAAAGAAGGGTATTACATAATGAAGATAAAAAAGCATAATTGCTAATTTTGCAGAAATGGAGGCAAGAAAATTATTTATGGAATAATGACATCAAACTTCATGAATTATGTATGTCTCAGTTTTGTCATTCATCCAAACATTTTTGGCTCATCAACAGAACACTCAGATATATTCAATAATAATTAAATTCAGTCATATTTTATACTTTGCCAAACTTTCACTCACTTAAAGACTACATTTTAAATGTAGCTTTAAGACAGCATTCAAAAACTATCATTTAACATGTTGTTTTAATTTCAAAATATATTTTCAAAATATATTGCTTAATAGCTTATTGAGTTGATTTATAACTTTTAAATATTTAGACATATGGTATACACGTTCCACATGAACTCCTGCTCCAGGGCCTGCAGGTGTGCAGCACGGGCCTGCCCTTGCCATTAGACATTCTTCTACCTCCAGGCTGAAGCACCCCTGAAGTCCCTGCTCTCCACCCGTGGTGAACGCTGATGCCCCCCACCCGCCTTTGCAAAGGCCTGGCTCTCCTCACAGTCCAAGAGGAGTCCTAGTTCCTTTCATCCCTTGCTAATGGCCCTGGGATTCACATCCTCCCACTTGAGGCTGCAGTGGATATTGGCTGCTCCAGGATCAGCTCACCTCTCTGGACCACTTGCACCAGTGCTGCAACCGCCATTATTGCCAGCAGTGAAGTTGGAGGTTTGGGATGCTGCAGATGTGCATCCTCCACATGGCCAAGGGCAGCTGACTACCCTCTAAGCCCCGTATTAGTTTCATATGGCTGCTCTAAACTTCGTGGCTTTGGAACCACAGTAATGTATTCTCTCACAGCTCTGGATGCCAAAAGTCCAAAGTCAGTGTCACTGGACCAAAATCGAGGTGTAGGCAGGGCCATGTTCACTCCAGAGGCTCTAGGGAAGAATGTGTTCCTGGTCCCTTTCAGCTTCTCATGGCTGTCGGCACTCCTTGATGTGTGGCTGCATCACTCCAATCTCTGTCTCCCAAATCACACTGCCTCCTCCTTTCTGTCTGTCCTCAAATCTCCCTCTGACTGTTCTTAAAAGAACATGTTATTGGGCTTCCCTGGTGGCGCAGTGGTTGAGAGTCTGCCTGCCGATGCAGGGGACACGGGTTCGTGCCCCGGTCTGGGAAGATCCCACATGCCGCGGAGCAGCTGGGCCCGTGAGCCATGGCTGCTGAGCCTGAGCATCCGGAGCCTGTGCTCCACAATGGGAGAGGCCACAACAGTGAGAGGCCCGCGTACCGCAAAGAAAAAAAAGAACACGTTATTGAATTTAGGACCAACCTGATAATCCCGGATAATCTCCCCATCTCAAGGGTCATAATTCAATCCCGGCTGCAAAGACTCTTTTTCCAAATAAGATAACATCTACAGGTTGAGGGATTAGGACCTGACATCCTGGGGGGGGGGGGCATTATTCATCTTAACATACTCTCCCATTCTTGTTCACACCACCATCACAATTGTCTCAATCCTCCGTTCCCAGCTCAATTCTGGAGCCAAAATCTTCTTGACCCAGTTCAAAATTTCACTCAAGTTCTGCCCCAGAATTAACAATTCCCGGAATGACTGACAATGGAATCAATTATACTCTTCAAAAGAAAACCCTACCCTGGCCACCAGAATATGGCCTCGCCTCTTTAGTCTCCAAAACAAAATAACAAAATAACTTAATTTTGTATAATCGGATCTTGGGAAATAGATGAGTCTTATCCATGTTTACTTTGTTATAACCCTACATTATAAAAGCCATTTGAATTTTTTAAAATTTTCTTTCTCCTGTTAATGTCCTCATGTACCACTAGATCTGGGTGCTTTGCACCCTCTTCCACACGCATCACCCCACCTCCTCATGGGTCCTGATGTATTAGGCACCGAAGAGGCGCTTGTTAACTCAAATGCATCAAACACATTGAAGAGTCTTGGGAAATGGAGGCTGGAAATACCCTTGCTAAAGCCATATTCTACTGTATTTGATGATGGTAATAATTACACTTAAGAGCAACAGAGTAGGTGGAAGGAAGGAGAGCTGGGCTCTAGTCCCAGCCGTGCTGTTAACTAGTGGTGTAGCCAGAGGGGCATCACTCACTCCCAGGTCTGCTTTTGCTCACCAGTCAAGAGGGAATACAAACCCTGACTGCTCAGGGCTCTTAGGGGATTTACAGTAACCAGGTAGATGAAGGCCACATGCAATACAAAGAGCTGGGCAAACACTAGCTATTCTCCTTATTAATGAGTCTATGGAATGGATATTATCATCACCATAAAAGTGGTGATATTATTTTTTATATCATTATCTTATTTTATTTTTTGAAATAAAAGAGATTAGTGACATGCAGCCCCAAATCACACTTTGCCAGTAAGAGGCGGAGCCAAGAGTCAAACTCAGAACCCAGTTCCGATTCTACCCTCAGTAGCAAGAGAACACTGATAACCTTTCAGTATCTGGCAGATAGAAATAGGCACACATTTTTCTTTCCTTACAGAAAGATTCTGCTACTTCTAATCAGCTATGTATAACCTAAATGCTAAGCGTGTTAGAACTCTGTGTAACAAAGGAAAAACAGGCTGGGATGAGGGTCTAAAAAGACACACAATTTTTAAATTTGTTTTCTACTCACAGGGTTTTTTTTGGCCTGCTTCCAATTTCCATATATTCATTCCAAAAATATGTATGCAAAGATATAATAACAGTAGTAATAATAGCAATAGCAATTATTATTATTATTTTAAAAGTAGCTATCACTTATTGAACAGTTACTCTGTGCCAGGCATTATGATCTGTAGACCCCAGGGCAACAGAGAAAAAAAGTCATGGTTTAGCTGAAATTTTTGAAGGTAGAGACTACATTGTAAGCTGTCAGATAATGACCCCAAACAAGTCAGGAAATAAATTAAAAGAGCAACCCCCCTAGAAAATAAAGGCCTGGCTATGTCCTAGGTATTTATACTTGTCATGCAGTGCACAGCATAGATTCTTCAGGATGGAGCTGTTGTCGGGGGAGCAAAGTTTATAAGCAACAACTCTCTCATCTAAAAGAAAAGGAGAGAGAAGTTTGGTTTGGCGAATTTAAAATGCAGAGCTCCCTGTTTTCAGTCTAGTGGATGAAATACCTAATGCTTGCTTTATTTTCCTCTACTTGGTTAAGTAAAGTGTTTTTGTAATGAACACGTTGTAAGGAAATGCTCACTATAACTAAAAGAGGTTTGAAAGACTCGAAAACTAGCTTAAATTTTATACAGACTGTAAATCCTTATATTTATTTTTTCCAATCTTATTTGGCTATTAATTTGCTTAAAGTGTTTGTTGAATATATTATGCAAAGAGAAACCTCACCCTGGCTACCACCCTCAAACTATTTTGAATAATGCCCAGCTATTTGCTGAGAAGGTTTAGACAGGTGATTGTTTGTTTCTTTGTTTATTTGTTAATAATCTCCAGGCTTTGGAGAGCTTCTTAATGTTTACAAAGCCCTTTCCCATTCATGCTCTCAGCTGAGCCTCACATCAACTTCATATTACAGCTGAGGAAAATGAAACTTAGGGGGTTCATGGGACTTGTCCAAGGTCACACAGTTTGTATGAAGTGGAGCTAGGACCTTAACCCTTCACTCTCCAAAAACCCCCTATGATTGAAAAGAAGCAAATCAGTTTATTAAGATCTGCTGGATTGAACAGACATTTTTTAGTGACAGTAGCCTAAGAAGGCACCAGAACAAGGAGCACTGTAAAACAAGGACATTACCAAAGCAAGAAAAGAGACACAAGACAAGTCTGCGATTTGAAGCCTTTCCCACTCAGGTTCGAATCCCAGCTCTGCCATTAGCCACACAGAGTCACACTGCTTGAATGTGTTACTTTCATCTGTTTCATCCCTTTCTGCCTCAGTAGGCTGTTAACTTCAGAAAGACCAAGGTCTATCATTCTTATCTACCACTGAATTCTCAGCACTCAGCCCACTGCCTGGCACATAGTAAGTGCTCACAAATATCTCCTGAATATGTTTCTTGAACATAGCAAGCTACTGCCCCGCTCTGAGCCCCAACTTCACCATTTGCAAAAAAAAAAAAAGAACAAGTTTAAAGGGTAGTAAGACTTAAGGTAAAATAGGAATGTTAACTTCTCAATAAAGGGTAGTTCCCTAGGCTGCCTTTCTCATTGCCTTGGCCTCATACAGGTCCACTCCTGGAATGCACGTTCCCTGGGAGGAAGGCTGCCATACAGACAGGAAGGGGTATTTGGGTGCTGCCATCATTTCCAAGCTGCGTAGACACACTATGACACAGAGATGAAAAATGGCATCGTTGTTGAGAGCTAAAACCAACATCTCTCATTTTTAATGTTCTGCCAATGAACATCTCAGCCACTTTAAAGGATTGGGTTCCCATTTATATTGCCTCACTTAGCAGTTGTGTTTTTTAAAGGAATAAACATTTCTGCTTGCCGAGCAAAAGCAAAATTAGATTTAGTAAACACACGACTCATTTGATCAACATACTCCATGCAAGGCCCCAAGCTGATTGCTCAAGATAGATTTGTTAGGGACAACAATACAGTATTCAGATCATCCCTCATCAGGACCCCCTCTAACTGTCCAGTGTCAAGAGGCAGCAGGTTGGAATGGAAGAGCCTAGGCTGTAGTGTCAGACCTAATTTCAATCCCAGTTCAACTACATGTACGCACATAGGCTCAGAAAATATCCTCTCTCTATTAGTCAGGGTTCTCCAGAGAAAGAGAGCCAATAGGATACATGTGGAGAAAGAGAGAGATCTAGTCTAAGGAAGTGGTCCACATGACAGTGGAGGCTGGCAAGCCTAAAATCTGTAGGGCAGGTTGGCAGGCTGGAAAATCAGTTAAAAATTGATGCTGCATTTGAGTCCAAAAACAATCTGGAGGCAGGATTTCTTCTTCCTCAGGAGACCTCTGTCTTTTCTTTTGAGGCCTTCAACTAATTGGATGAGGCCCATCCACATTATGGAGGGTAATCTGCTTTACTCCAAGTCAACTGATTTAAATGTTAATCACATCTTTAAAAAAAACACTGATTTTTGACCAAGCAAACAGGCACATAGCCTAGCCAAATGGACACATAAAATTAACCATCACACTCTCCAACACTCAATTTCTTTATCCACTTCTCTTTATCCAATGAAAAGAATACAAAATACCTAGAAAAGTACCTGTCTTATAGCAAGTACCAGAACAATGTCATGTTAAGGAACTGTACAGTTCTAGAAACATTGATAGGGCATCTACTATGTACCAGGCACTGTTCTAGACCCTGGAGATGCAGAGGTAAACAGAACCTTGCCCTTAAGGAGGTTATCATCTAGAGAGGGAAACAAACGCTTCAGCTATCTGTTACAGTGATGTAGGAACCCAAAGGAGGTGGGCCCAACACAGCTGGGAGACACAGGGGAGGTCACCTGGAGAAAGTAATGCCTAAGGTACATGTCTCAGAGTGAAAAAAATTTAGCCAAGTCCAGTAAAGTAGAAAAGGCATTCCAGGCAGCAATAAGAATATAGCCAAAGGCTTGGAAATATGAAGGACTATGTATATGAGTTTTCTTAGGGCTACCATAATGAATGAACCACAAACGCGGTAGCTAAAAACAGCATCTTATTGTCTCATAGTTTAGAGGTTAGAAATCTGAAATCAAGGTGTCAACCCTGTCAACAGGGTTGTTCCTTCTGGAGCCTCTGAGGGAGAATCTGTCCCAGTCCCCCATCCTAGTTTCTGGTGGTCGTACATCACCCCCACCTCTGCCTCCATCTTCACATGATGTCCCACTGTGTGTGTCTCTGTGTCCAAAGTTCCCTCTTCCTATATGGACACCAGTCATGGGATTAGGGTGAGCCCTCCTTTTAATGTGATTTCATCTACAAAGACCCCCTTCCAAGTAAGGTCCCATTCCCAGGCACAAAGGGTTAGGGCTTGAACCTACCTTTTGGGGGAACAAAACTCAATCCACAACACAAGGTAATGGGAGTGATGGTGAGGGTTGTATTTAGGAAGAGTCTTCAGGCTCTGGCAGGAGGAAGAGATAAGACTAGAGGTCTCCTCCTCTGGTTCTGTTGTTTTGGTCACTGGGAAGGTCAGAGTCAAATGTGCCACACATGCACAAATGTACCTTTGGAGGGGAGCACATGTACAGGGCACTATGATTTGTATTTAATTTATGAGCATTATTTCTGACTGCCTCTCATTTTCTTCCTACCCTTATGTATCAGTTGGAGTCCTAACAGGAAACAGATGGTGCACTGAAATGAGTGTAATTCAAGCAGGCTTTATTTACAGTGGGACTACTTACAGAGGTGTGAGCTGGAGGTAAGGGAAGTACACAGTGACCAGGGGCCAGTAACAGGGGGGGTTTCTCACCCCTCCTCCCAAAGGACAGAGCAGTTACCTGTCTAGAAGCAGAGAGTTTTGTTGGGAAGGTCACCTTGAGAAGATTCGTGTCCTCCATGGAAGGACGCAGCCTGCCTGAAGGGACCTCAAGACCTCACCCCTCTCACTTTCTGATCTCCTGCTGGCCGTCTCCATGACCAAACCCAAAGAGGATCTAGATGTAGGTCAAACCCCAGAGCAGAGAGCAGGTTGGACAAGGATGGAGAGTGGATCTGGAGGGGCAGACAGAGGACCGCCCCCCAGAAAACCTTATTTTTCCTTCATCCTAATTTCCTCATTAATTTTTCACTCTTTTATTTCTCATACTCTTTATGTTTGGGTCAGCTACCTCAAGCCCTTCCTTTTTAGAGTAAAAGGGGGAATAACCATCAAAAAATACATATATAAAGTAGAGGCAGAATTTCCTGCCCCTGCCCCCAAGGTGCTCTCTCCTCTGGAGTTTGCACACTACGTACAGCTTGTAGTTGAGTCACCCTGAAGGGTCACAGAGCCCTTTGCACATGCTCTCCTGGCCACTCGTCCAGTTACATAAACTCCCAGCAGGCTCCCTATTGCGAGGGCTTTCCAAGGACATACTTGAGGCAAGAGTCATCCTGGCACAAGTGTTTCTGACAGATGTTGCGGGCTGCCATACGAGAGAGGCCCAGATCGGGTACAAAGCGGGTGGAGTGAGCCCTGGGAGGGTCCACAGGCTCCTCATCTCACATGGAGAACACATCAAATAATTCTGGGCACATGCTGGGAAGATCGTCTTTCCACCCCAAGTCCCAGCTCACTGCAGGAGTATATAGATACAGGCACAGATGTCAGATCTGGAGGGCACCCTTGGGACCAACTACGCAAGTCCTTTGTCATACAGATGTGCAGACTAAGGGTCAGAGAGGGGCAGACCAACAGTGTATCATGGCTAGGGGTTGGTGAGTGCCCGGGCTCTTCCACGCGGTGTGCTCTGTTCATTCCTTCATACCGTTACTCATCAAAGATCTGCTATACATGCTATGTGCAGGGCGCCAGGCCAAAAAATGGAGATCCCTATGGGGACAAGGCAAGCATTACCCTGTCTTCATGGAGGCTACAGAATAATGGGCTTTCTACCACTATCACTAATCCTCACCACAATCCTGCAAGGTACAGGCAGGTCTTGGAAACCAAAGGGACCCAGCCAAACACTGCTCCCTTTTAAGACCTGGAAAATGAAAGACAAGGAGGTCACCGCGTGCGAGTTAAATATTAACCCTTCACAGAGCATCACAGAGATGTGGACTGTCATGGAAGGAGGCAGAGAAGGCTTACAGAACTGGAGGCCTTGGCTGTAACCTAATTGAAGATACCAGTGTTTCTAAAGGAAAACACTGTCCATCTGCAGGGTTTGGGTCAGACATGGAGGCCAAGAAAATGGATAACAGAGGCTTCGGTTTATGAAAAGATCAGCAGGTACTGCTTCAGCTCTCTTGTGGGTTTTCTCCCTGTTTTCATTGAATAAAATAGGAAGAAAAGCCTGTTTTCCTCAACCTCAAGGAAAATTGGATTTTCTCTTCAAATCAGTCCTCTGACTGCCAGCTGACTCTAACAATCAAAGGAGGTTGGACTCAGCATTGAGCCAACCCAAGGCTGTGACCCATGCGGCCTTATGATGCAGGCTCACTTAGGAAGAGCTGTCCCGTGAGTTATCTCATGCTGTCCAGGAGGGAAGTGGCTTTACCAGTGGACTTGTAGTGGAGAAGCACAGGGGTCCTGGTGTCAAACAAACCTAGCTCAAGCCCTGGCTCCACCACTGAAAGCTCTGTGACTCTGAGCAAGTCGTTTATCCATTAGGAGTCTCAGTTTTCTCATCTATATAATGGGAAGGATTATAATCCTTACTATAAGTCTGTTTTACAGGTAGCAATTGATATCATAAATAAAAAGGTTTAAGTGCCTTTCACATAGTGAGTACTGAACAATTGCTATTATCAGTATTATTGCATAAATTAAGCACTCCATAATTATTAGTAGTATTAAAAATAAACAACCATTTATACAGCTCACAAGGTTCACAGTGGTAAAGTTATGAAGATTTTTGCTGGATAACATTATTTTAAGTCAACTTTTTATTAAGTTTCTTTTCTGATTCTAAAGGGGAATACACATTCCTCATGAAAAAAGTAGAAAACACAGAAAGCACAAAAAGAACTTTTTTTTTTTAATCCACAACCCCACAATCTAGTGATAACCACTGTTAACATGCTGGTATATTTTTATCCAATTTTTTTTTCTGCGTGTGTGTGTGTATGTGTGTGTGTGTGTGTGTGTGTAAGAAAAAGATAAAATTTACATAAATAAAACCATACTTTACATATATGACCATTTTCCACAGGAAATGGTTCTATAATATTCCTTCTATGTTTGCACCATAATTTACACAACAATTCTCTTACTGCTAGGCTTTTGAGGATTTTCCCCCAATATTTTTGCTCTTATAGTTCATGCTGCAATGAAATTCTTTGCATAGAAATGTTTTTATACCTCTCCTAATTCCTTAGGAGAATATTCTCATGGATAAAAGGATATACATTTCTGGAGAGCACCAGAATCACAACTAACTGCTGAACAATCATTGACAGGAGAGTGGAACTCACCAAAAAGATGGCCCACATCCAAGGACAGGGGAGAAGCTGCAGTTAGATGGTAGGAGGGGTGCAATCACAATAAAATCAAATCCCAAGGCCACTGGGTGGGTGACTCACAAACTGGAGGACACTTATACCACAGAAGTCCACCCACTGGAGTGAAGGTTCTGAGCCCCATGTCATGCTTCCCAGCCTGGGGGTCCGGCAACGGGAGGAAGAATTCCTAGAGAATCAGACTTTGAAGGCTGGCGGGATTTGATTGCGGGACTTCAACATGACCAGGGTAAGTGGAGACTCCACTCTTGGAGGGCACGCACAAAGTAGTGTGTGCATTAGGACTCAGGAGAGGGAGCAATGACCCCATGGGAGAATGAACCGGACCTACCTGCTAGTGTTCAAGGGTCTCCTGCAGAGGCAGGGGGTGGCTGTGGCTCATGGTGGGGACAGGGACACTGGCAGCAGAAGTTCTGGGAAGTACTCCTTGGCATGAGCCCTCCCAGAGTCTGCCATTAGCCCCACCGAGAGCCGGGTAGGCTCCAGTGCTGGGTCACCGCAGGCCAAACAACCAACAGGGAGGGAACACAGACCAACCCATCAGCAGTCAAGTGGACTGAAGTTTTCCTGAGCTCTGCCCACCAGAGCAATGCCCAGCTCTACCCACCACCAGTACCCCCCATCAGGAAGCTTGCACAAGCCTCTTAGAGAGCCTCATCCACCAGAGGGCAAACAGCAGAAGCAAGAGGAACTATAATACTGCAGCTTGTGGAATGAAAACCACATTCACAGAAAGATAGGCAAAATGAAAAGGCACAAGACTATGTACCAGATGAAAGAACAAGATAAAACCCCAGAAAAACAACTAAATGAAGTGGAGATAGGCAACCTTCCAGAAAAAGAACTCAGAATAGTGATAGTGAAGATGATCCAGGACTTCAGAAAAAGAATGGAGGCAAATTTCGAGAACATGCAAGTATTGTTTAACAAAGACCTAGAAAAATTAAAGAACAAACACCTAGAAGAATTAAAGAACAAACAAACAGAGATGAACAATACAATAACTGCAATGAAAAATACACTAGAAGGAATCAATAGCAGAATAACTGAGGCAGAAGAATGGAAAAGTGACCTGGAAGACAGAATGGTGGAATTCACTGCCATGGAACAGAATAAAGAAAAAAGAACATAAAGAAATGAAGATAGCCTAAGAGACCTTTGGGGCAACATTAAATGCACCAATATTTGCATTATAGGGGTCTCAGAAGGAGAAGAGAGAGAGAAAGGACCAGAGAAAATATTTGAAGAGATATAGTTGAAAACTACCCTAACATGGGAAAGTAAATAGCCACCCAAGTCCAGGAAGCACAGAGAGTCCCAGGCAGGATAAACCCAAGGAGAAACCCACCGAGACACACAGTAATCAAATTGACAAAAATTAAAGACAAAGAAAAATTATTAAAAGCAACAAGGGAAAAATGACAAATAACATACAAGGGAACTCCCATAAGGTGAACACCTGATTTCTCAGCAGAAACTCTACAAGCCAGAAGGGAGTGGCATGATATACTTAAAGTGATGAAAGGGAAGAACCTACAACCAAGATTACTCTACCCGGCAAGGATCTCATTCAGATTCGATGGAGAAATCAAAATCTTTACAGACAAGCAAAAGCTAAGAGAATTCAGCACAACCAACCCAGCTCTACAATGAATGCTAAAGGAACGTTGCTAAGTGGGAAACATAAGAGAAGAAAAGGACCTACAAAAACAAACCCAAAACAATTAAGAAAATGGTAATAGGAACATATATATCGATAACTACCTTAAACGTGAATGGATTAAAGGCCCCAACCAAAAGAAACAGGCTCACTGAATGTATACAAAACCAAGACCCATATATATACGCTGTCTACAAGAGACCCACTGCAGACCTAGGGACACACACAGACTGCAAGTGAGGGGATGGTAAACGATATTCCATGCAAATGGAAATCAAAAGAAAGCTGGAGAAGCTATACTCATATCAGATGAAATAGACTCTAAAATAAAGAATGTTACAAGAGACAAGGAAGGACACTATGTAATGATCAAGGGATCAATCCAAGAAGAAGAAATAACAATTATAAATATATATGCACACAACATAGGAGCACCTCAATACATAAGGCAAATGCTAATAGCCATAAAAGAGGAAATCAACAGTAACACAATAATACTGAGGGACTTTAACGCCTCACTTAAACCACTATACAGATCATCCAGACAGAAAATTAATAAGGAAATAGAGCTTTAAATGACACAATAGAACAGATAGATTTAATGGATATTTATAGGACATTCCATCCGAAAACAGCAGATTACACTTTCTTCTCAAGTGCACGTGGACCATTCTTCAGGATAGATCACATCTTGGATCACAAATCAAGCCTTGGTAAATTTAAGAAAACTGAAATCATATCAAGCATCTTTTCAACCACAGTGCTATGAGATTAGAAATCAATTACAAGCAAAAAAAAAAACCGTAAAAAACACAAAAACGTGGAGGCTAAACAATATGTTACTAAATAACCAAGAGATCACTGAAGAATTCAAAGAGGAAATCAAAAAATACCTAGAGACAAATGACAACAAAAACACAATGATCCAAATCCTACGGGATGCATCAAAAGCAGTTCTAAGAGGGAACTTTATAGCAGTACAATCCTACTTCAAGAAACAAGAAAAATCTCAAATAAACAATCTAATATTCCACCTAAAGGAACCAGAGAAAGAAGAACAAAGAAAACCCAAAGTTACTAGAAGGAAAGAAATCATAAAGATCAGAGCAGAAATAAATGAAATAGAAACAAAGAAAACAGTAACAAAGATCAACAAAACTAAAAGCTGGTTCTTTGAGAAGATAAACAAAATTGATAAACCTTTAGCCAGACTCATCAAATAAAAAGAGGGAGAGGACTCAAATCAATAAAATTAGAAATGAAAAAGGAGAAGTTACAACAGACACCGCAGAAATACAAAGCATCCTAAGAGACTACTACAAGCAACTCTATGCTAATAAGATGGATGAAGAAATGGACAAATTCTTAGAAAGGTATAACCTTCCAAGACTGAACCAGGAAGAAATAGAAAATATGAACAGACCAATCACAAGTAACGAAATTGAAACTGTAATTAAAAGTCTTCCAACAAGCAAAAGCCCAGGATCAGATGGCTTCACAGGGGAATTCTATCAAACATTCACAGAAGAGCTAACACCCATCCTTCTCAAACTCTTCCAAAAAATTGCAGAGGAAGGAACACTCCCAAACTCATTCTATGAGGCCACCATTACCCTGATACCAAAACCAGACAGAGACACTACAAAAATGAAAATTACATACCAATATCACTGATGAATATAGATGCAAAAATCCTCAAGAAAATACTAGCAAACAGAATCCAACAAAACATTAAAAGGATCATACACCATGATCAAGTGGGATTTATCCCAGGGATGCAAGGATTCTTCAATATACACAAATCAATCAATGTGATACACCATATTAACAAATAAGGAATAAAAACCATATGGTCATCTCAATAGATGCAGAAAAAGCTTTCGACAAAATTCAACACCCATTTATGATAAAAACTCTCCAGAAAGTGGGCATAGAGGGAACCTACCTCAACATCATAAAGGCCATATATGACAAACCCACAGCAAACATCATTCTCAATGGTGAAACACTGAAAGCATTTCCTCTAAGATCAGGAACAAGACAAGGATGTCCACTCTCACCACTCTTACTCAACATAGTTTTGGAAGACCTAGCCATGGCAATCAGAGAAGAAAAAGAAATTAAAGGAGTGCAAATTGGAAAAGAAGAAGTAAAACAGTCACTGTTTGCAGATGACATGATACTACACATAGAGAATCCTAAAGATGCTACCAGAAAGCTACTAGAGCTAATCAGTGAATTTGTTAAAGTTGCAGGATACAAAATTAATGCACAGAAAACTCTTGCATTCCTATACACTAACAACGAAAGATCAGAAAGAGAAATTAAGGAAACAATCCCATTCACCCTTGCAACAATAAGAATAAAATACCTAGGGATAAACCTACCTAAGGAGGTAAAAGACTTGTACTCAGAAAACTATAAGACACTGATGAAAGAAATCAGATGACACAAACGGATGGAGAGATATACCATGTTCTTGTATTGGAAGAATCAGTACTGTGAAAATGACTATACTGCCCAAAGCAATCTACAGTTTTAATGCAATCTCAATCAAATTACCAATAGCATTTTTTACAAAACAGAACAAACTATTTTAAAATTTGTATGGAGACACAGAAGACCCCAAATAGCCAAAGCAATCTAGAGGGAAAAAAATGGAGCTGGAGGAATCAGACTCCCTGACTTCAGACTATACTGCAAAGCTACAGAAATCAAGACAATATGGTAGTGACACAAAGACAGAAATATAGATCACTGCAACAGCATAGAAAGGCCAGAGACAAACCCACGCACCTATGGTCAACTAATCTAT
This sequence comes from Mesoplodon mirus, assembly GCF_964341445.2. Classification (NCBI taxonomy): domain Eukaryota; kingdom Metazoa; phylum Chordata; class Mammalia; order Artiodactyla; family Ziphiidae; genus Mesoplodon; species Mesoplodon mirus. Next base: position 49,808,824 of record NC_138978.1, on the reverse strand, counting down.
GACAAAGGAGGCAAGGATACACAATGGAGAAAAGACAGTCTCTTCAATAAGTGGTGTTGGGAAGACTGGACAGCTACATGTAAAAGAATTAAATTAGAACACTCCCTAATACCATATACAAAAATAAACTAAAAATGGATTAAAGACCTAAATGTAAGGCCAGACACCATAAAACTCTTGGAGGAAAACATAGGCAGAACACTCTATGACATAAATCACAGCAAGATCTTTTTTGACCCACCTCCTAGAGTAATAGAAATAAAAACAAAAATAAACAAATGGGACCTAATGAAACTTAAAAGCTTTTGCACAGCAAAGAAAACTACAAACAAGATGAAAAGACAAGGCTCAGAATGGGAGAAAATATTTGCAAATGAGTCAGTGGACAAAGGATTAAACTCCAAAGTATATAAACAGCTCACACAGCTCAATATTAAAAAAACAAACAACCCAATCAAAAAATGAGCAGAAGACCTAATAGACATCACTGCAAAGAAGACATACAGATGACCAAGAGGCACATGAAAAGCTGCTCAACATCACTAATTATTAGAGAAATGCAAATCAAAAGTACAATGAGGTATCACCTCATATCGGTTAGAATGGGCATCATCAGAAAATCTAAAAACAGCAAATGCTGGAGAGGGTGTGGAGAAAAAGGAACCCTCTTGCTACTGTTGGTGGGAATGTAAATTGATACAGCCACTATGGAGAACAGTATGGAGGTTCCTTAAAAAACTAAAATAGAATTACCATATGACCCAGCAATCCCACTACTGGGCATATACCCTGAGAAATACATAATTCAAAAAGACACATGCACCCCACCCAGTGTTCATTTTAGCACTATTTACAATAGGCAGGTCATGGAATCAACCTAAATGCCCATCAACAGACAAATGGATAAAGAAGATGTGGTACATATATACAATGGAGTATTACTCAGCCATAAAAAGGAATGAATTTGGGTCATTTGTAGAGACGTGGATGGACCTAGAGACTGTCATACAGAGTGAAGTAAGTCCAAAAGAGAAAAACAAATATCGTATATTAACGCCTGTATGTGGAATCTAGAAAAATGGTACAGATGAACCAGTTTGCAAGGCAGAAATAGAGACACAGATGTAGAGAACAAATGTATGGACACCGAGGGGGAAAAGCACGGGTGTGGGGGGGATCGGGTGTGATGAATTGGTAGATTGGGATTGACATGTATACACTAATATGTAAATAATAGATAACTAATAAGAATCTGCTGCGTAAAAAATAAATTCAATTTAAAAAAAACAACAACGGATATAAATTTCTTTAAGCCCATAATACATTTTGTCAAATAATTTCAAATAGGATTATACTAAATCACCATCCTTTCAGCAGAATGTGAATATCCATTTTTAAAATTTTTCATTTTATGAAAAAAAGGTGAAAACACCTTTTCTTTATTTTCATTGTTTTGATTACTAGTAATCTTGATAGCTGTCATTGGTTCTTTTTCTAGGAAATGTATGTTTACACCTTTGACCCACTTTCTGCTATATTTCATAATTTTCGTATCATTATGCATGATCTCTTTATATAATAAAGATGTTTTTTAAACATCATATCTGTGGCAAATAAATTTCAGTCTATTGTTTGCCTTTTAATTTTTAATGATATTTTGACATATATTTTAAATTTTACACAGTTAGAAAACTTACTATAAATTTTAATTAATGTTGTTCCTATATATAGTCAACTCAAACTCCAAACTCTTAAACCTCATGACATTCAAGAAAACTCAATATAGTTAGCTCATTTATACTGAAACTAATAGTATAAAGCATATTATATTCTTGTATATATTGATGATTTGCTGAAACTGGGGTGATGGGTGCACAGAGGTTTGTTACACTATTCTCTCTTTTTGTGCATGTTTTAAATGTTCCCATAACAAAGCCTAAAACATTCTTTTGTAGTCTTGGCTTATTTCCTACTGCCTTTCAAGCTTCATGGACATAAATTCCTCATCTGTGACTTTGGACGCATTTTGAAATCTCTCTAAGCTTTGGTTACCTCTGCTACTAAAAACAAAACCAAACAAAGAAGTAAAAATATACCAAACATGTAGGATTGTTGAAAGGAGGAGATGGAATAATGCATTCCTAGCATATAATATGATGCCTAGCATACAGCAGGTGCTCGATAAAGGTTTTCTTTTTATTATTATTATTATTATTATATTACTACTACTACTATCATTTCAATTTCTGTATCTCAGACTTCCTTGCTGCAAAAATCAGAAGCTGATCCTGGCTGATTAAATAGAAGAGAAGTTTATTTCAAAGATGTTGGGACAGCAGAAGACAAGTTCAAGGACAGTTTAAGAATGATGCCCATGGGCTTTCCTGGTGGCGCAGTGGTTGAGAGTCCGCCTGCCGATGCAGGGGACACGGGTTCATTCACCGGTCCGGGAAGATCCCACATGCGGCGGAGCGGCTGGGCCCGTGAGCCATGGCCGCTGAGCCTGCGCGTCCGGAGCCTGTGCTCCGCAACGGGAGAGGCCACAACAGTGGGAGGCCCGCATACCACACACACAAAAAAAAGACAAGGCCTGGCCTCAGGAGAAACCTGCTGCGGCAGCTGCAGGCCTGCCAAGCACCAGCGGAAACTGCCCTGGCCGCAGTCACCCTCACAGAACGGGTCCCGCCCCAGCCCTGTACGCCCGCCTCCACACTGGCCCGCAAACGTTTCTGAACGTTTCTGAATGGGCCCTGCTTCCTCAAGCTGTTCCTTTGGGTGAGTCTGACCAGCAAATCCTTGAGGAGTCAGGCTCGTAAAGCTGAAAACTCTGCAACCAGGAGTTCAAAAAATACTGACAATCAGATAGAAAACTTGACAATGTCCTTTACAATCCCCTTGCTAGCTGCCCAAATTTCACATAGACCTTCCTTCCATGCTGGAACTTGACAATGACAACAGTTATTACGGCAAAAATCTAACATGACGAGGCTCTCCATCCCTGGGAGTGTGCTTGCCTTCTGCGTAGAGGAGGCCAACCAAACACTCTTCCATTATCGTGCCAGGCCATGAGTCCAGGGTCTCTGGGTAATGTTTATTCCTCCTCCAGTTCCATCACAGTTCTATCTGAATGTGCTATAGGCTGTGGACAAAACTATGAAATTCACCACCCTCCTATACACAAGTCAAACAGTAAAGGAAGAAAGGAAGAAAAGGGAAATTTGTTATAATACAACGTGGCAAAAAAAAAAAAAAAAATCTTACAGGGCTTCCCTGGTGGCACAGTGGTTGAGAGTCTGCCTGCCAATGCAGAGGACACGGGTTCGTGCCCCGGGCCGGGAAGATCCCACATGCCGCGGAGCGGCTGGGCCCGTGAGCCATGGCTGCTGAGCCTGCGTGTCCAGAGCCTGTGCTCCACAACGGGAGAGGCCACAACAGTGAGAGGCCCACGTACCACAAAAAAAAAAAAAAAAAAAAAAATCTTACAGATATCTTCAGTAACTCGTCATGAAACCCTAGTTAGAAAGAGTGAAGGAGAAAGAGAGAGTTAAATACTGTGTTTGTTCTGCTCTCAGGCAGCATCTCCACTGGTCAGAAATCTTGACTTTGTGGGATGACCCAAATCGAATGCTCATTCCTGAAGGATCTGAGCCACTGGTGGTCTTACCAGTATAGAGACTTAGTAGCCTTCTTCTTCTTTTTTTTTTCTTAACGCCTCAGCATTTAAAAAAAAGGAAAAAAAATGTAGAAGGCCCCAGAGAGGAACTTCTTAATTCCAGATAAACTCCTCCCTACTCAATTTCGTTAGCAGCAACCCTATTTCCCCTTGGTCATCAGGATTAACCACCCTAAAAGTACAGTAACCTCCTTTTTTGCCTGTTCATCAAGGGCATGAAGGAGACTGAAAATATCTGGGTGGTGGTTCAGTTTCCAGCCTCAGCGACCCATTGTTGAGCACCGTGATAAAAGAACATCTCCCTTGGGCACGGAGACCTCCACACACGCAGAACTCAGAGTCTCAGGGGTGGAAAGGAAAATTCCACAAGTGGGGACATTAGGCATGGCTGACTGGGAGGTCCTGTCTGAAGAGACCGTTGCCCTAACAACTCACACATCGGGGAGCCCAATTCCAGGCTGCTGTGCTGTGTTCTGGGGTGGCTGGAGCCTTTCCCTTAAAATTCTCAAAGGTACACATTGCTCTAGAAAATGCTCTGGGCAGTCCCGTTTGATTTGGGGGAACCTGGGATTAAACAAATGTGTGACCAGCGAATCCTCATCTAGTAACCGCAGGTGGAAAGATATTCCAGGTGGAAAAGAATGTTCCAACACACAGTGCGGGCATGCTGCTGTAAAGAAATCCAGAGCTGATTTCTCAATGGCATGGAATTCTTCTGAGGATTCAATTAAATAACAGATGTAAAGTGCGTGTCGCATAGTAGGTATTCCATGAAAATGAAAATGTGTCCCCTCCACACTTCTAAACCACGCTGGGGTGAGGAGGCTGGGTGTTAAGGTAGCCATTTTACAGATTAAAAGCTGGGGCTCAGAAAGGATAGGGATTACATGTTATGAGGACAAAGTTAGGAAGTGGGAGGGGCAATGGCAGGAACTGACCTTGGCCTTCTGACTCCAATTCCAATTAGCTAGACTCACCACTTCCCAAGACACACAGCCGCAGTCTGGTCTTACTCACCCCACAAGTTAACATTTCACAAGTACTGAGTCACAGCTTCCCCTCCTCTTGGCTGCATGAGAATCCCAGCACGCTCCATCCCAGGCCTGGCAGCTCCCACCCTCTTCTGGGGCCTCTGATGGGAATGCTCGAGGCCAAGACTGCCAGGAACTGAGGGAGTAGGTAACGTGTCTGTGCACATGGAGGGACCTGACCCACGTGAGGTGGAGGAATCTATGACGCTGCCAAGGACCACATCAGAAAGATAATATTTGAAGAGTGAAAGCTCCTCCAAAGAATGTAAAATCCTTCGAGTGAGCGAGTGCCTGAAGTTCTCCGGGCATAACTCACCCAGGATGGGCCAGAACATGAGCTGCAGACAGCAGGTAAAATAGGGCACAAGAGAGCAGGGTGTCCAAGTGAGCTGAAAGGGATGTGGGAGATTACCGATCCCTTCAGCAAAGAAGAAATGGTGGTTCAGAGCATTTTCCAAGGTCACACTGCTGAGGGGCAGCCCTGGGACCTAAACCCAGACTTTCTCATTCGTTTGTCCAATATTCACTGCGTGTGCTTCCGGTGAGCCTGGAGGGCCATTGGATAGCACTAAGAATATAGCAGTAAACCAGGGAAGCAGGTTTTCTGTCTGCCCAGAACTGACTTCCCAGCAGGGAGGAGAGAGAATTTAACAGACCATTGTGGAGCATGGTGAGAAGTGCTATGATGGCGGGGGAGGGGTACAGTGCTGAGGGGGGCACAGGGGAGGGTGGTCTCATCTAATCTACGGGGTCAAGAAAGGCTTCCTGGATTAAGTGATGGTACAGCTGAGACCTGAAGACTAAGGAGGCATGAATCCAGTGAATAGGGGTGCGGTGGAAGGACGGAGAACACTCCAGGCAAGGGGGGAGTGCCACAAACCAGGCATAGTATTAGACCCTTGTTTTAAAGAACTTCATAAATATGGACGCTCCCACACTGAACCAGCACCCAGGGTGCTAAGAGAGCAAGAGAAGAGACCACCCGTCTACCAAGAAGAGGTGACATCTGGATCTTAAAGGATGGGTAGTACTTCCACAGGTACCGAGAAAGCAGATGGCTAGTCCAAGGCCATGGGGGTTTTGTGGGAAAAGGCATTGAAGGAAAACGTATGACAGGCAGTTCCTGGCACAGAAATTGACCTTTCTGGGGGGAGGTCAGTACATGTTTGTCAAATACTAAACCTCGGGGCTAACGGTCATTGGTGGGGCTCAGAGAAGCACAGAGAGGTTTTCCTGGGTTCCAGTGGCTGTTAGTAAAACCCTCCCAGATGCAGATTTTGAACAGCTGCCGCCTCAGCACAACACAGACAAGGGGGTGACCCAGAATCACTGCCCACACCCACTGCCCCATGCTGCTCCATGGCCTACACAGCCACTGCAGCCCAGCGAGCGGCTGGTGTCCATAGCTCCCAGCGTCCCCCAACCCCGAGGACCCCAGGTGGGTGAGGAACAGTCACAAGGAACACAGTCTTTCAACTAATCAATTTTACTCTGATTATGGGATAAACACAGCAGACAAACTGATGTCTAACAGGATGACAAGAATTCCTAATGTCCCGTCCAGGCACACAGATAAGCACAGTGAAGAAAACAGTGCTGAAAATAATAGCCTCCACGGTGAAAATCCGGGTGGCACGTGGCCCCAACAGAACAAAGATGGTGTTGCTTCCAGTTCATCACGTCACCACTTGCTTCCGCAGGGGCTGAGGTGAGACAGCTGAGACGAGTCACACCTTCATCTTTGGGGCCTGGAGACTAGGAGCCTGGGACAACCCTGCAGCCCCTGCACAACAGCCAAGGCCTTTAAAAGGGACTCAGAAGGAGGACAAACTGCAGTGTCGGTATCCCGTGGCACGTCCCTGTGTGTCTGCTCCGGTGACAGAGCCTTTAGGGGCTGTGCTCGGCACAAGATACTGTGCCCAAATGCTCTTCTTGTGAGATGCTGAACATTTCAGACTTTTAAAAAACCTTTTCTAGATTGCTTTGCATGTCATGATTGCCATGTGTTTTTTGAACTTGAATGCCACGCTTAATATACTGAAGAATTTACTTTCGTTTTAAATAAAAATTGATATTTTACTTAAAGCAATAATAATTACTATGACGTAGTGAAGACTAAGTTCGCCTGATCTAGATGCAGCATGATTACTGCCTACAACAAGCCTGCAAGAGCGCCTCCCCGCTTTACAGGTGAGGCCTCCACAGGCACGGGAACGGGTCTCTCCGGCTCCAAAGCTCACACTCTTTCCATGAGGCTACACCAGACAAGGAAACGCCCAGATGGACTGCTGCCTGGGACTCACGGTGGTCTGGTTAGTTGACATTTGAGGCACAGGATGCGGAGCAGTGAGGGATGCACTTAAAAAGGGAGATGGAGGCCTATCCCAGGCCTGCACGACCCCATGGAAGTTGTCGCAGGGACCACAGAGAGAAAACACAGGGCCTCTCCCCAAAGAGCTCACAAACTCAAAGCAGACAGACAAGAAGCCCAGCCTCAGGGTTGAGGCTGAAGGTGCCCTTCAGGAAGGACAAGCAGCCCCCCTGCCTGAGCCACACAGAGCCGACTGTAATGCCAATGACTAGGACCAGCAGGGACGCGGTCCCTACTCCACGCCACCCACATCTGGAGCCCTGATCAAACGGTACTGTAATCCTCTGTTTTCCTGTCACGCAGGTCATTGCTCTTTCCCCCTGCGCCCCTCCCAGTTTTCAGGCAATACCCGGGAAGCATGTGTGTGGTCCCAGCAGCCTCCAGGTCATGTGACAGCCGAGGGTTGGCACATGCTCCTCCCCACCCCCACCCCCATCCCCGGCTCCGCCGTCACCACTTCAGTGTGCTAAGCCTCTTGGTTTACATTTCTGCATCTGGTTCTCAGCGGACAGAACCTCTCTGTCTGGGAAGCAGGGGACAAGGCAGAGCAGCTAGTCCCAGGGCCTAGTCAGGGGTCACTAAGCTGTGGAAAGTGACGATTCGAATTTTTTTTTTTTTTGGCCACCCCGCACGGCATGTGGGATCTTAGTTCCCTGACCAGGGATCGAACTTGCGCCCCCGACAGTGGAAGTGTGGAGTCTTAACCACTGGACCGCCAGGGATGTCCCACAATTTGAATTTTGGAACTCAGCATCTGCCCAGGAGCCCTGGGTGAGAACTACAGTTTGCTCCTGAATCGGATTCATTCCATCATTTGTATATCATTCCCTTATTGTGCTTTAAGACCCATGTTGACACTGGGGACAGGCGGGGATTCACCAGTCACTGTTCTCAACTCCCCTCTTCCCTTGAAGCAGAGCTGAACAGCTTCCTGCCTCACGTCCCACAGCCCCACACCTCCCATTGTTCACCTTGACTGAGAACTCACCGTGTTCTGGGAGTGCTGTCCTGTGCTAAAGCCTTCCACTCTTCATCTTAGTTCATCTTTACCATAACTATGAGGTAGATGTCGGTGCTTTGTGAACACCTAGAGGGGTGGGGTAGGGAGGGTGGGAGGGAGACGCAAGAGGGAGGAGATATGGGGATATATGTATACATATAGCTGATTCACTTTGTGATACAGCAGAAACTAACACACCATTGTAAAGCAACGATACTCCGATAGAGATGTTAAAAAAATAAATAAATAAAATAAAATAAAGATAAGGAAACTGAGGCACACTTATTCATTCAGTAATAGAAAACCTGGTCGAGACTCAGAATAGTCTTTTAAGGAAAAGAGAAAAGGGAATGAATCTGCAATTATTGAGCATCTACTTACATGTCAGGAACTATACGTTTTCAAAATGTTACCTCATCTAATCCTCCCAACACGGCAGGGAAGTGGGTTTGGATTTCCCAGTTTTCACAAATGTGCCAGACAGTGCACAGTGAACTAAGCAGATAAGCCCCCTGCCCTATGGAACTGACGATTCTTGTTAAACAATCAATCAGGCAATCCATTCATTAGATTCGGGTACACATGAAAAAGCATGTGAGATGGGGACAGAGAGTGGCAGGGAGGGGCAGTCAGGGAGGACTTCTCTGAGGAGGTGACACTTGAGCAGAGACCTGAATAAAGCGAGGGAGCAAGTCCTTTTTGTCTCTAGTTGGAGGGGCATCCACGCCCAGAGCACTTGCTGTTCACGTTTCCATCTCCCCAGCAATTAGTGCCCTGAGTGGGGTCTTCATACACCAGCCTCCACTGGGCACCTATTCTAGAGCAGGATTGGCACTCAAGTTGCCTCTCAGGCCCGTACCCCCTGCCTCAAGCTGCTTAAAAGAGATTATCGAAAAGGCTTCTGGGGACCTGTCTAGGCCCAGCAGAAGAGCACGGCATGATCAGTCAGTGATGTATGTCGGCTGGAGCTTCTGGTGGCAGGAGCTCCCTGACGGCCAACTGGTTATCCAGCCACTGCATAAGTACCTCCAGAACCCAGGAAGCTACCTCCCCATGCTGCTTGCCCCACTGTGGTCCTCTCACAGAATGAGAAATACTCTACAATGCTCACTGAGGCCTAGCTCATCTTAGCCTCCAATGTAGGCTGGAAACTCCTTGAGGGCAGGGCCCATGTCTTGTCTCTGAATCCCCAGTCATCTGCATGCCCAGTTCAAGGTCTGACATTTAGTAGGTGTCTAATAAACATTTGTTGAATTGAATTGAAAATTCACCCTGACTCTCTGAAACCTCTACTTTTTAGACTGTGAGGACCACATAACAAAATTCTTCTTCCACTCATCAACTCTTTTGGGAAAAAGGAAATGGGTGAGGTGGGAATTAAACATTTACTGAGCACTTACTAAGTGTCAGGCCTATATGGTTTCCAAATGCTGCTTCATTTAATCCTCCAACAACTCGCTGAAGTAGTTGTTCTTTTCCTTTTTATGGATGCAGAAATAAATCTTAAAACAGCCCCTGGTTACAATTCTGCCTCTACCATTTATTAGCTGCGTGCCTCTAGGGATGCTTCCAGTCTCTCCGGCCCTGTAATCTTTTTAGTTCATCGCTCTGCCTCCCAGAGATTTGAAGACAGCAATTACATCCCCTCTGAGACTTTTCTTACCTCTGGGCAGCACATATCCAGCTATTTCTAATGTCTTTCATGGACAAGTGGTCAAGGGCGTTGGCTCTGGAATTAGAATAACCAGGGTTTGTCCCTAACCACGTCACCTTGTGTACAAGTGACTTAACCTCTCTGAATGTTGGCTTTCCTAACTGTGTGACATGGGATACTCATGGTACCATCCCATAGAGTTGTTGCAAAGATTAAATAAGACCACAAATGTAAGCACCTCACACCATGGCACACAGTAGGTCCTCATGAGATGCTGCCTCTGCTGGTTTTGAGTTCCACCCTCCACCGTTTCAGCTAAGTTCAGGCCAGGTTGCTGGTGTCCAGTTCACATCATGTGACATCAGAACAAGACATTATCTGGGCCCCTTTGTTTCCCAGGGAAATCTGCCATGCCAGCCCAGATCCTGCCTCCTGGGGGGAAGTAAGGAACCAGAGTATGTGAACAAGACCAGGGTCATACCACTTCCAGGAACCCATACAAGCTCTGCTGATAAATCACAACTCAAGCACTCGTGATAAATAAACTGGTGTTTACTCTAAACACAAGAGCAAAGACAGTGATTTGATCTAAACAGTTGGATTTTTATTACATTAACTGTTTCAGAGCAACCATTGGGGAAACCTTCTCCACGCCAGGAGAATTAGTGGCTATAACACCAGGAAGCAGATCACTATCCTGGGTTACTTTCTTAAGTCCCAGAGGCACATTTTTTCACATGTAAATGTTTCTAAAATCAGAATGCATCTGATAATCAATGGACAACAATAATTAAGTAAAGTACTGCCAGGTTCCTCCTTCCAAGAAGTTATGATTAAACTGATGATGGTGCTCGCTTCGGCAGCACATATACTAAAATTGGAATGCTACAGAGAAGATTAGAACAGCCCCTGTGCAAGGATAACGTACAAATTCATGAAATGTTCCATATTTTTAGAGAACAGACTTGTGGTTGCCAAGAGGGAGGGGGGTGGGAGAGGAATGGATTGGGAGTTTGGGGTTAGCAGATGCAAACTATTATATATAGAATGGATAAACAACAAGGTCCTACTGTATAGCACAGGGAAGTACATTCAATACCCTGTGATAAACCATAATGGAAAAGAAGATGAAAAAGAATGTGTATGTGTGTGTGTGTGTGTGTGTGTGTGTGTATATATATATATATATATATATATATATATAACTGAATCATTTTGTTGTACACCAGAAACTAATACAATATTGTAAATCAACTATACTTCAAAAAAATAAAAAATAATAAAATAAATAAATTGATGATGAACATTAGAATAGAGGAGGCTACCACTGACTGAGCACATACTATCTGTTAGACCCAATGCTGGATTCTAGATCCTTTCATTTTTATTGTTTTCTTTTATGTTCTTTCAGCATTTTTCCCCCTTTATAAAAAATAATAATCATTGAAGAAAACTTTAAAAATACAATCAGCTCAAGTATCCCAGAGTTCCCCAGTAAAGAGATATCTAAAAAGCCCCTTCAGAATCTAAGCAGCCATAACACAGTGAAAACCTCAACTTGAGTAATTGTAGGGGCAAAAGCAAACCCCACCCACATCACCACCAGGTACTTCTGAGAATCCAGGATAGCTTTTCCTCTCTTGGTGGCCACCTCTCTCTCCAGACCTCTGCTCCAAACTTCTCTACCATTCAATTCTGCCCATTCGAGCTTTCCCAAGCTGACATTGCATCTTTCCTGGTCTTCCCACACCTAGACATTGATCTCTTAATTCCCCACAGCACAGGTGACACTAGAACTTAGTGTTTGACCAACTCTACTCAAGTCCTGAGGGGACTACAAGGGCACTACAAAACAGGAAAGTAAAATGGAAAAATGAATCCCAGTTGATGCTGATTCCAAAGACCAACATCCTTAGCCAACATAAGGTACCTCCATCCTCAGCCAAAGCAGGGCATCATTTTGCTCCGTCTGGGCTAACTTCATAATAGAGAACTCCCTCTCACCTCCTCTTCTCTGGGTTCCAGAGCCCCAATCCTCTCCCTCTGGGCACTGCTGAAGATGCCCAAAATATGTTATTATACTAGTTGAGATAACACTATCTACTTTTAGAGCAAAATTCTGACATTCCACTGGCTTAAAAGAATAGTTCCATCTACCCTTACAAAGTCCAGTCAGGGAGAGGGCAGGGGCCCATGGAGCTATGCACCACAGAGTCATTCAGAGACCCAGGCTCAGAAGATCTGCCGTCTTCTATATGTGGTTGCCAGTTTGCCCTGGGCATCAACATCCAGTCTGCAGACAGGGCAATAGAAGGAATCATGTGAGGAAGAGTTCTGTGGCCAATCCTGAAAGTGGCATGTGAAACTTCCGCCCTTATTCCATTAGCTGGAACGTGCGGCCGTGTCTCATTGCAAAAAAGGTTAGGAAACACAGGACAACTTGTGCCCAATAGGAAAGGAAATTGTTTGATTTCTCAAACAATAGTCACTCTCTACTACAGGCACCATCATGATGTTCCCTGTACCCAGGAAAACAGCACCTTCTTGATAATGCAGAACAATTTACCACCCACTCCCTTTGCTTCAAGCTCTCCTTCCAGACTAGCTTTTGGCCATGCTGCTCCAAAATCAAAAGCCTATTTCAATGTTCCTCCTAAACAATAAAGAAACCTCCCTCCAAAAATAAAATCAATTCTGCTGCCAACCCTAGAATTCATAAATACTTGCTGTTGTTTTTGCGTGTGTTTTTTGTCCCCCTACATAGAAAAAATGTTTAAAGAAATCACTCATAATCTTACAACTCTATTGATTTTAATGTGTTTCTTTCCTTTATATTTCCATATGCTCAAATCTTGCACAAACTTCAAAGTCCTGTTCAAACGATATAACTTTCTTGAGCCTGAGGCCCAGAGAGGTTAAGTAACTTGCTAGAGGTCACACAGCTAGGAAATAGTAAAACCAGATATCTAACCATGATCTAACCCCAGAGCCAAGGCTCTTGCCAAAGAAGCACGCTGCCTCTCAGTATTCCATGTAATTGTCCCTGGCCTTTTATTCACCCCTGTCTGCGGGATGGTAATTATCTGTGTCTAAAATATAAATGACCCATGTGTGACAAACCTTATCTTCCTTATTAGAGTGTCAGCTCCCAGAAGTCCAGAGATATATTTGATTCCTCTTTGCAACCACAAGGCCTGGCCCGTAATAGCTGTTTAATTCTCTAGTACCCAAAGAAGCAAACATCAAATTGGAATCTACCTAAAAGGCTCTGGTCCAATCCACTGCCCAATTCACAGTCCCACTTCACATTTCACAGGTGACCACAGCACAGACTTTGGGGCCTAACAGATCCAAGTTCACTTTCCCCTCCACCACCATGTGACTTTGGACAAGTTATTGAACTTCTCACTTTGTGAAACCCAAATAAGTTAATGCACAACACATTCGATAAACAATATTGATTATATTAATATTAATATTATTACTTATTATTATCATTATTAGTACTGTCCACCCTCTGACTTTTCCAAATTGCTTACCATATAAAGAAGTGAATAAAACCTTTAAGGCCTTGCAACAAAAAGGAGGTGAGATTTTGAGTGGCTTCTCGTGACCCTCAGGGAGCAGAGTGGTGCAAGTACTCTTTGGGGGAATTCTTGACCCTTCTAAAATCCCATTAAACCTAAACACACATCTGTTAGCACACACCAAGCATGCAGTGTCTGCTTTCACCCAGCACTGAGTAGTACAAGGAGGAATATTATATCCAGTAACTCATATGGAACTATTTATCCCCAATCACTTTGTGCTTTTCCTTCAACTTTTCCATAGTCTTTGGTTTCAAAGGCCATTTTAGAATGACTGAATTTCCTTGCAAAGTAAGTCTCCCCCTGCCCCCACCAAAAAAAAAAAAGAAAGAGAGAGAGAGAGATTGTTTTAGGAAAATCTCCTCGGGGCATAGGGGCTATGAGTTTCCAAACTTGCTTTCTCCTGCTCTCCTTTTTTCTTTTAAATAAAAATTGCCCAGGAAACCAAGATGCATTAACAGTGATGGGGAAAAAATATGACTGAGTTGAAATGAGTTTGCATCTTAGTGCTTAGCAGGGAACTCACAAGGCTCTTTTAGGGGAATCTTATAAGATCAGAGAATATGAGGACTGGGAAGGACCTCAGAGATCATATAGTTCCAACACCTCATTTGGAGGTAGGAAAATTGAGGTCCAGAAGAGAAAAATTAACTATCCAAAGTGACAGAGCAAGTCAGCCAAGTAACTGAGACTTGAACTCAAGTCTCCCATAATTCAGCCAAATTAGACCAACTTCTCTAGAAAGCAGAGCCGGAGGCAAGGATTATGTACAGTGTTGATGCTTTACTTGGGAAGTGAAGCCCAGACAGCGAGAGTGAAGAAAAAGCGAAGCAAGGCAAGAAAAGGTGGGCAGCAATGCAACGTGAGAACCACTCTTGTGTCTGCACCAATCAGCAGGCTGGTTTACTCAGCTCTCGGGACTTCTCAGGAGCTGTAAAGGAAAAATTGCCTTTCTGTGTTGGGAATCTAGAAACTGCATCATCCCTGACCAATCAGATGGTGAGTTGGTGGATAAAGAATCGTTCAGTTTCCTCACCCTCAGTCAGGATAACTTAGGCATGTGGAATGCACTAACTCCCAGATTGGATAACCAATGCATCCGGATTTGCCTGGGACTTCCCTGGATTTTGCACTGAAAGCCCCTCATCTCAGCAAACCTCTTGACCCCAGGTAAAGTGGGTCAATTGGTCCCCCTACCCCAGAGGACTCCAGTGAGATGGCTCCAGCTGTCCACAGTAACTCCTTACTGGTTTCCTTCCCTTTTCTGTTCACTTCCCTGTGGGTGTTTCTTAGGATCATTACCCAATTAAACTGCTTGCCTTTCAAGTCTTCATCTCAGGAGTGTCTGCTTCTGGGGGAACTCAAGTGTCTGGCACATAGCGTGCACTCAATAAATGTTATGAGCAATCATACTGAAACAACATATACTGTCTTCTCCCTCTCTTTTCCAGTTGCTTTGGGAACTTGAGCAACGTGGTCATGTCACCCCTGGTCTGCTCCTCGGGCACCCCACAAATCAGCAGTCTGAATGAGAGCTTAAATCTGATTTTGCCCACTCTAGGCAGGAGAATAGTAACTGAGATTGTCAGGCAAGGTCTACCTGGTATGGGCACATATTTTTATATCACAATATTTGCACAGCTGCTTTAACTAGGGACTTCTGTGCCCTAAAAAACTAAAGTGAGAATGACTAAACTACTCATAGAACACTATATACAATTTATCATACAGTTAATTTAAGTCCTTTTTGTATTTAATAATTCAGAATTCCTTATAGTGTGGTCAGCAATCCACCTACCTACATCCTAAACATGGGGGGGGGCAGCTTGTTCAAAATGATCGTTCCTGGGTCCCACGCAGACACCCCTTACTGAATGCTGCCGAGTGCGGCTCCATCATCTCCAAGAGATTCTGAGGCACATTAAACTTGGTGCGTCACCAGCCTGAACAACTGATGGAGGCTTTGCTCCTCCTCCTTAGGGAATCAGTGAGCTTCCTCCTCAGGCTCGGTTTGACCCCCATGGACTCCTCCCCTTGTACCACCTGCTTTCTGCAATTCTCCTTAGGAGAACTTAAGTTCCCCTTACTGCTCTTGTCTAGTGATCTGGGCTGACACAGCCACTTCCTAGGGGGCCTGTGTTTTCAGTCTCTGCTTCAGAGCTTGTTCAAGGTTCACTGTAAACACAAGCCTTTATCCACCATGGTGCCCAGAGTAAATGCCTACTGCTAACGATGAATTAACCCAGCTGGCACTTGGCCAGTCCTCCCTGACCTGGCCTTCTATGTCTACCTGGCCTCGGGTGCAGAGAAGAGTCAGGACACCCCACCTTGAGCCTGGGTTGCCATCAACAGAGAATGTTTTATTCTACTCCCTTTGGTGGCAAAAGAAATTTATCCCTGGGACCCAAGATGGAAATGGATTTTCGCCATTGGGTAGAGCCCAAAGGCCCTGGCATTCCCACATGCCAGTGAGTATACCACACCACCACCCCTTCTCACCCAGCTGAAACAGCTCGAGCGTTAGTGATGAACCACTAAGCTCCCACTATGGGGTCTCCTCCTATGTTTTCTTGTGTGCACATAGGTTTCCGCTACTACACTGTGAACTGCTTAAGGGCAAGGATCACGTCTGAGGGCACTTTTGATCCCCAGCAACAAACCCAAATCCTGGCTCAGAAAAGGTCTTCCAACAACATTTGCTGAAAAAAACAAATATTTACATATTTGCTGTAATATACAGATATATAATGATGAATGGTCAATTTCTATGCTGTTATCTTGTTTTTATTTTCTTCACAATACTTATCATTACCCAAAATTATCTAAAGTCTGTTTATTGGTATAGTCATTTTTTGCCCCTCAAACCCAACACACATTAGAATGTAAACCCCCTGAGAGTGTTATAAGCTGAACTGTGTGCCCCCAAATTCATATGTTGAAGTTCTAACCGCCAGTACTTCTGAATGTGACTGTATTTGGAGATAGGATTCTGAAAGAGGCAATTAAGTTAAAACAAGATCATTAGGGTGGGCCCTAATGCAATATGACTGGTATCCTTATAAGAGGGGGAGATTAGGGCAGAGACACATACAGAGGGAAGAACATAGGAAGACACAGTGAGAAAATGGCCATCACTAGCCAAGGAGAGAGGCCGCAGAAGAAACCAATCCTGCCAACACTTCCATCCCAGACTTCTAGCCTCCAGAACCCCAAGAAAATAATTTTTGTTTTTCAAGCCACCCAGCCTATGGTACCTTGTATGGCGGCCCTCGCAAACTAATACAGCAAGAAAGAAATGGGTCTGCCTTGGTTACTCCTGTACCCCTAGCCCCTGGACCAGTTCCTGCCACATAGTAGGTGTTTAAGAAATAACTGTTGAATGAACACTCTGAAAATACAAGCTACTTACTGTTCCCCGCCATACACACATACTGTTTTATACATCTGAGTCTTTGCTATTCCTCAGCTTAAAACCCCCTTCCCCATCCAGCCAAAGAAATCCTATTTTCCTTCAAAATTCGGTTCAGGCTTATATTCTCCTAAAATGTCCTTGACCCCACTGGACAGAATCGATCACTCTCTTCTCTGTGCTTTTCTGAACTTTGTAGACACACATCTACATCATTGTAGCTGCTAGGCTGTGAGCTTGACTTCAGAAACCATATTCAACTCTGATCCCTGCCATCCAGCACTGGGCCTGGTGCAGAGGAAATGATCCATCATTAATCTGCCAAGCTCTTTGAATCCTTATTATGTAGCTGCAAAGCAGACAGTCCCCGTCTGCTAGTGACTTACTGCCTGATGGGGGACAGATCCATAAACACACGTGTCTGACACATACTGGTGGAGAAATAACTTTCTAGGCCCAAGATGGAGCCACTCCTGCCCAGGGTGCCACGTCAGCACACCAAAACATAGATAACTTTCGTGCCCCTGTAAATGCTCCACTTGCCAAGAAACCGCAGTATATCCATTCAGCCAGTCCCCAAATGCCAAGCCAGCTCTGGGCTCTATACTTATTTCCTTGTTCCTTCTCACCACAAACAAGGTTGACAGCGTGGCCCCAGCCAAGGAGATATTTTCTATTTTTCTCTTCCTTGTTCTTTATTTTTAACCCTATAAAATCTTCCTGCCTACTGCCCCACTCTGCAGTTCTATGAATGGAAACTGTCTGCTTCATGAAGTTTGTTATCACCTACATTGTCTTCTTTAATCATTTTTAACACTAGGTACTCAAGGAATAGTTGTTGGATTGAAATTTACCAAACTGTTGGTAAATTTCACATTCACACTATGTTGTTTGCTTCAAATGCCCATCTTTGTCCTCTCCTTCTGAACAAACCACCTCCATTTTTCAAATCAAAACTTAAGTCCTAACTCTTCTAAAATTCCCTGTCTGGCTCTTTACGAACTCACTGATCTCCAAGAGTTACTTCGAACATGATTCACTGTAAGAAACATGAACTCAGCCCAGCTGTGAGTAGGGCACAACGCTTCCATCCTGGACCCCAGAACACTTCTTAACTCTGAAGCCAGCAACAGGCAGGTCTCTTCCTGCCCTACACTGACCCAGCCTGGGGTAGGGGGCCCTCCACACGCCAGGGGCTGAAGCAAAACCAGCCTGGGTTACACAGTCTGCATTTTGCCTTAAGGAACAAAATCTGCGTGGAAAGAAAACACTGACAGGAACCATCTGCCCTCCCCCAAAGCTTGAAAGAAGCTGCATGTGGACCCCTTAATCCTTCCTCTCTCCCCTCGGCCAGGAATGAATTTCATTTGGAGGGAAAAATGGGGGAGCTGTGAGGGAGAGGGAGCAGAGAGAGGTAGGCCAGACACATCTGGACAGCTTTGCTCTGTAAATTCAGAAGACTGCAGGGAATCACTTTCTCCCCTTGACAAAGGAAATGGGCCATGGTCAGAAATTGATGACTTGCAAAACTCATGCAGGCGAAGAGGTTATTGTGCCTCGAGGTCTTTGGGGCTTAGAGAATATGAAAGAGTAAATAATTTAAATGGGGCAGCTGTTTGTGGTACCAGAAACCCGACCACCAGCACCAGTCAGCAGAGAGAGCAGTCCAGGGTCCCGAGGGTCATTCCCTTATCAATTTGTTCAGTTATTCGTCAAAAGTATCTTAAGACGTACTTGAGGGTTTTTTTTTTTGCCAGGCAGGATGCCTTGGTGCTAGGGAAATAGTCACGGGCTTGGATTTATCTTCATCTCTAACAGCCTCATGAGGGAAACAGTCACATAAACAATAATATGCAGACCAACAGTCACAAGCAATCATCTGGAAACCAGGACAGATCGGGTGTTAAGTACTATAAATGAGGTACTTGAAAAAATGATTCCCTTAACTAGTATCTTGACTTTGGGGGAGGGGTGGTATGAGACAAAGCTTTAGAGAACAGGGCACAAAGCTGGATTCTGAAGACGGTTCAGAAAGAAAAAAATCTTACAAGAAAGAGGGCAAAAAGCATAGCGGTGTGAAAGTCAGTGCACATTAGGAGAACAGGAACAGTTGGGTGTTGGGTGTGACCAAGGCTGGGAAATGTGGTGGCAAGTGGTAGGAGAGAAGCTTGTAGAAGGAGGCAAGGACCACTTCTCGGAAGACAGGGAGAGTGTCAGTACCACACATCGATACTGTGAGAACTTGTCCGTGAAAGTACGTACTCCAAAAGAGAGGCTGCAAGAAACAAGGGAGAGCTGAAGTCCAAAGCAGCCTTTTATAAACATAAAATTTATTTGAAACGCATCATTTCTCCTTTCAAAAAAATCACGTGCAGTGTGCATTCTGCTTCGTAATGTAATTTTGTCTAACTGTTTTTAAAATGTTTTCCTACCTCTTCAAGTAGAATGAATACACAGCAGATGGTTTTAGGTCTTCCAGCATATGGCCACGTAGCCCTAGGCATATGTAAACCCCAGTTCGGGAAGCAGAGCTTGTTGAAGGCAGAGCCCCAATCAAAGTTTTAATCAGAAGGAGATGAAGGAAGAAAATGAAGCCTGCATTCCTAGCTTCACCCTGCTCAATCCCAGAGCCCCTTCCCCCAACAAGCAAGAAAATAGAGATAAAGGATACAGTTCTCTCTTCTGTAAGTGGACACAAATCCAGAGCTAACTTACATGAGGTCCCCCATCCACTACGCATACATACTTCCCCCGTATTTTGCCAGTACCACAACTTATCAGAGATGTTCTCTAATGAGGTGACCCAACAGTTTATTCTCAGAACATCTCAGTCCTTGGTGGCCCTGTTCCTATAAGGGTCTAACAGTCTCTTGCAAAAGTCTGTACAAGAGTACATGGTAATATGACAAGAACAGAGGAATCACCGGAGTTCCATCCATATTCCTTTCTGTTCCCTACTGTGTAGCCCAAACACAGTTTCTCCTCAATGGTCAAGGTCAACCACACAAGCCAAGCTCTTTTCCTTTGTTTACCTCATGGCTCCAGGAGCCCAAAGTGGCCAGGGGACCTCCATAACTTCCAATTTAGTAGAAGAATGACTATTTCCCCAGTGAGATCATTCCTTCCTTGGGTACTTTCTAAGGTTCAGCAAACCACAGAACCCCAAACCAAGAAGCAACATGCTGAGAGTGAATCATTCAGTTCGGTCATAAAAAGTACCACCCCACTTCCACTTCTCAGTTCCTAAATCTATGGTCACCCATTCAGAATACAGACCACAACTGAAAAACGACATCCCAACCTTGCCATCGGTTACCTCCCACCTGTTGCAATATCCAAAACTTCAACATGATATTTCACTGTCCTTTAAGGTCAGCTCACTAAGGAGATTATGATAAAACCAAGGATTATCATAATAATCAGTCCACTGCCTTATTTCTTTCACTGTACATATCAAGGACTTAGGGTCGGTCTGTGGGGCGCAACTGGGCATTAGCAGTGGTAGGAAGTGTGGAGTGGAGAAGCCATGAGCCCAGGTACAGTGTATCCATCACCTCTTTTATTTGCCTCGCATCTTCTCAAGTAGCTTCAATTCTACCTATTCCTGCAGCAACGAGCCTGCAGGTTTACACTGACAGCTGATGGCCTCAGCCCCACCATCAACCTCAGGCTTTTTGCCCTGGCATTCCCTGACACTGGTGTGAGATGCCTACAGGGGCCCATTCAGTTGTCAGGCATAGGCAAACCTAGAAAGAGGGTAACAGCACTCCATGGAAGCAACAGACAAATGCTTCCTTTTTTGATCACTTGGGTGGATAATTCTGAAATTCTCAGCGGGTCCCAGTGGGAAAGCCCCAATCACCCACAGTGGTGGTCAGCCCAATAACACAACCTGATATTGGCTTTCCCTCCGTCCCTGCTTTCCACTTCCCAGACCCCCACCCATTTTCCCTGGAATCATCTCACAATATCAATGACCTGCTCACAGGCACTTGTCTCTGGATCTACTTTTTGGGACAACCTAATCTACGAAAATTGCTGTCAAAAGTGGTCTTGGGGCTTCCCTGGTGGCGCAGTGGTTGAGAGTCCGCCTGCCGATGCAGGGGACATGGGTTCGTGCCCCGGTCCGGGAAGATCCCACATGCCGCGGAGCGGCTGGGCCCATGAGCCATGGCCGCTGGGCCTGCGCGTCCGGAGCCTGTGCTCCGCAACGGGAGAGGCCACAACAGTGAGAGGCCCGCGTACCGCAAAAAAAAAAAAAGAAAAAAGTGGTCTTGGAGGGCTTCCCTGGTGGCGCAGTGGTTGAGAGTCCGCCTGCCAATGCAGGGGACACGGGTTCGTGCCCCAGTCTGGGAAGATCCCACATGCCACGGAGCAGCTAGGCCCGTGAGCCATGGCCGCTGAGCCTGCATGTCCAGAGCCTGTGCTCCGCAACGGGAGAGGCCACAACAGTGAGAGGCCCGCGTACCGCAAAAAAAAAAAAGAAAAAAGTGGTCATAAGTCAGATGGTGATAAGAAATCCCCTGCTGGTGGTGAGTGGAGTGGTGATAATCCCAAGACATATGAAGCATCAAGACAGAGGTAGGTTGGAAGGAGGTAAAGAAAGTATGGGGACATTGAATGACATGATGGTGGTGGTAACTCTAAGGGTGTAGATTTGGCTAGCTGTGGTCAACAGTTTTAGAAGCCCTGACAAAAAGAAAATGACAGCTCAGTTAGCCAACTATCTGTTCAAGATTTGCTATAAAAAGTCAGGAGGCCTCTAAGGCAGTTGGGATGGCTCTTTGAAGCTTGAACACAAATTTGGCCTATAGTACATGAGCAAGAGGTACCAAAACTGCCTAGGGAGAGTACTGAGGAAAGAGTCGGAGGCTCCGGAAGGTAAGAATGGTGTTCTCACATGAGACCATTTAGCATCTTGGTTTACTGTAGACATATCAAGCCTATTGTATTCCCAGGTCAGAAGAGTTGATCAGAGAGCCACCCAGACTGCATTTTGGAAGAGCTAGAGATCGTTCTTTTAATCTGGGCCTCCAGCTTGGAACTGAAGCTTCCAGTTTTTCAGGTCACTTGGCAAATGGGTGAGAGTAATACACCCAAACGTGGCATCAACTGAGCCCCAAATTTTTCAGAGACCCAATTACCATCATTACCATCATGCCTCCTTCATAGTGGAATGGAGAACAGGAGAGACCATTTTGTCCTTGGAGGAGATATCTGACATGCATTAGGTCAGGGAGGGCTCTGCAAACTAAGACCAGCCGGCCAAATCAAGCCCACGGCCTATTTTTGTAAATAAAAATGTGTGGGAACACAGTCATGCTTATTGTTTGCATATTGTCTAGGGCTGTTTTATCACTACAACAGCAGAAGTGAGTAGTTTCAAGAGACACAATGTGCCCAAAGCTAAAATTATTTCCTATCTGACCTTTTACAGAGAAAGTCTGCTAACTCCGCTCCAGATCACTGGAACTGTATAGGCACTCAATTTCACAGGATGTACAGCTCACCCTCTGCACAAATGTATCTTGCCAAACATCTAGGGTATCTGTCATTTCTAGGTCTTACCCACTATAGGAAAGGAAAAAGTTTTCCTTGACCCTTTTAGGGTCTCTGGCTGGGCCTGAAAATTTAACTGGCAAAGAGAGATTAACAGGAGAAAAGTTTACAAGTTTAATTGAACTTTTACATGTGCATGGGAGCAATCACAAGAGAATCAAGACCCAAAGAAGTAACCAGAGCAGGAAACTTTTACATCTTTTAGACAGAGAAACAATAAATTTCTGAAGAATTGACAAGACAAAGGAGTTTGGGCTGGGGTAGTAAATAGTGAAGAAGTAACTAGGAAGATATGAGTTAGCTAACAAGGTTTGACTGTACAGATTTGTACAGATTTCTTAACTCCAAATCCCCCATCTCTGATGGTAAGAATGTCTCCTTGCCTTCTGGTACAGGGAGGGTACCTTTCACAGGCGAGTTTTATGAGCCATTTTGGGGAGAAGTAGGTGGAGGGGCAAGGGAGGGGTCAAAGGTCAGACTGACCTTCCTGCTTCTGCCATTTTCTCAAACTCCTTCAGCTTAAGATATTCATGGTGCCAAGGTGCCGTACTGTTACCAAGCTACTGGACAAGCATTATGTCCTGTAAGACAATGAGTCCATCACGATCCGGCAGAATAAATTGTAGCACAGATCTGGAGAATTTAGGATAGTAAATACATTAGTGCTCTCCCTAACAGATGTAAGCAAATTGCCTCTGATGTTCACTTTGACTCAGAATGGAGAAAAATGCATTTGCCTGTTCATTAGATGCATATCCAATGTCAGGGGCTCTATTGCTTAGTTCCAGTAGGAGACCACATCTGAAACAGCAGCTCAATTGGGTTCACCTAATTACATGTGTGATAAACAGGTATCATCTCAAGGATCTTTTTACCCTGGCAAATGGAAAAATTAAGTGGGGATGAGCTAGGAGGCAATCTGCCTATATCTTTCAAGCCTTTGATAGTTGTGATAGTGTCTTCAGCTCTACTCAGAAATGCAGTATTGCTTTTGATGTCTTTCTTTTTGTGTAACTGGTGAATGTTAATGGCTTCTACACTGTCCTTTCTCCATAGTAGATCTTCCCAAGAGTCAGGAAGCTGTGTGGAATTTCGGTCAGTTGCTGGAGATATCCATTCTGGCTATGTATCCAGACTAGGGTAATAATGACAAGGAGATTTAGTGCTCAGGTTTCCTTCCAGGAAGAGAACTCAAGTGAGATCTCGATTTATCTCTTGGCCTGCAAAAGTCCTCCCCCACCCCCCATTTTAAACAGTGAGCCACAGTACAGCTCTGAATCCCTAGCTTTAGCTTGGAGCCAGTATCAAAGAGAATTCCAGAAGGTTGGCCACATCTTTTTCCTTGGGATACAGTTACTGGGTTTAAAGGGCAGCAGGCTCCTTTGGGGAAGACTGAGAAGATGTCCACAGGGATATTACGTGTCTATGGAGCAACAGTCCATTGTCAAGGGTTCCAGGCCTCCTATTCACCCTGGAGCTTAGGGACTGTCAACTGTCAGGTACAGGGTTGGAGAGAAGTGTGGGTTGTGTTGAGGGTCAGGTCTTGGCCTGCCTAAGTTATAGTCCAGCAGGAGAGCCAAAAATTATACATGGAAATGTTTAATGTCTAATTGCATTGCAAGACATCATGATATGAACACGGAAACTGGGAGAGCATGTACCCTGGCCCAGTCAAGAAAGCTTCCAAGGAAATAACATTTAAACCAAAATCTGAAGGCTAAATAGCTGAAGAATCAGGGTACAAAAAGCATGACATTATACTCCCAATTTTTGTCCCAATTTTATTTTAAAAATTGGATGTTTATACATGTAATTGGGGTATCCCTCTACTCAGTTTGGGGAACATCATTTCTATTCTGAGAACTGATCAAAGTACAATGTGATTGTTTATATGCAATATGCACATATGCATAGAAAATGTCTAGAAAGCTACGTAAGAAAGTGTTAATGGTGGGTATCTCTGCAAGGTGGAGTTATAAGTGGGTTTTTTCCCCAAATAAATTGTTCTACAATCATTCTTCACATACACAAAAAGGCAGTTACGGTTTTTGTCATAAGAAAAAGAAGACTCGTTTGTTTTCTTAGAGAGAAGCCTGTATATCGATTTTTAAGCCATTTGACCCCTTGACTCTCACCTCCAGCTGGGTCTGGCTGTACAAGTCTCTGCATTACACCTGTCATCATGAACTTCCAGAACTGAAATCTAAACCCTGGGAGCAGTGAGTAGCATCAGATTTGCCCAGGACTGTAGCATTTAGGACCCTAGTCCTGAGCCAAGGGCAGCAGCTCTGACACTGGGCAGGCGCTCAGCTTTCTGACTTTTTGGCACATCTGGCACTGGCTGCTGCCCAGGCAGTATGAGCCCTGTGGTCAAGTATCCCTGGGAGAAACAGGCCATCAGAGTCCCCGTATGTATCTGCCCCCTCACCTAGGAGATTGGGGTGGGCTGTTGTTGTCCAAAACTTCACTGGTCTCAGATACAACAAATTCTTGGGCCAACAGCTTAACCATTTTTGCACTGAGGATCATCAAAACATCTTGAACTCTTTCTCTAGTATTTTGGGTTTGTCAAAACTCTCAGTCATGCTTGGCTGATTAATTCTAAATGCACATGGCTTAAAAAGAAGCAAGGGGAGAGCAAATGGGATCCTTATGGTTTTCATTCATTCACACCTAATTCAGCCAGATGTGGGAGAAATCTGGGGGAGGAGTACCAGATGCTCTGCCTTCAGTCATGGAGTATTCCATCAAGGTAGGAGGCTGACAGGGACCTGGGCGCTCCCTAGCCAGAAAACCTGGATTCTTGTCCAACCTTTGCTAAGTTCCTTCTCTTGTGCCAGGCCCTGGGCTAGGCACTGCAGACACAAGGTGAGCCATGCACATTCCCTGCCCTCCAAGGATTCAAAGTACAATGTCAGAGATGAGTATATAAGCAAATAATTCCCCTAAAGAGTGTCAGAAACGTACAGGATATAGTGGGACATCAAGGAAGAGGGATTCCGTTCTGCCCAGAGTGTAAAGAAAGCTTCAGAGATGAAAATAATGCTAATGCTTGCCCTTTACTGAGTACTCGTCATGTTTATTCATTTCCCAGGGCTGCCTTCACAGATTGCCAAAAACTGGGTAGCTTAAAACAACAGAAATGTATTCTCGCAAGTTCAGGATGCCAGAAATCAAGGTGTCAGCTGAGTTGGCTCCTTTTTTTTTTTTTTTTTTTTTTGCGGTATGCGGGCCTCTCACTGTTGTGGCCTCTCCTGCTGCGGAGCACAGGCTCCGGACGCGCAGGCTCAGCGGCCATGGCTCACGGGCCCAGCCGCTCCACAGCATGTGGGATCTTTCCGGACCGGGGCACAATCCCGCATCCCCTGCATCGGCAGTCGGAGTCCCAACCACTGCGCCACCGGGGAAGCCCGAGTTGGCTCCTTTTGAAGCCTCTAAGGGAGAGTCTGTTCCATGTTTCTCTCCTAGCTTCTGATGTCTCCCAGCAACCCTTGGTGTTCCTTGGCTTGTAGCTGCATCATTCCAATCTCTACATCCTCCTTCATCATACAACCTCTCTGTTCTGTGTGTCTCTTCTTCTTGTAAGGATACCAGTCTTTGGATTTAGGACACACCCTCAATCCAACACAATATCATTTCAAAGTCCTATTTCCAAATACATTTAAATTCACTGTACAGGGAAGTTAGTACTTGAACATATGTTTCTGGAGGACACAGTTACACTACACCACATTTCAGCCCCTTACATACATTATATGATTTAATTCCCACAACAACCCCATGAGGCAGGTACTATCATTAGCCCCGTTTTATAGATGAAGAAACAGAAACTTAGAAAGGTAAAAACCACACAGCCAGTAAGACAAAAAGCATGGTTTGAACACAGGTCAGACAGACTCCAAAGCCTTGTCCTTAGCCAGTGTGTTACTCTCTGGAGTTGAGTCTTGAATGGCGGCTAGTTGTTTATCAGGGAGAGGACAAAGTACCTTGGAGTTACTCTTTTCAAGGAGACAGAGCTGCTAGGACAAAGTCTTGCAGGAGGGAGTCCTTGTCTTGAATCAGACACTGAGTCACTGTGACTTGGGGCGAGCCACTTTTCCTCTCTGACTGAGATGCCCGACTGCCTCCTGTCCTTTTCACACCACTGCTGGAGCCACGTGACTCACTTTGAAAGATTCGGCTGTATGCCAGACTCTGGAACCTGTCATGCCCCTCACCAAAGGGACCTTAACTCAGGACTCTCCACATTAAATCAGCCTGCCTCTAATGCCACTCCAGCAGTGAACCCCTGTGTGGCTGAACCTCCTTCTTATAACAATGATGACTAAAATGTAATGAGAATTTTCTACACACCAAGGCTATGCTAAGTGTTCTACATGCTTTGTTTTATTTAATACTCACAACAATGTAAGGAGGAAGGTACTATTACTCTTCCCAGTCCATGGATGAAGAAAGTAAGGCTTGGAGAATTTTCCACTTGCCCAAGATCATATAACTATTAAGTGACAGAACTGAAATTCAAACTCATGAGTTCTGACCCCATAATGTACACTCTTGATTACTAAACAACCATATTCTGCACTTGTCTAATTCATCTCTCCCTTCAGCACTCAGCACAGGACCTGGCATGTAGCCACCATGGCCAGACCTCCCTGCCCTGGAGCAAAATTTTTCTACATCACCAATTTCCCATCACCATGCTCTCCAGAGACCTTTCTTCCCTGTGGACCAGGACTGGATGCATCCCTGAGTTTGAGCTCACTTCTGAAAGCTCATGACTCCCATGTTTGGTCTAGTCTCCAATTCCAGGACCCTACTTTTCAGGCCCGTTCCTCTACAGACCCAGTAATAGTGCCTCGTCCAAAAAATGCAGCCTCAGATTCTTCACTTGGGAAAAGAGTGTGTTGAATCAGGTGAGCTTTGAGTTGAAATTCTATTTGAAGTCATGGTTTATCCATGCCAATCAAAGTGAACCCATTCTCCAGTCAATTAAGTGAATTACATAGATATTTTTAACTAAAAGATTTTCCTTGTCTCTGGGTTACATGGGTAGCATTATGGCATGTTGTCTCACTTGTGTGTTTAATGTTCAATGGAGAGTGAAGTAGTGAAAAAGAGCAGTGAATTTGGAATCAGACCATTTGGGTTCAAATGAAGATGCAGTAATCAGCAGTGGGACTTTAGGCCGGTACTTATCTCAGTGGTTTTTAATTTTGTCATGTATGAAATGAAGACATAAATACCCTGTGAGGCACCTGTGAGGGTGCCTGACCAGACAGCAGAGCACTGGAGGCAAGAGTAAAAAGAAGAGGACTATCACTACCCACCTATTAGAATGGCTGGAACATATAGGTATCTGAATCACTTTGCTGTACACTGGAAACTAACACAACATTGTAAATCAACTCTATACTTCAATTGGAAAAACAAAAGAATGGCTAAATCTAAAATACTGACAACACCAAATGCTGACAAGGATGTGGAGCAATAGGAACTTTCATCCATTGCTGGTGGGAATGGAAAATGAAACAGCAACTTTGGAAGACAGTTTGATGGTTTCTTATGAAGTTCAACATAGTCTTATGATGATCTAGCAATCATGCCCCTGGGTATTTACCCAAATGAGTTGAAAACTTAAGACTATACAAAAACCTGCACATGAATATATATAGCAGCTCTATTCATAATTGCTAATACTTAGAAACAATCAAGATATCCCTCAATAGGTAAATGGATAAACAAACTGTGATACATCCATATAATGAAATATCATTCAGCAATTAAAAGATATAAGTCTATTAAGCCACAAAAAGACATGAAGGAACCTTAAATACATATTGCAAAGTGAAAAAAGCTGGTCTGAAGAGGCTACATACTATATGATTCCAACTATAAGACATTCTAGAAAAGGCAAAAATATAAAGACAATAAAAAGATCAGTTGTTGCCAGCAGTTCAGGGGGAGGGACGGATGAATTGGAGGAGCACAGGGGATTTTTGAGTCAGTGAAACTATTTTGTATGATATTGTAATGGTGGATACATGACATTTGTCAAAACTTATAAAAGTCATAGAATTGTACAACACAAAGAGTGAACCCTAATATAAACTATGGACTTTAGTTAATACTAATGGATCATTATTGGTTTATCAATTGTAACAAATGTACCACAGCAATGCGAGATGTTAATAACAGGGGAAATTTCGGTGGTGGGGGGGGTGTATAAGGGAATTCTCTGTATTACCTGCTCAAGTTCTCTGTAAACCTAAAACTGCTCTAACAAAGTGTCTAGAATGAATGAATGGATATGTGGATAGGTGGGTGGATGGATGGATGGATGGAGAGAGAGAGAGAGAGAGGCAAGAAACATGTATCCACAGCCAGCCTGGGGGTGTATTAAGAAGGTTGAAGCAGAAAGTGTCTTCTAAGAAGCGAAGGGACTGAGAATCAATCAGGAAAGGAGTAGGTCCTCCCCGTGGATACTAAGGCATATCATCACCAGTTTTGCCTGTTTTCAGAAACTATTGGGTGGATATTTGTCTGTTTCTCATCTCCAGCACTGGCGTCATGAAAGAGGCCAGGCATACAGATATATGTAAGACACAGTCTAGATCCTCAGTGAGCTCATGTTACTGAGAAGGCTTTAGACACACAGCATAAGGTGCAAGGAAATGAAATGGAGCTTGGGAGGCTATGAGGGTGGAGAGGGGAACCAGAGACCTCAGGCTTCCAAACATGGGTTCAGAAACATGTGAGTTATTAAAGAAATGTACAGCCTGAGCTCAGAGTCCAACGCAACCACTCCTCCCCAGCACACAGCTCAGGGCAGAGGCTTTGGCGAGGTAAGTGGGGAGATCTGGGCTGGGACACGTGCCTGGATGCAAGCAGCGATGCAGTTCCTGCAGCCTGGGTATTGCCAATGCATTTTCTCAGGGAGCCACAGCAGCCGTGGGCTCTGCTCGTGGTGGCTTTGCTCGGAGCCAGGACAATGGACTGCAGGTGCACAGAGCCCCACATCCCTTTTGGTGCCCTTCTCCCTGCCCTCGCCACCCTTTTGCCTCTTTCCCTAGTCTATGCTTCTTGGAGAACATTTTATCAGCTCTCACTTGGAGGAATCAGGGAGACATTGCTGTCGAGGCTCTTGGCTCTCATTCTAATCGGAGCCCATGCCAGGCCCTCCTATCGTGGGACCCCTGTCACCCCTAATACGGCAGCCCTGTGGGCTCCTGCACTGCACTGGCCACATCGTCCATACTAACGCCTATCCAGCTTCTTCCGCTGGCCACTGGGCTCTTTTCGTATATGGGAAGAAGTGGAAAATGCTGCTTCCCACTCAGGGGTCAGTACCTCCTATCTGTTTCACAGCAGACACTGTGCTTGTGACTCTGCAAAGGGTAAGTCCACGTGCCAGGACATCTGTCGCTGTGGCCTTCTTTCCTTCTGCCCACCCCCCAAGAGTGCCCTACGTTCTTGCCACAGTGAACCAACTTGGCCCCTAGACGGGACATACCCTAGCATGCCTCTGGGCCTTTGCTCATGCTGTTTCCTCTTTCAGGAGCACCTCGCTTCCCCTTCAAGCTCCTACTTGTCCTTTAAGACCCACCTAAAATGTTATCTCTCTGCAGATCTCTCCCAGGTCACCCAAAGTGACTCACCCCTGGTTCTGAGTTTCTAAAAGTCTTTCTTCTTATGTAAAGCACTTGCATCACATTTGTTTTCATTCTCTTCTCCCCCAAATAGACTCACGTCTTCATTTCTATTTCCCCAGAAGAGAGCAGAGCGACTGGCACATAGTATAAGTTTACGGCATGGATGCACAGGCAAGAGGGAGTTAAATGTGATTTCACTCCAAGAGTATGGACACCAGCAGAGCAGATGGAAACCATTTGGGAAATGCAGCTCTTCCTCTCCAGCCCCACCCTCTCCAGCCCGGGCTCTACCTCCCCAGCGTCCCACCTGAGGTTGAAACACCCCACGTGGGCAATGCCCACTTTAAAGCAGGTGTGGTGGCCTCTCACCTAGAAGCCAAAGCATGTTCTCTGAGTTCTTCTGCACATTTCCCACTGCTGATCTGATTTCCAATGTGGACTACCCTTGGGCTAATAAGAGCTATTTAGCCCTTGAATTCTCGAGGCTGCCTTCCCTCCAGTAGAGACGGAAAATGGAGTACTCACTCATCATCAGCCAGCACCAGGGAGCCCTGGGCCAGACTGGACATGGAGATGAATGGAACCCAAGCTCTACCCTTGAGGAGCTCACCTTCGAGAGGGGTTGGCAGCCTAGTGAACAAATACACATAATACAGTGTGGTTCAAGGCAGAAATAGAGACACAGATGTAGAGAACGAACAAACGTACGGACACCAAAGGGGGAAAGTGCGGGAGGGGGTGATGAACTGGGAGATTGGGATTGACATGTATACACTAATATGTACAAAACAGATAACTAATAAGAACCTGCTGCATCAAAAATAAATAAATAAAATAAAAGTTTTTTAAAAATTGGATTAATCACAGTCCTTAGTGATGACATAATCTCAGCTTTGGTTCAGTCATGGCCAGTTTTGTCCGTCTGCCATCTGCCTATTCATTATAGTGAACTACTAAAATTGCCATTTTTGAAGATCAAAGGAAAAAAAAATACAGTGTGGTTCAGGATGAAAAAGAAGAACTGCCAACGCAGGGAGCAGGGAAGTGAGGGTGCATGTAGGAGGATCAAAGAAAAGGCATCTATCCAGGCTTGAAGTATTCAAGGAAGGCTTCCTGGCGGAGGCAACACCTAAGCATGTGCAAACACAGGACCTTAAGACAATTTCAGATCCAGACTCTTGGGGGGTCTGGGGAGTCCCCAAGGCAATGTTAGGAACGGGGATATGATGCTGTCATGTACAGACCCCAGGGCCTGCCAATTCTACAGGCAGGAGAGGCCCATGGCATAAAATTCTTCAACAGTTGCCTAGGCTTCTGCTGTTCCTACTGCTGGTGCCTCTCAGGCTCCACAGCTCAGAGCCTCAGGATTCAAAGCTCTCTAGTTCTTGGCCACATTTCTCATTTTTAGCCTCTTCAAAAGGTCTGACCACAGAGGCCTTGTCAGATATACCATGTGTTTTAGAATCAGCATAGGCAGGGGAGTCATTTCACTGGGTTTAATTCATTGCTGGGTGTGTGGCCTTGGGCAAACCACTTAAGCTAGCCTCAGTTTCATGATCTATTAAAGGAGGATAGTAATAATATCTCCCTTATGGTTGTTGAGGTGATGAAATGAGATACAGGATGGAAACCTCATCTTTCAAGCCTCTTTGTCTCCCTTGATCACATCATGCTCTTTTCTGCCCTCTAACCTGTCTTCCCTCGGCTAGAAGGTTCTACCTCAGTTTACCTGTTTAGTTCCTCGTATCTTCCAGGACCACCCCCTTGAGGTCACTCCTCAGGACAGCTTCCCTTGACACCTCAGACCCAAGTCCCTTGTATCACAAAGGCTCACAGTCCCTAGAATTTCTTTTACATCAGACTCAATGAACCTGAACATCAAAAGGTCATGACATCTTTGCCAGCCAACTGTAAGAGCAAGGACATTGATCTCTCTTGTTCAATGCTGTATCTCCAACTAACTCACAGTGTCTGGTACACAGCAGGTACTCAGTAAACATCTACTGGATGAATGAATAAATAAATAAATGAGAACTCAGTGTTGATGGATATTACTAACAATACTATATTCTCAGCCCACCACTTACTAGCCACGTGACTTTGTTGCTTCACCTGTAAAATGGGAAGAATGAGGGCTTCCCAGGTGGCGCAGTGGTTGAGAGTCCGCCTGCTGATGCAGGGAACATGGGTTCGTGCCCCGGTCCGGGAAGATCCCACATGCCGCGGAGTGGCTAGGCCCGTGAGCCATGGCCGCTGAGCCTGTGCATCCAGAGCCTGTGCTCCGCAACGGGAGAGGCCACAACAGTGAGAGACCCGTGTACCACACACACACACACAAAAAAAATGGGAAGAATGAATACTCAAAATGACCCTGCAAAATAGCTCTTGACTTAATGTAGATAAAATGTTTATCTCATAGTGTTAAAAATAAGACAACGTGGGGGCTTCCCTGGTGGCACAGTGGTTGAGAGTCCGCCTACCAATGCAGGGGACACGGGTTCGTGCCCCAGTCCGGGAAGATCCCACATGCCACGTAGCGGCTGGACCCGTGAGCCATGGCCACTGGGCCTGAGCATCCAGAGCCTGTGCTCCGCAACGGGAGAGGCCACAACAGTGAGAGGCCCATGTACCACAAAAAAAAAAAGAAAAGTGTATATATATATATATATATATATATATGACAACGTGCCCCAAATGGAGTTACTTATGTTAAGCCCCATATCTTACCAAACCAAGACTTAACTTAATTCCAGTTTTGGCTCTCCCAGAAATGGAAACTTAAACCAGTCAATCAGAAATTGCCTGACCAGCACTAGTTAGGTAATCTGCCTGAGAGACCCCTGCCATCCCTTAAAGAAAAGTACCTTTGTAATCACCAGTCTGCTTTTGCCTGCTATAACTTCCTTGTTTCTAGTCCCTTCTGCCTATAAAAGTCTTTCATTTCATACAGCTCCTTGGAGCTCCTTTCTATGTGCCAGATTGGATGCTGCCTGATTCAAAATGATTTTTGCTTAAATAAACTCTTAAAATTGTTAACACGCCTCAGTTTATCCTTTAACAGGTGGGAATCAACAAACGATGGTGACTCTTCTCATCTTAAGGGCAAAGGGGAACTAGGGCCTCTCTTTCAGAACCCAAAAGGATCCTTTCCAAAGGTCAGAAGAATATTGTGTGATCCTCACCCCCATATCACCTAGCACCCTCCAGGAGATGTTTGAAGGTAAAAAGATGCCCCTGGCCATGCCAGGCCTGCCGCCTTGACAACCAAGGCTGCCTCAGCATGGGGGCTGCTTCAGATCTGCACACTCCTGCTTCTGGCCAGAGCAGAGAGGCAGAGAGGGGATCACTGGCAACAGCCCTGTGCAGATTCATCATTTCGAATCCTTGTCCTTAACATATGTTTTCGATCGCAAAAAAAACACGGCTTTCTGGTTTCCATTACCTTTGTTTCATTTTAGAATGTAATGTTTTTTATAGCCTGGGGAAGGGAGGGAGATGCAAGCGAGCCAGTGAGAGTATGAGCTTATATGCTTTAATGTTTCCATCAGAAGAGGGATGAGAAAGCCAAGAAACCAGTGATGGCAGGCTTGCCTCTGACTCCTTCAAGTCGATCGATGGTTGATTCCCCAGGCATTTATTGAGCACCTACTCCGTGCACGTAGCAAGACAGGATAAAAAGATGACCCCCACAGGGTCCCTGCTGTCGGGTAATTTGCAACCAAATGAAGCAGATAAACTGGCTCACAGCAGCATAATATGGGACAGATTTTTCTTCTGGAAGGGAAGAGGAAGAAGCAGGGAGGGAGGAAAGGAAGGGAAAGAAAAGCATGAAGGGAAGGCGAGGTAGGAATGGAAGGAGAGAAGAAAGAACGAAGGAGGGGTAGGAAGAGGGGAAGGAAAGAAACTAACATGTATTCGTGACTTCCTGTGCGCCAGGCACTGGGCTAAGGCTCTTACATCTTGTATTTTATTTAATCCTCATAACAGCTCTTTAAGGAAACCTCATTTACCATTTTACAGGTGAGAAAACAGAGACTGAGGTCTCACAGCCGGTAGAACAATCTGGAGGTGTTGCACAGGCCCCAGAGCTGGTGGAGCCAGACCAGCTCTGCTGCACAGACCAGAGGCTCCTTGCATGCATGAGGGACCCAGAGCCCCAGGGCCTCTCGCTCCTTGAAGGCCGCCCAGAAACACAGAAGGTTAAAATCGATGGAACTTAGAGATCATTAACCCAAGCCACTCACGGAGAAACTGAGATCCAAAAAACAGGGGGCCACTTGCCTGGGGTCCTGTGGAAGGTTCGTAGAAGCCCTGGGGTCCAGTCCTTCCCACCAGAGCCCACGGGGAAGTCAGCAATGCCAATAGCCATGGTATTTATTGTTCCCAGGCTGTGGAAGACTGCAGTCCACCCTCCTCGCTCTATCCCATTCTGGCTCAAGCGATCTCAGGTCTGCTGAGCAGAAAGGTTTGTTTTGGCAGAAAGCTGGGTGCTGTCCAGCTCGATAATTACCCGTGTTAACACACCATTATGTGTGTCATTAACAGACTTGGCAGCTGGGACTTTGCTTTTTTTTTCTTTACATTTTCTTTTTATTTTTATAGAAAGAAATTTTATTCTTTTCATTTTCGAAGAATAGAAAAATAAAATGCAACCCCCATGTGTGAATCAGAGGGACCAGCCACACAGGTGCATGCTGACTCTGACTGGAAAACGAGCCTTTACCGAAAGCAGGTCATTGCTGCCCAGGATAAAGCTCACCACTTTGCTGTTGAAGGAGGCTCTGTCTGTCATCATGAGTGGGGTTTGCTGCTCATGGCCAGGGGCCCCACGTCCAGCCTTTCCTCTCATGCCTCACCAACACCTCCTCTATACCAGCCTAGCTGATAGCACTGAAAAGATAAGGGCTATGAGCTCAAACAGACTTGAGATTAAAGACCGGCTTCATCACTCAGTGGCTTGTGAGATCTTGATGGAGATTTAATCTATCTGAACCTCAGTTTCCCCATCTGGAAAATGGGGGTAACAATGAGATATCATATATCATCCTTTGCTCCATTTATGTCATGCTCAGAAACTCACTGATTTAAAAAAGGAAATAAAAACATTTTAAAATAAGATTGTGCTCCTATGATTTAGCAGGCCTTGTTCTAAGTACTCAGAATAGAAAGATAAATCAGACACAGGCCTTGCCTTCCAAAAGCTTACAAAAGGCTCACAGGGAAGCTAGACATAAAGAAATTTAATCATTACTCCACACATACACACTAAGCCAATGTTAACCCAACTCCAGTGCTAATACCCTGGTCCAAGCCACGTGTCCTCTTGCCTTGATCCCTGCAGTTGCCTCCTAACTGGGCTCTGGGCTCCTCCCTTGCTTCTCTACAGTCTGTTCTCAAAAGAGGAGCCACCGTGAGCCCTTAAAACACC
This sequence comes from Mesoplodon mirus, assembly GCF_964341445.2. Taxonomy (NCBI): domain Eukaryota; kingdom Metazoa; phylum Chordata; class Mammalia; order Artiodactyla; family Ziphiidae; genus Mesoplodon; species Mesoplodon mirus. The sequence continues at coordinate 49,773,463 of NC_138978.1, read as the reverse complement.
AGTCCGATTATGTCACTCTCCTGTTCACAACCTCCTGACGGCTTCCCTAAACTTAGGGGGAAAACATCTAAAGCTCTTAGACTGACCTAGAAGGTCTTAGGATCTGGGCCCTCACGTCCATTGCCCCCCTCCCTCCCTCGGCCCCAGCCATAGTGGTCTGCTTGCCAACCACGGAGAACACTTAGAAGCTCCCACTTTGAATTCTTTATTCTCCCCCCGGATCGGTGTTCCCCTAGTTATCTGCACATCTCCTTCCATCACTTCACTCAGGCCCCTGCTCAAATGTTACCTCCTCAGAGAGGCCCTCGAGCCACAATAGCATACCCATGGCCTGCTTGCCCTTATTTTGCTTTACTTTCCTTCATAGACTTATCGCTTCCTGAATTATATATTGATTTGTTTGTTTTCTGCCTTTCTCACCAGAATACAAAGGCCCAAAGAGTAGATTTTGGAACAGCACCCTGCACTGTGTACTCAATAAACATCTATTGGGCAGAAAAATGAATGCACAAAACAAGACATACTATGTGCCGGGTACTATGCTAAGCACTGATGAGACCAAATGGACAGAGGCCTACTTTCCTGGTCTGTGTGGGGAGGAGGACAGACAGAGCTCTTTAGGAGCCCTGAGGAGGTACCTGATCCACCTGTGGAAGGTCAGAGCCAGGGAATCCTTTCAGAAATAAAATATCTATAAACCCAGTCTTAAAGAATGAGTTGGGGTACAGATAAAGGTAGGAAAGTTGGGGATAAGGAGAGGGCATTCTAGACAGAGGAAACAGTATTAGAAAAGGAATGCAGGAAAGAAACATCTTGGTGTGTTTTGAAACCCACAAAGATTCCAGTTTTGCAAGAGCTATACGTGTGTGTGTGTGTGTGTGTGTGTGTGTGAGTTGGGGGTGGGTGCAGAATAACAAGAGAGGAAGCTGGAGACATAGAAAGGAACAGATCATAGAAGGACTTCTATGTCGGTTGAGGATATGCAATCTTATCTTACAGTCTAGGGAAAGCCATTAAGGAAGAGTGTCAGGGTCAGATTTGGGTTTTAGAAAGATCCTCTGACCAACTGGTAAAGAACAGATTCAGGGGAGGTCAGGATGAGAATCACGGAGATGAGCTAGCTAAAGTAAAATAACAACAATAAAAATTAGAATAGAAAAAAGTAGGTTTTGCTTGCTATAACTCCAACTATCTTCTAAAAAGAACAGATCCATTAAATGGGAATGGGACCTCCTTTTCTGCTAAGAACGTCTATGATTTTGGTTATAGAGTTTTGAGGACAAGACCTGTGGAGAGCTGAATTCTCTGCATGACAGAAGGAAACAATCTGGAGTTTCCCAAAGGATCTCAATGGGAAAAAAAAAAAAGGAGAAAAGGAAAGAGGAACCAGCAAGACAATGTGATACCAGCTACTGAGCAGAGTAAATTTCCAATGAGAAAAACCCAGTAGCAATGGAGTTTTTTAAAAACAGGAGCAGGTAATTTGCGATTTCAAGTAGCTTGCTAATTAATGAGGGTTCACATCAGGGTATGGTGGAATCACTGGTATAAAGTACCCCTGCCATCAGAGAAATGAAAAACCATAAACTGGACAAAACACAGAAGGCAACAGTTTTCTGGCATTGGACAATAGGCAGCACAAGACTGGGATGTCTGCAAGGAGAGGAGTTCACAAGGTGAGCCCCAGCATTGCCCCAGCTCTCTGTCTGGGAATGATTTCCCCCACTGCAGAGCAGAGAGCCAGAGTCTGGGCAAAACATGATAGTTCTAATGATCTGAGGAGGTAGAAATCAGAGATCAGAGCAGCTGAAATGGCTGGAATGTCAGGAAAGGCACAAGAGAGGCATGAAGTGCACAGATAGGGGTCTTCAGAAGCTTGGAGGGGTGCCCTATAAAGTCCTGAGCTGAAAGCTAGACTATGCATATGTTCAGGGCGAGAGTACACAGGCTTGCCAGAGAAGAGCTACAACAGGGCAGGGAACAGAACAGGGATACCAGAAGTCAAGCAGTGCTAGAGGACAGAAGAGGTACAGTTCAGCCATAGAGGAGAAATCTTGTTCACACCCAGGCCTCCAGCTGAGACATGAACTTGATGACAACATAAGAATAAGGACCACACCCTAGAGTAAGGCACACTCTTTTTTTTTTTTTTTAAGTCTATTTTATTTATTTATTTTTGGCTGCATTGGGTCTTTATTGCTGAGCACGGGCTTTCTCTAGCTGCAGCAAGCGGGGGCTACTCTTCGTTGAGGTGCGCGGGCTTCTCGTTGCGGTGGCCTCTCTTGTTGCAGAGCACGGGCTCTAGGCGCATGGGCTTCAGTAGTTGTGGCTCGCAGGCTCTAGAGCAAGGCTCAGTAGTTGTGGCACACGGATTTAGTTGCTCCGTGGCATGTGGGATCTTCCTGGACCAGGGCTCGAACCTGTGTCCCCTGCATTGGCAGGCAGATTCTTAACCACTGTGCCACCAGGGAAGCCCCCAAGGCACACTCTTGATAATCACTGGCCATTAGAAATTTCTGCAATGTTGTTAATGTTGAGCTGTCCAAAATGATAACCATCAGTTACATGTAGTTATCGAGCACTCAAAATATGGCTAGTGCAACTAAGGAAACAAGTTTTTAATTTATTTCATTTCACTTAATATAAATTTAAATAGCTACATGTGGGGACTTCCCTGGTGGCACCGTGGTTAAGGCCAGGCTCCCAATGCAGGGGGCCCAGGTTTGATCCCTAGCCAGAGAACTAGATCCCACATGCATGCTGCAACTAAGAGTTTGCATGCCACAACTAAGGAGCCACTGAGCCGCATGTAAGGAGCCCACGAGCTGAAACTAAGGAGTCTACCTGCTGCAACTAAGACCCGGCACAACCAAGTTAATTAATTAATTAATTAATTATTTAAAAAAATAAATAAACAGCTACATGTGGCTGTCATGTTGCACAGAACACTTCTGATCCCACCAAAAAAAAAAAAAAAAAAAAGGCCTAAAGCCATGATATCCACAATGGACAAAGATTTGGAGGTTGGCCCCATCAAGTCAGAGTTGCTTGAGAAAGATGGGCTTTCCACAGATCCTCCATATCAAAACCTACCAACAGTCAAGGTGATGAGCCAGTCTAAATAGATTTATTCTGATAAGTTAAAGATACATTTTGTTCACTCTAGAGCAACCACTAAAAAGTAATAAAAAGAAGTATTGATGAGAAGCCAAATAGAGAAAACAAAGTGAAATTCCAAAAATACATACAATTAGGAAAGGAAAGGAACATTAGAGAAACAACAACAACAAAAAGAACAAATGAAAACAAATAACAAAATGGTAAACTTAAATCCAAACAGAATGATAATATTATTAAATGTAAAACTCCCCACCTAAAACAACAGAATGACAGACTGGATAAAAAAGCAAGATTCAAGAATATTCTCTCTATAAGGGATGCACTTTAAAATCAAAACAAATATACTGAAAGTATAAGGATGAAAAAAGACATATTATGTGTTATGGACTTAATTGTATCCCCTCCCCCCAAATATATATGTTGAATCCCTAATGCAATGTGACTATATTTGGAGATGGCACCTTTGGGGGGTAACTAAGGCTAAGTGAGGTCCTAATCCAGTAGGACTGGTATCCTTATTTTTACCTGTTTTATTCTTTTCTTATGTGGAAAGGAAAAAAACTACTTAATCAGGGATTATAATGCCCACACTACAGAGTGGTTGGGAAGGTTAGATGACATAATAGAGGATTCTTTTAAAATGTAAGCAACACCGAGCTGATCTCTCTGTGCTATGCGGCTGCTTCCCACTAGCTATCTATTTTACATTTGGTAGTGTATATATGTCCATGCCTCTCTCTCGCTTTGTCACAGCTTACCCTTCCCCCTCCCCATATCCTCAAGTCCATTCTCTAGTAGGACTGTGTCTTTATTCCTGTCTTACCCCTAGGTTCTTGGGTGGGATAGGGAGGGTGGGAGGGAGGGAGACGCAAGAGGGAAGAGATATGGGGATATATGTATATGTATAGCTGATTCACTTTGTTATAAAGCAGAAACTAACACACCATTGTAAAGCAATTATACTCCAATAAAGATGTAAAAAAAAAAAAATGTAAGCAACAATCTCGTCTTTCATCACAAAACCCTCAGAAGTAAAGATGAACATGGAGAGATGAGTGGGGAAGAGGGAGCAATGGGGTTTGTGGGGAGTCACGGGCAAGGTTTTATCATCAAAGCTTCCTGGGAGAGGCACAGGAAAGCTTCTGAGAAAGGTAAAGATAAGGAAATTTTGTGAAATGAAAACCTGGTTAAAGTTGAAAGAAGGAAAGAAAGAAAGGACGGGAGGGAGGGAGGGCAGGAGGGAGGGAGGGAGGAAGAAAGAAGGAAAGAAAGAAAGAAAAGGAAAAGAAAGAAATGGACTTCACTGGCTTCCCATCTCAGAGAAAATGCACAAACTGCTGAACTGGCCAATCAGGCGTCACGGGGTCACCGAGCCTGTGCTCCACTTCCAGCCCTGGCCCCTCTGCTCATCCGGCTGCCAGCACTCGGCTTCTGGCTGGTCCTTGAATCCAACAGGCACATCCCCGCATCATCGGGGCCTTTGCGCTTGCTCTTCTCCCTGCTGCCAAGCTCGCTCCCTCACCTCCTTCACACTCGTGCAGAACGTCACCCTCTCATCGGGTCTTACCTGACGGCCCCCCATTTGAAATCCAACATACAGACCCTATCCCTTCCTGTGTTTTATTTTTCTCTACAGCACTCAACATCTAACACACGATACACGTTACTTATATATTTTATTTATTTCCTGGCTCCTCTGCTAGAATATAAGTGCAAGAACATCAGATTTTGTCCATTCTGTTCACTGCCATATCCTGGTGCCTGAGACAGTGCACAGCACATACTAGGGGCTCAATGTATACAGCCCTCCCTCGATATCCAGGGAGTTGATACAGGACCAAAATCTGTGGATGCTCAAGTCCGTTATATAAAATGGAGTCATATTTGCGTATAACCTACACATATCCTCTAGATTACTTACAGTAATCAATAAATCATCTCTAGATTACTTACAGTGCCTAATAAAATGTAAATGTCATGTAAATAGCTGTAAACACAATGTAAACACTATGTAAACAGTTGTCAGAGTGGAGCAAATTCAAGCTTTCGGTTTTGGAAATGTCCGGAATTTTTTTCCTAATATTTTTCCACCCATGGTTGGTTGTATACACAGATGCAGAATCCACGGATATGAAGGGCCACTATATTTGTTGGGAGGAAAGAAGGAAAGAAGGAGGGAAGGAAGGAAGGGAGGGGGGAGGGAGGGGGGAGGAAGGGAGACATAAAACATTTTTCACATTTGCTAGCACATAGTAAGCCTCTAGTAGATGATCATTTTTATTACTAGATCTAGGAAATGAAGCCTAGAAAGAAAGAAAGAAAAATGCCTTGACCAAGGGCCATAGAAAGTTTTTGATGAGAACAGTGCTAGACCCCAGGTCCCCTGACTTGTACCATATAGTTAAGAAAACAAAAGTAAAAATAAAGAAAAAAAAAAGAAAAAAGCTTTGACTTCCTGTTATGCACCTGGCACTTTCCCGTTTAATCTGTATATTAGTTATCAGAGGTCAAGGTGTTATTTTAATTTTAATCCTGAGAACACTGATACTCAGAGAGGTCAAGTGACTTCCCAGGGTCACATAGCAGGTAAGTGGTGGAATCAGGATGCATACCCAGGCCTGTGATTTGAAGCCCAGTGGTCTTTTCCTAATAATGCAGGAGAGAGGTTTGGCAAAAGTGCCAACAGCTTGAAATGAAATCCATCACTCATAGGCCCAAATCCAAACCTCCCCTCATTTAGCCTCGGGCAGGTTTTCCTCTCAGCCTTAACCTTAAAGGGAAGCCTGCTGACACTTTGGCATCTGCCTTTGAAAGCCAGCTACCCATTTTTCAGACTCCTAAATTGCCTGTAAGAAGTGTTTCATTATTCTGTGTAGGTGACTTCAAGTACTGGGCCGTATTTCATGAAAGTTCCCCTTCAGGTCCAGGCCACAGGGCAGGTGACATTTCTGTCTCCAGGAAACCCCTGAAATCCACCTTCTGGATAATTCCATTGGAGACAAATTAGAATTGAAAGCAGCTGCCTGCGCTCTTTCACGTTCATGGGGAGAGACGAGTGGGTATGGGTGGCCAGGCACCAAAAAATTCGTTATTCTTCCATCACAGGGGAAATTGAGACCAGAGAGTAAACACAGCACCTTCCACCCATATATCAGTCATGGGCACTGAGAGGGAGGGGCCAAAAGGTGTCATTCCCAAGGCAGAAAGCCACCAGGAGGGCTGGGAGCCTCTCACCCAGAGCCAGGCCTGGTCAAAAACATAAACTTGATAGAGATCAGTGGTGCCTCACAGTGATGGGAAAGTCAGGAGGCCCTGATTCAAAACCCAGCTTGGTCATCACGTGGTTACGTGTCTTTAAATGTCACTACTTCCCTAAGTAGTTACCAGTGAACTGTGAATCCTTACTAGTTCTCTCATTCTGATTTCTGTCTCAATCAATACAATCAAGTCACATGAACTAGGAACATATTTACTATATAAAAGAACAATGAAGACAACAACCACGTCTTGACAACAATCAAGTCCGTTAGCGGGTTTTTCGTTGTAATGCCAAATCTTTCTCCATCCCAGCTATGTGTCAAGCGTACACCATTCTCCCCAAGGTTTATATGTTCTCATTTCCGTCCCTGAGGAAGTGCTAAAGCCAACACAGCCAGAGGTGATGGGAGGAGGATGTGGGTGGTGCCCTGGCAAAGCTGGCAGCAGTGAGGGGGGTAGGGGATTCCCTTGTATTGAGGGCCTTCTCTCTGCCAGGTGCCCGTGTTATTTCATTAAATCCTCAGGACAACCCCAACAGGTGGGCATGGTTATTCCTATTCTAAAGTGAGGAAATGGGGGCTCAGAGCAAGGAAGTGTGTTTCCCAAGATCATCAGCTCCTAAACAGGGACACTGGGATCCAAAGTCAGCTCTATGTGTCTCCAGTCTGTTTGCTTCACCCTTTGCAAGGTCCCTCAGAAAACTGGGTGAGAAGCTGTAAGTAACAAAAGAGTGTCACCACTTCCAGCTGAGGGGCTCTGGGAGCACTTCCTAGAGGAGGAGGCCTTTTTTGAATTAAGCCTGAGGTAAGTCGGGGTTTGGCCATACATCCCATCTCTCTCTCTCTCTCTCTCTCTCTCTCTCTCACACACACACACACACACACACACACACACACACACACACTCTTCTGCATAGACCCAGGGTGGCCCTCAACCACTGACCAGGCCGGAAGAATGTGTGTACACACTCAAAAGAGAGCTGTTGATTTAGTACTGGCGACTCTCCAGCCATGGAAGTGGGGGGGTTCCAGACACTTATTATTTCTTTTTTCACCAGCAGAAAACATCTGTCTCATGAAAATTATATTTGCTAAGAGACCACGGCATACCTGTCAGGAGCCCCGCAGCCCTCCCCCAAGCCTCCCTGACAGCAGAGGCTACAGCCTGTGCTCTGGTGGGACTGAAGTGGACCCCTGAAGGCTCTTGGCGCCCTCAGCTGAGTGGAAGGAAAGAAGGTGTCCTTGGACAGGGGCATCCCTGAGGACCACTGAAATGGAACTCGGGATTCTCGTGAAGAGAACTTTGACTCCACCTGAACTGCCTCTGGATCTCACTCAACTGACACATGTAAGTCACCTAGACAGAACTCATCTAACAGAGTAGAAGGAAACACGGTAGAAGGAAAGAAGGGTAAAGAGGCCTAAATTTTCGCAGACCCTAATATGTCCCAGCACTGTGCAAAATTCTCTCTCTCTCTTCCCCTCCTTTCCTCTAGAGACCATGACCCTCTTCATATCTTTCTACTATTTGGGGGGCCTACAGGAGACCAGAGAGGCAGCATGTTGTCCTACAAACAGCTTAGGTTTTGGAGTGATGTATCCAAGGTCGCACAGGGAAGCGGGGAAGACTGACACAGGATGCAGGTGTGGGGCTGCAAGTTCTATGTCCCTTAAACCTTACCCCACCACTTCCTCCAGCAAGTGGTCCCAGTTGACTGTAATGTCAAGGGCACTTACGGGTGTAGCGGAAAGATAAGAAGCACCCAGATTGGGAACGTTCTTGAAAACCAAGATGAGGAGATTGAGCTTAACCCAGGAGGCACTGGGGAGCCACTGAAGGTTCTTGAGAGGGAGGGAGAGTTTATCAGGTTTGTACTTTGGAGATCCACACATGATCCATTATAAAGGATACACACATGGACTCTACAGTACATAAAATCATTTTCAATTCTGGATACCTCAAGGGTGCTGGCTTACAGAGAGGTCCCAGAGACCCACCAGATCAGCAGACACTGTCAGTCACCTTTGTTGGGCTATGAAGAGACAGCATAGAGCCCACGGGTCCACTGATGGAGACTGAAAGGACTAAGCAGGCATGAACTGGGGGAAGTGCCAATGTCAAGCCTATTTCAGGAGCAGGGTCCACTTCTAGCCCTGGAACACATTTCTCTGAGACAAGGGGACATAGGCACATGGACCCTAGAATGAGCACTCTGAGTGACCTGGGGCCACTTGTTCCACTCTGGGACCTGCTTCACTCCAGGGTGGTCTGGGCATTCTGGACAGAAACCATAGCACTCCGCTGCTCTTAGATGAGCTTTCGGGGTCCAAGCACCTGCTCTGTGGCAGCTGTGTGTCAACCGCATACTGTACACCTACCTCTCTGGTTACTGCCTTCAGGGGCACAGGCAGGGGTCCTGCCCACACAGCTTCGCAACCTCTGTGCATCAGGGAGACTCTGGGCCCCGGTCCGAGCTCCACCATTCACGAGTGTGTGAATTTGGGCAAGTTACTTCATGTCCTAGTCCCTCTCTCTCTTTATCTATAAAGTAGTAGAATAACCACCCACCTTGGAGGGTGGCTGTGAGCAACCGAGGTAGTCCTTAAAGCACTGAGGGTGGTGTGAGGGCCTGCACGTGGAAAACAGCTCACGCAGGTTAGTCATTCATAACGTGAATTAGGGCTACATCAACAGAGCGACCCTAGAGGCCTGGTGAGATGCTGGGCAGTCAGGGGGAGGGTAAGAGGGAAGGTCAAGGACCATCCTCCAGGAGAGGTGGCATTTGATGCTGCCGGGCATGATGAAGGCTTATGGAGGAGCCCAGGGAAGGGTGAATGGACAGTAGAAGGAGGTGAGTGACAGTGGGAGGAAAAGGTAGATGGGCCCCAGCTTGTGGATGGCATCTCAGAACAGACTAAGGATTTAGACTTCGTCCAGAGGCAATGCGGATCCATCGAGGGGTAGGGACTTAAAAGTAGGGGCTGGCCTAATCAGACTTAAAGGGGACTGTGGCAAAGGGAAGAAGATAGACTAAAGGGACGATCACAGCTGCAGAGAGGCCAGACACACCAGAGAATGAACAAGGATGGTTGGGGCAACGGTGAAAGGAAGGTAGGAGAGGCTGAGAGGCCGCCTGAGGGCTTCTCAAGGGTTCTCGCAGCTCCCTTCAGGCTTGACATTCCAGAATTGTGGGATTCCTCCAAGACCCTCCACATGGCCGCAGCTGGGTAGCACACACACACCTCAGGGATCTCCTTCCAGTTCCCTGGAGATCAGAAGGCAAGAAGCCCTGCTGGGGGGTGGTCGGAAGCTCTGCATTGGCTTCGCTGTCTCCTCCCATCCCTCTTCCCCTTCTTCTTCTAAGAATCCAGGGAATTACAGAGCCAGAGCCGGCCTGGCCAGGGACTCAGAGGGGCCATCTCCAAATCCTAGGGGATCTGCACACCCACGAGGATAGCTCTGTCATCCCAGGTTGCATCAATCATTCCAATGGCCTTCATCCCAGCTGCGTGCAGCTCTCTCTGCTGTAAACACTGTTTGCTGCTCCAAGAGATTTGTCATACTTGGAGAGGCTCTGCCACAAAGGCCACTGGGACCTTGGTAAGGGTGGACCAAGGGGAGGATGAGGGAGCGTGGACTACGCAGGCCGGGGACTGGGTGGGAGATGCTCTCCCTGCTGGAGTCCTGCCCAAGGAGCTAAGCAGAAGGGAGCTGCTGTTGACTGAGCTGCTGGTGTCCTCTCAACTCATCACCCCAGCAGTGCAGCAAGGCAACTTTTGTGACTGTCCTTTTACCAAGATTAAAATTAGAACATCAAATGATTTGCCTAAATTTACACAGCTACTAAAATGCAGGCATGGATTCAGGTCCAAAATCATCAGCCTCTGAAGCTTATTCATTCATTTATTCATTAATTAATTCACTCATTCACCCAACAAAAATGTATCAAGGGCCTATTATATGCCGGGCCCTGTACCAGACACCAGAGGTACAAGTCAGACACATTTTCCACCCTCTTGCAGGAGAGACCAACAATACCAAGTTCATAAATGCATAAGATAATTCCAGATGGTTATAAATTGTGAAGCAAATGAAAGTGGGTGATGAGCTAGAGCAGGGGTTACTAAAATACAGCCCAGGGTCCTAATCTCACCCACGGTCTGTGTCTGTCTTTACATGGAACTGCAAGCTAAGAATGGCTTTTAGATTTTTAAAGGGCTATAAAGAAAGCAAAGGAGAATATGCAACAGAGATGGCACATGTTCCATGAAACATGAAATATTTACTATCTAGCCCTGTGCAGACAAAGTTGCCAACCCCTGGTCGAGAGAGAGAGCCTGGAGGGGCATCCTTGGCAGTGGGTAGGAAAGGCCTCTCTGTGACAGTGACTTTGAACTGAGACCCAACAATGGAAAAGAATCACCAAGTGAAAAGACCCAGGGAGAGAGAACAGCAAGTGAATGCAAAGGCCTTAGGGTAGAACTAAGCTTAGCAGGTTCAAGAAACAAAAAAGAAGGCCAACATTGTTCAAGCACAGGAAAGGAGAGGGGAAGTGGTACCAGGTGAGCTCATGGAGGGAAGCTGGGAGCAGATCATGTAGGGCTTTCTGGCTCAAGGCTGAGAGTGTCCTGTCCACTCAACCCTGCCTCTGGTGTGGCAAAATCAAATGTGAATCCAGCAGGTGTCAGGATAGGCAGGATCCAATCCAAGCACAGTAATAAGAATCCAGGTACAAGGGACACTTAAGTCAGAAACACGGTAGCACAAACTCCCAGGGAATGTGTTCACCCAGTGGTCAGAGGGTACCAGGAAGATGATCCAGGATGGACCGGGCTGCAAGAGCTTGGCAGGCTATCAGGACCCTTGCCAAACAAGCTGCCACTCAAAGAAGGCCTTGGGGTCCAACAGGAAATGAAGGGATAAAAATGAAGAGCCAAGGACAAGTGATGATGTGCTGAGGGTGATGGTGAAAACAGTGACTTCTCAAGCATCTGGCTACCCAGGCCTCACCACTGCACACAAATGCTGGGACATTGGCCACATGACTTAATACTGGCCCCCTCCCACCCTTGTATTCCCTCTCCTGGTCGGCAAGTTTCAGGAAACAGGTGGGACCAACCCAAAGAGAGGACGGCAAGAGTGATTCCTTCCAGAAGGAGCTCGTGAGGTGGATGCTGGCAGGACTGGGCAGACAGTGAGTGTATTGGGTTGATGGCTGGTACACACGTGGCCCTGGCATCCGTGCAAGCACACTGCAGGGGACTGAACTTGCGCTAAGTTCTCTGACCTCAGGGAGTGAGAGAGGCCATCAACGGTGTCGATCGCTGTAACAGTTTGTACTTTGGCCACCACTTAGTTGAAAATGGCTGTGCTCCTAAGCATGTCCCCAGGCAACGTGTGTTTTGTAATTTGATTTTTTTCCAAACAACTTTTATTGGGTTTTTTAAATTATTATTATTATAAGGGTGACACATGTTCCTTTCAGGAAAATCAGAAAATATACAGATACCAAAAAGAAGAAAATAAAAAACACTCACCCATCCACCCAGAGACTGCCATTGTTAATACCTTGAAGTCTGTTTTTCTAGACTTTTCTTTGTGCATATGTCATTTATTAAGTAAATGCAACCCAAATATCCTCTAGGTCTTACCAGGTCGGGGTCTCAACTCAGGAAGATGAATGGTCACACTGCTGACTTGATAGCTTGTACCTGTCTGTCACCAGGCCCCTGGACCCCTTTCCAAGGTCCCTCCCCCTGGTATCCCTGGACATCTTCGGGGGTGTCCCACGCATGCTCCCAAGCCAGTTCACGCTTTTGCCTGTGCCTGACACTGCTCACCTCCACGTCACCTTACTGTTGCTCCTCCCAGGCCACTGCCCCCAAGTTGCTCCTCCAGCTGGCTTTTCAGCTCAGGCGGTGCCCATCACCTTCATGCTCCTCTGCCTTGGACCACCCCAGCTCCCCTGGGGCAATTCTGCTTTGTCACTCCTGACTCTCAACCACTGCCCCTTCCCTGGGCCACATGGATGTTCCTGCCCTGTCACAGGAGAAATGCCTTTCCCATCTCTGCTCTTCCAGTGGGGTTGCCTAGGGTTTAAATACACAGTCCTTTCCATCCCTGGGGTGAACGAATCCTCCAGTGTCTGCATCCAGTACAAGTAAAGGACCTATCCTATATCTGGAACCATAACTCTGCTCCTAATCTTCTGAGAATGACCCTACCGTCCCTTGCACCTCAACTGGGCATCTCCCAGGAACTTTATAGCCTCCTCTGTAACCTCCCATCCCTCCCTCTCCCAGCCCCACCCCTGGCTAGTACCTGAAGGGGGGAAGGGATGGAGTCACCTATATTCACCTGACACCAGATTCCCTCAACACTGTGTCACACATTAAAAGGGATACAACATGCATAGAACCTTATAACCTTTTTTTTACTTGTCAATATATCATGGACATCTTTATCAGTTAAGTATGCGTCTACATCATGTTGAATGGTTGCATAGTACTCTGTTATATACATTTAGCTTAATTCATGTAAACAAACCCCTATTATAGACATCTAGTTGTGGCCAACATTTTCTATTACAAACCAAATGCAGCAATCTTACTTTTAAGTGAAAAACATCCCTCAGCAGAAATTCCTTATCAACCCTAGAGCTTTAGAAGAAATTCTCTTAGTCATCTATTGAATTCAACTGGGCTGAAGCACTACTTAACGTGCCATGCCTCGCAGCGTGCTCTGCACCGTACTGTCTTGAAGGGGGACACAGAGGTGAAGTTAAGGCAGTCTGCATCCTGAAAGAGCTCACAGTCTAATGCTAGACAGACACGGACAGAAATGACCTGATGGGAAGCAGAGTGCATGCTCCTGGTATAGGATGGCCCCAGGGAGTGTGCTTGGGGACATCAGGGCCAGGCATCATTCTGCCTTGGAAGAGCAAGGTGGAGGCAGCATTTCACCTGGGCCTGGAGGATGGCTGCGATTTTATTCAGGAGAGAGGACAGAGACAAGTGAGCTAGGAGAAGGTCAGAGCCGAGGTGTGAGAGCAGACAGGTGTGGGGCTCGGCAGGGGCAGGGAGGGGCCTGACTGGAGAACAGAGAGCAGTGAAAGAGAGTGATAGATACAAGTCTAGAAAAATACACCAGGACCAGGTCATGAAGCAATGTGGAGCCACTGATGATTTATCAAAATTAAAAGGTCATAATTAAAAGCATGATAAAAGATTTATCATAATTAAAAGCACTTATCATAATTAAAAGGTCAGGAGGAGCAGAATGGAAAGTTAAAGAGGAAAACTCAGCTTTGAGGGGATAGTCCTTAAACAATGGTTCCCACTATGTTTTTGGGGAAAAATTATGCTCCCCCAAATTTTTCCACTATGTCATTATCCTTATGCCAAATATTATCATCATATGAGTACAGAAATTACACTAAATATATTTTTATAATCCTAAAGCTGACCATGTTAATTTTGATCTACAATGAATACTAAAAACTAAAATTCTATACTTTCACTCAACCCAATATCTCAGTGGTTATTTTTCCTCATAGACAGAAAAGTCATGAATATTCCAGTCTATGTTAAGCCAGGAGTGCTCCTGGCAGTCCAGGTACACTGACCTTCCTTGTTACTGTTGCACCTCAGGGCCTTTGCACCTGTTATTCCCAAAGCCTGGAATTGTTTTTCCTCTTCATTTCACCTACCTAAATCCCATATATCTTTCAGATTTCATTTCAAGCATCACTTTTTCTAATCCTCCAAATCTGGGTAAGGTCTCCCTATCTTACGTTCTTGGGATAGTCAGTCCTTCTTTTTAGCATTTATCATAATTAAAATCAAATAATTTAATGGTGCATTCATGCTCATGCATTTAAGCTCAAGAGGTCAACATCTACCACTTGAATGTAAGCTCCATAAGGGCAGGAATTGTGTCCAAAGTGTCCTTGCACATAGAAGATACTCATTAGGTGTTTCTCAAGTGAATGAGTGTTACTCACAATCCAGTTATGTGTCCAAAAATTCTTGATAATTTCAAGATGAAAAAAATGCATTTTCTCAGGATGACTGTCAGGTAAAATTTTATAACAATCATGTCTTTTATTTGTATTTGCCTTTTCATAACAGCCCACCTACTTCTAGAAAGGATTTAAAGGAAATTTGTACAAAAGACAATAAAGTTGAAAAAACATTAAAACTCAGGTAGGCCCATTCTTGATTGACAAAGTGATTAAATCCACAATCTCATTATCATCTCAAAAACTATGGGAGAATTTTTTTTTTTTTTCGGTACGCGGGCCTCTCACTGCTGTGGCCTCTCCCGTTGCGGAGCACAGGCTCCAGACACGCAGGCTCAGCGACCATGGCTCACCGGCCCAGCCGCTCCGCGGCATGTGGGATCTGCCCGGACCGGGGCACGAACCCGTGTCCCCTGCATCAGCAGGCGGACTCTCAACCACTGCGCCACCAGGGAAGCCCTATGGGAGGAATTTTTGTGAGGTGGGGATTCTCATCCTCAATTAGGTGAGGAAACTAAGGCTCAGAGAAGTGAATGAATATGCTCACATCACAAAACCAAGAAGGGAAACAAAAGTGGGCTTTTCTGGGGCAAGAACACTAGACAGTTACTGCTTTCTGCCGCCTCCTGTTGGTGTGAGGAGGAAAGAGCAAGCCTCTCTGGGTTTGCTAAAGAAGCCAGCCCTGCATTCCTGCAGCAGACCACCGGCACCAAGCAACCTGGCAAGACTCCCCAGCCAGCTCCCGGGACCTTTCATCTCCCCACACTCCCACCCAGCCAGATTCTCAGGATGCCTAATTGCTCTGGTTTACAGACTAATAACCAGAATCCACGAATCGGATTGATGGCTTTCAGAGTCAGCAGTGGTTCCAGACTGGCTGGGCAGCCTGCGTGGCCTCTTCATCTCAACCGATGCCTCAGCATCTGCCCTCTGAGTTTCAAGTGCAGCCCTGGGAGGTGACCAGAGCCAGGCGAACTCTGACACATCCCAGCTGTGTGTCTTCACTCTTCTAGCCTAACTTTCCTTCTCCTCAATAAAATCAGGATGCATGTGGCTTTACTAGAACATTGTGAAATTGAAACACGATTCGCAGTTAGGCATTCAGAAAATGTCCACTTCCCTCGCTTCCCTCTATGTTTTTGCTGGCAGTTTCAGCAGTGACTGAAATATCGATCACTCTCCTATCCTGTGCTTTGGCTGGGGCCTTGGGGCCAGTTTCCTGGCAGTGAAGTCACTGCATGCTGAGCCAGGAGGATGAGTAACTGCTTCTCTCTCCAGCTGAACTTGGTTTCATACAGGTGTCCGGGGCGAGGCAGCCCAGGCTCCTCTGCCGGATCCCGAATCAGGTCATTACACCCAGCAGATGCTATGAGGTAACGAAGCAAGCGCAGCCAATCATGGCTATAAATCCAGGGTGTTTATAAAGTCTTTGTGCACCTCTAAACTCGAATAACCTCAAGTCGCACAGGACTGAAGGAAACAAGCTACAATTGTTGTTTATTCATCAAAACTGCATTCTTCAGAGGAACAAGGAGCCAGGACACAGATGTCACTTGGTAAATCACCAAGCAGCAACTGGGAAATGGTTGCAAGGTGGGGAAAAAAAATCTGATCAAATAATGAGATGAAGGAGAGAGCAGGGCTTGAAGCAAAGAAATCATCCTGGATAGGGCTGGAACCCAGAAGATTCCCTCTCTCTGTGCCATTTGCAAATGTGGATATTCAGAGTGATTCAGACCTTAACATTTCATGGGGAGGGAGCCAGGGCTGCTTCAACTCCAGGTCCAGGTGGTTATTAAAAGCATGCTGTATTTGTAATGAGGTGGATGGACCTAGAGTCTGTCATACAGAGTGAAGTAAGTCAGAACGAGAAAGACAAATACCGTATGCTAACACATATATATGGAATTTAAGAAAAAAAATGTCATGAAGAACCTAGGGGTAAGACAGGAATAAAGATGCAGACCTACTAGAGCATGGACTTGAGGATATGGGGAGGGGGAAGGGTAAGCTGGGACAAAGTGAGAGAGTGGCATGGACATATATACACTATCAAATGTAAAATAGATAGCTAGTGGGAAGCAGCCACATAGCACAGGGAGATCAGCTCAGTGCTTTGTGACCACCTAGAGGGGTGGCATAGGGAGGGTGGGAGGGAGGGAGACGCAAGAGGGAAGAGATGTGGGAACATATGTATATGTATAACTGATTCACTTTGTTATAAAGCAGAAACTAACACACCATTGTAAAGCAATTATACTCCAATAAAGATGTAAAAAAAAAAAAGAAAAGAAAAGCATGCTGTGGGTTCAGAGTTGTGGGACAAATTGTTTTTTCGGTGAAAGCAGAGAAAAACAAGATTGGCATCCAACTAACAGACAGAGACAACATGGCAAGGATGGGGTATGGCTGGGGCTCAGAGAGCTCACCCCAGGCTCAGACTCAGACTCAGATTTGGTCCCTCCTGCTAGGCAGAGAGTGCTGCGTCCTGCTGGCCCCTCCTAGGCTAGGCTCAGGGCCTGGTAGGGTGAAACTCCAAAGGACTCTTGGCCAGAAGGGATGGGGATATTAGAGAAGAAGGGCATTTTGAGAGGACACCTGGTGACAAAGCAACCCCTTCACTTTAAAAAAAAGGGGGGGGCGGTAAACTGAGGCCAAGAGTGAAGAAGCACTGGCTGATCTTGCCATTCATTTGATGGGTATTAGTCATGCTGGAAGTACAATGTAGGCCTCTTGAATGTCAGTGTAGTGCTGTTTATTTGAGCTATTGACTCATAAGACTAGAACTGAAGAGCTGTATGGACTTATCTAATCCTGTAATGGAGAATGTGTGGCCTGTTTGATACCAATTGCCTCCCACTCATATACGTGGTGTTAGCTCCTGCTACAGGGTTTCTTCTGCTCAAATGGCTTTCCCAAACCCCATCTACTGGGAATAGCTCCTTGGTTTTCTTTTAAAACAAAGAATGCGCCAAGAGCGGCTAAGATGGAGGAGTAGAAAGACCGTGAGCTCACCTCCTCTCGTGAGCACACCGAACCTACCAGAAAAGATCTTCTACAACTGAAGACATAAAGATGGAACCATAATGAGGTGGGTAGGAGGGGCAGACTCACAATATAATCAAATCCCATACCCCCCAGGTGGGCAACCCACACACTGGAGAATAATTATATTGCAGAGACTCTCCCACAGGAGTGAGAGTTCTGAGCCCCATGTCAGGCTCCCCAGCATGGGGTTCCTGCATCAGGAAGAGCCCCCAGAACATTTGGCTTTGAAGACCAACCAACAGGGCTTAATTGCAGGAATCTCACAGGACTGGGGGAAATAGGGACTTCACTTTTAAAGGACACACACAAAACCTCACACATACTGGGACCCAGGGCAAAAGAAATAGTTCAAGAGGAGCCTGAGGGCTTGCCTGGTGGCACAGTGGTTGAAAGTCCGCCTGCCAATGCAGGGGACACGGGTTCATGCCCCGGTCTGGGAAGATCCCACATGCTGCAGAGCAGCTAGGCCCGTGAGCCATGGCCGCTGAGCCTGCGCGTCCAGAGCCTGTGCTCCGCAATGGGAGAGAACACAACAGTGAGAGGCCCGCGTACCACAAAAAAAAAAAAAAAAAAAAAAAAAAAAAAAAAAAAGAGGAGCCTGAGCCAGAACTACCTGCTGGTCTTAGAGGGTCTCCTGGAGATGCTGGGTCAGGGGGAGCTGTGGCTCACCCTGGGGACACAGACACTGATGGCAGACATATTTGGGAACATTCAACCATGTACACACTCCTGGCAGCTGATATATTGGCTCATTAGCACCAAGACCTGGCCCCACCCAACAGCCTGCAGGTGCCAGTGCTGGGATGCCTGGAGCCAAACAACTAACTGAGCAGGGACACAGCCCCACCCATCAGCAGATAGACTGCCTAAAGACTAAAGAGCTCATAGCTACCTTTAGACAAGCCCCTAGACACAGCCCTGCCTATCTGAGGGTCAAGACGCAGACCCACCCACCAGTGGGCAGGTACCAGCACCTCCCACCAGGAAGCCTGCACAAGCCTCTAGACCAGCCTCACCCACCAGGGGCAGACACCAGAAGCAAGAAAACTATGATCCCGCAACATAGCCCAGACCCTACCCTGGGACCAGCTGAGCCCTTGCCCTGCCCACTAGCAGGCCAACACAACCTCCAGGACACCACAGACCCCATACACAACTGTGTCAGGAACTGCCCCCACCACCCCATGAACAATCTGAAATGAGCTGTGGGATCCCTGGGCCCTGCAGCCAGATTCCAGGAACCAGCTCTGCTGCCAGCAGTCCGGCACTAACCCCAGGACCTGTTTTCACCTGCCAGTGGGTGGGCAACAGCCTCAGAGTCTTTGGGACTCTGACTCTGCCCACAAGCGAGCCAGCACTAGCCCAGGGTCCCCTAAGATTCCACAATCAGCCACCTCGAAATCAGGCCCTGATAAATAGCAGCCAGCAGCATCCACACAAGGCAGGGCCTGGCAACCAACCAGGCTAGGGGCCAACCAAGCCTACCAGACCACCCACAGGGTCAGCCCACCACAACAGAAGGACACACACAGCCCTCTTAGGGGGAACCCTTAGAGCATATGGCTTGGGTGACGAGAGGGGAGGGCACTGCTGGGACACATAAGACTTCTCATACAGAGGGGCACCTCTCCAAGGTCAAGAAATGTAACTAACCTGCCACATACATAAAAACACAAATAGCAACTTAGACAAAATGAGGTGGCAGAGGAATTTGTTCCAAAAGAAGGAACAAGATAAAACCTCAAAAGAAGAACTGGGCTTCCCTGGTGGTGCAGTGGTTGAGAGTCCACCTGCCAATGCAGGGGACAAGGGTTCGTGCCCCGGTCCAGGAGGATCCCACATGCCGCGGAGCGGCTAGGCCCATGAGCCATGGCCGCTGAGCCTGCGCATCCAGAGCCTGTGCTCCACAACGGGAGAGGCTACAACAGTGAGAGGCCCGCATACCGCAAAAAAAAAACAAGAAGAACTAAGTGGAGTAGAGATAGGCAATCAACAGAGTAATGATCATAAAGACATTCAAAGAACTCAGGAGGAGAATGAATGCACAGAGCAAGGAGTTAGAAGTTTTTAACAGAGTTAGAAAATATAAAGAACAACCAAACAAAATTGAAGAATACAGTAACTGAAATCAAAAATACACCAGCAGGAATCAATAGTAAGCTAAATGATACAGGAGAATTGATCAGTGACCTAGAAGACAGAGTAGTGGAAATCACTGCCACTGAACAGAAAAAAGAAAAAAGAATGATAAGAAATGAAGGCAGTTTAAGAGACCTCTGGGACAACATCAAGTGCACGGATATTTGCATTATGGGGGCCCCAGTAGGAGAAGAGAGAGAGAAAGGGCTTGAGAAAATATTTGAAGAGATAATAGCTGAAAACTTCCCTAACCTGGGAAAGGAGACAGTCACCCAAGTCCAGGAAGCAAGCACAGAGAGTCCCGTACAGGATTAACCCAAAGAGGAACTTACGAAGACACACTGTAGTCAAAATGATCAAAGTTAAAGATAAAGATAAAAGCAGCAAGGGAAAAGCAACAAATAACATACAAGGGAACTCCCATAAGGCTATCAGCTGATTTTTCAGCAGGAAGTCTGCAGACCAAAAGGGAGTGACACAATGTATTTAAAGTGATAAAAGGGAAAAACCTACAACTAAGAATACTCTACCCAGCAAGGCTCTCATTCCGATTTGATGGAGAAATCAAAAGCTTTACAGACAAGACAGAATGCACCTCCTCATTCTATGACGTCTACGTGGGGCTGTTAATCACAGTGCTCCAAAGACTGAGAACATGTGACCCAGGGCTAACCAAAGTACCCTCTCTCCTGGCCATACTGTTTGGTTTGGATATGGACAAATTACCCAAACCTAGCCAATCAGAAGCCACCCAGGACTTTTCTACCAAAGTTAACTGGAAAGATATCTCTTTCCCCGGAGTTTGCTAACGTAGAAGTATGTGCATGTCTGGGACTGCCAGCAGCCATATTGCCCACCCAATAAAAATAGCCTTTGTGGAAAAAGGAGCCAACCAAAGTCAGATAGAGCCAAGGGATGGAGAGAGAAGAGCTCCAACAGCATGTGTGCCCTTGGGTCTCGGGCAGTCCTCCCTGCAGGCGCCCCTGTTAATGAGGCAGTACGTTCTTTTTATTTATAGCATATGGATTTCTGTCACTTGCTGTCCTGACTAAGATCACTCATCACTCACAAAGCTCTTTATTGTTGAGCCCAGACACAGTCTCATACTTCTTCTCAACATGATGCTTCACGTAGTTGCCATGTTTATGTGATGCAACCATTTGGCCTTCCCAGAGTCTGGTCTAATGCCTGCATTTGGCAAACGAAGAAACAGAAGTCCAAAGAAGAAAAAGCATTTGCTCAAGTTCATGCCCAGCTAATAACAGAACCTAGTTCATGCCCCAGTGAGTGTTGGATATTCCTTGATATCAACCCATTTTCCAGCTAAAAGACCTGCTGCCAGAAGTTGAATGAGAGCTCATGAAAATCTCTGCACCTTTGGTCAGGATTTAAACCCTCCCTACCACATATTCCCCAGCCTCTCAGCTGTATCCCTTTACAGCCTTGAAGTTGCCTAGGATTTCACTGTGAGATTTCATGTGCTCTCTAAGATTACAGTTTTAAATGGGAATCTGGAGAAAGCTGCTTAAAGGAATAAAGAGAGGTTCACTTTACTTCTACATTCCTCTATCAGCAAGACCAGTTCTATGGAAGATCCTTTTCTAATGCACACTTATTCATCTGGTTCCTTCATATCTCATAGTCTCAGAGCTGAATCTTTGATTCCAGAGGTCGTATGACCAGAAGAAAATTTTCCCCTCCTTTAATTCAGGCACTATACTTCTTTCAGTGCAACCTGATAAATCATTAGCTTTTGGAGCAACCTCATGATTCACTGTGAAGAATCAAAAAGCAGGGAGGAAAAAAAGCAATTGAAAGAAGAATTTTTAGCCTGAAAGTGAGAATATTCAGGGAAAGCACACTGTGTTTTTAAAGGATTGCCATGAGTCAGGAAAATTAGATTTCTGTAAGAATCCAAAGGGAAGAATAGGAGTGAATGGTCACAACCTACAAAGACACAGATATATAGATCCAGAAACTGAGGCTCAGAGAGGGTGAGTGACTCACTCCATCCACACAGCATTTTCTTTACCAAATAAGAATGTCAACTAAGACCTCTTAAAGAGTCAAACACCCTGAGAAAACCGAGTGAGACAAATCCTGGTTAAAATCCAGTTTCCACTACTTCCTCCCCCAGGCAAGAAGCCCCTTAAGTTCTCTGAATATCCTCAACCATAAATAGGGTTTCAGACTGCTGAGGTTCCAAGATCAAATGACACAATGTGGATAATGGATCTGCCATGGGCTCAGCTGCTGCTGGCGCTCAAAAAAAAAAAATCTTACTTCTCTCACCTGTCGTCTTTTCACCTCACTGTATTGCCGCCTTTTCTCCTACAATGAGAACAGCACAAGGTCCAATTTAACCCAGTGTCCAGAGTGGAATTTTTTTGCTTTAATCAAAAGGGCAATTCCATTGAGCTCAACTATTGCATCCCACGCAAGAATCAAGTCACAGCTAAGTCAGTGGGAAGGCGGGTGCCCAGAAAGCATCTGGCAGAATGGGGGAATGTGGAAGATGATGCTTCTACCTCACCCTGAATCTCACTAACTCCCTCTTTGAGCACCTCATCCATCATTTCCCCAGCAAAAGCAACTGTCTGCACACTTCTCTTGCCAAAATGGTGTTCCATTTTGCCTCAGCCATACCAAACTGAGTTCCCAGAATTCACTTTTTCTAGATCAAACTTCCAAACCTTTGCCTGTGCGGTTCCCTCTACCTGGAATTCTTTTCTCTCTTTTTCCCATCCATTCTTCAAAATTTAGATTATTACACATCATCTTCTGCAGACAGCTTTCCCCAGAGCCTCTAGGCTTAGTAGTCTTGGTTTTGTTTGTTTAAAGTGAATTGAATTGCCAAGTACAAAAGACTCAATAAAACCTATTTTCATCATCATTGCCAGCATCATTATCACTGGCTGGAGTGCAGTCTGCCTTTGGGTATAGCTAGAGAAAAGTTTTGAGGACTGGAATGGCAAGCAAAGGAGTGAGCATAGCATGGTGGTTCCCTTGCTTTTAAAAAGCAGTCAGGGGCCTCCCTGGTGGCGCAGTGGTTGAGAGTCCGCCTGCCGATGCAGGGGATGCGGGTTCGTGCCCCGGTCTGGGAGGATCCCGTATGCCGCGGAGCGGCTGGGCCCGTGAGCCATGGCCGCTGGGCCTGCGCGTCCGGAGCCTGTGCTCCGCAACGGGAGGGGCCACAGCAGTGAGAGGCCCGCATACCGCAAAAAGAAAAAAAAAAAAAAAAAAAAAAAAAAAAAAAAAAAAAGCAGTCAGGACAGTAACATGGAAGTAAGACTGACTAGCCCAGAAGGCTCACACAGTGCCTTCCATTTCCTTGGTATATGTACAATATGGCAGGGCAGAGGGGGTAGGGGAGGACCTAGGCTGACCAAGCCCATGAGACTGATGTATAAACCCTATTACCTTTGAATTTATTAACAATGGACATGGAACTGCTGAAGAGCTAGAAATCCTTGTTTTCTCCTCTGACCCACCTCCAGAAGGATGCTTGATGAACAGAGGGTCAGAACCACAAACAGTAGGGGGATGATTCAAACGTTCCCTGTCATCAGTTTTCCCCCTAGAGAAATATTCCCTTCAAAGACCAAAGAGGCCATGCCCTTGAGCGGTTTACTATGGTCTTAGTCAGCTTGGGCTGCCATAACAAAATACCATAGACTGGGTGGCTTAAACAACAGGGATTTATTTCTCACAGTTCTGGAAACTGGGAAATCCAAGATCAAGGTTCTGGCTGGTTCGATTCCCAATGAGAGCTCTCTTCCTAGCTTGCAGATAGCCACCTTCTCACTGTGTCCTCACATGGCAAAGAGAGAGAGAGAAACCTCTCTGGCATTTCTTCTTATAAGGACACTAATCCCACCATCAGCCACCCCCCCCCATGATTTCATCTAAACCTAATTATTTCCCAAAGGCCCCACCTCCAAATACTATCACATTGGGGGTTAGGGCTTCAACATATGAATCTGGCGGTAGGGAGATATAACTCAGTCCAAAGCACCTACTATTCACCAAGAAGCCATTTGGTAATGAGTTTTTTTCCTGTTGAATTTTTTTAATTGAAGTACAGTTGATTTACAACATCATATTAATTTCAGGTGTAAAACATAATGACTCAATTTTATAGATTATACTCCATTTAAAGTCACTCCAAAATAATGGCTATATCTCCTTGTGCTATGAAGTACATCCCTGTAGCCCATCCAGTTTATACATAGCAGCTTGTACCTCTCAATCCCCTACCCCTATCCCACCTCTCCCCCCACCTTCCTCTCCCCACTGGTAGCCATCAGCCTGTTCTCTACAGCTATGAGTCTGTTTCTGTTTTGCTATGTTCATTCACTTGTTTTAATTTTTAGACTCCACATATAAGTGATAACATATAGTATCTGTCTTCCTCTGTCTGACTTATTTCACTAAGCATAATACTCTCCAGGGCCATGCATGTTGTTGCAGATGGTAGAATTTCATTCTTTTTTATGGTTGGGTAATATTCCACTGCATATATATACCACATCAAGAAGCCATCTGATAGTCCAGGATCAATGGCCTCACAGAGGAATTGTCAATATAGTCAATAGTTATGTAATATCTTTGTATTGTGACAGATGGTAACTAGACTTATGGTGATCATTTTGAAATATATAATATTATCAAATCACTTTATTGTATATTAAGAGCTAACATAGTGTTGTATGTCAGTTCAAAAGCAAAGAAACAAAAAATCTCATAGAAAAAGATAATTTTTGTGGTTACAAACACAGACACAAAAATCAGAGAAAAAGAGGTCAGATTTGTGGTTATTGGAGGTGGGGGAATTGGATGAAGGCAGTCAAAAGGTACAAACTTCCAGTTATAAGACAAATAAGTCCTGGGGAAGTAATGTACAACAAAATAAATGTAATTAACACTGCTGTACATTATATACGAAAGTTGTTTAAATCCTGAGTTCTCATCATAAGAAAAATATATTTTTTAATTTCTTTAATTTTGTAACTATATGAGATGATGAATGTTCACTAAAGCTATGTAGTAATCATGTTGTGATGTATGTAAGTCAAATCATTATGTTGTATACCTTATACAGTGATGTATGTCAACTATATTTCAATAAAACCCAAAGAAAAAACAAAAAAAAATGTTTAAAGAAGTCATCTGGTTGTATCTCCTTTGGAGACTGGCCCAAGGGAGAGCATAGGTGGCCCCATGACCATTCCAGCAGTGCTCTCTGCAGTTAGGAGCAAAGCCTCAAGAGTACCACAGCCTGCATCTGATTTGGGTTCCAGTATCACCCATTCTGTGACCCCATCTTTTCTGATCCTCAGTTCAGTTTCCTTATCTATAAAATGGTGGTAGTGATACCTTCCTCCTAGGGCTGTTTTGGATATTAAATGAGATACCATAAGACACCATTGCCCACAGAGAATAGCATCAGCATCACATGGGCAGCATCAGTCAACACACGGGCACTTGACTTCGTAGATCTAGGTAGCTCTCCTGAATCGAGCTGGAGTGCACGCTTCCTCAGTGACTCATTTTTATTTATGTTCTTTGACTTGCAGACCTCTTACAGCTGGTACATTCTTTTTTAACTATGTTGGTGGTCTTCTGGTCCTAGAGTCAGACTACTTTTCAGAGGTGGCTTTTGCATATTTGTGTCCACAATGTTTTGATTTATAGTCAAACCCACAGAAGACAACCCTCCTCCTCTTATTTTCAAAATCTTTGTGGGTACCTCTTCAGTGGTATGGCCAGTGCCAGAGAAGCTATTTCCTAATGGTTTAGTTATCACTGGCATGAGGTTATGAGTTTGGTCTGGAGGTTGTAACTGAGCCCATGGAGGGCAACGTATGGGCAGGTGTGCTGCCCTCAGTGAGGTTAGGCTGCTCTCAGGGGTTGAACAGCTTGGTTTCACTTGGGCGTGCATTACTGTGGTGGTGGTCGTGGTGGTGTAATGGTAGTAGAAGCAGCAGCAGCATGAGACTCGCACGTTTTTCAATTCAGTTATACATTTTCTATAGAAGAGCTAATGGGCTCTGTGACACTCTTTGTACTGTAAAACACAACAGTTTATCCTATCCAGTCCATCACAGTTGCAGATGAAGATGTAAAGAGTCACTAGCCCAGCCAGCCAAATGAGGGAAACAATAGCTCTGGTGAGCAATGAGATGATGGATATGGACGTCCAACATTCAGCCATCTATCTTGCTGATGAAAAACAAGGCCAAAGAGGTCATGACACGGTTAGAGAGCCACAAAGCTAATTAATGCCAATCCGGAGAGCCTTTTCCCTGGGCCTCACACACAGCCACAAAAGTACATTGACAGCACTGCAGAAGTTGCTTACCAAATTTCTCCATTTGTGTCACATTACCAGTCCATATCACCTGTAGTATAACATAAAAGAGTATTGTTTTAATAAATCTGCTAATTATCTTTAAATTGTACAGTTGTAGGACCATAACTATACACCACTCACAATCTGTTTATTTACTTTTGTTTTAACTGGTATAAAACTGTCTCCTTGAAAACTTTAAATGACATTATTTTGCACAAAAATATCTAAGATTTCACATTGGTAAAAAATATTTCAATTGCTATACTTTTTGCAGGCTGAGAAACAAAACATATGACAGTAATGAAATGTGGTTTGGGTATTAAAGGTGCTAATTTGTTAAATACAACCATTTAAAATAGATGAAATTTTGTCACTCTGTTTTGGTATTTCTTCACTTTTAATACACTTCTTTTTTCTTTTTTTTTTAGAAATTTCATGTAATGTCTAAAACAGTTATATTAACATATTTCCATACAAATAACCTAAAGAAAGCTTAGTATTAGTTGTTTTTGTTCGTTTGTTTGTTTTATTGTACTGCAGGTTCTTATCAGTCATCAATTTTATACACATCAGTGTATATATGTGAATCCCAATCGCCCAATTCAACACAACATTATCCCTACCACACCGTGGTTTTCCCCCCTTGGTGTCCATACGTTTGTTCTCTACCTCTGTGTCTCACTTCTGCCCTGCAAACTGGTTCATCTGTACCATTTTTCTAGGTTCCACATACATGCGTTAAAATACGGTATTTGTTTATCTCTTTCTGACGTACTTAACGCTGTATGACAGTCTCTAAATCCATCCACGTCTCAACAAATGACTCAATTTCGTTCCTTTTCATGGCTGAGTAATATTCCATTGTATATATGTACCACAACTTCTTTATCCATTCATCTCTCGATGGGCATTTAGGTTGCTTCCATGACCTGGCTATTGTAAATAGTGCTGCAATGAACACTGGGGTGCATGTGTCTTTTTGAATTATGGTTTTCTCTGGGTATATGCCCAGTAGTGGGATTGCTGGATCATATGGTAGTTCTATTTTTAGTTTTTTAAGGAACCTTCATACTGTTCTCCATAAGGGCTGTATCAATTTACATTCCCACCAACACTGCAAGAGGGTTCCCTTTTCTCCACACCCTCTCCAGCATTTGTTGTTTGTAGATTTTCTGATGATGCCCATTCCAACTGGTGTGAGGGGATACCTCATTGTAGTTTTGATTTGCATTTCTCTAATAATTAATGATGTTGAACAGCTTTTCATGTGCTTCTGGGCCATCTGTATGTCTTCTTTGGAGAAATGTCTATTTAGGTCTTCTATTCATTTTTGGATTGGGTTGTTTGTTTCTTTAATATTGAGCTGCATGAGATGTTTATATATTTTGGAGATTAATCCTTTGTCCATCGATTCGTTTGCAAATATTTTCTCCCATTCTGAAGGTTGTCTTTTCATCTTGTTTATGGTTTCCTTTGCTGTGCAAAAGATTTTAAGTTTCATTAGGTCCCATTTGTTTATTTTTGGTTTTATTTCCATTACTCTAGGAGGTGGATCAAAAAAGATCTTGCTGTGATTTATGTCAAAAGAGTGTTCTTCCTATGATTTCCTCTAAGAGTTTTATAGTGTCTGGTCTTACATTTAGGTCTTGAATCCATTCTGAGTTTATTTTTGTGTATGGTGTTAGGGAGTGTTCTAATTTCATTCTTTTACATGTAGTTGTCCAGTTTTCCCAGCACCACTTATTGAAGAGACTGTCTTTTCTGCATTGTATATCTTTGTCTCTGTCTCCTTTGTCATAGATTATTTGACCATAGGTGTGTGGGTTTACCTCTGGGCTTTCTATCTTGTTCCATTGATCTCTGTTTCTGCTTTTGTGCCAGTACCATATTGTCTTGATTACTGTAGCTTTGCAGTATAGTCTGAAGTCAGGGAGTCTGATTCCCCCAGCTCCGTTTTTTTCCCTCAAGACTGCTTGGCTATTTGCAGTCTTTTGTGTCTCCATACAAATTTTAAGATGATTTGTTCTAGTTACGTTAAAAATGCCATTGGTAATTTGATAGGGATTGCATTGAATCTGTAGATTGCTTTGGGTAGTATAGTCATTTTCACAATGTTGATTCTTCCAATCCGAGAACATGGTATATCTCTCCATCTGTTGGTATCATCTTTAATTTCTTTCATCAGTGTCTTATAGTTTTCTGCATACAGGTCTTTTGTCTTCCTAGGTAGGTTTATTCCTAGGTATTTTATTCTTTTTGTTGCAATGGTAAATGGGAGTGTTTCCATAATTTCTCTTTCAGATTTTTCATCATTAGTGTACAGGAATGCAAGTGATTTCTATGCATTAATTTTGTATCCTGCAACTTTACCAAATTCATTGATTAGCTCTAGTAGTTTTCTGGTGGCAATTTTAGGATTCTCTATGTATAGTATCATGTCATCTGCAAACAGTGACAGTTTTACTTCTTCTTTTCCAATTTGTATTCCTTTTATTTCTTTTTTTCTCTGATTGCCGTGGCTAGGACTTCCAAAACTATGTTGAATAATAGTGGCGAGAGTGGGCAACCTTGTCTTGTTCCTGATCTTAGAGGAAATGCTTTCAGTTTTTCACTATTTAGAATGATGCTTGCGGTGGGTTGTCGTATATGGCCTTTATTATGTTGAGGTAGGTTCCCTCTATGCCCACTTTATGGAGAGTTCCCTAAATGGGTGTTGAATTTTGTCAAAAGCTTTCTCTGCATCTATTGAGATGATCATATGGTTTTTTTTCTTCAATTTGTTAATATGGTGTATCACATTGATTAATTTGCATATATTGAAGAATCCTTGCATCCCTAGGATAAATCCCACTTGATCGTGGTGTATGATCCTTTTAATGTGTTGTTGGATTCTGTTTGCTAGTATTATGTTGAGGAATTTTGCATCTATATTCATCAGTGATATTGGTCAGTAATTTTCTTTTGTTGTAGTATCTTTGGCTGGTTTTGTAATTCAGGGTGATGGTGGCCTCATAGAATGAGTTTGGGAGTGTTCCTTCCTCTGCAATTTTTGGTAAGAGTTTGAGAAGAATGGGTGTTAGCGCTTCTCTAAATGTTTGATAGAATTCACCTGTGAAGACATCTGGTCCTGGACTTTTGTTTGTTGGAAGATTTTAAATCACAGTTTCAATTTCATTACTTGTGATTGGTCTATTTATATTTTCTGTTTCTTCCTGGTTCAGTCTTGGAGGGTTATACCTTTCTAAGAATTTATCCATTTCTTCCAGGTTGTCCATTTTATTGGCATAGAGTTGCTTGTAGTAGTCTCTTAGGATGCTTTGTATTTCTGTGGTGCCTGCTGTAACTTCTCCTTTTTCATTTCTAATTTTATTAATTTGAGTCCTCTCCCTCTTTTTCTTGATGAGTCTGGCTAATGGTTTATCAATTTTGTTTATCTTCTCAAAGAACCAGCTTTTAGTTTTATTGATCTTTACTACTGTTTTCTTTGTTTCTATTTCATTTATTTCTGCTCTGATCTTTATGATTTCTTTCCTTCTGCTAACTCTGGGTTTTATTTGTTCTTCTTTCTCTAGCTCCTTTAGGTGTGAGGTTAGATTGTCTATTTGAGATTTTTCTTGTTTCTTGAGGTAGGCTTGTATAGCTATAAACTTCCCTCTTAGAACTGCTTTTGCTGCATCCCATAGGTTTTGGTTCATCGTGTTTTCATTGTCATTTGTCTCTAGGTATTTTTTGATTTCCTATTTGATTTCTTCAGTGATCTCTTGGTTATTTAGTAACGTATTGTTTAGCCTCCCTGTGTTTGTGTTTTTTATGTTTTTTTCCCTGTAATTCATTTCTAATCTCACAGTGCTGTGGTCAGAAAAGATGCTTGATATGATTTCAATTTTCTTACATTTACTGAGGCTTGATTTGTGACCCAAAATGTGATCTATCCTGGAGACTGTTCCATGTGCACTTGAGAAGAAAGTGTAATGTGCTGCTTTTGGATGGAATGTCCTATAAATATCAGTTAAATCTATCTGGTCTATTGTGTCATGTAAAGCTTCTGTTTCCTTATTTATTTTCATTTTGGATGATCTGTCCATTGGTGTAAGTGAGGTGTTAAAGTCCCCATTATTATTGTGTTACTGTCGATTTCCTCTTTTATAGCTCTTAGCAGTTGCCTTATGTACTGAGGTGCTCCTATGTTGGGTGCATATATATTTATAATTGTTATATCTTCTTCTTGGATTGATCCCTTGATCATTATGTAGTGTCCTTCCTTGTCTCTTGTAACATTCTTTATTTTAAAGTCTATTTCATCTGATATGAGTATAGCTACTCCAGCTTTCTTTTGATTTCCATTTGCATGGAGTATCTTTATCCATCCCCTCACTTTCAGTCTGTATGTGTCCCTAGGTCTGAAGTGGGTCTCTTGTAGATAGCATATATATAGGTCTTATTTTTGTATCCATTCAGCAAGCCTGTGTCTTTTGGTTGGAGCATTTAATCCATTCACATTTAAGGTAATTATCGATATGTATGTTCCTTATGACCATTTTCTTAATTGTTTTGGGTTTGTTTTTGTAGGTCCTTTTCTTCTCTTGTGTTTCCCACTGAGAGAAGTTTCTTTAGCATTTGTTGTACAGCTGGTTTGGTGGTGATGAATTCTCTTAGCTTTTGCTAGTCTTTAAAGCTATTGATTCCTCCTTCGAATCTGAATGAGATCCCTGCTGGGTAGAGTAATCTTGGTTATAGGTCCTTCCCTTTCATCACTTTACGTATTATCATGCCACTCCCTTCTGTCTTGTAGAGTTTCTGCTGAGAAATCAGCTGTTAACCTTATGGGAGTTGCCTCGTATGTTATTTGCCATTTTTTCCTTGCTGCTTTCAATCATTTTTCTTTGTTTTTAATTTTTGCCAATTTGATTACTATGTGTCTAGTCGTGTTTCTCCTTGGGTTTATCTTGTATGGGACTCGCTGGGCTTCCTGGACTTGGGTGGCTATTTCCTTTTCCATGTTAGGGAAATTTTCGACTATAATCTCTTCAAATATTCTCTCTGGTCCTTTCTCTCTCTCTTCTCCTTCTGGGACCCCTATAATGTGAATGTTGTTGCGTTTAACATTGTCCCAGAGGTCTCTTAGGCTATCTTCATTTCTTTTCATTCTTTTTTCTTTATTCTGTTCCACAGCGGTGATTCCACCATTCTGTCTTCCAGGTCACTTATCCGTTCTTCTTCCTCAGTTATTCTGCTGTTGATTCCTCTTAGTGTAATTTTCATTTCAGTTATTGTATTCTTCATCTCTGTTTGTTTGTTCTTTAATTTTTCTAGGTCTTTGTTAAACATTTCTTGCATCTTCTCGATCTTTACCTGCATTCTTTTTCCGAGGTCCTGAATCATCTTCACTATCATTATTCTGAATTCTTTTTCTGGAAGGTTGCTTATCTCCACTTCATTTAGTTGTTTTTCTGGGGTTTTATCTTGTTCCTTCATCTGATATATAGCCCTCTGCCTTTTCATCTTGTCTATCTTTCTGTGAATGTGGTTTTTGTTCCACAGGCTGCAGGATTGTAGTTCTTCTTGCTTCTGCTGTCTGCCCTCTGGTGGATGAGGCTATCTAAGAGGTTTGATGGGAGGGACTGGTGGCTGGTAGAGCTGACTGTTGCTCTGGTGGGCAGAGCTCAGTAAAACTTTAATCCACTTGACTGTTGATGGGTGGGGCTGATTTCCCTCCCTTTTGGTTGTTTGGCCTGAGGCAACCGAACACTGGAGCCTACATGGGCTCTTTGGTGGTGCTAATGACAGACTCTGGGAGGGCTCATGCCAAGGAGTACTTCCCAGAACTTCTGCTGCCAGTGTCCTTGTCCTCATGGTGAAACACAGCCACCCCCGCCTCTGCAGGAGACCCTCCAACACTAGCAGGTAGGTCTGGTTCAGTCTCCCCCGGGGTCACTTTCCTTTCCCTGGGTCCTGATGCACACACTATTTTGTGTGTGCCCTCCAAGAGTGGAGTCTCTGTTTCCCCCAGTCCTGTCAAAGTCCTGCAATCAATTCCCACTAGGCTTCAAAGTCTGATTCTCTAGGAATTCCTCCTCCCGTTGCCAGACCCCAACGTTGGGAAGCCTGACATGGGGCTCAGAACCTTCACTCCAGTGGGTGGACTTCTGTGGTATAAGTGTTCACCAGTCTGTGAGTCACCCACCCACCAGTTATGGGATTTGATTTTACTGTGATTGTGGCCCTCCTACCGTCTCATTGTGGCTTCTCCTTTGTCTTTGGATGTGGGGTATCGTTTTTGGTGAGTTCCAGTGTCTTCCTGTCGATGATGGTCCAGCAGTTAGTTGTGATTCTGGAGTTCTCACCAGAGGGAGTGAGAGTACTTCCTTCTACTCCACCATCTTGATTCCTCCTGCCCTAATACACTTTTAGTACAAATCTCAGAACATGAAAGGATCTTACATCTCTTCTTTGCTTCAGAGGATCCTTGGTTAATAAAGTCTTTACTTGCAAAGGCTTTCACAACACAGCTCTTCTGCTCACGTGGCTGTGTGACTCGACTTGACTTGTGTCTTATTTCAGGCTTCTATAACAAAATACCACTGACTGAGTGACTTTAACAACAAACGTTGATTTCTCACTGTTCTGGGGGCTGAGAAGTCTAAGATCAAGGGACCAGTAGGGTTTGGTTCTTTTGAAGACCATCTTCCTGGCTTGCAGATGACTGCTGCTTGCTGTGTCCTCACATGGTGGACAGCCCTCTCACTCTAATCTATTCCTCTTCTTTTAAGGGCACTAATCCCATCATGGGGCCCTATCCTTATGGCCTCATCTAAACCTAATTGTCTCCCAAAGGCCCAACCTCTTAATAACATCACTTTCGGGGTTAGGGATTAAAAATATGAATTTGAGAGGGGACAAAATTCAGTCCATAACAACTGTGTTACTGACATCCTTAAGCCTCAGTCCTCTCACTTACAAAGCAGAGATTATAACACTACCTATCTCCACAGGGTGGCTGAGAGGATGATGGCTATGGGGTCAGGGAAAGGGGGAATGAGTGCTTATATGTGAGTTTGTTCCAGTGATGGCAAAGGTGGGGTGGGGGATTGAAATAGTCTAAAATTATCTTTCAAATTCTAGAGGGCTATAAAGACATTCGCTATCAGTTTTATACTCAGACACTCACCTCCCTTTGCTCTGTAGTTAGATATAAATGTTAAATAGTATTGGTGCTTGCAATGGTAAATTAAAATAATACAAAAAGAAAAAATTATAGAAATTCAAATGTCTAGCCCCAATTAAGCATTTTCCCCAGAGTGCTGCATTCCTAAAACCCTTCCTCCTATGCTCTTCCCACTGCCAACTTGCCTTCCCAGGATGGTACATAATTGGGAGTAATAGTTACCAAATGGATGGAGAAAGAGAGCCAGGGAGGACAGTGGGAAGTGAGCGCCTACTTCAGAAGGCTGTTCCCAAGCAACGAGAGGCCAGACACTCTGGGACAGAGGTAGACATTCCAGCCTAGTGCCGTAGTT
Source organism: Mesoplodon mirus (assembly GCF_964341445.2). Classification (NCBI taxonomy): domain Eukaryota; kingdom Metazoa; phylum Chordata; class Mammalia; order Artiodactyla; family Ziphiidae; genus Mesoplodon; species Mesoplodon mirus. Next base: position 49,740,009 of record NC_138978.1, on the reverse strand, counting down.
CTTTTTTTTTTTTTTTTTTTTTTTTTGCGGTACGCGGGCCTCTCACTGTTGTGGCCTCTCCTGCTGTGGAGCACAGGCTCCAGATGCACAGGCTCAGCGGCCACGGCTCACAGGCCTAGCCGTTCCGCGGCATGTGGGATCTTCCCAGACCAGGGCACAAACCCGTGTCCCCTGCATCGGCAGGCGGACTCTCAACCACTGCGCCACCAGGGAAGCCCCGTAGTTCCTTTTTTGAAGTCAAAGTAAGTTATTTCTCAACCTCACCCCATCAATGATGTGGTCGGAGAAAAAACCATCCCAAAGACCTGCAAATTATTCACGGAAGTCATTCCTTCCAGACTGTTGCAACTTTAAGTCTTATTGTGTGTTTGGGAGTATTTCTATAGGGGAAAGGGATGGTTAAATTGGGCACTGCTGGAAAGCCACCATCATAGCCTAAAAACCCTAATTCTTAACCACTAAAAATGCTGTTGAGCCTTTCCTTGGTTTTAATCCAGCTGGTAATATGGATCTGGTATGTTTCTGGTCAGCTTGATGTCAAAATCTCTTGCAGGAAGTCTTGTTTATTATTTTGCCACCAACATTCTTCCACAACAGATTTATGAGATGTGACTGATAAGGCTTTCTCCAGTCATGAGATTTCTCCATAGTTCATCCCTTCATTCAACAAAACTTAGTGAAAAATTGCCATATTCCAGGCCTTGGTTTGGCCCTCAGATTCAAAGATAATTAAGTACAACCATCCACATTTCTTTTGATGATATGGAAGCCTTATCTTGTATATGGCCCCTGTCTTATTCTGCCTTCTAATGATGAACACCTGACCACATCATCTATGTGATAATTCATCATTCCTTTCTTTGTTTTTTGAGCAAAAGTCTGTCCCTAGATGATCCTCAAGGATGGATCTACTGGGATTCAATCCAATATCCAGATGTGTGTGTATGTTTAGAAGAGTCACTAGACCTTTGGAACCAAACTTGGTATAACTTGATTCAACTACAGAAATCTTTCTGAGACCCTGTTCAAGTTTAATATTGCTTTCCTGAGGTTTGTCCATTCTCTGGTGCCTCTTATCTTAGGTTCTTCCAAGCCACCTGCTTCAGCTGACCCAGGTTCACTACCCCAGAACTGGAGAGTCATTTCCTGTTTCAAGTATTGGAAGAGATTTGAATAAGATGATAGAGAGCAGCTGTTTTCTCAAGCCACAGAAGGGAGAACAAAAGGACAAGCACTGGCCTGGAGTCGAAAGACTTGTGTTCTTATCCACCCCATCTCCAGCTTGCTGAGTGGCAATGGGTCCAGACTCAGCACTGTGATCTCCTTCTGAACCTCACTCCTCCCCTCCCCCCCACCCTACCCCTTTCTTAGAGTCTCTTTTCCAAGTTCTTAACCAAGTCTTATAAAAGCTGAGAGGAGCTAATTCACATTGAAATGTTACTTTATGGACAGTGAGCCATTATCAGAAACCAGTAGTGTGGAGAGGACTTGAGCAAACACACAGTTTACACATTCTTGCTCAAACAGCACTCCTCTTTCCTAAACTTCTGACTCAGGCGCTTTGCTGAGAGCTGGAATGGCAAAGATGGAAAACGTTTTGACACAAATATCCAAGGGAGCTCTGGGAATTCAGAGGTGAACATAACTCATCTTAAGAGAACAAGGAAAACTTCCTAAGGGAAAGAGAACATTGACTGAGCTGGCTGTGGAAGGAAGAGCATGGGTTGGTTAACCAGAAAGGAAGAGGGAGAAAGGTGTCATAAGCAAAGGAAACCATGAGCAACTGCACTGTGGTGTGAAGTAGCAGCGTGTACCTACCAGAAGTGTGAAGTTACGAGAAGAAAAACTGAAGCTGCGGCAGGCAGATGAGGATGGGAAAGAAAGAAGGAAGCAAGTTCCAAAAGTCCTTGCAAGCCAAGAATGAGATCACCCCTCAGCTAACTACCTTTCAGTGGCTTCCTCTGCACTCAAATTAAGATCCAAATTCCGAGGAATAATGCGTACACTGGACTGACTCTCAGAAAGGGCCAACTAATTGCTTTTGTTTCATTTGTCAAGTAGTTTAGAGGTTCTTTAGAGAAGTGCAATTTTTTCTAACTGTGAGGGGAAAAGCTTTATTTTCTCAATTATTAAACCATAGGGAAATGAAGTACAAGTATTATTATTATTTCAGGCGTATAAAAGTATCAATAGACAGTATAACAAACATCTTCATATCCCAAATTTGTATTAAAAATTGAAACATTTCAGATACCATTGATGTCACCCTCCCTAATCTCACTCCCTTCCCTGCATCTCAGAGGAAAACACTGCCCTGAAGTTTGTATGTGTCATTCTCTTTCACACGTTTATACATTTTTATCACATATGTCCTTGTCAAGTAGTAATACTGTTTTCACATGTTTTAAAGCTTTAACAAGTTGCACTGATTCTTCTACAACTTGATTCTTTCATTCAACATCATTTTTGAGATGTATCCATATTGCTATATATAACTCAACTTCATTTATTTTAATGCTGTATAGTATTAATTGTATGAATATAGAAATACAACACCATTTATTTTCTCTATGAAATGATGGACATTTAGGTTATTTCTAGTGATTCGCTCTTACAGATAAGGTTGCCATGACCATTTTTGTACATGTCTCTCTATGGATGTGTACAGGAGTTTCTCTGGGGAATGTACCTACTCTTGTCATAGGGTACACACATCTTCAACTTAACTAGCTTTTGCCAAAATTCCTTCCAAAGTGAGCTTACCAATTCAAACTCCTACCACCAGTGTATGAGAACTCCTGGGACTCCACATTCTTGCTGATGTTCGACTTTTAAATTATTACAAATTTTACCATGTAGGTGTGAAATAGTATCTCATGGTAGTTTCAATTTGCATTTCTTTGATTACTAATGAGGTGGAGCCTCTTTTCATTTTTCTTGGATATTTTGTAAATTGCATGTTTAACATCCTTTGCCCATTTTTCTTTTCAGTCAGTTGTCTCTTTCTTAGTAATATATAGGCGTTCTATATATCTCATGGATAAAAACCCTTTTGCATTGCTCACATTAAAAGACTACCATGAAATTCTGTCAAACACTGGAAGTGGGCAAAGGAGATTACTGGGTGTTCTTTCAGTTGAATCCCAAACATTGTCTAATGATCCAAAGGTTATCGGATGCTATACCCCTTTGATTGTGTTTGATTGACTAAGCTACCTTACAACTCCATGGGGGATAAACTTTCACTTGTAGAAAACTACTGGTAATGCAAATGTTTCCTGTCCAGGTCAGTGCAAATAATTCCTGATCATAGTGATCCCGATAGATTTTTTCTGAAAGAGAATATAAATATCTATAAGTCAAATTCACATTTAATCTGTGAATTGCATTTAATTTATTAGTCCCCTTATTAATTAATAAGTTAAAAATAAAATCTTCCACACTCATTTATGTTACATTCATATGACAGTAGTGATCTTACCATGCTCAAAACTATATTTTAGCAAGGGATCAGTTTTCAAAGAAAAAAATAATAACCAGGGAAAGGTGGGCAGATTGGATCAAGATGGTGGAGGAGAAGGACATGCGCTCATCCCCTCTTGCAAGAGCAAGGGAATCACAACTAACTGATGAATAATCATTGACAGGAAGACACTGGAACTCACCAATAAAGGTACCCCACATCCAAAGACAAAGGAGAAGCGCAGTGAGATGGTAGGAGGGGCACAATCACAATAAAATCAAATCTCATAACTGCTGGGTGGGTGACTCACAAACTGGAGAACACTTATACCACAGAAGTCCACACACTGGAGTGAAGGTTCTGAGCCTCACGTCAGGCTTCCCAACCTGGGGGTCTGGCAATGGGAAGAGGAATTCCCAGAGAATCAGACTTTGAAGGCTAGCGGGATTTGACTGCAGGACTTCAACAGGAATGGGGGAAACAGAGACTCCACTCTTGGAGGGCACCCACAAAGTAGTGTGTGCATCAGGACCCAGGGGGAAGGAGCAGTGACCCCATAGGAGACTGTACCAGAACTACCAGCTAGTGTTGGAGGGTCTCCTGCAGAGGGAGGGGGTGGCTGTGTCTCACCATGGGGACAAGGAAACAGGCAGCAGAAGTTCTGGGAAATACTCCTTGTTGTGAGCACTTCCAGGGTTCACCATGAGCCCCACCAAAGAGCCTATAGCCTCCAGTGCTGGCTCACCTCAGGCCAAACAACCAAGAGGGAGGGAAATCAGCCCCACCCATCAACAGACAAGCGGATTAAAGTTTTACTGAGCTCAGCCCACCAGAGCAACACCGAGTTCTACCCACCACCACTCCCTCCCATCAGGAAGCTAGCACAAGCCTCTTAGATACCCTCATCCACCAGAGGGCAGACATAAGAAGCAAGAAGAACTACAATACTGCAGCCTGTAAACAAAAACCACATTCACAGAAAGATAGACAAAATGAAAAGGCACAAGACTATATACCAGATGAAGGAACAAGATAAAACCCCAGAAAAACAACTAAATGAAGTGGAGATAGGCAAACTTACAGAAAAAGAACTCAGAATAATGATGGTAAAGATGATCCAGTACTTCGGAAAAAGAATGGCGGCAAAGATAGAGAAGATGCAAGAAATGTTTAACAAAGACCTAGAAAATTAAAGAACAAACAAACAGAGATGAAGGATACAATAACTGAAATGAAAAATACACTAGAAGGAATCAATAGCAGAATAACTGAGGCAGAAGAACGGATAAGTGACCTGGAAGACAGAATGGTGGAATTCACTGCTGCAGAACAGAATAAAGAAAAAAGAATGAAAAGAAATGAAGACAGCCTAAGAGACCTCTGGGACAACATTAAATGCAACAACATTCGCATTATAGGGGTCCCAGAAGAAGAAGAGAGAGAAAAAAGACCCGAGAAAATATTTGAAGAGATTATAGTCAAAAACTTCCCTAACATGGGAAAGGAAATAGCCACCCAAGTCCAGGAAGCTCAGAGCATCCCACACAGGATAAACCCAAGGAGAAAAAGGCCGAGACACATAGTAATAAAACTGACAAAAATTAAAGACATAGAAAAATTATTAAAAGCAACAAAGGAAAAACAACAAATAACATATAAGGAAACTCCCATAAGGTGAACAGCTGATTTCTCAGCAGAAACTCTTCAAGCCAGAGAAAGTGGCATGATATATTTAAAGTGATTAAAGGGAAGAACCTACAACCAACCTTACTCTACCCAGCAAGGATCTCACTCAGATTTGACAGATAAATCAAAAGTTTTACAGATAAGCAACAGCTAAGAGGATTCAGCACCACCAAACCAGTTGTACAACAAATGCTAAAGGAACTTCTCCAAGTAGGAAACACAAGAGAAGAAAAGGACCTACAAAAACAAACCAAAAACAATTAAGAAAATCGTAATAGGAACATATATATCAATAATTACCTTAAATGTAAATGGATTAAAGGCTCCAACCAAAAGACATAGACTGGCTGAGTGGATACAAAAACAAGACCCATATATATGCTGTCTACAAGAGATCCACTTCAGACCTAGGGACACATACAGACTGAAAGTGAGGAGACAGAAAATGATATTCCATGCAAAAGGAAATCAAAAGAAAGCTGGTGTAGCAATTCTCATATCAGACAAAAGAGACTTTAAAACAAAAACTATTACAAGAGACAAAGAAGGACACTACATAATGATCAAGGGATCAATCCAAGAAGCAGATATAACAATTGTGAATATTTATGCACCCAACGTAGAAGCACCTCAATACATAAGGCAAATATTAACAGCCATAAAAGGGGAAATCGACAGTAACACAATCATAGTAGAGGACTTTAACACCCCACTTTCACCCACGGACAGATTATCCAAAATGAAAATAAATAAGGAAACACGGGTTTTAAATGATACATTAAACAAGATGGACTTAATTGATATTTATAGGACATTCCACCCAAAAACAACAGAATACACTTTCTTCTCAAGTGCTCATGGAACATTCTCCAGGATAGATAACATCTTGGGTCACAAGTCAAGCCTTGGTAAATTTAAGAAAATTGAAATCATATCAAGTATCTTTTCTGACAACAACACTATGAGACTAGATATCAATTACAGGAATAAATCTGTAAAAAATATAAACACATGGAAGGTAAACAATACACTACTTAATAACCAAGAGATCACTGAAGAAATCAAAGAGGAAATCAAAAAATACCTAGAAACAAATGACAATGAAAACACGATGACCCAAAACCTATGGGATGCAGCAAAAGCAGTTCTAAGAGGGAAGTTTATAGCAATACAATCCTACCTTAAGAAACAAGAAACATCTCAAATAAACAACCTAACCTTACACCTAAACCAATTAGAGAAAGAAGAACAAAAAACCCCCAAAGTTAGCAGAAGGAAAGAAATCATAAAGATCAGAGCAGAAATAAATGAAAAAGAAATAAAGGAAACAATAGAAAAGATCAATAAAACTAAAAGCTGGTTCTTTGAGAAGATAAACAAAATTGATAAACCATTAGCCAGACTCATCAAGAAAAAAAGGGAGAAGATTCAAATCAATAGAATTAGAAATGAGAAAGGGGAAGGAACAACTGACAATGCAGAAATACAAAGGATCATGAGAGATTACTACAAGCAACTATATGCCAATAAAATGGACAACCAGGTGAAATGGACAAATTCTTAGAAATGCACAACATTCAAAGACTGAACCAGGAAGAAATAGAAAATATGAACAGACCAATCACAAGCATTGAAATTGAAATTGTGATTAAAAATCTTCCAACAAACAAAAGCCCAGGACCAGATGGCTTCACAGGCGAATTCTATCAAACATTTAGAGAAGAGATAACACCTTTCCTTCTCAAACTCTTCCAAAATATAGCAGAGGGAGGAACACTCCCAAACTCATTCTACGAGGCCACCATCACCTTGATACCAGAAACAGACAAAGATGTCACGAAAAAGGAAGACTACAGACCAATGTCACTGATGAACATAGATGCAAAAATCCTCAACAAAATACTAGCAAACAGAATCCAACAGCACATTAAAAGGATCATACACCATGATCAAGTGGGGTTTATGCCAGGAATGCAAGGATTCTTCAATATACGCAAATCAATCAATGTGATACACCATATTAACAAATTGAAGGAGAAAACCGATATGATCATCTCAATAGATGCAGAGAAAGCTTTTGACAAAATTCAACACCCATTTATGATAAAAACCCTCCAGAAAGTAGGCATAGAGGGAACTTGCCTCAACATAATAAGGCCATATATGACAAACCCACAGCCAACATCGTCCTCAATGGTGAAAAACTGAAACCGTTTCCACTAAGATCAGGAACAAGACAAGGTTGCCCACTCTCACCACTATTATTCAACATAGTTTTGGAAGTTTTAGCCAAAGCAATCAGAGAAGAAAAGGAAATAAAATGAATCCAAATCGGAAAAGAAGAAGTAAAGCTGTCACTGTTTGCAGATGACATGATACTCTACATAGCAAATCCCAAAGATGCTACCAGAAAACTACTAGAGCTAATCAATGAATTTGGTAAAGTAGCAGGATACAAAATTAATGCATAGAAATCTCTGGCATTCCTATACACTAATGATGAAAAATCTGAAAGTGAAATTAAGAAAACACTCCCAATTACCCTTGCAACAAAAAGAATAAAATACTGAGGAATAAATCTACCTAAGGAGACAAAAGACCTGATTGCAACAAATTATAAGACACCTGTGAAAGAAATTAAAGATGACACAAATAGATGGAGAGATATACCATGTTCTTGGATTGGAAGAATCAACACTGTGAAAATGACTATACTAACCAAAGCAATCTACAGATTCAATGCAATCCCTATCAAACTACCAGAGGCATTTTTCACAGAACTAGAACGAAAAATTTCACAATTTGTACAGGAACACAAAAGACCCCGAATAGCTAAAGCAATCTTGAGAAAGAAAAACGGAGCTGGAGGAATCAGGCTCCCGGACTTCAGACTATACTACAAAGCTACAGTAATCAAGACAGTACAGTGCCAGCACAATAACAGAAAGATAGATCAATGGAACAGGATAGAAAGCCCAGAGATAAACCCATGCACATATGGTCACCTTTTCTTTGATAAAGGAGGCAAGAATATACAATGGAGAAAAGACAGCCTCTTCAATAAGTGGTGCTGAGAAAACTGGACAGCTATATGTAAAGGAATGAAATTAGAACACTCCCTAACACTGTACACAGAAATAAACTCAAAATGAATTAAAAACCTAAATGTAAGGCCAGACACTATCAAACTCTCAGAGGAAAACATAGGCAGAACACTCTGTGACATAAAGCACAGCAAGACCCTTTTTGACCCACCTCCTAGAGAAATGGAAATAAAAACAAAAATAAACAATGGGACCTAATGAATCTTAAAAGCTTTTGCACAGCAAAGGAAACCATAAACAAGACAAAAAGACAATCCTCAGAATGAGAGAAAATATTTGCAAATGAAGCAACTGACAAAGGATTAATCTCCAAAATTTACAACCAGCTCATGCAGCTCAATATCAAAGAAACAAACACGCATTCCAAAAATGGGCAGAAGACCTAAATAGACATTTCTCCAAGCAAGGTATACAGATTGCCAACAAATACATGAAAGAATGCTCAACATCATTAATCATTAGAGAAATGTAAATCAAAACTACAATGTGATATCATCTCACAGTAGTCCAAATGGCCATCATCAAAAAATCCACAAACAATAAATGCTGGAGAGGGTGTGGAGAAAAGGGATCTCTCATGCGCTGTTGGTGGGAATGTAATTTGATACAGCCACTATGCAGAACAGTATGGAGGTTCCTTAAAAAACTTAAAATAGAACTCCCATACAACCCAGCAATCCCACTACTGGGCATATACCCTGAGAAAACCATAATTCAAAAAGGGTCATGTACCACAATGTTCATTGCAGCTCTATTTACAATAGCCAGGACATGGAAGCAACCTAAGTGTCTATCGACAGATGAATGGATAAAGATGTGGCACATATATACAATGGAATATTACTCAGCCATAAAAAGAAACGAAACTGAGTTATTTGTAGTGAGGTGGATGGACCTAGAGTCTGTCATACAGAGTGAAGTAAGTCAGAAAGAGAAAAACAAATACCGTATGCTAACACATATATGGAATCTACAAAAAAAAATGGTCATGATGAACCTAGGGCAAGACGGGAATAAAGACGCACACCTACTAGAGAATGGACTTGAGGACACAGGGAGGGGGAACAGTCAGCTGGAACAAAGTGAGGGAGTGGTAGTGTATATATGGACATATATACACTACCAAATGTAAAATACATAGCTAGTCAGAAGCAGCCGCATAGCACAGGGAGATCAGCTCAGTGTTTTGTGACCAGCTAGAAGGGTGGGATAGGGAGGGTGGGGGGAGGGAGATGCAAGAGGGAAGAGATATGGGGATATATGTATATGTATAACTGATTCACTTTGTTATAAAGCAGAAACTAATACACCATTATAAAGCTATTATACTCCAATAAAAATGTTAAAAAAAAGAATAAGGCAAATGCTAACAGCTATAAAACAGGAAATTGTCAGTAACACAAAAATAGCAGGGGACTTTAATACCTCACTTACACCAATGGACAGATCATCCAGACAGAAAATTAATAAAGAAACACAAGCTTTAAATAACACAATAGAACAGATAGATTTAATGGATATTTATAGGACATTCCATCCGAAAACAGCAGATTACACTTTCTTCTCAAGTGCACGTGGAACATTCTTCAGGACAGATCACATCTTGGGTCACAGAGCAAGCCTTGGTAAATTTAAGAAAACTGAAATCATATCAAGCATCTTTTCAAACCACAATGCTATGAGATTAGAAATCAATTACAGGCAAAAAAAAAAAAAGTAAAAATACAAACACATGGAGGCTAAACAATATGTTACTAAATAACCAAGAGATCACTGAAGAAATCAAAGAGGAAATCAAAAAATACCTAGAAGCAAATGACAATGAAAACTCAAAGATCAAAAACCTATGGGATGCAGCAAAAGTAGTTCTAAGAGGGAAGTTTATAGCAATACAATCCTACCTCAAGAAACAAGAAAAATCTCAAATAAACAATCTAATATTACACCTAAAGGAACTAGAGAAAGAAGAACAAACAAAACCCAAAGTTAGTAGAAGGAAAGAAATCATAAAGATCAGAGCAGAAATAAATGAAATAGAAACAAAATCAAAGATCAATAAAACTAAAAGCTGGTTCTTTGAGAAGATAAACAAAATTGATAAACCTTTAGCCAGAATCATCAAGAAAAGGAGGGAGAGGACTCAAATCAATAAAATTAGAAATGAAAAAGGAGAAGTTACAATGGACATGGCAGAAATACAAAGCATCCTAAGAGACTACTACAAGCAACTCTATGCCAATAAAATGGACAACCTGGAAGAAATGGACAAATTCTTAGAAAGGTATAACCTTCCAACACTGAGCCAGGAAGACACAGAAAATATGAACGGACCAATCACAAGTAATGAAATTGAAACTGTAATTAAAAATCTTCCAACACACCAAAGTTCAGGACCAGATGTCTTCGCAGGGGAATTCTATCAAACATTCAGAGAAGAACTAACACCCAACCTTCTCAAACTCTTCCAAAAAATTGCAGAGGGAGGAACACTCCCAAACTCATTCTATGAGGCCACCATCACCCTGATACCAAAACCACACAAACATACTACAAAAAAAGAAAATTACAGACCAATATCTCTGATGAATATAGATGCAAAAATCCTCAACAAAATACTAGCAAACAGAATCCAACAACACATTAAAAGGGTCATACACCATGATCAAGTGGGATTTATCCCAGGGATGCAAGGATTCTTCAAAATATGCAGATCAATCAATGTGATACACCGTATTAACAAATTGAAGAATGAAAACCATATGATCATCTCAGTAGATGCAGAAAAAGCTTTTGACAAAATTCAACACCATTTATGATAAAAACTCTCCAGAAAGTGGGCATAAAGGGAACTTACTTCAACATAATACAGGCCATATGCGACAAACCCACAGCAAACATCATTATCAATGGTGAAACACTGAAAACATTTCCTCTAAGATCAGGAACAAGACAAGGATGTCCACTCTTGCTACTCTTTTTTTTTCAGTACGTGGGCCTCTCACTGTTGTGGCCTCTCCTGTTGCAGAGCACAGGCTCCGGATGCACAGGCTCAGCGGCCATGGCTCACGGGCCCAGCCACTCCGCGGTATTTGGGATCTTCCCAGAACAGGGCACGAACCCGTGTCCCCTGCATCGGCAGGCGGACTCTCAACCACTGCACCACCAGAGAAGCCTGACTCTTGCCACTCTTATTCAACATAGTTTTGGAAGACCTAGCCACAGCAATCAGAGAAGAAGAAGAAATAAAAGGAATACAAGGGTAAGAAGAAATAAAAGGAATACAAGGGTAAGCTGTGATAAAGCGAGAGAGAGGCATGGACATATATACACTACCAAACTTAAGGTAGATAGCTAGTGGGAAGCAGCCACATAGCACAGGGAGAGTAGCTTGGTGCTTTGTGACCACGTGGAGGGGTGGGATAGGGAGGGAGATGCAAGAGGGAAGGGATATGGGAACAGATTTATATGTATAGCTGATTCACTTTGTTATAAAGCAGAAACTAATTTAAAAAATAAATACAATAAAAATAAAAAATAAAATCAAAAAAAGATGTGGTACATATATACAATGGAATATTACTCAGCCATAAAAAGGAACGAAATTGGGTCATTTGTAGAGATGTGGATGGACCTAGAGACTGTCATACAGAGTGAAGTAAGTCAGAAAAACAAATATCGTATATTAACACATATATGTGGAACCTAGAAAAATGGTACAGATGAACCAGTTTGCAAGGCAGAAAGAGAGACACAGCTGTAGAGAACAAACATATGGACACCAAGCAGGGAAAGTGGGGCCGGGGGAGGGGATGGGATGTATTGGGAGATTGGAACACTCCCTAACACCATACACAAAAATAAACTCAAAATGGGTTAAGGACCTAAACGTAAGACTGGACTCTATAAAACTCTTAGAAGAAAACATAGGAAGAACACTCTATATACCCTAATATGTGTAAACTAGATAACTAATAAGAACCTGTTGTATAAAAAAACTTAAATTAAATTAAAAAACAAACAAACAAAGGAAAGGTGACCCTTCCAGGCAGGGCCTGCGGTTGGCCAGACAGTACAATTGAGTCAGGATGTTGGGTGCCTGAGGCCATCCTGCAGTGAGTAGCCTATTCTGAGACCCCAAAAGCTGAGTCTGAATGGCAGTAGCTGGAGAGGAGCCCTGAGGGCCACAGGAGGCAGCACGGCTGGTTTGCTGGCCAACGCCACCATTTTCCTATTTGGTGATGCAGGCAATGTGTTTAACCTCTCTGCACCTCCGCCTCCTCATCTGCAAATCTGGAATAAAAGCATTCACCTCCAGGTCTACCATGAGAATTAAACAAAACAATGTATGTGAACTACGTAATGTATAAGATTATGATCATAATAACAATAAGGATAGCAGCTGACATTTACTGAATGTTTCCTTATTGGACCAGGTAAAAATCTACAAGTGGAGAAACTGAGGCTTAGACACTCCGAGCCTGGGCTTTTAACCAAGAAGCTAACTAGTAGCTGTTGTTATTCTCTTAGTGGAGCAGTTGACTGGGCATTCAGAGGCAGGTTGGGGAGCAGACTCTGCACCCCACTAGCCACAGGACCCTGTACGATTCACACCCCTTCTCTGAGCCACAGCCGTGGCATTCCCTCATTCCTTGGATAAATTCACTACCTCTACCAAGTCCTATACTAAAGTGATGGTGCTAGAGAAATGAGTAGGTTTAGGGGTTTCAGTTCCTGAACTTTTAAGATGGAGGTAAAATGCTGACTCATTTAATTCCTCATTAGTGTCCCAAGGCTGCCATAACAAAGTACCACAGATTGGGTGGCTTAAAACAACTGAAATGTATTGTCTCACAGTTCTAGAGGTTAGGCATCTAAAATCAAGGTGTCTACAGCAGCATTCTACCTCTGAAACCTGCAAGGGAGAATCCTTCCTCGCCTCTTCCAAGCTGCTGGCAGTAGCCAACCATCCTTGGCTCCTTGGCCTGCAGCTGCAACACTCCAATGTCTGTCTCTGTTGTCACATCGCATTCTCATCACATGGTCTTTTTATAAGGACACCAGTCACATTATATTAAGGGCTCAGCCTACTCCAGTATGACCTCATCTTAGCTAATTCCATCTGCAACGACCCTATTTCCAAATAAGAGGAAATATGAGGTATATGAGATTTAACGTATCCTTTGGGGAAGGCACATTCAACCCATAACAATACCCCAGACGGGTACCCTGAGTAGGATAGACCTTCAGGGCCTGAGGCTGACCTGGCATGACATTCCATGGTCACACTGGAGCTTTGGTCTTCTGGCTCCAGAGAAAACAGAAGCCCAAATCCCTTTGGAATTTGGGATAGAAATTAATGGAGAGGGCAGTTATACTTCCCAGTACAGAGTTCTCTTTGATGCAGGCTCATGAATTAAGTTCAGCTCGCAATGGGATGGCTTTGATAAAATGGAGGGGAAAGAGACCCATCATTTCATCCTGAAAGATGAGGGAAGCAAAGTGGCAGAAGTGTTATACTAGATTAGTGCTGTCTTTTCAGAGAATACAGCCTGATTCTAGAAACTATGAGAGGCAATAATTTGTCTCTAAAAAAAAGTTCTCTAGGATGCAGGAAGGGAAGAAAGCCAGCATTTTTATTTGAGTGCCTCCTCTGTGTGAGGCCATATGTGGGATGGCTTACAAACACCATCTCTTTCAATCCTCAGGACAATTCTTTGATTATTAACCCCATTTGACAGATAAGAAAGCAGGTTAAGAGAAGTTAACTGAATTTTTCCCAAGTCTCACAGCTAAAAAGTTTGGTGGTACTAGGATTTAATTCCAGGTTTGTTGGTTAATCAAGTTTATGATCTTTCTTCTATGTTATCTCTTTATAATTTTATATCAGATAATGTATGTGAAAACTTGAAGCATTATATCTGGCAGACAGAGAGGAGGCAATATGCATTTATATCCATCCTTCCTCCAGAGACTATTTCTGGAATGAATGAATGAATGACACTGGACAAACATACAGCACCCTCTGATCCTCCTGTTCTCATGTGAACTCTCCCTCCTCTGAACTCCCAGGATTTTGTTCTTCCTTCTTAAGTAGAACTTATTCCCCTCCCTCCATTGCTCCCATCCCTTGGTTAGTGCCTCAGAGAAGGGATGAGTCTAACTCATCTTTGTACTGTCCCCCACCCCGGGCCTCCTGCACTGGCCTAATATGCAGCAGATGCTCAATATCAGTCTGCAGAGTGAATGAATAAGTAAAAACTCCTATAAGCTCACAGCTCAGTATTGGTTAAAGTGGTAGATTTAACCTGACAGCATCCCTAGGAAGTTCAGAGAAAAACCTGAGCTGGGACTCAGAACGGGGCTCCAGGCCTGGCATGGTCACTAACTTGTCCTGCAGACTTGGGCTCCTCTCGGCCCTCTTACCGACCCATCAAACAAGGGACTTGGACTAATGACATTAGAGCTCTTCTAATCTCTTCATCTAGGTCCTGGCGTTTCCAAGGTCAAAAGAGGTTATAGACTACAAGGCATTCAGATGCCATCGGGGCCTAGACTATCCAGTGATAGACAATCCTTCCTCAGGTCCCAGTTTTCCTGAAGCAGCAAAATCAGCATTTAGGCACCTCACCACCTTCCTCTTGCTAGTTCCAAGCAGAGCACTTCCCAAAGGCAGCTGGAATGAAGAACTGTGCTCTCTAGGCGGGGAGTTCCTCCTAGGGCCAAAGAGAATGCCAGAATCTGGACCACGTTTCTTCAAGACAAACAGAATATCCACTCCCCGTCCCTACCAAGAAGGAGCTATAACAATGTTAGGTAACACTCATCGTGAACAAACAATTTCTCCTGCACTACTTAAGCCCTTTGTGGCCATTCCTGCATGTGATTCTTGTGTGAGGCAGATCTGCACCATGATTTTTATTCCTCATTTCACAAATCAGGAAACTGGAGCTCCAAAAGGGTTCGGGGTCATCAACCAGGGTCACCTAGCCATCTCCACACCCCAAGGTCTAGTTTCTATTTTTACTTTTAAAAAAAAAAAAGGAAATATTTATACCCATATGGTAACAAATTCAAAATACAAAGATGTGTACAGAATGAATAAGTGTTTCTCCCATTCCTGGTCTCCCAGCATCTCATTCTCTGGGAAGGGATCACTGTTATCAGCTGTTTGCGTAAACTATAAGAGGTCTATTCACTATTAGAGGCAAATGCGTTATGCTCACCCCTCTGTAGCATGCTGTAGGCAGTGTTCTGCCCTTTCTTTTTGCAATTACCAATATTGCCAGGCAATCCTTCCATATCAGTATATAAACGCCTGCCTTGTTCTTTGCGATGGCTGGGTAACAGTCCATCATCTGAAAGTGCCATAATTTTGAAAGACGTATACAGACCCCAAGGTCTCAAGCATCAGTGATAGCAGGGAAGAACTGAGAAGCTGGACTGCCACACCCACACGCCCAGGGTCACTGAGCATTTCAGATCAACTGACCCTTTATGAGATCCCTACACAAAGACTTGCAGTCTCCTTAAAGATTAACTGAAACAATTTATGAAAAGCACTCTGTGTTTGACACACAGTAAATGCCCAGTTATACGAACGGCAACAGGTGTCTGACTCTATGGGCCAAGAGGATAGGACAGTAGAAAGGAGCAGAAGTCAGGGAAGGAGTTTGCCCTCTTCCCCAAGATCTGTGGAGTGATGGAAAGAGCAGACAGACCTGTGTTCAAAACCCAGCTTCACCATTCACTGTGTGTAGCAGAGATGGCTAGACATGGATTAGCAGAACACTTCCACTCTCTGAGTTTGGAATGGGCAAATTGGTCACCCAGTTTGTGACTACATTTCCCAGGCTCCTTTGCTGCCTGGTGTGGCTATATTCTCACCAACACATTGTAAGTGGAAATTGCTCACCCTGCACTACCTCTCCTTCCCCTTTCCCGTGGACTGGAATACATATGTGCTGGTGGAAAACCAGCTTCAACCAAGTGGACACGCAACACTCTAATGACAAAATGAGAAGGAACTCAGGTAGCTGAGTCACCTCAGGGGGCAGAGCTGTGTGTGGCCTGCTCCACACACGTACCTCTGGAGTAAACTGTTACGTGAGAAAGCAGCCCACCTGGATCTGGCTTTAGTGATGGTATTTTGAGGTCTCTGTTAGAGCATCTTAATTCTTACCCTAACTAATACACTGTGTGACCTTGAACAAATCACTTGACATAGCTAAGCCTCAGTTTCTGCATCTTCAAATCCCTGATAAAGATTAAAGAGAAAGCAAACAGAACACCCAGCACAGTTTATGGCACATGATAAAAACTCCATAAGTGGTTCTCTGGGCCTCGGTTTCCCCTTCTGTAAGATGGGTATATTAAGCATTCCTCTGTGAAACCCATAGGGGTAAATCTGATACACAAACTATGAAGACCCACACAAAAGTTAGCATTGCTTTAGGATGCTCTGGAAGCCTTGCTTTTGTTGTATAAATGCTTCACTAACATCCATGGGGACAGTGAGCCAAGTAAATGTGCTCCCCTGGCAACAAAGGGAGGTCAACCAGTGTCTCCTGATGATGTTCCCAGCATGTGAAATTCCAGAAGTTCATATGCCTGAGCACTGGACCATCTGAACCTCCTCCAAGCCAATGCCAAATGGCAGATGTCAACAGCTTCCTGGCCCTCTGCAAACTGCTGCTGGCAACAATAGCCCTACGTGGGATGGCATTTCAGAGTTCACAGAGTAGTTTCACAGCCACAAATTCTTTGGACCACCTTGGAACACAGCAAGGAAGGCAGAACAATTGGCATTTGAGGTAACTGGGGTGCTGAAGTTCTGAGATGGGCCACAGCTTGCCCAAGGGTTTATAATTCCTGGGCAGGGTCCATACTATACAACCGTCATCTCAGGCCTGTATCTGAGCCTAAAGTTCTTTCCATTTCCCTGTTATATGGCTCCTGCAACAGAGGAAAATATGCTTGTTTGGGGCCCAAGTCACAAAGCATAGCACTGAAACCTATTCATTCGTTCAATGATACTGAGGATCTGTCCCTGCCTGACCCTGCACTGGGCCCTGCAGAGACCAATGGGCCAGATGTAGATCCTGCTCTCCAGGGACTCAGGACCACATAGCGAGGGTCCACTATGCCAGACGCTGCACCTAAGCAGTCTCCAATTCTTACAACAAAGCTGCAAAGTGCATGTTTTTTCCAAAATTTTATGATGGCCAATGGAGACTCAGAGACACTGAGTGATTTGTTTGAAGTCACTCAGCCGGTATGTGGCAAAGGTGGAATTAGATTCTAAGAATGTCACATGCCAAAGCTTAGGCTCTTTCTCCAAAAATACAAAGGACTCCTCAAAATGTCTTCAATATAGAATGTCCAGGATAGTATTATAAGTGCCACAGTACCCACTGGGCACTGACACATGACATCAAGTGACCAGTTCAACTAATTGATTTCTCTTTTTGATTTCTAGGTTGATAACTTCATACAATCAGAGAATATCAGAGAAAAAAAGAGAATTTAGTCCAACCTCCTCATTGTACAGATGGGGGAGCTGAGGACCCAAAAACATATCTTGTCCAAGATCACACAGCAACTTAATATCAGAGCTGGAATTCAAGCATACGTATGTGTGAATTTAAAGTCCCAGTCATTTCCACTTCAACGTGTTCTGGATGCCCAGCCTGGGACTTGGCACTTACTTTCACATCCTTTTTTTCTAGAGTATCACCTGCTTGAGGCAGGAACTGGTTGTAGTTCATCTTTGCATCTCTAGTGCTTGGCATGCAGAACAACACCCTCAATGAGCGTGTAGTGGCTGAAGGGGATGAAACAACAATAATTATCCCCATTATATGGATGAAGAAACTGAGGTTCAAGGAGATTAGAGAATCTGTCCAAGGTTACAGAGCTCACAGGTGGCTGTTGGCAGGAGGACCTAGGTAAGGCACCAGCCCCACTGCAACCTGGAAAACAGGGACAGAATTTAGTCTCAAATAAGGACCCTTACCCACTTCCTCTTAGTGTTGAAAAGAGCCCTGGGGGTGGTGTCCTGCAGGAGGACCAGGTACATGACTCAGCTGGAAGCCATGGCAAGTGTGCAGGGTGGAAGAAGACCCATCCCAGCAAGTGCCCCACTTGCAGAGGGGCCTCGGGCTTAGCTGGCCAAACTAGTCACACATGTTTGGAAGCCAGTGAAGAGCCTCACTGGAGGCCAGGAGAAAAATCCGTTCTGGGGGTTCTGCCAGGCCTTGGGAGGAGGTTGCCAAAGCAAGGTCAGGACAGGGGGAGGACAGATGTGTCCAAGGCCCTGCCAGAGGCCATGCTGGCCCCAGCGCATCAGCCCCTTAACCAGAGCCATAACTCTATTGCAAGCTCAGAGCATTCCAGTTCCCAGATTAGACCATGGAAAAGTGGTTCCACGTGGGCTTCTCAGCTTGGTTGCTTACTGAACCCCCCACCCCTACCCCCAACCTCCAGCCCAGGATCACAGGGCAGCCATTTCATGCCAACACAAGGATGTTGCTCTTTACTTTCTTCTCTCTTGAGTGCACAAAAATAACTCTGCCAGACCCTAACATCCATGTGAACTCTCAAGAAGCTGGGCTTAAACATGTTTGCACGTCAGGACCAAAGCAATCCCACATGTGGCTGCTGAAATGAGGTGTCCTCTACGTGGCAAGTGGCTACCTTCTTCAGCCTCAGGGATGCTAATCGAAGGAATAAGTGAACACACAGGCACCCCTTCCTACACTCTCTACGTGGGTCTTCTCATTTAATTGGTCATCTTAATTTTGCAGGTGAAAACCACAGGCTCAGAGAAATGTGAATAGTTCAAAGTCATCCATTCACCCAACACACACTGATCATTTCCACCAGGATGCTCAATATGGATTTTTGTAGTGAAAAACCTTTTTTTCTGCTATGTAAAAGGATTCACTCATGGATTCCCTCATGCATACCATGCAAAGTTTCCTAAAGTGCAAAAATGTAAAAGACTAATTCTAGGAGAGCTTCAGAGGCATTTTGGAAAAATGAATTCTGTGCACAAATTAGCTTGGAAGTCACTGATTAAACAGGGGTTACTTAGGAAATCACTGATTAAAGAAAGCCAACAATGCAGGATTTTCTTAAATATAGGATTTTTCAAAGCTTTTAACTGGCTAAAGAGTATTTGACTCCCCCAGCAGAGTATGCAGTATTTTCCCAAACTTATGAGCTAGATTTTTAAGAAAATCTCTTTTGGAAGCACTTCCCCAATATATTTGGTTGAATCATAGGAAACTGCCAACATTCAACTGTTTTTTTATCTACAAAACAGCACCTCCATATATTTCAACCTAATATATACTATGGGGGGGTCACATGTTTTGTGCCTCCTTTATCGTATTTCATAGTGTGATGTGGCTAATAGGCCCTGAACCCCTTAAAGGGTACTTGACATGCAGCCTCTGATGTGCTTGCTGTTAGGGCTGGAAATAGACCTGGGGTGGAGTAGCCTAGATGGCTACTCTCTACCCAAAACTCGTGTTTGCCCTTCCATAGTATGGACTTGTCATGGGAAGCAGCTGCCTAACTAGAGACTGTGTTGCCCAGTCCCCCTACAGCCAGGTAGGTGTGGGAGGCTAGTGTCCACTGTGAAATGTGAGTACACGTGATACATGCCACTGGCAAGGAAAGGCAGGTTAAGAGTCAGATGTGTCTGCTCCGCCCTCTCCTTTGTCCATCTTCTGGCTGAATACAGAGGACTCCATGGTCCCAGAGGTTAACAGATCCACAAGATAGAAGGGGACTCAGCCCTGCTTCACCACCTGGTGGAAAGCCACCCACCAGCTAGGCACACTCACCTTGAACTATTAGATGAAGGAGAAAGAAATTAATGGGGGGGGGCGAGGGCGGTGTTGTCATCATCACAGGAGAAAGCGTTATACTAACTAATACAGTAAAGTTAGGAGCAGGCAGCGAGAATGGCCATCCAGTACCCTGAAGGTGGTGACAGGGTAGAACAAAAGAAGACCAACCTCAACAAGCCCACACAATAAAGGGGTCACTGGTCAGGATGGCCAGACTGGGCTAAGGTGCTTGGAAGCTCTCTTAGTCGATTCAGCCTGCTCTAATAAAATGCCATAGACGGAATCACTTATAAACGATAGAAATTTATTTCTCACAGTTCCAGAGGCCGGGCCATCCAAGATCAAGATGCTGGCAGATTTGATATCTGGTGAGAGCCCACTTCTTGGTTCACAGATGGCTTTTCGTTGAGTCCTCACGTGGTGGAAGGGATGAGGGATCTCTCTGGGGTCTCTTTTTTAAGGGCACTAATCCCATTCGTGAAGGCCCTGCCATTACAACCTAATTACTTCCCCCAAAGCTCTACCTCCAAATACCATTACACTGGGGATTAGGTTTCAATATATGAATTTTGGGGCACATAGGCATTCAGTCCAAAGCGAAAGCCAATGCAATTTGTAGTGTGCTGATTACAAGAATGTTATGCAAAAATGCTAACACTGGGTCTAGATGTTGCAGTGCCTTCCTCCCACTCAAACTCACCACATCCAATCAGTCCTCACCAAGTCCTACGGATTCTACATCCTCTGTCCCACCACCCTATCTCCTCCGTATCACCTCTGCCCTAGATACACTGTCTCCTTCAGATTTCCCCAGCGGCAGTCTCCTACCAACCCCTCCAAAGCCACACACAGAAAGATTTCAAAGGGATTTCCTTAGCACTGAAAATCTAACCTCTCTCCCTGTATAAACACTTAAGTGGCTCCAAGTATGCTCAAGATTAGGTCCAAACTCCTCAGAGGGAAAACGACAAGTGAGTCGCCATTCTGAGCTGAGCTTATTGGGTGACTTGAGACGAGGGTAAATTTTGGAGCAGACTACTCTGGGTTCCCTCCTTGACTTCACCACCTCCTACCTGCCTGGCTGTGCACATGGACCTCACACTTTTGGCCCTCCATTTCTTTACCAATAAAATGGAACAGTATCACAATGTCCTGCATATAGAATGTGCTCCATGTTAACTGCCTTTCTTCTTTTCACATGAATAGAGCCAAGGGCACTGGACGTGGAGGTGGGAAGCCTGACTCTCCTCCCAGGCTGACCCCTAGCATGGTACTTGGCATAGAGCAGGCGCTCCCTGCATGTGTGCCTGCCAGATGGGTCAGTGCTAGAGCCCTGGTTCCCAGTCAGGTGTCCTTCCGCTCTCATGGCCATACCCAGGTTCAATGCCAGGCATGAGAAGGTCTGTTCTTAAAAAGTCTGCTACATATTGCTGTCTTCACCACGCAGAGTGAGCACCAAGCTCTAGAGGGGAAGAAAGGACTCTGCTCCCCACCCCAGCAGATCTCCCCAAAAGAAACAACTTTGCCCATCAGAGAAGCACCCAGGTGGTAGCAAATGGGCATATTAGTCCTAGGGCCCAGCAGTAAACTGTCCCCTAAATCAACCAGGCAAGATCTTATAGTCCTTTCTGCTGATCTTTGAAAATAAGACAGAAGGGTAAACATTTACCTCCTCAAAGCAAACATCTGCTTTGCAGTTTCTGAGGATGAGTCTGTGGAGAGAGCTCTCCCTCTGTGAGGGCTCCCAGGAGAGGCCAACAATGTGCGGGGCATTTTCCTAGAAAAGAAGGGCCAAGTTCCTAGAGATGTCCCCCAGCCAGCCCTCCCTCAAGGAGAGTGTTAAGACCCTCTTTACACACCTCTTCTTCCTTCTTTGGTCCTGAAACAAATCCTGTCTCTAAGGGAGTTCATCTCACTGCTGACCTCATTTTATGAAATGAATATCATTTTATTCATTTTAATGAATATGGCCCCTTTGTTCTACCTACACTCTTCAGCTAAAATAAACTATTGGACAAGGGCAAGGGCAAGAAGTGGTACTCAAACTCATACAAAACCTCACAGGAAAGGGGGTTGTTCTATACAGCAGAAAGCATCCTGATACACCACGCATCATTCAATCATAGAATTATGACATCTCAAAGTAACCGTATTTAGCTCTTGAACTTCCACCATGTGACTCAGCAACTTCCCAATGTTGTTCTGAGAATTAAATAAATGGAATGGCTCAGTAGCCCCTGGAGACCACATTAAAAGATAAGTATCCACTACCAGTTTATCATGTGTGATGGAAACTGTTGTTTGAATACCCAATAGACATTTCCTTCCCACCTTTTTCATGCTGACATCTACACACACACAGAGGTTCGCATTTCCCTAGTCTTCCTTGCAAGTAGCAGTGGCCATGTGACTCAGTTCAACTCAGTAATCTATATGGAGAAACTTACTGGAGGGCTTCTAGGGGAAGATGTCCTCACTTGATAGAGAGATGCTACTGTGGCATCCCTTGGCTTCCTACCTTTGAAAATAGTCATTTGAGGACTGAGGCTGAAGTAGCTCTACTTAAATCATAAGGCAACAAGCCTGAAGACAAAAGTCAGTGTTCTGAGGAAAGAGGAACTGAAAGGCGGAAAGAGGCTGGTTTTGTTTTGGGGTTTTGGTTTGTTTTGATTTTGGTTTTTTGGTCCCTGAACCAGCCTGGAACTGCCTATTTCTTTTTTTATTGAAGTATAGTTGATTTACACTGTTTTAGGTGTACAGCAAAGTGATTCAAATATATATATAAAACTGGATATATATATATACTCTTTTTCAGATTCTTTTCCATTATAAGTTATTACAAGATATTGAATATAGTTCCGTGTGCTAGTCAGTAGGTCCTTGTTGTTTATCTACTGTATAGGTAGTAACGTGTACAATTTATCCCTCCTCCCCCCTTTCCCCTTTGGTAACCATAAGTTTGTTTTCTATGTCTGTGAGTCTATTTCTGTTTTGCAAGTAAGTTCATTTGTATCATTTTTTTAGATTCCACATATAAATGATATCATATGTTATTTGTCTTTCTCTGACTTACTTCACATAGTATGATAATCTCTAGGTACATCCATGTTGCTGAAAATGGGAAACTGCCTACTTCTTAAGCCACTATTAGACAGATGTTCAATCACTTGAACTCAAAGTATCTTAACTGAGGCCTTGTGCATTATCGATCCATAGTATACAAAGATCTTGGGACATGAAGGAACCCCACTGGAAGTAGATGATTCAAGGGTTAAAAGTAGAAAATAAACCTTTACAAAGACTAGACAATACATAAGTGTTTAATATGATCAATATATCCCCTTGTGAATATCTCTGTAAAATAGGAATGATAATGATATCTATGACAGGGGATTGTTCTAAGGATTAGATGAGTTAATACATGCAAGGTAAAGTTCAAAGCACTGGGTAATTATAGCCATCATGTTAATCAGTAAAAAACATAACATTCTTTAATAAAGCAAATGAGCCAGGGCACTGGGCTCAGAATCAGAAAACCTGGCTTCTGGACAGATACTTCTTCTCTTTGATCACATATAAATGTTTGTGGCTGTTTCAGGACAATGAAATCTCAGTACGATATAGTCCCTATGTCAAAGGGTGGTGAAAGTTTGATGAATCAGATGAATTTTAGTTACTGCACAATGCCAATTCAGTAATGAAGTAAATGTATCACTGGACGTCTTAAATGTCTTAAAAAATAACATTTGTAAATAAAATGGAGCTTTTGGTTGTGCAACTAAGGAAGAGTCTGAAAGTTTTTAAATCACTTCATATGAAATGTGTTTTCCTTTCCTAAAACAATAGCTCAATAACCAGTCTGATCAGGAAAGTAGATGAACAGGGAATGAGAGTGCTTAGGGTCTGGGTTGGGTCCACTGACCTGCTGATGTGCCTCTGGGTAAGTCCTTTCCCGTTTTGGGGCCTCAGTTTCCTCATCTGTAAACTGGGGGAAAGAGCCTGGAGTTAACAGTTGGACAGCCCAGTCCTTATCCCAGCCCTACTCCTCAGCTGGGAGACCTGAAACAAGTCACTTTGTCTGAGCCCCACCACTAAAATAAGGACAAAAATATCGAGCAACCTCAAAGGAAAGCTGTGAAATGCCAGAACACGTGAAATGTCAAATGTCAGAACACGTGAAAAATTTCAGGGTAGACCCCTAATAAATTTTGGTTGGAGCATACTATATCACCCATCCCTGTTCCAACATTCTATTACTGTGTATAAAGTGTGGCCTGGAAGATAGAAAGGAACAAAAGAGATGACGTGTTCTTTGTCCCACAAAACCACACGCCAGACAGGATGGCTTGGGCTGCACTAGAAGGCCAGGGCTCCCTTGCAAACGACCAAAGGCTCTTGGTCAACCTTTAGCACAAGGGACATTTATTAAGTTCAGGAGACAAAGAGGGTCCCTAAGGGCCCCCTGCGTGCTGGTATAAGAAATGATCGGCAGTAAATACGGGAAAGGTACAAGCTCTGAGAAACAGACTTCTATAGGATGTCTTCAATGCCTGAGTAGTGATTATCAGAATTCCCACAGTTATGAGGTCAAGTAAGGAAGCAAAGATTGAACATGAAACTTTCACTAACGTACTCCCCACCTATAAAGGTAACCCTCATTCAAAGAGCAGCACACACACGCACACACACACTGTTTGACACTAAAGAGTGTGACCCACAAAGAAGAGGACGTGATGGGAAGATGGTCTTTCTTCCATGGTCAAATCTGCCACATCTAATAATACAAGAAATATATGATGCAAATGGCCTACAAAGTAATACTGTAATTTACAAAAGACTCTGGATGTTATAAAGTCAGTGAAAGCGATACAAAAGAACTGTATGAATCAGAAGGCAGGTCCCTAGAGAGTTCTGTTGGCATCCCGGGATCTGGTTTCCCACTTGTGGCACCTCAGCAAACCTCTCCACCATCCAGTAGACTAAGTCACACCCCCTCCGCTGAGGTCTGAATCTCAGCCTAGGGAGAAGGGATCCTCTTCCAAATTTGTTCCTTCCTTGCATACTAAAAAGAAAATTCCCACATTGTCCTCGACTCACAGCACTTCTGACACCAAATGTGGGAGTGGGAGTAGGCGGGGGCACACCAGCTGATTCTCCGATGCACAGACACCACCTGCGTGTGCTACGGTTCCGCTATGACACGAACTATCAGAAGTTAGTGCAGACGCAAAAGTTCAGGGCACAATCCCACAAGGCTGTCTTGTGGCTTCAGGGGCCAATCACAAGCCCCAGGTACTCACCTATACTTCCGACCAACGGACTAGAAATTGGGGGTTCCCATAAGCCCCTGCTCAGGCTTGATCATGTCCTATAATGGCCCACAGAACTCAGGGAAACACTTACTTACATTTGCAGTTTATTATAAAGGGCGCAATTAAGGATATAGATGAACGGCCAGATAAAGAGGTACATAGGGTAAGATCTGGAAGTGTTTTGTGTGCAGGCACCTCTGTCCCCATAGAGTTGGGGTGCATGATGCACCACTGTTTTGGAATGTGGATATGTTCCCAACCCGGATGTTCTCCCAACACCATAGTTCAGGGATTTTTTTTTTATGGAGGCTTCATCACACAGGCATGATTGATTATTAATTAACTCAACCTCCAACCCCTCACCCCTCACCCCTTCCCAGAGGGCGGAGGGTAGCGCTGAAAGTTCCAAGCTTCTTAACCATGCTTGGTCTTTCAGGTGACCAGACCCCATACAGGAGCCTCCCAAGAGTGGCATCATCCATTAGAACAAAAGACACTACTATCACCCAGAAAATTCCAAGGGATTTAGGAGCTTTCGGTGAGGCACTCCTATCTCCTCCATCATTCAGGAAATTACAGGACTTTAGGAACTCTGTATTAGGATTCAGGGCAGAGAACAATATATACATATATATATATATATATATTCACATATATATATGTATATGTGTATATATATATATATATATATATATATATATATATATATTTCTTACTATTTCAGAGGTACCCTGCCTCCACCCTAGAGGAAGAGAGTGCTCCTTACATCCTCTACTCCTGCATTCTTTACTGTTATCTTTACCCCTCAGTAGTTAATATGCCCTGCAACTAGTTTACAATTCTTTATATTAACCTTTCTCCATTCAAATTACTGTATGGTTTCTATCTTCTGACTGGACCTTGACTGATATGCTTAGAGAAAGTCACTTAACCTCTCTGAGCTTCAGTTCTTTCTTCTGTAGAATGGAAATAATTAAAGTTCAAATAATTATTTTCAACTAATACAGTGTAAACATAACTTTTATATGCACCAGGGAAGCAAAAAATTTGTGTGACTGGCTTTATTGTGATATTCACTGTACTGCAGTGGTCTGGAACCCAACACGCAATCTCTCCAAGGTGTGGCTGTACATACAGCACTTAGAAGGGCACTAGTCACAGGGCTCAATAGTTGAAGTTTGGTTTTTTTCCCCCACAAATTTATCCAAGGTTACACAACTAGTAACTGGTGGATCTGCGATTGAATCTGGACCTAAATGATTCTAAAGATTACTTTTTTTGCATAGCTAAATGTTAAAACATCCATCTCTTAAGAAACACACGCCCTTAGAAGACTCAGTGTAGCGGTTAAGAGCCTGGGTTTGGGAGCCAAAAAGTCTGAATCTGGGCTTCCTTGGTGGCGCAGTGGTTGAGAGTCCGCCTGCCGATGCAGGGGACACAGGTTCATGCCCCGGTCCGGGAAGATCCCACATGCTGCGGAGCGGCTGGGCCCGTGAGCCATGGCCGCTGAGCCTGCGCGTCCGGAGCCTGTGCTCTGCAACGGGAGAGGCCACAACAGTGAGAGGCCTGCATACCGCAAAAAAAAAAAGTAATGTTCATATAATACCACATATCTGTATCATTCTTTTTTTGAGAGAGAGAGTTTATTTAGAGAGAGACATATTCCATAGGCAGGATGCTGTCCGTCCACACATAATCATATAGTTCTTTTCCGCTAAAAGCAAACTTTCACATCCACAATTTTCTTTTATCCTCACAACATGTCTAGGAAGTGTAGATTACTATTACCCCCAATCTACAAATGCAGAAATGAGCCCACGGCAGGAAGATGGCTTGCTTTTGGCTGCAGAGAGAGTGACAGAACCTGAGAACGCAGGTCTCCATTCTTGGAGACCAGTGCTTTACAACTGTAAGACTCTTCTTCCTTCTTGATTTCCCCACCCCCTTCCCTTCCTGTGCCAGGTGGATTGGATTAAATAACTCTAAATGCCAATGAGCATTTGGAAGTGGCCATATGAAGATAATGTGTCCCTGGAAGTGATTTGGAGACACGTCCCTCAGCCTTTTTTTTTTTTTTTTTTGCGGTACGCGGGCCTCTCACTGTTGTGGCCTCTCCCGTCGCGGAGCACAGGCTCCGGACGCGCAGGCTCAGCGGCCATGGCTCACGGGCCCAGCCGCTCCGCGGCATGTGGGATCTTCCCGGACCGGGGCACGAACCCGTGTCCCCTGCATCGGCAGGGGGACTCTCAACCACTGCGCCACCAGGGAAGCCCCCTCAGCCTCTTTTAAGCCATTTAGAGACCATGGAAATGCACCACCAGATCTCTGGAAGCCCGCTCTTACTGTTGCCCCTCTGGATCCACCAGCACGTGTACTGAGGCCAGGCTTCCCAGGGCAGCTCCCAGCCAATGACTGAGTCCAGCAGGGGCGCTAGTGCCCACCCACCCTACCAGATACAGCCAATGACTGAGTGAAGGGAGGGGGCAGTGGGGAGCAAGCCTCTGCCCACCCCACCCCTACTAGATACAGCCAATGACTGGGTGCAGCAGGGGAGCAAGTGCCTGCCCACCCCTAACAGACGCAGGCTACTCCAATGGGTGACTTGGTTCAGGAACCGCTATACGAGCCCGGACAAAACTTTCTCAGAAGTGACCTTAGGTTTGAGCCCTTCCTGTCCAGCCCTCTTAACTTTCACCTCTGCTTTCCCCACGGGGGCGGGGGGTGGGGGGGGCAGTCCCACATCACTTCTGCAGGTTTGCCCTGCCTGCTGCCGCTCTCTCCCCTTTATCCTTCACAAGCGTTTCCCCAACAAATCTCTTGAATAATCTAACCTTGTCTTGGCATCTGCCTCTCAGAGGATCCAACCTACCGTCTCCTCTTAGCTGGAGATGTATTCACAGATGACCAACAGATTAGACCCTCGTCCTTCACTTCCCCCGCAAAAGAGCAATCTGGGAGGACCAGCATTTGCGTGCTGGATCCTGGCTACCCTGCTCTGCTCTCTCAGACCTCACTTGGCTCTCTCAACCTCCGTCATGCTGACCTTGGCCTGCTTGCCTCCCTTTAATCTGACCCGCCGGCCTCCAACCCAACTGCACTTCCTGGCACTGAACTCATCTTCCTCCCTCAGTGTTCCTGCACCAGGCTGGGCATGGCTCCTCAGACCGAGTCCTGGGGTCTCTCCCACAAGTAAACTGATTGAAGGACAGTTCTCCCAACCCTGCATCCGTCTTTGGTGGTGGGATGCCTGATGGGCAGGACCAGACATCTATAACTCAGCCTCCATTGAGCTTCCTTCCCTCAAGGCAGAGCCAGGGTGGCCCCCATGAGTCACCATCTGAAGGGCCTTCGCAGAAATCCCTACCCAAACAATGACAGGGGCGGGGGGAGGAAGGCCACAGGTCTGAGCAAACGCCAGATCCAGGTGGGCAGAGGTGTAGGGAATGAGCAACTCAGTAGGGAATAAGAAACTCAGAAACAGAGGAGGGGATCCAGGATGAGCAGACTGGGCTCAAAGGAGAGAGAGTGTTTCGGGTACAGCTAGGATTGCGTAGGGTCTGGTGAGCCAGCCTGACTTAGAGGGCAGCCGCAGTGGGTAATCAGTCACTGAGCCCCACCACCCAAGCCTCAGCCCTCGGGTTGTGCCGGAGGGCATTTTTTGGCCCAGTGTCCCTCTGGTAAAGCTCAAGATGGCCCTTCCTCTGCCAGCTTCACCCCATCTGCTCTACAGGGCTGCCACTTCACTTTGCGGTTTGCCCCCAGTGTCTTTCCACAAGCATCTCTCTGACCCTTTCCTCCGTGGGAGCTGGACACTGAGCCCACAGTTCCAGCCACCAGGGGGTAGATGCTTCTCCTCCGGCCCACTTAACACCCCCAGCCCCATTCCACCACATGAGTGGCAGCAGACATCACACGGCATCTGTGCACTGAACCACTGCCTCCCCGGCCACCTCAATCCTTCCCGTTCACGCAGCCATTCAATTCTTACCAGCTGTGTGGCTTTCTCCCTCCCTTTTTCTAGTCCAAGTCCCTGAGACCCCCGCTGGGTGAAGGTCAAGTCTATGTGACCAGAGGCAGGTGAATTTCCCCCTCTGGACCTCAGGTCCCATCTTACGCTGGGGACGAAGGTCCTCTAGAGATCACCCCTCAGGGCCTTCCCAACTTGGGAATTCCGTGGCCACCTTGGTTCCATAATCCCATAACCACTCGGCCCCCAGTATCTCTTGTGCAAACACTGCATCCGTTTTCCCTTCCTTGTCCTCGCGATGGGCGAGGGGCTGCACGGTCAGACCGCATCACCCATTTCCTGGCATCTTTCGCTACCCAATCTCCCCGTAAAGGACTTCCTGTCCAGGTATAAAGAGGACTCCCCTCCCCCAGCCCACCCCATTCTCCAGCCCAGCGGCTGGGACCGTGACCTCCCCAGCCAGACCCACAGAGGGGAGATGAAGGAAATCCTGCACAGCCACCCCTACTGACAGTGACACGTCTACCACACAGCTGCTTGACACTCCCTGAAACACACAGATGCACACTGACTCCCTCACACATTCTCACACTCAGGGCCCAGCACATCCAATCACTTCTTGTCTTCTAACACATACCAACTCTGACACAAGCCCTCTCGGTCTTCCCACTCACATTCCTTCTCCCTCTCTCTCTCACACACACACATCAAGGACCACTCCTGGCCAAAGGAAGAAACAGTGAACTCAGGCGATGACCGTGATTCTCCTCTCCCTCTCTGGCCCTAGTGAGCAGAGGCTCTGCCCAGAGCCCCTCTCTGTGCTCCCCCAGGGCCCCTCTCTGTGCTCCCCCAGAGCCCCCTCTCTGTGCTCCCCCAGAGCCCCTCTCTGTGCTCCCCCCGGGCCCCTCTCTGTGCTCCCCCAGGGCCCCTCTCTGTGCTCCCCCAGAGCCCCCTCTGTGCTCCCCCCAGGCCCCTCTCTGTGCTCTCCCAGGGCTCTTCTCTGTGCTCCCCCGAGCCCCTCTCTGTGCTCTCCCAGGGCCCTTCTCTGTGCTCCCACACACATACCCAACCCACCTTCCAAGGGCTCTCTCTCTCATGTCAAAGCCCAAAGTGAGCCATAGGCCAAGTTAATGAAGACAACTGTTTTCTAAGCACCAAGTTATGTTCTCAGGTGAAAAGAAGACATGAAGAATGTTCGTCTGTTCTTGGGTTCAGTCAGAGCTGCTGAGAGAGACTCCGAGGGGAAAGGAGGCCAAGCAGGCAGCATCAGCACCCTCTTCCTCAGCCACAGGGAAGGAGCTGGGGGGAGTTACAAGTGATTCATTTTTGTACCTCGTCACAAAGCATATTTATCCCCCCATACTAAGGGAGCATTTACTAAGCCACTTTCCTCATCCTGAAATAGTAACTAGTATTGACGAGTCCTTATTCTAGGCCGGGGACTGTGATAAGCACTGGGCATACATAAATTAGTTAAAACTCACAACAACCTTACAAATATTTTTATGATCGTTGTTTTTGCAGATGACAAAACCAAAGATTAAAAGAATTTAAAATAACATGCCCAATACCTCCCAGAAGGTAAGGAAGCAGCTGGTTTACAACCTGTGTGACCCCCAGGCCCAGGGTTAACAACCAGGCTCCAGCACCTCCCCTGTCCCTCACTTTTGGACTTGGACAGAACCAAGTTCAAATCCTGGCCCTGCCGCTGACTGACTGTGACCCCAGGCAATTTCCTTAATCTCTCTGGGTTTCCATTTCCACACCTCCGCAGTGAGGACACTGGTGCCAACGGCCTCTGTTTTGTAGAGTTGTCAGGATTACAGAGGGTTTCTCTAAAGCACTTAGCACGACACCCGGCCCACAGTAGGTCTTCAATAAGTGTCTCATCTCTGCCTTCCTGTAAAATTTGGTAGGGCCTTCAGAGACCAAAATGAGCCCACAAGGTAAGAACCCAGGTCTAGGATACCAGATTTGGAAACGGAGTGAAGCTCTTTCAAATGTAGTTTTTAGGGTAAATAAAAAATAATGTTCTCCTTCCTACCACAGGGTTCAGCCATCTGGAATGCATTTCTCTGAGGGCACTGCAGACAGAAGCCATGAGCGGGTCCAAGAGGAGTTGAGATGGCTGGATGGATGATAGAGAGAGACGGGGGCACTCGAACAAGCACTAAAACCTCCCGTTTGCCCTGTACTTTCGTTTACAAAAACCTACCCACCCATTAGCTCATTTGATCCTCACAACCACCCTCAGAGGCAGCTGACATGGTCAAACGTGTCTAGGATGATGTCACCTCCACTGGACAGATGGAAGAACAAGGCCCAGAAAAGGAGCAGGCCCTGCCCATGGTGACAGCTGGGGCTCACAAAGACCCAGGCCAGCCAACAGTGGCCCCAGGACCCTTTCCAGAGGACAGAGGGAAAGGAAGGAGCAGGGGACTTCCCATTAATAATAGCAATAGCCAATACTCATTTGCCAGCAGGGCTGGGACCAGGGTGAAAAGAGAAAGACACCTAGGGCACAGAATTTAACGAGGCAAGCAAGCACAGGGTGAGTGCATCCATAAATTTTGTACCCTAGCAACTTCACCCCACTCCCAGCCCTGTTTACCAGGCTGTTCTAAA
Source organism: Mesoplodon mirus (assembly GCF_964341445.2). NCBI lineage: Eukaryota > Metazoa > Chordata > Mammalia > Artiodactyla > Ziphiidae > Mesoplodon > Mesoplodon mirus. Next base: position 49,707,997 of record NC_138978.1, on the reverse strand, counting down.
CACTTTATGCATATTAACTTATTTAATCTTTACAACAAGCCATAAAGTAGGTACCATGTCATCACCTTTTACACACATGGAAAACAGAGGCACGTCTTTATAGACATGGATGAAAGTGAGGCGATGTGGATGCTCCAGGTCTCATAGGAAGAGTCCACACTCAGACCCTTGACTCTGCTGCCTGCTCTTCCTTGCTGCCTCTGACCATGACCATGGTCTCTAGGGCTCACGAGTATGTCCCTTCCAAAAACAGTCAATGAGTGAGACTAGGAGAAAAGGGAAGTGACATTCAGTGGCCCCTGAAACAGCTATAACTGATTCTTGTTATCTGCAGTAATTGTGTTCTATAACCATGAACACTGGATTCATAAAGGCTGAACCATTGCTCCCAGGGGAAATACAGGGTTAGGTTCCTGCAAGCCTCTGGTTATGACATTTTATCAACTGATCAATATATAACCTTATTTTATGTATATTTCTGTTTAAAGACATCTTACTTAATATATACTGTTGAACTCATGGCCGACAGCACCACAGCTCATGCCTGAATGAAAGTTATCTAACATGTATTTTCTCTGTAAGGCACACAGGAACAATAGACAGCACTTCAGCACTGCAGCTGGGGCCCTATGCATGCCCCGTATGTATTGTACACGTGTCCTGTAGCCATGCAGCACTACAATCGTTTCATTTTAAACAGTGAAATCACAAACAAAAAGCACAAAATGTGGGAAATGTGGCACTAAATAGATCATTAAAAGGCCACTTGTTTATAGTCTGAGCTGAAACAAGAAGGCAGAGCATCTCTTTGTTTGACCTCATCCGGGAATGTGTGCATTGGGTGACTCAAATTTTTCATCAGTTTTGCACATGTCCACAAGTGACAACAAAAGAGATTGATATGGGGGTTACAAATTTTAGCAAGTAGGCAAATGCAAACACGGAATCTGTGAACAATGAGGATCAACTACACGCGCACGCATGATTATTGCCCCAGCTTTATACAGAAGGACACAGAGGCCCAGAGAGGTCCAGTGACCAGCCCACAGTCATGCAGTGTTTAAGGTGGCAAGACTTGTACCCTGGTTCATTTCTCCCCAGGTTACCCTCCTTCAAAGAGGAGCATGCTTGGATCTTTCCCAGCAATCTGGGCTCTCCTTTCATGAACCCCCAAAAACTCAGTGTAGTGTCACCCGGGGTTTGGAAGAATCAGAAGATCCAGGTTTGACAGCCAGTCCTAACCCTCAGTTTTCCCAGCTGTAAAGCAGAGATGACAGCTCCTGCCTCACAGGAGGGTTGTCAAGATGAGCTAAGAAGCCTGCAAATGCTGGAAAGGTGAGTCATTGTCTTCCTTTCCCTCTGAAAACTGGCCTTCCCCATTTAGGCTAAGGCTCCCATTCTGGGCCCCTCCCACTGAGCGGACAGGGAGGGACCGGGCCTCCCCCAGCTGCAGCTGAGAGCCTGGGGCCTAGAGAAGAGCAGTGAGCACCTCCCCTCTAGGAAAGGGTGTGCACTCTCCTGAGTGGATGATTATCCCTCACAGACCCTTGACTTCCTCTAGAGCCAAAACACGGCCTGTGGTTTATTTTTAGAGGATCAAATCATTTTCTCTCCCTTTTCTTTCCAGGGTCCAACGGTGCAAAGATGGCTCTTAAGGGACCCCCCTTGGCGTGCTGAGCACGTGGCACTTGGGAAAGATCCCATGAAGTTAGCACCGCATCTGAATGCTACTGCTGCTAATGAGTGTGTGACCCTCACTCACCAGCTCTGACCCTCGTTTTTCTTATCACAAAATGCAAGGAGTAATAGTGCCTGTCTCTACTGATGTAAGGATTGATGTAAGAATCAAATGACCTAAAGTCCTCCACTTAACTCCACCCATGCCCTAGAACCAGCAGCACAGGCTTTACCTTTTAGAAATGCAGCAACTCAGGCCCACCCAGACCTGCTGAATCAGAATCTGCCTTTGCCCAAGCTCCCCAGGTGTGTATTAGTGTGTGGGCAGCACTGCCCTCGCACCCTGCCCAGGACCTAGCAGGTGCTCAATAAATAATAGTTATTATTTTAATCAGCATATGGGTCCAACCGTCAAAGAGCTCACAAATAACTAATATGAGCACACAGATCACTAATGCAAGGCTGGACATGTGAGAAGAAGCCGCCAAACATTCTGGGAGGAGAGAAGACAGAGTGGCTGCCACAGTTTGGAGCCCTCAGACAAAGCATTAGACCTAGCTTCCTTCCTTCGTTTCTTTGCTTTAATAACGTTCTTTCTTTCTTGAATGAGTGTTAGCTTATTTCTGTGCTGATTGTGTTCCAGGCTCTGTCCTGGGCCCTGGGGAGAGAAAGCCACAGAAAGACGTCACCCTTGACTCAAGTTGTTTGCACTCTAATCAGAGAAACATAAACCAATAATCACAAAATGAGTTATAGTACCATTCAAAATCCCATGGAATAATCAAACCTCCAAACTTGATTCAAAGGGGTCACTTGCTCCCCCCTCCCCATGGCTAGGGGCCCGCTGCCAGCAAGAAGCTCTCCTGAGTGGGATGGGGAGAGGAAGAGGAAAGCCGTGGTCCTTCATCCTCCGCTGTGCCATGCCACTTCCTCATCCTCTGGCTAACTGTGCTTCCTAGCACCACCCCCACCACCACCCCACCACCCCGCCAGGGTTGAGGAGAGAACCCTGGCGTTGAGGCAAGATAAGAAAGGCAGGGACATTCTTAATGGACTGATACTGCCCTGAGATAGCTTTATCACATTCTCTCAGCTCAGCAACACTTAAAGCTAATTCTTTAAATACAATTTCATGGCTTCTCAGAGACACCTACAGCTCCCTTGACAACAACAATAATGCATTCTCCTCCAGCTTGTCACTTACTACTTCTGCAGCTCCTAGGAATCCAGACATTCACCTCTTGCCTTTTTCTATTGAATCTGTTTTCACCCTAGTCAGGCACACACGCTACCTCCCTCTCACAGGTGGCCCACATTTAGTCCATGGGAAACACTCTGATATCCTTTGCTCCAACAAACTCCAAGAATGCAGGTATCTTTTACCTGAGTCATAAAGTCACTAGATATCAGCTACCAAAGTAAACTGTAAGACAGGACTCCCCAGAGGTCCTCATATTCATAACTTTAATAACTAAGTATGCCTTCTAATATTTATTCTCCTTTTATTCCATAGCTAGAGTACCCAACTTTTTAACTGGGCACATTGTTGTGATTAAATTTTCCCATTGAGATATAAACAAAGTGTCATGTGAGGAAGTCTAAGATGTCTCCTTAAAGTGGGAGTGTGCATACCTTTTTGTTCCTTCTTCCTTCCTGTTGCTGGAAGTATGGATGTGATGGCTGGTGCTCTAGCACTCATCTTGAACCATGAAAACAGAGACCTCGCTCTAAGGAAAATGGAGCAGAAACCTGGAAAGCAACTGTGACTACTGATCCATCAAACCAGTTTTGGATTGCCTTCCCCCAGACTTCATTTATTGAGAGAAATCAGTTTCAATCTGTTTTAAATCACTATTTAAGTGTTTCTTATCTGAATCTTGTCCTAACACACTGCGTAATAGTCTATTGTATTACACACTATGTATGCTAAACCATAGTATATTTATTTGATCACGGTTCTCATATTGTTCCTTCAGATTGTTTCCAATTTTCACTATTAGGAATAACACTGCAATGAACTTTTGTCCATACTCCTGGTTATTTCCTAAGGTAGAAAATAAAGCTTCTGCTACAGATATAGGTCCATATAACTTTCCTAAGTTTAGACTCTTATCTTCTCAGAAGCAGCAGTGAGGAAGTCGCATCGTTCCCATACTTAACACACATGTGGACTTTAGAACACACCACACTGGTTTTGTCAGCTCTTGTGACTATAATGCTGCATGACAAACACTTCAAAACTCAACAGCTTTCAGGGCTTCCCTGGTGGTGCAGTGGTTGAGAGTCCGCCTGCCGATGTAGGGGACACAGGTTCATGCCCCGGTCCGGGAAGATCCCACATGCCGCAGAGCGGCTGGGTCCGTGAGCCGTGGCCGCTGAGCCTGCGTGTCCGGAGCCTGTGCTCCGCAACAGGAGAGGCCACAACAGTGAGAGGCCCACGTACAGCAAAACAAAACAAAACAAAAAAAACCTCAATAGCTTTCAACAGCAAGCATTTATTCTCACAATTACAGATCTGCAGATCAGCTCTGCTTCAACTGATTCAGGCTAAACTGGGCTGGGAAGCTATGCTTCAGCCTGCTGACAGCTGGGTTTGGCCAGAATGTGGTTGGGTCAGGTCTGCTCCATGTGTTTTTATCCTTGAACCCAGGCTGAAAGGGCAGCAGCTACCCAAGAGTGCTCGTAAGGAGTGATAAATAATCCAGGGCATGAGAGTGACACTATTCAGGGGAGCCTCAGCAGGAAAGACAGGAAGTAAGTGGCCAAGCTCTTCTCTGGGCATTTTCAAAGAATAGTGAATGCAAATGAGCTGATTAAGCAAGATTTGGAATCAACAAGCAACACTGATTGAGCACCTACCCTGGCTAAGCCTATGCTAGGTGTTTTCAGAAATATCGTATCAATCCTCGAAACAAACAAACCTATCCGTACATATTAAGGTTACAGAGGCTCAGTGCTAAAAGAGACCAGAGACAAGAAGGAATGCTTTGAAATTCTCAACCCACCCCAATCAGTGCTGAGGATCTGATAATTGTCACACAGGGTCTAAGTGCCCAAATCTGGGCAAGCAAATCTGAGGTTAAGGGAAATGGCCCTCACATCTGACTTCCCAAATTCAAAGCCTGGGTCTATTTTCTAACTGTGCAAATTTAGCAAGGTATTTAACCTATCTGCGGCTCAGTGTCCCCATCTCTAAAGTGGGGTGGTAAGAGCATATATCTCATTAGGTTACTGTAACAGTTTGGTGAAATAACACACCTAAATTTCTTACAGCAGCAGCAGGTCCAGAAAAACTGCTTGATTCATGTTCCTGTTATACCAGGGTGGAACACTTAACTCCTATCAAAACTCAGACCAAGACCATGTGGCTCCTTTGTTTTGTGTATAACTGTTTTCCTCCCAACTAGCAGATTTTTTGTACTTTTTCCAATGTTTACTAATTTCAAAGAAGAAAGTATGGGATGGTTGTTTTAGTTTACATTTGGGCAGATAATTGAAGTTAACTTTTTTCATATATTTATCAGTTAGAATGTTTTTAGAAGCCTTTCAAAAATGGTTAATCTTTGTCCTCTGAGAGTAGATTTGATTTTTGGAAATAGCTAAAAGCCATTCAAAAGGATGACCTGATTACTTCCATGTCTAATCAGGTTTGAACCTCAGTATAATACAATAACATAAGTGATCCCTTCAAAGAATGTTTACTCTCTAAGGGGAAATGAAGGCTTAAGCTCTCAGACATACCAGTCTTCTGGCTCCTTTCCTGGATCCTCTCCAAGATGACATCTGGGTGTATGGGGGAAGAGATAGGGTTTAAATGAAGCCCTGGAAGGTGAAGAGTCATATTTTTCTGGCTGCTCTGGCTCTTCTGGCCCAGGTTGGGTAGGAGTCCCTGATCCAACTGCTGGGATTCACAGCCGAAGTTTGGGTCTGCACTAGAGTAACTTGTAGTCCAGGCTTTCCACAGCTGGTCAGAGCCCAGGGGGCTGCCTGGCTGGCTTTGCCTTGTCCCAGCTCTCCCTGGCAATTTTGACTCCTCTGTTGGCTCTAGACTCCCTCCCATTTGCTATGATTCCAATTTGGCCTGGCCCAGGTGGTCCACCGTGCAGCCCTTCCTCCAGAGCACCTTGACGCTGCCCAACCATGGTGACCCTCATTGGCAATGCTTCCTAGCCAAATTCCGACCACTTTCTGTGTGGCCATCTCTGCCCAGCCATGCCACACTGCCATGTGGATGTGGTCACAGCCCAGAACGACAACATATTCAGCAAAGTCTCAACTGGTAAGAAGTACAGGAGCCCCTCTGCCCTTGGTTATACTTATTCAACATGCCTCCCAACTTTGTGGGCCAAAGCTGGGAGAACATCCAATGTAAATTGATGTTACCTCCTCATTCCTCCTTTTACTTTCTCTGTCTTTTTCACTATCTCACAGTGTCCCAAAAGGTCAGATAGCCCCTCTACCATCACATCATGCCCTCCGTTTTTCACTACAGCTTCCTGGCAATGCCTTAATGGAGCACAGGAGTATTTTTGGTACACACAACGGGAACTCTGTAAGCTGGGTAAATCAGAATGCATTGTTGAAAAGCTAACGGGGAAAACTAAAGGAATTTAGAATTCCTCTTTCAAGATAACACCTGGCTTGCAAGGTTATTTTCCTGCTGAATAATTCTATTTTACTTGTCAGAGGAGGGATATTAACTTGCCCTTTCTTTTTCCATTCCTTCTGCTATAAATCATGATCTAGCCCCAGGATGATGGATACCTCAGGTCAGCTAGAGCAAAGGTCCAGAAAGGAAGGAAGCAAAATAGAAAAACACATTAATAGTTTTCAAAGCATCCCCTTCATAAAGCCACTATGACTAGCTATAATTATAATTATCCTTTCCTTTCTTCCTCTAATTTGGCTTAGAGTTCTCAACTCCATACTATGCATAGGAATTCATGTGAACATGTGGGCCTTGTTGAAAGTCTGATTCAAACAAACCAACTATTAAAAGATGTTTTTTAAAAACTGAAGGAAACCTGGTATTAGATGATATCAATAAATTATCGTTAATTTTGTTGGATGTGATAATGTCATTACAGTTAGGTTAAAAAAAGAACTTTACTTTCTTTAATGTAGACAAATGACATGATGTCTATGATTTGCTTTAAAATACTGCAGCAAAATAAAAGGTGGGAAGGCTAGTCGGTAGATGAACCAAATATGGCAAAATGCTGAGTTGAAGCTGAGTGATGGCTACAGAGAGATTTTTCTGTACACAATTTATTTCTGTGTGTGGCAGACATTTTTAAAATAAGATTTTTAAATTAATTAGTATGGGGAATTATAAAATTCAAATAAAGTGTGCCACACTTAATGGTCAGCTCAAGAGTAATATTGATTATATGCAATTTTCACTTTACAGGATCAGGTATAACTCAAACTGACGGCAATCCCAATGTTGACTAATTTCAAAAAAGAAATTATGGTCAAGTTTTTTAAATTTACATTTGGGAGCTTTTAGTGAGGTTAAATTCTTTTCATATATTTATTGCCTAGTAAATGTTTAGAAGCTCTCTCAAAATGGCTAATCTTTGTCCTCCAAGAGTAGGTTTGATTTTTAGAAATCACCAAAAGCCATTTATAGCTACCAGGCAAATAGCAGGCCATCAGGGAAGAATAATCAGACCTCATTTTTAACCCCCAAATCTTAAGAAGGACTAGGCCTCATTTTTTCCCCCAGGCCCTACCAACAGCCTCGGAAAGCTCTGCTCATCCAGAAGATGCAAGTATCTCCCGCTGACGTCACCTCACTAAAGTAAGGAAATCATGTCTCAAATTTGACAGATATAACACTCCTTTGAATGACACTAACAATATTGAAAATGACAGTTATAATGTATTTTACACCAACTAAGTGCCAGGCGTTGTATAGACACAGTACCTCTCAAAAATTTCCAGAAAAGTGCCTCAATGCACAGAGTGAGCAAGAGAACCCAGCTGGTTGTAAAAATCTAGCCCTAGGCCAACTGGAACAAGTGCAAAAATTCATTGAAGTCTCCTGTTTTATCTTTTAAAAGAATATGACTTTTACATTCTGTTCCTCATAATAGTACTAGCTAAGATTTATTGAGCACTTAAAAGAGATGTTGTTTTAAGCTTTTTCCATGTATTAATTCTTCTATTTTTTTTTTTGGTGTTTCTATGAGACTGGCACTATTATTACCTCTATTCTGCAGATGAGAAAACTTAGGTACAGAGAGGCTAACTAGCTTACCTGAGGTTGCACAGCCAGCAAATGTCAGAGCCAGAATTTGGACCCAGACAGTCTGGCTCCAAAGACCATGCCCTTTACCACTATGACGTATTTCCTCCATAGTGTGTTCACACTCTCTTTAAATTAAAAAAATATCAATGCCATCTTCTAATTTACTGTTCATCTGTAGTTTAGAGCAGCAGTCCCCAACATTTTTGGCACCGGGGACCGGTTTTGTGGAAGACAATTTTTCCACAGACGGGGCGGGGGGATGGTTTCAGGATGATTCAAGCGCATTACCTTTATTGTGCACTTTCTTTCTATCATTATTTCGTTGTAATATATAATGAAATAACTATACAACTCACCATAATGCAGAAACAGTGTGAGCCCTGAGCTTGTTTTCCTGGGGGTGATGGGACCATCTCAGCTCCCCCTCAGATCATCAGGCATTAGATTCTCCTAAGGAGCGTGCAACCTAGATCCCTCGCATGCACAGTTCACAGTAGGGTTCGCCCTCCTATGAGAATCCAATGCTGCTGCTGATCTGACAAGAGATAGAGCTCAGGCGGTAATGAGAGCGAAGGGGAGTGGCTGTAAATACAGATGAAGCTTTGCTCACTAGCCCACCACTCACCTCCTGCTGTGCAGCCCGGTTCCCAACAGGCCACGGACCAGCACCAGTCCATGGCCCAGGGGTTGGGGACCCCTGATTTAGAGCATCATAGCCATTCTGTGCCTTCTCAAGGCCCTGATATGAATGACTGTGGAATCAGAGTTATGACTACCCAGCTGGAAAAGCACAAACATATACTATTATCTCCAGTCCTCACAATGACAGAGCAAAGTAAATATTATTATCCTGTTTAAAACTTTCCCAACATCAGGGTGACTCCCTTCTCTGGGACGAGCCTTACTTTTATTCTTTGTAAAAAATAATGAAACCAAAAAGGGGTGAGGGGTCAGACAAAGGTTTATTCCACTGTCCCCTTTCGTCTTTTCCAATGGCAAACCTGCACTGTCACTGCTTCTCAGATCTCTCTGAGTCAAATGTCACACACACACATGCACGCACACATATAGGGACACATACATACACACACATGCACACATACATGCATGCACACATACAATCTAAGCTTAGGTCAGTTGGCCCTAAGAGCAAGCCCCAGCCACTTTTCATGGGGACCAGGACAACTTCTTCAGGTGACAATTAATAAATGGACAGTGGGCACACAAATGAGGCCCCACTGAATAAACTCTGCCCCAGCAGAATAAACTCTAGCATTGAGTGCCTGTTTTAGACCTTCTGAAGTCAAATTAAGAAATTCACAGAAAGCATTTTCCGGACAGGCAGTGAAGAGGCAGCATGAAGTACTAGGACCTGCGTCCCCTTTGCGTCAGTCCCACCTGATTGACCCCCCGGCTCATCCAGTCTTCAGTTCTGTGGCTGTGGGCAAGTGTGCTCACCAAGACCCCTTTTTCTCATCCACAGAATGGTCAAATTTACAATACCATATCTGCGTTATGACCACACAAGGTCATTTCAGGACTAAATGACATAACACATGGGAAGGTACCAGCAATGTGCTTGGGGAACCATAAGAACTCAGTAAATATTAGCAAAATAGAATTTATTTGGAGTGCATAATAGTACGTATACTGTACACACACACACACACACACACACACTGTATTTGCACAACCATTTTAGGAAACCATCCTCCTAAGGAGGACTAGAGAAGGCTCTGGGGTCACATGGAAACGTCGTTTCACTCTACCTTTTTACACTGTTGGAATGTCTGGAATATGCATATGCATATTCCTTTCTCAGTTAGAAATATTTTTAATGTTTATTGTGGTTTTGTTTACTAGGAGACTTTTGGAAGACCAGATTTTGTTATCAGGAGCCTGTTTCTGAAGGCTCTTTTGCTTCCATCCTCTCACAGGCAGAGCTACTGAAGGCCCAGCTGGAGGATCAGACTATACCTTGAATGTATAACCATCAGCACATAAGGTAACCGATAGGCAATAAAACCAACACTTACGCTCTGCCTGGCAGCATGGCTCTAAGCGCCCCATCAGGCTAAGCAGTTTGCCTAGGGTTATGGAGTTGGGATGTGGTAGAGCTGCGAATGGAACCCTAGTGGGCTCCATTCCTGCACTTAACCATTAGGCTGTAGTGCTTCCAGCCATGCTGTAATGCTTCTCACCAAATATTAGTGACCATTGCACAGTCTGACAGGCCCCTGTAACACTGCCCAGTCTTTGCCTCTAGACCAGCACCTTCCCTGAATCTGAGCCCACCAGCAGGAGCCCAGAGCTCTCACTCAGCCTCCCAGAGGGCCTGGAGGTGCTCTCCATGGTCTTGCCCCACTGCTCCCTCCCCAGCCTGCCTGCGGGCAGGGTCCAGCCAGAGCTCCTCCCAGCAGCTCAGCCCACTGCAGAATTTCTGGAATCACGAATGATACTATCACATCCCCTGGGACCCTCAGCAGGCTGTGGGGGGCGAGGAGGTCCTACTAACAATTCAGACCCTACTGGCTCAGAGCCCTCCCCTGCCGATGAAGGAACCTGCCTTCCTCAAAGTCGCCCCTGGGGTTTTCTGAGCCATCTCAGAAACTCCGGGCTCTGGGCTACCCTCAAGGGTACCTGCGGTTTGGAAGCTTCTAGGGGAGGGTTCCTCCCTGCCACCATTCCTACCGGTGAGAACAGCTCTTCCTTCCCAAGGCTTCCAGAACTGCACCCTTCAGTCCTCAGGACAGAGCGTGAATCAACCCACGTTCCATGCATCACCGGGAAGGGGGTGCAGTCTCCCCAAACCTGTATCTCACTTTGCCAGCTGGGCCCCAAAGCAGCCCCACTGGGAACCAAACCTCACACAGGCCTTTGTGAAAACCACACCTTAAGCCTCTGCCCTGGACCCTATTCAGAAGACTGGGACCTAACCCTTGGTTTGGACTAGGAAAAAGAAGTAGCAGCGTGGTTTCATCAACTTCTCCCTCCCACACCCTTGCGCCCTCCCCTTACCTCTGACTCCAGAGATCTGTGAATAATGTCCTCAGCGGCTCCCATTCCCCACAAGGACACCCTGGGAGGCCGTGGCCAGGAGCTCAGCTGGCCGGGGCATGCTCTAAGGTACCTCTGGGCTCAACTAGATCCATCTGTGACTACAGGTGTCTGCTGATAGCAGTCGTGGTTTAGTGCGCACAACGGACTGGATAATTTACAGACAACGTGTCATTAAACCCCCATCTGCAAATTAGGAAACACTATCCCCAGTAACAAACAAAGAGATGGGCACAGAGAGGTTTGGTGATGACCCCAAGGCTATGTGCTTAGAAAGTGAAGGATTAAGACTCAAGCCCAGTTGCCCCCCGACTGTGCTCTTCCCAGCTTACCTTTCCTATTCAGCCTTAGGTCTCTAACTGAGGGTATCTTCTCAGCCCACATTCTGTGCCTTGGAGCCAGGATGGAGTTGGAGAGAGGGGGCACGGAGCAAGAAAACTCAGGCCAGCCTGGGAGCATGGGTTTCTAGCTATCTGATGTTTTAGTCCTAATGGTCATAGGGAATTATCAAGTCTGGGGGAAGAGTGGAGGGGGAGGGGACTCACTTCTTGAATTGGTATCAAGAGGAGGCCTGTGTCCTTTTATGGGATGCTGAGTGATTTTGATGTGTGAGGTTTATTTCAGGCAAGGAGAGGAAAAGGAAGAGGGAAGCGTGAGAGTGTCATGTGAAAACTAATAGGGTTGGCTTTTTTGTGGGGGAAGAATATTTTGGTCTCTTGCTACCCCCTCCTTTACCAGGCAGGTACACCATACAGCAGCTCTTCAGGGTAAGAACATGGAAGCAGAAATCGCTGCTCTCCAACCTAGGATTACAGGTGAGAGGGAGATGCCCAGGACATCAGCAGAGCCAGGCTCGCAGGAAGGCTCAGTTTGAATTCATCCATGCATCAAACATTAATCACACATGTGCTGGGCATTTTGATAGCACCATGAATCATGTGGCCATAATCATATAATTATACAGGTCACGGTTATCTCTATTTTAACAGTGAGAATCTAAGCTTTAGAAAAATGAAGTGCCAAGGTCACATAGCTAGGAAATGTCAACACTGTGGTTTGAACCAGTTTTCTGTGACTCCAGATCCAGTGTCTACCCACACCTAGGACCGTGCTAGCATTCTAGTGAGGACTCAGCCCTGTACCTGGAAAAGTGTCACACCCTGTGATGAGGGGGCCAGGAAAGCAGACCAGTTCAGAGAACAGACTGTGAACTTGGACAAACCTAGAAGTACCACCCAGCTCTGCAGTCTACTGGCCATGTGGTTCATTATTTAAACTCTCTACATCGGAGTGTTCTCATCTGTTACATGGAGATATCAAATTGTACTTCATAGGGGTGGTGAGGATTAAAGAAGAAATGAAAATCAATAAGCCCACTGTCTGGCACATAGCAGTAGCTCGCTAAACAGGAGCTGCTCTATCACCATTGAAACAGGGCAAGTGGAAGGGAGTGTGTAAGAGAGAGATGCTGGACCCGAAGCCAGACCCGTGGGGTCATTCCTGTGCAGAGTTCCAGTGGGATGGAGACCCCCTGACTGGGGGCTGGCAGGGGCATAGAAACACCGGAGACAAAAGATAATTATTGCTCTTTCTATCTCCCACCATCTGGCTGGGAAAAGGGGACTCCAGGAACCTAAGCCAAAGCAGGGGAACCGAGCTGTTGGAAGGATGGCACAAGCCTTCCTGTCCAGGGGACCATCTCGATGCAGTCTCACATCGAGGCACATGGGGCTGTGTCCTCCTTCACTCATTCCTAGCTACATGGCCTTGGGAAGGAACTTAGCCACTTTGAGACTCAGTATCCTCATCTTTAAACTGTGCAGGGCAATGCCTGTCTCATTATTAAGAAAAAGAATGCATACAAGCTACCCAGCACAGTGCCTGGTGCACAAAAGTGCTACAAAGACAGCAAGTATATTAGCTGCACCCTTCACGCCCTCTTGGCAAGCCCTGACCTGCACACCCCAGAGCCCTCCCAGCCCCAGGAGAGAGGAAGCCCTTCCGTAGCCTCCACACCTCTGTGTGCGCACACACGTACACACACAGAGAAGGAAGGATGGGGTCAGAAACAACCTCATCAGATTTCTAAGTTCTGCAAGGCAGTGGGAGATGGTGGCTCTAGAAAGAACGTTTGCTTTAGAGCCGACCAGCTCGACCTTCTGCCTCAGAGCCAGTGCTGCGAGAAGCATTGCTGCACAGAACCTTCACGTTGTCCCCTCTTCCTCCACCCAATCCCCACCCAGGCACCCAAAAGCAAACTCTTCCTCATGGCCCTGGACGCCATCCAGTTGAGCCAACCTTGAGAAATGTTTCCACTTTGGCCGGTTCAAGCACTTCCTGAGCATGGTTCCTCTCTAATCTGGGTTCCACGGCAGTCACACGCTGGTGGGAGCCACAGTAGGGAAGGGGGTCAGGAAGAGGGTTCAAGGCGTCAGATAAAAGCAGGCGACAGGAGGCCTTTTAATCGGCAGCCCAAGGAAAAGCCTTCCCACGCTGACCCAACATCAGCAGATTGGGCGACTTCCTTTCCCTTGCTTGTGGTCACAGGCGGTTGAGAGTGGGCCTTGCAGGTTCGCATCTCTTGTCTAGCCTTTGAGCCAGGCAGCGTGTTCCCTGTCTTATAGACGGAGGCACTAAGTTCAGAGAAGGGAAATCACTCACCCCCGACCACATGAATAGTGAGAAACACAGTCATACCTTCAACTCTCCTGATTCCTAATCCAGGGCTCTCTGATCCAGGATGTGTCCCTTATAATGCTACAGCAGAATAATAATGAGAATAAGAAAACAATAGCACAGGGCTGGCACAAATGAAGAGCTCAATATAATTTACCTAAGGGCTGTTAACTAACATATTTACTCCTACAAAAACCCAGAGAGGAAAGGATTATTATCTCCATTTGTGGATGAGGAAACTGAGGTTCAGAGGGTCAGGGGTCAGCAAACTGGCCCATATTTGTAAACAAAGTTTTATTGGAATGCAGCCACACCCATTTGTCTATGTAGTGTCCTCGGCTGTTTTTACACTACGACAGCAGAGGTGGTACTTGGTTACAGCAGCCCTAGCAAACTAATATCCTTACCCACCCAAGACCAGACACTGTTCTTCATGTTATGGAAAGAGAACAGGGCCTGGCACGTTGTACTCACTAAACGTTAATTATTTATATCATTATCTAAGCACTTTGCTGGTTTTGACACATTTAATCTTCACAGAATGCCTGTTATCTGAGTACTCTTTTATCCCCATTTTATAGATGAGGTATCTGAAGTCCAGAGAGCTTAAAGTACTTACCCAAGATCACAGAGCTAAGAGGAAAGGAATAAGTCACAGCCCAGTTTCCAGTAGGGTTGGGTATACTGGACAGTAAATGGATGTCCAGCAGGGAACAGTTAGAGGCCACTAGTGATGGTCACTGCCCCCTTGACTGGTTCAGTGAAGGTTCTCTATGCAGCAGACCAACGAGTGGACGGAACCCAGGAGATGTGCCCTTGCTTAAGCCCGTGCCATCAACGACCAGCCACACTCCCACACACACACACTGGTTTTGGTGACATGAGGCCTACTGGACTTTGAATTACTAGCTTCCCTGGGAAGGTTCTGGGGACCTCTAAGTATCATTATCTCTCCCATTGTCCATTCATGACACCACTTCCTGGCTTCTAAGAAAAACTAAAGTTAAATCTAAACCTGTTTCCTGACTCTGGGGCCCCACCAGGCACTCGGGTGCTAGAAGATCCAGTGAGGTCATCTGAGACAGTCACCCCATTCCGTGCCTGGCACAGAGGGGACTCTGAATGGCATCACTTCCTATGCCCTTGGTCCTCACTTCCCGAAAGGCTCAGATGTACTCAGAGGACAGGAGTCAGGGGCACACGACATTTTGTCCTTCCACAATTATTTACTGAGCCCCTTCTGTGCTGGAGATAGAGCAGTGAACAAGAGGGAAAGGGCTCCTGCCTTCACGGGGCTTGCAATCCAATGGGAGATAAGGCCGTTAAATAGGGATTGATGATAGATGTAATGAGTGTTACCAAACGGGAAGCCTGAAGAGCAGGTGAGATAATGCGAGGCCTCACCCAAGTGTGTGTATGGCGGAGGGTGGGTGCAGGGGGTGGAGGGACCGAAGAGGAAATGCTCTTCTAAGGCCGCGTCATTTAACGGGAAGGAGTAGGAATTAGCCAAAGAAGCGGAAGCTCTGAGCTGTGCGCTGTGCTCCTGTCCCTACCAACAAATAGCAGTGTGACCTCAGACACTTGCTTCTCCTCTCTGGACCTTTACTTTCCCACCCATGCAATATAGGTGTAGCTTGCGTCCTATGAAGCTTCCTTCAGGTTCTAAAAGTCTATCTTTGGCATCACATTCAGGCAAGAGAAAAATTGCTCCCGTGTCTCTTTCCTATCCTAGAATAGTACACATTACTCTTCTACCCAAAATTTGAACTGGGGATGTCTCTGTCCTTAGCGAGCCTCTGAGCGCCCTAAAGTCAGGGCTGGAGTCTATCCAGTGTGTGTGCCTCCCACACCCAGGACAGAGCCTAGCACAGTGGGGATCAAAAGCCCTTTTGGTCTATGTCTTTTAGAGACTCTGAGGTCACCTTGTAAAGTCAGAGGCATTAGAAAGGATCACATGGGAATCCTAAGGAAATGAAATGATTATTGTTAAGCCCCCATTCACATGTTATCACAGGCAGCGGTGAGCCCAGCCCTATGGGACTTGCATTATCACCTCCTTCCCACCCCCATTCACAGATAAGGAAGAGGAACTAACATTTATGAAGCAGTAATTATGCACTCCCGTGATGCACTCAGTTGTTTATAGTTATCTCATTTTACGTTTTCTCTTCACCCTGAACTGCCAAGTAGAGAGTATTAACCCCATGTTAGAGACAAAGAAACTGAGGCTTAAAGAAAGAAATTGATTTGCCCACGGTCCTGAGTAATAACTAATCCTGCCTAAAGCTAAACCAAAGCTGGAATTAATTCCTAAGCCCATGCCCTTCATTCATTCATTTAAAATATCACGCCCTGGGGCTTCCCTGGTTGCGCAGTGGTTGAGAGTCCGCCTGCCGATGCAGGGGACACGGGTTCGTGCCCCAGTCCGGGAAGACCCCACATGCCGCAGAGCGGCTGGGCCCGTGAGCCATGGCCGCTGAGCCTGCACGTCCGGAGCCTGTGCTCCGCAACGGGAGAGGCCACAACAGTGAGAGGCCCGCGTACCACAAAAAAAAAAAAAAAAAAAAAAAAAAAAAAAAAAAAAAAAAAAAAATCACGCCCTGCACTTAATGGGTGCTGCTGCCCTTTCCCACGCTATGGCATCCATAACCCTGAAAGATCCAGAAGCAAAAAAGTGAGGAGTGTAGGAGGGGAGAAAAGGCAGATACATCTCCTTCCTGATCCAGGTCCTTCAGGCCAAAGCCTGGCCTGGACCAGGACGAAAATAAATTCTAAATTGGAAGTGAGATTAGAGTTTTAAAGGACTAACTGTCCAGAAAACGCTCAGATCTGCTAGAAAGGGACATTCCATCAAACACATCTGAAGGCAATGATTACAGGGAAATAAAACTGTCTCACGCTTGTATCTCACCAAGCTGTACCTGATCAATGTACTGATTGTAAGAGCACGGGGCCCCTTATAACAGGAGAGGCACGGGGTTCTAGGGAGGGACAGAGCAGAGGACCAAGCCCAGCCGTGCGGGGTCAGAGACGTCCCTGAGGAGACTCACAGGATGAACAGTCAGGAGAGAGCCTTCGGGCAGAGACCTGGTGTGGAAACAGAGAAACGTCCAATATGGCTGCAGCGACAAGACTGGACACGAAGAGTCTGGAGAAGTGGGAGTAGGAAAGGAGCAGATCACAAAGGCCCTCAGAGGTCAAGGTGAGGATTCTGGACTTCATTCCCAGGATAAAAGAGAGACTTCACTGGGTTTTATGCAGGGGAATAACAATCTGATTTGTGTTTATAAAATATAGTCTAGGGCTTCCCTGGTTGCGCAGTGGTTGAGAGTCCGCCTGCCGATGCAGGGGACACGGGTTCGTTCCCCGGTCCGGGAAGATCCCACATGCCACGGAGCGGCTGGGCCCGTGAGCCATGGCTGCTGAGCCGGTGCGTCTGGAGCCTGTGCTCCGCAATGGGAGAGGCCACAACAGTGAGAGGCCCGCGTACCACACACACACACACACACACAAAATATATATATATATATATATATATATATATATATATATATATATATATATATATATATATATAGTCTAGTTGTAGTATGGAGTAGAGATTGGAAAAGTGAAGATGCCAATTCAAGAAGCTTATGATGAAACCCAAGAGATGACGGTAGATTGGACCCATGACAATGGAGATGGGAGGGGGAAGGTGTGGAAACGATTTCAAGGAGCTCAGCAGTATTCCATGGTGAAAGCCTCGTCATCTACAATTCCTCCAGAGGACATTCAGGACATCACGATGAATCTCTGTCACTTTTGATACAAAGATGTGCTTAACTAAGGGGACTCTTGGCAGGCAGCCAGACCTTGCCCCGGACCAAGGATGCTGCAGGCTTTGGAACATGGAGCTGGGAGGGAAGGGATGGGGCCCAATGACTGGACAAAGGAAGGCATCTGGTATAGGCAAGACTGAGTGATAGATGTATACAAACGTAAAGATCGCTTAGCTAAATCCCGCATTTTACAGCTGAGAATACTAGGACCAATGCATAGAGGCTAAAGCACAGTATCCATCATCCAGAAGACCTGGGTTTCATCCTGACTTTGACCAGCCAGAGAAGCCACCTGACCACTGTGCGCCTAGATTTTTCCATCTGTTAAGTGGGTATAATAAGACCTCTTTCTTGCAAGTCTTGCAGGGAGCTTGGGATAGTTAAGTAAATTACTGATCAATCACCAGCCCAGTCCACTTATTTAGGCATTGGAGACGAAGAGATGTGAGCAGACCTGGAAGATACTCAGAAGTTAGGAAGAAGGGGAATTGGTGACTGTGTGATTGATTGGATGTAGGGGGTAAGAGAAAGGACGGAGGCCAGGATGATGCTCAGACTGAGGATGCTGTATCCCTCCTGCCGACCCTGTGTGTAGGAAGCTGAGTAACCCTCCAATCCTCCCTCCCTCATCACCAGGAAATTCCCTGAAAGACCGGACTCCCGTAAAAATGAAAATAAGAAAAACAAACACTCAAGTATTTGCTACCTGCCAGCTGAGGACCTGACATGCATTTATGTTATTCAAGCCTCACAACCATGACCTGGTGAGTTAGCAAGCAGTATCCTGCCGTTTCACAAGTGAGGAAACTGAGGCTCAGAGAGGGGAAGCAGCACCCCCGAGCCTCTCATGAATAAGTAGCAGCTCCTGGTCTCAAACCCGGGCCTGACTCCAGCCCACCTGGGCAGCCCACACACACACACAGCGAGCCGTCGCCCTCAGTTCCGGCAGGTGACTGATTTAGAGGGAGGCTTGTCAGAAACAGCCGGGCGCCTGAGTGCACTTGTAACCCCACAACTAGGTGTTCCTGCCACCTGCTGACAGCACCTGCATTACGTTTGGCGGGGAGAGGAACAGGCCCCAGGCTTTCAACACCAAATCTCAGCACCAGCGGGCGTTGGTAGTATAGTGGTAAGCATAGCTGCCTTCCAAATCTCGGCACCAACCCGCTGTGGCTCTCAGGGGCCTCCTGCTCTCAGACGTCTGTGGTCCCCAGTGGCCTTGCTCCTCCGAGGGTGGTCTTAGGCCAGCAACCTCACTCCACCTGGGAGCTCATTAGAAATGCAGGATCTCAGACCCACTGGACCTGCTGAGTCAGAATCTGCAGGTGATGGGCGTACACACTGATGGGTAGAATGACCGCTGGCCACAGAAACCTAGGTAAGGGTGCTGACCAGCCACCAAGACGCTCTGGGACCTTGGGCAAGCCCCTTCTGAGTCTTGGTTCCTCACCTGTGAGATGAGGGTGCTTAGACCAGATACTCTCTAAGGAGCTGCCAGTGGAGGGAGCCGGTGAAGGGAGCAGAGGCCTGGGAAATCAGACTCAAAGCTCCGTAAGTATTGTAGCTAAGTAACTAATTAATTCGACAGGTTTTTACTGAGCACCTACTATATGCCAGGCATGTTAGGCCCTGGTGACAGTGATGACCAAGTCCCTGCTCTAATGAAGCTTATATTAATTAATTCTCTAGTTAAGGAAATGGAGTTAAAACCCCACCTCTCCTCCCTAAAAGCTGTGTGACTTTGGTAACACGACTTAACCTCACCAATATCTAGTTTTCTCACCTGTAAAATAATAATAATAATAAGAGCAGCTGACAATGATTGAGCACTAATTGTTCAGGCGCTATTCGAAACACAAGGATTCCCTGGGAGGCAGTATAGCATGAGTTCCAATCCCCCTGAAAACTTTGGGTCAGTTGCTTGCCCTCTGTGTGCCCGGTGGATACAGTGCCCCCAGGTGCCCTTCAAGGAATGAAGAACTTAGTGCCCCCAGTGTCTGGGAGTGCTGCCTTGGACAGCCCACAGCTGGCAGCCTCCTTTGGGGATGGCTTTGGCTGAAGAAAACTACATCACCCAAGTTCATGCTCACGTCCAATGTGCGATCAACACAGTGGTTCAAATCCCAGTCCCCTCCCCCCAACTTGGACCAACTGAAGGACCATCCAAGCTAGAGCATCCCATGGGGTCAGCTAAGGTCTCGGCTGAGACCGGTCACATTTCAACTTCTCCCCTGAGCCCTCCCGCTTCCTCCCCTCCTTCCACAGGTGCTGGTCCCAAGAGCGCTCCCTTGTAAGCAGCCGGCACGCCCTTGCCCATCTCGGAGTCGGCTTCCTGAGCAGCCCGGTCTGATAGCTTCCCACCTGTAAAATGGGGATAAGAGCACCACCTGCCTCACAGGGCTTCTGTGCACATCAAATGAGTTAACATAGATGTAAAATGCTTAGAATACTTGGGATGTGGTGAGTGGTCTCAATGCATCTGCTATTATTATTATCATTGTTGTTATTATGTCATGCAATACCAGTGAGGAAGGACTTGTCACCGGCCCCATTCTAAAGGGACCAGCACGTGCTAGGGCATTGAAACAGGTAAAGATGAGGTGTGATCAAAGAAGGGAGGCCCAGTAGCAGGGGAGATGGTAAAATGAGGAGACCCTGAAGGGGAGGGGGCGGGGGGCAGGAAGCCAGACCACGCTGGCTCTCCTAGGCCAAGGCATGAAGTTTGGTCTTTATCCTAAAAGTCATGGGAGGCCACTGAAGGGTCTTCGGCAAGAATGACTTGCTCACCCCTCCAAGCCGCCCAGCCCAGGCAATGTCCCGCCCTTCCTCCTGCCTGTCATCAGCCCAGGCATCTGTCTTCCTCTCCTCTCAGGGGCAGCACGGAACCCCCAGCCCCTCTGCTCAGGGAAGCCTCAGCCTGAACACAGACCTTTGACTCTCCAAAACCCTTCTTGAAGACAATCACTTCCACTTCCCCCCATCACGCCTTCACGAGACCTGTCTTTAAGTCCCCTCCCCATTCTGGCTCCTTCCCCTGTGTGTCCAGCCTGATTTTATTCTCTTGACGCAGAGCAGGCAGGACTGGCCTCCCGACCCCTGGTGATGCTGGGCCAGTTCAGAACAGGGCAGCCACCCGGCACACACCCAGCCTCTCCACGTCTGCAGGGCACTCTGAGGTTTATTTCCTTTCTGTGAACCACGAATGAATGAATGAACACACGAACGAACAAGTGGTGAGTGGTTCCATGTGACAGGACTGAAGAATACACAAGGGGTCTGTGAAGAACACTATTCAAGATGTGAACTTAATTATGTGGCAGCTCCCTGCGGAGGTTTCCGAAGAGCGCTGCAATGGAAAAAGACAGCCTGCCCAAAGGAAAGAGTCCTGGACTGGGACTCAAGCAGCCCGAGGTCCTGGCTCCAGCTGTGCTGTAGAGCCCTGGAGAAATGACTCTACCTCTCTGGGCTTCAAGTCCTCATCTGCTAAATCATCTCCAGGCTCTTAACTAGGCTCATTCATTCAGGAAAGAGCCACTCCACCAGAATAGCCATCCCATGTCTACAGTAAACGTTTGCAGAGCAAAGAAAGATAGCCAGATTGGCCCAGAATGATATTTGGAACAGGTACAGGTGTGGACAAAAGAAGGGAATTTCTAGTCTTTTTCTTTTGGCCCTGATTCAGTACCTAAGATTCAAGTGGGCTACCTTTCAGAGTGCTATAAATGCATATATCCTCTGTCCCGGCAATTCTGCTCCTAAAAATTTTTCCTATGGTTAAACCAGACTAATCATGGAGTTATTCATTACAACAGTGTTTGTAATAATGAATATTTGAAACATCTAAAGGACCACCAGTGAGGAACGGAGTAAATAAATTGATACACCCTACAATGAAATATTGTGATACTACAAAAGAAAAAGAATAATTAAGCTTGCTACGTGCTGTTAAGGAAAAATCTCAAGATATACTTCTGAGTGAAAGTGCAGAACAGTGATAAACTGATTAAGTTAAATTTAAAAATTGGGGGAATAATACTCTATTTTGTGTACTCTGTGCTTGTACGTACACAAAACACCTCTAAGGCAGAAAAACAAGTGAGCAATAGTGGTTGGTTTGGGGAGTGCTGTGGGCAGTGTGAGTTAGCAGATGGGAGGAAGAAGCGGATGGGAAATTCTCACCTTACGTTATTCTACAGTTTTTTTCATTCCTTTAAAAGTTCAATTCAGGTGAATAAAAAATAATGTATGTGACCAGGGCAATATAGTAAAGACATTACAACACGGGGCAGAGCTTAACTTTTCTGTTTGCTTCTGGATTTTGCAGCTTGGTGAGAAAGCAGCTGAGTGAAACCCAGCCTCCTGCTTTGTGGAAGTTCATTCTATACTTTTCGATGTTTAAACCTACCACCTGGTCAAAAAACAAAGGAGGAGGAGCAAGCCATCTCCAGTGTTTTTATCCCATCTAGCCCCCTAGTGGGGGCCGACCCCTTCTTCCATTTGTGCAGCTCTGCCCTCCTTCCAAGTAAATTCACTTCTTTTACAAGGTCACCAATGAAAAGATGTGCAGAAAGACTGGCATCTCTTTCTACAGATAAAGAAACTCAAGTTGAGCAAGAATAAGTCACCTGCCCAAGAACACATGGGCAGTAAATCCGTTTAAATGTTTTCAGCTAAAAGTAACAGAAGACTTGATTCTAAATAGCTTAAACAATAAAGGTTTACTAACCCATGTAGCCAGAAGTCCAGGAACGAGGGGAAATTCTACATTTGGTTAATTCGGGGGCAGGAAGATGTCGTCAAAGGCTCAGTGCTGGCCAGCCTTGTGATTTGTGACCTCAGCATGTTGCTGATTTCTTGCCTCATGGTCACAAGATGGCTGCAGCAGGGATCACTCAAGGACACTCTATCTAAAAGAGGGGACATTTTTTCTTGTGCATCTCTCTTATCAGCAATAAAGTTCTTTCCCAGAAGCCCCACAGTGAGTTTCCTCTCAAGTCCTAGGGACCATATGATTGGTTCATAGGTCCATATCAAAACCAATTACTGAAAAAGAGTTTGAGACCACCATGGATGACTTAAGCCAACCATGATTCATCCTCCTGGGACTGAGGATAGAGCCATCTCCCCTAAACACACGATACCCCAAAACTGGAGAGTCACTGGCAAGGGTGGAGTAACTGTTATGTCTGTTCAGTTAGTAAGTGATATGTTATCTCAGTACAAAGCTGGATGTGACCCGGTTAACTATGATTAACAAAACTCAGTATTCAGTAAACTTCTGCTGAGTACCTACTGTGTGCAAGGCAATATATACAAGGTACCAGGGATTCCAAATGGAGGCATGGTCCTTTAAGGCCCTTCCCACTGTAGTGAGGAATACAAGTAAAGAGACAAGTCCAACCCAGCAGGGCCAGAACCATGAGGAAGGGAGGCCCAAGGGACTGTGGGAGAGGGAAGAGGCAACTGGTCAGTCCAGAAGGTTAAGTGCAAATTTCCAAGAGAAGGGACCCTTGAGCTGTGAACTAAAAAAACTGGAGGTAACAGTCAGGGAAGATAGCCCAGGCAGAGTGAGCAGTCTGTGAAGAAGCCTGAAGATGGGAAAGAGCATTTGGGTGTGGGCGGGCATGCGTGGAGTGAAAGAAAGTGCTTGTGCGGACAGGGCTGGGAAGAGGGCAAGGAGCCGTCCTGGTGAGTCCTGTAAATCAAACCTTATCCAAGAAGATGGGAAAGTCAGACAATCTTAACAGATGCTGACGTCATCAGGTTTGCAAATTAAAAAGAGAAGATGGGAAGAAAAAATGACAAGAAGGAGGAAGAAGAAGAGAAGCAGCAACAAATGGAGAAGGATCAATTAATTACAAACAGTGACCAAGCACCAGATCCTGTCCCAGGCACAGGGAGACCAGCATGAACTGGGCAGAAACAGCCCTGCCCTCCCTGTCCTGTCGGGAAAATAGACACTGATAACATCCGCCAAGCCTGTAACCGCTGGTAACCACGGGTGTCAACAGAGGCTCCAAGGAGTAAATGAGCTTTAAACTGAGATCCAAAGGATGAGTAGGAGTTAGCTGATGAGAAAAGGGATGGAGAGGTGTTCCAGGCATGGGAACAGCATGTGCCAAGCCCCTGAGGTGTGAACCGCCTGGCATAATCAAGGAACTAAGGCCCCCAGAGCAGCAGGAGCTCAGAGAGCAAGGGCCACAGAGGCAGCAAGGAGAGCTGGGAGGCAGCGGAGCCAATGCCTGAGGCCAGACTAAGGGGCTTACCTTTATCAGGAGAAAGGAATAGAAGAAACACAACGAGGAAGCAGGAAAAGAGAACTGGAAGGCAAATTTCCTGAGTTCAAGCCATTTGAGAGCAAATTGGCAGTTGAAAACCCCAGATGAGATTTCAGCACATTAACTGGCCTTGGGCCACCCTACTCATCCACGGATGGTGTGACAGCCTCCTAGAGGTCCCACGCGCGCCCAGCCAGCTCAGGGCCCTCCTGAAGGGGAACTTCAGACCTCAGGGGAGACCTTCACAAGTGAGTGATTTGCCCCAAGGACCAGCAGCAAAGGGATGGCCCCTCCCCCTGGCAGCATCCAGGAGATCTCCTGCAGGTGGAGGCCATCAAAAAGAGATTAGCATGCAGCCCTGAGACACCTGCGGGGAGGAGCCATAGAGGTCCCCCTTACTGGGAACTCCTCAAGCTGATGCTGGCGGGAGAAACCTGAGCTCTCTTTGGCAGGAGTCCGAGGGGCCCTGGAAACACATTTCCCCTTTGGGCACCTTTGCAAAATCTGTAATGGACTTGGGACTTGCGGAATTTAGAATTTTCTAGCCAAAATGTGTCTTCAGAAACTTTGAATCCCACCCCTTAACTTTAGGGAAGAGAAAAACAAAGCCTAAGAAGGAAAGTGACTCGCCCAAGGGCACAAAGCAAGTCGTAGTAGAGCCTGACTGGTATATAAGTCTGAAGACTCTCTGTTCAGTGCTCTTGCCAATAATAATAACAATAATAGCAGCTAACAAGTACTAAGCCCTTACTATGTACTAGACACTGTTCTAAGTGCTTGGAACAATTTTATTTAATCTGCGCCACTACCCCATCAGACTGGTAATAGTATAATTCCCATTTTACAGATGAAGAAACTGAGGTACAATTTAAGTATTGGGTTGGCCCAAAAGTTCCTTCAGCTTTTCTGTAACACCTTATGGAAAAACCTGAACTTTTTGGCCAACCCATTACCTCTCCCAAACTTGCAGTTAGAACTTGAACTCAGGCAGCCTACACTTTTAAAGACCACTCAGAACTGCATACGGATGTCCAACCCCTCAGTTCCAACCCCACCTCCTCAAAAGGCAGAATCTATTCACAAATGTGGACCGTTTTTTTTGGCCGCTCTGCACAGCATGCAGGATCTTAGTTCCCCAACCAGGGATAGAACCTGCGCCCCCTGCAGTAGAAGTGCGGAGTCTTAACCACTGGACCACCAGTGAAGTCTCTGGACCCTACTTTTTAAATTTTGGTTTGTTTTGGACCTGAGTGGGCTCACCTCTCTTCTCCCACACACAGCCTTCCCTCAGTCTGGGACAGCCAGTTGTCTGCGCTGACCGTATACCAGGACAGGACGCTAGCCCCCTTTCCTCTATGCTAAATAAATGCTCCCATCTCCAATAACCTCAAGGCAGAAAAAAACAAGGTCACATGCCAATATGTCAGCTGAGCTCAGGCCCCTTCCACCACTTAGCAGCTTTCTGTACTTGACTCTCTGTCCCTGCTGGCTGACATATGGCTGGCTGACATATCACTAGGTGTCCTTGTCCTCATGGGAACAATGGGAAATATGATCCAGAGATTAAAGGAAGAGAATAAAGAGGTTGGGGTACTTATTCCCCCAGTGTCCTCTCTTTTTGGTCACCACAGGCTGGCTGAATCCCTCCCTCCACTGCAGATCCAGATGCTGTTGGGGGGGGGCCCTTCCATACAGCCCTCGTTTCCTTGGTCCAGTTACCACCCCCTCACCCTTTCAGGACAAGGAATGGTAAAAAAAAAAAACCTCTCTGCTGTTAACTCCAAAGTTCCGTAACATCCCTTGTGATCTCCTTACCCGCCACTCCGCCATGAAGAGTGCCCTTATTAACTTCTCGATGCATCCTAATTTGAGCCGTCTATTTCCTGACTGATGTACAAGGCTATTCCTTGATCTTCTGGATTGTGCACTCTGCCGCAACCCAGGTGAGCTGGGATGGACACGAAGCAGCTGGTTGCTCACTGGTGGCCCCTCTCCACCTTCAACTCTCCCAGTCCAAGTGGTTCAAAGAGGGCTTCCACTGGCTCCGTCCTGACTCAGGAATGGAATTCTGCCAGTGGAGTCCCTAGGAGGGAATGGTCCTAGTGATTGGTTCAGGATGGGCACATGACCAGAGTTAGTACAAATGAGAGTCAGTACAGGGGCTTCTCTTAAAACTAGGGCAGGAATCTGCTCCTAAAACTAGGAAGAGAAGCACCAGCCAGGAGCTGCTGGTGGCCACCTTTCCTCACTTGGGAGGCACCTGCCTGAGAATGCAGCAAATACAAAGGAGCACAGAGTAGAAAGAGAAAAAGGAGAATCCTGACTTGACCATTAGAGCGCCTAGTTTCAGCTATGCTTTAATTCAGCACAACCCCTAGACTTTCCAGCGAAGGAAGCCAACCCAGTTCCTTTTGTGCTTAAACCAATTTGAGTTTCTGATACATGCAACTAAGTCCTGACTAATATAGAAGGTCTTAACCTCAGCAAGGATTTGAGGTACAGATCAGGGAATCTGAGGCAAAAGCCCAGTTGTATGGGACCCAGCTGGGAGAGGGCTGCAATTCCCAGCATCCCTAATAGTTCAATACATGGCCTCTGAAATCATTCTGCTTGGGTCTGAATCCTAGTGCAGCTATTTCTTGTCTATGGGAGATGCCTCTGTGCCTCAGTTTCCTCATCTGTATGATACAGATATTCAAAACAATACCTTCCTACTAGGGCTGTCGGGAGGATTAAATAGGCTGTCGCACGTGAAGCACTTTCAACAATTCTGGGCAGGTGGTAAACTCTCAGTTAACGCTAGGTCTTGCCATCATCCCCAGGCACACAGGTGACCCCAAGCTCACTCCAGGCTGCAAGACTCCTTCCATATCCACCAAGCTGAGACAGCTGGACCTGCACCCAAGTCAGGATGGCTCAGGGGCTCTGGGGCAGAGCCTGTAGGAGAAGCCTCAATACTAATCCCATACAATTAGGACAATTGGGGGCCCCAGGGTGGCAAGCTTAGGGCGTCCCTGGGCCGTCCAGTGCATACCTCAGATCTGGCTGCCCTTGCAGAGCCTGCTGGGAGGCCCCTCCCTTCCCCCACCATGACCACCACCCAGGTGTTGTGATGATCCCTTCAGCAGCCCCAAAAAGGCAGGCAGCAGGCCAGGGCCCAGCCCATATCGTGCCTGGGAGAGCACACCACCAGGCTGCCAATCAGTTTGTATTTGTGTTTGTGACTCCCAAAGGTAAAACAGGATGTCCTTGGTCAGAAAGGAAATTGTGAATTTTGTTTTTATTGAATTAAGGGTGCCCCTGACCAAGAAAATGAAAAAATGTACAGTGAGAAAAATACCCGGAGCAGGAGTCAGGAGGCCGAGGGTCCAGCCCAGGCCTGTCACTGGCCCACTGTGGGCCCTCGCCGGTCCCTTCTCCTCTCTGCAGCCCAGTTCCCTCAACGGTAGCCTCCTGGGTAGGAAGCAGAGAGCGGGGAGTAAAGGCAAAGGGTTTAAGCGGTCTTGGTGGCCTCCTTCCCATTTCACGGTTCAGAAATTCCCTTTCACCACAGAGACCAGTAACTCTGCAGTTTGAAAAAATGAACTTTTTCTTCAGTCCTGGAGTCCCGCCCCGCGTTTTCTCACCGTTGGCTTTCACCTCCTCGTGTGCCTCTCACTAACCCACAGCTGGGGCCCTTTCCAGGAGGGAAAGGGCCCTCCTTTCCTTTCCTTTCATGTTTCAGCGTAGATTCTAAGAACTCATTGATAATATTAATGAATGACCAATGTTTGCATAAGACCTTTGCAATTTAAAGCTAACTTCGGGTTGACAGATTTGTTTATCCTGAGCTAAATGAAAGCTTACAGTGGTGTAGTCCTACCGTAAGAATTACCCCTCTCGATTGTACTTGCTTGTTTCAGTGTCTTCCTTGTGAAGGGGAATCTCTAGAACTGTGGGCACGGCTTCCACTTGGCTCCCCACTCTACTCCCAATGCTGAAACATAATCCCTGTCATACGGCCCACTGTTAATAAATATGGATTGAACAAATCAGCCAGGCCTGTAGCTGGTTGAATGTGGAGCCTGAGAAAGAAGGAGGTGTCCAGGGTGGCTGGAGGATCCATCTCCAAGTGAACCCACTGGGTCACCACAGGAAAAGCAGTCTTAGAGATAAAAAGAGTAGCACGGTGGTTAAAAGACCCAATTAGGAATCATAGTGGTTTCTGGCATGAAGAGAAACACCCAAGTAAGGCTTTCATAAGGGCTGGGAGAAATCCGTTGGGTGATTTTTATGGAATCTGATCATTCTGCAACCAAGAACACCAAATCAGATAGGTCTACAGTATTTTTTTGTCAGATAATCATCTGTGACAACTTAGTCAAGTTAGGGGAATATTTGGCTCAGATCAATCTGAAAAAAAAAATGTTCTGTGGAAGTTTCAAGAAGGAAAAAAATGAACCCCATGGAAAGCAAATGTTCCTGACCCAGGTCAGACTCTTCAAACAAAACCACATGAATGTTCAGACACCTTGGTCAATTAGCTTAAAGGAGCATTCACCACACCTTCTAAATGCTTTCTTCTTTGGTGGGGGACTTTAATTAAAAGTCTGGCACAGAGGATGACAAATGGGAAGGGATCACCTTAGAGAAGACACTGGCACAGAAACAGAGAAATCTGGGCTGGCTGGGATGCTCAGCATTTATTAAAATTCCCAAAGTGTGAACTCACGCCTGAGTCAGACTGTCAGTGGGTTGCCTGAGGAGGAGAGTGGGGCCCATAATGAATTATGCAGCCAGAGGCCTTGCCACCAACTCCAATTCCAAGACTGAGGCTGAAGCAGCGGGGGTGGAAAACCAAAGCTTGGTATAAAGACTTAGGAGAGCAGGGTCCTAATGCAGAACAGAACTTGCCTTGGTGGGGTTATCCCAGCTTAGGTGGGCTCAGAAAGGGAGCATGTTTGGGCCTTTGCCAACAGCTAGTCTAAGGGAAATGAAGCTGAAGCTGAAGAAACCATCCGGGCGTTGCATGGTTGTATCCTAAACAGGAAGGGAGGCTTGTTGTTGGGAGCTGGGGGGAACCCAAAGGAGCTACAAGGGCCCTCCTTTGTCCATCCCATAAGTGTCGGTGCTCCCGAGGATTCGGTCTTGGCCTGCTTCTCCTCTCACTTACTCCCTTCCAGCTCCAACCACACTCACAAGATCCAGACTCAAATCGCTATCTGCCTACTGGACTTCTCTTGCGGGGTGTCCCAGAGGCCCTTCAAACTTCTGTACACTGACTCAGTGACCTCAGGAAAGTTACTTATGCTTACTGAGCTTTTGTTTTCTTACTTGCAAAATGGGCATCCAAATACCTACTTTATACAATCCTTTTGAGATTAAATGACTTCACCCTTCACAGGCAGTAACCAAAGGGACTGAATTTAATGACACTTCTAGAGTTGTGTTCTCTGGTGACTCATCTGGAAAATGGAGCCAGGAACTGAATGGCCCTTCAAACCCAAGATTCCCCAAACCAGATTCATTTTCATACCTACCCCACAATACCGCTCATCCCAAGTCCCCTCTGTGAGTGAATGGCAGAACCTTCCATTCAGACACCTGAACCAAAAAGCTGGATATTTGCCTCAACTCCTCTCTTCCCAGCAGTCACCAAGTCCTGCTGTCACCTCTCTTAATGGATCTCAAACCCATCATCCGTCTCCGCTCCCTACCTAGAATACGTCAGATGCACGTAGGGGCTTCCCTGCAGATCCTATGGTAGGTCCGGCCAACTGACAGTAATTTGGAGACTTTGGACAGCTCTGTTTGCTTCATCTCCTGTTCAACTGCACACACCCTTCTCCAGACTTGAATCCTAAAACCAAGCCAACCAAGCCAGCTCTTACAAGACTCAAGATCTTAAAGCTTTGCCCTAGGGCTCCTTGTTTCTCCTTCAACTGGGACTCCTAACTTGGCCTTGGCCCGAGGCCTCAACCCCCTACCACTTACTCTGCCCCAGATTCCTTAGCGCCTGCTTGCCTCTTCCTCCTCATCCTCACCATCCCCCACCTTGCCCTCTGAGTTGCTCGGCAGAGTCTCTCCTGAATGAGCCTCCAAGCCTGGGTTAAGAGCCTTCTCTGAGCTCCCAGAGCCTCTGCATGTCCCTGTTACCACTTCATCTCACTGTATTGGATTTTCCTGGTCACTTGTATAATTGACTCTTTGAAAAGGGCCACCTCAAATGAGGTCAGTTTCTGTTATATCTAGAAATGGGGCAGCAAGTCACTTTAGAGGAAATCACTTGAGGGCCTAAATCAATAGTCGAACCCATTACAAGTTTATTTCTGTCTTATGCCATAGCCCAGTGCCAGGTGGTAGGGATGGGAGGCATGCTCTATGTGTTATTCAGGAACCCAGGCCCCTTCCATGTAGGTCCTCGGAGTTCCTTCCATACAGCAGGTGGGTGAAGAAAGAGAGCAAGGATCACACGTGGGCCAGTTCTTGAAATGGTGCCATTACTTCCACCCACATACCACTGGCTAGAGCCCAGTCACATGGTCACACGTAGCTTCAAGGGAGTCTGGGAGTCTAGCTGAGCTCCATGCCCAGGTGGAAGAAAAGAACATGAATATTGGTGAGTACCAGCCTTTTCTGCCACATCTGGCAATGTTTACCAGGCAAGAATTTGTCCATTTGATCAGTGCCGAAGTTCAACCTTGGAAAGGAGAATCATCCACCCTTGAAGAAACCTGGACAGTAGCAACAAGAAGAATAGAGAAAAAGGCTCCTTCAGACTCCCTTCTTTACAACTGCTACCTCAGCTCCCCTGTCCAAGCACCCAGCAGCCACCAAACCATCCCAAAGCAAGCCATCTCCTGTGCAAGGTGGGCACCTCCTGCCTTAGACAATAGGGTTTGCCTCCTGGATTCTCGGGATGAGCTGGGAGACAGCAGGTCTGGGCCTCCCCCCACACACAGGGGTGAGAATCCAGGAACCCTAACAGGGCTCCTGGAGGAGAATGAACAGGCTTCTTTTAGTACGAGCAGGAGGGAGTTAGAGAGGAGACTGCACTCCAGGACACTTGGAGGACGATACCTGCAGCCCAAACTGTAAAGTCAGACCCTTGTATTTTGGTCCTTTCTGCTAAACTCTGAGCTACTCAGAGGCAGACGCTTGTCTTATTTTTCCTGCAGCCCCAGGCCCTGGGGAAGAATCGGGCGTGGAGGGGTGGCAAATCCAGCTCCTCCCTGGGCCACACCACCACAGAATCTGCTCTCGGGACGCTGGCTCCAGTTAAGTAGGACAACCAGGCCTCGAGGATAGGCCAAGAGAACACTCATTCAATGCCTGGCTCCATTTTCCAGATGAGTCACCAGAGAACACAACTCTAGAAGTGCCATTACATTCAGTCCCTTTGGTTATTGCCTGTGAAGGGTGTACAGAAGCCAGAGTGATTGGCCAAAATACAAGTTAGAACAGGATGGGGATTACATATTCCTAGATGAAGGGGAGAGACACTGAGTAAGCCCCGGAGTGGGTAAGTCATTTAATCTCAAAAGGGTTGTATAAAGTAGATATTTGGATGCCTATTTAGCACGTAAGAAAACAAAAGCTCAGCAAGCATAAGTAACTTTCCCAAGGTCACCGAGCCAGTAAACAGTAGCATCAAGATTTGAACTCAAATCCTTCTTCAAACTTGCCGTCTTCACAGGTGCTATGATGCCGGCCTCTTCCCGCCAACAGAAGCAGCTAAGAGCGTGGCAGAGCTAAAGGGACAGCACTACTGAGAAAAGTCAGGGAGAGGGAGGGGAGCATTATTTAAAGGAAAACCAACCTGTGAGCGCAGGAGAGGAAGACAAAAAGAAAGAGCATTTGTTGAGGGCCAGCAGCCTGCCAGGCACAGGCTTGGCAGTCCTCCACGTGTCACCTCATCCAATCCCCACAACAGCCTATAAGACAGGTCTAAGTGTCTCCATTTTACAAAGGAGGAAACTGGATACAAAGAAGTGAAGTAACGTAGCCAAAGTTGAAACTATAATGCAGCTGAGATTGAAACGCTATCTACCTAACTCAAGAAGGGTAGGCCGAGGCCCATGACCACTGCCACTCTCGGCCAGACTGTATAAAATCCAACACACTGGCTGCTGACACAGAAGGATCTAGGAAGGCAAAATGCCATGTGCAACTGGCGAAAATCCAGCCCTGCTCAGTGGCTCTGGAATCCAAGCTGGTGTATCCCTGTTTACACTCAGAGCAGTGGTATTTGAGGGCTGGAGGCTTTGGGGGAAAGGCGGGACAGCTCCTGGCTCTTCCATATGGAAGCACTCTGCCTTCCACTTACCACCTTCCCACTTGTACTGCCCTGGTGCTGATCTGTGGGTATACTGTACTTTAAGAGGAAAAAGCTGCAAAGATAAACAAGGAACAAAATCCAACAATATATAAAACCCCAAGTGACAAGAATTGCTGTCATTAAGGAGACACCTGTCATCTAGATCGCCAGAGACTGCCAGCTTGCTAAAATCTATTTTCTTTTGAGAGCCCTGGTTCGGATGCCACCTCTTTTAGGAAGACACTCCCTGGAAAGAATCCCTCTCTCCCTGCCTGGACTCTGTTGTATGGTTAGTTTGGAGTTTATCATATTCATCCCCCAAATTAACTACTTCTTCACTAACCTGTAATACTGAAAGCAAAGACCCTGTCCTCTTCACAGTCATAAAGGTGAACTAATGGCCACATTTGTTGGTGCTCACTACGCCCGTGTGCTTTACGTTCATTATCTCCTATAATCTCACGATGCTCCACATTTGTTTAACCAATGTGGAAAGTCATGGTCAGAAAGATCACCCACAGGGTCAGGATCCAAACCCAGATCCAAGACTGGACTCTTTCCAGTAGATGACAATGCATAAAGTATTTATTGAAAAAATATTCACTCAATATTTGTGAATTCATGGGTTCCAAGCCCATCACCCTGTGTGTCAAGTAAAGCTGGACATGATAGTGTACCAGCTTTCTACTGCTGCATAATAACCCACGCAACTAATAATCACACCACACCCTGTTGGCATCCAACAACGATTATTTTCTTTTCTCTCAGTTATGAGGATGGACAATCATTTTCTTTGCTCCCAATTCTGAGACTTTTTTTTTTTTTTTTTTTTACTGCATTGGGTCTTCGTTGAGGTGCGCAGGCTTCTCATTGCAGTGGTGTCTCTCTTTTTTTTAAATAAATTTATTTATTTATATATTTTTGGCTGCATTGGGTCTTCACTGCTGCGGGCGGGCTTTCTCTAATTGCGTTGAGCCAATGCTACTCTTTGCTGCAGTACACGGGCTTCTCATTGTGGTGGCTTCTCTTGTTGGGGAGCACAGGCTCTAGTCGTGCAGGCTTCAGTAGTTGTGGCATGTGGGCTCAGTAGTTGTGGCACATGGGCTTCAGTAGTTGTGGCTCGTGGGCTCTAGAGCGCAGGTTCAGCAGCTGTGGCACACAGGCCCACTTGCTCCGTGGCATGTGGGATCTTCCTGGACCGGGGCTCGAACCCGTGTCCCCTGCATTGGCAGGCGAATTCCCAACCACTGTGCCACCAGGGAAGTCCAGCAGAGCTCAGCAGGGACCCCTCCTCTCTGCTCTGCAGAGTGTCTGTTTTCCTCCTCGTGGCCTCTCCACATGGATACTCTGGGCTTCCTTACATAGTAAATATGCTTTCCTCTGAGTGAAAGCAAAAGCCTTCTGAAAAGGCTCCTTAAATCTCAGGATGTCAATTCTGCTGCATTCTCCTCACCAAAACAAGTCACAAGTCCAACCTAGATTCCAGAAGGTGGAGAAATGGACCCCAACCCCTCACTGGGAGGAGCAAGCAAGGTCACACTGCAAAGGGACATGACACAGGAGAAATAATTCACTGGGGATCTTTTTTAGCAATCTGCCAGATACAAATGACAGATTCTGGTCAGAGCATAGAGCTGCGGGATTAACTGTTTGCACCTTTAAAGAAATGGAGATAATTCCAACTCTGATCTGGACATCAGAGCAGAGCTGCATCAGACGCAGGATTTTTCATGGGTTTTCTCCTTTCTCTGCTTTGGCCAGGGTTTGCTATGATAATCATCACATCCGCTTTACAAATGTATCCACAAACATTATCACTCATACATAATTGAACAGTCTCTAAGTTAAACCTTCTTGCCAACCAGGGGTTTTGTTGTGGCAGGAAGAGTCTGATGGGGGCACATCTCTGGACCACCGGCACCACCATGGCCCTCACTGGACACGAGGCACAAAACAGGTACCGCTGGCACCAGAATAAACTCTCACTTGCCTCTGAGTCACTCTCTCCAGATTCACAGCATTTAAAGTGGACATTTAATTATCTGGAAGTTTTACTAGGTGGAAAATTCCTGACTGGGCAGGAACCAAAGAAGAAAGAGGCCAACAGGGGAGAAAATTCAAATCCACCAATTAGTGCCTGGAGAGACACAGCCCGTCCTTACCCAACCCGCAGATCAATAGCAGACATTTATACTCAATACCTTCTTTAATGTGTGTGACAAACAACCTTTGCAAGTTCACTACCCTGTGTAGTGAGCTGTATGGGTTCCCAGCAGATGCAGGTAGTACACTAAATCTGTAATGGGGGTGGGATGTGAATAAAGGGGCTCTTCTTTAAGATGTGAGCAGAGTTCAAGAAAATCATCAAGGGGGAGTGCAGTTCCCTGGAGTTAGCGGCAGCGAGGCTGCCTAGAACTTAGCCAACTCATGGCCTCCTGGCTGGGAGAACCCCCTGCCAGGTCACTCTCCACACACACCC
The DNA here is from genome assembly GCF_964341445.2 of Mesoplodon mirus. Lineage (NCBI taxonomy): Eukaryota > Metazoa > Chordata > Mammalia > Artiodactyla > Ziphiidae > Mesoplodon > Mesoplodon mirus. Next base: position 49,673,460 of record NC_138978.1, on the reverse strand, counting down.
CAATCCCCTGTCAGTGCCAACCATTGGCTGAACCCAGCCAGGAGCCAGTGGGCAATGGAACCCACAGAAGGAGTCTGTTAGGGTCAGCTTCCCAGGGTGAAGAGTAAAGTAGAGAATGGATCTGCAAGGACAGATGACAGATAAACAGCACACAGTCCCTCTGCTAAGCAGCACACTGTGGGTTGTTCCTAAGAATTGCCCCCCATCATGCCTGCCTTGGTAGTCTTTAAAATCCGACTTCACCCAATTACACAGTTGTACGGGGAAGAAGGAGGACAGGACGCTGAGATCTGTCCAAGAGACATCCTCTAAGGCTCAGTGCCCTGACCTATAAATTTCGGATAACTTGTATAATATTTCCCGGGGTTGCTGTGAGAAAATTCAATGAGCTCATGTAGGTATACAATCCTTACAAAGTATAAAGCAATAGACAGATATGCTCTACTGTCTGGTGGGGGTGGGAGGGCCACAGACATGAAGCCACACCTCCCGTGAAGGACACACGGGGCACATCTGGACCAGGCCACCCCATTCCATCACAGCCCATCACATCACGTCACTCCCCAACTAAAGGTCCCGGCAAGCTCCCACATCCTTCACAGCCACCTCCACTCTGACATGTGAGGCCAGCAAGGAGTCCAGGCCAGGCCCTGTGGCATCAGCAAAGACCTGAATGTGCCGCCGGGAATTCGGTCCCTCGTCAGCAAGACCGATGAGCTGGACATATGTCAACGTCATCTGAGTTTTTGTTTCAGGAACACTCTTCTCTCTAGAAAGGCCCCGTGGGAGCATTTAAATCCACAGTGTTTATTTAGGGGCACATGAAGTAAGTCGAGGACGCCAAAGAGCGCACTCCCTGGGGAAGAGCCGTGCAGAGGCTGCTGGCCAGAGAGAGAGGCAAGAGTCGGCCGGGCCAGACTGTCCCTCCGCATCCTCGCAGGAGCTTCGCCAAGCTCACTGCAAGAATGGCTTGAGAATTTCAGAGGTTCTTAAATGATTCTTATTTTATTTTTAGAAGAAATTGGACAGGTGTAGTGGGAATGGGGTAAAGCAGAGTGAGAGCCCATGGAAATGGCACCAGGCATGCGCCCTCTTGACTTACAAGTAAGATTTCCATTTGACTCAGGAAGGAGAGGCAGACTTCTGCTCTCCTTTCCCATCTAGTGGCTCCCCGCTGCCCACAAGACAATGCCCAAGGGTCCTTAATTTGGCATCTCAGAGCCTCCCCAACTGGCCCCAGCCTACTTGTACAATTTTATTTCCCAATACTACACCTCATGGGCTCATGCAACTCGGGCTTCATGTGGTCGTCAGATGCACAGGCTTCAGAGCTGATACACCAGATTTCTATTCTGGGCCCTGTCCCTTCCCAAGCTGTGTGACTTTGGGCCAGATGTTCAGCCTTCCTGAATCAGGTTGCACATCCTAAAAGTAATAGCGTTTGCTACAAATTAAATGAGGTTATGAACGTTAAGCCTGCAACACATTGCCTAATTCCATCAATAACAGCTGATAACAAACCAATCTCCTGGTTATGCGGTGTCCTTCACCCCCAGAATCCTGCCTGCCCAGCCCTCCACCGATGCAAGCCCGCCCCGAGTCCAACACTCTAACTGCTAAAACCACACGTGCCCCTACCCTGGCCTTGACCTCCGCTCCTCCCTCAGGACTCCAGGTAACCACACTCACCCTGCAAAGGCCACCACCATGAGACAGAAATACCGCTGGGTTGGGCACCCAAAGGTCCCAGGTCAAGTCCCAGCCTCTCCAGTGATTCATCGCCTGACCTTCCACCTGTCACTCAGCATCTCTGAACTTCTGTTGCCTCTCCTCTAAAATAGGGAGACTCCCCCCTGCCAGTCGTGGAAAATCAACAGGATGATACGTGGAAAAGGACTTTGTAAACTTTGAAATGCCATGGAGTATTTAAAAATTAAACTATTGACTTTTAGGACAATAGTAATACTAAACCATAAAGGTTAACTTTTTATGATCTGGTTCTGCATTTACAGTCTATAATGTTTCTGCTAGAAGACCCAGTACACAGATTCAATTATCCAGGCCACTCCAGTTCACTGTCACTGATAAGCAGAATTTCCATAGACTCCCTCTGACCTCAAGGTCCCTCTCTGAAAAGTGCAGAAATAATTTATGTTGTTGTTCAGACCATAGAAATGCTACTTCTCACCTGCAAGATGCTTTTATAGTTTACAAACCAAGCATACATCCCAGGGCTTAAGGAGCTACAGTTAACTGAAAAAGGCAGTCAGAGCTCCCCACATCAGCCTGGGTCACAGTTCTCCCTCCAAACCCGAAGGGCCCAGAGCTTTTTTTTTCTTTTCTTTTTTTTTTTTTTTGCGGTACGTGGGCCTCTCACTGCTGTGGCCTCTCCTGTTGCGGAGCACAGGCTCCAGAAGCGCAGGCTCAGCGGCCATGGCTCACGGGCCCAGCCGCTCCGCGGCATGTGGGATCCTCCCGGACCGGGGCACAAACCCGTGTCCCCTGCATCGGCAGGCGGACTCTAAACCACTGCGCCACCAGGGAAGCCCGCCCAGAGCTTCTGATTACTTAAAAACCTGAGAACAACCCAGCCTCTCTCACAAAAGGCCAAATGCCCATGGGAAATGGGATTCTTTCCAAAGCCCAGTCACATGTCAAAGATCAAGCCAGGGTTCTGTAACCTGGGAGGTGAAAGGATTGCTTCTTTTATTTCTTGCAAAATGCAAATCTAGCCATCCTTTCCTTTCCAGCCTACAGCCTTGACACACACTGAGAGCCCAACTGACTGACTCAAGCTGCCTTTCAAGGTCTCTACATAGTCTATGCCACAGTGTTTCTTTCATGTTAAACTTCTTGGCTGACATGTCTTAGGCAACATCTAGTTCACAATGCTGTCCAGTTTCTTTGAGATAGGCGAAGATATCCAGGGGAAGCAGATTCATCTGTAAGCACAACAAGATTAGTGTGTTTAATGTTACAGAGCATTATAGCTGAGATTAGAGCCTATGGTCTTTAATGTTCTAGGTTGCCTCAATGATTTCCACTTAAACAATGGAAATCCGCTGAGGTAAGAAAAAGAATGGGGTTTTTAAAGTTCTTTTATTGAGGTATAGTTGATGTATAATATTGTGTAAGTTTCAGGTGTACAACATAGTAATTCACAATTTTTAAAGGTTATACTCCATTTATAATATTATAAAATATTGGCTATATTGCCTGGGCTATATACAATATATCCCTGTAGTTTATCTATTTTATACATAGTAGTCTGTATCTCTTAATCCCCTACCCCTATTTATTTTGCCCCTCCCCCTTTCCCTCTCCCCACTCGTAACCACTAGTTTGTTCTCTATATCTGTGAGTCTGCTTCATTTTTGTTATACTCACTAGTTTGTTGTATTTTTTTAGATTCCACATATAAGTAATATCATACAGTATTTGTCTTTCTCTGACTTATTTCACGAAGCATAATAGCCTCCAAGTCCATCCATGTTGTTGCAAATGGCAGAATTTCATTCTTTTTATGGCTGAGTAGTATTCCATTGTATATAAATAACACATCTTCTGCACCCATTCATCTATTGATGGACACTTAAGTTGCTTCCACATTTTAGCTATTGAAAATAATGCTGCTATGAACATTGGGGTTCATGCATCTTTTCAAATTAGTATTTTTGGTTTTTTCGGATATATACCCAGGAGTGGAACTACTGGGTCATATGGCAGTTCTATTTCTATATTTCTGAGAAACCTCCATACTGTTTTCCACATTGGCTGCACCAATTTACATTCCTACCAACAGTGTATAAGGGTTCCCTAGAAAAAGGATGTTTAAATAGTTAAGTATGACTGGTAGTCTTGGAAGCTGGACTGAAGTGAGAAAAATCATTAGTCCCAGCCCTGCCCCTAGTTCATTATGTAACCTTGAGTAAGTCAATTTCCTTCTCTAAAGTTCATTTCTTTGTTGGTTAAATGAGAGAGTTGGACTAGATCAGGTAGAGCAAGTACATGCCACCCTTACTCATCCACCAAAAGCCCATGCAGACATTACTAATCAATCACAGCACCCTTTCCCCATAAGCAGGACATAATACATTGCTTCAGGCAATTGGGACAGGTAGCCCAGAGCTGACACATGAAGTAAATAAAAATCTAGTTGCCATCCCTGAGCCAGATGATTTTTCCCTGTTTTGACATTGAATGAATCATGAGGGAAAAAAGCAGCAAAGCAGAAATTAGGAAACCTGGGACCTACTGAGCACCAAGCCATGGGGTTTCAGTGCCACTGAGAAAGTATTACAAAATCTGGGTTTCTGTTTCCTCATCTGCAAATGGAGAGTAACAATTTTACTCTCCTTATTTTCAAGATCTTTATGAAGATGAAAATTAAAATGAAAAACATATAAAAGAGCTTTCTAAACTGAAAGTCCTCTAATAATCACAGTATACTAACATTTTTAAGCACCATGCTAGTTACCTCACGTTTATTTCCTGTCTCATTTGAGTCTCACAGCACCACAATAAAGTTGGGTTTCTGGCATAATTGTAACCGAAGAAAATCGTATAAATACATTGTGAACTCCTCCAGAACAGGACTGCTTAATCCATATCTTCATCCCAATGCTCAGCCTGGAGCCTGGGGCAGTCAATAAATATTTATTTATTTTTATATAATTCTCTGGAGGAAATTGTGTGGCTCCTGAGAGAGCAATTAGGGACATATTTTAGAAAGTGAAGTATAACGATTATGATGCATTGGGATGACCTAGCAATGGTTTCAGATCCTAAGGATGGTTGAGGGTGTGATGTATGGACTTTCGCCTCATGGTCCCAAGATGGCTGCTGCAGCTCTAGACATCACATTCTCACAGTATGTTCTCAAAGTAAGAAATCAGGGGGTGGTTGAGACAGTGAGAGAGAGCTCTCACTGAGTACCTAGTTTCTTTTTTCAGGAAAGAAGACACTTTCCCCTGCTGACTTTTCCTTATGACTCACTGGGTCACATGATCACCAGAGTACAAAGCAGGTTAGAAATACAAGTACCTGGGAAGAAGGCAAGGGAGGAGGGGGTTAGGAATGGCCATTAGGTAGCCAAGCAGTAATGTCTACCATGGGGAGACATTTCAGGTATTCTTCATGTATTAGTTTCATATTGCTGCTATTATTACCATAAATATAGTAGTTAAAGAAACACAATTTTATTATCTTACAGATCTGGCATTCAGAAGTCCAAAATGGATTTTGCTAGGCTAAAATCAAAGTGTCGGCCGGACTGTGTTCTTCTAGGAAGCTGTAGGGGAAAACACTTTTCCAGCTTCTACAGGCTGCCTTCATCCCATGACAAGCTTGTAGCCCCTTCCTCTATATTCAACGCCATCAACAAAGCATCTTCAAATCCCCCTCTGACTCTAGCTCTGTTTCTATCCTCACATCCCCTTCTCTGATCTAAACTTCTGCATCCACTTCCAGCTTTTAAGGACAGGTGTGAGTACACTGGGTCCACAGGATAATCTCCCTATCTCAAGATCATTAACTTAATCACATCTGCAACGTTCCCTTTGCCATGTAAGGTAACATAGCACAGGTTCTGGGGATTAGGACATGGACACCTTTGAGGGCCTATTATTCAGACCACCTCACCTCACATGATTCCTTGCAAACCTCCTCTTCCTGAACACAGACTCCTGCTCCTAAGGAAGGCTGAAAACAAAACAAAACTGCAGACTCACCATCTTATACATCTATTTGCTTAAACATCAATGGTTAACATTCAAAAGAGCCACAGAAAGTCTAGTGCAGGTCAATCTCACAAGTTCTCCAAGTTCTTGAGAGGAGATACACAAAACAAATTTGAAAACAAAAAGAAACGTCTTTTCTGGGTTGAGGGAGCTATTAATTCTTAGACTATCCAACAGCACCCCCCAGTGCCATGAAGCAGGAACACAGAAGGAGGGCTAGCATTTGGTAAAGAATCAGAATATTTAGCCAGAATCATGAATCAGGTGCCCAGGCCCCAGCCTCAGAGATTCAGGTGCAAGGGATCTGAGGCTGGGTCCAAGTGTGAGAACATTTTTAGAGGCCCCAAATGATTGTATGTTCAGCTAGAACCACTGAGTTCAGCATAGCAATAAATATGGTCTGAAAGACTACCAGGCCCTAGGGATTCAAAAATAAGTATGATAAAGCTCCTCTTCTCAAAGAGCTTTCAGCCTCAATGGACTACGAGAGCTGGAAGAGACTCTGGTCACAACTAACAACTGCATGACTCAGGGTAAATTACTTAACCTCTCTGTGCCAGATTCCTGGTCTGTAAAATGAGGATAATAATAGTCCCTGACTTAACAGGGTTGTTAAGAGAATTAAATTATATAATTCACATGATGCATTTAGTATGGTGCTTGGTACAAAATAAGCACACAACAATGTTAGGGGTTCCTAGCAAGTTCCAGGAATAAAAACTATGTGGCCCACATGCTGCCACTTCCCTGTCACTCAGAGCAGACACTACTGATTGATCTGAACGCTTTTTCCTACTGAACCTGGACAAAGCTTCTGAGTTCTTCTCAATCTAGTTCTCCACTGAGGGTGGGGAGGATCAAATCTGCCATGCAAACTCCTCCTGAATTTTTCTTTTTTTTTTATTTCATTTTATTTATTTATTTTTTATACAGCAGGTTCTTACTAGTTATCTATTTTATACATATTAGTGTATATATGTCAATGCTTTTTTTTTTTTTTTTTGCGGTACGCGGGCCTCTCACTGTTGTGGCCTCTCCCATTGTGGAGCACAGGCTCCGGATGCGCAGGCTCAGCGGCCATGGCTCACGGGCCCAGCCGCTCCGCGGCATGTGGGATCTTCCCGGACCGGGGCACAAACCCGTGTCCCCTGCATCGGCAGGTGAACTCTCAACCACTGCGCCACCAGGGAAGCCCTGTCAATGCATTTTTCATTTAAGGAAATTGAGACTTAGGAGGGCCAAGTTCATTGGATGAGCCTGTGCATAGCTGGGAGGGTCCAAGTCTTCCGGCCCAGTGCTCTGCGCATGCGGCTTTCAACACCCTCCAGCTTGCTGGGCTCTTCCTTGGCCAGAGCGTGCCATGCTCACAGGCTCCTTCTGTCAGGGCTCCTGGCTGTTCTTGTCCTCTCTACCTGCTGCCGTGCCTCCTGGGTGTTTTGCAGTGGCAGCATGACCTGAGAGTCTCTCTGTGGGCCAGATGCCCATTGTGACATTGTAAGAACTGACACCTGGGGATTAAAATCACTCCCACTAGCGGAGCCCTGACACCTGCCTTTTGCTAATTGCTTGATTGTATCTGATGTATCTTAGATAGCTTCCTGGAGATCCTGCCAGGCAGGGATTTTTAGTCCTATTGTAAGGATGAGAAAACAGACTGAAAGTTTATTATCTAGCCCAAAGTAAAATTGTTAAGAGGCAAAAGAGGACTCAAACCCAGGTCTGGCAAGCATGCAGCACACCTTTTAGCTTAAGCATGCAGCACACCTTTTAGCTTTACATATCCATAACTTCATGAAACAGAGCCATTACACTTTGCCGTGCTCCTAACGTTCCAGGCTCTCCTCCATCATAACATTTACTAAATTACATAGGAACTTGTCCTGTCCACTTATGGGTCTCCCTCATAAGACTGAGGCCATTCAGCCACTACTCCCTGGCACATACACACATGCATACATACACACCTTCTCTACCAGCTGTATCCTACTCATTCTTCAGTGTTATGCTTATAACTCACTCCTCCTCCAGGCAGTCTGCCTAGACTGTCAGGTGGCCTTGCTATATGCACCTGTATCAACCTGTATTTCCCTTGTCTCAGCACTTGTCAAACTGTATGGTATATGTTCTCTAATTACAGTGCAGTTAATCAAGAAGCTCCCATTATATGTGAAAATTAAGAAGCACTAACAAATACTGCATAATGTCACTTATATGTGTTATCTAAAATAGTCAAACTCCTAGTAACAGAGTACGATGGTGGTTACCAGGGGCTGGGGGCTGGGAGAAATGGGAAGATGCTGGTTAAAGGGTACAAACTTTCAGTTATAGGATAATAAGTTCTGGAGACCAAATGTACAGTATGATGACTATAGGATACAGCTGGTAGAGAAGGTTAATAATTTTATATTGTATATTTGAAATTTTCCAAGAGAGTATATATTGATATTTCAAGTGGTCCACCACACACACACACACACACACACACACACACACACACAATGGCAACTATGTGAGGGGATAGATATGTTAATCAGCTTGATTGTAGTAATCATTTCACAATGTATGTGTATACCAAAATACGCTGTACACCTGAAATATATACAATTTTTTTTTTTTTTTTTTGCGGTACACGGGCCCCTCACCGCCGCAGCCTCTCCCGTCGCGGAGCACAGGCTCCAGACGCGCAGGCCCAGCGGCCATGGCCCACGGGCCCAGCCGCTCCGCGGCATGCGAGATCCCCCCAGACCAGGGCACGAACCTGCATCCCCCGCATCGGCAGGCAGACCCCCAACCACTGCGCCACCAGGGAAGCCCTATATACAATTTTTATTTGTCTATCATACCTCAGTAAAGCCGGTAGGAGGGAAGTAACACTAAATTATACTTAGTAATAACAGCTACCATTCATTGAGCCTTGTGCCAGGCACTCACTATACCAAGCACTGTATCCACACACATACACTTATAAAACCTCATTGATTGATTACTTGCAGCCCCTTAGGTGACAGTTATCATTTTCCTCATTCTGTGGGAGGTAGGGGTGGGAGCTGGCAGAGAATGAGCTTCAGATAGGTTAAGTCATCTGCCCAAAGCTGTGTAGATATATATGTGGCAAAACCAGAATTTGGACCTAGGTCTGTGAGTCCTCAGAGCTACACTGTGGACACCATGCTAAACTGCCTTGATGCAATGTGACTTCCTCTCATACCTTGTACAAGCGCCAGCGGCCCTGTGACAACTAGTTCAGCCCTGGAAGGTGACATCCCTTTCCTCCTCTTCTTACTGTGACGTCAGCTACTAGAAAAGTTAACAGGTTGTGAATGGTTAATTAAACTCAGTCACCAGGCATTGCCAATAAGTAGCCAAGTTCTCCCAAAAATTTACCCAAAAGAGATCACATGTGGGAGATGGTGAAAGAAAAGGAGCTTGGGGGCTTGTTCCCACTTCCAAAACTCAAGAAGAACCTATTGAGGCAAATGAAATATGATCCAGCCCATGAGACTATATACACATTCATCGCGCATCAGAATCTGAGCTTTATAAAAGAAGAGACAGTTTTATTCCTTGCTGTCTCTCCAGAGCCTAGAACAGTGCCTGGCACAAAGTATGTGCTCAAGAAAAAACACCACTGAATGAGTGAACAGACTCATATTAACCCAGATAATGGCAGTGCAGGAATGGTGGTAGGGATCAAGGGCAACCTAAAATCATTATTAAAAGTTGTCCAAATATGGCACAAAAATTTGTTTGGTGTAAATTTAAGTGGTCAAAATTACATCCACTTTTTAGGAACACATTTAGCCTTTTTTCTTATATATCCCCCCACCAAAAATCATAAAAATTGTTTAATATGAAATACACTGATGAGGGGGTAAGGAAAAGATAGGGGTATGGGATTAAGAGATACAAACCACTACATATAAAATAAATAAGCAACAAGGATATATTGTATAGCACAGGGGATTATAGCCATTATCTTGTAGTAATTTTTTTTTTTTTTGCTGTATGCGGGCCTCTCACTGTTGTGGCCTCTCCCGTTGCGGAGCACAGGCTCCGGATGCACAGGCCCAGCGGCCATGGCTCACGGGCCCAGCCGCTCCGCGGCATGTGGGATCTTCCCAGACCGGGGCACGAACCCGCGTCCACTGCATCAGCAGGCGGACTCTCAACCACTGCGCCACCAGGGAAGCCCCTTGTAATAATTTTTAATGCAGTATAATCTGTAAGGATACTGAATCACTATGATGTACACCTGAAATTAATATTGTAAATCAACTATACTTCAATTTAAAAATAAAATACACTGATGATTAATGCACAATACTCTACATCATATATCATCCCTAAAAATAATAATAATGTAATTTAAAATATACTAATAATTAATGCACCAGATAGCACATAAATTCGATGAAAAACAGCTATCTAATTGCTACCATCGTTTCTGTGAAAGGGCCGCTGAAAGCACGTTGCATGAAAGGGGATAGAGCAGCAGGTGTGGAGGCTGGAAATCAGAAGCAGGAGGATGCTCAGAGGAGGGGCTGAGAGAAGGCTCAGAAGATGTGGGCAAGAGGAGGCTGAAGCCAGAGGAAGGGATCTCCAGTAGGAGATACGTTAGGAGGGGTGTAGGGGGCGTCTGGGAGGAAGGTGAGTAGGGCATTCTCAGCAGCGCAGCTGGACCCAGAAACTTTGCTTCCTCATCCCCGGGGCTTGGCTACTCTGCTCTCTGGCTCTGTCTCCCAGGGGCTAATTTGTGGTCTTTGAGGGTTTTTTCCTAAATGTTCTGCCTTATTTTTAATCGTGGTTATTCTGCAAAGCAATTCATTCACCTCATGCCCTTCTCATGGAGGGCTAATTCTAAACAAATGAACAAGCTCCTGAAATAAGAATGCACAGGAACGAGGAGGGGGCCCTTACTGAAGGCGGTTAGAGAAAAGGAGATGGCTGTCTGCTTGAGAGTGGTTAAGTGCAGCCTTTCCTATTCTTGATTAAACCGCCTCTTGAAGCCCCATTCAGTCCTGACAGGAGGTGACAGGGACCATGAAGTGACACTTCAGCCACAGTCACAGCTGTGCCACTGTCCACAAGAGGGCAGTGGTGCACGTGGTCAGAACAAAAGTTCTCCTGATTTCAGCATTAGGGACAGTTATAGAAGATCCAGTCAGAGTCAAGGACCAACACACACATACACACGCACACACAAACACACACACACTTCAGGTGGGGCACTGAAGCTCAGGGCAGAGGCCTCAGCTGTGGTCTCTCAGAAGCAAACTGCAGTGTTAGACCTCCTTCCCTACATCAGTGGCTCCCATGTAGAGTCCCTGGTAATATAACTCGGGGTCCCACCCAGACCCAGTAACCCAAACCTCCAGGTGGGTTTCAGGCACCAGTGGTTTTCAAATCATCCCAGGGTGAAGTCCTACTCATCACTGCCTCTCAACACAAGGAACGCAAAAGAAAGGAAAATGTGAGTCTTCTGTACTTTAACAGGTGTCAGGACACCAAATGGTAAAAGGGCAAGAAAATGTGCTGTCTTTATGAGAAAATGTATGTGAAACAGTGTATAAGTCAAGGTGTCAGCAGAAGACAGATGTCTCGTTCAAACTGGGTAACTTAGGGAAAGTTGATAAAGAAATTACAAAAGTTACAATCAGGGTGTGAAGAAGCCACAAGGAACAGTGGACAGACATTTACCTGCAGGCCAAAGCCAGGCAAGGAAGTGGTGATTAGACCCAGAGCTAAAGCAGGCTGGGTCAGAAGGACTCCCTCAGTAGAGGGAAGCAACCAAGGGAATAAATACCCCAACCCACTGTCCTCCACCCTCTGAGCTCCTGCCAGAGCTTCTCATTCAGCCAAACTCAACCAAGGAAGCTACTGACAGAGTCCCTGGATGTCAGTTTCCGGAAACGAGGAGCTGGGTGGCAGGGGATGACAGGATTCAGAGGTGCAAGCAATCACACATCATTCAAGCCTGGCCCTTCAACAGAAGCTTCATGAGCAGTACTATTTTCAGACACTGTTGGAGGTAAAACAATTCTAGTTTAAATCTCTGTGGATGTGGAACAGATATTCTTTGCTGGTTGGAATACAATCTAAGCAAAGTCACTCTGGAAAAACAAGAATAGAGTTTTAGTTGGACGAAAGAGGAATTCCTAAACATTTTTACTTTTTTAAAATATAGCAATGAGCAACTTTTCTTAGAGTTGGACAACAGAAAAAAATGTTCAGGGACTTCCCTGGTAGTCCAGGGGTTAGGACTCCGGGCTTCCACTGCAGGGGGCACAGGTTCGATCCCTGGTTGGGAAACTAAAATCCCGCAAGCCATGAGGCTCAGCCAAAAAAAAAAAAAAAGCATTAAGTTACAATACAATAGGGTTGGTAACATCTTGGTTGGAACTATGGAACCTCGCTTCTGAGGCTTAGAAAAAAGAAATAAGCTCCTTATATTTATTATAAAATATCTGCCTTTTCAAAGAAGTGTCATATATTACCTCATACTACTCTTTTAAGGTAGTATCCTTATTTACCATCTTACAGATGAGAAAGCTCAAATACAGAGTAGTCAAACCATTCTCAAAAGGTCATCAATAGAGCAGGGGACAAGGGATAAGGCCAGGCTGGCCCTCTGATGCCCCATCCCAGGCCCCCTAGGCCCCCAGCACCAGTGTGTATATCTGACCCTGGAGGTGAGGTCAGAGGGTTACCATTAAGAACTCAGCAAAACTGAGTCCCAGCTCTAACATGACTTCACTGGGTGACCTTGGGCCAGTCCCTTCCCTTCTTTGGGCCTCAGTTTCTCTCATCAAAACACGAGCAAGTTCAACTAGACCTGCAGTTTTCAAACATTTTTAGCAGGAGAAATTTTTCAGACACAATCTTGCAAGGCAACCAACAACGTAACAGATTTAGGAGCTGCTTTCTTGTTGAAGCAGCCTCCCCTCACCCTGCTGCTGAAACCCTTGAGGAAATTCTAGGGCACTTTTCAGATTCCTTCTAAGTCTGTGTGCTATGAAATATTAGTTCCATGAGGTAGTATGAGGATTTGGAGGAAAGGAGCGATCCAAAGCAACACACTGGATTAGCAAAGTTCCATGGATGTCTTTACTGCAGGAATTTTCAGGGCCTTTAAAAAGCACACGTTTCGTCCTTCTCCAAGCTGACGATTTAATATATAGTTGGGGAAACAGTGATCCAGACAAGTGTTTCTCAATCTTTTTTTAACCACAATCCACAGTCAGAAAGACGATTTATATCATGACCCAAGACACACACACACCCAATGTGTATTGAAATGAATACACCTTTCCTTTCAGTGGCACAGAAAAGAGAGTTTCACCAAAACAGTATCTATCTTCATTGCACTCTGATACTGTCTAGTCTATTTTATTTCCTTTTTTAAATGTTTAACTTATGTGTGAGGGTGTACATGAAGGTGTCTGTGTGTGTGACAAGGTCATGATGCAAAATTTATTTCTCACTAAAAGCTACAGTCAAAAAAATGTTTGAAAACTGCTGCCTTGTCAACACCCATTTCTACGACCCCAGCCGTGCAGGCTGCAGGCTGCTTGTGGGTCTCTGAGACTCAAATTAACTGATTCTTTTTAGGGCTTAAAACATGGGAGCCTCTGTGCCTCTCTGCACAGCTGAGTTGGGCCAGAGAATGTGGACAGGATGGAGTGAAGAAAGCTGGCACTGCCCATGTCTAGGAGGTACAGCTCAGGAACAAAGAGGGAGTTTGTCTCAAGGGATGCCAACCCCACCTCATTCACAGGCTCCAAATTCATTCAGCCTCCGCTGGCCCTCAGGCGTCCCCTCGCCCCGGGGGCCTGCCAGCCACTTCGACAAGGGGTTAGTGTCAGATCTGGGCAGCTCTCCCTGCCCGATGTGATGGGCATTCAGGTCGCCTGTGAGAATCGGAAACGGAGTAGCTCTTGTCAGCTGAAAACCAACATCCTGCCCCCGTCACCCCATGTGCTCCCTGCTCCCACCCCCACCCTCAGGGGGACCCAGGAAACAAGCATATCTTGAGACGTGCGTCCATCGTGGGAAAGGGCACTGACTAGTTGGCCTGGCCACTGTGTGCAGGTTCCTGGGGGTCGTCCCTCTCCGTTCTCCTTCCCTCACCGGTCTCCTTACTTCTTACTCTGAAAGGGCTGCCTTTCCAGAGTGGGCCACCCTAAGCCACACCACTGGGAGAGGAGAAAGGAAACGGAAGGAATTACCCCTTGTGCCAGGCAGCGACCTGGGTACCTTGCATCATAATCTTGTGGTATCTCCTTTTATACAGATGAGGAGAAAGAGGCTTAGGCAGGCTGCCACTCAAGTCTGCCTAGTTCCGAGGTTCCAGACCTACCAAGACACAGGGAAGAAGGAGGTAGCAGAACAGCAGATCAAACTGGAGTAAGTCCAGGGCAGCCTCAGACTTAGGCACAACAGCCGGCCAGCTGCTCACAGAATGAAGTCCGGAGGTACCTACACAAGGGCAGCCCAATACAGGCACAATGTGAGTCACGAGCTGAACACTAGGGATGGGGACAACGGTGTAAGAGCAGCCATTTTGCAACCACACAGGCTCAGAGTTGTGTTTTGTTTTTTTTTTAATTAATAGATTATTTTCTAGAGCAGTTTTAAGTTTATAGCAAACCTGAGCAGCAAGTACAGAGTTTTCACATACCCCTGCCCCCACACACCCGAAGCCAACCCCACCTCTCACCCCATGACAACATCCCCGACCTGAGTAGTACATTTGCTACCAATGATGAACCTATGCTGACACATCATTATCACTCAAAGCCCACAGTTCACATCAGAGTTTGCTTTTCATGTTGTACATTTTGTGAGTCTTGACAACTGTATAATGACGTGTATCCACCATAATAGTACCATACAGAATAGTTTCACTGCCCTAAAAATCCTTCTGTGTGTCACCTATTCATCCCTCATTTACTCCCCCTTGAACCCCTGACAATCACCAATCTTTGTATTGTCTCCATAATTTTGTCTATGAATGAAATTGAATTCATTTAAACTCTCCAAAAGCAAATATCCAGGCCCATATGTTTTCACTGTACAATTCTACTAAATGTTTAAATAAGAATTAGCACTAGTTCTACAAAATCTCTTCCAGAAAATAGAAGGGAATAGAATATCTCTCAGTCCACTTTATAAAGCTAATATCACCCTGATATCAAAACCTGATGAAAACAATATAAAAGAAAAAAAAACCTACAGACCAATATTCCTCATGAATATAGATGCAAAAATTCTTAAACTATTAGCAAAAAGAATTTGGTAACACATAAAAAGAATTATATACCATGACCAAGTAAGTTTATTCCAGGGATGCAAGGCTGTTCAGTATTCAAAAATCTACTGTGTTACCAGGCTAATGATGAAAAATTACATGATCATATCAATTGTAAAAAAAATCTTATGGTGAACTTCAACACTTATTCATGATTAAAAAAAAAAACTCAGAAAACTAGAGAGGGAAACTTCTCAACTTGATAAAGAGCATCTACAAAAAACCTACAGCTAACATTATACTTAATGGTGAAAGACTGAATGCTTTCTGCCTAAGATAAGAATGAAGGCAAGGATTAACCCTCTTACCACTCTTATTCAACATCATGCTGGAAGTTTTAGCCAGAGAAATAAGGCAAGAAAAAAAAAATAAAATGCATATAGATAGAAAAGGAAAACTGTTCCTACTCACAGATGACATAATTGTCTATGTAGAAAATGCCAAGAAACCTACAAAAACAAAATTTAACTCCTAGAACTAATAAGTGAGTTTAGAAAGGTCATAAGATATAACATGAACATACAAAAATCAATTATGTTTCTATAACTAACAAATTAAAATACCATTTACAATCACTCAGAAAAAATGAAATCCTTAGTTGTAAATGTAACAAAATGTGTATAAGACTTATAGGCTGAAAATTATAAAACGATGGTGAAAGAAATCAAAGAGATAAATGAGAGACATATAGCATTCATGGATTGAAAGACTCAATATAGTAAATATGTCAGTTCCAGATCCATCTGTAGATTAACGTCATTCTTCTCTAAATTCCAGCAAGACTTTTTACAGATATAGAGAAGCTTATTCTAAAACTTATATGGGAGACTTCCCTGGTGGTCCAGTGGGTGAGACTCCACACGCCCAATGCAGGAGGCCCAGGTTCAATTCCTGGTCAGGGAACTAGGTCCCTCATGCATGCTGCAACTGAGAAGTCCGCATGCCACAACTAAAAGATCTCACGTGCTGCAACTAAGACCCGGCGCAGCCGAAGTAATTAAATAAATAAATAAAAATATATTTTTTAAATTTATATGGAAAGGCAAAGGAACTAGAATAGCTAAGACAATTTTTGGAAAAGAATTATAATATGGGAGGAATCAGACTCCCTGCTTTTGGGACTTATTCTATAGTTACAGTAATCAAGTCTGTGTGCTACTGGCAGAGGGAAAGACACATAGATCAATGGGACACAATACAGAACCCAGAAACAGACCCACACAAATACACCCAAATGCAAAAGTCATCCAATAGAGGAAAAAGAGGCTTTTCAACAAATGGTGCTGGAGTAATTGAACATCCAAAGAAGGGGGAAAAAATGAAACTTGACCCAAATCTCACACCTTATACAAAAAATTAACTCAAGATGGATAATAGACTTTAATGTAAAATGTAAAACTACAAAACTTGGGGGGGGGGAATGTAGGAGAAAATCTTCAAGATCTATAAAAGGAAAAATGTATAAAATGTACTTTGTCAACATTAAAAACTTTTGCTCCAGGAAAGACTCTATACAGAGGATGAAAAGACAAACTACAGACTCGGAGAAAATATTTGAAAACCACATATCTGACAAAGGGTAGAATATATAAACCTCGCTCAAAATTCAACAGTTAAAATAAAAAACAAACAACCTAATTAGAAAGTGGCAAAGAGATATGTAGAGACATTTCACTGAAGAGGATATACAGATGGTAAATAAGCATATGAAAAGATGTTTAACATTGTTAACTATTAGGGAGATGCAAATTAAAACCACAGTGAGATACAAATACAAATCTATCCAAATGGCTAAAATAAAAGGGTGACAACACCAAATGCTGGTAAGGATTCAGAGAAACTGGATCACTCACACATTGTTGGTCAGATGTAAAATAGTACACAATTCTGGGAAACAGATTGACCATTTCTTTAAAAATTAAATATGCAACTACCATGCAAACCAGCAATAGCATTCCTGGGCATTTATTCCAGAAAAATGAAAACTTATGTTCATGTAAAAACCTGTATACAAATGTTTATAGCGGCGTTATTTGAGATAGTCAAAAACCAGAAACAACCCAGATGTCCTGCCATTTTTTTTACAAATACCAACAACGCCACTGCAATGACCATTGTTGTGACATGTCTTCCTGTATGCGCAGGAGAGCTTGGCAGACACTGCTGGATTCCTGCCCATAATTCAATCTCACCTTCTAAGGTTATTTCCATGAATGAGACAGACATGATCCCTGTTATTACAGAGCTCACAGTCTTGGAGGAGAGACAGACAAGTAAACAAGTTTATACAACTGATTGTTCGTAACCGGTTGTTATGAAGCCGTCAGTTCACTACCACCTCAACCCCAAAAGGTGCCAAACTCAGTACCTGACTTCACCACTTTGCACAGAGGAGCCTAGGACTCTTTTATATTTTTATGTAAAACTCATCACAAAAATTTCAAAGGACTAGGTGATAGCCCCAGGAACCCTAATTAAATGTCTGACTTAATTAGAAATCCAAATGCTGCTGAGGCTCTCTGATCAATGGAACGAGGAACAGTTTGCCCCTGCCAACTTTAACAATATAATAGCCAGTTATTTAACAGCAAAAGTGAGTTTACCTGGGAATAGTCAATGGAACTGCAATTCCAGATATGAGAGCTACGGAAGGAGGACCACAGGCAAATCCAAAGAACAAAGAAAGGGAACTTGCTTTTATAGGGAAAGGGGGCAATTTGGAGGGGCTGTAATAACCAAAGAGTCCATTGGAGGAAGCTGGGAGTCCAAAGTACGAAGCTTTCTCATTGGTTGGGCTGCTACAGTCTCTGATTGGCTGGGCTGTACTCTCACAGAGCGTTTTCTTCTTCCTGGTGGATTGTAGAGTAGGCAACACCTTCTTATCAGAGATGTAGGCAGAAGTCTCTTCTTGTTTAGAGTAATTGACATGCGTGGTGGGTGTGTGACAGTTCCCCTACAGGCCTGTCCTGACTCCAATTTTAGCTGAGGTTTCTTTAATTAATTCCACACCTGATTTAATCATTTTGTAAAAACACTAGCTTTTCACCCTCTTCTTGGACCCATGTAAAGTTATTAAGGGTCCATACACTAGAGTCAGATAATCCCAACTTCTCCACTTCTTCACAATAAGTGACCTTTACTTAACTTCCTTAAGCGTCAGTTTCCTCTCTGGCAAGAATAGACAATGAAAGTACCCACCTACTAAGTCAATTGTATAGATTTAAAAAAATAATACGTATTAATGCACTTAGCACAATGCCTAGCACACTGCAATTTCTCTCTTCCATTATATGATAACAGTGAAACATTTGGATTATTCCCTTAGGATGAGTCTAAGGAGTAGAAGTACAAATCAAAGAGTTTAAACATTTTTAAATCTCATGAAACATACCATAAAATTATTTTCTAAGAAGAGCTAATGTACATTCCTGTGAGTTGAGTAGAAAGCACCCATCTCTCCTTTCCTTGCTAGCTTTGTGTGCTCTCATTTTTAAATCTTTGTAATTTAAAATCTGCATATTCCTTTCCTTTGTGTTTCTTTGATTATCAGCAAGGTTGAGTGATTTTTTTAAATGTCTGCTAGCTAGTTATATTTGCCCCTCTGTAGATTGTTGATTAATATCCTCTATCTATGTAATTATCAGGGTCTTCATTCTTATTGATTTGTAGGAGTTCTTTATATACTAAGGATATTCATTCTTTGCCAGCAGTGTGAAGTTTAATAAATGCGTGCAGAAGGAATGAAGGTAGTTCTACTGCTTTGTCACTAGAATGTGAGTAATGTTTATGAGTTGATGTATGTGATCTTCAAGTCTTTTAATTCTGCATGGATGATAGTGCTACCGTTTCCTTTTTTTTTTCTTTTCTAACTACCAATACGTCATCTTCCATCCTCCACAGACCTGGAGATACATCTTCTGTTTATCATTTCTAGGGTAGCTATAGTGGATCCCATTGGTGCCCCTTTTCCTACCCAGTGAATGTGAGTACTGCTGGCAAAATTCTGCTGCCCTCTTCTGAACAGAAGTGCCCTGGACCAAACAAGAGCACCTCACCCAGGGAGGTTACACAACTCCCTCCTCCACCCCACCTGTCCACGGACCTCAGACAGTAATTGACTGACATCTGGGTACGAAAGGCCCACTCTCTTACTCTTAGATGAGATGAACCCTGCAGCACATTTTGTGCTCTAGAGCTTCCCTGTAGGAGCTGACTGAAGCCAGGCTCTGGAGGAAACCACACTTCCCTAACTTTTCTCCTCTGCCCTATGCCATTTCTGTCACTCCCTTCTCCTGAGAGCATTCTCCCAGTAAATCCCTTGAACAAGAATCCCTCACTCGGGCTCCGCTTCTAGGGAACCCAACCTATGGCAGCAGCCTTTTCAGGAACAAATATTTCTGTTTGTACCTTTGTTTCCCCAACGATTCTCAGTCACACTTCTTGGTGGCCACCCTGAGCATATAACTACTTGCTCTTCCTTGGTGGTTGAGTAAACCAAGTGGTGAATTATTTCAGTAGCTTGACCAAGGTCATCCAGTATGTTGGTTAATATTTACTGAGACCCCTGAGGCAAAGTGACCTGAATGTGAACTCCGGGCCATTGCTTCACATCCGGCCCTGATGAACTGAAATCTCACATCTCATTCACCTCCCCAGGGTTAGCTCCTTCTGAGCAGAAATGATGCACACTGACTCTGCACCTCCAGTACCGAAGGTACAGAAAGGGTCTCACCCGGGGGCCCGAGAGGCTGGAATAGGCTGGTTTGCACAATCATACAGTTAGAGCTGGAGAATATCATCGTGGTTGTGTAATCATACAGATGGGGAAATTGAGGCCCAGAAAGGTGAACTTACTTACTCAAGGCCAGGCAGCACCATAGTACTGCCACTGCAAGCCATTCTGGCATGGGGTGGGGAAAAATGGGCCAAACCATAACTTCTTTGCCTTTGATTCCCCCATTATCTCCTAATCTAGCAACCCCCTTTCTGTTCCTTCCTGGCTACCCAAGTTCAGCCCATGGTTGTTTGGCCTGAAAGAGACTCCCCTCTACCTCCTCACCAACTCTGCAGCCCTGCTTCACCTGCCTCAATCCGTCTTCTTGGTTCCTACACCCCACACCCTAAGTGCTGCGGGAGAAAATGGCACAGGCCGACTGGTTCACAGCCTCCCCCCTCAGCTGACCCAGACTCTGACAACCTTTTGCTAATTTGTAGTTGGCTCTCCCCCTCATTCCCATCATTGTCCACCCCCTAACACACACTCTGAAAAACTGCTTGAGAAAAGAGAGGTGCCAATGAATGCACCCCCCAGAGCTTTCTCTCCTGCTGCAAGAAAATTTACAAGGATGCACTCCAGCCCCATCAGCTCCGCTCCTGTTAGGGAACCATTGACGGAAACTGCCCATCTTGGCCACGCAGGATGATCATTGCTTGCCTGAGTTGTCTCACAACAGGAGGTCCCGATAAAGAATCGGTGCTGCCACCGAAAACTAACTGGGAGAATTCGGGAAGGGCCAAAAGGAGGAGGGAAGACATGATATGTCCTGCCAACCTCCCCGCATCCTTCGTGCTGGAATCCATCTTGGCTAAGAGATGCACACACCATCAGGAAGGACCCTGAGTCAGACCAAATAGCGGCCAAGAAAGATGACTGGTCAGAGACAACCCGGAAACTAACCTCATTACCATAAAACCTGAGACTGCATGCCACGTGGCAGAGCAGTCCTCCTGGGTTCCCTCACCCTCCTGCTCTCCACCCGGGTGCCCCTTCCCAATAAAGTCTTTTGCTTTGTCAGTACGTGTGTCTCCTCAGACAATTCATTTCTAAGTGTTAGACAAGAGCCCACTCTCGGGCCCTGGAAGGGGTCCCCCTTCCTGCAACACTCCCACTTCAGACTTGTTCTTCTGGTCACACTGACTTGCGGGTAGTTCCCTGTGCACACTAAGCTATTTCTTGCCTTACTGTCTTTGCCCATACAGGTCCCTTCTTCTGGAGCATCATCCCCCTCCTGCCTTCTCCCTTCCCTCTTGACTTGGTCCAGGAAGCCTTGTTTGACAGCCTAAGTCCCTCCATGGCCAAGCAAAGTGGGGTTCCTCCCTGCCTGAGCAGCCTGCTGTGTGGATCACCACCAATCCACTCACTGCATTATAGGAAAATTTATTTCTGTATCCTTCTCCTCCAGGAAGCTGGAAGCTCCAGGCAGCCCAGGGCTGTGGTTTATCCCTGTTTGAAAGGTGTTCTAGCACCTGCACATGGGAAGCTCTCAGTACCTGGTCAAGCCCTGTGCCCTTCCTGTTCAGGTGGTTTCTAGGAAACCCCTGCCTTGTTTCTGTCACCCCCTGAGGTGGTGACAAACCTGTGGCAAATAATGGTAAAACCATTACCCCTACCATGTTGCACCGTTCACGTGGCCACCGTCACAGAAACTGAGCTCAGCCACCAGAAGGTGATTTCTAAAAAGCTCAAGTCCTTTGTATTTTTAAATACCGTGAAGGGGACTCATGCAATAAGAATACGTCTTTACAAAGTTTGCTTTTTCTCTCATCCACGACCCTGATACGTTACAGCTGCTTCCACGCCAATGTCTTCAGCACTCCCCCTCATCTTCCCTCTCACTTGCTTGTCCTTCTGACATCACAGGGGCCTAAAAGAACAAGACCAGCAAAGCCAGAGCCACTGCTGGGGGCAGAGAAAGAGAGGAAGGTGGCATTCTTTTTCTGGGGGTGGGGGCAGGGAACAAGTGGAGCACACTCATTCCGTTTCATGAGTGTATCCTAGTTTACCTATCTATTTGCGTCCTAGTTAGGGGGTTTCTGATGTCTTGCTCCTGTAACATATGTCTCAAAGAACACCTTGGGCCAGAGATGTTTGCCTCAGCACCTCCACTTACTAACTTTTTGACTTTTGACCTTGAACAAGTTCCTTATCCTCTGTGTGCCTCAGTTTCCTCAACTGTAAAATGGTAATAATAATTCCTACTTCATAGGGTTGCTGTGAAGATCAAACGAGGCAAAAAATGAAAAGTACTTAGAATGTTTTTTTTTAAATCACGGTTGTTGTGGTTGTTGATTTGTTATTATCAAGCTTTTATCTCCTGTTTTAATTTCTTATCTGAACACCAGACTGTTACCTTGATTTGGATATCCCACAGGCATCTCAAATACAGGATATTCAAGATTCTATTATCACCAGACACCACCTCCACCACTTCCTGTCCCACTTTATCACCTACTAACCACCTCCTTCTATATCCTTCCTCTCAGTAGATGCCCTTACCAAACTCCACGGTCCCAAGTAATACACCTAGGAGATGACCTACCATCCCAATTTCCTTGGGACTGAGGGAGTTCCCAGGACATAGGACTTCCAGTTTTTAAACTGGTAAACTTTGGGACTTCCCTGGTGGTCCAGTGGCTGACTCCATGCTCCCAACGCAGGGGGCCTGGGTTCAATCCCTGGTCAGGGAACTAGATCCCACATGCCACAGCTAAGAGTTCACATGCCACAACTAAGGATCCCACATGCCGCAGTGAAGATCCTGTACACAGCAACGAAGATCGTGTGCCTCAACTAAGACCTGATGCGGCCAAAATAATAAATAAATATTTTTTAAAAAAACAAAACAACCTGGTAAACTTCCACTCCCATATGATCCATCAATCACACTCCTGGGCATATATCCAGAGAAAACCATAATTTGAAAAGATACATGCACCCCAGTGTTCATTGTAGCACTATTTACAATAGCTAAGACATGGAAGCAACCTAAATGTCCATTGACAGAAGAATGGATAAAAAGAATGTGGCTCACATATACAATGGAATATTACTCAGCCATAAAAAAGAACGAAATGACGTCATTTGCAGCAACATGGATGGACCTAGAGATTGTCATACTGAGTGAAGTAAGTCAGACAGAGAAAGACAAATATTATATGATATCACTTTTATATGGAATCTTAAAAAATGGTACAAATGAACTTATTTACAAAACAGAAATAGAGTAACAGATGTAGAAAACAAACATAATTACCAGGGGTGGGGAAAGGGGGGATAAATTGGGAGATTGGGATTGACATATACACACTACTATATATATTATATAATAGATAATAAGGATCTACTGTATAGCACAGGGAACTCTACTCAATACTCTGTAATGACCTGTATGGGAAAAGAATCTAAAAAAGAGTGGATATATGTATATATATAACTGATTCACTATACTGTACACCTGAAACTAGCACAACATTGTAAATCAACTATGCTCCAATTAAAAAAAAAAAAAAAGGTAAAATTCCAAGCAAACCAGGACAAGTTGGTTACCCTAATTCTTTTTTTTTTTTTTTTTTTGCGGTACGCGGGCCTCTCACTGTTGTGGCCTCTGCCGTTGTGGAGCACAGGCTCCGGACGCACAGGCTCAGCAGCCATGGCTCACGGGCCCAGCCATTCTGCGGCATGTGGGATCTTCCTGGGCCGGGGCACGAACCCGTGTCCCCTGCATCGGCAGGCGGACTCTCAACCACTGCGCCACCAGGGAAGCCCCCTGGTTACCCTAATTCTTGATCCTCACCCCCACTTCCCACATCCATTGGTCACTTACTTCTGTAAGCTCAACCTCCTGAGTCCATCCCTCCATTCCACTACCATCAACCATGCCTTATCCCAGAGCTTCTTGTCTTCTGCCTGTGGTTTCCTTGAATCCACTTTTGCCTCCTTCCTGTCATTTCACCTAGGGTGACTAGAGTGGCCTTCCTGAAAGACATAAGTCTAATGGCATAAATCTCCTAGTAGGATTCTTCAATGGCTCCATGGCTCCTGTATGATCAGGCCACCCAAGATGGCTGTTCTCTTGCTCTCTATACCTCCCCCTGTAGGAAGTACCCTTCCTGCCTCACCTACACCCTACTCCATGATTGACCTTCTCTCTTCATCATAGAGCCTAATCAGTAAATGCTTACATACTTGCCCCCAGCCCCAGCTAGTGATTATTCTAATCTTTAGATCTATGATAGCTCATCAAAGGGGTAGTGAGGGATGTGCATGCCCTCTGCTGGATTCCCTGCTAACCAATGAGATGTCAATTCCCCCTATAACTTGTAACCTCCCTCTCCCCTTGCTGCCCTGTCCTGCCTGCCATCTGGTGGGGTGTCGCACCAGGACTCTTTTGCTTCAGAGGTGTAAGATCCTCCATCTATTAAATAATTGGTGTCTCTGTCGCTGACTCCAGCTCTTTCTTCAGCTTGAGGCTGGGCAAGTCCAGGGCTTGCAGGCCTGTGAGGTGCAGCCCAAGAGCTCCCCTTACCCTTACTGTTAGTCCCAACTCTTTACCACCATTGGGGTTCTGATATGTCAAAACTCCACTGATAGGGCTTCCCTGGTGGTGTAGTGGTTGAGAGTCTACCTGCCGATACAGGGGACACAGGTTTGTGCCCCGGTCCAGGAAGATTCCACATGCCATGGAACGGCTGGGCCTGTGAGCCATGGCCGCTGAGCCTGCGCGTCCGGAGCCTGTGCTCCGCAGCGAGAGAGGCCACAACAGTGAGAGGCCCGCGTACCACAAAAAAAAAAACCTCCACTGATAGACCACTATTTATAAGTATTTTCCTATTTTTATAATTCTATATTATTAATAAGCACTCCTTTTGCATAAAATGATAGTCACAAATGCTCTATTGACCTAATACTCATAACCGTAATGTAAATGAGAACACATTTTGACCAGAATTCCTCTTAAGATGGGTAAACTATCTTTGTTGGCAAAATACAGTGGCAAGTGCTTGGGCTGGGGTTGGTTTGTCTCTCCCATGTGATACAGGGGAGGAATTTATGTGCAGGACAGAAGGAGGAGAGGGAAAGAGACCAGAAAAATGGAGGAAAGGAAAGTGGGAGGAGGCAGAGGCTGTGTCTGGGATGTGCCCCGGACCTGGAATACTTGCTCCTGTCCATAGTCAGTAGCATTTTACTAAGTTCATGAAAGAATCAGTGTCTGTGCATTGTTTGTGGAACTTGGTCGGAGGGCTAGGCTTTGCATCTGCTTTGACTTAGAGCAGCACAAAGCAGCAAGTGGAGGAAGCGATCAGAACCAGAGAGAAACCATGCAGAAGTCTTGTGATGTCACAGGCCATGGAATTTGGCTTCAGGTCAAGGTTACACAGACTTCCCAGGGATGGGGAGCCCCAGCTGGTACCCAGGTTGCACAACCCCCTTCATCTTCACCTCTGCAAGTCCTGATTTGGGTTCAGGTGTCGCAATCCAACATTGTCACAGAGAGCAGAGGAGAACAACAATCTGTCTTCAGGATGTGTCAGGCCTCGACAAAACATGACCATCTCCCTCTGACTCTGGGAAAGCCTGAGGAGGCTGTGGCTTTCCACCTCCGTGCTCTGCTCAGGCCTCCCATTCCCCTCATCCTTGTCAAATGCATCCATCTTGTATAGTCATCCTCAGATTTTATCACCAAGGATCCCTGACACTTCTTCTCTCCCTCTCCCCTCTCACCCATATTTTGAAAGATTTTATTGACCAAACTGCATTTACTCACATTTCACCCATTTTCCCATATTTTGGCAATCAAATGCTGTATAATGGTCAATGGAGATCTCTGATTTGCTTGAGATAATAAAATTAGTGCTGAATTGATATAACTCCAGATTAGAGCAAAGAAGCTTTATAGTTTAATAACAGCTGATGTTTACAAATAACTTACCATGTGCTGGGGCAGTAACCCATTGAGGTAGGCATTATTATTAACCCAGTTTTACAGACAAGGAGACAGAAGAGATTAGTTTGTCCAGCATCACTTAGCAAGTAGGTAACAAGACTGGGGTTCAAATTCAGGTGAGCTGATAACAGAGCCAAACTTAACTATCCTTAACTATTGCCAACGTGATTAAATGTGCTTTTAAAATACATAATTTTCGGGCTTCCCTGGTGGCACAGTGGTTGAGAGTCCTCCTACCGATACAGGGGACACGGATTCGTGCCCCAGTCCGGGAAGATCCCACATGCCGCTGAGCGGCTGGGCCCGTGAGCCATGGCCGCTGAGCCTGCGCGTCTGGAGCCTGTGCTCCACAACGGGAGAGGCCACAACAGTGAGAGGCCCGCGTACCGCAAAAAAACCAAAAAAAACCATAATTTCCATCATGTTCTGTGAAATACAACACAGATTTGGAGCGCCTCTATCACTATCCCTAGGAGTCCTAAAATTCCAGGTGAGGAAACACTATAATAAACAAACCCCTCTCAAGATAGTCATCACTTTTTGTTTCAGTGTATTCAAGAAGCTAGTTTTACAACTTAAAACTAGATAGCTTTTAAAAACCTATCTCCTTTTTTTAAACTTGTTCAATATGCTTTCTTTCTTTTTTTTTAAATTTATTTTATTTATTTTTGGCTGTGTTGGGTCTTCGTTTCTGTGCGAAGGCTTTCTCTAGTTGCGGCGAGCGGGGGCCACTCTTCATCACAGTGCACGGGCCTCTCACTGTTGCGGCCTCTCTTGTTGCAGAGCACAGGCTCCAGACGTGCAGGCTCAGTAGTTGTGGCTCACGGGCCTAGTTGCTCCGCCGCATGTGGGATCTTCCCAGATCAGGGCTCAAACCCGTGTCCCCTGCACTGGCAGGCAGATTCTCAACCACTGCGCCACCAGGGAAGCCCTTGTTCTTTTTTTTTAATTGGATACTATAAACTACTCTACCCCAAAATACAACAGAGGCTTCATACGCTAATCATTTGCATAACTCTGAATATTCCTCTTCCCTACTGGAATACAGATACCAATTTTCTCTAGCTTTGAGAAGTGTGTGTATACTCTTTGTATACTATTTATATACTTTGTATATACTCTTTGTATACTCTGTGTATACTATTTTGCATTCTGTCCTTTTTACTAAATATAGTTTCAGATGTTCTCCGTTGACATGACTCATGTATTGGTCTTCTGAAGTTTTTTCTGTTATGTTAATGTGTGGCAGCTGGCCACTCTACTGTCCAATCTGGGGCCATAGGGCTATGTGATGAGTATGAGCTATAAAAATTTGGGGGCTTTTGTTTTGTTTTAACAGCTGACCTTTTCTTTTTAAAATTTTTTACTTAGGACATTTTCTCAGAAGTGGGACTGCCAGTCCCAAGAGTAGCAAGGCTTATTGGGGAAAACATGGCCATTGGAGTTAGGCCTCTATTTGAATCCTTTCCTTGTCACTTACTCTCAGGTGGCTTCAGACATGTTGCTTAATCTCTTCCTAAGCGTCATAGATAGAATGGTAATAATACTATCCCCACAGGGTAGTCACAAGGATTAACAATAAAATAAAAGACATCAAACATATAATATACCCTAATTAAATGGAGGCAGCTGTTGTATTACTAATTTAAGGCTTTTTTTTTTTGCAAGTTACAAGCTTACTTTCCAGCTTGCACAATAAATAGCTTAATTATTAATTAAGACAATAATTGAGATTGATCATGATTTAATATGTTTTCTCTTTAAGGTTTTTTCTGTTTGTTTTGTTTTGTTTTTTAAGGCTGCGCCGTGCGGCATGTGGGGTCTTAGTTCCCCAACCAGAGATCGAACCCATGCTCCCTGTATTGGGAGTGCAGAGTCATAACCACCAGATGGCCAGGGAATCCCCTAAGGTATTTTCTTTGCTACTGGGCATCCCAGAGACAGCACATCTTAATTCAAATGTCAACAGTGGAATTTATCAGCTAATAATGAACTATGGAGGGGAGGCTAGTAATAATATCACCTGTGGCTTCCCTTCACATCCATGCCATGTTAATAGCTACCATTTATTGGTCACTATCTATATGCCAGGCATAGCACAAAAAGCTCTATTGTGTTTTCTGACTTAATCTTCACAGCCCTATGGGTTATGAATCACAATGACCATTTTTAAAGATGAGAAAACTGAGTCACAATGAGGTTATATAAACTGTATGAGGCAGTACAGATAGAAGAGGCTGCATTTGGTTTCAAACCCAGGTCTACGTGACTCCTACATGACTCCATGTTCTCTCTTTCACATCAGGCTGCTTCCCAGTGAACTGGATAAGTAACTATAAAGTAATCATTAATGTGTCAACATGCAGGGAATATTCTGGATCATGCTTGGATCTCTCTGGAGTCCACTGTTTTGATGATCATTCTTTGCTAGACCCCTACACTGGAAATCATAATGTAACTTCATATTATCATCCTCAAGGCAAAAATTTCAACTCCCCTATCTTCAGCTTTAAGCCCACCTCTGCTATTACTCACCTTGGGCAAGTTTCTTAACTTCCTTCACCCTCAACTTTCTAATCTATAAAGTGGGAATAATAATAGAGCCCCGGGCTTCCCTGGTGGCGCAGTGGTTGAGAGTCTGCCTGCTGATGCAGGGGACACGAGTTCGTGCCCCGGTCCGGGAAGATCCCACATGCTGCAGAGTGGCTGGGCCCGTGAGCCATGGCCGATGGGCCTGCGCGTCCGGAGCCTGTGCTCCGCAACAGGAGAGGCCACAACAGTGAGAGGCCCACGTACCACAAAAAAAAAAAAAAAAAAAAATAATAGAGCCCCACTTAAAGGGCTATAATTTTAAAAATTAAATGAGCTAATATGTGGACAAATCCCTAGTACAGTACCTGGGGCCTAGTAAGTATTTAATAAATGTTATCTATTATTATAAAAATAATAGATTATTATTAAATGAGGAAGTAACCTATTTCCAGCTTAGATGTCCTTGCTGTGATCTCTTTCCTCCCCTGCATGCTTCCCCCCTTGTATCACCCTTAGTACAAAAGCTATTTGGAGACTATTTCTGCCCAAGGATAGGAATCTGGGAAGACAGCAAAATGAAACCAATCAGGCTCTAAAAATTCCTCTTTGCCAAGATGGCTCTGAGCCAGGCCTGCTGGCAGTCAGAATGTATGAACCAAGGGGAGATGAAGGGTACAGTTGCCTTCAGAGAATGCCACTGCCAGGATCAATCTCTGGCCTGGAGTCAGAGCTCTCCTCCTCAGTGACAAGGCAAGCTGCACTAGACAAGCAGCCTCTGTTGCCCCAGAGGCCACTGCAGAGGTCAGGCCCTCATCCCCAAGTATCACCCAGCCTGGCACTCCCACCAGCAGAGTGAGGACAGAGCCAGGGCCACCAGGTAGGTCCCCTGTCACAGGGCTGGACAGGCTGGGCCAGGATGTAACACATCCATTCCCAAGCAGGCCAGAAGGGTGCTTCCCCAACGTACCTAGAGGCAAAGTAACAAGGGTAAGTCATCAGAATAGTCATGACCAAGCCAAAGGCAAGGTTGGGAAAGAGAATCCAACCTTCCAGATAAAGGAAAAGCAAGTGAAAAGGTCCTCAGGGAGGAGGGCGGGTGAAGAGTAAACAGAAAGGCACTGTGAGCTGGACAGCAGAGAGCCAGGGCAAGAGTGGTTCCAGGTGAGGCATGAGGCGGCAGACCAGGCCCTCAGGACCTTCTGGCTGCACTGAACATTTTCATTTTTACCCTAAAGTAAATGAAACATTTTTAAGCAGAGAAACATGATCAGATTTACTTTTTTTTTTTTTTTTTTGCAGTAAGTGGGCCTCTCACTGTTGTGGCCTCTCCAGTTGCAGAGCACAGGCTCCGGACACACAGGCTCAGCGGCCATGGCTCACGGGACTAGCTGCTCCGCGGCATGTGGGATCTTCCCAGACTGGGGCACAAACCCATGTCCCCTGCATCAGCAGGCGGACTCTCAACCACTGCGCCACCAGAGAAGCCCCAAGATTTACATTTTTTTAAACGATTGACTCAACAAACATTCTTGAGCACCTACAACAAATTATGCAAGATACTAAGAAGAGACTATGGAAAAAATAACACTTACTGAGCACTCAGTTTTGCAGGGCAGTAAGACTAATCACCAAAATGATCATCATACCATATGGAAAGTTAATGTTTCATAAGAAAAGCTTTGTAAATGGAGTATACGTGATTCAAAGGCAGAAGAGGGTGTTTCTAAATGAGGGATCTGGAAAACTTCATGTAGAAGGTGGAAGAGGCATTTATACACGTGGGTATAATGTAGCCTAGTGTAGTGTAGACACTGTAGAGTGTTGACACTAGTGTCTGATGGCCTGCGCCCAAAGCTTGGCTCTAGCACTTACATAAGAGTTGTGAGACCCTGGGGCTTCCCTGGTGATGCAGTGGTTAAGAATCTGCCTGCCAATGCAGGCAAACACTGTTTCCTTGGATAGTGCTCAAGGAGAATTGCTGTCTTTAAAAGCACATCTCGGGGCTTCCCTGGTGGCACAGTGGTTAAGAATCCGCCTGCCAATGCAGAGGACACGGGTTTGATCCCTGGTCCGGGAAGATCCCACATGCCGTGGAGCAACTAAGCCCGTGCACCACAGCTACTGAGCCTGCGCGCCAGAGCCCATGAGCCACAACTAATGAGCCTGCATGCCACAACTACTGAAGCCTGAGAGCCTAGAACCCGTGCTCTGCAACAAGAGAAGCCACTGCAATGAGAAGCCCGCATGCCACAACAAAGACCCAATGCTGCCAAAAGTAAAAAATAAATAAATAAATTTATTTTTTAAAAAAGAGAGTTGTGAGACCTTGAGCCAATTGCTTAACGTCTTTCTTCATTAGTATTATTTTTATTAGAGCCAGACCTTAAAGAGAAACAGGATTTGGACACACAGAGATGCAGGAGGGGGAAATATAGGTGGGAGGTGGGATGGGGAAGAACATCAGTAAAGACAGGGGGGCTTGAAAGCAGAAGAGCAAAGCAGCTTCATTTGGCTGGAGACCAAGTGTGTTAGAAGAACTGTGTAGTCAAGAAGCGTATTAACACTTTTTGAATGTTTACCAGGTACCAAAACTCTACACACCTTAATACATTTAATCTTCACAACAACCCCACAAGTAAGGTGGGATTTCTTTCATTTTGCACACAAGGAATTTGGTGCTCTAAGACGTTGAGAAGGAATTTGGTGCTCTAAGATGTTGAGCAGCTTGACCAAGTTCGTAGCTGGAAGAGAGAGGAACTGAACCCGAAACATCTCACTCCAAAGTTCACACCTGCTCCACTATGACCACACTTACGCTGCCCCCCCACACACACACACCACCAGAATGGGACAGCATCTTCTCCTAAGCGAATGCCCCACGTTCCCCAAGCACATACGGCTTCGATCACTGAGGACATTCCAGAGCCTGATCCATGCCTGGGAAGGTAGTTCTGAAAAAGGTACTCCAAAAATGCTTTGAGCAAAAACACATTGTCAGACCAAGTACAATGCCTTCCAAAGGGGCCTCTTTGAGGAGTTCCACATTCATTTGGATGTATAAGATCTCTGGTGGTTTTTAAAGCATCAGTCAAGTCACTTTACATTCACACCTCTATGTTACCTTGGAGTGGTAGCAAATTAAGCCGGAATCAGCTATTCACACTGAATGATTTTATAAAGCTTGCTTCGTTCCCACAGCTCGGCTACTTTAAATGCAAGCTACTTGCCTAAGGAAGCAGATATGGTGGAAACTGCATTAAAAGAAAGTGCTATAAATCAACTCCAAGATCCTGGACCCTTTCCTTCCAGAATTCCCTTTGCATTGATTCTCCTAGTTTTCAGTCAAGTTTAAAAAAAAAAAAAAAAAAAAAAAGATATTGTAGAGTATGGAGAGGAAAATGTTACTTCTGTCCAAAAAGAACCATTAATGACTGAAATGTGCCTTTTATATGGTAGAGTAAATTCTACCAGGAAAAACAAACAAACAAAAAAACAAACAAACCAGCATGTCTTTGAGAATGAAAATCGACAGTTGAGAGAGAACTGACATTTGGCTAGTTTAAAAATAGATCCTCCAATAGAAAGAGCATCTGCTAAAAATACAAACCAGCACAGGCCCTGCTGCAGTCTGAACAGGTTATTAGGCTACTCAAAAATGCCCTATTTTTAGGGCTGTGGAGCCAGGAAACACAGGCTGGCTTCAGTGGCTCAAATAAACACGTAAGACAAGGACACAGAGAGTAGTCTCCAAAGTACCTAGAAGTGAGGAGTTGGAATACCAAACAAAGTCTTCTGAGGCAAAACGATGGTGTCGTAGCTTTTCTATGTTGCTGAGGTTAATGGAAAGGGGTGTGAGGTGATGACTGGATCCATTCTCATTTTGCTGGTGGACGCATGGATTGTTAGCATTGGAGGGACCGTCGAGACTGCCTAGTACTGGACATTCGATTTGATTGGCTGCCTGGGATCTGAACCCTCTGATTCCTCCCCTGGGGAACTCTCCACTTCAGGAGGGTTGATGGCCAACAGAGCCTGCCTCCCTCTCTAGGAAGCTGTTTTCCAGTCTGCCGTAGTCGGCCCTGCCTCCATCCCCACACCTGCCCCCGCACACCGAGCTCAGAATGTCAGATGCACCTGCTCAGGTTTTTGAGTCAGAAACTAATGAGACAAAGGAAAGAAAGCAGAGCATTCTTTCCGAGAGTAACGGCAAAGGCAGCAACATCCAGTTCCCAAGGGCAGCACAGCCAGTGGTGCCAACAGGGGTGTCCCTTGCCCACTCCTGGCAGGGGCATGTCGCTCAGCATTCAATGGCACGGAGGGTAGTTGTGCTGGCTTCGAGGGAGTCTGGCCCCTCACTGAGATGCTGGTCTTGGTTCTGCCCGTTCAGTCTTCCCTGTTCTTACCAGTTCTCTCTGTCTGGTTCTTCAAGCTTCCTAGGAATCCTGTGAGCTGGCCAACAGCCCTTCAGTCAGTTCATTTTCTGTTGAAATTGCCCAGAGGCAATATTTGTTCTTTGCAGCTAAGAGCCCTGACTGCTATAATAATCCAACTCTGTTATCTTACAGATGAAATTAAGAATGAGAGGGGAAAACACACAGCTAGTTAGCATCAAATCCAGGCCTCACAAGCAGGTCTCCTGGCAGAGTTTGGGCACTTGCTCCCACAAGGCGCAGCCTTACAGAGGCTCAGAGGGCACCTGTGGACATGCCCTCTGTCCCTTACAGGCCCTTTCCATTCTTTCCTGCACAGAGGTCACCACTGTCATGGCCCACCCACCTAACTGTCTACATCTTTCTTGAGTCATTCCAAATGTCATAACCCACCTGCCCTTGGTCACTTCCCCCCTGAGCCCTCCAGGTTACAAAGTCTCCCTTCTTCCAAAACATATTTACTGAGTACCTACCATATGCCTGACATTACCCTAAGCACTAGGGTTCCCATAGTGAGAAAGCAGAAATGGACTCGGATATCACGAGTATTACGGTACAGAGGGAAAGACAGGTATGAATCAAATAATCAGGCAAGCATGTAATTACAAACTTACTATAAGCATAAGCTGTTATGACTGCATATAACGGAGGGGTCTTATCTAG
Source organism: Mesoplodon mirus (assembly GCF_964341445.2). Classification (NCBI taxonomy): domain Eukaryota; kingdom Metazoa; phylum Chordata; class Mammalia; order Artiodactyla; family Ziphiidae; genus Mesoplodon; species Mesoplodon mirus. The sequence continues at coordinate 49,640,066 of NC_138978.1, read as the reverse complement.
TCTAGAATTCAAGAAAAACTCCCTGAGAAGGTGGTGTTTGAAATGAGATTGTTGAAAATCTGTTAAGTTCATTTGGTGAAAAGAGGGGAGGGAGAATTCTAGGGAGAAGAATTAGCAGTCCACACGTCCTGAAACAGAAGCACAAAAATGGGCAGCACAAAAGAAAGCCAGTGTGTCAGAGCAAGGGGTAGAGTGAAAAGAGCTGGGCTGAGATGTGGGAGGATAGAGCTGGGTCATTCAGGGCCTTAGGCCTTGTTAAGGATTTTGCTCAGGGCAGCAGGCAGCCGCTGAATGATTTTAAGCAGAGGAAAGATGCAGGTCATGATGTATTTTGAAAAGATGGCTGTGGCTGCCCTGTGGAGAATGAATTGGAGAAGAGACGACAGTGAACATATGCAAACAAATTAGCAGTCCATTGCCATGGTTCAAGGGAGAAGTGATGGTAGCGTTGGAGAAGGAGCGATGTGATCAGACTGGAGAGAGATTCAAGAAAAATCCGCAGAACTTGGTGGCTGGGGAGACTGGCGAGAGGATATTAAGGATGATGCTGCATTTCTGGGTAGATAGTGGAGCTATTTGCCAGAATACACACTGTAAAAAGGCCCGTTTTGACCCAGGACACTGTAAGTTTGGTTTGAAATAAACTGAAGTTGCAATACCTTTTAGACATCTCAATGGAAATGTCAAAATATATGGATCTGAGGCTCAGGAGAGAGGATATGGCTTAGATATACTTTTCAGTGTTATTATTATATAGATGGTCATTGAAGCCATGAGTGCAGATGAGTTCCCTTGGGGAGAGAGTACAGAGGGATAAGAGAAAGAGGCTTAGGAAAAGACCTTAAGGATGGCACCATTTGAAGATCACAGAGGGGAGGGTGATCCAGCAAACAATACTAAGAAGGGGTAGCCAAAGGAGGAGAAAAACCACTGAGATTTCGAAAGCCCATATTCAAACAAGTATGCCTGAAATTCCTTGACCTGGCTACTGACCAGGAAGTATTTATTGACAAAACAACAGCACATAATTACTAGGGGCTTCGAGCTTTGGAATCAGACATTTTGTCATTCTGGTTCTGAATTAGAATCCCTAAACTTCCCAAAAATCAGGTCCCAGAGCAATGAAAAGGCAGAGCACAGAGGGTTTTTAGGGCAATGCAACTACCGTGTACAATAATGGTAGATACATGTCATCATACATTTGTCCAAATTCATAAAATGTACAACACCAAGGGTGAAGCTTAATGTAAACTATGGACTTCGGGTGATAATGATGTGTCAATGTAGGTTCATCAGTTATGACAAAGGTACCACTACAGTGCAAGATGTTGATAATGGGGGAGGCTGTGCGATGCAGCGGCAAAAGGGCATATGGGAAATCTCTTGTGTTCAGTACGACTGTGAACTTAAAACTGCTCTAAAAAATAAAGCCTATTTTTTAAAAAAGGAGAAAAACCAGGAGAATGTTTCACAAATGCCAAGTTAACAAGTGGAGCTGGTGTCCATAGCATCAAATGCTGCTGAGAGGTCATGTAACCTGAGGATTGAAAGGTTGCCAATTGGCTCAAGCAATGTGGAGGCCATTGATAATCTTAGGGAGGGTCATTTTGATGGCGGCTGGAGTGGAAGCCAGGATGAAGTGAGTTGGGAGATGAGGAGTGACTAGGAGGTAAGAAAATGATGATGGCAAGAAAGAAAACAGTTCTTATGTGAAGTCTTACTATACAGGGGAAGAGGAGACATGGAGCTTCCCACATGGGGACACTTTCCACATGGGGAAGTGGACTCCAGGGGGAATTCTTTAGGAGGTACAAGTCTTGAGCAACCTTAAATGCTGAGGAGAAGCATACATAGGAAGAAAGAAGTTGATCATGTTCTATAATATGGACTTGAAAATTGTTAATGGGTAAAGTTATCACCCATCTCCCAGGAAATATTGATGTTTTTATATGGGTGTTTGATGAGTTATCCCAAGTAATAGATGATGTGGGACTTCCCAGGTCATTACACTGCCCCAGGCAGAGTTCACTGCTCTGTCCTGTGTCTCCAACTCTTGACTGGTATCTTTTGCCGTACTCCCAATGTTGCAATGTGATTTATCACCCGTTTCTCCCACTCACTGCATTTCCTAAATTTGTACGTTGTACATTGTAGTTCTATATTTTACTCATCTTTATACCCCTGAAAAAAAGGACTATGGCATTGCAGGATATCCTAGAATTGAAAGATACAGTAGCTCTGCCTGACCCATTGAACTCAATAAATACTTACTGAATGAATGAACAAGTAAACAACAACAAAAACAAGATAGAAAGAAGACATCTGAAGGAGAACACTGGAGTTCAGAAGGGACTTTTCATGTTCCATCAAATCTCAGCCACTTGTAAGAACTCTAGCTTCATCCATGTAGCTAGCCCTGGTGGCAAGATAATCCCTGTCTTTACTCTAAACAGTATGACTTCTGACCAGCACACAGTGACAGTAATATGAGTCCATCAGGCTCTGCCAGGAGCAACCCAGGAGGAGGATGCCACAAGGCTTGACCTCAGGGATTGAAGACCTGGTGAGCTAGGTCAGCACTTCTTTGGCCAAGACAATTTCTCAGAGAACCCAGTCCTCTTAAATCAAACGTTGCCTGAATTCCAGGCAAAATGGAGCAACACTTTGGCATGAAGGGGCATAAATCATCCCAAACATAGGGTAGTTGCTTCAAATCTGGGCTGCCTGCTGCCTCTGGAGACCAGTCTAGAATGTGCTATCTTCTCTGCCTTCTTTCACTCCTCGAATAGTCCAGGTCTGGGCAACTGCATTGTTTTTTATGAGAAAAAAAAAACTATAAAGTTTCTTATCTCACCCTCTCTCCTGAATGGTCCTATCCAGAGAGAATCTGCTGCATCAGATTTTTCTTTCACCTGGAATTGAAGCACAATGTTATGAATTGGCACACTTCCCTCTTTTTGCCACCACTGGGTACCCTCACCTTCCTCCTGTGCCTGCTCTGTGTGCCAAGGAACTAGTTGCCGTGGACCATAGCCCTTGGGCTCCCTTGCCCTCTGGGTTCCAGGTGGGTTCATGGAGGTATGAATGGGAGGTACTAGAGGGAGGTAGAGAGCTAAAGGAATGTGAAGTCAATATATTTCTCCATCCCTCTGTGATCCGCACATGGTTCTGGAATGGTTGCATCCCTCCACAGCCTCAGCCCCTGCTGGGGATCCCCTCGCTCAAGACACCAGCTCCCACGGGCCCCAAGGGATGGCAGAGACCACCACCCTGAGGCTAGCCCCGTGGTGCCTTAACCTGCCCTTACCTCTGTAAATCGTCCCTTTGTCCAATTCTCGTGAATTCCACCTGAGTGTACTTCTGCTTCCTGCCAGGACCCTGACTGACACACCTGGGGGCAAGGGATAAACAGTTGGAATATCAAATGGCGATATGTATCAAGCCATAACAAACATGAGAAAAGTTTAAGCCCCTGTCCAGCAAGTAGTCCACCTTCCTTATTTACAGAAATGTATTCCCCAAATCTGTCTCAAAAACTCTTTCTTGTGAGTTACAGGGTGCCACTTGTGGTTTTCACTAATATGGGTAAAGTTCTGACTAAAAGACATTTTCAAATATTAGTTGATTTAGATTTTTTTTCTGCAACACTGAGCAACGTTGATTAACGTGTAGAGGTCTGTTCATTTTCAAAGGATTGGTTTTTATAAACAGGCATTAAGCAAAATTGTGAAGTAAGTAAAAATCTGTGTTTCCCCTCCCCTTCCCTCCTTTCATACTACTCTGGGGCTCTGGAACTCTTCTTCCACAGGAAAACAAGGAGAAAAACTAGTACCCCAAGCTGTTAGTGACCCATTACAACTCTTTAAAATCCTAAAATGACACCAAAACACAGTATATCTTGTTTTTACACACAGCACCTCTCACTCCTATTTCCCCAGTGTATAAACACACACACACACACACACACACACACACACACACACACACACACACACACACATGGAAGCATTTGACAGAGCAGAGCATACACATGGGCTTAAGCTTGCTCAGTAGGTACAGGACAAACTGGAAAATAGAAATATATGTATTATATTTTTAAATTTATCTTTACACATATATATCTGGAGAAATAATGGGGAAACTGTCAAGAGAAAGTTGGATGTGTGTCCAACACACATTGTGGCTATTTGATGATGATGGTGGTTCAGAATAGAGACATCATTTCATCTTTTTTTTTTAATATTAGCATCATCTTGTTCTTTTTTTTATTTAATTAATTAATTATTTTATTTTATTGATTTATTTAGTTAGTTTTGCGGTATGTGGGCCTCTTACTGTTTTGACCTCTCCCGTTGCGGAGCACTGACTCCGGACGCGCCGGCTCAGCGGCCATGGCTCACGGGCCCAGCCACTCTGAGGCATGTGGGATCTTCCCGACCGGGGCATGAACCCGTGTCCTCTGCATCGGCAGGCGGACTCTCAACCACTGCGCCACCAGGGAAGCCCTATTTTACTTATTTATTTTTGGCTGCGTTGGGTCTTCGTTGCTGCGTGCAGGCTTTCTCTAGTTGTGGCAAGTGGGAGCTACTCCATTGCAGTGCACGGGCTTCTGATTGTAGTGGCTTCTCTTGTTGCAGAGCACAGGCTCTAGGGCGTGCAGGCTTCAGTAGTTGTGGCACGCAGGCTTCAGTAGTTGTGGCTCGCGGGCTCTAGAGCGCAGGCTCAGTAGTTGTGGCGCACGGGCTTAGTTGCTCCATGGCATGTGGGATCTTCCCGGACAAGGGCTCGAACCCGTATCCCCTGCATTGGCAGAAGGATTCTTAACCACTGCGCCACCATCATTTCATCTTTCTTAAAGGTTTTCTTTTTCAAGTTTGCTGTATTGTTTATCCTTCATACTTTTGAATATCCTGTATTCCTTTCCTCTGATTCTGCTCACACTCACCTTTTTAAAATCTCTTATTCATGACTGTAGCCAGACTGCTCCAGACAATATATCTATCTGGCTCCCCAAAATTTTCATTTTTCCATTAAAGGAAATACTGTGGTGATGGTTTGGAACTCATGAGTTACCTTTTTTTTAATTCCACTTCCAATTAATGTGGCACCTTATAGTAGCTGACAAGTAGGCATGTTAGGCGTGCTTTTATTATTTTTGAGACAAGAGAATTATGGGAAAGACATAAACTCTATTAAGGCTGATGGATTGCTTAATACTGTACCTGTGTCGAGTACTGATGTGAGCTTAGTCATAGGAAAAGCAATCACTCACACCTCCCCCTCCAAATAATGAAAATAGCACCAAAGTAAATGAGCTGATGGAACTGGATAAAAAGAAGTACCATCACCCCCAACTTCCTTTTGAACAGCTTCCTAATGCCTTGGCATGTGAGATTTTCTACGGGCTGCCTCCTACCTGTGTCTCTAACCTTCACCATATCCTCCATCTGGGCCCGGTATCCTTAAATCAGCAGGCCTCTGTGCCTTACTCCCAAACCCAATACAAGAGAGGACTCAGAGATTTGTCACAGCCTTTATTTCTTCCCTCTTTCATTCACAAAATATTTAGCATGCATTTATGTTCCATGTGCCAGAGAAGGAGGGCTTAATCCAGCCCAGAGTTGGCTGGGACCCAATGGGTAAGGCTGCCTAATTCCACAACCAGTTAGCTTTGCCTAGGCTACGCTTCCAAATGAGCCCCTCCTGGTAATACAGGTGATATTTTCACTTCTGTCTTTACCCTTTTATTATATTTCTTGAAGTTGTTCAGAACCTGAAGGGCAAGAGGAATTCTGTTCATTGTGTGTGTGTGTGTGTTTGTGTGTGTGTGTCTGTGTGTGTGTGTGTGTGGAGGGGGGAAGTCCCTTGGAGTTGAGGACCAGACACTGTCTAAACTGCTAGAGATAGGACAGCATGACCCCAGTTCTAATAGAGTTTACATTCCAAAGGAGGAAGATAGTTGATAAACAAAGATCAAAGGTAAATTCAGATAATGGCAGGTGCTAGGAAGGAATGAACTGTGTAATGTCACGGAGAGTAACAGAGTGGAGGGGGATGCGTTAGACTGGGGGCAAAGGGAAGGTTCTCTAAGGAGGTGACATTGAGGTGAGTCTGAATGATAAGACATGCAGATGAGATATGTGAGGAGCTTTCCAGGAAGGAAACAAGCGAAACATCTTGGGCACGTGAAAGAGCACAGAGTATGCAAAAGAAGATGTGCATGGCTTTAGCTTTACTAATAAGATGGAGAGTGAGATGAGGTCAGAGACATAGTTAGGGAGAAGATGACATAAGGGAAGGAACTTGAATTTTCTTTTAATTCTGATTAGTAATTCTCCTACTGATTTTAAGTAAGAGATCTGATATGATCTGATTTACATTTTTTAACTTTTTATTTTGAGATAATTATAGAGTCACAGGAATTGCATAAAACTGTACAGACAGGTCTCCTAAAACTTCACCCCTCCTCACCCTATGTTAGTAACTTATATAACTATATACATACAATATATAGAGTACCTATGTGTAATATAGTACAATAATGACACCATGAAATTGACATTGCTGCCATCCACAGAGCTTATCCAGATTTCAACAGTTCTATAGTTGTACTTGTGTGTGTGTGTGTGTGTGTATGCGTGTCTATAGTTCGAGGCAATTTTATAACAGGAGTAGTCTTACCACCACCACAATGAAGATGCAGAACTGTTTCATCATGTAACTTCTTTGTAGCCACTCTTCTCCCTCTCCCCAAAGCCCTAATCCCTGGCAGCCACTAATCTGTTTTCCATCTCTATATTTACAACAGTTCAAGAATATTATATAAATGGAAGCAAACAGTATGTAACCATTTGAAATTGGCTTTTTTGACTCAGCATAATTTCCCTGAGATCCATCCACCTGGTTGTTTATGTCAATACTTTCTTTTTATTGCAGAGTAGTATTCCATGGTATGTATGTACCATAGTTTATCATCCATTGAAGGATATCTGGGTTGTTTCCAGTGTTTAGCTATTATGAATAATATGAACATTCGTGTGCAGGTTTTTACATGAACATAAGTTTTCATTTCTCTGGAATAAATGCCCTGTTTATCATCCATTGAAGGTCATCTGGGTTGTTTCCAGTGTTTAGGTATTATGAATAATATGAACATTCTTGTACAGGTTTTTACATGAATATAAGTGGTCATTTCTCTGGAATAAATGCCCAGGAGTGAGACTGCTGCATTGTACTGTAAGTGATTTTTTGATTTTAAAAGAAACTGCTGTTTTCTAGAGTGGCTGTACCTTTTACGTTCCCACTAGCAATGTATGATTAGTGATCCAGTTTTTCTGTATCCTCACCAGCATTTGGTGTTATCACTAATTTTTATTTCTGCCATTCTGATAGACATATAGTGATATTTTATTTGTGGTTGTAATTTACATTTCCCTAACGGCTAATGATGTTGAACATCTTTTCATGTGCTTATTTGTCATCTGTACTTCAGTGAAATGTCTCTACATGTCTTCTGCCCATTTTCTAACTGGATCGTTTGTTTTTAACTGTTGAATTTTGAGTGATCTTTGTATGCTCTAGATCATAGCCGTTTGCTAGATACGTGATTTGCAAATATTTTCTCCCAAGCTGTAGCTTATCTTTTCATCTTCTTAACAAGGTCTGCACAGAGTAAAAGTATTTAATTCTAATGAAGTCAAATTTATCATATTCTCTTTTTTTTTGGTTTCGTTTTTTTTTTTTTTGGATTGTGCTTTTGGTGTGAAGTCTAAGAAGTCTTTACTTCATCCTAAGTCCTGAAGATTTTCTATGTTTTATCTAAAAGTTTTGTGGTTTTATGTTTACATTTAAATCTTGGACCTATTTTGAGTTAATTCTGTAAGGATTAGCTCAAGGTTCTTTTATTTTTATTTTATTTTATTTATTTATTTATTTATTTTTTGTGGTACCCAGGCCTCGCACTGTTTTGGCCTCTCCCGTTGCGGAGCACAGGCCCCGGACGTGCAGGCTCAGCGGCCATGGCTCACGGACCCAGCCGCTCCACGACATGTGGGATCTTCCCGGACCAGGGCAAGAACCCGTGTCCCCTGCATCGGCAGGTGGATTCTCAACCACTGCACCACCAGGGAAGCCCTATTTTTATTTTATTTTTTAATTTATTTTTTGCTTAAGGGTGTCCAATTGCCCTAGCACCATTTGTTGAAAAGGCTAGCCTTCTTCCATTGAATTGCGTTTGCAACTTTATCAAAAATCACTTGGGCATATTTGTGTGTGTCTATTTCTGGGTTCTCTATTTTGTGCCATTGATCTATATGTTTTTCTGTCAGTAGCGCACTGTCTTCACTACTGTAGCTATATAGTAAACTTAACATCAAATAGAGTGATTCCTCTGACATTACTACTCTTCCTTTTCAAACTTGTTTTAGCTGTTCTAGTTCTTCTAGCTTGACATAAATTTTTAAATAAGCTTTTCTAATATAAAAAAATGCTTGCTGGGACTTTGATAGGAATTTCATGAAGCTTATAGATCAATTTGAGGAGAATTAAAATCTTTACTATGTTGAGTTTCAATAAATGAACACTAAATGAATAATAAATGAAATGGTATATCTCTCATTTGTTTAGATCTTCTTTGTTTTCTTTCATCTGCATTTTATAATTTTTAGCATACAGATCCTGTATGTGTTTTGTCAGATTTATATCTAAGTGTTTAATTTTCTGTGGAGCTATTGTAAATAGTATTGTGTTTTTAATTTTAGTTTAATTTCAGTTTCCACATATTTTTTGTTTGTAGATTTTCCTGGTGTGTTCATCTTGTAAACTGCTACCTTGTTGAACTTATTTGTTCTAAGATTTTTCTTTTTTCCTCTGGGGCATTTTATTTGCATGTATGTATTACATCCCTGGAAAAAGAATCCAAGGATTTTCCCTCCTGTGTGTTTTCATCTTGCTTCTTCTTGGTTCCTGATGCCAGCTGAGGTTGTCAGTACAATGAAACCAAACTGATGGGACAGGAGCAGTTTATTCTGCCATTTTTCTAGATCTTTGAGTTGCACATCAAATCTGAGGCTGATCATTCTGCACTTATTTAGCCTGCCTGTAAGGTTCACAACAATTTTCCCAGCCCTGTGATCATCGATGATTTCAAATTCACCAATGTAACCATGCTTCATCATCACAGTTAGAAACCAGTTGGTGACTTTGGAGCATGGCCTAATAAGAACCTGTCATTTGCCTCTCTTTTAGGCACTGTTGATGCTCTTGAGAGCATCAGTCAGGACATTCATTCACACCATTATGGCAGCATGGAAAGGTGGCCGAGAGAGCTAGGACTTTTTTGTTTTGTTTTGAGAAATTTTTTTTGTAGATTCCTTGGGCCTGTCTACATAGACAATCATATTGTCTGCAAATCAAGATAGTTTTTTTTCTTCCTTTCAAATATATATGACATTTATTTCTTTTTCTTGCTTTATTGTGCTGGCTAGAATTTCTGGTAGTATGCTGAATGAGAGTGGTAAGAGTGAGCATACTTGCCTTTTTCCTAATCTTAGGGGAAAAGCATTTGGTTTTTCACCATTAAGTATAATGTTACCTGTAGAATTTTTTGTAGTTGCTCCTCATCAAGTTGAGAAGTCCCCCCTCTATTTCTATATTTTTTGTAGAGTTTTCATGATTGTGAATTGAACTTTGTCAAATGCTTTTTCTGCATCAGTTGATACGATTGTGTGAATTTCCTTTAGCCTGTTAATATGGTGGATTACATTGACTGATTTTCAAATATTGAACCAGCCTTGCATCCCTGGAATAAACCTCACTTTGTTGTAGTATATAAATTTTTTGTACATTGCTGGATCCAATAACCTAATGTTTTGCTGAATATTTTTTCATCTAAGTTCATGAGAGATATTGGTTGATTTACATTTTTAAAAGATTGCTCTGGTTTCTTTGTAGAGAATGGGTAGAAAAGCAAGAATGGCAGCTGGGAAACTAGTTAGATATTGTTCTTTTCTCTCAACCTTGAGTTCCCTCCTCAGCCCTAATCTTCATTTGTTTCTTAACTTACATTTTCCTCCTTTGGGTCCAAGTAACAACATAGTTCAAGTTCAATGAATATAACACTGGTGACCCCAACCCACCAACTCCAGAGAGTTTGCTCCAACTCCAGCAAAAGGGAATAAACTTTCCACTCCAGCCATGCAAGTCTTTGTGTTGAATATGTCATGTAACTTATTTATGCCTTACCCTTTCTTCAGTATCCTACTAAAGTCCTAGAACCCCCTCAAAGCTTTCCCAACCATTCCAGTCATAGGTAAGTGTTCCTTCCTCTCACCTCCTACAGTTCTTATTGTCCATGCTACCCATTTCATTTCATTCATTCACTTATGCATTCAAAAAACATTAATTGAGTATCTACTATTTTGAAGGCACTGTGCAGATACCAGGACACAGCTGTAAACAAACGAGATGAAGTTGCCTTTCCTAATGGAACTTACAGTGTACAGGAGGACACAGCATTAAATATATATATATATATATATATATATATATATATATATATAGAGAGAGAGAGAGAGAGAGAGAGAGAGAGAGATACACTCACAGAGAGTGATACAAATCAAGATAAGTGCTGTGAAGAAAAAGCATAGAACATTTAGAACAAAAGAGTAGACTACTTTCATTTTTTTTCTCTGCATATTCCAGTTTAATCATAAGTTCCCTGAGAATAGAGACCATATTTAATGTTGCTTGGTTAAACTCAGAATCTAACCCATAGTAGGTATGCAGTGGGGGGTTATTAATGATGAAGTGGCAATGAAGGAGAACAGTATGGTTTGAGGATGACTCTTAAGTACCAGGGGCTGAAGAAATTCCGCTTTTCTTTGCATCCCTGCAAAAAGTAAGCTCTGTAGAACGCCTTCCTATTGTGTTGGTTTAAAACACAGGGAACCATCTCTTTATGTGTTTTATCTCTGGCAGGGCTCTGAGAATTGTGGGGGGTTTTTTGTTTGTTTTTTTCTTGCAGTACGTGGGCCTCTCACTGTTGTGGCCTCTCCCGTTGCGGAGCACAGGCTACGGAAGCGCAGGCTCAGCGGCCATGGCTCACGGGCCTAGCCGCTCCGCAGCATGTGGGATCTTCCCGGACCGGGGCACGAACCCATGTCCCCTGCATCAGCAGGCCGACTCTCAACCACTGCGTCACCAGGGAAGCCCTGAGAATTGTTTTGTAATGCCTGCCTACTTACCTCAAATGTCCATGCATATCCATCCTCTCTCCAAATTATTGTTTTCTAAGACTGTGCACAATGGCGTGCTAGTAAATGTCTAACTGACTACCTCAAAAAGAAAAACCACCAGATTTGTAGCATTTGCTGATTTCGGTGGTGTAAATACTTCCACCATGGCCAATTTAAAACTACCAACAAGTTGTCACTAAACACAGAGATGAGAAGAAATGCACAGTAGCACATTTTTAGAATGCCATACAGATATAGCAGACGTAAATAACCTCAAGAGCATAGTTAATAGTGAAATGTAATACAATGTTAGGAAGTGGTGAGTCTTTTTGAGTATTTATGACCTTTTTCAAAATAATTTATTTAATTTTAAGTTAATGTAATTCCATTTTAATAATGACTGTGGGGCTTCCCTGGTGGCACAGTGGTTGAGAGTCCGCCTGCTGATGCAGGGGACATGGGTTCGTGCCCCGGTCCGGGAAGATCCCACATGCCGCGGAACGGCTAGGCCCGTGAGCCATGGCCACTGAGCCTGCGCGTCCAGAGCCTGTGCTCCGCAACGGGAGAGGCCACAACAGTGAGAGGCCCACGTACTGCAAATAAATAAATAAATAAATAAATAAAAAATGATGACTGTGTTTATCAGCTGGCTCACAACATTCCTAAAAATTTAACAACTGGCTCTCGTGAGATGGTAAGAGCCAGCTCCAGCACCCCACTTACTATGCAGCTTAAAAGACCCATATATGTCCCAGATGGAATCCAACTATGCTATATTTAGTCTTTAGTTAGACCAAGAGGAGAAAGCAAAGTTGAATCTTACTAAGTGACTCTCAACTCTCTCCCCCAGCTCTGCAAAACAATTGAGGGTCATACTAAGAGCTTCAGTGTGGCAATATTTCAAGTTAGCTGACTGAAGACCCACTTCTGACCACCTCTCCCTTGTCTACCTCCACTATAAAGGCTGAAAAAGTTAAGTACTCATTTTCTCAACTCCAGTGAGGCTGAGTTGCCAATGAGACATGAAAATGCTGGAGGGTAGAGAGTGGTCTGAAAAAGATTTTTGTTTTCCTAATGAAAGGACTAGATAGGTCTTTTACCCTTCCTTCCTGTCTCAGATATGAATACGATGTCTGGAGCTGCAGTAGCCATTTTGGAACTATGAAGCAATATGCATGAGGCAAAGGCCAAGAGAACTGAAGAGCTACCAGCTGTGGATTTATTGGGCTCCCAGACTAAAACCAAACCAGCAGACTCCATCAGACTTAATGTTATGTGAGGGGAAAAGCTCCTATTTCTTAAGCTCTTAGGAGTTTTCTGTTATTTACAGCCCATAAAGATAGGAATTTCACCTGTTTTGGCTTCTACCACCCTAAAAACTGGAAATAGAATAAGAAGAAAGGCAACTGATATGCCAAGCATGGTGCTGGGCGTTTTTCACACTTCATTCTCTTTAAGTTTCACAACAACACTATGAGAGATGACATTTTTAAATGTGTGTAATTTATCATGGTTAGTCACACTTTAAAGGAAGTGTGTTTTAAAGGAAGATTTGATAGAGCTGTGGTTATGTGGACCTTGAAAAATTAATTTCAGTGTAAATTTGCAAAGGTTTGAACACATATCCTTCTTCAGTAAAAGTACATCATACAAATATTTCCTTTGGATTAATTAGACACAAGCTGCCTACTGACAGACATAGCATAGCATCCATAACTACCTTTTGCCAAGTGACTAAGGACATATGGTTTGGTTAATAAACAGTGGGAACACTTTTCCTTTTATCAAAGCTGGCTTGGGTTTCAAGGAAATTTAGAAAAGATCTATCCCCCTGGTGGCATCTGTTAATGAGGAGGAGGAAGTGGTGCTTTCTGTGGAGTGGGCTGGTCCTCTCTTAGGCAGGCCAGAGGAGTGTTTCCCAGGGAACTAGAACTCTCCCGGTGGGAGTCAGGAGGGAAATGAAGGTGAGCACTGCATTTCCAGGGCTCCATCAATCAGTCAACAAGGAGTTAGAAGTCCCTGTGCCTTTAAAATATATGGAAGGTAGAGGATTCCTTGGCATGAGTCAGGAGCACTGAGAAATTGCAGAGGGTGCCAAGGGAGAAAAATGAGGGTGGAGTGACAGAAGCCACATCAGAAATTATATAAACAGCAAGGGATGTATTCCATCTCAAGGAATGGAATTCCTGTTGCTCAGTCATTCTTCAGGCATTCAGAGGAGAGAGGTACTTACTGAGTGTCTCCTATGACCTAGGTCCTGGGGGTGGTGCAGTGAATTATTAAGCAGACGTAGGTTCTGCTCTCATGGTGTTTACAGTCTGGTGGAAAAAACAAACAGTTAAAACAAGTTATAATAAAGTGGGAGGAGTGTAATAATAAGTGAACGCTATTATTTATATTCATCCTCTTCCCTTTAAGGTGTGATTATGTGGTGACATGGAATGAAGAAAGAGCACTGGACAAGAGCACCTGGTGAACCCCGTTTTGTTCAGTTATAGAACTTCATCAGTTGTGTGTCCTTGAGTAAATCCCTTTACCCTCTCCATCTTTCTTTTTCTTTAAAATGAGGTCAAATTAGATGGTTATGATTCTATTATTTACAATAAAAATAGCAACAGTAACTTCTAACAATCATTCCCACCCTGTTTGTGATTGCCTCATTTAACAAGTACCATTTATTTGTTTATAGATGTGCCCCAAAATTTGCTCCAAGGAACACGCTATTTCCTGTGCCTTTCCTCTCTCTACATGGCTCTGACTTGGGCTTCCTGGGCATTCCTTGCTAATACTGAAGGACCAACACCTGAGGTTGGACATACCAACATTCTACAGAAAGCCTCTATCTTTTGAACTGGTTCTTCTAGACAAGTACATTTCAAAGCAGTAATTCTTAACTCCAAGTCTTGAGTACCTTGGAAAACAAAGGATGAGCTTACAGGAGTCCATGAACACCTTTAAAATGCATGCAAAAAAATGCAGGCAACATTGTGTGTGTGTGTGTGTGTGTGTGAGAGAGAGAGAGAGAGAGAGTATTTTGGGGGGAAATGTTCACAGGGTTCTTGAGATCCTCAAAGGTGTCCATAATCCCAAAAGAATTTGGAGCACTGGCTCTGGAGGTTATGATCAAGACATGATCTCACAGGCTTCCCTGGTGGCTCAGTGGTTGAGAATCTGCCTGCTAGTGCAGGGGACACGGGTTCAAGTCCTGGTCTGGGAAGATCCCACATGCTGCGGAGCAACTAGGCCCGTGAACCACAACTACTGAGCCTGCGCGTCTGGAGCCTGTGCTCCGCAACAAGAGAGGCCACGACAGTGAGAGGCCCGTGCACCACGATGAAGAGTGGCCCCCGCTTGCCACAACTAGAGAAAGCCCTTGCACAGAAACGAAGATCCAACACAGCCAAAAAATAAAAATAAAAATAAATTAAATTAAAAGAAGGTTCAACATTTAAAAAAAAAAAAAAAAGACATGATCTCACCAACCTCTGAACACCCATTGTTCTTGTAACTTTCACCACTAATTCTACAGGGTTGTGCATCTTTTCTATCAGACTGTTCCTTTCTTAAGAGTGAAGATTATATCTTATTGAAACAAAGAAGTGTACAGGGAAAAAAAAATATATATATATATATGGAGAGAGAGAGAGAGTTTGGAGTCAGACAGACCTGGGTTCAAATCCCAGTTCCGCCACTTATTGGCTATGTGACCTGAGACAGGTTACTTAACTTTCAGACTGACTGTTTTTTTTGTCTGAGTTCCTTTCGGGTCTTCTGGAAATGTATCTTCCTTGTCTATAGGAGAAGGCAGGAGACTCAGTCTAAACCAATCACAGTAACTATTTTCCTAGCCATAGAGGTGGACAGCAGAGGGGCACAGGACCTTCACCCGCCAAATAGAGTCCCTCTCCAGGATCTTGCTCAGTGGTACTGGCAGGGGAAAAATCCTTTCCTATCTGGCTGCAGAGAAGTTGGGGCATGAACCTAAGCTGTGTACAGCCATGTCTCCATTCTTATGAGGACATCTGTCAGTAAAGTGAATGAACAGACTTGACAAACAGCAAGAAGCAGAGGTAGGAGAGAAAGAATCTTGCGAGTTTCAATATTCCAAGCTTCTCAGTTACATAAACCAATAAACCCCACTTTGCATTTAAGCAAGCTTGAGCTCAGTCCGTCACATGCAACCAGAATCTTGAGCCCATCGGTAAGTAAGGGTAATAATACCTGTTCCTAAGGTGTTGTGAAGATAAAATAACATGTAGCTAAGAACTAAGCAATAAGTTTTCACCTTGCTTGTGACTGCTCCATTTCAACAGGTACCATTTATTTATTCTTCAATGTGTTCAAAGGAGAACCAGTTACACAGGCTATTTCTAGGTTTTCTCTGAGTTAAAAAAAAATAATGAAATAAGTTGAGAAATGCTTGATTAAACAAAATTCTTTCCTCCCATGAGACTTTCCAGGGTCTTTGAATTTGCCTTATGAATTCCCAACTGGGCAAAGCAATATGACCACAGGACCCTGTGTCAAGCAACATCTGTGAAGACATTTTGGGAACTGTTATCTGTGTGGCTAATTCACTAGGTTGCTGTGGCAAACACAGCTTCAGTGAGAGAGTGACTGTCATCATCGGTTCCTTTTCTTTTTCTTTTTTTTTAATTTAACAAATTTAATCAGTTATACATATACATATGTTCCCATATCCCCTCCCTTTTGCGTCTCCCTCCTGCCCTCCCTATCCCACCCCTCCAGGCGGTCACAAAGCACATCGGTTCCTTTTCTACCTGAGCAAAAGTCCACGAGGTTTTCACCTCAATTCTGACAATTATTAGCTGTGGGACTTGGAAAAGTCACTTCCGTTCTCTGAGTCTCAGCTTCTTCATCTGTAAGGTGATGATGTTAGACTCCATGACCTTTTAGAACCCATCTAACTGTATAATTCTCTGCTTGTGGGATTATAAAAGGTTCTGGGAGATCGGACATAGACAGTCTGGACACTCTGGGCCTGTGAAGGCCAGGAAAGGCCTAGGCTGTTGCATGGAGAATGGGAGGGAAGCTGGTGCACTGCAGTCACGGTTCACGGCAGTCACTGGAACCACTTCCACTTTTTGGAGATTTTCTTCCAACATTCTAGCATAATAATCTCTGGATTATCTCAGCTTTTAAAAAATTGAGGTCTCTAGTGGCACTAGATTCTTCTACCTTTAATATGTGGATGGAACAAAAGTAGAGACTCATAAAATAAAAGGTTAATGTAACTGAATGTTTGCCCTGTGGATCCTCAAAGGCCAAGAAAACCTAACAGAAAGAAGTGATGGAGAGTGAAGATCATACAACTTAGAACTCTGGACTCCTGAACAACAACTTTGTATTCTTCACTTACTTATTCAAATTTAACCAAGACAGCTGTCAACCGAAATCTCTTCTCTTCCGCTCTCCTCAAACTAACCAACAGGAAACCTTCTTAGGGGTGCTTAGTAAGTGTAAATGAAATGACAATGGAGGAAACCTTTTGAAAACTGCAAATGCTCCACAAATAAATTATTTTTATTATTATTCATAACATTTAAAGTATGATTTTGGCTTTACCACAGACATGACTTCAGGCAAGTAATTCATCAGCTCCACCCTCCATATAAAACGGATGCGGTAATAGATGCGAAAGATTAGCTAGAAATGATGGTGGACGCCTTTGAAAACTGAGGGTCATTGCAATACTTCCTAATTAATAGTAACCATACAATATGAAGTTATAAATAGATCTGTATCGGAGCAGAACCCAGAGGGCTCTGCTACTTTTTCACTTGTTGCCATTTTGATTTAGTCCATTAGTTCCACTAGCCTATAATTAGCATAACACCCTGGAAAGTTAATCCAGACTGGTGAGTCAACATCAGGGAAATGAAACAGACTTCTAAATCATGTTGAAATTAAGCTGAAGCCTGACAGCCAGGTCCTCCTGGTTTCAGAAGAAATAAAAGCCTCAAACCTTGGGTTTTCAACCACAGATATGGGAGTCCATTTTTCTCTTTTCAACAACTGAGTTTCAACATTACTAACAAGGTAAACATATTCTTTATTCAAATTTTTAATCAGTCAGAGAATTGCAAGCTGTTACATTATAACTGCATATTCTTCAGAAAATATAATTAAGATAAACTGCCCAATTTCTATCTCCTGGCAAAGATTCTGGAGTCGGCCTGAACAAGAGGGTTCTGAAGGTCTGAGCTGGCAGAGGAAGTTTTTGTTTTTGTTTTTGTTTTTGTTTTTTTTTGCGGTACGTGGGCCTCTCACCGCTGTGGCCTCTCCCGTTGCGGAGCACAGGCTCCGGACGCGCAGGCTCAGCGGCCATGGCTTATGGGCCCAGCCGCTCCGCGGCATGTGGGATCTTCCCGGACCAGGGCACGAACCCGTGTTCCCTATATCGGCAGGCGGACTCTCAACCACTGCGCCACCAGGGAAGCCCAGAGGAAGTCTTTTACTGGAAACTGTGAGATTTCTGAAATCTGAACCCATGGACAGAGGGATCCAACAAGCAGGAAGGGGAGTCGAATAATACTATAGTCAAGAGGCCACCGGCAGATTAGCCACCATATGGAAGGCTGGAGTACAGAACCGGCTACCCAGGAGCTGGAAGATGAAAATGAGGAGCAGTGGAATAAAAATGGGAGTGTGTGTTTGGGGCACTTCTGCCTGAACAAGCTTTGCTTTCTTGAGCTGCCATGTGGTGTCATGTGTAGGTGAGTATGATGAGCTAAAGGCCAGGAACTAGGTCATCAGAGAAATAAATGCATCCTTTCATCTTTCTCGTTTTGTAAAATCTTTTCACTTTCCAAATTAAATAGTTCCATTCCCCTTTCCGTGTAAATGCCTATCAGCTTTAACTGTTTTATTCCCAGTTGTATGCAGGTGATATGATTGGGAAAGTCTGCAACCTTTCCTAATTAAATGTCAATTCATCTAAAGCCTAAGTTATCATCTTCCCTTCTGGTTGAATCCTGACTTCAGATCATCCAGTCTTAAAATCTAGGAGTCTTTCCTTTTCCTTGATCATCAAATCCAATTGCCAAATCCTTCTGCGTACTTCTTTTCAGTCTCACCCCACAGCTGTTTATTTGATCTTTTATGTTCAATACACTAATGCCAGTTTAATCTTCTTAAGGTACATCTTCAGTCATGTCATTCCCAGACTCAAAACATTTAATGGCTGCTCACTGCCTAACAAATTCAGGGAAACTCCTCAGTTTGGCAGTCAAAACCTTGGCCTTATCTTCCGTCTCCCATTCACTCCACAATCTGATAGCATGCATTTCCTTAGGTTGTGGACTTCTGGATTCTTAGCTCACCTACGACAAGTGAAAAGCCTCCCAAAGTGGAAGTAGGGGAATCAGTTTGCATGTACAGGGGATAGATCTGCCCATTAGTCATGGGGGCTCAGGAAAACCCATAGCTGCTGCTGGAAAAATAACCAAAAGCTAAGTTGGACTGCCATCAGGTCAGTTGTATCATCTTCTTAAGTGACGAAAGACACCACATTAACTTTCATTTATTTATTTAAATAAATTTATTTATTTTATTTATTTATTTTTGGCTGCGTTGGGTCTTCGTTGCTGCGTACGGTCTTTCTCTAACTGCAGCGAGCGGGGGCTACTCTTTGTTGCGGTGCGCAGGCTTCTCATTGCAGTGGCTTCTCTTGTTGTGGAGCATGGGCTCTAGGGCACACGGGCTTCAGCAGTTGTGGCGCGCGGTCTCAGTAGTTGTGGCGCACGGGCTTAGTTGCTCTGCAGCATGTGGTATCTTCCTGGACCAGAGCTCAAACCCATGATCCCTGCATTGGCAGGCGGATTCCTAACCACTGTGCCACCAGGGAAGCCCCCACAGTAACTTTTAAATGACTCCCCATTTAGCAATATGCTTTCTTTATTAAAGGGTGGGAGGAGGCTTGAACTTAAAATTACCTTTTCCTCTTCCTTCTTCTAGATTTCTCCGTTTTTTCATACTGATTTTTTTTTGCAGTAAATAATCAGACTCTAGATTCCTCTAAAAGTAATTGCTCTCTTTCCCCAACATTATCACTGTGTTTTTAAGCAAAACATTAGCAAACTAAATCCAGTAACATATATAAAGTAGTATCACCATGATAAAGTGGGCTGTATCCCAGAATGCAAGATTGGTTTAACATCTGAAAATCAATTAAAGCAATGCATCAGATTAATAGAATAAAAAACAGAACCACATAATTATGTCAGTATGCAAAGAAAAAGCATTTGACAAAATCCAACACCCTTTCATGATAAAACACTCAACAAACTAGAAATAGAAGGAAACTATCTCAACATAAATAAAAGCTATATATGAAAAAGCCAGAGCAAACATCATACTTAATGGTGAAAGACTGCATGCTTTCCTCCTAAGATCAGGAAAAAGACAAGGATGGCTGTTATTGCCACCTCTATTCAACACCGACCATACTGAAGGTTCTAGCCAGGGCAATTAGGCAAGGAAAATTTTTAAAAGGCATCCAGATTGGAAAGAAAGAAACAAAACTCTCTCTATTCACAGAAAACATGATCTTGTGTATAGAAAATCCTAAGACATACACTAGGAAACTATTAGAATTAGTAAACAAGTTCAGCAAGATTGTTACAAGAGCAATACGTAAAATTCAATTGTATTTCTATACATTTGCATTCAAATAATCCAAGTATGAAATTAATAAAAACAACCCCATTTACAGTAGCATCAAAAAGAGTAAAATATTTAGGTATAAATCTAGCAAAAGGAGTACAAGACTTGTACTCTGAAAAATAGAAAACAGTGCTGAAAGAATTAAAGAAGATCTAAATAAATGGAAAGACATCCCATGTTCATGGATTGAAAGACTTAATGTTGTTAAGATGGTAATATTCCCCAAATTTGTCTACAGATTCAGTGCACTCCCTATCAGGATTCCAGCTGACTTTCTTGTAGAAATTGACAAACTGGTTCTAAAATTAATATATGATTGCAGGGAACCCAGAATGGCCAAAACAATCTTGAAAAAGAACCAACTTGAAGAATTCACACTTGATTTTAAAACTTACTAAAAAGGAACAATAATCAAGAGAGTGTGGTATAGGCATAAGGATAGACATATATCTCAATGGAATAGAAATGAGATTCCAGAAATAAACCCATGTGTCTATGTTTAATTGATGTTTGACAGGGATGCAAGACCATTCAATGGTGAAAGAATAGTCTTTTCAACAAAGAGAAGCCAAATTAGATAGCCAAATGCAAAAGAATGAAATTGGTCCTTTACCTCACACCATATACAAAGATTAACTCAAAATGGATCAAAGACCTAAATGTAAGAGCTAAACATATAAAATTCTTAGAAGAAAATATTGATGAAAAACTTCATGACATTGGATTTGGCAATGATTTATTGGATATGAGACCAAAAGCACAGCAACAAAAGAAAAAAAAGAGATAAATTGGACTTCATCAAAATTTAAAACTTTTGTGCTTCAAAGGACGCTGCCAAAAAAATGAAAAGACACACACAGAATGGGAGAAAATATCTGCAAATCATACATCTGGTAAAGGATTTGGATCTAGAATATAAAAGAACACTTGCAACCTAATAATAAAAAGACAATCCAGTTCGAAAAGGAGCAAAGGACTTGAACAGACCTTTCTCCAAAGAAGATATACAAATGACCAATAAGCCCATGAATAGATGCTCAATATCATTGGTCATCAGGGAAATGCAAACCAAAACCATGTGATACCACTTCACGCCCACTAGGGTGGCTATAATCAAAAGGTCAGTTTATAACAATTAGTAGAGAAAATGTGGAGAAATCGGACCCTCATACACTGCTGGTGAGAATGTAAACTGGTTAGGCTATTTTGGAAACAATTTGGCAAGTCCTCAAAAAATTAAACAGAGTTAACATTTGACCCAGCAATTCTGCTCTTAGATATATACCCAAGAGAAAGGAAAACAGATGACCACACAAAAGCTTTTACATAAGTGGTTATAGAAGCATTATTCATAATACCCTAACATTCAAATGTCCATCAGGAAGGGATAAACAAAATGTGGTATATCCATATAATGAAATACTACTCAGCCATAAAATGGAATGAAGTACTGATATATGCTATATAACATGGATGGGCTTCCCTGGTGGCGCAGTGGTTGAGAGTCCACCTGCCGATGCAGGGGACACGGGTTCGTGCCCCGGTCCGGGAAGATCCCACATGCCGCGGAGCGGCTGGGCCAGTGAGCCATGGCCGCTGAGCCTGCGCGTCCAGAGCCTGTGCTCCGCAACGGGAGAGGCCCCAACAGTGAGAGGCCCGCATACCGCAAAAAAAAAACAAAAACAAAAACAAAAAAAACATGGATAAAGCTTGAAAACAGTATACTAAGTAAAAGAAGCCAGACAAAAAGGCCACATATTGTAAGATTCCACCTACATGAATTTTCTAGAATAGGCAAATCTATAGAGACATAAAGTAGATTTGTGTTTGTTCAGCTGGGGAGGATAAGGAAACAGAATAAGGATGGCTAAAGGAAACATCCATCTAAGTTTCCATATTCCAAATAGAATAAGGATGGCTAAAGGAAACATCCAAGTTTCTTTCTTAGGTGATGAAAATGTTAGAAAATTGACAGTGGTGATAGTTGTACATACCCATGAATATACTAAAAAACATTGAACTGTACACTTTCAATGAGTGAACTGTATAGTATGTGGATTACATCTTAATCAAGCTGTTACCAAAAGAAAAAAAAAATCAATGCCCAAGTAGAGTACTCAAGGTATAGCCATTGGCGCCATTTTCTTGTGGCTGTTTTTACTAATTTTTAAACATATATAATGGGTATGAATTTGCATCCATCAATATCTGGTAAATTAAATACCATTTTACTTTACTTTTTCTGAAACAATTTAAAGCTCACCTAAAACTCCATTTGCCAAAGCATTGAAATGTTGAATTACAATCACAATTAGGACTCCCTCCCCAACTGCAGGGGTGGGGGGTGGATTTATACAAGTTGCAGGGGTCTTCTGTAGTCTGAAGCATCAAGAAGTGCCCTCTGGTCTCTCTATACTAGTTAACACTGAAAGAATCACAGTTTAGCCCTGCACAAGCTAAGGTCCTCCAAGGGAAAGTGGTTCTGCTACTTCCCTGCCCTGCTGGAGAGTGGGGAATTTTGTGGAGGCTGGAGATGCCGGAAGACCAGGCAGTCATTTCTCTTTGAGCTCTTTCTACTTCTTGGGGTACTGTGAGGCAACAGGGCAAGGCTCTTCCTCCTCATGGAATATACAAAATACTAACCTCTTCCTAGTCTTGGAAAATCTCCTTCTCTGTCAGGGTCTGCTCCTTTTACTCCCTACCTTGAAGTACTTTTATCCATCTTCTTCCATTCTGTGGGATTTCTGCTCCCATCAATGACAGATCTGCTTATATAAGACCATCCCTCTTACTGAGAACAACCAGACAAGTCAGGCAGAATAGAAAAAATATCTATTTAAAGGCACTGGAAAGTTTCCAAGTGAGAACTTGAAGGGCCAAATCCCAAAGAGAAAGGAAGTTCAGAGAGGTGAACATGATGAGTGAGCCCATCATTTGGCACTGCTTTTCCCTTTCATGCGTTTGCTGATTCTTAATCATCAATCAAGAAGCTGAGAAGCTGAGGAGAGTTTTGGGCAGTCTTACAGAACTGAGATGACAAAAATTGGAGATCAAGGGCCACTAAAGAGGAAGGGCTTGGATAAACACCCCAGGTTTTCATTTAGTATGGTAATCTGTTACACTGGTGGCCCCTGCAATGAAACACACCTTCCAATATTTATGCCTTGGGGTGGGTCTCTTCACATTGGCTCTGGGCTTGGTCACGTGATTTGTCTTCATCAATAGTACATCAGTAAAAGTGACACAAACATAGATTTGATAAGCACTTGCTCACTAGGGTTTGCATTTTTGAAATTCTCCCTCTTAGAACCCAGCATAAGGAAGTTCAGGTTATCCCAATGGAGAAATAGGCCATGTGGAGAAGCCCTGAAGGATGGGACATTATATGGAGAGACGGGTCATGTGGAAGAGCAAAAAAATGCCCCAGCCAAGCTCTCAGGTGATGGAACTTTATGAGTGATCCCAGCCAACACCAAATGGGGCAGAAGAACAATCCAGTCAACTCAGAGAATTATGAGAAATGATTAGTCATTGATGTTTAAAGCCACAAGTGTTGTGGTGTTTTGAGATACAACAATATATAACCAAAACAGTTGGGAACCCTAAAGTATGCTAGGAGTAAAGGTGGTCCAAAAGTAAACCAGCCCCCACAAAGATTGATGTCTGGCTTCCAAAAACACTTAATCCTTTATTAGATTACTTTGTTTATCATTCCTACTCCCAGTTACCTGCCAGAAGATAAAGTAAATCCACTTGTAAGGAAGATAACATCATCTAGAACCTAAGGTCATCTATATAGTTTTTAAACAATATATAATCTATAAAATTTTATGCCCAGAAAAAAGATTTTAATTATGCTTACAAAAACATAAGAATTGATTGGTAATCAAGAGAAAAATCAGACAATAGAAATGGACCCACAGAAGCACAGATATGGAAGTTATCAGACGCTGACTATAAAACAGCTGTAATTAATCTGTTAAAGAAATTAAGATAAAGAATTTCAGAAAAATGTGAAAGGCATAAGAATTAAAGTGAATTATGAATTTAAATATACAATAACTGAAATTAAGAACTCAATAGATAGGCTTAGCAGATACGATGTAGCTGAAGAGAGAATGTGTGAACCAGAGGAAAGGACAGAAAAAATAATCTAGACTGAAGCACAGAGACAAAAGAATAAAAAATATAGAAACAAGCATAGGAGACAGAAATGGTTCAGTGAAAAGAGCCTCACATTCATTTAATTGAAGTCGCAGGAGGAGAGAGAGAATGAAACAGAAGTAATATAAAGAAGCAATAGCCAAGAATTTTCCAAGCTATGAAAGATCTCAAGCCACATATTCAAGAATCTCTGCAAACTCCATTGAAAACAAGTACAAATAAAACCATCCATAGACACATCACAGTTAAACTGCCAGAAACCAAGAACAGACAAATATTGTAGATTGGATAAGAAAACAACTCAACTCTTTCATTTCAAAGGTTACCTAGGAAGGTTAACTGATCTTGTCTCCTAAATGGATTCTCTACTTTCACTCTTCCTCTCTTCCATACCATTCTCTACACTGCAGTTAGGTTGATCTTTTAAAAATTTAAATAACATCCATCACCTCTCTCCTCTATACAAATGATTCAATGGTTTCCCATTCCTTCAGAATAGAGTTCAAACCCCTTATCACAGTTTAAAAGGCCCTCTCAGATCTGGTATCTGTCTAGGTTTCTAGATTCCTTTCTCATTGCTACCTCTGTAGAACTCTGCACTCCAGCCACACTCCACTGACTTCTTTTTTTTTTTTTTTTTTTTTTTTTTGTGGTACACGGGCCTCTCACTGTTGTGGCCTCTCCCATTGTGGAGCACAGGCTCCGGACGCACAGGCTCAGCGGCCATGGCTCACGGGCCT
This sequence comes from Mesoplodon mirus, assembly GCF_964341445.2. Taxonomy (NCBI): domain Eukaryota; kingdom Metazoa; phylum Chordata; class Mammalia; order Artiodactyla; family Ziphiidae; genus Mesoplodon; species Mesoplodon mirus. The sequence goes on along the minus strand of NC_138978.1, from coordinate 49,615,243 downwards.
AGCCGCTCCATGGCATGTGGGATCTTCCCGGATGGGGGCACGAACCCATGTCCCCTGCATCAGCAGGCAGACTCTCAACCACTGCGCCACCAGGGAAGCCCTCCACTGACTTTTTTTTTTTGTTACGCGGGCCTCTCACTGTTGTGGCCTCTCCCGTTGCGGAGCACAGGCTCCGGACGCGCAGGCTCAGCGGCCATGGCTCACGGGCCCAGCCACTCCGCGGCATGTAGGATCTTCCCGGACTGGGGCACGAACTCGTGTCCCCTGCATTGGCAGGCGGACTCTCAACCACTGTGCCACCAGGGAAGCCCCTCCACTGACTTTTAATTCCCCTAAATTGCTTCCTTCTTACCCACTCCATGGCCCTTGCACATGCTGTTCCTATTCTTTGGAACTCTCTCCCTTCATCTTACATTACTTTTTCTGGTTTTCCTACTTTCTATCGTATTATTGTTTAAAATTTACTTTGGAAAACTTTCCAGATTTCCTAGATTTGGTAATTTATGCCCATAGGAGACAAGAAATTTGCTCCTTACTTCCTGAAATGCCCCTGTCAAAGCACCTATCACACTTTTTGATTACTGCTTATTTTTCTATCTCCATTTATAGCCTTTAAAGTTCTAAAGGGGCAGAAACTATGCATGTTTTGCTCACAGTTGTCTCCCTAGTCCTCAGCCTGCCTCAAAATAGACACTCAATAAATGTTTTTTAAATTACTTATTAATTATTATTAGAAACCCCTCATATCTTATCTTCAAAACAGTCCATTAACTAATCTCCAAAATTTACAAGCAGCTCATGCAGCACAATATCAAAAACACAAACAACCCAATCCAAAAATGGGCAGAAGACCTAAATAGACATTTCTCCAAAGAAGATATACAGATTGCCAACAAACACATGAAAGGATGCTCAACATCACTAATCATTAGAGAAATGCAAATCAAAACTACAATGAGGTATCACCTCATACCAGTCAGAATGGCCATCATCAGAAAATCTACAAACAATAAATGCTGGAGAGGGTGTGGAGAAAAGGGAACCCTTTTGCACTGTTGGTGGGGATGTAAATTGATACAGCCACTATGGAGAACAGTATGGAGGTTCCTTAAAAGACTAAAAATAGAACTACCATATGACCCAGCAATCCCACTACTGGGCATATACTCTGAGAAAACCATAATTCAAGAAGAGTCATGTACCACAGTGTTCACTGCAGCTCTATTTACAATAGCCAGGACATGGAAGCAACCTAAGTGTCCATCGACAGATGAATGGATAAAGAAGATGTGGCACATATATACAATGGAATATTACTCAGCCATAAAAAGAAACGAAACAGTTATTTGTAGTGAGGTGGATGGACCTAGAGTCTGCCATACAGAGTGAAGTAAGTCAGAAAGAGATAAACAAATACCATATGCTAACACATATATATGGAATCTTAAAAAAAAGAAAAAATGGTTATGAAGAACGTAGGGGCAGGAGAGGAATAAAGATGCAGATGTAGAGAATGGACTTGAGGACACAGCGGGGGTAGGGGTAAGCTGGGACAAAGTGAGAGAGTGGCATGGACTTATATATACAGCCAAATGTAAAATAGGTAGCTAGTGGGAAGCAGCTGCAGAGCACAGGGAGGTCAGCTCAGTGCTTTGTGATCACCTAGAGGAGTGGAATAGGGAGGGTGAAAGGGAGAAGCAAGAGGGAGGAGATATGGGGATATATGTATATGTATAGCTTATTCATGTTGTTATAAAGCAGAAACTAACACACCATTGTAAAGCAATTATACTCCAATAAAGATGTTAAAAAAATAAAAACTTAATAGATTAAAAAAAAAACAGTCCATTATACCTCTCTTCTAGACCAAGCTATTTCTTTTTCTTCTAAAAGCTTCTAAATAAGGATAAATGTGAATTAAATATTTATTTTGGGGGGGGTCCTTTAACATTTTCAAGATTCTACTGCAATAAAAATAAAAATGTAAGTGAAGGTATGAATATTCATACCACAGTCCCCTCTCCTGCTATCCCAATTCAACAGAGTTTAAAGTGCTCACTTGCTTTCTTACATGCAAAAAAGTGTGATTATACTACTCACATCTTCAAATGACACTTTGGCTTTTCAGTCTCTCCAGGATCTGGTTCAAAAATGGCCTTCCTTTTTTTTTGTAGCCTTCTGTGGCTCCTTTCCAGTTTTTATCACAGACTTTGTTTTTCTCTGCTTCCTCTTCTCAGCTCAGCACAGTTTCCTCTGTCATGTTCTATAAACCTGCCACTGTTGATGAGTCTTTTTATGTGCCATCTGAATCGGTCGGCCCTGTCTCATTACCTCTTGAGTTCTATTTTGAATTTCAGTGGCAAACAATTTTTTCTTTACCTGCTACTTTCTCTTCCCTTATAACGGATTTCTTAATTTGGTCACTGAATTAACTCTTTAAACACAGTGCAAAATTGAATGTCATCACTTTGCCAACATCAAATTTTGTCTACTTTGTTTAGAGTTGCATCACCAATGCCAAGAATAGTACTTGGCACCTGACAAATACTAAGTAAATATTTGTTGAAAAAATTAAATACCTTGGCAGGTACTCTATGACAGGTTGCTTGGGTTGATTTAGATTACTTTTGTTCTTCATATGCCACAGATAAATATCTAAAATGTCATTGAGTACCTAGAAGTGGATAACACTTAATAAAATTTTATTTTAATATACACATTGTGGCCTGATCCAATTATAGGCATTCTTCCTTAGCAGGTTCTTTTTTGTTGTTGTTCAGAAATGTAACAAGAGAGGAGTTTTGTTATGTTCATTAACCAATTACGAGACTACTCCCTTTGCATATTATTCCTAGTCTTTGGTCTATAATCTAGTCTTTAATCAATACAACAAATACAGTTACTTCATTTAAATGTAAACAGCAGTGATAAATTCACCCTGTAAATCAAATTGCTGGTGTTTACAAATGTAGTAGCAAGTACTAGACAAGAAGGGCTCATGGTCCAGGGAAAAGGATGCTAATAGAGAAAGTGCAGAGAAAATTTCTGGGTACTGTCCCTAATTTAAGATTTGGGGTAAAGGGGGATTTTAGTGAGTGCCTGGTTGGCAACAGGAGGGATTTGACGGTATGAGAAAGGTTAGATGGTGGACTTCAGAGTTCAGGAAGAAACCAGGGTAAGCGTAATAGGAGATGAAGTGAGATATGGAAAAAGCATCAGGATCTTGGGAGAGGGTGGGGAAAGAACTTGGGAGAAGCAAGAATAAAAGGAAATTGAAGGTGGGAAATACCAAGGACCAGGGCTTAGATGGTAGTCAGTGGACTAAAGATAGGGCCCCTGCGCGCTAATGCTAAAAGTAGAAAGAGAAAGCAAAGAAAGCAGGCCTTTGAAGGGGAAGAGGAATGCTCAAAGGGGGAAACCAACAGGGGTGCGGTCCCCTCCTCCAAAGGGCATAAAAAAGAGGGAGGGCAGTCCTCCCTCAAAAGGCAGAACAAAGACGGAATCCTGAGCCAAAGGGTGCAGTAGAATGTGGGTGGGTGGATGAGCAACAGGAGGGAAGTAGAGGTCCAAGGTGTTCGAATGAGTCAGAGGCTGAAGGAGGGTGATGCAGTCAGGAGTTTTTGGAGGTTTTCACAGACAGCACTGGGATTTGGAGTTCCGGTTGTAAAAATATGTTTCGGACTCTCAGGGTATTTTTGCATGAGTTTGGTAGAGTCCAGTCAGGTTGGCTGGGGGTAGGTGGTGGTCAGTCAATGTTGGAAGGAAAATTCAAGGAGGGCTGGGAATTCACTTCAACCAGTTTAGGGTGATTTCAGCCAAAGTTGGAGGGATTTAGGTCAAGAGTATGTGGGGGGTGCATTTCAGCCCGGGTGGGTTGGTTTGCCTGCTTTGGGCATGAACTTAAGTGGGCGCTGAAGGGTATGTCAGGCAGCGTGGCTGGAGGATTTCCTTCAGGACCGCGGTGCAAGTCAGGCCAGGTTTGGGGTGGGTTACAGTAGCCGCCGAGCGCACTGCGTTTAGGCTGGGGTGCGTTCCGAGCCGCGCCGGGGCGAGCAAGTCCGGGAGCTGGAGTCCGGCGGGGACTCCGGCGAGGTTCAGGGGGAACCGCCGTCAGCGCCGGGCAGGATCGCCAGCTCGGGGACTTCGGGGACGTTCCGCGCAGCGCATTGCACTTTGCTCCCGCCCCTCCCGCGGGAACCTGTTGCTGGAGGAATGGGCGGGCGGCGGCGGCGACGGCGGAGAACCCTCCCTCGCCTCCGCTCGGGCCTTACGGCGTCCCTTTCACCCTAGAGACGCTCCGCGGCGCAGCCCCTCCCTTACCGCCTCTATTAAAAAAAGAAAGAAAGAAAGAAAAATCACCCCCTAGCCCTCACCCGTGACCGGCGGGCCTCGCGGCCTCTCGTGCGGCTTCCGGGAGCGGAGGCGCGGCCCCGCGGGCCGGAGGAGGCGGAGGCGGAGGAGGAGGCCAACATGGCGGCGCGCAGGGCTGGGCCGGGCCGCCGCAGCGCCTGAGCCCTCCACCGCTGTCGCTCGGCTCGGGGCGCCCACCCCCGCGCCCACCCTGGCCCGGCGGCCGCGGAGCGCGCAGAGCAGAAGTGCAGGGGCCCGCCCGAGCGCGGGGACGGCGCGGAGGCAGCGCCGTGCGGCCCGCCAGGCCCCGGACCCGCAGCTTCGCAGCCCGCCGGCTGGCGCAGCCCGGAGGCCCGAGCCATGGAATCGGAGGAGGAGCAGCACATGACCACGCTGCTGTGCATGGGCTTCTCGGACCCTGCCACCATCCGCAAGGCCCTGCGCCTGGCCAAGAACGACATCAACGAGGCCGTGGCGCTGCTCACCAACGAGCGGCCGGGCCTCGACTACGGCGGCTACGAGCCCATGGACAGCGGCGGTGGCCCCAGCCCCGGGCCCGGCGGGGGCTTGCGGGGCGACGGCGGCGGTGACGGCGGTGGTGGAGGCCCTTCCCGCGGCGGCAGCACCGGAGGCGGCGGCGGCGGCGGCTTCGACCCCCCGCCCGCCTACCACGAGGTGGTGGACGCCGAGGTGAGGAGGGGCGACCCATGACCCCCGCGGGACAGGCCATTGGGCTGGAGTTCCCTGGGGAGGGGACACACCCCACTGGGCTTGGAGTGCGGAGGGCTTGTGAGGCGGGGGAGGCACGGAGAGAGGGGGAATGGAACACCGGGCTCGTCGGGATGGAGGTCACCGGACTGGGGTCAAGTGGGGAGAAGGGCCTATGGGGAGGGGCTGAATGGGAATAAGGGCTGCAGGGCAGGGCTGCGCGGCAGCGTGAGTAGGGGGTCTCTGGGCTTTGAGCTGAGCTCACTAACGGGGCAGGCCCGGGTCGGGGATGGGGAGAAGGGCCCAAGGCTGGCATCCGAGGTGGGGAGAGCCAGACACATTGACCTGGAGTGTGTGATGGGGAGGACGCTTGTATCAGGGGGTGAGAAATGGGGTCCTAGGAGATTAGGCGAGGGCCCGAGATTTCGCGGCCCAGGGTTTCAGTGAAGGAGTGGGGAGGCACCGGGTTCAGAGTCAGAGAAAAAGTGGGATGGGCCAGTCAGAGTAGCGGCTTTGCTAGGGTCAGGAATGAGGTTAGGAATGGGGTTTGGGTTTTAGCCAAGGACCAGAAAGAGAGGAGATTGGTCAGGGTCTAAAATGAAGAGGGACTGGGCAGAGGCCAGGAATGACAAGAATTGATAGGAAGTGGGGAGGGGGCTCAGCTGCAATAAAGTGTGTGTGGGGGGGCGTCGTTGATAAGGTTAGATATTAAAGCCACGGGGATTAGACTGAGAGAGGTTAGAGATAAGAGGCCAGGGCAGGAGTCAAAGCTGAGGAGGGGCTAGGCAATGATGGGATTGGAGTTGGAGGATGAAGCTGGGACCAAGTCTGGGTAAGCAGAGTACTGGTCGTCTATTAAGTCAGAAATGAGGGAAAGCTAGACTGGAGAAAGGGATTGGAGCAGTACCGAGGGTGCTGTGTAGAGGTTCAGGGACAGGGACAGGGCGGGAGATAAGGGGACTGGAGAAGTCTGTTGAGGAGAAAGAGGGCCGTCTAGGCGAATGGCTTTGGTCAGAAATCTCAAATCTGGGTGGAGACGATTCCTTTTTGTTTTATTTAGGGATGTGAGCAAAGAACATGGGGGGAGAAAACAGACTTTACCTGATTTTTTAAAAAGCATCAACCAGAAGCAACAGTGCTTGTGAATAATTACTTTGCAGAAAAATGGCAGCTCATGGTAGGAGTTTTGGTCAGATTCACTGCTTAGTACATTTCAAGGGTCCAGTAGAGCGAGTTGGCCTACTCTAGTGGTTTGGATTTTTTAGTAGAGATGTGAATTTGGAAAATTCTTAATGAAGCTAAGCCTCCTGATATAATTTTTTCCTAAATAATGTTCTGTCCTTTTAGTTATATTCTTTAGCAGCAGTTCCTTGGGCTGAAGTATTTTGGGAAAGAAGGTGGCACTTCAAAAAGCCAGATTTCTTCACAAGATCTCTTTGGTTTCCAGACTTCCACACACTTGGTTGATTGCCCTCTGTTACCTAGTAACTCAGCTAGATCATTGACTAGTATATGGCAGTAAAGGTTGTAATTAGTCCTAGTTTGGGAAAAAATCCCCATATATTTAAATAACTGTACCTAAGTCACTTTAAGAAATGAGCTTCTCTTTGCAAGTCCCCATCACTCCTCTCCTTGTTCCTTCTAGTTTTTTTGTTTTTGTTTTTTTTAATAAATTTGTTTATTTATTTGTGGCTGCATTTGGTCTTCATTGCTGCGTGCCGGCCTTCTCTAGTTGCGGCGAGCGGGGGCTACTCTTTGTTGCCGTGCGTGGGCTTCTCATTGCGGTGGTTTCTCTTGTTGCAGAGCACGGGCTCAAGGCATGCGGGCTTCAGTAGTTGTGGCACACGTGCTCAGTAGTTGGGGCTCACGGGCTCTAGAGCGCAGGCTCAGTAGTTGCGGTACACGGGCTTAGTTGTTCCCCAGCATGTGGGATCTTCCCGGACCAGGGCTCTAACCCATGTCCCCTGAATTGGCAGGAGGATTCTTAACCACTGCACCACCAGGGAAGCCCCCTTCCTTCTAGTTTTGACCCAGTTTTGAAATCAAGAAGAAAGTCATTGCTTATTCTGAAGATGCTTGTATGGCCCCAAAAGTTCAGTGTATCCTCATTTTGTGAAAAATTTTACTCTTTTTTTCTTTTGTCACACCTTTTAATTTCCTAGAATTGCAAAATCAAAATAAATTATAATGCTTGGTGGTACTTTAACATTAGTTGTACTGCCTGTACATTTAAATACTAAGAATTGGGACTGGCTTCTTTGCACATGAATGACAGGCTGAGGAGTTTGCTTTAATGTAAAATCCAGAGAATCTATGACTTTCTGAAGAATCGTGTCAGGTTTTCATTTCCTCTTGACCTGTGGATTTGGCTGCACCATTTAATTTTGAGAGTTCACTAGGGGCTGGTTACTGAGGCTGCTTTACCCAGAAGAGTATTGGCAAGGATACAGGGAGACACTTTCCTGGCACACAGGAGCCTGGTGAGAATGTTTAACCCCGTTTTTACCTCTGTAGTTTTACAAATCTTCTTGCATGCCACCTGTGCACCTTGCTGCAGACAGTGGGAACCTGAGGCATTTGATCTTGGGAAATAGGGAGAAGTGCTAAACATTGTTGAGCATCTACAGTGTGTCAGGCACTATGTTAGGTGCTTTATACATTTTATTTAATCCCCAGTGAGATGGTTAATAAGATCACCATTTTAGAGCTGTGCTTGGCTAGTGGCAAAGTCTGGATTTGAACCTGTTCTCTCTGACTTCAGACGGTGTGCTTTTCATTCTGCTCAACTCATGGGTTTAGGATTGAATTCATTTTAAGATAAGGAAAAATAAAGAGGGAAAGAGACCAATTTGGAGGCTCCTGTACAAATCTAGGAATGATGTGGCTGGCAATTGCTGAATCCAGGCATTAGGAATAGGATAATGGGTAGAATGAAAGGAGAATCATAGATTTTTAAAGCAGAAGACTTTAGAAATTTATGATTAGTTTGGCTCCCTTGTTTCACAAGTGCAACCTTGCAGGCCCCAAAGGGGACGTGACATCTCCCCATAGAGCTAGTTAATGGAAGAGATGGGACTAGACCCCCGGCCCATGCACTGCACGTGCGGTGTACTTTCTCCCTACCAGCGGCCTGCCTTTCAAATGAAAAGGAGACAGGACACAGTAATGGGTTGAAGCAAAGGGAAGTATAATAAACAGTGCGAAGATTGCCAGCTCTTGTGTAATCTACTTGTTTTATTTCTAAAAAATTAGAACCTTGTTTGAAAATATATAAATTTCTATTTGCCCCATAGGAAATTTTAGTTTCATTGTCCTCTTAAAAATGTTTGGGAATATACAGATTAAAGTCTAATTGTTAAAAAAGAAAAAATGATTACATTTATTTTATATTTGTCATTTGGGGACAGGGATGATCCTCTTATTTGGTAAACATTTGATGCCTTCCAGGTCCTGGGGCTGGGAATAGAGTGCTGAACAGAAAGTGAAGGTTACATTCTGGAGGATCTTAGTGCAAGCCACTCATTTTGCAAGAAATGACTTCCCACGGTCATGTAGTTAGGTAGATCAGTTTAGTAATTTGGGCCCATGCTATAATTAGTATTTGGTTGAAAAATTAAAATTTGGAAAGTAAAAGACGTTAACTTCTGGTTCAGTAGCAGCAAGGAGAATGCAGATAAAAAAGACCCAGATATCTAGCGGAACACATAAAACTGCACAGAAAGCCACTTTTTAAATATCCTCCAGTGAAGTAAAGGTATCGCTTTGCAGAAAGTTGTGTTTGGTTGTTATTAGTATTGTTGGATGTAGATGTATATGTAATTCTTGGTCTCTGGGTCTGGACGGGACTTTGAAAAGTTATCCAGTTTTGATTTTGAATAGCATTACTTCAAACTCTTTCCACGGCAGGTAGGAGTCTGTTCTATTATTAGAGAGTGATATCTCACAGCTGCTCTAACTATCCAGATGTTTAACACCCCCACTGTCAGAATTCTTCAGTGTTTCTTAGATGGCTGTCAACCCCCCTGGCCACTACTCAGGGCATGCCCCCTGGTTCTGCCCTCCACAGAGCTGGGAGAGAGTTGGTCCTTTAAGAATTGTGATCCTGTCCGGAGAGTTAGTAGAATTTAGAACGAGGAACCATTGTAGGCACCTTTTAAAATTTCCTTTTAAAATTTAACAGTTGTGAAATATACCTTATTTGTTATTAAGTCTCCTTCTTTTGTTTTTAGAAAATACAAAAATGGAATTTTAAAAAAATACATTTATTTATTTATTTATGGCTGTGTTGGGTCTTCATTGCTACGCGCAGGCTTTTTCTGGTTGTGGCGAGTGGGACTACTCTTCGTTGTGGTGCATGGGCTTCTCATTGTGGTGGCTTCTCTTGTTGCAGAGCACGGGCTTCAGTAGTTGTGGCTCGTGGGCTCTAGAGCACAGGCTCAGTAGTTGTGGCATATGTGCTTATCCGCTCCATGGCATGTGGGATCTTCCCAGACCAGGGATCGAACCCATGTCCCTTGCATTGGCAGGCAGATTCTTAATCGCTGCGCCACCAAGGAAGTCCCTAAAATGGAATTTTTTTGCAAGGAGATTTTAATTAACAGCTAGAAATACCTTCCTCAGTGTCTAGTTCTGTGATAATTAATATTCCTAGAAGTGACATTTAATGCTGTCCTCTCACCAATATTGTGAACTGCTTGTTTTGTTCCTGTTGTATTGTGGATAGTCTTTCTGGAAGTATTTTTTCAGGCGTGTTTGCAAGATTTCATTGCTACTTTGTTAAGAGCCCCAAAGTTGGTCCTGCTACAGTATATATAAATCACATTACTTTGTAACTCCTTAACTCATTTCTGCCTCCTTTTTTCCTTTTGGTATTAAGCGGGTAGTTATACATGAATTAAAGTTATAATACATTATATATACAATATATAATATGTTATATGATATATTAAGGTTTATATTAAAATTCATACCCCTTTTTCCCTAAAATACACAATCCTAGCTCATTTGATATAGAGTAAATATCAAATAAGTAAATTTTAGTTATTATTTGTGATTTGAATACATGACTCATGGTTTCTGATTTATTGTGATTTGTTAAATTAGAAAAAGTGGAATCTATTTAAAATTTTTAGAGTTAAAAAATAATTCCAAAAATCAGTTGAAAGTAAATGAAAAATAGGGAATCTGAAAGATTGATTTTGAAATAAGAATTTCTTTATAATCTAGTATCTATGTATCTCCTTTGCGAATGAAGCTTATGAGTTCATCTGACAGTTGGTTCTCACCTTGTAATTACCTGGCCATTTGCTATTAGAATGAATGTAATTTGGCATGAAGGAAGTACCTCTTGTGTGTCAGTGAGTGTGTATTCTAGTGAAATCATAGTAGGTGGTGACAGCTTTATACAACATAATAATGCTGTTAGCTTAAAATTTGAAACCAATTACAATATTAGGAAAGTAAATGTTGTAATGTTTTAACAATTTGAGGAAAGAGTTTCAACTGTAATACGACCCAAATAGCAGACATCAGTGTACTACACATCTTTGTACTTACTGCTCAAATATCATATAATATTGATTTTATTTGAATTTAAGTGCAAACATGAAAAATTTTTACTTTTAATAGAACTATTATATTTAGAAAGATTTAGTTCACTAATACTTTTCATGTCTGGAGTTCAGTTTTCCAGGAAATTTTTCTTATTTGGAACACCAGAGAGAAGTAAGAAGTAAAATACGTAAGATTAAACCATTTCAAAACACCCCCATACATTGAATGCACTCAAGATCATGCACTTCATTCGTTTGTGTTTTAGCTTGTTTGTTAAAAAACATAGTTTAAGTAAGTTTTAGTATTAGGTTTCCTATCACATTAGAAGTGTTTTGTAGTGGTCCAAACGAGAGGTGATGAGCTGTTGGAGGCAAATGCATTTGACAGTAGTGAGAAGTGACAGTAGCCCAGGGGTAAAGGAGGGGAAGGAAAACTTTAAAAACAAAGCAGGCTCACCCGTCTGTATAGGGCGATATGAAACAGCTTTATGTGCTACATGCCCCTGAGAGGTTGTTTTTACTGACGCCACACTCAAGAAAAGGTTACAGTATGTTCTGTTTAAGAAAGGTCAGGAATGTGTAACGCACTTTACCAAGGTTTTCATTTAAAAAAAAAAAATGGAAGAAGAAGAAAGTTGGACACATTAAAGAAATAAGCTTTCGGGTACCTGGAAAATTCCGATACGAGGGACATTTCAGCCTGAGACTTCTACATTGTGGAGGCATTGCTATGTAGGTTGTGCTTCATTTTCAAGAGTAGATGTTTTTTTCTCGCCTTCCTTCTAGGGAGTTTTAGTTTCTTTTTTAAGTTTGTGTTTCTCATTCTCATTGTTACCATAGGAATTTTTATCATTCAGTATTGAAATATTTTTCAGTCACAGTTGAGTTGTAAAAATGTTTTGTTAAGCTCATTTTAGTAGTAGGTGACAGTAGATTTGGTTTATTTTTATTTGTTCTGAAGAAAAGAATTAACACAATTAAGTTGATATTTCATTCTGATCATCTTTCCAGAAATTGAAATGCTTTAGCCATGAAGCAGAGGTGTGTGGAATCTTTTTCTAGAGCTCAGCTGAAGATTTTATTTTTCTTCTTAGAAATAAGTAATACCCTAGGTGCCCACCAAAGTCTTTTCACCTCTTCAGTTCTAGCACACAGTTCTCTTTCCTGTAGTGTCTTAGTCAGTTATGTGCATTGTAAAATTCAATTGACAGCATTTGATTTGCTTTCACTTAGGTTTAAGATGTTTATGTTAGAAATATTTTAATAAAAAAAGTAAATATGATACATTCTTTATCAGTAGGCTTCCAAAATGGTTTCTGAAATTAAAATCTTTTCCAGAGAGATTTGTTGGTCAGACATTCTGTTGCCAAGGCTTTTCAACTTCTGCTTGTGTTCTTTTAGAATCTAGCTTCTCATAAACAGGTCAGCATTTTTTGGCTTTTTTTCCCTCTTTCCATTTCTCTTATATTGGCAATTTTTGTTGAAAATTGAATTGCTTTGTGAAACTTATAGTTAGAAGCCTACAGTGTAGCTTTTTTTTTTTTTTTTTTTTTTTTTTTTTTTTTTTTTTTTTTTGCGGTACGCGGGCCTCTCACTGTTGTAGCCTCTCCCGTTGCGGAGCACAGGCTCCGGACGCGCAGGCTCAGCGGCCATGGCTCACGGGCTCAGCCGCTCCGCGGCATGTGGGATCTTCCCGGACCGGGGCATGAACCCGTGTCCCCTGCATCGGCAGGCGGACTCTCAACCACTACGCCACCAGGGAAGCCCTAGTGTAGCATTTTGGTAGCAATTTAAAATAAATTTCAGATCCTAAAAAATATGAAGTTATTCCCTACTGCCCATGGCAACACCATCTGTCAATTATTTAATTTATTCTAGACTCCTTACTCTCTCTTCTTATCAAATAGCCTGTTAATTTTAATTCTAACCCTAAATATCTCTCCTGCCCCTTTTGTCTATTTCCTCTGTTACTGCTTTGGTTTTGTTCATGTGCCTTTCTTACTGTTTCTCTTTGCCACTCACTGGTGCCAGAATGATCTTTGTAAAATGCACATTTTAGTTATGGGATAACCTCGCTTAAAAATGTTTGGTGGTTCCTTATTTCCTGTAGGTAAGTTCTAAACTCCTTTCTTTCAAGGTCTCCATACTTATCCATCCCGTCTTACCTTCTGCGTTCCAGTACCATGCTCTCCCTTGCAGTTCAGGGGCCATCTGTTCCCTCACTCTCACCCCCGAACCCCAATATCCATCTACCTGGCTAACATGGATTCATTCTTCAAGATTACCTCAAATGGCATTCCTCCTCAAGGCACACTTGTCTCACACGGCCACATTCTCCCACTGCATTCTGTATGTACACCAAGTAAAGCAGTGATCATGTTTTAGTTAATAAAGAGATGTGTTTACATATATGTATCTGTTTCCATTGGACTTGAGGAGCAGGATTATTTCTTTCTATCTCTGTGTCCTAGGACCCCTGGTTCACAGAGTTTGATTGGATAGATAACTAAATGAATGGATGGAAAGAACACCTTAAGTGAAATAAAAAGTCAAATGGTATTTGCAAGAGTATTGAACCAGGAACTTGGGAGACTGTACATTTCTCTTCAGGGTTCTGTTGATTGCCAACTACAGTATTGGGCAAGTCAGTTTGCCTTTCTGAGCCTCAGTTTTCTCACCTATGAAATGGGCATCTTGCACTAGATCTATGGTTAAATTTTTTCATTCTTTCACCTCTTTGAGAAATTTAAAGCTTATGAGCCCTTTCAGAAAACAGCACATGTAAATATACACACTTGGTTTTTTAAATAAACTGGTGCTAAAACACTAATGCTATTATTTTTGGGTGATAGGACAAAATTACTGTTTCAGATTGTCCTATTTGTTTCATTTATCAATATAATAATGATTAATGATGTTACTATTAATCCAAGTGAGTTTATTTTGAAGTAAAGCTATTGAGACACTGCTCGGTTTTTACCCCTCCTTTCTTACCCCGGTGTAAAAAAAAACGTGTGTGTAGAAAGTAGGAAAAGGAAAGAAACAGCAGTATGGGAACCGTTTGTGCCGTGCTGAACAAATACTTGTTATTCTCTTTCTTTTGTATTTATTTACTTGTTGAATGTTTAATATTAGTAGGTTAATGATTCTCTCAACTAGTATCTCTTTTAAGAATGATGCTATTTATTTCAACTAAATGTCATTACTTTTTGTTCTAAAATCATGAATATGTATTTTTTTCCCAGAAAAGAGAAATTGCCCTAGGAATGGGTCTTTTTTAGGCTGAAAATCTCTTATGATTGTTGATAATACCCTCCAAAAAGGATGTTTTAAAGCTGGAGGAATGTTGTTGATTTTAGAAAGACTTAACGATGGTGGCAGTAACAGTAACTCTAAATGAAAAGCCTGTCTGGTATTAATAACGTTAGGAATCCTTAGTTTATTATCAATATTTTGTGTGTGTGTGTGTGTGTGTTTAGTTTTATGTTGGAGTGGACTGTCTTTACTAAAATACTGTAATACTTTTAAAATGTTAGTAATTTTCATTTTGTAAGATTTCCTTCTCATGATGTCTGCTTCATTTGAAATGTTTTGGTGAGTTACAGTAGCAACAGATCATTCTGTATTTCACAAGTTTATATATCATATTTGTTTTTGAGAAAATATCAGTTGTCTATTAAGCAATCAGTATTCTCGGTGTTGAAGTTACACCAGGCAAAAAATGTTTGTGTAATATATAAAATTTGTACCATAAAAAACAATTGGTTCATGATATGTGTAAATATATACTGACATATGTAGAGAATAACAAGCGAGTCCTGTTTGCTTTTTATTACTTTGAGGTTTTTATGCTTGCAGTATAAAACAGGTCTGTGGTAAAAGAATTCCAAGCATTTGTTAAGGAGGATCAAAGAGCAGAATCAGTGCTGAGTTACCTTGGATTCACCCAGTTCACAGTGGTTATAATACAGGAGAGAAATATCAAGAATACCTTAAACTTCATAAAATAAAAATCATCTGTAGAACTGAGAATATTTCCTATCTTCTCCTCTCCCTATTCCAATAAACAATACTAAAAGTTGTAAATTTAAGGATTAAAATTGAAGCTTTGTTTCAAAGCTGGAAGGGACCATTGGGATCTTGTGGTGTTAAATCTCGTCAGTTTAGGGATGAGGACCTCGACTCTTGCATCATTAGCAAAGTCAGGAAGGGGTCTAGCCTTCTCCTTCTCAAGAAGTGTTTTGTATAGTTTACCACACTGTCTTTCTGACATGAGGAAGTCTTTTACTGTAGATCATCTTTAGCATATCCTTCCTCATAAACTTGCTGTATCTTAATCATCACCATTTCCTTTGTTAGACACTAGTTTCAGTTAGGGGGGTAAAGGTGACATTGGATTCATTTTTTTCCCCCTTGAAGGTGTTTATCTTGTTTACCTTGCTTTCTCATTCAGCACTTTCTAATGTCAGCAGCTGTTGACAAGTTTATAGAAGGTGGTGAGGGTTGAGGAGGAGAAGGTTGAACAAATGCTGTCATTTGTGAAGGTGCTGTGTCCGTCTGTCTGCTTAGCATCCTTGTAAACCTGACAAGGATTAGTGACCCCCTGCCTGAGTCTATCCATGGTTGCACATGGGTACTGGGTATTTAAAAATAAGCTTAATAGTCAGTATATAAATCTTTTGAAATAATATATGCCTAATTTATATATCTTTACTTTCTTAAAACTGCCTTTTTGTTCTCTACATATCAATTGTAGGTTTGAAATCAAACATTTTGAATGATACCTTGGAAAGGTATTAATACTCTAAAAACATGACTCTTGCCTTAATTGTATACTTTAATGAATACAGAAATAAAACAGCATGTGTTGATTAACTCTTAGAAGATACATTAAAAAAAAAAATCAGGGCTTCCCTGGTGGCGCAGTGGTTGAGAGTCCGCCTGCCGATGCAGGGGACACGGGTTCGTGCCCCGGTCTGGGAAGATCCCACATGCCTCGGAGCGGCTGGGCCCGTGAGCCATGGCCGCTGAGCCTGCGCGTCCAGAGCCTGTGCTCCTCAACGGGAGAGGCCACAACAGTGAGAGGCCCGTGTACCACAAAAAAAAAAAAAAAAAAAAAAAATCAGCCTTAAAATATGCCAGGTCCTTTTATGACTCCTAGCCTATTATGCACATGCTTTTTTTCCTACCTGGCCTGTCCTCCTTATCCCTCTTTCCCCTTCTCTTACTATATTGGACCAGGAGAGTTAGTCCATAGCACTGTGTGACATCAGTTTGATCCTTATACTTGATCCTTTCTCCACAAAGTAGGTTTAACACAACCTCGTGGTTGGCAGAGTTAGGTATTGGACATCCTCCTTATTTCAGTCTAGTGAGTCCCAGGAGATTCCAAATACTAACATACCACATGTACTGTTAATCAGGTTTGCTACTGGTTTTCTATTAGAGCTTGATGCCCACTATTCCACTTCCTCCTATTCACTCTTCCCCTTTACCCAGTTAAAAGTCCCTTCTTGAGTTTGAATAGAAACCCTTACATGCAATGCTCTGTCATAGCATTTACCCCATTATATTGGAATTATTCATGTATTTGTCACCCAGACTGAATTGTAAGGCTTTTGAGGTCAGGGTCTGATCTTCTGTATTTTTCATAAAGTCCAGGGGAACACTTGACATAGGAGGTGCTAAATAAAAGTATCTGATCTGGAAAATATTTAGTTTTCATCAATATTTTGGAACACATTTTCCCCCATTCACGTGTATTGAGTAGTTTCTTAAAGTGAATCTTGCCTAAAATAACCTACACCATAGCTTGAAGGTAACAAGTATTTTGATACTCCTATAGCAGTTTTCTGTCATGGTATTTACCTTGTTTTACAGTTTGAAGGAAGGAACTTTTTTTGAACTGTTGCCAATGTCTTTCTGATGGACACCATTTTGGACATAACACATTAAATGTCAACTTCTGTATTCAGTACCACTCCCTCCGTTTTGTAAGTTTTTTTCTGTAGCTCATAGAAAAATATTGCACACAGGAAAGAGCATAATGCATGATAAAAGAAACAAAACTTTTTTTAGCCTTTGGTAGGACAGTTTAACAGTCTGTTTTTATGTAGCTTTGTTACATGTCTTAGTTGAGCTCAACTTCATTAAGGAGAAGATATTTGCAGAGATTGTCATTTCTGGAGAAGAAAGAAATACGCTACAGAATAATTAAAATAGTAAACTGATTTTTAGTGTTGTTTCTGTTTCAGATTGTCCTATTTGTTTCATTTATCAATATAATAATGATTAATGATGTTACTATTAATCCAAGTGAGTTTATTTTGAAGTAAAGCTATTGAGACACTGCTCGGTTTTTACCCCTCCTTTCTTACCCCGGTGTAAAAAAAAACGTGTGTGTAGAAAGTAGGAAAAGGAAAGAAACAGCAGTATGGGAACCGTTTGTGCCGTGCTGAACAAATACTTGTTGAATGCCTTTGATTCTGGTCTGGCCTCTGATTGCTAAAACACATCCCTGCTTCTTAGGAGCTCATAGCCCATTTCAGTGATCCTGAAGAGTGGGTAGGGATGACCAGCAGCAGATCACGTTGCTTTTTCAGGATAGCTTGTCCCCTGCAGGGTCCCTAAATATCCCAGGAGCTTCTGACAGAGTAGGGAGTAATATGAATCTCCTAAGGACAAAGACATTGTCCTACAGAACCACAACAGCATTATCTCAACCAAAGGAATTTAACAACGATACATTAATATTCTCTATTATTTAGTCCATATTTAGATTTCCCCACTTGTACCAAAAATATCCTTTATAGACATTTTAAAAAACAATCCAGGGGCTTCCCTGGTGGTGCAGTGGTTGAGAGTCCGCCTGCCGTTGCAGGGGACACGGGTTCATGCCCCGGTCCGGGAAGATCCCACATGCCGCGGAGCAGCTGGGCCCGTGAGCCATGGCCGCTGAGCCTGCGCGTCCGGAGCCTGTGCTCCTCAACGGGAGAGGCCACAGCAGTGAGAGGCCCGCGTACCGCAAAAACAAACAAACAAAAAAAAACAATCCAGGATTGAATCAAAAATTATCACCTCACACCTGTCAGAATGACTATCATCAAAAAGAATACAAATAAAAAACGCTGGCGAGGATGTGGAGAAAAGGGAACCCTCGTACACTGTTGGTGGGAATGTAAATTGGTGCAGCCACTGTGGAAAATAGTATGGAGGTTTCTCAAAAAACTAAAAATAGAACTACCATATGACCCAACAATTCCACTGCTGGGTATATATCTGAAAAAAACAAAACACTAATTTGGAAAGATACATGCATCCCAGTGTTCATAGCAGCATTACTTACAATTGCCAAGGTATGGAAGCAACCTAAGTGTCCATCAACACATGAATGGATAAAGAAGATGTGGTATATATATACACAAAGGAATACTACTTAGCCATAAAAAAAGAACAAAATTTTGCCAATTGCGGCAACATGGATAGACTTGGAGGGCATTATGCTAAGTGAAATAAGTCAGACGGAGAAAGACAAATACTGTATGATATCACTTATATGTGGAATCCAAAAAAATGCAACAAACTAGTGAATATAACAAAAAAGAAGTAGACTCACAGAAAAAATAGAGAACAAACTAGTGGTTACCAGTGAGGAGAGGAGACAGGGGAGGGGCAGTATAGGGGTAGGGAATTAAGAGGTACAAACTATTAGGTATAAAATAAGCTACAAGGATAATATTGTACAACATGGGGAATATAGCAGATACTTTATAATAACTATAAATGGAATATAACCTTTTAAAAATCATGTAGGGACTTCCCTGGTGGCACAGTGGTTAGGAATCCACCTGCTAATGCAGGGGACATGGGTTCGAGCCCTGGTCCGGGAAGATCCCACATGCCGCAGAGCAACTAAGCCCGTGCGCCACAACTACTGAGCCTGTGCTCTAGAGCCCACGAGCCCCAACTACTGAGCCCGAGTGCCGCAACTACTGAAGCCTGCACGCCCTAGAGCCCGTGCTCTGCAACAAGAGAAGCCACCGCAATGAGAAGTCCGCTCACCACAACGAAGAGTAGCCCCCGCTCACCACAACTAGAGAAAGCCCGTGGGCAGCAATGAAGACCCAACGCAGCCAAAAAAAAAATAATAATAATAATAATAATGTAATAAAGCACTAGGCCATATATTAAGCACTTCAAATGCATCATTGTGTTGAAAAAAATGCAGGATTGAATCAAAAATTACACATTGCATTTGGTTATCATATCCCTTTAATGTAGATTCTAGAATAGTCTTTACATCTCTTTAGTCTTTTGATACTGACATTTTTGAAAGTAACCCAGTTCTCATATTGTATTTTTAAAAGATTTTATAATTGAATCATTTTAAATGCACAGGAAAGTTTTATCATTGTCTATTAAGGTAATAAGGAAAACTGAACAAAAATATTAACTTCTTTCATGACATAATTTGCTCCTCTTTAATAAGACTACACTTTCAATCATCTTTATTCTGATCTTATATAGAATTTTAGCATTTTTAGAGCCAAAGAGGGGTCTTAAATCTATAGGTAAACGTTTTCATTTTATAGATGAAACTAAAATATGAAGTTATCAAGTCTTATCTAAAACAGTGGTTCCCAGCCAGGGGCGATTTTGCCCCTGGAGACATTTGGTAATGTCTGGAGACCTTTTTGGTTGTCCCAACTAGAGGGGTACTACTGGCACATAGTGGGTAGAGGCCAGCGATGCTGCCAAACATTTCACAATGCACAGAACAGCCCCCCTCAACAAAGAATTATCCAGCCAAAAATGTCAGTAGTGCCGACGATAAGAAACCCTGGTCTAAAATCATACAGCTAGTGGTGGGCTTAAATCCATGTGTCTTGACCCTCAGTTCTGTGTTCTTTCCACACACAAAACATACAATGCCTTACTTTCTCTCCCTTTCATTCTCCCTGCCTTCATCCTCTGTTTCTTCACTTTGAACCTTTTTTGTTAAGCCTAATGAATTTCTTGATGCCTGTAAGGATTAAGATGAATTAGATCATATTGCTAGAAGAAGATGGAGTATCTTTCTAAAAGAGACATATAAAAGTGTTTTCAGTGGAGTTTTGTTCCTAGAAGTAAAAATGTGTGCAAAATAACCTTTTAAAAGCAGTTTGGATAACCGTAACAGCTCTTTACTTTGTTTATATGATGTTTGAGTTTACAGAGCATTTTCACATACATTATCTTATTTAGTACTCACAAAACCCCTTTGTAGTTATAAGCAAACAAATGGCAGTGTCCTTTTCAAAAGTGATGAAATGAAGGGTCAAGGAAAATAATATATCCCATCTGACTGTGGTCAGGTAGGCATTAGTTAAAATTACATGGAGCAAGATTTCAGTTGAACTTGTATCTGTGCTAAAAAGGAACAGGCAGTCTCAAAATGTCATAGGCTCCTGGTTACTAGACCTGTTTAGGCAGAAGCTCTGGGATATTTCCGGGGATGTGGAAGGGATTTAGGTATCAGCAAAGGTTTAGACACTGGCGGTAGAGTGGAGAGTTAGACACAGCTTGTTGAGTAACACAATCCAATTAGTGCACCAAACCTGTGAATAGATCAAGTTTAATATAACGCAGTATTTGTTGTTATGGAGATAGAAGAAAGTGCTTTAAATGTGCCACACTCTCTCTTTGGTGGCAGATTCTCACACATACAGTTCTCTAGGCCTAGAATCCCTTCCCCTTCTCTTTCATTTCCTAAGTATTTATTAGGTGCTTAACATTCATTCATTCATCCACCAAATATCTACTGAGCACATACTCTGTATCAAGGACTGTTGGAGATAATGCAACAGACAAAACAAAAATTCTGCCCTGGTGGAGCTTATATTCTGGCTGAAGGAAGACAGACAGCAAACAAATAAGTCAAATGTAGAATGATGAGTGCTATAGAAAAAAATTAAGCAGGGAATGGGGCAGAGAGCATGCTGGACTAGGGGGTAGGTGTCGCAGGGCTGCTTTTTAAAATGAGGTTCAGAGGTGGAGAGGGCAGCTCCTCACCAGAGCCTTGTAGGCAACTGAAATGGCCTTTCTGTCAGAAGGAGGAAGGCAAGCAAGCGTTGAGGGTTCTGAACAGGGAGGTAACGTGATCTTATGGGAAAGATCCAGAGCTTGTTTTTGGATGTGTTTATTTAAGATGCCTATTAAATACCCTAGTGGAGATGTCAGACAGGGAGTCGGATAGGTGCCTAGAGCCTAGGGAAGAGGTCCATGCTGGATCTAAACTGTGAGCGCCTTCAGCTTGGAGATGGTATTGAAGACCATTAGCTGTGCATTCTCAGCAGGGCCAGCAGCACTTCAAAGGGCCAAAAATGGTTTCCTGAGGGGTGAAGATCTTAGATATTACAATGGTTGGCTCCAAAGCTCAACCCTAGCCAACACAATCTTATTCTTTAGTATTTAATAAATGGAGATGGGATGATTGAGAAAAAAAAAAAATGTTTAAAAGGCTCCTCGAGGGCTTCCCTGGTGGCGCAGTGGGTGAGAGTCCGCCTGCCGATGCAGGGGACACGGGTTCATGCCCCGGACCGGGAAGATTCCACATGCCACGGAGCAGCTGGGCCTGTGAGCCATGGCCACTGAGCCTGCGCGTCCGGAGCCTGTGCTCCGCAACGGGAGAGGACACAACAGTGAGAGGCCCACGTACCACCAAAAAAAAAAAAAAAAAAGGCTCCTCGAAGGTGTGATCATGAAAACAAGGTTGAGAAACACTGCGCTGGGTGCGACTCCATGAGATCACCAGGGGAACGTGTGTGTGTCTGAAGTAAAGAAGAGTTCTGAGGACTGGGTTCCCAGCTACTCCAGTGTTTAGGGACTGAGGTGACAAGGAGGAACCAGCAGAGGAGAGCGAGGAGTGGCTAGTGAAGAGAGAGGAGCCAGGCAGGGGCTTTGTCCTGGAAGCCACGTGGAGGAGGTGTTTCGGGGCACTGGGGCCCTCAGCTGAGTTAAAGGTTGCTGGTGGGCGGGGTCAGGTGAGGACTGAGCATTACCGTGTGCTCAAGGCTGAAGAAGCTGGATGCTTACTTAGGTCTCAGCCTAAATGTCATTTCATTTGTAGGCTACCTTTGACCATGGTAGGCTGGGTCCCCTTCTTCTTCTTATTTTTCTTTTTTTTTAAATTGTGTGTGGTGAAAAACACAAAACATAAAACCTACCATCTTAGCCATTTTCGAGTATACAGTTCAGTAGTGTTACGTATAGTTACCTTTTGTGAAACAGATCTCCAGAACTTTTTCATCTGGTAAAACTGAAATTCTGTACCCATTAAACTACAGTTCCCCTTTTTTCCCCTACCCCCAGCTCCTGGTGACCACCATTCTTTCTGTTTCTATGAATTTGACTCCTTCAGATACCTCATAAGTGGAATAGCACAACGTCTTCAAGGTTCATTCACGTTGTAGCGTATGACAGGATTTTCTTCCTTTTTAAGGCTGAATAACATTCCATGGTTTCCCCTTCTTACACACTTGCATAATACTCTGTTATTGTAACAAGCTCCTTACAAGAGATTATAGTCTCTTATTTAATTGTCTTTTATGATAGGCAGTGTATCTCAAAGCTTCAAAGACAGAATGTGTTTGTCTTATTCATTGATGTATTCACAGCTTCTGGACAATACTGAATGGGAATTCAGTATAAAAACAGAAGACAGAATACTTTACATTGCTTGGAGGAATCTTGAAAAATTTTTTAAAGAGATGATACTTGATTTTAAAGACTGTCTTAGTCTATTCAGGGTAATATAATAAAATACCAAAGAATGGGTGGCTTATAAACAACAGAAATTAATTTCTCATAGTTCTGGAGGTTGGGAAGTCCAGGATCAAGGTGCTGGCAGATTTGGTGTCTGTTGAGGACCTGCTTCCAGGTTCATAGACGGCTGTCTTCTTGCTCTAACCTCACATGGTGGAAGGAGGGGGCGAGGGAGTGCTCTGTGGTCTCTTTGATAAGAGCGGAGCTCTGATGACTTGCTCACCTCCCAAAGGCCCCACCTTCAAATACTGTCCTAGCAGGGACTATGTTTTGGCATATGAACTTTGTGGGGACACAAACATTCAGTCTGTAGCAAAGGCAAAGTGGTAATTTATTGGGTTGAAAAAGAGCATTTTAAGCATTCTAGGCAGAGGAAAGAACATAGAGGTAGCATGGTTTCACAGCAAGGCCTGTGTACCCAGGGGTCTGAGGAGTTTGGTGTGGTTAGAGCAGAAGGGTTTGGGAAAGTGGCAGATGAGGTTCTCTTTGTAGGCTGTGGTCAGGTGGTAAAGAGCTTTGCATGCCAGTGCTGGAGACTTGCTTTTACTTTCTAGGCACTTACTGGCAGCTGTGAGCTAAAGGAAGTTTCTGAGCAAGTAAGTGATGGGATCAAATTCCTGTTTTTGGTTTGGTTTAGTTTTTGTTTTGTAAAGAAAGATCACTGTGGCATTTTGGAGCGGACACAAGAGTGGGGATAGAATGGCGGCAGGAACAGCAGTCATTTATGCATGTCTGCGGCAGTCTAAGCAACGTGCAGCGAGGGCCTTAATTAAGGGGGTGGACGGCTAGGAGACTATTGAGAAGAAATTTCTGAGGTAGAATCACTGTGGTATGGTGACTGACTGGTTGGGAAGATGACACAAAGTTTCAGAGATAGGGATAGTAGAAAAGAAAGATATGTGAAGCAGGACACTGAGTTCTTTGCAGAGGTTGAAGAGTCTGACAGGGATATAGAAACACTCATCTGAAGCTTGAAGAGAGGTCTGGGCTATGGGATATGATGTGCCTGTTTTCTGTGGTTGGCCCCTCTACATGGATGCTGTCCCATCTGCGTAATAATCCTGCAAACCAGGCACTGTTCTCTATTTTTTGTTGAGAAAACTAGGGCACATAGAGAGGTTAAGAAGCTTATTCAAGGTCATACATCAAGCAAGTGGTGGTGACAGAATCAACATTTAGATCTGTCATTTGGGAATATATATAGTAAAGGAAATTTCAACAAATTTAAGAATAAAAGGTACTTGCTTCTAGAAAACCCCTTATCTAGAACTTTAGGAATATCAGTGGATTAAGAAATACAAGTGCTTTGGGAGAAAAAGAGTTGATAATCAATCCTCTCTTACCTTCTCAACTCTTGGTTTAGGGGACATTATATAAATTTTTTGTTTGGTTGTTTTTTTAATAACAAACAATTTACCTCCATTCTGGAGTGGTGCTTTTAAGGGACTATGTCATCCTACCAGCTTTAGGAGGAATTGGAATACCTCCAGGGGTGCTTAATCTAGAACCTGAGATTTGGAGAAGCTTGACTTGAATTCTCATCCCATTCTGAATCCATGAGTGACTATTAGCGTTAGGCAAGAGACCATGAGAAATGTGATTTGAGTAACTTGTCTTATTTGAGCCTCAGTTTTGCCCATCTAAAAAAGAAAGATGACAGTTCTTGCCTCATGGGGTTGGGCACCATTCCTGACACAAAGTAGCTAAGTACTCAGTAGATATGTTCTTCTGCCTCTCACTCATTTTTCTCTGTGGATATCTAAATCCCCTTTTACCATCTCTCTCCTTTTTCCTACTGTTTATTAAAACCGAAGGTCCACCTTCAGCTTCCAATTTTTTTGTTCCTGAGATCAATGATCTGTAAGTCTCAGACCTCAAATCTAAATGAAAGGATAAATCCTGTGTGTAAGATACCACCTTTGAATTCGAAGACAACAACTTCTCCTGAAAACCTTGTTTCTATGTAGTGAATAAACACCAAGGGTTATGAAAGAAGGGGCCATGAGAAATGTCAGCTTTTGTAGAAAAGTTAAATTCTCTATGACTTATAACATGGGATGAAAATGAATTCCAAGAAAACAACTTGGCAACAGACTTGAGACACTGTATTAGTGACTTGGGGACTGCCTGCATTTGTCCATCATCTCTTTTTTCAGTAAGCAGCATTTTAGGAATCATTTTATCTAGTCTGAAATAACAGAAGGCGTATTAGACCTGCATATAACTATCTCTGAATTGCTTGAAAAATATTAAATAAATAAGACTGACAATCTCAAGATCTCAAGTTTCATTAGAAAGTTGTAAGTTAGTGACTTGAAATCAAAATGTTCATGTTTTCATGTTTTTCCTTAAGCACTTGACATACATGGTGCTAATTGTTTGTTTTAGGTAATAGACAAATGCATTTTTAAAAATCATAGAGAAATGATTTGGCATCAGTTTGGTATCTTCATTTTTCTGTACATTAATCAAACATTTGGAAGCTCTTTTGAGTACATTTTTGGCTAATAATATAATTCAGTAATCGAATTTAGTTTTAACATAAACTTTAAGCAGTATTGGCAATCTTCTACGCCTTAAGTTTTCTTTATCTGTATTTGTTGAGTTAGTGGGCAGACAGGAGCAGAGTTTCTCTCTGAACTAACAGGGCAGTATTTACTCCAGTAGGTTTCGCTTCTTTAAACAAAGAAGGCTTAAATTTTAATATGTCCTTATTGAGTTCAAGAGCAAAGGGTTTGTTGTCTTTTTTTAAACTTGAAGGTAGTTTTCTAAGTAAATAGTAAAATTCTGTTATTAACTTAAAAGCTTATGCAGTAATATTTTAAAGCCCAGTTGCAAGAGCTAAGTAAGTGATATTGTTTTGTGTACTCAGCCCTCAATTAAGTTATTGCCGGTACTGTATTTATGTTGGTTCATCTGCATTTTTCAAACAGGCAAATTTCTAGATATGGGTAGTGACATATATGAACACGTCTAATTGTAAATATAGAAGTTTTCATGCAGAAAAATATTTTTGTCAGAATAATTTAGATGTTAAATCTAAAGATCTTTGCTAAACTCTGGAGGTAGATTTACACTATATAGTGACAGCATTTATCAATTCCATGAAAAACTTTATTTCCAGTAATTAAAAGTACTAAGCCCTTTTGTAAGCAAACGGTAAGCCTTATTCTGAACAATTTGCCAATAATGAAGTTATAATCACAACTATATGAATTCCTAGCATGTTTATGACATTAACCAATATTATGGGAGTTGTATTTATGGGCATAAATAAAATTACTTATTTAAGAAATAGCCTAAATTATGTTTCCAGCAATTGTTTTGATTCTAATCTTAAAATGGCTAATTCAGGAGTCATAATTTAGGACATTAACTCATTTATTATTTTTCTTGGATGACCAAATACACAAGATTCAGTGTTACTAGAAATTTTTCAGGTTAAAAGTGACATTCAAGAATTGTTTTTGAGCTCATTTCTCTTCTGCCTTAGTGAGAGAATTGTGCATCTCTAACATGCTAAATTAACATAAATATTGTAAATATTTTCAAAACTTATGTATCTTTAAATTTTAAATGAAATTGGTAGACTGTCATAATAAAAAGACATTGCCTCAAAAGTCAAAAAACCTGAAAATGTTGAAGTTTTATTACTTAATATACTTGAAAAATAAAGTAATTCCAGTTCCCTCTGTAACCCTCTGCCTGTAATACTGTTTCCCTTAAACTTCAACTGTTCACATGCATGCACAGCATCACCCACAGCCTGGCTCGGATCCATCCCTTCTCTTTGTTCACATTGTCCTGTACTCTAAAGACAAGAATTGTGTCTTTATCTCCGTCACCAGCGCTAAGTACCTTGTCTGGAACATGGTGAGCTTTTGATAAGTGTATTTCTCATCAATTTAGAATCACTGGTTGTTAACGGTTAGTTGGGTATCAGTTGGATTTGGCATCTAATGAGAAAATAGTATATTACCTTCCAAAGTTCTTATTAAAAGCCTTATACCTTATGTCTCTTGGGAGCTATTTTGCAGTAGGACGATTCTGAGCAGCTTTGCATGTGTTCTCTTGCTCAATATGTAATTTTTGCCAAGGATGGGCTCTACTCAAAATGATGACTCAGAATATTAAACCGACCTAAATATGGGTTCATGTCACTATTTCCTGCTCTCTTGTGATTCCCTATCTCTTTTGTGTTGCTAGTACCCTCCTCAAAATGTAACGCTTCTCTGTTATCATTTGTTAACCCTAATGTACACCATGTATATTCCCCCCCTTTTCAAGATCAAGAATGTTAACTGCTTAGGAGGCAACATGAGATTTTAGGTCTCAAATATATTATTATTAAAATTTCTGTTTAAAAACTGACTACTGGGCATATATATCATTTTTATCATAGATCATTAGGTACAACTCTGTGTTTTGAAATTCTTAGATACAAGATTTTATACTCACTTATGTTTAATAACTGTAATCTTTGAACTCATATTTGTTAATCATTTTTAAAATAGCAGCTTTATTGAGATATAATTCACATACCCTGAAGTTTACCCTTTTAAAGTGTTCATTCATAGTTGTGCAGCCATCACCACTCCTTAATTTTAGAATATTTTCACATCACCCCTGAAAGAAAGCTTGCATGTGTTTTTAACAGTCACTCTCCTTTTCTTCCTCTGCCCATCCTCTGGCAGCCACTAATCTACTCGTTATGTCTGTGGATTTCCTATTCTAGATATTTCATATAAATGGAACCATATAATACGTTGCCTTTTATGTCTGGCTTTTTTCACTTAGCATAATGTTTTTGAAGTTCATTTATGTTGTAGCATGAATCAGTATTTCGTTCATTTTTAGGGCTAAAAAATATTCCACTGTATGGATATACTATATTCATCCATCAGTTTTGATGAAACTTTGGGTTTTTACCACTTTTTGACTTATTAAGAACAATGCTGCTGTGAACACATGTACAAGTTTTTATGTGGAAATATATTTATCTTGGTGTATCTCATAGGTGTATCTGCAAATAGAATTGCTATGTCCTACAGTAACTATAATTAACTTTTGAGGAAGTGCCAAATTGTCTTGCAAAGAGGCTGCACCATTTTATTTATTTATTTTTAAAATAAATTTATTGATTTATTTGTTTTTATTTTTGGCTGTGTTGGGTCCTCGTTGCTGCACACGGGCTTTCTCTAGTTGCAGCGAGCAAGGACTCCTCTTCGTTGTGGTGCGCGGGCTCCTCATTGTTGTGGCTTCTCTTGTTGCGGAGCACGGGCTCTAAGTGTGCGGGCTTCAGTAGTTGTGGCGCGTGGGCTCCGTAACTGTGGCTTGCAGGCTCTCGAGCGCAGGCTCAGTAGTTGCACACATGGGCTTAGTTGCTCTTAATTTTATTTTAAGATTGTTCATTGTTAGTGTATAGAAATACAGTTGAATTTTAGATATTGATATTTTATTCTGCAACCTTGCTGAACTCAATTATTAGTTCTACTAGTTTCTTTTTTTCATGAATTCCTTAGAATTTTCTATATACAAGATCATGTCATCAGTGAATAGACATAGTTTTACTTCATCCTTTTCAATCTGAATGAATGCCTTTTATTTCTTATTTTGCCTAATTGCTCTGGCTAGACACTCTGGCACAATGTTTAATGGAAGCTGAAGAACAGACATCCTTGTTTATGATTTTAGAGGAAGGCATTCAGTCTTTCATAGTTAAGTATGATGTTAATTGTAGGTTTTTTGTAGATGCTTTTCATCAAGCTGAGGAAATTCCCTTTTATTTATTTGTTGATTTTTTTTCTGTTATGGTTATGACAAGTTGTTGGTTTTCGTGAATATTTTTTCTGCATCTATTGAAATGATTGTGTGTTTTTTATCCTTTATTCGATTACTGTTTATAGCATTGTATTGATTGACTTGTATGCTGAATCAACCTTGTATGCATACTTGGTCATGGTGTACAATCCTTTTTATATATTGCTGGATTCAGTTTGCTAGCTTACTGTTAAGGATTTTCGCGTTTATATTCATAGGGATGTTGGTCTGTAGTTTTGTTTACTTTTCTTGGGATATCTTTGTCCATTTTTTTAAGTTGTGGTAAAACGCACAACATAAAATTTACCATTTTAACCATTTTTTTTTGTTGTTGTTGTTGAGGATGAAATGTAAGATCATTTTATTTCTTCACATGTCTGCTCTTTCAAGAGTCATCTAAAGTGAGTATTTCTACAAGTCTCTGTTCTGACCAGGGCATGTATTCTGGATAGTGTCTCTATACATATATCCACTGTATGGTTGTATAACTTACTATTGATTTAGCATTTATTTAAATGTAAGCAATAAAGTACTTTAAATTGTTATAGACAAAAGAAAATCAATAAGTAATCACCAAAGAAGAATATCTGTTCTACTCCCTGAAGCAATACATTATCTATAAAATGTATTTATGTTAGAAATCGAAAACTTGAGATGCTCTGTCTCTTCAAAGCTTCCTGTAAAATAAATGTATTAAATTCTTACTTATGTTTCCCAACACATGTGCATGCTCACATATAGATGCACATACAACATAGAGATGCACATACAAACATTCAATAAGTAAAGGGGAAAATCACCTAAATAATCACATAAGAAAGATCTTTTTAAAGCCCTCAGAATTGTACTATCACTATACAGGTTTGTGATTTGTTAAAAATAGATCTAAATTCACCAAGTAAGCAAGATAACTTCACGATCAGTCTTCAGAATAGTTCTTAGAATTTAAAAATTTCCTATAAATAAAATGACTTACAGATCCATTTTAACCATTGTTAAGTATACAATTCTGTACATTAAGTACATTGACATTGTTTTGCAACCATCACCCCATCCATCTCCAGAACTTTTTCATCTTCTCAAATTGGAACTATGTACTCATTAAACAGTAACTCCTCATTCTCCCTTGCCCCCAGCCCTTGGCAACCATCCTTCTATTTTCTGTCTCCATGAATATGGCTATTCTAGGTACCTCATATAAGTGGAATCATATAATATTTGTTCTTTTGTGACTAACATATTTCACTTTAGCATAATGTCTTCAAGGTTCATGCATATTGTAGCATGCATGTATTAGAATTTCCTTTCTCTTAGGAAATTTCCTTTCTCTTAGGGTGGAATAATTTTTGGTTGTATGTATATACCACACTTTGTTTATCCATTCATTGATGGACACTTAGGTTGTTTCCTCCTTTTGGCTATTGTGAATAATGCTGCTATAAGTATAAACACGGGTGTACAAATATTTGTTCACGTCCCTTCTTTCAGTTCTTTTGGATAACCCCAAAGAAGAATTGCTGGATCAAGTGGTAATTTTATGTTTAATTTTTTGAGGAACTACCATACTGTTTTTCACTGTGGCTGTACCATTTTGTATTCCCATCAGCAATGCACAGGGTTTCCAGTTTTCCTACATTCTTGTCAACACTTGTTATTTTCTGTGTTTTTACTAATAGCCCTCCTAATGGATGTGGAATGTTTTTGTCTGGTTTTAATGTCAGGGTAATACTGATCGCATAAAATAAGTTGGTAAGTATCCTCTCCTTTTCTTTTTTTCTTTTTTTTTGGGGGGTGGGTGGGTCAGGGGGAAGAGTGTGTAGGATTGATGTTAATTCTTTAAATGTTTGGTGGAATTCACTAGTAATGGCATCTGGTCCTGGCTTTGTGGGAAGCTTTTGATTACAACATTCTCTTTATTTTGCATAGGTCTATTCATATTTTCTGTTTCTGCTTGAGTCAGTTTTGGTGGTTTATGTCTTTTAGGAATTTGTCCATTTCATCTAGATTACCTAATTTGTTGGCATAGGATCATCAGTAGCATTCCTTATAATCATTTTTATTTCTATAAGGTCAGAATTGATACCCTCTCTTTTATTACTGATTTTAATGATTTGAGTCTTCTCTTTTTTATTCTTGGTTAGTCTAGCTGAAGATTTGTCCATTTTGTTGATATTTTCAAAGAACCAACTTTTGGTTTTGTTTATTGTCTTTGTTGTTTTTCTGTTCTCTCTTTCATTTATTTCCACTCTAATCTTTATTATTTCCTTCCTTCTGCTTGCTTTAGGTTTAGCGTACTCTTCTTTTTCTAGTTTTGTAAGGTGCATGGTTATGTTATTGATTTGAGATCTTTTTTCTTTTTAAAAAATATTTCCCTCCAATCACTGCATCTTATAAGTTATATTGTATTTTTATTTTCATTCATCTTAAAGCATTTTCTAATTGCCTTATGATTTCTTTTTTGGCCCATCAGTTGTTTAGGAGTATATTATTTAATTTTCACGTATTTTTGGATTTCCCAAATTTCCTTCTGCTATTGATTTCTAATTTCATTCCATTGTGGTCACAGAACATACCTCGTATGATTTTAATCTGTACAAATTGATGGAGGCTTGTTTTATAACCTAACACGTGCTCTGTCCTGGAGAATGTTTCATGCGCACTTGAGAAGAATGTATATTCTGCTATTATGGGGTGGAACGTTCTATAAATGTCTTTTGTATACTTAGTTTGTGGTATTAATTCTTCTGTTTCCTCATTGACCTCTGCCTAGTTCTAGCTATTATTGAAAGTGAAAGTCTCCAACTGTTCTTGTTGAATTGTGTATTTCTCTTTAGTTCTGTCAGTTTTTGCTTCCTATACTTTGGGTCTCTGTCATTAGATGCATATTTGTTTAGAACTGTTATGTCTTTCTGATGGACAAGCCCTTTATCATTAAAAAAAATCCTTCCTTATCTCTAGTAATAAATTTTCACATGACTTCTACTTTTTTCTGATATTAGTGTAGCCACTCCAGCTCTCTTTTGGTTACTGTTTTCATAGTATATCTTTTTCCATTCTTTTATTTTATCTTCCTTTTTTATTGACTTTTTTATCATTACTAAGTATCCCTCTTTGTCTCTAGTTCTGTATTTCTTGTCTTAACATCTACAGGCATACCTCGGAGATATTGTGGTTTCAGTTCCACACCACTGCAGCAAAGTAAATGTTGCAATAAAGGGACTCACATGAAGTTTTTGATTTCCCAGTACATATAAAAGATATGTTTACACTATACTGTACTCAGTAAATGTACAATAGCATTATGTCTAAAAAATGTACATACCTCAACTTTAAAATACATTATTGCTAGAAAACACTAACCATCATCTGAGCCTTCAGCGAGTTGGAATCTTTTTGCTGGTGGAGGTCTTGCCTCAATGTTGATGGCTGCTGACTGATGAGGGTGGTGGTTGCTGAAGGTAGGGCAATGGCAATTTCTTAAAATACGACAGTGAAGTTTGCTGCATCAATTGACCCTTCCTTTCATGAATGATTTCTCTGTAGCGTGCAATGCCGTTTGATAGCATTTTACTAACAGAACTTCTTTCAAAATGGAGACAAACCTCTCAAACCCTGCCACTGCTTTATCAACGAAGTTTATGTAATATTCTGAATCCTTTGTTGACATTTCAACAATCTTCACAGCATCTTTGCCAGGAGCAGATTCCATCTCACGAAACTACTCTCTTTGCTCGTCCCTAAGAAGTAACTCTTTATCTGTTCAAGTTTTGTCATGAGACGCAGCAGTTCAGTCACATCTTCAGGCTTCACTTCTAATTCTAGTTCTCTTGATATTTCTTTTTTTTTTAAATTTATTTATTTTTTGGCTACTTTGGGTCTTTGTTGCTGTGCGCGGGCTTTCTTTAGTTGTGGTGAGCGGGGGCTACTCTTTGTTGCGGTGTGTGGACTTCTCACTGTGGTGGCTTCTCTTGTTGCGGAGCACGGGCTCTAGGGCGTGCAGGCTTCAGTAGTTGTGGCATGTGGGCTCAGTAGTTGTGGCCCGTGGGCTCGAGAGTGCAGGCTCAGTAGTTGTGGCACACGGGCTTAGTTGCTCCGCAGCATGTGGGATCTTCCCGGACCAGGGCTCAAACCCGTGTCCCCTGCATTGGCAGGCAGATTCTTAACCACTGCGGCACCAGGGAAGTCCTCTCTTATTATTTCTACCACATCCGCAATGACTTCCTCCACTGAAGTCTTGAACCCCTCAAAGTCACCCACAAGGGTTAAAATCAACTTCTTCCTAACGGCTGTTAATGTTGATATTTTGGCCTCTTCCCATGAATTATGAATGTTCTTAAAACGGCATCTAGAATGGTAAATCCTTCGCAGATTGTTTTCAATGTATTTTGCCCAGATCTATCAGAGGAATCACTATCTATGGCAGCTATAGCCTTACAAAATGTATTTCTTAAATAATAAGACATGAAAGTTAAAATTGCTCCTCGATCCATGGGCTGCAGAATGGATGGTGTATTTGCAGGCATGAAAACAACATTAATCTCATTGTACATCTCCATCAGAGAGCCCTTTGGTGACCAGGTGCATTGTCAGTAAGCAGTAATATTTTGAAAGGGATATTTTTTTTCTGAGTATTAGGTCTCAACAGTGAATTTAAAATATTCGGTAAACCATGTTGTAACAGGTGTGCTGCATTCCAGGCTTTGTTGTTCCATTTGTAAGGCATAGGCAGAGTAGATTTAGCATAATTCTTAAGGGCCTTATGATCTTTGGAATGGTAAATGAGCACTGGCTTCTACTTCAAGTCACCAGCTTCAGGAGTCCCTCACAAGAGAGTCAGCTTGTCTTTTGGGGGTTTTTTTGGGGGGGGAGGGTTGTTTATTTCTTTAATTAACCATTAAAAAAATTTTTTAAGGCTACTTTCTATTTACAGTTATTACAAAATATTGGCTATATTCCCTGTGTTGTACAATGCATCTTTGAGCCAATCTCACACTTAATATTTTGTACCTCCCCCTCCCCCACCCTTACATTCCTCCTCCCCCTGTCCCCACCACTGGTATACACGAGTTTGTTCTCTGTATCTGTGAGTCTGCTTGTCTTTTGAAGCTTTGAAGCCAGGCACTGACTTCTCCTCCCTACCTGTGCAAGTCCTAGATGTCCTCTTCTTCTAATATAAGGCTGTTTTGTCTACACTGAAAATCTGTTGTTTAATGTAGCCACCTTCTTTAATTACCTAGTTAGATGTTCTGGATAGCTTGTTGTAGCTTCTGCATCACCATTTGCTGCTTCACCTTTCACTTTTTTTTTTTTAACATCTTTGTTGGAGTATAATTGCTTTACATTGTTGTGTTAGTTTCTGCTTTATAACAAAGTGAATCAGCTATATGTATACATGTATTCCCATATCCCCTCCCTCTTGCACCTCCCTCCCACCCTCCCTATCCCACCCCTCTAGGTGGTCACAAAGCACTGAGCTGACCTCCCTGTGCTATGAAGCTGCTTCCCACTAGCTATCTATTTGACATCTGGTAGTGTATATATGTCAATGCTACTCTCTCACTTCATCCCAGCTTACCCTTCCCCCTGCCTAGTCCTCAAGTCCATTCTCTACATCTGCATCTTTATTCCTGTCCTGCCCCGAGGTTCATTAGAACCATTTTTTTTTAGACTCCACATATATGTGTTAGCATACGGTATTTGTTTTTCTCTTTTTGACTTACTTCACTCTCTATGACAGACTCTAGCTCCATCCACCTCACTACAAATAACTCAATTTCGTTTCCTTTTCATGGCTGAGTAATATTCCATTGTATATATGTGCCACATATTCTTTATCCATTCATCTGTTGATGGACCCTTAGGTTGTTTCCATGTCCTGCTATTGTAAATACTGCTGCAGTGAACATCGTGGTACATGCCTCTTTTTGAATTATGGTTTTCTCAGGGTATATGCACAGTAGTGATATTACTGGATCATATGGTAGTTCTATTTTTAGTTTTTTAAGGAACCTCCATACTGTTCTCCATAGTGGCTGTATCAATTACACACCCACCAGCAGTGCAAGAGGATTCCCTTTTCTCCACACCCTCTCCAGCATTTATTGTCTGTAGGTTTTTTTGATGATGGCCATTCTGAACAGTGTGAGGTAATACCTCATTGTGGTTTTGATTTGCATTTCTCTACTGATTGGTGATGTTGAGCATCTTTTCATGTGTTTGTTTACAATCTGTATATATTCTTTGGAGAAATGTCTATTTAAGTCTTCCACCTGTTTTTTGATTGGGTTGTTTGTTTTTTCGATATTGAGCTGCATGTTTATTTTTTTGATATTGAGCTGCATGAGCTGTTTATATATTTTGGAGATTTATCCTTTGTCTGTTGATTCGTTTGCAAATATTTTCTCCCATTCTGAGAGTTGTCTTTTCGTCTTGTTTATAGTTTCCTTTGCTGTGCAAAAGCTTTTAAGTTTCATCAGGTGCCATTTGTTTATTTTTGTTTTTATTTCCATTTCTCTAGGAGGTGGGTCAAAAGGGATCTTGCTGTGATTCATGTCATGGAGTGTTCTGCCTATTTTTTCCTCTAAGAGTTTTATAGTGTCCGGTCTTAAATTTAGGTCTCTAATCCATTTTGAGTTTATTTTTGTGTATGGTGTTAGGGAATGTTCTAATTTCATTCTTTTACATGAAGCTGTCCAGTTTTCCCAGCACCACTTATTGAAGAGACTGTCTTTTCTCCATTGTATATCCTTGCCTCCTTTGTCATAGATTAGTTGACCATATGTACATGGGTTTATCTCTGGGCTTTCTATCCTGTTCCATTGATCTATATTTCTGTTTCTGTGCCAGTACCATACTGTCTTGATTACTGTAGCTTTGTAGTATAGTCTGAAGTCAGGGAGCCTAATTCCTCCAGCTCCGTTTTTCTTTCTCAAGATTGCTTTGGCTCTTTGGGGTCTTTTGTGTTTACATACAAATTGTGAAATTTTTTGTTCTAGTTCTGTGAAAAATGCCATTGGTAGTTTGATAGGGATTACATTGAATCTGTAGATTGCTTTGGGTAATATAGTCATTTTCACAATGTTGATTCTTCCAATACAAGAACATGGTATATTTCTCCATCTGTTTGTATCATCTTTAATTTCTTTCATCAGTGTCTTACAGATTTCTGCATACAGGTCTTTTGTCTCCCTAGGTAGGTTTATTCCTAGGTTTTTTAATTCTTTTTGTTGCAGTGGTAAATAGGAGTGTTTCCTTAATTTCTCTTTCATATTTTTCATCGTTGGTGTTTAGGAATGCAAGAAATTTCTGTGCATTAATTTTGTATCCTGCAACTTTTCCAAATTCATTGATGAGCTCTAGTAGTTTTCTGGTGGCATCTTTAGGATTCTCTATGTATAGTATCATGTCATCTTCAAACAGTGACAGTTTTACTTCTTCTTTTCCGATTTGTATTCATTTTATTTCTTTTTCTTCTCTGATTGCTGTGGCTAGGACTTCCAAAACTATGTTGAATAACAGTGGGTGACAGTGGACATCCTTGTCTTGTTCCTGATTTTAGAGGAAATGCTTTCAGTTTTTCACCATTGAGAATGATGTTTGCTGTGGGTTTGTTGTATATGGCCTTTATTATGTTGAGTAGGTTCCCTCTCTGCCCACTTTCTGGAGAGTTTTTATCATAAATGGGTGTTGAATTTTGTTGAAAGCTTTTTCTGCATCTATTGAGATGATCATATGGTTTTTATTCTTCAGTTTGTTAATATGGTGTATCACATTGATTTGCATACATTGAAGAATCCTTGCATCCCTGGGATAAATCCCACTTGATCAAGGTGTATGATCCTTTTAATGTGTTGTTGGAGTCTGTTTGCTAGTATTGTGTTGAGGGTTTTTGTATCTATATTCATCAGTGATATTGGTCTGTAATTTTCTTTTTTTGTAGTATCTTTGGCTGATTTTGGTATTCAGGGTGAAGGTGGCCTCATAGAATGAGTTTGGGAGTGTTCCTTCCTCTGCAATTTTTGGGAGGAGTTTGAGAAGGATGGGTGTTAGCTCTTCTCTAAATGTTTGGTAGAATTCACCTGTGAAGCCATCTGGTCCTGGACTTTCGTTTGTTGGAAGATTTTTAATCACAGTTTCAATTTCATTACTTGTGATTGGTCTGTTCATAGTTTCTGTTTCTTCTTGGTTCAGTCTTGTAAGGTTATACCTTTCTAAGAATTTGTCCATTTCTTCCAGGTTGTCCATTTTATTGGTATAGAGTTGCTTGTAGTAGTCTCTTAGGATGCTTTGTATTTCTGTGGTGTCGTAACTTCTCCTTTTTCATTTCTAATTTTATTGATTTGAGTCCTCTCCCTGTTTTTCTTGATGAGTCTGGCTAATGGTTTATCCATTTTGTTTATCTTCTCAAAGAACCAATTTTAGTTTTATTGATCTTTGCTATTGTTTCCTTCATTTCTTTTTCATTTATTTCTTATCTGATCATTATGACTTCTTTCCTTCTGCTAACTTTGGGTTTTGTTTGTTTTTCTTTCACTAGTTTCTTTAGGCATAAGGTTAGATTGTTTATTTGAGATTTTTCTTGTTTCTTGAGGTAAGCTTGTATTTCTGTAAACTTCCCTCTTAGAACTGCTTTTGCTGCATCCCATAGGTTTTGGATCGTCGTGTTTTTAATTAATTTATTTATTTTTGCTGTGTTCTGTCTTTGTTTCTGTGCGAGGGCTTTCTCTAGTTGTGGCAAGTGGGGGCCACTCTTCATCGTGGTGCGCAGGCCTCTCTCTATCACGGACTCTCTTGTTGCGGAGCACAGGCTCCAGACGCGCAGGCTCAGTAGTTGTGGCTCACGGGCCTATTTGCTCCGCGGCATGTGGGATCCTCCCAGACCAGGGCTCGAACCCATGTCCCCTGCATTAGCAGGCAGATTCTCAACCACTGCGCCACCAGGGAAGCCCTGGATCGTCGTGTTTTTGTTGTAATTTGTCTCTAGGTATTTTTTGATTTCCTCTTTGATTTCTTCAGTGATCTCTTGGTTATTTAGTAACGTATTGTCTAGCCTCCATGTGTTTGTGTTTTTTATGTTTTTTTCCCCTGTAATTGATTTCTAATCTCATAGTGTTGTGGTCAGAAAAGATGCTTGATATGATTTCAGTTTTCTTAAATTTACTGAGGCTTGATTTGTGACCCAAGATGTGATCTATCCTGGAGAATGTTCCGTGTGCACTTGAGAAGAAAGTGTAATCTGCTGTTTTGGCATGCAGTGTCCTATAAATATCAATTAAATCTTTCTTGTCTAGTGTGTTATTTAACGTTCATGTTTCCTTATTAATTTTCTGTTTGGATGATCTGTCCACTGGTGTAAGTGAGGTGTTAAAGTCCCCCACTATTATTGTGTTACTGTCGATTTCTTACTCTTTTATAGCTATTAGCAGTTGACTTGTGTATTGAGGTGCTCCTATGTTGGGTGCATATATATTTATAGTTGTTATCTTCTTCTTGGATTTATCCCTTGATCATTATGTGGTGTCCTTCCTTGTCTTATAACATTCTTTATTTTAAAGTCTATTTTATGTGATGTGAGTATTGCTACTCCAGCTTTCTTTTGATTTCCATTTGCATGGAATATCTTTTTCCATGCCCTCACTTTCAGTCTCTGTGTGTCCCTAAGTCAGAAGTGTGTCTCTTGTAGACAGCATATATATGGGTCTTGTTTTTGTATCCATTCAGCGAGCCTGTGTCTTTTGGTTGGAGCGTTTAATCCATTCGTGTTTAAGGTAATTATCGATATGTATGTTCCTATTACCTTTTCTTTCTTTTTTTTTTTTTTTTTTGCGGTATGCGGGCCTCTCACTGTTGTGGCCTCTCCCGTTGTGGAGCACAGGCTCCAGACGCGCAGGCTCAGCGGCCATGGCTCACGGGCCCAGCCGCTCTGCGGCATGTGGGATCTTCCCGGACCGGGGCACGAACCCGTGTCCCCTGCATTGGCAGGCGGATTCTCAACCACTGCGCCACCAGGGAAGCCCTATTACCATTTTCTTAATTGTTATGGGTTTGTTTCTGTAGGTCATTTTCTTCCACTTAGAGAAGTTCCTTTAGCATTTGTTGTAGAGCTGATTTGGTGATGCTGAATTCTCTTAGCTTTTGTTTGTCTGTAAAGCTTTTGATTTCTCCGTTGAATCTGAATGAGATCCTTGCCGAGTAGAGTAATGTTGGTTGTAGGCTCTTCCCTTTCATCACTTTAAATATATCATGCCACTCCCTTCTGGCTTGTAGAGTTTC
Organism: Mesoplodon mirus; assembly: GCF_964341445.2. Taxonomy (NCBI): domain Eukaryota; kingdom Metazoa; phylum Chordata; class Mammalia; order Artiodactyla; family Ziphiidae; genus Mesoplodon; species Mesoplodon mirus. Next base: position 49,576,739 of record NC_138978.1, on the reverse strand, counting down.
TGCTGAGAAATCAGCTGTTAACCTTTCGGGAGTTCCCTTGTATGTTATTTGTTGCTTTCCCTTACTGCTTGTAATATTTTTTCTTTGTATTTAATTTTTGATAGTTTGATTAATATGTGTATTGGCGTGTTTCTTCTTGGATTTATCCTGTATGGACTCTCTGTGCTTCCTGGACTTGATTGACTATTTCCTTTCTCATATTAGGGAAGTTTTCAATTCTAATCTCTTCAAATATTTTCTCAGACCCTTTCTTTTTCTTTTCTTCTTCTGGGACCCCTATAATGCGAATATTGCTGCATTTAATTTTGTTCCTGAGGCCTCTGAGACTGTCCTCTGTTCTTTTCATTCTTTTTTCTTTATTCTGCTCTGTGGCAGTTATTTCCACTATTTTGTCTTCCAGGTCACTTACCGTTCTTCTGCCTCAGTTATTCTGCTATTGATTCCTTCTAGAGAATTTTTAATTTCATTTACTGTGTTGTTCATCATTGTTTGCTCTTTAGTTCTTCTAGGTCCTTGTTAAATGTTTCTTGTATTTTCTCCATTCTATTTCCAAGATTTTGGATCATCTTTACTATCATTACTCTGAATTCTTATTGCCTCTTCATTTGTTTGGTCTGATGCGTTTTTACCTTGCTCCTTTATCTGCTGTGTATTTCTCTGTCTTATTTTATTTTACTTACTGTGTTTGGGGTCTCCTTTTCTTATGCTGCAGGTTCGTAGTTCCCATTGTTTTTGGTGTCTGCCCCCAGTGGGTGCAGTTGGTTCAGTGGCTTGTGAAGGCTTACTGGTGGTGGGGACTGGTGTTCCCTGTGTTCTGGTGGGTGGGGCTGGATCTTGTCTTTCTGATGGGAAGGACTGCGTCTGGTGGTGTGTTTTGGGTGTCTGTGAACTTAGTATGATTTTAAGCAGCCTCTCTGCTAATGGGTGGGGTTGTGTTCCTGTCTTGCTAGTTGTTTGGCATGGAGTGTCCAGCACTGGAGCTTGCTGGCCATTGGGTGCAGCTGGGTCTTAGTGTTGAGATGGAGGTGTGTGGGAGAGCTCTCACCAGTTGATGCTACGTGGGGCTGGGAGGTCGCTGGTGGTCCAGTGTCCTGGAGTCAGCTCTCCCACCTTGGGGCTCAGGCTGTACACCCGGCTGGAGCAGCAAGACCCTGTCAGCCCCTTGGCTCAGAAGAAAAGAAAGAAAAATAATAATAATAAATTTTAAAAATAATAAAGAAAAAATAGTAAAATAAAAGAAATAATAAAATAAATAAATTTTTTTAAAAAGAAGAGAGCAACCAAACTAATAAACAAATTTACCAGTCATAAGAAGCACTAAAAACTAAACTAAGATTAACATAAAAATCAGAAACAAATCAGTCGCAGACAGCAAACCCCAAGTCTACAGTTGATCCCAGAGTCCACCGCCTCCATTTTGGGAACATTTGTTCAGGTATTCAGGTATTCAGGTATTCCACAGATGCAGGGTTCATCAAGTTGATTGCGGGGATTTAATCCACTGCTCTGAGGCTACACAGAAAAATTTCCCTTTCTCTTCTTTGTTCACACAGCTCCTGGGGTTCAGCTTTGGTTTTGGCCCCGTCTCTGCGTGTAAGTCGCCCTCAGGTGTCTGTTCCCCACCCAGACAGGAGGGGGTTAAAGCAGTGGCTGATTATGGCTCTCTTGCTCTCTCAGGCCACGGAGAGCGAAGGGTATGGTAGTCATAATTGGAATGCAGGGCAGGCCTGCGGCGGCAGAGGCTTGACATTGCAGCCGCATGAGGCATGCCTTGTGTTCTCCCAGGGAAGTTGTCCATGGATCTCGGGACCCTGACAGTGGCGTGCTGCACAGGCTCCCTGGTGTGGTGTAGATAGTGACCTGTGCTTGCACACAGGATTCTTGGTGGCAGCAGCAACAGTGTTAGCGTTTCATGCTTGTCTCTGTTGCCTGAGCTGATAGCCGCGCCTTGTGCCCGTCTCTGGAGCTCGTTTAGGCGGTATTCTGCCTTCTGTGGGCACACGGGGAAGGAATCCCTTCTCCTCTCGCACCCTGAAACAATGGCCTCTTGCCTCTTCGGCAGCTCCAGACCTTTTCCCGGACTTCCTCCTGGCTAGCCGTGGCGCAGTAGCCCCCTTCAGGCTGTGTTCACACAGCCAACCCCAGTCCTCTCCCTGGGATCTGACCTCCTAAGCCCAAGCCTCAGCTCCCAGCCCCAACCCGTCCTGGCGGCTGAGTAGACAAGCCTCTCCGGCTGGTGAGTGCTGGTCGGCAGCGATCCTCTGTGCGGGAATCTCTCCGCTTTGCCCTCCGCACCCCTGTTGCTGTGCTCTCCTCCATGACTCCGAAGCTTCCCCCATCCGCCACCCGCAGTCTCCGCCCGCGAAGGGGCTTCCCAGAGTGTGGAAACCTTTCCTCCTTCACAGCTCCCTCCCACTGGTGCAGGTCCTGTCCCTATTCTTTTGTCTCTTTTTCTTTTTTTTGCCCTACCCAGGTACGTGGGGGTTTTCTTGCCTTTTGGGAAGTCTGAGGTCTTCTGCCAGCGTTCAGTAGGTGTTCTGTAGGAGATGTTCCACACGTAGATGTATTTTTCATGTATTTGTGGGCAGGAAGGTGGTCTCCATGTCTTACTCCTCTGCCATCTTGAAGGTCCCCCTGTCACCTTTCACTTTTATGTTATGAAGATATGCCTTCTTTGCTTCAGTCTCATGAAGCAACCTGTGTTAGCTTCAAACTTCTGCAGCTTCCTCATCTCTCTCAGCCTTCACAGAATTGAAGAGAGTTAGGGCTTTGCTCTAGGTTAGACTTTGGCTTAAGGGAATGTTGTGGCTGGTTTAATCTTCCACCCAGACCACTAAAACTTTCTCCATATAGCAATAAGCCTGTTTTGCTTTCTTATCATTTGTTTGTTCTGTGGAGTAACACTTTTAATTTCTTTCAAGAACTTTTCCTTGGCATTCACAACTTAGCTAACAGTTTGGTGCAAGACACCTACCTAGCTTTTGGCCTGTCTCGGCTTTCATCATGGCTTCCTTACAAGCTTAATCATTTCTAGCTTTTGATTTAAAGTGAGAGACGTGCTACTTACTCTTCCTTTCACTTGAGCACGTGGAGGCCATTGTAGGGCTATTAATTGGCTTAATTTTAATACTGTTGTGTCTCAGGGAGTAGGGAGACCTGAGGAAGGGTGAGAGACCAGAAACAGCCGGTTGGTGGAGTGGTCAGCACACAGACATTTATTGATTAAGTTTGCTATGTTATACAGGCATAATTCTTGGTGCCCCAAAACAATTAAAATAGTAACATCTAAGATCACTTATCACAGATCACCATAACAAATGTAATAATAATGAGAAAGTTTAAAATATTGTGAGAATTACCAAAATGCAATGCATAGACATGAAGTGAGCAAATGCTGTTGGAAAAAGTGTTGATAGACTTGCTGGATGCAGGGTTGCCACAAACCTTCAATTAGTAAAAAAATGCAACATCTGCGAAGCACAGAAAAGCAAAGCACTATAAATCAAGGTATGCCTGTATTCTGTTTGTTACTAATATAGCCACTCCACCACCTTTACATGTGCATGATATATCTTTTTCCACCCTTTTATTTCAACCTCTTTATGTCTTTTAATCTAAAGGGTATCTGTTGTAGACAGTTGGATCACTTTTTAAAAATTCATTCTGCAAATCTCTGCCTTTTGGTTAGAGCATTTAGTCCATTTTCATTCCATATGTTGCTGATAGTTATAATTTAATATAATTATTTGATAAAACAAGATTTACACCTGCCATCTTGCTATTTGTCTTCTATGTTTTATGCCTTTTAATCCTCTAATCCTCCATTACTCCTCTGTTTTGTATTAAGTATATTTTCCAGTGTACAATTTTAATTCCCTTGTTTTTTCTTTCACTGTGTAATTTTTAAAGTTATTTTATTAGTGGTTGCCCTGTAGATTACAATTAACATCCTGATCTATAGCACTGTAATTCGAATTAATACCAACTTAATTTCAATAGTGTACAAAACATTCTTCCAATATAACTCTGTTCTCCACCCCCACCCCCGCCTTTTGTGCTATTATTATCATATGGGTCACATCTGTATTCATTATAAGCCCGTTAACATGGTTTTGTAATTATTGATTTGTGCATCTGTCTTTTAAATCAGATAGGAAAAGAAACACTGCATTAACACTGTCTTTAATAACAGAATGATGAAAGGCCATGGAGGTGATGAGAATGAGGTTAATTCCACATTTGTGAATTTTTAAGAAAAAAATCTGTAAAAAAAAAAAAGCTTTTACTGGAAAAATATTTATTAAAATGTCAGTGTGATTAATTTATAAGTGGTAAAATTAATGGTGGGTTTTATTCTTTGCTATTCATATTTTCTACAATGAACATGTATTACTTATTTGGTAATTTAAGACAAAAACAAAGGTATTTAGAAACCAAATTATGTTACCAAGTGGAATGGGATTCTTAAGTAAAATATACTAAGTATAATTTAACTTTTTTTTTTTAACCACTATAGGTGAGTCCCTACCTCTCTAATTCATTAGGTTCTTCAAAAATCTATGTTTTTATATATTTTACTAAATTATTTTAATTTTGAAATAATTCCAAGTTTACAAAAACGTTGCAAGAATAGCGCAAAACTATTTTTGCAACTTTTCTGTAAATCTCAAATTATTTATATAACCTTTATATAAATTTGAAATTTTTATATAAACTTTATTCAGGTTCTTCAAATGTTAACATTTTATCACATTCTCTTTATTCTCTTTTTCTCTAAATATGAATATCCATGTATGTATAATGTGCATGTGTATGTAAAAGTAAGTGTGTGTTTTTTTGTTGTTTTCTCTGAAATGTTTGAGAATAAATTAAAGACATGATATCCCTTTACCCTTAAATACTTCAGTGTGTATTTCTTACAAATGAGGATATTCTCTTATGTAACCTCAGTATATTATCAACATCGGGAAGTTAACATTGATCCAGTACTAAAGTCCTTTGAAGCCAAGAAGTAAAATTAAACAAATTAAAATTCCTGGTTCCAGATCTAATCCAGGATCACATGCTGCATTTAGTTGTTATGTCTGTCCAGTCTTCCTCAATCTTTTCTGGCTTTGACATTTTTGAAGAATACAGGCTAGTTATTTTTTAGGTTGTTCCTCATTTTGGGTTTCCTCATGAGTAGAGACGGGATGCATTTTTGGCAGGACTGTCACAGAAATGATGTTGTGCCCTTTACAGTGCGTCCATTCAGGAGGCACAGGATGTTTGTGTCATTACTGATGATGTTAAAGGTCTCCCCCCACCCCCACCCAAGGAAGCTCTTAGCTTTGGGCAGGTTTTGTTTGTTTGTCGGCTTCTAGACAATAGCGATTTATTTCTCGTGGTTCTTGAGGCTGGAAGTCCAAGATCAGGGTACCAGCATGGTTGCATTCTAGTGAGGGTCCTCCTCTGGGTCACAGGCTGCCGTCTTCTTGTTGTGTGGAGAGCAGAGAGGGGATGCAGGCTCTCCTGTGACTCTCACAAGGGCAGTAATCCCATTTGGAGGCTCTTGGTTTTCATAGCTGCTAAGTACATTTAATGATTTCACACATGTTTGATCTGTTAACTTCCTGTAGAAATTAATGGTAGATATTTCATAGTAATGACATATTCCCATCATCCAACTGAATTCTATTTTTATATGCCTTAATTCTACTTTGATCCTAGGTTCATAAATTTAAGCATTTAACAAGTGCTTGATTTATTACAGATTATTATAGCGAGAACTGATGGAAAGTTTGGCAGTTACCCCACTGATAGTTGACACTTTGCATGAATTATTTTTCTATTTAAAAATATGTTTTAAATACCTACTTTGTGTTAGGCACTAGGTTTTAGAGATACAGAAGTGGTCAGAAACAGTCCTTGTCCCCATGGCTCGCTTGGTCTAGTGGGGGCAAACAGAATAAATCACAAATAAATGTAAAATTATATCTGTGAGTTGTGTTATGAAGGAGAAGTTCAGGATGGTAGGGGTATAAAATAATTAAAGGAATTTGACAATGTTTAGAAGTTCTGGAGAGGTTTTTCTCTGGAAGAGTTTAGAGCGTTTAAGAGTTAAGTAGGTTAAAGAGGGCAGAAGGCTGAGTTCAGGAATAGCGGCATCCCTGTGGAGATGGACAGAAGTAGATGGATTTGAGAGAAATACAGGAGGTCTGATCACTTAGTCTTAGGGGTGGAGATGGGAGAATAGGGTTTTAAGAGTGTGTCTTGATTTCTGGCTGTGCTGCCAAATGAATGTGGTGCCATTCACTGACAGAGAGAAGAGAGCCTAGCACTGAGGTTTGAGAAACTCCAGTGTTTGATGGCTAGGAAGGGGAGGATGTACCAGAAGAGGAGACAAAAGGAACTACAGACCCCAGAGGAGAACAGGGAAGCATGTTATCCTGGGAGGTAAGGGGAGGGAATCTAGCATACCAAGAAGAGGAAGCAGGCAGAAGGTCAGATATTCCTGAAAAGTAAGATGAGGACTGAAACATGTCCACTGGATTGAATGATGCAGCATTCAGTGTGGTGACCTTAACAATTGCCCCTTTGGGAGAGCATGAGAAAAGGGGCTGTAGGTGAAGGTAGATTTGATATTTATAACAAGAGATTAAGAGAGTTCATTTTTGAAGAATGAGATGGGCTCACCTTCTGAGAGAGTTGGGATGCCACATTGATAAAAGCTGAGAATATTTCAGATAGTCTTGGTGAAAGATGTGATTACGAGAAAGAAATGTGGAATCCACAATCTTGGAATTAATGGCTACCAGTGATTAAGGATCTGCTTTGTGTTAAATTGAAAAATTTTTAAGTAGTCACTAATTATTTGTGTGTGTGTTCTTTTTTTAAACCATAATCCCTCTTTGTCAGAAGAATGATGAAAACGGAAACTGCTCAGGGGAAGGAATTGAATTCCCTACAACAAATTTATATGAACTGGAAAGCCGCGTTTTGACGGATCACTGGTCCATACCTTACAAGCGGGAAGAGTCACTAGGCAAATGCCTGTTGGCGTCTACCTACCTAGCAAGACTTGGTAAGTTCATACCTCAGGACACAGGAGGAGTTTTCGTTTTGGGGGGTTTTCTTTTGATAGGAGGCCTGACTTTCATCTTAGCTCCTGTCATTGGCCACCTGTATTATCTTAGATCATTTAGTCTCTTAGTCTTTGTTTATCCCCTGTGGAGTAAAAGCGTTGAATTAAATCAGCTATTTTCTTCTAGCTTCAATAGAGTGCAAGAGTCTTTAAAATATAATTGAAAAGGCTTATGGAAATTGAAGTTAACTTTTCCACAGAAACTTGGAGCACTTTAGATTAAGGCTTAATGCAGTGGCTTTTTTTTTTTTTAAAGAAAAGAAAGTAATGTTTATTTAATATTTTATGCTTATTAAGTTCTTGGCACTGTCATAAGTGCTTTTCAGATATTAAACAAAAAGAGTAATAAAATATCACTAGGTTGGAGAATAAGTATCAACATAAGGAAGCATCTATATTATAAATATATTAAAGAGAGAATAATAATTTATTTTTCATATTGAATTCATTTGTAAAATAAGATGAATTGGGCCAGTGTTTTGCAAATTTTTTTTCTCATTAAAAATGCATAGTTTACCATTGTGATTAAATCCAAGGCACATCAAAAGGAAATATTTTGACTAGCTTCCATGGTGCGTTTATGACTGGCTTCTCAGCAGCAACATTTATTGAGTGCCTGAGAGGATGCCGGTATTATGCTAAGTGGTAGGACTGAAAAAATAAAATGTGCTCCACAGTGTCTCCACTGATCAGCAAAATCTGTCATTGAGTTTTTCTTTTAAGTGTATTCCGAAGGATAATTTTACAGTGGATTCATTCATTCATTTAGCAAGTATTTATCACTTACTCTATGCCAAGCACAATTCTGTGCATTTTATTGCACAGAGTTCAGTTTGTTTTGGGGAAGAGAGTGATTTTGGCATTTATTGAGAATATTTGTGTTTTTAAAAGAGATGTTTAGGAAGACAATAATGGCTAATAAGTAGCTGCTGGTGGTGTTTGTTCTATTAGCTATTTAGTCAGATCATTGAAAGTTACTCTGATATGGAAACATGAGTTCAACCATTTCAGTTCTAATTAGTATTTACTTATTATACTATTAATAAATATATATTAATAATAAATATAAATGGATATATTATGCTATTAATTTAATGCTGTTACTTTCTCAGCCTATTCCTTTATCAGAATGTATGTCTTCTGCTTTTAATAATTCCTTAAGAATCAAGGTTTCTATAATAACTTCCATATGTATGAACTTGGAATGATATATATGATTTCTGCAACTACCTAAAATCTAAATAAGGCATATTGTTTCATTTATTTTACAAAGGTCTTTCTGAGTCTGATGAGAATTGTAAAAGATTTATGGATAGGTGTATGCCTGAAGCATTTAAAAAGGTAAGAAAAATGTGCTGTGCTGATTTTTTTTGGGGGGGTGAAGGTGAACAGGCTTTTTGCTTTAGTTGTAGTTTTTTAATACGTGAGCCCAGTTTATGAATCCTGTACAACTGAGGCATGCTCAAAAATGAAAAAAGTAGCCCTGAATATGGGGCTCAGAAATGAGTTATTTCTTCTATATTTAATTGTTTGCATGTCTTTGGTCGAATATAGCTTTTACTTCCTTCTATTTAACTGCTAAAGAATAGGTTAAGACTTACACTAGGAAATTAGACATCTTACTAAACTAAGGATTGTGGCACTTAGAAAGATAATATTTATTTATCAAAATATAGGCCATTTTGTACTTACTATTCTACTGAGACAGAAGCAGACGTTTAAACTATAGAAAGTTTAACTGGATTGAGTATTGTATCTGGCAAAATGGCATGTGGATGGCAGCATCTCTGTTGGAGCTAGACTGATATGCTTGCCTCCATTATGGTCACATCTCTTATAAAGCAATTTTTCTTAACAGTGAGAATAGAAGATCACAGGACTTCTGTTTCTGAAAGCAGTCTAACTCAGCATGGTTCCCTTTTCAGGACCTGAGTCCTGAATCCTCCAAGAGCAGGGACGATGTCACAGGCACTGTTGTTTTCCCCAGCATATAGCCAGTGCCGAGTGCAGAGAAAGAGCTCAGTAAATCTTTGTTGAATGAATAAATGAGTCTCCTGCTGTCTCATGCTTCTGGGTTTTGACATCCATTTTTTGTCTCATATGCAAGTAAGTTACTACAACTACAGATGGATGAAGTTTGTATTTATTATAAAACCCAGTAAAATAAACATCATTTGCAAACTATTATCCCCATCTGCGTCTTGACAGACAGAATCTCCCTTGATTCAAGGCTGAAGACAGAACAAAATTAATTTTAGGAACAAAAATAGCTTCATCTTTGAAAAAAGGGAGAAATCTTTTAAAATTGTCATTTGGGCAGGGATTATAGAGAATCAAGATTTTTCTTCATTTTGGGTGAATTCATCTACCATTTTGTAGTTTTAACTTTTAAGAATTTTGTTAAGAATTATAGTAGTTTTTAAAAAAAATACCAGCACTTTTATAATGTAACATATTGTGACACCTATCATAATGTATGTGTAAATTTGCAGAGAAAGAAAATTCAAGTTTATTCAGAGTCATGGAAAAGGGTTTATTCGTGTAAGGAAGGGATCTTTAGGTTGATGATCTTCAGATTCAGAGAGCCCTGGGTCAAGTCATTCCAGCAGCAAGTTGCATATTTGGAGTATAATACTCTAACTCTGTACAGAAATGCTTCAGAGGACTTTTATTTTATGCCCTCAGCTGTTTGTAATAGTATAATAAATGGTCAAGCAGTTGTTGGGGTTTTTTTCCTATAAAACTATGAGCACAAAGGTACCTTGCATTATGTTTAATGTCATTCAGTTCTTACAGTTTAGAGCTATTAAAAAGATTTCTCTAAACTAGAAGGGCTACAGAATTCTGTGTGCCTTTAGACTTGTGTTTCCTGGTATGATGACTCTCTCCCTACCTTCCCTGGGCTTTTCTCACAAGCTGCCCTTTTTTGTTGTTTTTTTTTTTAAAGAAGTAAGGGTACAAATAATAAGCAATTGTGTGAATAAGGTGCACAAAAGGAGCTTTATTGTAATTTCTACTTTCTTCACCTTTCACTTTCAGGCCAGCCTGGATTCCTTTTTTTTTTGGCTGCGTTGGGTCTTTGTTACTGCACGTGGGTTTTCTCTAGTTGCGGCGAGCAAGGGCTACTCTTCATTGCGGTGTGCAGGCTTCTCATTACAGTGGCTTCTCCTGTTGTGGAGCAGGGGCTCTAGGCGTGTGGGCTTCAGTAGTTGTGGCTTGTGGGCTCTAGAGCTCAGGCTCAGTAGTTGTGGCACACGGGCTTAGTTGCTCCGCAGCACGTAGGATCTTCCCAGACCAGGGCTCGAATCCGTGTCCCCTGCGTTGGCAGGCAGATTCCTAACCACTGCATCACCAGGGAAGTCCCCTGGATTCTTTTACTAGTATATTCAGGCAGGGAGAAACATCCAGGTCTGGCCATAGTGCACAGTTATGTTTAAACTTTGTGTGCCTCTTCCTCACACGGTGCTGCCTGTCTTGCCCCACCTCATCTGGAAGGTAGATGGAACTCCATTTTCAAAGTAAAAACTGAACACATGAGATGACAACAGAGGGAGTGGTGCTTAGTCCACATAAATTTTATGGTTGTCACATGAAGCTTCTTAAATCTTAATCTCTGTTTTATTACCTAATTTTTAAGCATAGGAAGAATATATAAGCAGGCAAAAGAATTCTTGCAAAAAATAGTAGCAAAAAATAGTAACTAATTGCCTTATATAGAATCAGTCTTAAGATTATTGTTCATTTGAGCAAATAGTGCAGCTAATTGCTGTAGAGAAAGTCTGGAACTGAGGTTTTCCTCTGCAGCTAAAGAAGTCTGGGCTCTTTCAGGGTCTTAACCCTCTCGGTAGGGGGTTCTCAGTGTGGCTAAGGTGAAATTTTTATAGCACAGTATTTTCCCTCTGAAGGGAAATCTTACAAAAACATGAAACCACTGTACCAATTTGCCATTATTTTATTAAGTGGAATGCTTTCATTTTCCCATTCCCTGTTTCGGCAGTTGTTCCTGAATTAGACTTCCCCAAGGACTTAGAAGGTCAAAGATTGGGGAAATCCAAAGATGATGATTTTAGATTCTTCTGTGTGCCTTTTCCTTCCTTTTTAACAAATCTAAGCTGCTATCTGAGTATAAGATGCACCATTTTTTATATTTAAGAAAAATAGCTGCAAAGTAAACAATGTTACAGTGCTATTTTAGATTTGCTTAAACTTTTTTTAAAAATTGTATATTTCCTTAATACATACTAGAAAGGAAAACACAAGCAAAATAAATTGACAAGGTATTTCTACAATTTTCTTCACATTCAGAGCCCTGCTGCCATCTGGTCAACAGGTGGGAAGATGCAGCTCTGTTTCTGAGATATAAATAATATGAAAAGAATGTGCATGTTCAAACCATGAGATTTCTTAGATTCCAGGAATGTTGATTAATAACGACAGCCAAAATATATTAATAATAAAACCTCGCTAATACTCTACATTCGATATACCTTTTGATACTTGTAACGTCTCTGTGAAGTGGGTAGGAATGATCCCTCTTTTGAGATGAGAGAACTGAGTCTCTGGGAACTCTGGTAAATTTGTTCAAGACCACACAGCTAGAAAATAGTAGTACCGGAAGTGATCTCAGGTTCTTTCTTGTTGTTCACCACTTGACCTCCCCTAGTAATAATGAAAAGTAGAAAACAAGCATTTTCTTTTAAACAAACTGTTTTATTTATTTATTTATTTATTTATTTGGACACCCTGCGTAGCTTGTGGGATTTTAGTTCCCTGACCAGGGATTGAACCCAGGCCCTCGACAGTGAGAGCGTGGAATCCTGACCACTGAACCACCAGGGAATTCCCCAAACTGTCTTAATATAAGGGAATTAAAGTTCAAAAAAACAGAACTAAGTGTTGACTGTGAAATAAGTGGATAAGTAGATGGACTACAGCTATGGGTCTTTTAAAGCAAGTCATCTGCATAAAAATAAGTATTATGGTAATAATCTCTTCATTAGTCAAGACTGAACTGATAACTGTAGATGTCTTTTCTTTCTTTTCAAGTAAGACTCTAAAGTGCCCTTTATGTTTTTATAGCTGCTGACATCAAGTGCTGTTCACAAGTGGGGTACTGAAATTCATGAAGGGATCTACAACATGTTGATGCTATTAATAGAACTGGCTGCAGAGAGAATAAAACAAGATCCAATTCCCACTGGTCTGCTGGCTGTGCTTACAATGGTACAGTATGTCTAAAATGTGTTTTGCTTTTGTTTAAAATACCTACTACCTTCTGACTTGTAATTAATCATGAGTGGTCATGATATTATCATTTAAGTTATTAACTTGACTGTTCTTGCTTTTTATTTTAAAAGCAGAACAACCGTTCTGTGTTTTCAGTTTTAAAGAAATACCTTTCTACTTTTAAGCTTTCTCAGCTTTTAGGATGATTGAATAGCTTTCCTTTATGTCTCCCGGATTATTCGAATCACAGATACTGTCACATAGGGTGTTGATGTAGTTTGGTTTCTGGGCTTTTCCCCCGACTAGTAGCAGTAGCTGCATGAAGAAGGGGCGCTCGTGTTTTCCCTCCTAACTTCTGTCTTCACTGCCTTGTTGCCCATCTCTACTTGCGGCAGCCCTAGAACATCTGGAGCGTTGGCATCACCGTGCCTGGATCAGACCTCCCGTCCCCTTCTCTTTCCCCACAGCAAACATTGAACAGAACAGGAGAGCACCACTTTGTTCCTCAACACTGGCTAAGGAATATGTTTTGTTGGGATACTTGAAAGATTCCATTAATGAGAGAGTCCAAGCCTATATTTTTATCTTCTTTTCTAATGCTAATATGTGTTGCTATAGAAGTAGATAATAACAATGCTTCTCTGTTCTCTTTGAATCTAGGCTTTCAATCCTGATAATGAATACCATTTTAAAAACAGAATGAAAGTATCTCAAAGGAATTGGGCAGAAGTGTTTGGAGAGGGAAATATGTTTGCTATTTCACCTGTATCTACTTTCCAAAAGGTAAACATAGTTTTGTTTCATCCTTTTATAGATAAATGTATTGAAAAAGATTTTCTCTGCTACAATAATGACAATTTACATGGAAGGATTAAAACAACCTATGAAAAATGACAAATACTCCATACGGTTCATAAAATTGCTCAACATTTTTTTCAGCTATTGGATATTTTTCCATAGCTGTTAATTAACATCATGAAGAACTTTAGAGATTTGAAATAATATGTGGTGAAATGAGAAATGACTGCATGACATGAAAAGTGCCCTATTTATTGAATTACCAGAACCCCAGTTTAATGAGTGTCCCAGTTTCTTAGAGATGTTTGAGAAGCTAGAGCATTTGAAATCATTTGAAACGACTAATTATTCCCAGAAAATAAAATCTAGTAGTTAATCTCACGTATAATTTTCTTTAAACTCCGTAAGCTTTAAAGCTTTTGTTTTTTTCTAAGCACAGACCAACATCCTCATTTTATATTTAAAGGCGTACGAAGTGCCAATAACATTATACCCACAAAGAGTACATAATTCAGACAATTTGTTGATCAAACACTTTGGTTTTTGAGACACGTTTGAAAGAAGTCAATGTAGTAGATAGAAAACCCATTGATTTATCTAGAAGGCAGGGGTTCAGTTCAGCAATCATTTATTGAACATTTGCTGTGTGTCTGGCATTATTCTAGGTTTTGGAGATATAAATAAATAGTTCCTGCCCTTAGTATAGAAAGTAATAAGACATGACTTCTAACTTACAGCATAGTGGAGGAAATAGGAAAAAAAATCACAGTATAACAAACAATAGGTGCAATTATAATAATAAGTACTATGTATGGAATAAGGGGAGGGAGTTGCCACCTTGGAAGGTCGGGCAGTACTCTAGAGAGGAAATGAGAGCTGAGTGGAAAGTACTGTGAGTATATCCTGTGGAATTTAGTCCCCACAGCAGCTCTGTGAGTTACGTACTATTTTTACCCCCATTTTGTAGATGAGAAACTGAGGCACACAGAGGTTAAGTACTTGCCCAAGTTCACAAACCTGTTTATAGAGGGGACCTATGCAATCTAGTGCCATAGTCTGCATTCTTTATATACAGTCTTGCCTCCCAAAATACTAAAATCTTATCTTCAGTTATGTTGTGAAGATTAAATGACAAATGTATATAAAAACACTGAACACAGTGGTTCACTTTAGTAAGTACTCAGAAAATGTTCTTTTTCTCCTCCCCCCCATTTACATATACAACCTTGGAGACCCAGAAATGTTGTCTCTTAATTTCTTCTCGTTACCACAAAAGGAATTATCTCTCCTGCAAATGCCCTAGATCCCCTCTTCTTCCCTCTTGCCTTCTCAAGCATTTTATGCCTTAGCATTTCTATTCTTTCTTTGGTACCCTCAATTTTTTCCCCTTTATCAGATTATTCCCATTGTGTATAACAGTCTAGTATTTTCCCATCTTTAAAAATTCTGCCTTGGATACCACTTCCATCTCTAGCTTCAGCATTATTCTCTATCCCCCTTCACAACCAACCAGATGAAAGAATCCATATCCTTCCCTCTCAGTTACTCTTTTAGTGGTTAGTCTAAAATTTTAACTTATTAATTAGACAAAACCTAAATTTCATCAGTAACTTTACCCTCCTCTGAGGAGTACTTGAAAACCTTAGACTGTTTTTGTGTACTCACTCCTCACCTGACTCATTATCCTTTTGTCTTTATTGTGCATTGTCTTAGTCCTCTCCTGTATTTTTTTATCCCCTCAAATAGGTACAGTCATCATTACCTTATACAGTGTTTTGACTCAGCCTTATTTATATGCTATCTCTTTGTGTACCATTCCTTCTGTATTTCACACCTTCCATTGGGATGATTTTTCTTCTTCCTGGAGTGCATCCTGTACAGTGTCCTTTCATAAGGGGTCCATTGGGAATTGAGTCTTTGTTTTTGATGGCTTAAACTTGACTTTATTTCCTATTCCTTGAAGAACATTTTCACTGGGTTTTAAATCCTAGATTGACATACATTTTTCTGTCAAAATGTCAAAGCTATCATTTCAGTGTCTTCTGGCTTTTTTTTTTTTTAATTTATTTTTGGCTGCTTTGATTCTTTGTTGCTGTGCAAGGCTTTCTCTAGTAGCAGCGAGCGGGGGCTATTCTTTGTTGCAGTGCGCCAGGCTTCTCATTGCGGTGGCTTCTCTTGTTGCAGAGCACAGGCTGTAGGTGCGTGGGCTTCAGTAGTTGTGGCTCGCGGGCTCTGGAGCACAGGCTCAGTAGTTGTGGCCCACGGGCTTAGTTGCTCCGCAGCATGTGGGATCTTCCCGGACCAGGGCTCAAACCCGTATCCCCTGCCTTGGCAGGAGGATTCTTAACCACTGCGCCACCAGGTAAGCCCTGTCTTCTGGCTTTGAGTATTGTTATTGAAAGTTGATTGTTGGTCTGACTGTTGTTCCTTTGTAAGAAGTCTTTCTTTTTCTTCATGGCTATTTTATTGCTTTTTGATAGTTGGCAATTTGACTCTCACTGCAATTAACTGAGGTATTCTTTTTTATTTTGCTTCAGATCATTGCATTTTCGAATCTAAGGATTTATATCTTGTAGCAATTCTGGAAAATTCTCAACCATTACCTTTGTAAATATTGCCTCTTCCCCATTAGTCTCGCTTCCCCTAGAACTTTGATTGGATACATGTTGGACCTTCTCATTCTGTTCTTTTTTTTATATATATTTATTTATTTATTTGGCTGCACCGGGTCTTAATTGCTGCACATGGGATCTTTGTTGCGGCATGCGGGATCTTTAGTTGCAGCATGCAAATTCTTAGTTGCGGCATATGGGATC
Organism: Mesoplodon mirus; assembly: GCF_964341445.2. NCBI lineage: Eukaryota > Metazoa > Chordata > Mammalia > Artiodactyla > Ziphiidae > Mesoplodon > Mesoplodon mirus. The sequence continues at coordinate 49,560,776 of NC_138978.1, read as the reverse complement.
TAGTTCCCTGGCCAGGGATCGAACCTGGGCCCCCTGGATTGGGAGTGTGGAGCCTTAGCCACTGGACCACCAGGGAAGTCCCTCTCATTCTGTTCTTATGTCGCTTATTCTCTTTCATATTCTCCATCTTTCTGTCTTCTTGTACTGCATTTCTGATAACATTTTTTCAGATCTGTGGTCCAGTTCACTAATTTTTTTTCTATTTGTATCCTGTAGGCTATTTAACCTATTCATTAAGTCTTTAATTTCATTTATTATATTTCTCATTTCTATAAATTCTCATTGGTTCATTTTTGACTCTGCTTATTTTTTATTATCTCATGTTCTTGACTCATATTTTCAATATCCTCCTTGTTTAATGCTTAACTTATATGTTTAATGCTTAACTTATAAGCATATGTCTGACATCTAAAAGCTGGTCTGATTCTGCCAGCTTTTACTCAGTTGTTTTGTGTATGTATGTATGTGTATAGAAAAACATTTTTATACGTATTTTTTTGTTTTCCTGTGAACTTATGTTTCTTGGAATTTAATCTAAGAAGATTTTTTGAGGCCTGAGTTGAAAGTTCTTTCCTCCGAAAAAGATTTACTTCTTCCAGATGCCTGGGGATACTACGATTTGGGAATACATTCTGAGCTTAAGGTTTTTCAGACCATAAAGGCAGTGTGAATTGGAGCAGCAAAGCCATGTGAGGGCAATTTTGTGGTTATAAATTCCTGGAGAATTTTTTTCTTCTCACAATCCAGTACCACAGTCAAGGTAGGCAGGCTTCCTTGTTGTTTCCCTTACACAGGTAAGTTTATTTCAGTTCATCTCACACTCAGGATGTAGCCCTTTGTGTTCTTGATTTATGTGACAAACTCTTCTTAGTCTCTGAGCCCTGTCTTGGCTACGTGTCCTGCTTCTCAGCCACTGTAAGGCTGTGAAAACAGAAGCTAGAGGTCTCCAGAGTTCCACAGATGCCTACAGCATGAAAGCTGGCCTCACAGTTTGCTTACCTCACAGGATTTCTGCTTTCTCTTTTTTTTAAACTTCTGAGCACTTTGTGTCAACTCAGCTATATATTTTTAAAGTTTTTTTTTAATGTTTTTATCCAGTGGTGTTAGTTATTTTCAGCTGGAGAGATGTTTGGGGTCACTAGACTGAACTCTCCATTAACTCTTCAAGGCATTCCATTCTGCCTTCTTTTTCCACCACTCCACTGAAACAGCTCTCGTTAAGACACCAACACCTTCATGTTTCTAGATCCAGAGGAAATGTCTCTCAACCCCGTCAACAGGAATGGTCACAGTCAGTTTCTCCCTCCTTGAAACTTCCTTCCTACAGTCTCTTGCTTTCTGCCTGCCCCTCAGCCACCTTTCCTTTCTTGACTCCTTCACCTCTACCCAACTTTGATCCAGAGTACTCTCTCTAAGAAATATCTTCCATTCTCATGGGTTTAAATGCTATCTTTGTGCTGACGGCCCTCTGCTTTATTATATCTCTGTGGCCCAAACCTCTTCTCTGAGCACAACAGACTTGAAGAGCCAACTGTCTCCTCTTGGTTGCCACACAGACATCTCAAACTGTGCCTAAAACAGAACTTCATTATGTCTCCCCAACCTTCATTCTTCTCTCTTTCAGTAAATGGCATCACCACCTACCTACATGCTCAAGCCAAAACATAGGAATCAGCCACGATTCATCCCTTTTTCTTATTCCCCATATCCAGACTGTAAACAGGTCCTTTGATTTAATCTCACATAGATTTTAAGTTGACTTCTCTCTGTTTCCTCTGCCACCATCCCACTCCAAACACCATCATGTCCTACCTAGTTACTGCACTCGTCTTCTCCCTGGTATCTTTACTTTTCACTCTCTCATTCACCCATTCCATTCCATTCTCCACATAACTGCAAAACGTCCCCTTAAAACATAAAAGGTATCATTTTCTTGCTTTAAACACCTCTGTTGCTTTCCTTGTAATCACAGTCTACAAATTTCTGCATCATCTGGCTTTTCCTGTCTCTACAGCTTCATCTGTACCATTCTCTCCTTCACCCCGGCTCCCAGCTGGGAGAGTTGCCTCTCAGTTTTTCAAACAAGGTAGGCTTTTCTGCCTTTCCCAAACAGGACCTTTCCCATTCCAGCCTCTGCCTGGACTATTCTTTGAATGGCTAAATCTGTCTCATCCTTTAAGTTCCAGATTAAAGACCACCTCTTCAGAGAGGTTTTCTGTGACCACCACTCTGAACAGAGTAGGCTCCTTTTTCATTTGAAGATCTTTTGTTTTTCCTTTTGTGGAATTTAGCACAATCTGAATTATGTGTTGGTTTACTTGTCTTTATTGATCCTGCTAGGATATGAGCTCTGTGAAAGCACGTACCACATCTCTTCTTAGTCACTGTTCTGTATCCAGCCACTAGAACATTATTCAGCCCCTAGAACAGTGAATGCTTAAGAGAGGAAAGGAGGGAAGAAAAGGAGGAGAAAAGAAGAGCTTACTCTAGGACAGTAATTAATGGTACAGCTAGGACTAAAACTTTAATTTCTTCATTCCTGACTTGCTACTGTTTTGTTTTGTTTTTTTTACGTTACGTGGGGCCCTCACTGCTGTGGCCTCTCCCGTTGCGGAGCACAGGCTCCGGATACGCAGGCTCGCCAGCCATGGCTCACAAGCCCAGCCGCTCCGCAGCATATGGGATCCTCCTGGGCCAGGGCACGAACCCATGTCCCCTGCATCGGCAGGTGGCCTCCCAACCACTGCGCCACCAGGGAAGCCCCGATTTGCTACTCTTTAAGTTAATTTAATTCCTAAAATATAACTCTCTTAGAAAATTTAACTCAAGTTATCTTGTACCTCACAGAGCTTAAACAGCTGATCTCAGCTACCCAAAACACATAAATGCTTCGTATTGTAGCAATTCCATCAAAATACAGACTTACTCCTGCAACTGTTCACAGTAATGTCAAAGAATCACGTTAAGAAACATTTGAGGAAACTTTGAAATATTTTTTAAGTTTTAATTTTTTTCCAACTTTTGATTTAGGATAAAAGAAATATGAGGGTTAGTAGGGAAGTTTTTGTATTGCCATCTCAATTTCTATTTTCTTTTCTCATAGGAGCCTCATGGATGGGTTGTGGATTTGGTAAATAAGGTATAAAGCTTTTATTAATATGATCATGTTTTCCATTTTCTAATGAGATTTCCTAGAGTTTGTTGTTTAGGTGACAGCTACAGAGAATAATCAGATAGGTTTTACAGTTTCTTCCTCTTTTTTATATGTGCTGTTTATACGGATAAATCTCAGCTTTAGGGCTTAGCACATCTCCTCTAGTATATCACAGGAGCATTGGAATTATTTTTGTGATGACCCTTAAGACCAGGATTATAGAGCACACTGATAAAGCAGAATGTGAGCTTTGGTTGCTTGCTTAAACTATTAAGGTATAGCATTTTAAAATTAATGTATACCTTTTTTCATCTCAGTTTGGAGAATTAGGTGGATTTGCAGCAATCCAGGCCAAGCTCCATTCAGAAGATATAGAACTTGGGGTAAGTTAAACCACTGTATGTCCAGTGTGGAAGTTCACTTTATCTGGGTTGCTGTGTAACCCAAGGGGCGTGGTCTAGACAAATTAAATTAAATGTTAAAGTTTAAGTTAATCTTTACAGGAGCAGCTTCCATGTTTCTGATAACCACTGAAATGTTTACTGTTAATCAAAATAAGCAAATTTCAGTGTATGGTGTTTGGTGTTTTTTTTCACCACACTAATTTCTCTTTCTGATATTTTTCTCTTAACTACTAACTTGTAGTGGTTCCATGAAATTATCTTGCTATTTAGGGACAGTTGCTATATGTGGCAAGTATATGTGTACATAACAATTTTATGCCTCAGATAAGTCAGAAGTTGTTTCATAGTACCAGAAACAAATAAAACATTTTATTTTAAGATTGTTTAGTCAGCTTTTTGGTGTTACAGAGATTCATAGATAACAAAGGCTATAACAGGAGCTTAGAATCATCCCTCAGGTGCAATACCATTATCTTTTCATGTCAACTTCATTTTCTCAAATTTAACCTTGTGATAAGGGGAATAACTTAATCTTTAATTTTTCACGGACTGCTGACCTGTTTGTAGCCAAGAGCACTTTATTCTGTTCTCTAGTTAATTAATCATTCAGTTATAAACTACTTATGTACTTGCCATGTAGAAGACACTGTGCTAACTACTGTAAATTGATCAGAGCAGAAAATGATGTGGTAAAATAATATACCTAAGTGGTATAAATTGTGCCTACAATAGCAGTTATTTCTGTGGGACCATGACCAATCACCTAGCTCCCTTTGTCCATCTTTGCATGAGAGCAGTAACAACAGTCAATGAGAGAGACTGGTGCTGTGGTTGTTAATAGACTATTTCTTGCTACCCAGTGTTTATCCTTAAAGATCAGATGTCTGCCAGCTCATAAATACTTCTCCTGACACTGATCAGAGGCCTCTTCTCCCTCCCTGACTGTTAACTAGGTTGTTAGGCTGTCATTTTGATCCCTATTAAATGGATCAAGTATGTTAGAGAGGACTCTTGACCTGGAAGATAATAGTTAGTGACTTAAAAAGCAAGACAAAACAAAACCTGTTCAGATACAGGGTTTTATCCAGCTTGCTTGTTTCTCAAGAACTGGCTATATAGGTCATTGGGCAGTATTAGAAATGAACTTCCTTTTTTAAAAAGTTTAAATAAAACACTAATTTCCTGCAGAGTTAATTTATTTAAACAAACAATGAAGCCCAAAGTTTCTCCCCTACTTGGATGAAAATTGGCCAAGGATGGATGCATAGGAATCTGGGCTTGCCCTCATTATTATCAAATGTCTTGAAGCTAAAGATACCTCCAAGATTTTTCCCTTAGGTCAGACCATTTTTCAGACAACTGTGTTGTTTGTTGCAGTTGATGTAAAATTAGATTGTTTAGGTTGTATTGAGAAGATGGTAGAAATTCAGGCATAGGAGAAGGAGATTGCAAGGACTGAGGCTCTAATTTGCAAACAGGTACAATTAAAATTTCACAGTAAGGGCTTCCCTGGTGGCACAGTGGTTAAGAATCCACCTGCCAATTCAGGGGACATGGGTTCGAGCCCTGGTCTAGGAAGATCCCACATGCCGCAGAGCAAGTAAGCCCATGCACCACAACTACTGAGCCGGCGAGCCACAACTGCTGAAGCCCATGCACCTAGAGCCCATGCTCTGCAACAAGAGAAGCCACTGCAATGAGAAGCCCACATGCCGCAACGAAGAGTAGCCCCCGCTCGCAACAGCTAGAGAAAGCCCGCGTGCAGCAACAAAGACCCAAGGCAGCCCAAAATAAATCAATAAATGTTTTTAAAAATCACAATAAATGTCTGATTTCTGACCAGTTAAGAAGGTGACTATGTCCCAGAATAAATTTAGGCTGTGTTATAAGACTGAGTACGAGTGAATGTCATCATTTTACATTTATATTTACATATTTTTGGATTTGAAAAACACTGGGGAAGAAAATCATTCACAATCTGTCAGTTTAAAATACCTGTACAAAGTAAGAAGTGAAGGTTTCCTGTCCTCCACCCCACCCCAACACATACATTTACCTCCTTAGGTCATGGTTACCCATATAATGTATAGCCTTTCTGAGTTTCTCCTAAGTTTATGTAAAATATATCTGCCTGTTCTCTCTTTCTCTTTGAGACCAAATTGTAATCAAACTATACCTAGTAGCATACTTTCATATAACATTATATCACGGACATCTTTCCAGGTTAGTGCTCTCAGTGTTTTTGATGCCTCCAGTGTGTTCCTGCAACTGTTGGACCGTGATGCAGTCGTTTATTAATGAGCATTGGATTATTTCTAAGTTTTTGCTATTACAGAGAGTGTTCCATGTAACTATCCTTGTGTGCATTTGCTGCCATTTCTGAAGGTTAGATTCCTAGAAAATGGGATTTCAAAGACTATATACATTTTAAAATTATAATCGATCGTGCTAAATCTCCTTTCACAACGCGGTGACCATTGTATACTCCCACACAGTCATTTCCTAGTACTCTCATTAGTGCTGAATATTGTCAGTCTTTAATTTTCCAATATGATGGACCCAAAAAATGGTATTTTGTTATCTAATTTGCAACACTCTGATTTCCTGTGAATTTGAGCATTTTGTTATATCGCTATTGGCTATTGGCATTTCTTCTGTAAATTTGATCTATTTACATAGGTCTTTGGGGTTGCTTGTCTTATTTATTTTTTTCTTTTCATGTTAAGTATATCAATGTCATGTCTATTTTGTGTATTTGTAAATTTCTTTCCCAGCCTTTTCCTTCTCTTTTCATTTCTGTTGATGGTGTCTTTTTGCCATACAGAGGCTTCACAATTTTATAGTCAATTTTTTCCTTAATGGCTTAAAATTTTTCTGATTTGCTTGGGGAGTGTTTCCTTCCCCATCTCAAGGTTATAAAAATACTCATTTAATTTTATACTTCTACAGTTTCATTTTTTAAACTTAGTTCTTGAATTCGTTTAGAATGTATTTCTATATGGTGTAAGATAGAAATCCAATTTTATTTTCTTCCAAATGGGTAACTAATTGTTGTTAAGATCCTTTAAAGAATATTCCATTTTTTCTTCACTACTTTGATTTGTTGGCTTTATCAAATGTCAGAGTCCCGTGTATACATGAATTGTTCTTGGACTTCTGTTCCTGTCATTCATTCGTTTGGTCACTCTGCCATTTTTATACCATTTCTCCAATATTTTCATTATTGGTAGTGCCAGTTTTGCTCAGTGTCTTTCTTTTCTCAAATTTTATTGATCATTCTCATATTTTTACTCTTCCGAATATAGCCAGCATGTCAGGTTCTCCTGCTCTAGAAAGTTCCACCGAGACCATATGTGGAATTGTGTTCAGTTTGTTCATTTTTACAGTAGTGGTCCTTTCCATTCAAGAACATGGTATCTCATTTATTTGGACTATTTATGTATTTTTGTAAAGTTTTATAATTTTCTTCATGGAAGTCTTAAGTATTTTTTTGTTAAAGGTACATTTCACTTCTTCCCCAACTGTTCTCTCCTTTTTCAAATAAAAATTTTTATTATTCTGCAATGTGAATGTTAGTATCATCTCATCCAAGCCTTGAAAGAAGTTTTATTGGCATATTATGATTTAAATCACATTTCTACAGTAATTTAAATAAATTGACATCTTTATATCAGTTCTTCCTATTCAAGAGTATAAAATGTTCTCTGACATATTAAAAGGGATTTGCTTAATGTTGAAAGGAAGAAACTCACTCACATTTATTTCTCACCTTCACTGTCTTTTTTCAGGCAGTATCAGCACTGGTGCAGCCCTTAGGGGTGTGTGCAGAGTACCTCAACTCCTCAGTGGTACAGGTAAGGTAGGCCATTTTACACTTACTTCAGAGGTGATCTAAGACATACAAACAGTAAAATTATCTTTTTATCAGGTTGTTCAGAACTGTGCCTAATTTAGAGTAACTTTTTTCGGATTAGCTATCTTTATAGTGAAAATATTATCAGAAGATAAATAAAAGTGATTACTAATTTAAGGTATAGGAGACCTAACATTTAAGGTTATTTACCTTTTCAATTTATCATTTTATCAAATATAATTACATATTATAGCATATATTTTTCTTTGCTTCCTTCACTATAAAATAGGTGGCATATATCCCTACCCCCTTTACAGGATTATTTAAGGGTTCAGTGCCATTATGTATTAAACAGTGTTGAGTGGTGCTGGGCTCACCTGCTAGCCAAGTCACTCACTACCTGAGTAACAGTTTAACGGCACATCTTGTCTGATTTCTTGCCTCTGCAGATTGTACGTCAGCAGGTCACAGGATAGTCAAGGCTGTGGAACGTTCAGCTTCCTAATGCTTAGGGCTTATTACATTTTCTTATTCCTTTCCATTTCAGTTAACAAGTTCTACTGAATAAAATGTCATGTTGAAAATACCTCCATTTATTATTTTTTTTATAAAAATAAGTCTGTGAAGCTTAAAACTTTCACAGAGATTTTTTAAAATCACCACAAATGGTTTTGAAAGCTTAGTGTCCTTAGGGCCATTTTAACAAGGGATATAGGATTTTTTTAGTAGGTTCTGGAAATTCCTGCTTTTTCTAAGTTTTAAGTGCCTTCTTTAGATTTCAAAGTAATACTGCAAGATTTTTAAATGAAACAGGATGGCTACTTATGTATTTCTTCATTCTGGATACTAAGGTCTTTAGAGACATCTAGTGTTCTCTCATTTATTAAGCATATGAATACAGTCATTCATTTTGTAGCTGAAACACTAAGACAAAAAAACAAGGTGATTTGACTTAATAATTTAATAATTGGCTTTTTAATAATCAGAGCCAGGATTGAATTTTTAAATGCATGCTTTTAAACCCATGCATTGCTCCATGGAAAGAGCTTCAGTGTAAATATTCCAACTGCTAATTAATACTAAGTTCTTTAGAAATTCCAGGTTTTATATGTAAACACAGTGTACTTTTTTTGGCTGCGTTGGGTCTTCGTTGCTGCACGCGGGCTTTCTCTGGTTGCTGTGAGCGGGGGCTACTCTTTGTTGTGGTGCGCGGGCTTCTCATTGCGGTAGCTTCTCTTTTTGCGGAGCATAGGCTCTAGGCGCACGGGGTTCAGTCGTTGTGGTGCATGGGCTTGGTAGTTGTGGCTCGCGGGCTCTAGAGCACAGGCTCAGTAGTTGTGGCGCACGGGCTTAGTTGCTCCGCGGCATGTGGGATCTTTCCGGACCAGGGCTTGAACCCGTATCCCCTGCATTGGCAGGCAAATTCTTAACCACTTGTGCCACCAGATAAGTCCAAGCACAGTGTACTTTAAAAAGAGTAAAAAGTATATGAATTTCCAACCAAAGCTTATTTAACTTTTTCTTTATTTTAATTATATCAAACCATCAAACCTTAAATTCATTCAGCAATAAATTCCTACCATATTTATGTAAATTAACAATTGTCTCTACCACTTGCTCCTTGTGTGACTTCGGAAGACTGAAGTAACTCCTGTGACTTGGCTTCTTTATCTGTAAAATAGTGATAATAACCGTGCCTATCTCACAGAGTTGCAGTGAGAATTAAGCAGGGCTGGCACATGCTGACAAGAGCCGTGTGACTTGCCTCTTACCCTGACAGCCCTCAGTTCTCACTATACAGTTGGCATAAGTGTAAATAAAGAAATTCTACTAGGATAATCAGTTGCCTGATGTCATTTTAATTCATTGCTAATGTCTTCTTGCTTTGACAGCCAAATATTGTCTCTCTTCTCTTGTCACCAGATAAGTTTTAACAATTATTTTACTTAAATGGAAGTGATCATTTAGATCTAGCTAATAGTTTGCTACTTCTCACATACTGTTTAGAGTTAGTTACCTGGTTATGCTACCATTCTGGAGCAGTGTGTTGTATGAGTCTTGTCTGTAGGCTTCATTTATATCAGTTAGCAAAATAAATGCATAAAACAGCATATTTGTCATGGTCTGTGCTTATATTCATTTTTTAAATCAAATGCAAAATACTTTATTACAAAAATAATACATACTCATGCTTAATGTTTTAAGTTAGTCGGTGTGTCTTTGGCTGTCTTTGGTTGTTCTTCAGAGGACCCTTTATAAGATAGTAAAGAGGGATTGCACCCATATGATAGTAAAGAAGCTGAGGCACAGAATCAGTTAAGGGTTTACTTGGGATGGTATTACCTAGTTAGTGGCTGCTCTAATACTAGAATTCCGATCTTTGCATAGCACCCTCTCCTTTGTGAAATGTGAATAAAAAAGTGTCTCCTCTCTAGTTTGGGGACAGATTCAGGGGTCCTTATTAACTTTAGTACTGTTTTCTTGCAGCCCATGCTGGACCCAGTCATCCTTACTACAATCCAGGACGTGCGGAGCGTGGAAGAAAAGGACCTTAAAGATAAGGTAATGTTCTCTCCAGTCAAATAGCCCCAATGCCTATTTGTCCTTGGAAGCAGAGCCAGGGCTTAGGGCAAGGTTCATACACCATTGCTGTTTGGATTCTGGTCACATACAACTCACATCAAATTACTTTTACATCTCCTAACCAAAAAATGTTTTGTCTGAAATACCAAGTGGTTGGTGTTACCTCAGTCAATAGAATGAATGTAGTGTTGTCAGCAAGTGATACCATTAAGAATTTTACTAACATGTTGATTTTGATAGTAGTATAATTGGTATAGCATTGAAGAAGCTTTAAAATAATTCAGTATTAAAAGCTATCCAAAGGTGTTTAAAGTAATTTTAACATTTAAATTTAACATGATTTATTTTGTCTACCTTGAATTTATCACAGAACCCTTCCCTTTTCTTTGCTCACACATGTGCTAACTTTTGTTTAGAAGTAAAATGTAGTTTATTGACCATGTGGAATATCAGATACCATTAGACCATGGTTATTGAAAATGTCCTGTATTCCTGTGTGTGTGTAAGAATTGGCATCAATGTGTTTTCATGGTTCCTTTTTGTTTTTTCTGTTTATGTATCTGTACGTTTGTGTGTATTTTGTTTTTAAATAAAAGAGATTGGTTAGCATCCCGGAGCTCTTGTCTGCCATTAAGTTACTTTGCATGCGCTTCCAACCGGATCTGGTGACCGTTGTGGACGACCTTCGACTAGACATCCTACTGCGTATGCTGAAATCACCTCATTTTAGCGCTAAAATGAATTCCCTCAAAGAAGTAAGTTTTGCGTCCGTTTCTGGAAGACTTAAAGCACAGACACTTTAAGTTCTTCCATAACTTGTGGTTATTAATGTAAAAATGTTGGGAAATAAAGAATAATAATTTCTTGTAATCCTACAAAAAGAGATAACAGTGATTATGTATAAAATAGTGTACATGTTTATAATTGTTAATAAAGCAAAATTTTTATACGTATTACATTCCAAATTCGTTCTGTGAAATTTTTAGTGTCCTAGTGAAATTTGCTAGAACGTAATTCCTTGGAATATACAGTTTGAGATTTACTTTTTACCCTAAGGGTATAATTCCTTTTATTATATTTCAGATATGTGTTTACTTAAATCAAATCTTCTAACTGGGGTTGAGGCAAAATTTTGCTTTGTTTACAACTGTGATGGTCTAAGCAAAATGATGGAAGTAATTTTCTGCAGCTTCCTAAATTTTACATGAGCATAGTTGATTTTGGTGAGTTTCTGGTGGAGCCAATACAGTTCGGTCATAATTCCAGTTATTTTCCTTCAGTTTTGTGTTAACTAGGATTCTTGGCTGCAAGTGAAATAAGCTCATCTTGAATTATCTTAGACTAAAAGAGGAATTTAATGGAAGAAGGCTGGGCTGTCTCACATGAATGAGAGATTGACTAGCCAAACCGTGTAAGGGCAGGGACACATGTGGGCAACAGGATCAACTAGAATCTGAGACTGAACCACTGCCAGGACTCTATCCAGGTCTTATCTCTGCTTTTATGAGCATGATGGCCTTGTTCTCTTTCCACCTACAGAGTGGCATCTTTCATATGGTAGACATGGCCATGGATAGCTCTTGTGATTCAGGAAGGACTGATACTTTCTCTCTGGTCCCAAGTATAGAATTTGGAGGAGTGCTCTGATTGAAGTTTGGGTCAGATGTGCATCCCTGTGCCAATCAGCAGTGGCCCAGGAAGTGTGAGCTCTGTGTTCTTTTTAAAGAGACATCACAAATAAGTGGTCTATTAACTTCTAATAACTGGCCTTTGATACATTTTGGCTAATCATTAGACCACATTGTAACACTGTAAAAGTCACAAAATATATATGAAGATTTTGATTATGAATATTTGCATTAGATTCAATCACAATAATCCTGTCTTTTTAGGTAACCAAACTAATAGAAGATAGCACTTTATCCAAATCTGTGAAGAATGCTATAGATACAGACAGACTGTTAGATTGGCTAGTTGAGAACTCAGTTCTGTCAATTGCATTGGAAGGTAAGTTGCTTAAGAAAAGTTACCTAACACATAAATAATATATTTCTGTATAAAAAAGGTATGAAATTGTTGCTTTCACTATATTAGCCTTTAAATAATCTTATAGCAAGTTAATATTGCTTTGAATAAATAGAATCATATTTAGAAAGTTAGTGTTCACTGTATCTGTCTGCCTCTCTGGTGTTTCTTCTCTTAGGCAACATAGACCAAGCACAATACTGTGATCGTATAAAGGGAATTATTGAACTCTTGGGCAGTAAATTGTCTTTAGATGAGCTGACTAAAATTTGGAAGATACAGGTAAGTTGATGAGAATTATTTTTGCCTTTTTCTGACACTTTTTTTCCGTAAGGGCGAAGGGTGGTGACTCTCTAAAGCAGAGACTTACTGCCCATGGATAAATAAATATTAATTGAAGTCACAAAATATCTATAAGCAGATTTTAAAATAAGACACATAATACTCTCAACTGAGAGCCTCAAGATCATTTATAAAATGTGAAAAAGTGAGTATGTTTTTCTTGCAATTAGTTTAAATTGTTTTTAAGCCATTGAAAATATTTTGTTCTCCTCTTGAAATGAATATATCAGATTGAGAACTTGATTCTCATCTTTTTTTACATTGTCTTTTTAGAGATTTAACGCTTCTAGGAATTTAAACAAGGCCAACAGATAACCATTAATAATGGTTGCTTCTTGTGGTCTTACCAGTTTTATCATGCAAGTGTATGGATGCTGTTAGACTAGAATCAACTTATCTTTGTTCCTGTTTTGCTTTTGCTTCTATAAATCAACAGGGAAAGACTTGGGTTTCTCCAGTCTCCAAGACTTCACTTCCTTCCCAATGTCTTCTTTTCTAGTCAGGACAATCATCTACTGTGATCGAGAATATCCATACTATTATTGCTGCAGCCGCTGTCAAATTTAATTCAGATCAGCTTAATCACTTGTTTGTTCTCATTCAGAAGGTACGTGTTCAAACGTGCTTACTTTTAAATATTTCTAAGATAATCTTATTTTGAGGTCTCCTCCCTCTAAATTAGCAGTGTTTCACCGTACTCTTCTTACTTTATTAAACTTTTTTTGGCTCAAGTTTAAAGTTTTTGCACATTTTGCCAGTGTGATCAAATGGGACTGGGAAGCAGTTCCTGTGTCTTTTCTTTTTCATTCTACAGAGCTGGGAGACCGAGACCGATAGAGTAAGACAGAAGCTATTGAGCCTGATTGGACGAATAGGCCGGGAAGCTCGCTTTGAGACCACTTCTGGAAAGGCAGGAGAATCAAATGACTTTTTCTAGCTACATGTACTTAAAGCAGCTTTACTTGCGTATGGGCTGGCTCATCACATGTGGTTTATTGTAGGTGTTAGATGTACTCTGGGAACTGGCTCATCTCCCAACGTTGCCGAGTAGCCTTATTCAGCAAGCTTTGGAGGAGCACCTGACGATCCTAAGTGATGCGTATGCAGTGAAAGAAGCAATCAAGAGGACCTACATCATTAAGTGCATAGAAGACATTAAAAGGGTTGGTTTTATCTTTGGTCTAGTTTTGTTGTCAGAGCAGTAGTATTGCCTGAGTAATTAGAGCCAAATAATTTTCCTCCCCTTTTATGTAAATTAAACTAAATGTCCTACCTGGAAGCTCATACCTTAGAGTCCAAATTTGGGAAATTATAGGTACTGCTTTTACCAAGTCATTTATATTTCTTAATATTTCTTAAAATTAATTTTCAGCCTGGAGAATGGTCAGGTTTGGAAAAAAACAAGAAGGATGGATTCAAGGTAAGAATTTGCAGATGGAACCAACTAAAAGGTATACTAATTTAATAATTCCTTTTAATAAATTGAATTATAATTTTAAGATAAAAGTATGTTTTAGTGTTTCTTTGAATAATATTCAGATACACACTGCTGTTTAAATATTTGCTTGTAACCTGTGCTTATTATTTAAAGCTTGGGGGTTATTGACTGTCAAAGGGAAAAAAAAAATCCAGGGTCACATTCAAAGAGTAGTTTTACTATATTATTTTCATAAGATTGTAAGACCTTCAACTTAGTTTTTCTTTTTTAAAATTAAATCCGAAGTATGCACATCTTTAATAAGCACAATGGATTGTAAATAAATATCGTGTCCATTTTTCTCCCATAAGAGAGAAATGGAGGAACATTCATAGAGTCAGAAGAGAGAAAAGGGAAGAAAAGTTCATTTGTTGCTGGCACATAGTTGTTTTCTAGGTGCTTGGTTCAGATGTGTTCCTAAAGTAATTCCTTACACAAACGGTTATTGAGCGAGTGCCTGCTGCTAGGGCTCGATTTTAGAAGGTAGAACTGGGTAGTGATGGGTGCTGTGGAAGTCCTACGCTCCAGGGCTTTGGCCTCCAGGTGACTGTGGACTTAAGGACTGTCCTTCGAAAGGGTGGGTAGCAGCATGTGTAGTGATGGTTGTAGCTCTCCTGTTGCTGCAGTCAGTAGCTGCTCACTGGAGCCTGCTTCCGTGGTTGCAGCAGCCCTGATCAGAGCACGTCCTCCTCCCATGCAGGCCCTCAGGTTGCTCAGATGAAACAAAGCCTAGCAGCGAGAGGGGTTTCATTTCACTGTTATCATAAGAAAAGGTTTTAGTAAATAGCTAATGGCTTAGGAATTTCATTGGTAAAACATATTTCTTGGCTTTCCTAGTAAGTATTTCTTTAAAGGATCTTGAATACTGCTAATTTACATTAGTAAATTCAGAGACTCAGCTCTTGCTAAGCGGCCTTGGTGACTCAGTAGGCTTTTATTCTCTTAAATTATGCTTGGTCATAAAGTTTAGTTAGGGACATTTAAGAACTTTGTGTGTTATATTTCTGACATTGAAATTTGATCAGGTGAATTTTCTACGTTAAAATCGTTCACAAACTGGAGCTGGTAATGCTCAGGTTATGATTAATTGTTCCTTTAATTCAACAGCATTGCTCTCTTTCTACTCAGATACAATTTGAATTTTCCCAGTTTTCTCAGCTCAGTGATTCAGATAATTTAGCACCCTCTGTCTTTATGATTGAAACTCATCCAGAGTTATTTAAGAAGTTTAAATCTTTCAATAGTAATAGTAAGAGGGAAAGGGTATCTGTAGAAAATGGTCTTTTCTTCACAGTAACAGATACATTTCTTTATAGGTATGAAGGTCAAAGCTGAAGGGACTTTTTCCTCCCTCCAGGGAAATGGCTTTTGAAACCAGAAAAATCCTTCCTGATCCCTGTTCCTTCCTTGTTACAGCTAAGCAATACTTTAGCCCTTGTAGCCAGTAGCATCGCTGCATCTTTATTGCTTCTCTTTGCAGTCGCTTCATTCATGTCTGTTGTTTGATAACAAAACTCAAAAAGTAACAGGGAGAATTTTGGAGTCATTTTGTGAGTCTTGAAAGGAATATTCTTCCTTTTTTGTATCCCACTGCTCCCAGTAAAGAAATTCTGATTTACCATTCTTTCATTTCAAATAATAATAACTTACATTTACATAGCACTTTTCAGTTGACTGAGTGCTTTTGCAGATACTCTCTTAAAGTACACATGGCTGAAGGGGGGCAGTGGGAAGATCAAAGCCCCCGATATGACTCCAGGCCGGGGGTTGAGTTATATACTGCCACTAAAGGTGTTTTTCTATGCTATGCCCTTTCCTGCCAGGCAGCAAGGTGGGCTGACTGGGAATTATGTCTCCCTGCCAGGCTACACAGAAACTAAGCAAAGGGTAAGACAAGATCACCCACCTCTTACTCCCCTCCCACCCCCCAGCTACCTCTACTCCTCCAACTGATTCCCTTTCCCTCTGCTTTTGACACTCTTAAAATTCCCAAGTTCCATTATTGTGTTCAGAAATTCTGACCTTTATTTCTGTAGATTCTGCCAGGATACCCTTGGCTTCCTTGGTCCTCTTTCCTTTGCTTCCTTTATACCTTCCACTGTCTGCCCCCAACCCTTTCCCTCTTATTGCACTTATTTTTTACTTCAATTAAAAAGTTTAAATGTACTCATCCAAAAAAAAATATTACTAAACCAAAAAAAGTCATTTTTACTCAATTAGTGGTGTTTGTGTATTCCTTAAGTCATTATACGAAGGCCTCCTAGCACAGTGCCCAGCAGCCTTTCAATAAATGTTGGCTCCCTTCCTCTTACCTCTTCCCCCTCCTCTGTGAGGACACTAAAATTGTTACTTACCCATACCTGAGGGGCCTCCACTTGCCAAAACATACAACTGAAAGTAAAAGCAGCAAGGTGCCCTCAGTACAGCCTCACAGTGATGTGCTTAGCACAAGAGGAAATACTTTTTATATGTCCACCCATGTAAAAATTTGAACTTGGTTCTAGGTAAATGGCTAGGTCTGGTAAAACAGGGCAGATGAAGACCTGGGATATTCAACTTTGAGAAGAGAGAACTCAAGAAAGCATAGGAAAGCTTTTTCAGCTACTTAGAGGATTGTTATAGAAGTTTGATTCAACTTAACTTTTTATGTCTCCTAAGAAGTTATGGGAAGGCATGTTGCAATATGATAGAGCAATGAACTTCCTATGAAAACAGTCTGACACAGAATGCACTGCCTCCTGAGTTCCTCATCACTGGAAACACTAGAAGACAAGTTTTGTAACAAAAATGAATAAGGAAAGTTTAGGCACAGGTTTGCAGGCTAAACTAGTTGACCTCTACGGCTTCATCTAACATTAGGAGTCTAATTTGGATACACCATTAACTCCTACTTATGAAACCTCAGCTTCATTATCAGACATTGTCAGATATGTTTGTTTTAATTGTTCACCATAGTCTTCTGCCCCTTTTAGAAATGGAGAAGAGTAATTTAAATTTTTCTTATAACATAGCAACATAATATTATAGATAGGATGGAATAAATAACATCTGTCTTGTTTGCTAAACTGTAGAAAGGCTATATCAGACATACTTTTTAGATTCTAAAGGGTAATTTTCAATGTTAAAAAAAAAATCTAACCATAATTGACTTAATTGGTCATAATGATACTTTTTAATATACCTGATTATTTACTAAAGGGTTTATATTTATATCCTAATGTTTGTAATCCTTTTGGAAGGTATGAGTTCGGACTTAAGCCTTAGAATTTTAATCTCTGTCATTTTGCAACTTTCATGTCCTAGCAGAAATATTCTAGCTAGTCTTGCAAGTAGTTGGCCTTTAACACATACCTTATTTCTCTGATTCTAAGATGCCAGTGTTGCAACATGCATCACAGGTTTAATCCAGTATGTACAGCCTCACTGTGGCACACCGCTTTTCATTAGTGTAGTGTTTTGGACTTCTTTGAAATCTTTAAGATTGTAGAATTTTGAGGCATGTTGAAGAATATGGAGTTTTGTGTCCTTTTTTTGTAAAACTCAAGCTGCTTTCTTCTTTCATTAAGTTGTATATACTACAAGTTAAACAGTTTCTCTTGAATCAAGGTGCAGCTTTGGACAGAGAGATGTTTAATGCCAAGTGATATAGCCCTTCACAGGGTATGAGTCTGTCACACCAAATTCTCCTGGCTCTGAAAAACACTTTAGTCCGAGACCACTGGCAGTTATTCTTTGCTTTTAATTGAATTGATGGACACGACAGGCTAGTCAGTGCTATATCATAGTGTAATCTTTTTGATAGCAGTCAAGAAACAAATCAGTGATCTACATTTAAGTTAAAAAGCCATCCTTGTTTGGTGCTAAACTATGCCACGTAACAGCAGAAATGATGGGTAGATGAACAGATACCTTTTGTAAACAGCTAAGTTTGCACATACTCACATAAGGACAGGTATATCTAAACTTACTTCTATGCCTAGTGGCTGGTAAGTTTCTTTGATACAAGTGTAAGAAGTGTCCATTTCAGAAATGTTAAAATTTATAAAACCTATATCTTAGAATCCAGGAAATACGGTATTTGCTGATTGATTGGCTAATCTCTAGGAAAGCCAGTATTATTTAGGCAGTAGCTCTCTCACATTTACGTATTTAGTAGTATGATATTTTTCTGCAAATGACATCAAAAGTAGTTTTCTGCCCCATAGGCATCTTCATCTTACAGAAAGACTTAAAGAAGCAAGGCTTTAAAAAAATAATACAGTTTTTAAAGTAAAAGCTAAGGACTTAAACTGTTACTCAGTTTTTTAGAGAGTTACTTATCAATTGATCGATAGTGTTTAATCTGACATTCCTACAACCTTTATAATGAAGTCTCATAGTTTGAAAGATGCTATTTATTCAAAAGCAATTCTCTTTTTAAAGAGTATCACATGAACATCAGACTTTTCAGATATGTACTTGAAGATCTGGATTGTCATGTACCAGTTTCAGAAATAACATTTGAAAGTGTTTTGAAAAATATAAAGTATAAGTGTGAAGTGGCTGTAATACTTAATAAAAGTAGAATTCTCTCATAAAATTATTTTAACTAGGAAATACAAGTAGACCATGGATATTTTCTTTAATATTTAGACCACTATTAGTATCTTGATCATATCATTGGTATCTTGATCATATCATTGGTATCTTAATCATGTAATTGTAGAAAACCATATTTTTATACCATTTTACTTATCAGCTAGTTCAGTATTATTCAAGTTAAGCTTTTGCCATCAATTTATTTTATTACATCAACAGTATCCTAGCAGCCTGTGCTACTTAATCTATCCTCTGAAGTTGCTAATTCCTTGTCGTCTGTTTTTTGCTGATGTACCCCTATACATTTACTATCACTTCACATCCACTCCTGTTTGCAGTTCTTGGCTTTAGGATTGCATGCAGAATAAGAAGTTGAAGACTGAATTATGAGTGCATGGAGATAAACTATAAATGAGCGATGTGAAGAGAAAAATAATAGAATGTGTAACAATAAAACCTAATTGACTTGGAAATTTTTTATAGCTAATAAATTTAATCTGCTATTTCTAAATTTAACTAATGTAACTTCTTTTTAACTCTAGTCATCTCAACTTAATAATCCCCAGTTTGTATGGGTAGTACCAGCTTTGCGTCAGCTACATGAAATCACCCGCTCATTCATAAAACAAACCTATCAAAAGCAAGACAAGGTAAGAGTATAGTTATATTTGATTATTATACAATTACTTGCATAACCTTTTATAATAACAAACATCAAAAGATTGCTGAGTTTTGTAGTGACTATATTACAGTTTTATGGTTATTAATGTAATTCATTTATATTACTTAATAATCTTGAATTTAAACATCATTCTGCTTTCATTTCTATGGAGCTTTTCTTTTGATATATCCCTAACTCATTTATTTTTTATTTCCTTAATTTACAAAGTAAGCCAATGTTTAAAAGTTAATGGTATTTTAGAAATTTGTTTGAAAAGATTCAAAGACTTATTTTATATTGTGAAAACATTAGTTTGCTTAAGGAGCTAGAGCTTCCTCAGTGTAATAGACTTGGGAAGAAAGATCTGGAAAAGTATGCAAGAAGTGAAATAGTTCTTTTGAAAGACTTTTTTTTTTTTTTAAAGAATCCCTCTTAGAAGCAGAAATTTACCAGGGAAGTTCATTAATTCTATAGTAATTCCCTAGTAAATGTACATACCAGATTGATTTTATTTACTTTTATGTAGGAAATATGAGTGAAAAACTTTCTGTGTTTGCTATTCCTCAACTACGTGCTAAAATAGAAGCTTGTATTAAACTGACAAAATAACTGCACATTCTCATACCATTTTTCTTTTTGTTGTTTTTGCTAAGAGCATTATTCAAGACTTGAAGAAAAATTTTGAAATAGTGAAATTGGTAACAGGAAGTTTGATAGCTTGTCATCGGCTTGCAGCAGCCGTGGCTGGACCTGGAGGCTTAACTGGTTCAACACTAGTGGATGGCCGATACACTTATCGGGAGGTATCTGGCATTGTGCTTTTGTTTCATGATTTACAGCATTCATTTGGCCTTTTTGCACTTGAACTATAAAAATAATATTTATTGGGAGTAACTCTAAAGAGGTAGCATGAGGTGTCTTTGTCATAATGGAACATTTTTGTATCTTGACTATAATCACCTCAAAATAAAAGTTCAGAAAATTGATATTTGTGGGTAAATCTTTCAGTAAATCACCCAAGATAACTGCATATGATCTGGTAATAAAAATAAACATCTTTGTCTTTGATCAGAAATAATAACTGTTAGTTCTGTGGCTAATGGCTTTTGTTTTTCAAATCTAGTGGTTAGTAATATGGTTTTTAAAAAAATAGAAAAATACTTTAACTCACCAGTTGTGTTGTGGTGTTTTACTCTGAGATTGCTGAAATTGTATTTTTTTGGCATCTAAAGTCAACTGAGTTTGTGTTAGAATTCAAGTAGTTTCTGTTACATTGTATCGTCAACAGATTTCTCACATTTACTTTACCCTAAGTTATATGAAAAAGCATTAGGTAAAACTATTTTTTTAATTTCAGAGTTTTTTTGTTTTTTTAATTTTTCTTTTACATATGAATGCCTGGAGTTAACTAATTGGCATTATTTCTTTTTCCAGTATTTAGAGGCCCATCTAAAATTTCTGGCATTTTTCTTGCAAGAAGCTACTCTGTATCTGGGTTGGAATCGTGCCAAGGAAATCTGGGAGTGTCTTGTGACTGGCCAGGATGTTTGTGAATTAGATAGAGAGGTAAGAAGATATTGTGGATGAAGTAAGACAGCAGTGGGACTTAATAGTATTTCACTTTTTTGTGTCTATCTCACATTTTTGTGTGTGTCTCACATCTTCAGTTCTAAACACTTCAATTTACTAAGCATACATTTATACTAATAGGCTAGGAACTATTAAGTGTTGAAAAGATATTTTATATAATATATATCTGTGATATAGACAACTGTGTGAGATCTTTGCTAAGTCTGACACCATTCTGGATAAAACCAAATTCAGCCAAGTGAGTATAGCAAAAGAATTCTTGGTGTGTCTTTTAGTATTTTTTTCCCTCCCATGAAACTAATTTTAAATTAACCAGCAGAAAACTTTGAGTTCCTATAATGATGTTGTATCCCGGAAACGCTAAAGAAGGAACTGATACCTAGACAGATCTTTAGAACTACAGTTACACAGCTGAAAATGGATTAAACCAGGAGCACCACACTGCTTTGACGTTTTCTAACAGTGAATGGCTGTTTCCTCATCTCATTTGTAGAATAGTGTTAACTACATCATAAGATTATTGAAAGGACTAAGTATGTGACAGTGCCTAGCACAGTGCCTGGCACATAGTAAGGCTTATTAATAAATGTTGGTGGTAAAACCAAAGTGTAACAATTCAGTGAAAAGCATGAATTTATATTTTCATTATCTAGAGGGAAGATTGCAGTAATTAACTGCTTTATTTAGTTCCAGAGTTAGAACCATTTCAGTTTTGAGTGGTATTAAGGCAATATAAATTTCTAAAGAATTAAAAATAACTTATCTTTGCTCTCCCAGTTTGGAATATGTATTTGCCTTAAATGGATTTTAGTTACAGGGTGATATTTGTCTTGATCTGCAGATGTGTTTTGAATGGTTTACAAAAGGGCAGCATGATCTTGAGAGTGATGTTCAGCAGCAGCTCTTCAAGGAGAAGATTCTTAAATTGGAGTCGTATGAAATCACCATGAATGGTAGGGAAGAAACTTAAAATCATTTTTCAGTTCTTTAAAGTAAGAATTTTATACTTTTCCTCTCAGCGCACTCTCAGAAGCAGCTAACCAGTTTGGGATATCCTTCTGGACTTCGCCTTATGCATATAAAGACACACCTATATATACATATATTTATATACACAGATAAATTTCTTTTTACATGAATGGTATTTTTAAATTATATAGGCTAATTGTCAAGCTGTCTTCTCATGAAATTACTTAGTACAAAAAGGATTCATTTAAGGTGAAGATTTGTCAAAGTATAGAAATCCTCTTTTCAGTTGTATCTTTTAATTGAGGTTTTTTTATTGATATGTATTTTACATGCTATAAAATTTACTTTTTTAAGGTGTACAATAAGTGCTTTTCGTATATTCACAAAGTTGTTCAACCTTCACCGTTTTTAATCTCAGGATATCTTCATCACCCCAGAAAGAAATCATGTAACAGTCACTATCCATTCTCCCCTTTCCCTGACCTCTCGTCTACTTTCTGTCCTTATAGATTATTCTAATCTGAACATTTTATATAAATGGAACCATATAATAGGTCACCTTTTTTTTTTTTTTTTTTTTTTTTTTTTTCCGTACGCGGGCCTCTCACTGTTGTGGCCTCTCCCGTTGCGGAGCACAGGCTCCGGATGCGCAGGCCCAGCGGCCATGGCTCACGGGCCCAGCCGCTCTGCGGCATATGGGATCCTCCCAGACCGGGGCACGAACCCGTATCCCCTGCATCGGCAGGCGGACTCTCAACCACTGCGCCACCAGGGAGGCCCTAGGTCACCTTTTGTATGACTATTTGGCTTCTTTTATCACGCTGAGACATAATGTTTTCAGGGTTCACCCAGGTTTTAGCACGTACCAGAACTTCTTTCCATTTTATGGCTGAGTAATATTTCATTGTATGGCTGTAACACATTTTGTTTATCCATTCATCAGTTGATGGTCATTTGGGTTGTCACCACTTTTGGTTATTATCAATAATGCTGCTGTAAAGGTTCATATACAAGTTTTTATATTCCTAGGAGTGAAATTGCTGTATCATATAATTGACATTTGAGGAACTGTCAATCTGTTTTGCAAAGTGGCTGCAGCATTTTATAATCACACCAGCAGTATATGAGGGTCTGATTTCTTCACATCTTCTCTAATAATTATTATAAACTTTTTTTTTTAATTTTAGCCATTCTAGTGGTTGTGACATGGTATCTCGTGGCTTGATTTACATTTCCGTGATGACTAAGGATCATGAGCATCCATTCATGGGCTTATTGGTCATTTATATATCATCTTTGGAGAAATGTCTATAAAAATCTTTTTCTCATTTTTAAATTGGGTTATTTGCCCTTTTATTTTTGAGTTGTGTTGTTTATATATTCTGCATATTCACTCCTTATCGGATATGTGATTTACAAATATTTTGTCCTGTGGGTTGGCTTTTCACTCTCTTGGTAGTCCTTTGAAGCACAAAAGCTTTTAGTTTTGATGAAGTTTATTTATTTTTTTGTCATTGTTGTTGCTTGTGCTTTTGATACCATATCTAAGAGACGATTGCCTAATTCAAGGTCTTGGAGATTTGTGCCCATGTTTTGTCCTAAGAGTTTTATAGTTTTAGCTCTTGATGTACTTTGTCTTTTCATTGATTATCTGTGGTACCTAGAGTGCATGAATTTATATGATATTCTATAATTTCAGGTTTTAACTTATTTAAGACTTTTTTTGAAAATGTGAATCTCTGTGATCATCGATTGAAAAGACAAGGAGCTCAACTGGTAAGTAACATTGTTTTCAAATCTAGAAAATTCGGAAAATCTAGTAAAACTTGATATTCAGCTAAACCTGTGTTATAATTGAGAGAAAACATGAGGTTTTTTTAGAAAGAATGGGTGCCTCCTTGACTGCAGGCTTCTGCATGGACGAGGGCGCTTCTCTTAGAGTGTGAGGAGGCTGCGTTTCCCGCACAGGTGACTTCTTAGACCCCTCTTTGCTTCTTGCTGATCTGGGGCAGCCAGCGGCCTCCTGTGGCTGGGTGAACGTTGGAGTAGGGATAGTTCCAGCCAAGCTTCCAACCTCTCAGATCTAGCAATTCACGTGTACCTGAAAAAGTACCAAAATCTTCAATTCTGGGATCACAGGGGCAAGGATTTGGGGGGAAATTTTTTTTTTTTTTTTTTTTGCGGTACACGGGCCTCTCACTGTTGTGGCCTCTCCCATTGCGGAGCACAGGCTCTGGACGCGCAGGCTCAGCAGCCATGGCTCACGGGCCCAGCCGCTCTGCGGCATGTTGGATCTTCCCGGACCAGGGCACGAACCCGTGTCCCCTGCATCGGCAGGCGGACTCTCAACCACTGCACCACCAGGGAAGCCCTGGGGGGAAGTTTTTAAGAACAGACAAGGAAGCAGGAAAATGAGGACCTGTAGAATGTATACAGCTTATGTTTATATTTACGTGAGCACCTTAAAAAAGAAAGGCAAAAAATAACTCTTTTTCCAAGTCTGTTTCATTCATGACCTGACTTCCTAGGTGGTAAGAATTTTAACAAGATTTTGTAAGGCCTGGATCCTGCCCTTTCTAACTGAGCTCTGAGAAGACCAGAGGATAGTAACTACCTCTAACCTAACTCTCTTTCCTTTGAAGAAAAGCTCGTGAAGAGGGCGCCCATATTATTCCTGTTTTGTTTCTGCTTTAGTAGCCCATTTGGGTAGAATTCTAGCTTAGGTTTAGGAATGTCTGGAGAAAAATCTCCATATCTGTCTTGGTTCCATGGAAGTTGCCCAGTGTTTCTGTTGTTGGTCGTTTCTTGTTTTAAAGTTCCATATCAGTATAATGATGTTCTCATATGTAGCTTGGTTTTTGCAGCCTTAATTCATTTTGAACTTGAAGAGGTGTGGAGTTACAGTGTAGCAGAAAATAACTGTAATTTTGTGACCTTGGTGTGCTGTATACTTTTCTTTCTTTTGAACAGTATGTAGAAAAGCTGGAATTGATAGGAATGGATTTCATTTGGAAAATAGCCATGGAATCACCTGATGAAGAAATTGCTAATGAAGCTATTCAGTTAATCATAAACTACAGTTACATTAATCTAAATCCTAGGTTAAAGAAGGTGGGTATTTAAGGAAAGAAGGTACCCAAAAAAGCAGAAAATAATATATTTTTAATTGCTAAGTCGGCATGCCTGAAAGTCGGGCTTCTTTATTTTGACGTTTTATCATTAATAATGATTACAACTAAATGCTAGACTAATTTTAATTTCCATATACCTCTTACTTTTAGGATTCTGTATCATTACATAAGAAATTCATTGCTGATTGCTACACAAGATTAGAAGTGAGTAGCAAATTTTATTTAACCTGTTTTTGAAATAAATGCTTTGGGTTTTTTTTCCTTTTATAATGTTGTGTTTTGAGATCGTGTATAATGTTGATATTTGTAGCTGGATCCTACTGGAAGAATTTGCTAGCAGTACCGTATTGTGGACATAGGGAACAGGCATTTGCCCTAATGCCCACAACGTAGAAGTGTATTTTACAGGAAATCCTTCTCCCTCCCCATCCCTTTTCCCTGCTCCACCCACCCACCCCACCCCACCCCCTTTTGGGGGTATAGAAACTGTCTTCAGAAAATAGGTCTACTGTACTTTTCACATTTCTGATAGATTCTTTTTCTCCTTTTTCTGTCCAGAAATTTTATACAAGCACTTGCTTCTTTTCCCATCCTTCCCCATGTGTCACTTTGTTTATATCATAAATGCTATTAAAGGCCATAGCAGCACACTCAGTAGTGGGTAGTGTTGGGCGTCTTTGTCCACTAGAAGCCTGCAGTGTAATACTGTCTCAATAATTTAAACTTTCTGATGATGAATATGTGCTGGTGATGAATCTGTACAGGAAGGAGTTCCCAAGTTGTGACTTCCATCCAAATGTGCCATCATAAAAACATTTAAAGTATTCAGGTATCCCTAAATGAGGTGCCATGTAAGTATTAACACATGTAGAATGGTAGTTCTCAGTTGGAGGCTATTTTACCTCCCAGGGGACATTTGGCAATGTCTGAAGACCGTTTTGGTTGTCACAACTAGAGGGGTCCTATTGGCACCTAGTGGTAGGTGAGTGGTGAATAGAAGTCAGGGATGCCACTGAACATCCTGCAATGTCCCCGACAGTCTTCCACAATAAAAAAAAGTTTCCAGCCCAAAATGTCAGTAGAGCTGAGGTTGAGAAACCCTGATATAGAGAGATGATTTTCTATTTCGTAGGCAGCCAGTTCAGCGCTTGGTGGCCCCACTCTGACACACGCTGTGACCAGAGCAACAAAGATGCTTACAGCAACTGCCATGCCAACTGTAGCCACGTCAGTCCAGTCTCCATACAGGTAAGTGATTGCAGAAGTTACAGCGAATATGCAACACCTAAATGTAGATGAGCTTAAAAAAAAATAATTGGAATCTTTTCTTTCCTTTGGAGATATCTCAGTTAATTGTTCATTTCCTCATTTTATTTCATATCTTTTTCAAACAGTCATATCCTGGGAAATTATATATTCCCCATCACGTATTTTATTTGATTCATTTTACTTTTACTGTGTGTAACACGAGTAGCCTCCTCTATGATGGAATCAAGATATATTCATTGTATGAAGAGTAATTTTTTTCAAGTTTGAAATATTTACTTAGACCTCTTATAACTTTTCTCATTGAATAGTCAAATCCAGGGCACCAAATAGCATAAGCAAAATGAAGTGGAATATGATGATTGATTAATATTGTACATTTTGATATAATCATAGTTAAAATGTTTTACTTAAAATCATTTTTCAAAATAATTTTTAAGAAGAACTTTAGCCCCAAATATTTGTGTTAAAACTTTGAACTGACATCTCTTAATCACATTGCTGTGTTGAGTATTTTCAGATGTTGTCAGTGAAATCTGAGTTCAGTGTTATAGGTCTTTGATATAGTAAGGAGAATAGATGAGTATTTAGAAACATTAGATTGAAGTGACTAAAATACTTTTGTGGGGTTTTATGTGCCTCTCATTACTGGTAAGCATCCCCCAGTCAGTGATGCTCAGGAAACCTTGGCAGGCGCTCAGAGAAGGGCTCCCTCTCTATGCCTTACTCTGCTGCCCTCTAGTGATTGGTGCTCATAAAGTCTTTTTCAACTCCTGGAATCACTTTATGTGTTTATGTATGTATGTATTTATTTATTTCTCTTTATTCACAGTTGGGGATATTCCTTTCTTTTTAAAGCCATCCTTTAGAAGAAGAGTCAAGGCAATATCCTTGCTCACATTCTTCTTCTTTATCTTCTTTTTTTAAATGAGCTGAGTACCGTGTAGTGATACATTATTAATATGAAAGAAGCCAATAGAACTCAACCCCCTTGGACCTCTTTTTTAAATGACAGAAAGTGATTATAGATTCAACTCATGATAAGAACACTAACATGACTTTTGCATTCCCACATTCTTGGAAGTGTATCTCAAATAGACTTTCATTAAGAATTCCTAATTACATGTTTGTAAAATGTAGTCTATATCTATGACCTAGGTCCTTAACGATTCATTTGTCTGACAAACCAGGCTAGAAATGCACTTATAAACTATTGGATTGGGATTTCGAAACTGCTGCTTCTTTAAATAAGCATGCTTTTTGTTTGTCTTTTCTAACTGCTTTGTATTCTGAATCATTTCATATTTGACTATTACAGAACAAAACCACATGATAGTTTTTAAATATTCTCATTATAAACCCTAAACAGAGTTACTAAGAATATGTAATTTCAGAGTTGCCTTTGAACCAGTACATGTAGTTTATCTCATTCACTAGTCTTAAAAGAACTTTTCAGTGACCTAATTGTTCCACTTATGGGAGGAGGAGTTATTCTCTCATTTGTACAGTGTTTGCAATGCTGTCTGTGATCTAATTCATCATTGAGGCAAAATAAAACAGTTCACTCAACAATTCACTTGTTAAGCACTTAAATATTTCCTCAAGATGTTCCATCTGAATATCAAGTTCTGGTTTCTGCCCATAAACTGAAAGAATTTAGAACTCTGTTAAATGCGTTTAACCAACTCTTTTTAAAGTGAAATTTCCAGTACTGCTAATCAGCATACGTATTGTTAGAAAATCTGAAAACTTTCCAGATTTAGAAATACACCTGTACAAAATACTTAGACTCTCTGGAATAGTAAATATTTAAATTAAGGGCACTTGGATTTTCATTTGTTAGTGTTAACACATGTAGTGTTTAATAAAGTGTGGAGCTGTGACTGTACAAGCTGCTGGATGTCGGAGTCCTGTTATTTCAAATGATAAGATTGCTTAAGTCTAACCAAAAGAGGTCTCAGGTCTCACTTTCAGAGTCTGTGAGAGTGCCACAGTTCCTTGCTGTGTGTTTTCTGTTCCAGAGATGGTTATGTCTCTTGATGTGTGTTGATTTCTTAAGTACTTTGAAAACCCTTGGGATAACAAATTCTTACGTTGTATGTTTTAACTATACAGACTAGTCACTTAAACCAGATGAACAATTTTTTTCGTCCTTTTCTTCTGCCTCATTCTTAGGCTAAGTAAAACAAACAGCAGCTCTCATTTGTGGCATACTTAATGGTTTGCATTTGTCTTCTAAATTTCAGGCAGTTCAGAACTTAAGTCAGATTCTGTGTGTTTACAGAATTATGTGGCATATCTTAGTTGTAAGGTTATGAGATTCAAACTCACTGATCGTTCATTCTTGGTGGGTTGGTAGACAAATAAGCCTGCAGACCCAGAAGAGACCCAGGTCCTCTATTTATGGGACAGCTGTTTAAAAAAAGAAAAAGAGGGCCTCCCTGGTGGCGCAGTGGTTGAGAGTCCGCCTGCCGATGCATGGGATACGGGTTCGTGCCCCGGTCTGGGAGGATCCCATATGCCGCGGAGCGGCTGGGCCCGTGAGCCACGGCCGCTGGGCCTGCGCATCCAGAGCCTGTGCTCCGCAACGGGAGGGGCCACAGCAGTGAGAGGCCCGCATACCGCAAAAAGAAAAAAAAAAAAAAAGAAAAAGAAGAAGAAAGAAAAGAACAGGAAAGGAAACGTGGGGAGGGGCAGGCTTCTGCCCCATATTCCATCTGTGTGTGACAGCTGTGACCTGCTTGAACCACCTTCCCCTTGAGTGAAAAGGAAGTTAGTCTTTGCAGATTTCAGTCTTTGACCGGAGAGGGCTAATTGTGATTGTGGTTTTGGTGAAATAGACTCAAATTGAGCTCAAGTCAGCAGTTCATTTCAAGTATTTAAAAAAAAAAATTTTTTTTTAATTCATAGATCCACTAAACTTGTAATAATTGAGAGATTGCTGCTTCTGGCAGAACGCTATGTGATCACTATAGAGGTAAGCCTCTCTTCTTTGTAAAGCAACTGTATCATCCTATAATTAGTCTCAATGTGTTAGGAGTGTATTTTTGTGACATTTAACAGTGGCGCTGTGCATCCCACTTGCTGTATCTTTTGACTTGCTCTATCTTTTTCAAGGATTTTTACTCTGTTCCCCGAACTATTCTACCTCATGGTGCCTCATTCCATGGACATCTTTTAACTCTTAATGTTACTTATGAGTCTACCAAAGATACCTTCACTGTAGAGGTAGGTTTACATTAAGCTCTGAAGCCATTTCCATATTGTCATGTTATTTTATAAGAACACTGTTGATTGAGATTGAACACTGTTGTTTATTTAGCTGCATGAATGACTATTCTAAAAGCTGTTTGGAAAACAAATTTAGAATAAAGACCTGAAATGAAAGGAAGCTGATAGGGTATAATCAGACTCATAAGTAAATACATAATATCAGGTGATAACGAATGTTATAAAGGTTAAAAAAGAAGACAGCAGGATAAGATGGGTATACATGACATATTTTAGAAAAGAACGGTTAGGGAAGGTCTCTGAGGTGATCACATTTGAACAGAGACTTGAATGAAGTGACAGAGTTAGCCATTTCTGGGGAAGAGCATTCCACACAAAGGGAGCAGCAGGTACAAAGGTCCTGAGGTGGGAGTTTGTTTGATTTATTCAGTGACAAGGAAAGTGGCTGGTGTGACTAGAGCACAGTGAGAAGGGGAAGAGTGGAAGACACTCCAGTGGAAGAAGGACTTGAGATTTCATTCCCTGCGTGCTGGGGAATGGAGTATGGAATAGAATATTTAATTACTGCAGGAGGGAAGCCTCACAAGGGCAGGATTCTTGACTTTGGGTTCTCTGCTGTGTTCCCAGGTTCTGGAACAGTGCCCGGTACATAACAGATGCTCACTAATAGTTGTTTAAATTGATAAATAAGTGAATTACTCAGAACAGTGTTTCATTTCATTTTACAGGCTCACAGTAATGAAACCATAGGGAGTGTCCGGTGGAAGATAGCCAAGCAATTGTGTTCTCCAGTGGATAGTATACAGATATTTACAAATGATAGTCTGGTAGGTGTAAATAAACATTTTGTGGCACTTTAGTCTGATATCAGTATTTTCCTCTCCTTTCCTTCTCAGTAATTAAGAAACCACTTTTTACAGCTGACAGTGAATAAAGATCAAAAGCTCCTCCACCAGCTGGGCTTTTCTGATGAGCAAATCCTCACAGTAAAGACTTCTGGCAGTGGGACCCCGTCTGGGAGCTCCGCAGATTCCTCAACCAGCTCCAGCAGCAGCAGCAGTGGGGTGTTTAGTTCATCATATGCCATGGAGCAGGTATTGAGCGATAATATTCCAGTTCAGAACAAGAACGTGACATCATTAAGTTTTGCCTTCGGCCCATGTAGATTTGCATGATTATGTCCTTTTCTCTCAGACAAGTCCTGCCGCTTCAGAACTGTATCACTGAGGAATGCTGGGATTCAGCTGGGAGAAGAAGATACACAATTTGTCAGTCTTCTGAACCACAGAATCTTCTGAGTCTGAGTGATTCTGCCTGGCCACTGCTTGCTGCTCCTCTCATATATCTCTCCTCATTAATTCATTGAGTTTCCTCTCCTGGGTCATTCCCATTAACATTCAAACGTGCTGTGCTATTTCTACCCTCTTTTTAGAAAACCTTTTTTCACCCCAGTTTCAGCTTCAATTCCTGTCCCCATTCTCTCCTTCCCAAATCAGCGGAGCTCCTTGAAAGGGTTGTCTAAGCTCTCTTTACCATACTCTCTTGACCCCTCTCAAAAATAAACTCTGCAAGGTAATCTGTCATGTCCACCTCTCAATCAATCCTCATCTTCTTGGCATTTCAGCAGAGTTGATCCATGTGATCACTTCCCCTTGAAATACTTTTTCCCCTTGGCTGTCAGAACCCCCCTGGCTCCCCCCTCCCGCTCTGGTTCTCCCTCTTTGGTCTCCTCTGCTGCCTCCTTTTCATCTCCCCGATCTGTGTACAAAGAAGTTCCCTGGCTCAGTCCTTTGACCTTTCCTCTGTCTACGCTCATTCCCTTAGGAATCTCATCCAGTTTCAAAGCGTTATATATTGTATGTATATTGATAACACCCCAGTTTTTATCTTCAGCTTGAAGTCTAGGTACATGGAACCAACTAGTTAATCAGCATCTCCTCTTAAATGTGTGATAGACATCCCAGTCCTAACATCCAAAACTGAGCTCCTGATATCCCCTTTCCCACCACCTCACCCCTAACCCCTAACCCAAACCTCTTCATCCCAGTCTTGCCGTATTTCAGATAATGCCTATTTCATTCTTCTAGTGGCTCATGCCAAAATCCTTGGGTCCCTACTTTCTCTCATAGCCCTAACCATCAGCAAATCCTTGACTCTACCTTTAAAATTCATCTAGAATCTAGCTCCTTTTCTCTACCTCCACAGCTTCCACACCAATCCGAGCAGCCATCATTGCTCATCTGGAGGGTTTCAGTAGTTCTCTAACTGGTCTCGGGGCTTCTGCCCCTATACCAGTTCAGTCTCTTCTCTGTGTAGCACCCAACAGCCCATGATCTTTTTAAACAGAGTCAGATTATGCCACTCCTCAGCTCAGACTCTCCAGCGGCTCCCATCTCACTCAGAGTAAGAGCCAGAGTCTTTACTGGGACCTTCAGGGCCTACTTGGTCTATCCCCCACACTGAGATGTTCCCCCATGACCCACCCTCACTCTCACCACTCCAGCTGCACTGGCTTCCATGTTGGTCCTCAGACATAGTGGGCCCTGTGCACTTGCTCTTCTCTGTGCTTGTAATGTTCTTTCCTGATACCCATGTGGTTCTTCCTCACTTCCTTCAGCCTTCACTCAAACGTTGCCTTCTTGGTGAGCCTTCTTTGGCAGTCCTGTCTAAACTTTCCACCTATTGGTACTCCTGCACGTCTCATTTCCCTTCCCTACTTTATTTTTGCCTAACATACTATATATTTTATTTACCTTGTTTAATGTCTCTCTCTCTCCCCCCAGTGAAATTTAAGCTCCTTGAGAGCAGACCTTTGTCTGTTTTGCTCACTGCTGTACTTCCAGCACCTAAAACAGTGCCTGGAACATAATAGGTAATCAGTATGTGTTGAATGATTTTATGAATCAGGGTTTTCTGTACCTTCTCTGTGCCAGGAACTGAGCTCAGCACCAGGGGTACAAAACTAACAAGACCATTCAGCTCTTTATGCTTTTCTAGTCTAGAAAGTAAGATAATACCAGCCCTCGTGTGAAATAAAGGTATTTAAATGACAGAGAGGGATTTTTTTCATAGTTATTATGTATAGTCCTTTCATTTAATTACAAATGTAAGATCTTTGCATGGCTGTCTCTTTAACTTAGAGAGCATAGCCTTGCTTATAGATACCACAGAATCCTGCAGGGTTAATGTTAGTATTGTGCCATTTCTTAAAAAGTAACTATACTTATATGTAGTGAGAATTTAAGAACGAAATCATACTCAGAGCAGTATTATGACAGTTTATCAGCAACAGAAATGACATACATAGCATCTTTGAGTTTAACATTTTTAAACTATCTCATATTTATCCTGAATTTATTAAAAACCTTCCCAAATATAAATATATTCTATAGTGATGTCTAGCTTTTTTATTTCTTATACCAGAACATAGTACTTTAATCACATCTGAATCTCTTCTATACAGTTGTATCCATTTTTTTCACCTTGAAAAAAACAGGCCAACTTCTTTTTCTCAAATTACATATATATCTATGTGGTTGTGTGTGAGTGTGTGTGTTTGTATATATCACTTTGAATTTTTTTTTTAATACGGTTGACTCCCGTTATTTATTTTTTTTCACAACTCACACACACACACACTGTATTTTATTTTTACAAGAGATAAATAAACTGACAGCAAGCATTGTAAATGGATGACCACAACAAAAGCAACAATGATTGCAATTACCAAACACGAAACACACTCACACTATGTCATAATATTGACATTCAGTCCAGGAATCCTCCACTGTAACAGCTCCTTTACTTTGCAGTGAAAATTGATTTGTATATTTTTTGCCTCTGAGTCCTTGTAGGATTTTTTTTTTATTATTCAAACAGAAAGTCACAAAAATTGTAATCATCCTCATCAGTTCACTCAGTCCTATGTAATTAATTATTTTTTCATCTTGATCTTTTGTTAGCACTTTTATGAATTCATCAGTTTTGCATTAGAGTTCTGAATGAATTTGCTTTTAAATCACTCTGCCTTGTTTGCTCCTGCCAAGCTATGATCAGCTTCCAACGGTGCCCACCCTCCATTCTGTTCATCACATCTGCCCTTCCTTTTGCCTCTCTGCCGCTGCCTGCTTTTTGGTGCCTTAGCCCCTTCGCCAGCAGGTGGTAGGAGAAGAGAGCCCAGGTGATGCGCACGCTAGGAGAGGGAGTGGTCCCTCACTGTGTTCCCGTGTGTTGTTGTTTGAGGCAGATAAGCACCATGCTTCCCTCAAGTTTTGCAGTAGCCAATCTTTAAGAACCAGTAATTTTATTGTGTGTACCTTTGATTAGAAAAGGAGAAAATTGTTTTGTAAATTTGCATTTATGTTTTGCTTCCTCCCTCAGGAGAAATCCCTCCCTGGTGTTGTGATGGCGCTTGTGTGTAATGTATTTGACATGCTTTACCAGCTGGCCAATCTAGAGGAGCCAAGGTAAATAGAAATGTTTACAAAGCTTGAAAGAGAGAAAGTTATTAAAGTTAGGGAACCCAGTAAATGTTCACTTGAAATGTATATTACTTCACATCCCATACTAAATGACTTTGTTATTGAAACTGTGGTTTGTGTGAAAAAAAATTAATATTTGAAAAATTTCAGGATAACTCTACGAGTACGAAAGCTTCTGCTCTTGATACCCACTGATCCAGCCATTCAGGAAGCCCTTGATCAACTTGATTCTTTAGGAAGAAAGGTATGAGTATCTTGGATAGTTATATAACAGGCATGGAAATTTTATATCATGATTCAGTGAAAACACATCATGACATCACATTAAGGTCATACGATATCATCTTTCCCATAACAGTTTTTTTTAATTTAGAAAAATACCATTGCTGTAAAATCTTTGCTGTAAATAATGATATCAAATTTTAGAACTGGAAGATCCTTTATTATCATCTGCTTCCACCTCCTTCATGTTTTATATTAGGAAACCCAAGCGCAGAGTGATGAACGGTCTTGGCTAGGGTCAGACTCTAGTTCTGATTGAGTTGAGATATTTTTCTTCTGTTATGATGCCTCTCTGAATGTGGTTGTTGCATATGTTTGAGTTGCTTGCGTAAATGGGTTATCATTTAATATTTTCACAGTTGATATTTAAAGTTCCTTTTGTTTAACGTTTAGAACCTTGTTCCTTAAGAGTCGTATATATATAATGAAATTGTGTTTTATCTATAATATTGTTTGTGTTCTCAGAATAAATTCATTTAGATCAAAGCTGTTAGAACTAAGTTATGAATTTTGTATTTCAGTGATTATAGTTTAGATGAGCTCATAATCGTGTCACATGTACCTTATATATTAATTTGAGGAGGAAGAGAGCTAATGTAATTAAAAACTCTATTACTTGTACTAACTAAAAAAATTATCAAAACTACTACACTGCAATCTTATAATTTAATTATCAATGTTTGGTGGTACAAATGTTATTTATTTATTTATTTTAATTAATTTATTTATTTTATTTTGGCTGCGAGGGCTCTTTGCTGCAACACGCGGGCTTCCCTAGTTGCAGTGCGAGGGCTCTAGAGTGCATGGGCTCAGTAGTTGTGGCGTGCGAGCTTAGTTGCGGTGCGCGAGCTTAGTTGCGGTATGTGGGATTTTAGTTCCCCAGCCAGGGATCGAACCAATGCCCCCTGCATTGGGAGTGCAGAGTCTTAACCACTGGACCACCAGGGAAGTCTCCTAGTGGTACAAATGTTAAAAACACGGAAACAAATTAGGATGACCCCACTAGTGTTGCTTAGAATACAATCCCAGAAGCATTCCTGTAGGATTGGAATGCTGTTGAGCATTTACTGTCTGTGTGATGGAGTTCAGTGCTTTGTTAATAATTAGAGTGATGTGGCTTTGAGGTTAATTTTTAGAAAATTCCATTGATTTGATTATATTAAAGTCGGAAAAAAATATTAGAGTATATAGTGATATCTGCTTCTCTTTAATTTGTGCTTTTGAGCTGTATATTCCTTTTTTCTTTCTATTAAACTTAGAAAACATTGCTGTCTGAAACAAGTGCTCAGTCTTCAAAATCTCCATCCCTCTCGTCCAAGCAGCAGCATCAGCCAAGCGCCAGTTCAATTTTAGAAAGTCTGTTTCGATCTTTCGCTCCAGGAATGTCCACCTTCAGAGTGCTCTACAACTTAGAAGTAAGAAACCGCATTTCTTTTTATTTCATTTTAACAGATTCCTTTTGGCCTAAAGGTTCATGCTTTCAGATATCAGAAATAAGTAAATAGGTTTCTATTATGTTTGAATGGTTCATTTAAAAAAATTAGTTTTAATAAAAGTAAAAAATAGAATATAAATTGAAGTATTTTGTTGTTTTGGACTTTGAAAATGCTCAGTTTTCTTTTTCAATTTATACCTGTGTGCATTGTTATACTTGCAAAATAGCATGTAAATAAATAATTAGGAAGCTGTTTTGTATTAAAATGTGTCATTATCTTCCTCTGGAAGTTTTGCAAGTCTGTATAACATCAGTTACTAATCCTCAGCCTTCTTGTTATTAAATGCATCCTAACATTTTTAAAAAGCTGTTGTAATTTGTGGCCATGAATGAAGCTTTATAAGGAGTTTGTCAGGAGTCACATTAACATTATTATTTCAAGGTTACAAAAAAAGAATTGAAAGCATTTGAACAAAAGAATATTTTTATTACTCTTCTTCCCAATAGTAGCTTTAAACTAGTAGATTTAGTTCAGTAAACATTTACTAACTGTTTACTGTCTACAAGTCATTGTGGTATTTAAAGGGTCAGAGTTGAAAAGACAAGATAATTGCTCCAAGATCTTATGAGTAAGACATAGGGGAGGCTGGATAGGCTGAGTCATGAAATGAAAACAGTAACAAAGCAGTGTGGAGAGTGGCCCACTCTTGGAGGATGAGGGGCTGGACCCTCAGGCCACTTAAGATCTGGAGAAAATAAGTCCCTGAATGATTTTGCTTTGCCCTAATATGTTCTATCCAGTCAGTTATTTATTAAGGCATCCAGATCAGTGCCTAAGCAACCTTAATCATCAAGATAAATTACCATTTATCTTCAGTAGGTTTTGAATCACAACATAGGTCATAATTGGTAGGAAGTTACCTGCTTGGGCATTTTTTCCAAGTTTTATTTCATCTGACAATCTAATTTGGAGTATAAAATTACATTCATTCATTTTTATGTTTCACTCATTTATATGGTGGAGCTGTGTTAACATTTCATATTTGCCTTAAAATAGTCATTCTTGTGAAAACATCTGTTGGGTTCAAAAGGAGAAAATATCTAGCAAATATTTTAAAAATAAAATGTCCTTATTTCTTGCAGACATTTAAAAATACATACAATATTCTAAAACAGAAAATTACTTAGAAATTTTTGGCTAACTCAAGCTTATGAAATTGGCATCTTACAATTACTGCCAGATTTGTCATTTGCTTTTGAACGATTGTCTCAAAAAGTTAAGGTATAAATTTTAACACCCACATTTGAGAGCACCCAGAGAAATAGAATGGCCCAATAGTGGGTCTAGCTTGTCATTGGCTACCTAGATTGCATTATCTTAGAGCCAAGGGGTTATATAAATTATCTCCGGTATAATTTTAGGACTTCTGATTAACTGGAAATTCCTCTGATAGGTTTTCTTCTGCTTGACACAAAAAATGTAGAAAACCTAACACTCCCAGAGCACTTATTTTTACTATTACCTGCAAGGTTAATGTCCTTGCATTTCAATCTTTAACTTATGTTTGCCTACTAGGAAAATTCAAAGTGGATATTCCAAATACCCATTCCTTTGGAGAAACCTTCCATCTTTACTAAGTTGTCCATTAAACATGGGGAGTGTGTGCATGTGGCTGTTGACATTCAGGAGGGGTTAGGATGGCAGAGGGTTCCCATTCTCCTGTGTGATGCTTGTGATCTGAGGCTGGTGAGCCTGTTTCCCAAAGGGCAGCTTAGGAAGAAAGCATCTTTAAACAAAAATACCACATTAAAAATCTAAGCTCGTAAAACTAATAGGTTCATAGAAGCAGATTTTTTTGAATAGAAAAGGATCTTGAATTTCATCTAGATTAAAACCTTGGGGAAACTGCGGCAATGAGCTTTAAAATTTTTTTTTAAATTTTTACTAAATAAGCAGTTGTTTACTGGGCAGTTGTTTTGTGCCAGTGCTTGTACTAAAGCACCTTAAGCTTGTGTTATCTTACTTACAGACAATCCTCTGGTAAAGGTAATTATTGTCCTCATTTACCTGATGAGAAACCTGAGGCGAAAAAGGAAAATTACATATCTGAGATCTTTCAGCTTGTCGGTGGTAAAACTAGAATGTGAGCTAGATTTGTAATCTCATACCACAGTATGATTATTTATGTGAAATGACTCTCTACTATACCAGAATATTTAGTTGAGCTTTCCTTTAGGTGGGTATTGCAGTGTCATAAAAGGGGCATGGGTATTAGAGTGAGGCACATCTGGACTTGAATTCTAACTATGTGACCTCGGGTGAGAAGTCACTTAACCTCTCAGGTCTCAGTCTTTACCTGTAGAGTAAAATACCTGTGCTGTGCATAGTGAGATTAAGAGAGAATGCATGTTAAGTACCTCACCTTATGCCTAGTACTTTGTAGATAGGTGCTCAGTAAATAGGAGTTAGAATCATTATCAGGCAACTCATCCAGCATTTATAATAAATGGGCTGTTTTCAAAGACTTTAGTTTATATACTTTTTCTAGAACATATCAGCATAACACATAATGTTACCTGCTCTTATCTAAGTCTGGGAGCCTGAGACTTTCACATTTGCTGGTTTCATAAAAAGAAGAATACACCAGCTCTCTCAAAAACAGAAAAATTTTTCATGCTAAGTAAATGGAACTTGGAAAATGTGATTATTTTATTTGTGAAACATCAGCCTCCTTACTCTACTGGGGGTAAAAAGAAGAGCAGCATTTAAAGAGATTCTGACTCAAATTGTCTGATTGTTTTACTTAGTATAAAGGAGTAATTTCAACTGGAAATGTTGGGTGATTAATTGTGCTTATCTTTTTCCAAGGTTCTAAGCTCCAAACTCATGCCAACAGCTGATGATGACATGGCAAGAAACTGTGCAAAATCCTTTTGTGAGAACTTCCTCAAAGCAGGCGGTTTGAGGTTAGAGTTTCGATATTATGTTATATGAATTGCAGAAAATGAATCTAGTTATTTTAGTTAATTTCTCCTACCAAGCCTTGCTTATTCTTACAAGGCATTATGTGAAGCATTATGAGAGTTATAATAAGAAGGAATGATGTTTTAATCTTTGGAATATTTTAACTCATTTTATGACTTTTGATTATTTGGAAAACTGACAGAAGCATGTCTCTTTCCTCTCTGGTAGTGAGGGAAATTCTTGAGTAGAGGAGAGAAGGCTTACTGTTTCTGTTCATTCCCACATCAGTTTGAGATAAGGTGAATCTGATTGTCGGTAATCTATGTTGTGCAAGGCATTAGTGATGGGGGTGCAAAGATATTATCCCTGCCCTTGAGAGCCTCATGGTTTAATAAAGAATGACAAACAGTTATTGTAAGTATCAAAACAGAGGCTTATAAAAAGTGCTTTGCAGGGTGGGGAAGAAAGCAGTGGTTAAATGGTTAGATTTGCTTAGGATAATAAGTGTAGGAAATGCTTCCCAGAGAGTGACATTTGAGCTAGGAATTGAGCGATGAGTCGCCATTCCCTAGGTAAATAAGGGGAAAAGGGCACTCTGAGCCAGAGGTGGGGTGGGGATGAGTGAAAGCATCATGGACTGTCTTGGGAAGTACAGTTGCCTAGTGAGGCTAGAGCAAAGGATAAAGGAGAGAAATATGTAAAGAGGGGTCACATTGAGGAATTTCAGCATTATCTTGTAGACCATGGAAAAACAGGAGGTTTCTAACCCAGGAGTTACCTAGAACAGTTACTCTGGCTACAGTGGAGAAGATGAATAGAAGTGGGAGGGAGAGGCTGGAGGCAGGGAGAACTATAAGAACTATGTCTGTTCCAGAGGAGAGGTGACAGTTTCTAAATATGGGACAGTGTGGTAGAAGGACATTTATAAGGTGGAATAGGCAAGTCTTTATGACTAGATACAGGGTAGGAACATTTATAAAATGGCCTGTGATTTCTAGCTTGGGAGAGTGAGTGAGTGGTGAATCTTTAATCCATATGGGAAATAAATACGGAACGAGATGGAGGAAAGTGAGAAAGTCAAGAATTTGATTGCACACGAGGTCCCTGTGAGTCATGTGAAGAGGACGGTTTGGACATGATGCTCTTGAGAGAAGTGGAGAATGGCACTAGAGGTTCAGGGAGACATCAGTGTGTAAGGAAAGCCTTAGGGCGTAAGCAGCTGGCCAAGTGTTGCGTGGCAAGTGTAAGGGTGGGAAGCAGAATCAGTAAGTAGAAATTTCTTATTTATGTTGAGTGAGAAAAAGGAGGTGACAGGAGTTTGAAGGGTAGAATAACTGAGGGAAAAGTTTGCTCTTCTGTTTTGATTTTAATTTGTAGAAGACTTGATTCTTATTGTAGGCTGACTAAAAGGGGCCAATGAAAAAGAAAAGAATAAAGATAAAAGAAAGGGGGATGATCAACCGATGGGGCTAAGTTCCACTGCAGTTGGAAGGAGATTTGCTCCAGAAAGAAGTAGGCATGCCATTTCATCTGGGGGAGGAAGGAGTGAAGACCAACTTGAAGTTTGAACGGAGGGTAATTGAAGGAATTCCTGTCTGGAGGCCTTCAGGGGAAGAGAAGTTGGGTGAGACCTTGAGGAGATAAAGGGGGTGGGAAACAGAAAAGTGGAACTAGAAGGTTAAAACTCATTTCAGATCCCTCAGCCAGTTACAGAGCTGCGCTAATAAAGGCATTTTACTTCTGGCTTATTTTTGAATGTCAGTTAACGTACATGCCTGCATTGTTCTAAGCACTGGGAACAGAGCAGTGAATAGATGAAACAAAAATCCACGCCCTCATGAAGCTTTTACAGTCTGGAACAGAAGACAAACAATAAACGAAGAAGTCAAAGTGTATGTCAGGTGGTGATAAGAGCTGTAGAGTAAAATAAGACAAGGAAGAGTGGATGGAGAGGGTTTGATATCCAGTGGGGTGATCAGGGAAAGCTTCACTGATGGGGTGACATTTTACAAAGACCTGAAGGACGGGAGGGAGCAAGACCTGGAGATACAGGGGAAAGCTGTCCAGAGGAGCATCCAGTGCGAGTGCCTGTGTGGGCAAACCTGGTGCCTGCGAAGCCGGCAGGGGTCTAGTGTGGTTGAGGCCGAGTGAGGGGGCAGGGTAGGAAGCATGAGGTCACAGAGATACCAGAGGTCCGGATATGCAGGATCTTACAAGCTACTGTGAAGGAAATAGGAAGCCATGGGAGGATTTTGTGCAGAGCAGTTCCATGGTGACCTCCGTTTTTAAAGGATCACTCTGGTTGATCTTTTGAGAATAGATTTTGGCGGTGAAACATCAAGAGTAGAATCAGGAAGAACTTTTGGGAAGCTTTTGCAGCAATATAGGTGGTAGTGGATATGAAAAACAAGCTTTGTGGAATACCCCAATTCTGGACATATTTTTGAATTGACAGTTCTACTGGTACCAAGATAGCAGTTGATCGGTGCACTCAAAGCCAGTTAGTGAGAAGGAGAATCATCCAGACGCTCTGTGTTGGTTATCTTTTTGGCTAAGGAAGGAGTCTAATTCTAAATGGACCAGGAGGGTTATATGTACCATAGGAAATAATTGTAATAGGAATATGTATGATCCATTTATAGGTAAAGATCTTGTAGAAATTTTAAGTAACTGATAACATTTATAAGCAATCAAATTACTTACAGAAAATTTCCTATAAAAGAAATAGAAGTCTTTAATATCTGCCTTTTTTTTTTCTTTTCTTTGAAGTTTGGTTGTAAATGTCATGCAGAGGGATTCCATCCCATCAGAAGTAGACTATGAAACAAGGCAGGGAGTTTATTCCATCTGCCTACAACTTGCAAGGTATGTAAATATGTTGCGTTAGTCTCAGAAGGCAATTCTTGACTTTTTCTTCCAAATCCCATCCTTTAAAATAGTATGAAATGACCTTGACTAAGCCTAGCTTTTTGTTTCCTTTTAAGATTTTTACTTGTGGGACAAACATTGCCGACATTATTAGAGGAAGACCTCACCAAAGACGGCATAGAAGCACTTACTTCTCGCCCGTTCCGAAATGTCAGCCGGCAGACAAGCAGGCAGATGTCCTTATGTGGTACCCCAGAAAAGTCATCCTACCGACAGCTGTCAGTGTCTGACAGGTCTTCCATTAGGGTTGAGGAAATCATCCCTGCTGCTCGAGTCGCAATACAAGTAAGTGATTTGTGTATTCAAGAAATATTAAGTACCTCCTATTTAGAAGGCACTGGTGGTGGTATGCAGGTATAAAAATTACTGACATGAATATTGCCTTCAAGAAGCTTATGGTGAGTAAGAAAGAAGTCACTAGTGCAGAAATAACTGTAATTCAGGTAGAAGATATCAAATGTTATAAGAGAACTACAAAGACAAAGCATTCTACAGGCTGTGAGAGGAGGTGGAATAAATTACCTTCATGTGTGGCTATCACGGATGATTTTATGTAGGAGGTGGCATTTGAGCTACGCCTTCAAGACTAGGTAGGGATTCAATATACAGAGATTAACATGGAGAGAGGATAGTTGTTCAAGCAAAAGGGAGGGCGTGAGCAGTTAGAGAGAAAGCCAGAGCCTGTGTGGGTGGTCACACAGTGGTTCACATAGGCCAAAACGCAGAATGTGGAAGAGGGGAAACTATGAAAACAAAATTGGTGATGGGTAATTTGAAGCCAGAACATGGAGAGTAGAGTTCTCTGTATTACAAGTAGCAGAGGGGTAGTGAAAGTCTTTGAACAGTATGGAAGCATGGAAAAGACTATCTTGTGGATGATCTTGGAAGGAAACGAGTCTCAAAACTGAGACCAGGGGGAGGTTATTGAAGTCAGCGGGATGTGTTCAAGTACTACCTTTTCTCACAACACTCTTTCCATACTTCCTTAGACAATGGAAGTCAGTGATTTCACGTCTACTGTGGCTTGTTTCATGAGATTGTCATGGGCTGCAGCTGCAGGACGGCTTGACCTCGTTG
Source organism: Mesoplodon mirus (assembly GCF_964341445.2). NCBI lineage: Eukaryota > Metazoa > Chordata > Mammalia > Artiodactyla > Ziphiidae > Mesoplodon > Mesoplodon mirus. Next base: position 49,518,344 of record NC_138978.1, on the reverse strand, counting down.
GGAGTAGCCAACCAATTAAAGAAAGTAATTCTCTGTTTCCTGCTGGAATTCGAAACAGACTCAGCAGTTCAGGTACTGATTAAAAAGGATAAAGTAATTAGAATATTGGGCAGGAAGTAGCTGTAAGAATCATCTTTGTATAGGTTGTTCAGAGTCACAGAAAGGAGAAAGCCTTTTCTCTTGTTTTTGAGCATAAGCTAAAACTAAATGTTTCTGAACATCAAGCTAAACACTCTAGATTTGTGCACATTCAAATATGCATGTATGCATATGCATACTTCATTTATGTATGTCATACTAAGAGAAAAAAAAAAGGTTATAAATACAGAATATAGAGAAACCAAGCAGAGTTTTAGCTTGCTGAGTGTAAAAGTGTAGTGAGGCCAATAATTGTGGCTGTAATAAAAATTCATCTAGAATTTTTACCTGGAAAAATCATTTTCTTGGTTTGGCCTGTTATTTTCTGTTAGGCCTTTATAAATAGCTTTATTTCTCAGCTTCATTTGGTTTCCCTACTCAATCTATGTGTGTGGATATACCTCAATATTAAAAAGTTTTTAAACTGTATGACATACACACAGTAAAGGGCAGAAATGCCAAATATGTAGGATTTTTAGGGTTTTTACATATGTGTAACCCATCTAAATCAAGATAAGGAACACTTCTAATATCCCAGGACTCCCACATGGCTCCAAAATTGCAATGTTCTTACTTCTGTCACCTGACACTAGTTTTGTCTCATAAACATATTTTTTAATGGTTCCAAATGTGTTTTAAGTACAAAGCAATGAGGTTCGAATCAAGTGATTGAGTCTCTCTTGTTTCTTAGCCTAAAGTGTCTTCTTGAACTCTTTACTTTCACTTGAGGATTATGGGACTCATTAAAGGATATTATAATGTCAAGGGTCCTGTGGGATCCACAGTAACCTTCTGCTTGCCTGTTTCCAGGAAGCAATTGCAGCTCTGGAAGTGAAGGGGACCCGGTAGCCCTGCACGCAGGCATCTGTGTGCGGCAGCAGTCCGTGTCCACCAAAGACTCACTGATTGCTGGAGAGGCTTTGTCTCTTCTTGTTACGTGCTTGCAGCTTCGGAGCCAACAACTGGGTATGCAGGAGGCTTACTTGCCATTCATCTCTTTTAGTAAAAGGCCAGGTTTCTGTTAGGAATTATTTCTGTCCCTTCATAGATAAGGTCATGTTAATAGAAATGGCAAAGGGGAAAGTTGGCATGTGGAATAGGTAAGAATAGTGCTAGAGTACTTAAATTCTGAACAGGTATTTATTGAGCACCTTCTATATACAAGGTTCCACAGTAGATGTTACAGGGCAGTATGTCTGCTCTCCAGGAGCTTACCATCTAGTGGAGGAATTAAAACAGCCCAAAGCTGTATGTCATAAACTATAGAAGTAGAATTATATATCAATTCCTAAACTGATAATGACTCCAGTATCAAAAATCATGAAACTTAAGATTTGCCCTTTTGTCTTTATTGTTGGTTTTGGCAAATGAGGGCTGTTGCTAATCATACTTTTAACATTAGACACCTCAGGGCTCAGTCCCTCATCTCTGTCTGCACTCATTCTCTCCACATAATCCCATCCACGTTCACAGCCTTAAATTCCCTCGGTGTGCTGATAACACTTAAATTTGGCTCTACGGCCTGGACCGCTCCCCTGACATCTCCACTTAGATATCAGATAGACTTCCCAAACTTGACATGTCCAGAACTGAACTACTGGTCTGGCCCATTACCGCCCAAGAGATTTCCCATCTGAATTGATAGCAGTTTTATTCTTGGAGACATCCTTGATTCCTTTTTTTTTCACACCCTTCTAATCTGTCAGCACATCCTTCTTCAAATTCTATCTAGATTCCACCCCTTAGACCACCTTCACTGTTAGCACCCTCTGACCCGTCATCATCTCTTACTTGGTTTATAGCAGTAGTGCCCTGACTAATCTCCCTGCTTCTGCCCTTGCAGTTTATTCTCCACACAGTAACCAGAATGGACCTTCTAAAATGTAAGTCAGATTGTATCCCTCCTCTGTTTAAAACCTTGCAGTGGCCTCTCGGTTCACCCTGAGTGAAAGCCAGGTCTTTCCTAAGGCCTGACACCATCCACCCCCGTGACACCTGTGTGCCTTCCCCTTCTCCCGCTCTCCCCTCATGCACCGTGCTTCAGCCACCCTGGCTTCCTGGCTGTTCCCTGACACTCAGGCACATTCCTGCCTCAGGGCCCTTGCACTGCCTGTTCCTAATTCCTGGTATGTTCTTCCCCTGCCTTTTTTAAAGAAATCGCAACCCTTCTCTCACCCACCATCACCTAAAACCCTTTATTTTTTTTCTATATCACTTGTCACTTTATAGCATACGATATAATTTCTCTACTTACTGTGTTTATTGTCATTATCCCCTCCCCAACTAGATGGTAAGCTCCGTTAAGAACAGAGACTTTTGTTCATTTTGTTCCCTACTGAATCCTTAGCACCCAAACACTGTGTGATGTGTAGTAGGCCCTCAATAAATACTTACTCAGGGATGAGGTCTTAACAACTCCACTTTTAAAAATTGTACCAACACATCAGAGCCCTATTCTTCACTATTATTACTGATTCAGACTGCCTGTTCATAGAATTGGTGATCATTATGTATTTAGTATAACATCCACACTCATCATATAAGATGTCAAGATAAGCATATAGAAAAAGTTAGATGTTTATGGGACAGTTCAGTAATGTAAGAAATGATTTACTTTGGGCAGAAATGCTTTTAAAGGCTTATATATGAAAGTAATTTATTATGAAATGCTTTTGAGCATATACCGTACTTTTAGTTCGATTTTCCTGCAATTGTTTAATTATAGAGATATTTTCAAATCAAGATGAAAAAATTATAACTTCAAGCTTTTTTTTATCATTTGTAAGTTTATTGTGGGGTACGTTATTTTATAGTTCACAAGTATTGATAGTTTTATCAAGGCAAGACATTTATTCTGTAACTGGTATGCACATGGCATCATGCAAAAATGTCCAGGTGTGAAGATGACCAAGACACAGTCCTGCTCCTGAGCACCTTGGGCTCTCATGGGATAGACTCAGAGACGTGGGTGCACTGGGAGGCACTGAATTTGATTCTGTGTGGAAGAAGAGATGATTTCTAAGATAGTTGAGCTTAAGAAATTATTCAGAATTTTTGAAATTTTGAAAATGTATTTCCTAACTTATTTTCCTCCCCTGCTCCCATTCTCTTTATTCTTACCATTAGCATCTTTCTATAACTTGCCCTGTGTCGCTGATTTTATCATTGATATTCTGCTTGGATCACCAAGTGCTGAGGTAAGGATTTTTTACTTTATAAAAAGCCCCTTTGGTCCTGTTCTGCGTGGGCTCTCTGGATACCTGTGACATTGTGGGGAGTATAGAAGGGATGGTGTTTAGTCCTCTCAGGGAATCAGACAGAAAGGCCACAGAGCACTCTGAAAGCAAAGTGACCATTTGGACTGTTGCCCTCCTTTCTGTTCCATATTTCACTGAAAGTTAAGAGACTAGCCGTGTGATTAACTTATGTTTGTTTATAAAAAAATCTTACAGCCAGTGTTCAGTATCCATAGCTGGCCAAGGCAGCTAGCATTAAGCATCAACAAGTTGGTCAAAATCAAGAAAGACCAACCTCAAGCCATGAACTTTCATTAGATTTTATAATCCTCATTTTTGTACATGACCTTGAAAGTTAACTTTGAGGCACTTGTGGAAGAGTTTTTTCCTTATTTTCATTTACAGTAAATTATAAACCTATTGATTACAGTACTAGAATAATTTGGGAAATTAGTTCCCAGACTACACTTGTTTTAAATTAGCCCTAGTTTATTCAGTGTAAACTTTACCATTAAAGATTGAAATACTCAAACCCTTACAGCATCCTTCACAGGTGGACTTTGGAGGAAAATAATTTTTTCAGCAGTCTGTAAGTGTTGGTTGATGTACTTCCTTTGCCACTAAAAATGTCATTTCAGATTCGCCGTGTTGCCTGTGATCAACTGTATACTCTTAGTCAGACAGATACTTCAGCCCATCCAGATGTGCAGAAGCCAAATCAGTTTCTCCTAGGTGTAATTCTCACTGCTCAGCTGCCTCTCTGGTCCCCAACTAGTATTATGCGAGGAGTCAATCAGAGGTACGTAAAGATGAAACAGTTCACATCATACAGAAAGAGAATGATGATTTGTGTACTGCTCCCCCAGAGTCCACAGTGCATGATTGAGATGATGGACTTTCTCCTTTCCTCTTCCAGCATTTGTACCATGAAAGAGGGCATTTCAGGTTTTCTCCCCATTCAGGACAGAAGAGTTAGAAGAAACATTACCAGGCTTTCTTCCTCTCAAGCACCCCAACTCCCACCTCCGCTCCTCTTGGTCCCCCTACCCCAGAGAGAAAGAGAGAAAGAGGACTCACCTGGTGGTTGAGAAGCCGCATGATTCAAGCCAGATCACTGTGTAAAGGTCCATGTCCACTTGTACCACTTGTACCTCACTTTCTTAGCTCAGCCTACTTCATAACTCCATGTCTAGAGGTACTAGGGTATCCTTCTAGCTTGCTTTCTTGGTTTTATACATGCCTGGGCATGGAAGAAGGCTTGAGGTCCAGGCTCAGAGAATGACTTGAGTAAATCCATTCTGCCTGCCCCATCTTGTCTCCTTAGGCAAGCCTGCATGCAGGGGTGCCCCAGTGTAGGCCCAGGCTGGGAGATCAGAGATCCCACACTGACCTCAAGTTTAAGCCAGTTTCTCTAATTCAGCTTTACCAGCGAGCCCTTGCTCTGGGGCTTAGAAGTTGCCACAGAGATTTGTGAAATCAATATGAATATGCTTTACAAATTAGAGCCCTTAGAGGGAAGAAACGTTAGAGCTACTCTAAACCCCTAACATATAAGCGTCCAAACTTAGGCTTTTTTTTTTTTTTTAGTGTGGTAACATATACATAACGGAATGTTTAACATTTTTACCACTTTTAAGTGTACAGCTCAGTGGCATTAAGTGTATTTACAGTTTTGTACAACCATCTCCATCATCCATCTCCAAAACTTTTTTAGCATCCTAAACTGAAACTGTGTACCCAGTAAGAAGTCATGAGATAAAAGACTGATAAGGTTGACTCCATAAAAATTAAAATTTTCTATGTGGAAAAAAAATGCCGTAGAGTCAAAAGTCAGTTAAACTGACTAAATAGATTTATAACGTATATGACAGATAGAAGGCCAATTTTGCTAATACATGTGAAGAGCTGTTATAAACCACAAAAGACCAATAGCCAAATAGAAAAATGGACAAAGGAAATGAAGAGAGACAGTTCAAAGACAATCATGGAGATGATTTTTTTTTTCAGATTTGCTAGATTTTTTTTTTTTTTTGCTGCGGCAAAATATGCATAACATAAAATTTAGCGTTTTAACCATTTTGGGGGTATAACTTAGTGACATTAAGTACATACACATTATTGTGCAATCATCACCACTGTCCATTTCCAGAACTTTTTTGTCATCCCAAACTGAAACTCTGTTCCCATTAAACAGTAACTCCCCATTCATTTCCCGCCTCCCTCAAGGCACTGGCAACCACCATTCTACTTTGTCTCTATGAATTTGACTATTCTGGGTACCTCGTAAAAGTGGAATCATACAATATTTGTCCTTTGTATCTAGCTTATTTCACGTAGCGTAATATTTTCAGGGTTAATCCATGTTACAGCGTGGGTCAGGGTTTCATTTCTGTTTAGACTGAATGTATGTATATATCATGCTTTGTTTATCCATTCACCCACAGATGGACATTTGGTTTCCACCTTTTAGCTAGTATGAATAATGCCGCTATGAACATGAGTATACAAATATCAATTTGAGTCCTGCTTTCAGTTTTTTGGGGTATATGCCCAGAAGTAGAAATGCTGGGTCATATGGCAATTGTATGCTTGATTTTTCTGAGGAACCACCATACTGTTTCCACATTGGCTGTACTATTTTACCTTCCCACCAGCAATGTGTAAGGGTTCCATATTCTCCACATCCTTGCCAACACTTGTTTTCTGTTTGCTTTTGTTAATAACTATCCTGATGGGTGTGATGTGCATCTCAGGGTTTTGATTTGCATTTCCCTAATGATTAGTGGTTTTGAATATCTCATTGTGCTTATTTGGCCAATTGTATATCTTCTTTGGAGAAATGTCTATTCAAGACTTTTCCTCATTTTTTTAAAATTTATTTTTATTTTACTTATTTTTTGGCTGCATCAGGTCTCAGTTGCAGCATGCAGCATCTTTCGTTGTGGTGCGCAGGCTTCTCTCTAGTTGCGGCATGCGGGTTTTCTCTCTCTAGTTGTGGCACACAGGCTCCAGAGCACGTGGGCTCTGTAGTTCATGGCATGCGGGCTTAGTTGCCCTGTGGCGTGTGGGATCTTAGTTCCCTGACCAGGGATCAAACCAGCATCCCCTGCATTGGAAGACGGATTCTTTACCACTGGATCACCAGGGAAGTCCCCCTTTTCCTCATTTTTAAGTTAGGTTGTCTATTTTTTGTTGTTCTTTATATATTCTGGATATTAATCCCTTATCATATACATGATTTGCAAACATTTTCTCCCATTCTGTGGGATTTCTTTCACTCTCTTGATAGTGTCCTGTGATATGCAAAAGTATTTAATTTTAATGAAGTCCAGTTTATCTGTTTTATCTTGTTGCCTGGGCTTCTGGTGTCATATCCAAGAAATCACTGACAGATCCAATGTCATGAAGTTTCGATCCCCTGGCTTTTTTTTTTTTTTGCGGTACGCGGGCCTCTCACTGTTGTGGCCTCTCCCGTTGCAGAGCACAGGCTCTGGACGCGCAAGCTCAGCGGCCATGGCTCATGGGCCCAGCCGCTCCGTGGCATGTGGGATCTTCCCGGACCGGGGCACAAACCCGTGGCCCCCTGCATCGGCAGGCAGATTCTCAACCACTGTGCCACCAGGGAAGCCCTCTCCCCTGGCTTTTTTCAGGGTTTTATTGGTTTAGCTGTGACATTTAGGTTTTTGGTCCTCTTTGAGTTGTTTTATGTATGATGTGAAGTAAGGGTCCAACTTTATTCTTTTCCATGTGGATATACAGTTATCTCAGCACCATTTTTTGAAGACTGTCCTTTCCCCACTGAATGGTTTTGACATCTCTCTTGAAAATCATTTGAAAATATATATATATATATATATATAGTATATTTACACACATACATAGATGCATGCATACATGTTTATTTCTGAGCTCTTTATTCCTATTCCTTGATCTGTATGTCTGGCTTTATGCCAGTACCTCCCTGTTTTGATTGCTGTAGCATTGTAGTAAGTTTGAGGTCAGGAAGTGTGAGTCCTCTAATTTTGTTCTTCTCTCTCAGAATTGTTTTGGCTATTTGGGGGTCCCCTTGAGATTCCATATGAATTTCAGGATGGGTTTTTCTGTTTCTGTGAAAGACATCATTGATATTTTAATAGAGATTGCGTTGAATCTGTAGATCATTTTGGATATTGGCATCTTAAGAAGATTGTCTTCTGATCCATAAGCATAAGATATCTTTATATTTATTTAAGTCTTCTTTCGTTTCTTCTTTTTTTTTCTTTTGTTTTTTTTTTCTTTTTTTATTTTTTGCTTTATAACAAATTTAATCAGTTATACATATACATATGTTCCCATATCCCCTCCCTTTTGCGTCTCCCTCCCACCCTCCCTATCCCACCCCTCCAGGTTCTTTCGTTTCTTTCAGCATTGTTTGTAGTTTTCACTGTACAAGTCTTTTGCTCCCTTGGTTTAGTTGATTCCTAAGTATTTTATTCTTTTGTTGCTATTATAAGTGGAATTGCCTTTCGTTTTTCATATTCTTTGTTCAATGAAACTGATTTTTATGTACAGATTTTGTATCTTTGTAACTTTGCTGAATTCGATTATTCTAACAGTTTTTTTGTGAACTCTTTAGGGTTTTCCATATATAAAATGATGTCATCTGCAAACAGATCATTTTATTTCTGTCTTTCCAATTTAGATGTCTTTTATTTCTTATTCTTGCCTAATTGCTCTGCTTAGAACTTGTAATACTATGTTAAGTAGAAGTAGTAAAAGTAGGGTCCTTGTTCCTGATTGTGGGGGAAAGCTTCCAGTCTTTCACCATTGAGCATGATAGTAGCTGTGGGGCTTTCATATATGGCCTTTATTGGATTGAAGTAGTTTTCTTACTCTCCTGGTTTGTTTAGTGTTTTATCATGAAAGGGCATTAAATTTTGTCAGTTTTTTTCTGTCAGTTGAGGTGATCATGGGTTTTTTTCCTTCATTCTGTTAATGTAGTATATTCATTGATTGATTTTCGTACTTTGAACCATCCTTGCATTCCAGGTATCAGTCTCACTTGTTCATGGTGTTAAATCCTTTAAATGTACTGTTGAGTTAGGTTTGCTGGAAGTGTACCCTCCTCTTCAGTTTTTTGGAAAGAGTTTGAGAAGGGTTGGTATTGATTCTTCTTTAAATGTTGGGTAATACTCACCAGTGAAGCCATCTGGTCCAGGGCTTTTCTTTGCTGGGAGGTATTTGATTGATTCAATCTTCTTGCTAGTGATAGCAAGCAATCACTATTTCTTCCTGATTTAGTCTTCCAAAGTGTTATGTTTCTAGGAATTTGTCCATTTCGTCTGGGTTATCCAATTTGTTTGGTATACACTTGCTCCTATACTGTCTTGTAATTGGTAGTAGTGTCCTCACTCATTTCTGATTTTATTAATTTGAGTCTTCTCTCTTTTTTTCTGAGTCATTTTATTAATCTTTTCAAAGAACCAGCTTTTGCTTTTGTAGATTTTGTGTATTGTCTTCCTATTCTCTATTTATCTTCACTCTGATTCTTAATATTTTCTTCCTTCTACTAGCTTTAGATTTGATTTGTTCTTCTTTTCCTAGTTCTTTAAGGTGTAAAATTAGGTTGTTGATTTGAGATCGTTCTTCCTTTTTAATGTAAGCACATACAGGAATAAACTTCCCTAGTAGCACTGTTTTCAAAAGCTACATCCCATAACTTTTGGTATGTTGTGTTTTCATTTTTATTTGTCACAAGAGATTTTCTAATTTTCCTTGTGATTTCTTCTCCAATCTGTCCCTGACTTTTTTTTTTAATACCTATATTTTCTAATTGTAAGTTACATAATCTTCAGAATTTTTTTGAACTGAGTTATATTATCAGTTTGCAGGTCTTCATTTCAGGATTAAATGTTTGTTTCAACCTTGATTATGTTCTCACGCACTCTCATGTATGGAGGTTCCTGGCCCACATGTCTAAGTCTCAACTTAAATATTATTTTGAAGCATCTAGCCTATTTTAATGTTATAAATTTATAAATAACAAAGAAGTTAAGATTTTTGTTTCTGAGATTAGATCATTGTGAGTGATTTATAAAACTTAAAAATTTAACTAAAACTTAAAATTACAGTTTAACTAAAACTTACAAACTTGCAGTTGACCATTAAGATTTAACCTAAATTAGATAGACATTAGCTATACAAACTTGCAGTTGACCATTAAGATTTAACCTAAATTAGATAGACATTAGCTGTGTATTTCTGGTCATGAAAAGTAAGTCTTTAGTGATGTAAAGCCAGAATTTCAGAGAATGATTTTTCCCTGATAAAGACATGTGGATTAAAAGTTATAGAAACTTCTTTTTTTGCCCTTGTACATTTTTTACTTTAGTATTCCAATTTTTCCTAGTTAAAAGTTTCCTAAAATCAGATAATCCTTTTATTAACTAGTTAGATCAGTGATTCTTTAGTTTAAATGTGTAAGCCATTTTTTAAGTAGTAAGCTGTTGTGCTTCTACTTGTTGTAAGAGTCAGATTATTTAACATAACTAACCATTAACGGTTTGATTTGTTATTAAATTCTTCTAAACTTTGGGAAAGAAACAGAAAGCGTTAAATGAATTTTTTAACATACACTCTCAGAGAAGCTCTTGAATGTAAAGCATTTAATTTTACACAATATTGGGTCTTTTAATTATGTGTTTTTATAATTTGAAAATTGCATTTCACAACTTTTTAATGCCCAAGTTTGGTACATATTTTCCCATAATAATAGTAGTGATGATAATTGCAGTTATCACGGGCTGATTATGTGCCACACAGTATGCTAAATTCTTTGCATACATTTATCATTTAATCCTCACAATGGCCAAATGAGTTTGGCAGTTTTATTATCCCCACTTTTTTAATAATCATAATTCTTGGTTCACTATGTAGTCTCATCATTAGTGCATTCTTGAGCCCTTTATGTTTGTGTATATGTGTGCACGTTTATTTCTAGTGCTCTAGTAAGCATTTTAGAAATCAGAAAACTGAGACAACTGAAATAAATTGTCCCTGGACACCCAGCTGTAAGTAGTGGAGCCAGGATTAAAAGTAAGGTCCGCCTGACTTTAAAACTTGTGCTCTTCACTTCTGTAATTGCAGAAAAAGCTTCATTGATCATCCTAGATAAAAGAATTTAGCTTTTTCTTCTCTTATCCACTTTATTTTGCTTCTTAGCACTTATTACCAGTTGACATATGTATGTATTTTTCATCTGTTGTCTGTCTCCTTTGTTCACTGTTCCCCTAAAACAGATCCAAGCATATAGTAAGTGCTTAATGTGTATCAGTTGATATTTGAACAAATTAATCAATGCATTATGTATGCAGTCAGTGTGTACATCATTACATAATGTGATAGATTTAGTAAGTTTTCTCTCTTTACACTATTATTCCTATACTATATCTGTATAAGTAAAATCGCTAGTGTGTGTCTTGCTAAAATACTGAAGTCGAATTGATGTAAAGTAGTTATTTTATGCTTAGGAAAATTCTCTTATTCAGTTGTTTTATGAACTTACTCTTACAAGGAAAATATTTTTTTATTTTCAAATCAGCCTTTTTTTTAATAACTGAAATCTGTTTTTTAGACTGTTATCCCAGTGCATGGAGTATTTTGATCTGAGGTGCCAATTATTAGATGATCTGACAAGTAAGTAGACGTCTAACTTTGATTTATGTTGGGGGGAGGGGTTGGGAAGGACTAGAAAAGAAAGACAGACATTTCTAAATCTGACTTAATGTATCTCAGATATAAATAACATTAAAATTATTATTTGAAGTTGAATTTTATTTTCTTGGAAATAGCATGTAAACCCATGTACCAGTTATCTCTTCTGCTATTATATACCCAACCATTAATGTGTTAGAAGATTTGTTGATTTTAAAAATCGTCAAAGGCTCGTATTTTAATTACACTGATACAGAACTATTAAGAAGAATCTTTCCGTTATAGTCAATTCTGACAGTTTTTAAGGTTTGAGGGAAAGAGGGAATCTCTGTTGAGATATGTTGATAGTAATAGAAGTGAGTGATAGAAGTCAGGTAATTGTTGAGTGCAATATCATTGTTACAAACTCTTAGAGTGTTTAGATTTTAATCATCTGTACTTACTCTTATATAATGCAAAGGTTTGTTGGAGTCCTCTATGCAAATTTCAGTTGTTCCGGTCAAGAGTTTGTTAGTTTATTCCTTGTTCTTTACACAAAGCTTATAGGAAAGATTTGCTTCTGCCTATAGGAAATAAATAAAATGAAAGTCAGGATCAACAAAAATGTTAATTGGAAAAGAATGTCAAGACCAGGAGGTAAGAAAAAAAAAATACCTTGTGTATGTGCAGGCTGAAAAGCCCCACACAGTCAGAATTAGGTTTTGAGGAGGACCAAGGTAGAAAGGAAACCTCATTTGTTTGTTTGTTCGCAGTACCCTAGAGGAAGAAACAGAATGGTGTCTGTTTCAAATGAATGGTTTCAAAAGAAACAGATCTTTTCCCCAGCACTCAAACCTAAAAGAAACTTCACACAAAGGTCTTCATGTAATGGACACATAAAGACAGAGTGACTAAGAAGCCTCAGCAGCATCTCTAAGGCAGATGCCTTCCTGGGTTTCATAAGTGTCTCTCAGAAGCTGAGGACATGGTGCTCTGAGCAGGGCAGTGAAATTGGTTTTGTTGGAGCCTGAGATGATATAGTCTATGTGTCTTGATTCTGTACTATCTAGAGAAGTGGATGGACTACATGTCCATCAAACAGCCTAGCCTAGTACTGCATTTTTCAACTAGGCCTTCAATGTTAAGTTGGGCAGCAGCCAGTGAAGGTTTGTTCTCTGGCTTGGACTTTGAGAGGGTATTCTGCTTTGCTGCTTGAGAACTGGACTCATGAGTTGTATGAGACACATACATCCTCAGAATGCATGAACAAGTTATTAGTGTAGGCCTTTGCTGTGCCATTGAGCCATAAGTAAGGGATCCAAGATCCCTTAATGGGATGTTGAGGGCAGGGAGGGAATATGTCTTGAAACAAGCAATATTTGCCATTTTTGGAGCATTTTCTGTATGCCAGTGCCTATACTAGACACTGTATACACAGCACCCTGCCACGTAGGTGTTAGCCCCATTTCATAAATGAGGAAACAAGGATGCACAGTGTCGCCTGAAGTATCCCCTTCCACCTCACTCTGTGGGGCCTTGCCTGCCTGTGCCTGCAGTGCAGTGGGAAGAGCATGATTACTCCTGCTCTCCTCCCTAATCCCCGCTTCCAACATGGAATCTCATTTTCAATCCTTCTTTGGAGGGGAAAGTGGAATGCTTAATACAAAAGAGTGGTTCTCTGGAGGTTGGCTCATCGTCTGGAAACATGGATTCTGCTGCTGCGCTGCGGACCCCTCTCTCCCTCACAGGGCTCCCCCCTCCCCTGGCATAGGTAACACGGTGGGAGTGACGGCTCTCCTCTCACCCCTCGACCCCTTCCTTCTCTAGAAGGGTTTCTTCCCTGGGACATCTGCTAACACCACCAAACAGGAGCTTCTTCGGAACAAGGAGTGTCCCTTCCATCTCGTACCCCCAGCGTCAGCACCGTGACCTACACAGAGGAGGCACTCAGTACCGTTTGATTTGTGACAGAGGGAGGGAGGGAGGGAAGGAACGGACGTGTGTGAGCCTTCATAGTCCTGTGGGCAGCTGCTGTTCATTAATGACAGTTTTTTTAAATCTGTGAAGTAGAAGATTGAGACTTGTCTCTGCTTACTTTAATTCAGGATTTTGACTCCATGAAAAGAAATCCTTCTTTCTTCAGGATGAGAGGTCGTTTTGTTTTGTTTTTCCATCTTAGCTTCAGAAATGGAGCAGTTAAGAATCAGCCCAGCTACCATGCTCGAAGATGAGATTACTTGGCTGGATAACTTTGAACCTAATCGCACAGCTGAATGTGAGACCAGTGAAGCAGATAACATCTTATTGGCAGGACACTTACGGCTCATCAAGACCCTTCTTTCACTCTGTGGGGCAGAAAAGGAAATGCTTGGTAATTATTACTTCATCTTATCATGTGACAGAGAACCTCAGTTCTCAGTTATTGCCATAGTGTTGTGTGAAATTGGGAAAATAAGATAAGGTGCTAAATGTTCCATAGAAAATGGACCCTCAGACAATAAGGTATTGTCTGGAATTTTAGGGGCTAACAAATTTAAGGTGTATTTTATCTGTGTCATTAAACCATATAGAGAATTTTATAGCATTCAAAATAGCTGGCTCACATAACTTAGTAACAAATAAAAATTATAAATCAAAGTAGGTTTTTCTCTTATCTTTTTACTGTTACATACTTTATAAAATACAGTCCGTTGTATGTCTTACCTCTTTTAAGGATAATTCTTGTCTGGAGAGGCAGCCCCCAACCACCACCCCTGGATGGTGGGATACACATATAACTTGTAAAACCATATCTGGTATTATAAATTATATTCAGAAGACAAATCAAAATGTTAATTATCACTTTTTTCACACAAACTGAGTTCTATAAAAATCTTCTTGGCTATTGGGGATACATAGAAAAGAGTGATTCTAAACCAGGGTGAGATGGGCACATCATTTTTACCTAAAGATTTTTAAAGTTTTAAAAACTTTTACGTGGATTCCCCTATGCCCAAAGTAAAAGTTAATTATTCACTCAAACCGTCTGCCTTGTGATGTTCTTGGCATTTGTGTTTCTAAAGTGAAAGCCTAACTCCTTTCACTCTATTGTAAGCTCATAAAGGAAGGTTCCTTCACTTGTCTATCTTTGCATCCTGTCCCGACTCTCCCACCCATCCCCACTCCTCTGCCTCACAGATCTTTGCCATGTATTATAAGTGCTCAGAAAATGAGCGTCAAGTTAAATTGAAGGCCTTGCCTTTGGGTGGCCTCAGGTGCCTTTGCTGCTCTGATATGAAAGTGCAAGACAAGATCTTTGAATTAAAATATGTGTTCATCCTCAACATGAATATTATGCTCTATTCCAGGTTCATCACTCATTAAACCATTGTTAGATGACTTCCTTTTCCGAGCTTCTAGAATTATTTTAAATAGTCATTCTCCAGCTGGCAGTGCCGCCATCAGTCAACAGGACTTTCATCCAAAGTATGGAAAATGCACGTTGTGTTCAGTTTTGGTAAAAATTCTAATTCGAAACTTTAGTCCAAAAAAGATTTTCTTAACTTGGAGTTTGTCTTCCATCTTGTGAGTGTGTGTAGCTTGTAAGACATTATCCACTGTGTAAAGAAATGCATGTAAGGGGGCTTAGGATAAAGCCTGCCTGGCACATAGTAATCGCTGAGCTGGTACTATTATTATCATCAAGATGGAAGAATAAGTAATAATGTGGTTAAGGTGGTCAGTAACAAATTCCAAGAGAAACTGAGGTTGTAAGAATTGCTTCCAAAGTAAAGATAAATAGGCTCTGGGTCTTGAGGGTTTCTTTCTGCTAGGAGAAAAGCATAGGTGCTTTAGTGCATGAACCTTGTGATTTGCTGACTGTGTATTGACTGTGTCCTTATAATTAAAACTGCTAGTGATTTATTACAGTGGTAATTTTAGAGTCAAATTTTATATTAGTTTTTATGGGTAGAAATTTGAAAGATCTTTTGTAATGTTGACCCTTCATGGGTGATGTTTGTACTCTTGGAAATAGGAAGAGGCAGCTACAAGCTGCCATCTTATTTACTCTGAATCTAACTTAACCTCATTCTTTTCTCACGAAAACCAGAGTTAATTGGGTAATCCTGAAGAAACTGAGGATTTGGTATTTAACCAGTGAAAAAAATTCCCATACAATTTCTGTGGTTATTGAAATGGGCAAGGCATAATAAGCAGTATTTTATGGAATCTTAAGAGGTATCTTACCATGTATGAATATTTCTCTATCTAGAGATTCCTTATTAGCAAAATCTGTTTTAGGTAATAAACCTTTATTAAAACTCTTGGGGTGTCCCTCACACTGTCACTCCCATTCTTACCTCTGCCCTAGTCTTGTTCTGGAAGATTTGGTGCTAGCTCTGTATGAGTCTTTTATTAAAGCAGTAGAAACACGTGAGTATTTCAGTTTTCAGTGAACAGAGAAAATAAATTTTCAGCCGTTTTGCTGAAATTTTTTTCATGAATTCTTCCATTTGTAATTATTAAAAGTAATACATCTGTCAATGAGGAGTTGTGTTTTTTTAATCACATACAGTGCCTTGAATAGAAAAGGAAACATTTTGTTTCATCCAGTGTACTGAACGGTGTTCATTGATCACAGTGACTCCCAGCCTTTTCCCACCTAAACACGAAAGCCAGAAAGAGATTTAAAATACACAGAAAGTCTTTTCACAAGTAATGCTATTCTTATATCACACCAACAAAAGAACTTCTTGATGTTTAACCTGTATATATGGTACCTTCTATTCATTCTTTACCTGTCCCTTGCAACCCAGAAATGCAGGTAAGAAGCAAAGGGCAGCGCCAGCTCCATGGCTCTTGTCCTCAGTGCCTGATGCAGTTCTGATCTCCATGCCCTTCAACCCCTTCTTAAACACACCTCCCACACTCCACTCCATAAGTGTTTCTCTCAAAGGTTGGATGTCCTCTTTTCTGTGTATCCTTCCTAACCTGTGATCTCCTAACAAATGCACGGTTGGCTTAGGTGACTGTGAGAAATTACTGTCCATCCCCTAAATGATTACTACTAAAGATGAGCAGTAAAGAAGCCTTTGGTTTCCTGCAGAATGCTTGCCTGTTATCTCTCATTGTCACTTTAAACAAATTGACTTGGCAAACTATTTCTGTCTCCACAGTTTCATAGATAGAAAGTTGATTAGTGTCCTTGAGGAATTTTTTATCTGCAGGTGCACAGCAAATGTTTATGGGCATCTATTCTGATTTGTATAGCTTTCTGCCATGTAGATATTTGAATTTCAGGGCAGTATCTACAAAAACCTTTCTTTCTACCTACTTTAATTGAAAGATAGTTATTTCCATGTTGTGTTTTTGGTAAAGTTTTCAGACTCTCTGTTCTCTATTCTTGCTGATCCATCCCTTAGATAATAATCTGGAGTCATAATTGAAAGATTTGCTACTTTATCATCAGGCCAAGAAGATACTTAGCTCTAAACCGTAATCATCCCTCCTGTATTCATGGTCTCTTCCTTTGTTAAGTAAGCACCTCCCACTAGATTACTAGGTTGTGCCATCAGACCTGACTTAACCCTGTTTTAGGAATTGCAGCTCTTATATTTTCATTTCAAATGTTGATTTAGTTTAATGAGCGACTTAAGTAAATTATTCACTGTTGAAATTGACTTGTGTCGTTTGTTTTTAGATGTAGTACAGTGAATAGCCGATTGGCAGCCTACGAAGTCCTTGTAATGCTGGCTGATAGCTCACCTTCAAATCTTCAAATTATTACAAAAGAACTACTTTCTATGCATCATCAACCTGATCCTGCTCTTACCAAGGAGTTTGATGTAAGTTTTCTAGACCTCAATGCACTTAATTTTTTTAGAATGCTCTCTTAAACATAGTATTTTAAAACTATGTTTGCATTATCCTAGTCACAAAGAAAGTCAGTGTTATTCTTTTGCTTATCAAATTCACGTACTCAAATCAACTATAATCTATAGTGTATTACACTAATACACTAATATATTACTAAATGGTACCCTTTTGATTAAAAAAGAGGAGAGATTTTCAAGTCAGTTGATAATTACTCTCAGTAAAAAGTAGCATTTCAGTCTATTTTTTGAGGAACTATGCATGGCACAGTGCCAGGCACTAGAGCTACAAATTCCAGAAAACATTGGTTCTGTCACAGTGTAGTCTATGTTCATTTAAATTCAACTAAGATTTATTGAGTTTACTATGCGCTAAGGTGTTGTTGGCTTTTGGAGCTCAGAAATGAAGATAGAACCCAGCACTAAGACTGAGGTATGTTCTGAATGCTCTACTAACAGAGAGGCACTTCAACACCAGATGGTGGTGTTTTAGTAAGCTTCTTAGAAATGATGGAAGTTAAAATAGAGCCCTTAAGAGTGATGAGCCAGTTGAAGCAAGGTGGGAAGGTCATTCCAGACATGAGAAGCCATGGACAGCTTTGTATATGTTGGGATCTGCAAGAGGGAAGCAAGCTGCAGATGCCCTGGAACACCAGACCAGGAGTGGGAGGATGCTTTTAAAGCATTCTCCACTAACATCATAAAGAGGCAGTCTTATCCCTTTGGATGCCTGAGCTGAGTACTGTGGAACATACAAGTTAGGCAGGAAAAGAAGTGAGAACAGGTGTTCTAAGTAGAGGAAAGAGCACTTGCAAAGTGGAATGTGAATGCGTAAATTGGGAACTATTTTGGTATGAACTGTTTAGTTTATAATGCTTACTTTATGCTATGCTTTAAGGGTTTTTTTAAAATTTATTTATTTATTTATTTATTTATGGCTGTGTTGGGTCTTTGTTTCTGTGAGAGGGCTTTCTCTAGTTGTGGCAAGTGGGGGGCACTCTTCATCGCGGTGCGCGGGCCTCTCACTAACGCAGCCTCTGTTGTTGGGGAGCACAGGCTCTAGACGTGCAGGCTCAGTAGCAGTGGCTCGCAGGCCTAGCCACTCTGCGGCATGTGGGATCCTCCCAGACCAGGGCTTGAACCCGTGTCCCCTGCATTAGCAGGCAGATTCTCAACCACTGCACCACCAGGGAAGCCCTATGCTTTAAGTTTTACATGCATTTATTTAATAATCAGATTAAAATGACAATCTTAGTAAGTCAGGGATTATATCAGCATAGTGAAAATATTTGTCATATAAATACTTACATTTTTAGCACTGTTATACACCAGTTTTTCTTATTTTATAACTTTTTTTTTTAGTCTGTGCTTTGGACTACAAATAAATTACACTGTTAATTAGATCTTAGAAATCACCCTGCTCTAAGTGCATGTTGAATGTTAATGAAAAGTATGTGATATTTAGCAATTCCTTTCAGTCCAGAAGACCTCCAGGGTTTTGTCAGTTGGTTAGTTATTTCACGGTTACACGTACTTGATATATGCAGATAACATGATTCTGGTCATAGGATTAGAACCAAGAGTCTTCTGTAATAGCATTTCGGAGTGTGTCATTACAATATCCATTGAAGTGCCGTGTTGAACTTGTATCCAAGATGCCTTTTCTAGATGATTTCTACCTAGAAAAATACTGTACTAGAATCTACATTGTTACAGATCATCCTTAAGTGAAATGCTAGGGTGTTTACGTACTTATTTAATGGCATGCTTATTAGAGGAAGTTCAATAGAACGTTACCTTCTCAAAAAAGGAAAGGAAGGGGCTTCCCTGGTGGTGCAGTGGTTAAGAGTCCGCCTGCCGATGCAGGAGACGCGGGTTCGTGCCCCGGTCCGAGAGGATCCCACATGCCGCAGAGCGGCTGGGCCCGTGAGCCATGGCCGCTGAGCCTGTGCGTCTGGAGCCTGTGCTCTGCAACTGGAGAGGCCACAACAGTGAGAGGCCCACATACCGAAAAAAAAAAAAAAAAAGGAAGGGAAGGAATATGAGCCTTCCTTGACTATCCAGACAGGTTAGGATTCTTATAGTAAACACTTCATAGAACCTTTCCTACTTTTCAGATTACTACCTCAGTTTGTAAATACATAGCAGTATTTTTATTTAATTAATGTATACCCTACTATAATGTAAGCTCCTTGAGATCAAGCACTAAATACATTTCTGCTTTCTCTCATGTCCCTGGCACAATGCCTGGCACATTGTGCTCTTAAGAAATGTTTGTCGAATGATAATCAAGTGACTAAATGCAGGACTACATAGTGGATGTATAGATACATGCTTCGTATATATGTGAGGTACTTTAGGAACTAAAAGGAAACATTGAGATAGTAGTTTTAGAATTGTATTGCATCTGCAGAGGTACTTCATGAACATAAGTTTGCTACCATAACTCGTAACACACTGAATGGATAAATCTGTATCTCTCTTTTCCTCTCAGACATCTCATAAAGCTGTAAGGAAATGTGCTGGTGGCAGAGATACTAATTCTCTCTCTCTATTTCTGCTCCTCTCTTTCCTAGTACCTTCCCCCAGTGGATAGCAGGTCCAGCTCAGGGTTTGTGGGACTGAGGAATGGTGGCGCTACATGTTACATGAATGCAGTCTTCCAGCAGCTGTATATGCAACCTGGTCTCCCGGAGGTGATTTTCTTCCTCTTTCCTGTTTAGTATCATAAATGATGTATGTGTACATTGCTTGAGAACTGTTCCATATGCATATATTGCATTTTGGGGTCTACTAAACTGGACATAATTAGAGATTCTCTAGTAGCTTCTGAAATCTGTATAGACAACATTGTTCATAGTCACATATTTTTGTCTATCTGCTGAGGTAATATGCTGCCTGTTTGACAGATGGATTTGACTTAATGTGATTTTTGAACTCCTCAATTATTCTCAAATTGTATTCCATAAAGCTACTAACACTTTTGGTATTTTAGAAATATTTAGACTCTATCATTAGCATTCTATAATAATCTATTAGTGCTTGTGATATAGCAAAGCTATGAAATAGTTTTGAGAATATTCTATGTGTCATCATGTCACACTTATTTCTTATAGAGATCCTGGCATTACTAGTTCCAGTTTTTCATAATCGAACAGAAGCTCAAAGAGATGATTTATTCATGATTACACCAGCTAGGAAGCATTGAAGCTAAACATATGCAGAGTTATAGCCATATACAAACATACATACCATTCTGAAGGAGCAGTGGGTACTCACACATACAGAAGTCAAGATTTTCTGAAAGCAGTTGAATATTTCTAATTTAATACAGTTCATTTCTTTTTAGTCATTACTTTCAGTGGATGATGACACGGACAATCCAGACGATAGTGTATTCTACCAAGTGCAGTCTCTCTTTGGGCATTTGATGGAAAGCAAGCTGCAGTACTATGTACCTGAGAACTTTTGGAAGGTATTTTACCCAGTAACTCTTTAGATTGAAGGGTGTTAGGTATTTGGAGTGTGGCTGCATTCTTCCTCTAGTGTCTTGTTTATTGACCCTAGACCAATCCCATTGCCAAGAACCTATAAAAGAAATGTCTATACCATTCTTATTGGCATTGGAGCTTGAGTCAAGTGATTAGAATGTTGAGAATAGTCACTTATAATTTCTAGGGTTTTGCTAATCTTAAATGTTTTGACTATTTCCCATTCTTATTTAGCTGTTTGAAATATTTGTTCAAATTATTCCTCTGAATTTATGCCAATTTCACTAATACCTCTAAATAAAGAACATTCTTCTAAAGCATTGCTTTACTGTGTTTTACCTTATATTTTCCCCTATAGGTTGGTTAGTTTCTAAGAGAGAAACTCTGTTCCCTGGCCTTAGATCTCACCCTCTATGGTTTCATAGACTTAGTATAAAGGGACCGAGGAAAAACATTAGATGGCTGAATGCAAGCTAATCTCACGTCAGTAAAAACTTTTATACCCTAATAGTAAACTTGGTTTTTAGAAGCATTTAAGGACTCTTTCATTTTCCTTTTCTACCATATTCAGAAATTGCTACTTTTCCTGTAACGACATATTTAATTCTTGTTACATAGATTTTCAAGATGTGGAACAAAGAACTTTATGTGAGAGAACAACAGGATGCATATGAATTCTTCACCAGTCTCATCGATCAGATGGATGAATATCTCAAGGTAGAAAAAGTTTCATTTTCCCTCTTAACTCCCTCAAACTCTATAACATGAGAACAGTGGTTTAGGATTTGGGATTACTATGAAACTGACAAATCAGAAAGTGATAGTCTTTTTTTTTTTTTTTTTTTTTTTTTTGCGGTACGCGGGCCTCTCACTGTTGTGGCCTCTCCCTCTGCGGAGCACAGGCTCCGGACGCGCAGGCTCAGCGGCCACGGCTCACGGGCCCAGCCGCTCCGCAGCATGTGGGATCTTCCCGGACCGGGGCACAAACCTGTGTCCCCTGCATCGGCAGGCGGGCTCTTAACCACTGCGCCACCAGGGAAGTCCAAAGTGATCGTCTTTAATACCACAACAGTCATTCATTTCTTCTGGGTTTGAATATCAAAACATATACAGAACACTATAGATTATAGATTTATTTTCTTCTTAATTCATCTGACACTTGATAAAGTATGTAACTCTTAACCTATACCCCATAATGATAACCATTTATAGCTACACGCTCTGTGTCCGCATGGAAGTAACCTGGCCTCGGAGGAGTGTTGCTGTCACCAGTGAACTGATGGCCCCGTGCAGAGCTTTGTCAAAGGGTACAAAAGGACCAGGTTCAAAAGTTGTTTGTGGTTGTGCGACCCAAAGCTTTCTACCTCTACCCAGGAAAATGTGTCACAAACTTCCTAAGTGGTATTGCCTTCTAAGATACAGACAGCCTCCCATCACTGCCAGCATTTGCCTCTCCTCTCAGTAGGCACAAGTTATCCATTTCTTTTTTAAAAAATAACTCATAGAGACTTCCCTCGTGGTCCAGTGGTTAGGACTTCACACTTCTGCTGCAGGGGGCATGGGTTCAATCCCTGGTCGGGGAACTAGATCCTACATGCATGCTGCAACTAAGAGTTCGCATTGCCACAGCTAAGGAGCCGGCGATCCGCAACTAAGGAGCCAGTGAACCACAACTAAGGAGCCCACCTGCCGCAACTAAGACCCGGCGCAACTGGGGAAAAAAAAATAACCTATAGGGACTTCCCTGGCAGTCCAGTGGTTAGGACTCCACACTTCCACTGCACGGGGCACAGGTTTAATCCCTGGTTGGGGAACTAAGATACCGAAACCTGCACAGCGCAGTCAAAAAAATAAATTAAATAAAAATAACTTATAAATTTGTAGCATTCTATCCACAAGAAAAAAGAAAAGATCATGGAGAGTTACTCCTAGCTTGGTAATTGTGGCAAGGGGAGAAGGATTCGGGATCATCATGGGTCATCTGAATCCTTCTGAATCCTGTCATCAGCGTGGCTGACGGCGCTCCTCTTCCTTTTCTGATCATTTGCATTACTCTGGCATCGGGTCTCATGGGTTATAATTCTTTCATTAGTTCCCAACTTAAACTACCAAGCTGACTTGTTTTATTTTGTTGGTTAAATTAAGATCTGTGCTTTAGCTCAGGTCTAAGTAAAATTCTGTATAAATAACCTAAAAGTTCTAGAGGCATCAACTAAAATTTTAACTTTTTATTTCAACAGAAAATGGGGAGAGACCAAATTTTTAAGAATACTTTTCAGGGCATCTATTCTGATCAGAAGATCTGTAAAGACTGTCCTCACAGGTTAGTGAAGATAACACTGATATCAAAAAATAATCACCGTCATCTTTAAATGATTCTTCTAGACTGTTGTAAATTTTTTATTCATTGAGAGGTTTGCAGATATATCTCCTAACGGATCTATAAATGTTTATTGAATTAAATTTCTTTGAGGAAATTTCCAGGGAATTAATTTCCATTTCTAAAATTTCTTTGTTGAAATTCATAATTTTAAGCAATTCTAAGTGGTCAAAAATTGGCATTTTTATTTAGTATACTTTTAGAAGGATGAGAAGGTGTGTGTTAATTATAGTGATTAGGAATGTATCAATAGTTCTGTGTTCAATCTCAAGTATTGTGGTAATTTCAAGATTTTTAAATTCCATTGCTGATATGGTGTTTCTATTATCTCCTAAGCAGATATGAGCGTGAGGAAGCTTTCATGGCTCTCAATCTAGGAGTTACTTCCTGTCAGAGTTTGGAAATTTCTTTGGACCAGTTTGTTAGAGGAGAAGTTCTAGAGGGAAGTAATGCATATTACTGTGAAAAGTGTAAAGAAAAGGTATTACATTTGCCCTTTTCAAAACACAAGATTAATTTGTTATTCATGGACTTTGTCTTTATGTTTTATGTAACATCAGTATTAAGCTCCTATTGTTACTGCCATTAAATTGTGTCATGACTTGTGTTCACAGAGGTGGGAAAGCCCTGTAGAAATCTGTGACCTTCATATTACTTACTTTGTTATTTTATTGTCTCCATGGAGATAATTGGGTTTTGCTTCTCTTTAGAGAACAACAGTGAAAAGGACCTGTATTAAGTCGTTACCTAGTGTCTTGGTCATCCACCTGATGAGATTTGGATTTGACTGGGAGAGTGGACGCTCCATTAAATATGATGAACAGATAAGGGTAACTTATTTTTTTTCTTGGTTTTTTAATAACCATTATTACTGTTCTCCCTTTATTGTTTCCTTTTTATATTTTCAAATTTCATCTAAACTGTGAAAGGCCGTGGTCTCAGCGTTCTGAGAAGTGCACAGCCCCTCGTCTTAAGCAGCTGCTGCTAGTGGTACCGGCAGATCTCTAGACAGTAGCCCTCATTTCTAGAAGGCATCCTAGTGACAGCTGTGAAGTGAAATCCTTTCCTTAATGCTCAAGCAAGAGACTGCTTAAACCTTCCTAGACTTGTGAGCCATTCTGAAATTGTGTACTTGAATTGGAGGGTAGTCCTAGCTTAAATTAGGAAAACACATCCCTCTTCTTTGTACAGACTTAATTGGGTGTGACCCTATATGTTACTAACCAACACTAATGTGCTCTTTTTGCTTTTTAAATAGTTTCCCTGGATGCTAAACATGGAGCCTTACACAGTTTCAGGAATGGCTCGCCAAGATTCATCTTCGGAAGTTGGTGAAAACGGGCGAAATATGGATCAGGGAGGTGGAGGATCTCCACGAAAAAAAGTTGCCCTCACAGAAAACTACGAACTTGTCGGTGTCATTGTACATAGTGGGCAGGCACATGCAGGCCACTACTATTCCTTCATCAAGGACAGGCGGTAAGGGGTTCTTGTACATCTCCCTCACTCCACCCTTCCAGTAGTCTCTCCTCCGTTCCCTGCCCTGCTGTACGTCTCCTCTGCTACCCGTATCCTCCTATATCTTTTCTATGCATTCTCTGCCCTCCTGTATCCCTCCTCCGCTCCCCCTGCCCCCCTGTATCTCTTCTCTGCTCTCCCTGCCCTACTTTGTCATCCACACTTATCATTACATTGCAAAGAAGCTTTCTCATTGTTCTTTGATCTTATTTCATATTGGATTTTTACAACTTGTTGCAATTGTTTTATCCCTTCAATTTGAAAAGTTGTTTAAGAAATTGAAGTAACTGTTGCTATATTTTTCTTAGGTGTTTTCAAATGGTAATTACCTGCTATATTTGTAGACAATACATAGAGATAAATGCTGGGGATGGGGATGTTTGATTTGTAACCTCATAATATTTGTTTTATCAAATCTGTGCTCTAGGGGATGTGGAAAAGGAAAGTGGTATAAATTTAATGACACAGTTATAGAAGAATTTGACCTAAATGATGAGACCCTAGAGTACGAATGCTTTGGAGGAGAATATAGACCAAAAGTTTATGATCAAAGTAAGTATTTGCAAATGTATATTTTCCATTAGTTTTATTTTCTTAATTTATAGTTTTCTATTAAATTGGAAACAGTATTTTTTATATAAAAAATAGAAAAGATTTTATTTTTTTTTACATACTACTGCTCTAGCCATGTAGATCCACGAACTCCTTGATAGCCAGGGTGAAAAGGTTCAAGCTGCTTACAGAATTCTTTTTAAATAATTCCTTACAACAGCCCTGGAATGGGGGATGAGTTAAATGGAAGAAATCAATATTAAAGAACAACTTGAAAGAATTTCAACCTTAAAAATAGTTTCAGAAGTAGTAGTCCACTAAAATTTTCAAATTTCCTTTTCACTTATGTAGAGGTGTGATTAATGGAGAAGACATTTCTAGCACCTGTGTTTTTAAAACCTTATTTGTTATGCAGTGTGGTAAAGGAATCTTTCCACAACTCTACCCTCAGAAGAAAAAATACAAGGAAAAGTACATCACAGAATCCCATCAGAATTTGCTATTTGAAGAAGAAATATTTTTCAGAGACCTTGACATTTTTGAAACCTGATTTTGAAATACTCTAGGGGCATTTAAATTTTTCCACCTGTATGAGATCCACAATATTAGATTTTGACACCAGACCATGGTAGTCATGCATCTAATGGTAGTAACCTTTATTAGCTGAACATAGTGTCATTGCCAAAATTTACCTGAATTTGGCTCTTCTATGCAGAAATGTTTAAGTGAGGCCAATTATAATCCCATCCTATGCCACAGAACTTATTTTTAAATGTTACTTGCCTTTTGATTAAATTTCCACACGCCTCGGAATGTTTACCTTCTTTCCCCTACTCTGCTACCATCCAACTCCTTACTCCCTGCCCCTCTGCATCACCTTTGGAGTGATTTTAAGCAGTGCTCTAAAAAGACACACACTTCACTTACGCTTTCCATTTAACAAATTTAGTAAGTAATTACTTGCTGGATTTGTGGGTCCTTTGTTATAGATTGTCAAGACAAAAAAAAAGCACCTTTTTTATTTACAAAGAGATTTTTCTTATTGTCTCGTTACAAAGCGAACCCATATACTGATGTACGCCGAAGATACTGGAATGCCTATATGCTCTTCTACCAAAGGGTGTCTGATCAGAACTCCCCTGTGTTACCAAAGAAAAGTCGAGTCAGCGTTGTGCGGCAGGAAGCTGAGGATCTCTCTCTGTGAGTTTCTCCTCTGTGTAATTTGCTGTGTGATTGCAGTAGGTGATACCGTGATCTTCAGAGTATGCTGTTTGGGATTTAAGGGTAATTAGCTAAGCTAGAGATAAATCTAAAAAGAAAATAAGTAAATCCCTCTACCCCTTTTCTTTCTTCTTGCTGCTACCTGGTCATTATTTCCTTGGCAAGAAGTTATTTTGTTTTCAGAAACGTGCATAGAAATTATGTCATTCTAGAATTGAGATTTTTTTTTAAATCTCGTTTATTATGTCCAGAGCATAGTTTTGGGTTGGCCAAAAAGTGCCTTCAGTTTTTAAGTAAAAATAAAAGACAAATTTTTTATTTTCACCAAGAACTTTATTGAATAATGTATTCACCCTTTTGTCCCACTATCTTCCACCATTTTTCAGGCAAATTCATAATTCTATCTTCCCAAAACGTTTAATCTTTTTGAGCAAAGAACTCTGGAGCCTTTTAC
The DNA here is from genome assembly GCF_964341445.2 of Mesoplodon mirus. Lineage (NCBI taxonomy): Eukaryota > Metazoa > Chordata > Mammalia > Artiodactyla > Ziphiidae > Mesoplodon > Mesoplodon mirus. The sequence goes on along the minus strand of NC_138978.1, from coordinate 49,491,831 downwards.
AGTCTTCCAGGAAATTGAAATTTTTTCCATTAAGAGAATTTTGTAAAAAACAAAATAAATGGAAATCCAAAGGTGCAAAGTCTGGTGAATACGGCGGATGAATCAAAACTTCCCAGCCAAGCTGTAACAGTTTTTGCCTGGTCATCAAAGAAACATGCAGTCTTGTGTTATCCTGATGGAAGATTATGCATTTTATGTTGACTAATTCTAGATGCTTTTTGTCGAGTGCTGCTTTCAGTTGGTCTAATTGGGAGCAGTATTTGTTGGAATTAATCATTTGGTTTTCCGGAAGGAGCTCATAATAGAGGACTCCCTTTCAATCCCACCATATACACAACATCACCTTCTTTGGATGAAGACCACCATCCTTTGGTGTGGTTGGTGCTGGTTCATTTCGCTTGCCCCACGATCTCTTCCTTTCCACGTTATTGTACAGTATCCACTTTTCATCACCCATCACAATTTGTTTTAAAAATGGAACATTTTCATTACATTTAAGTAGAGAATCGCTTGTGGAAATATGGTCAAGAACGGTTTTTTTCGCTTAACTTACGTGGAACCCAAACATCAAAGCAATTCACATAACCCAGCTGGTGCAAATGATTTTCAGTGCTTGATTTGGATATTTTGAGCATGTCGGCTATCTCCCGCGTGGTAGAATGTTGATTGTTCTCAATTAATGTCTCGATTGGATTGCTGTCAACTGCAACTGGTCTCCCCAACCGTGGAGCATTGTCCAGTGAGAAATTTCCAGCATGAAACTTCGCAAACCACTTTTGACATGTTCGATCAGTCACAGCACCTTCTCCATACACTGCACAAATCTTTTTTTTGCATTTCAGTTTCTTTTTTTACCTTTCTTGAAATAATAAAGCATAATTTGCCAAAAATGTTGCTTTGTTTCTTCCATCTTAAATATTAAAATGGCTACACAAAAATTCATCAATTTTGATAAGTCTTTTTTTTAATGCACTCTGATCTGACAGCTGTCACATACAGTCTAATAAAATTGTTCTGAATGAAGTTAAAGACAACTAAGTGCTACTAAAGGCGTCTTAACGGAAAAAAAACGAACCAACCTTTTGGCCAACCCAATACTATACCAGCACTGTCTGAAAAGTTTTTTTAAAGGTCCTGTTTTCTGTGAATTTGCATTTTAATACATTAGATCAGGAAAGTATACAGTTTAAGTCTAATACCCTGTTTATGTTAAGTTTGTCCGGTTGTAGCAAACTACTAAAACAATAGCTATTTTATTCTAGACAAACACTTTTCTGATTCCATCTCTTAGGTCAGCACCATCTTCACCAGAAATTTCACCTCAGTCATCTCCTCGGCCCCATAGGCCTAACAATGACCGGCTCTCTATTCTAACCAAGCTGGTTAAAAAGGGCGAGAAGAAAGGACTATTTGTGGAGAAGATGCCTGTTCGCATATACCAGGTAAGAACTGTATAAAAAGTTCTAAGGGGTAAAATCCAGGTAAATGTCAAAGTCTATCTCATGGGTCCAGAACTACTCCTGCCAGCCTTCTTGTGGACGTAGTTGTACCTCTAGCGCCACGTCTTCTGACCCACCTTGTCACAGAGGTGGCGACAGACTCAAGATTGGCCAGGGCTGTCACTGACCTGCTGTGTGATGCCCCACATAAACAAGGGGGAGGGGGGCTTCCCTGGTGGCACAGTGGTTGAGAATCTGCCTGCTAATGCAGGGGACACGGGTTCGAGCCCTGGTCTGGGAGGATCCCACATGCCGCAGAGCAACTAGGCCCGTGAGCCACAACTACTGAGCCTGCGCGTCTGGAGCCTGTGCTCTGCAACGAGAGGCTGCGATAGTGAGAGGCCCGCGCACTGCGATGAAGAGTGGCCCCCACTTGCCACAACTAGAGAAAGCCCTCTCACAGAAACGAAGACCCAACACAGCAAAAATAAATTAATTAATTAATAAACTCCTACCCCCAACATCTTAAAAAAAAAAAAAACAAGGGGGAGGGAGTGGGCAGTGCAGAAACACATTGCTGAAATTAACTTATTGAATCTGGAGAGAAAAATAAGGTTCATAACCTTTGGGTAAAACTAATATAATAGTGATGACCGTTAGTTATTGAATACCTACTCTGTGCTGCATGCTTAAACAAATCCCTAATTCTTAAAACACTCTCGTGGAGTACCAGGTTTTATTCCCATTTTTCAGATGAAAAGAAGAGAAGGCTTAGAAAAGAGAAATGGTCTGCCAATGTCACAGAGCCAGGATTTAAATTCAGACTGTCCAACTGCCCAGTCCAGACTTCATACACTAAGTCATCAAAAGCTAAGTAGCCAGAATCAAAAAATTTAAGAAAAGTATGGAGTCTTTGATTGAGAGAGAGAGAGAGAGAATTGAGCATCTGATACACAGAGAGCATGGAGTTGGTTGTACTTGGGAAAGCTCTGATTGTCCCTTTCCACTCAGAGTAACAGGTTAGAATTCACTTGTCCTTCACATGATGGTCTTCCTGAATTTCCCAGAAGAATTTGGTTTAATGAATCATAATTCACCTTTTTACAACTTCTTATCTTTGAAAGGAAGTTTTTCCTCTCTCCTTTTAAAAAATTTCAAGGCTTGAGAGAAGTGTTTTTATGAACCCATTTTACCTAACATATCAGTAAAAATGTCTTCTACATATTGAATAATTCACCCTGTTTCTTAAAAATAATTACCAGTTTTCTTTTATAGATGGTGAGAGATGAAAACCTCAAGTTTATGAAGAATAGAGATGTGTACAGTAGTGATTATTTCAGTTTTGTTTTGTCTTTAGCATCATTGAATGCTGTAAGTACTAGTTGGATTGTTACTAAACAAATTAGAAAGGATCATAGTTAAATGCTTTAATTCAGTGACTCACCCTCATTCTCAATTCTTAGCATTTAAATTAAATGCCAAAAGAATTCCCACAAATGTGTCACTTAATGGGTGATATTAAAATACAGGCAGTATTCAGAATGTATAATGCAGATTGTGAATGAGTGTGGGTTTCTACTTACTGGCTTTTTTAACTGCTCTTGTTATATTTTATAAAAAATTTAAGAGTAGCCATAGGTGATGTAAACGGATATTGGGCTATGAGGAGATTAATTATTCCCAATTCGTAATCAGATGTTACCAGACTCAAGATCAGCTTCTAAGTGCCTCTTTTTCTTGAGGACCATGATCACAGTTTGCCAATAAGGGGAAGACTTTCTTAGTCTGTTGGTAGCTTAATTAACACCCTGTGGTCTAAAGGCTCTGTTTTGAGAAAGCTTCATAAAAGAAATGAAGGAGATATCTTTTCTTAATCTTTTTAAAATTTAACTGCAACATTTTCTATTATGAACTGGCTGGATTTTTCATACTAGTATTTAACTTTATTTTATTTATATCTCATTATTCAGTTCATAACAATGCATAATAATCTATAAAACTTCTGTGAAAAATAGCCTGTCTTTTTTCTCCCTCTCTTGTAGACTAAATTGAAGCATCCGTACTATCCTTGCATGGCAAAGGTGAGCTTACAGCTTGCCATTCAGTTCCTTTTTCAAACTTATCTACGGACAAAGAAAAAACTCAGGTAAGAGGTGACACGTTTTGATAGTCTGTTGTGACAAAAGGCGTTAATTAAAGTTGAATTTATAAATTCAAACACTTAAAAATTCAAAACATTGTTTTAGGTAGTTGAAGGCAACTACCTAATACACCCAGATGATTAAAATATGGGTTCCTATTTTTAAGGTATTTCTAATTCAGTAGGAAAGATGGACAAAACAGAAAAAGAAAGAACTGTGATGTAAGGCATAAATGCTATATGCCTTTAGAAATTGGGAAAAGTCATATCCAGATATGGGGCTTGAACTGACTATCCATATTAGTCCAGCAGTCATTGAGTACATAACTTATCCTCCACCCCACCCCACCCCCCCAAAAAAATTTTTTTTTAATTAAAAAAAATGAGCGACACTCCATGGAGTTATTTGCTGGGCTGTCTAACATTGCTGTCTTTGCTTTTTTAAAGGGTTGACACTGAAGAATGGATTGCCACTATTGAAGCATTACTTTCAAAAAGTTTTGATGCTTGCCAGTGGCTGGTTGAATATTTTATTAGTTCTGAAGGACGAGAATTGATAAAGTAAGTGTCAGTATCTTTCAGTTAAAAGAAATTTGTGTCTCTTCCAGTGATTTAGAGCTGAAGCTTCTCATAACTCTTTTTATTTCAACTTGAAATTATTTTTCTGGTTGGAATCAATTCTAAGCAGGTAACCAGGCATTCAAGGCAACTGCTGTTGCTCAGAGGATTCCAAAATACAAATCTCTTCCCTCGGACTCACAGTCTGGTGGCAGGTAAAGATCAGCAGTCCTGGGTTATACAGTAATACCACAATATTGCTAATATGTTTGGATTCTGGCTAAAATATTATTTTTCAAAAAGTTTTTGATAGCATGATAGTGTGGTAAATATACCATGATAGTATATTTACCTACATATCTATAATAAAAAAGTAATTGGATTTTTCAAGAAGGTCCGATCACTGTGAATGTTTACACCTTGCTCCTTATTGTCTTATCCTCGGAGAGTTCAGCGTCGATGTGGGGGACTCAGCGAGCACCTTGATCTGTCAGTGGCCAGGCTGCTTTATCTCCAGTGGCCGCTCCCCTCCCTCTGCCGCAGCTGTGCCCCACGCCTCTCGGGCGTCCTGAGTGGGCTCACCCACTACTAGCCAGTGGCCTTGCCTCAGCCCTCACCCCAGCACAGGTGAAGCCCCCGCCCCGCCCCAAGTTGCACACCAACCAGTCTATTCCCATCTTTTCCTTTCCTCCTGATACAATGGAGGAAGCATCCTTTCTCCTCTCAAAGTGAATCTCTCTACATGAGCAGTTTCTCAAGGAAGTTGGCATCTTTACCTTCCAGAGTTTTCTATCGGGTCACTCCTGTCAGCATGCAAATATGCTCTGGTATCTCTCAACTTAAAACAGACAACAAGGAATTCAGAAATGCAAGTCCCTTCCCACAGGGAGATTGTCGTGCGGCGGCAGGTTAAGATCTAATTGAAACTCCTGGTCCCGTATCCCCATCATCTTGAGGTCTGAGCTTCAGACATTCATTCACTGGCCTGCTTGGTATCTCCAGCTCTGCCTCCTCCCGTGTACCTCGTACAGCAACAAAAGGGTTCTTTTGAAACAAATTAGATTATGCTACTTCTCTGCTTAAAAATTCTTCAGTGGATTCTCACCGCACCTATAATAAAATCCAAAATCTTTGCCATAATGTAATACAAAAGGCCTCACTTGAGTATGGGCTTCGCCTGTGTGTTTCACTTTCCACCTGGCTTATCATTCACCTGATTGTTGATTCCTTGAACACACCAAGCTTTTTGTCCTGCCTAAAGACCTTTTTGCCAGTTATTCCCCCTATTTGAAAGTCTCCCCTCTACTCTTTGCATAGAAATCACCTTCTCATCCATCAGATGTCAAGGGCCACCCAATTTAAAGTAGGTCTGCCCTACTGTTTGATCTGTCTCCTCCACTAAACTTCAGCTTCCTGACGGGCAGAAGCTACTCCGTTTGGTTCCCTGCATTAAGTGCTCACGTATTTGTGCATGAATACATGCATACATTTCATAAAGAGAGAACAGATAAACATTTCTTTGAAGTGTTTTTGCCTGTCCCTTTAGAGTTTGCATTAAAAATAACCTTTCACCCATTTTTCCAGCTTAATTCTAAAATATCTTCCCATTAGGACTCCTGAGTATTGTGTTAAGCAGTAGAACATCATAGAATCATCATCCATTTGAAAGGAACATGGCAAAATATTTAGTTTACCATCAAGCAGCCTCGCTCTTAAATATCTCCAGAGAAACTCAGTAGCTTCCTTTGTTTTGTTTTGTTTTTTAACATCTTTATTGGAGTATAATTGCTTTACAATGGCGTGTTAGTTTCTGCTCTACAACAAAGTGAATCAGCTATACATATACATATGTTCCCATATCTCTTCCCTCCTTCCCACCCTCCCTATCCCACCCCTCTAGGTGGTCACAAACCACCTAGCTGATCTCCCTGTGCTATGCGGCCACTTCCCACTAGCTATCTGTTTTACGTCTGGTAGTGTATATATGTCCATGCCACTCTCTCACTTTGTCACAGCTTACCCTTCCCCTCCCCATATCCTCAAGTCCATGCTGTAATAGGTCTGTGTCTTTATTCCTGTCTTACCCCTAGGTTCTTCATGGCCTTTTTTTTTTTCTTAGATTCCATATATATGTGTTAGCATACGGTATTTGTTTTTCTCTTTCTGACTTACTTCACTCTGCATGACAGACTCTAGGTCCATCCACCTCACTACAAATAACTCAATTTCGTTTCTTTTTGTGGCTGAGTAATATTCCATTGTACATATGTGCCACATCTTCTCTATCCATTCATCTGTTGATGGACACTTAGGTTGCTTCCATGTCCTGGCTATTGTACATAGACTGCAATGAAAATATTTGCAAATGAAGCAACTGACAAAGGATTAATCTCCAAAATTTACAAGTAGCTCATGCAGCTCAATAACAAAAAAAACAAACAACCCAATCCAAAAATGGGCAGAAGACCTAAATAGACATTTCTCCAAAGAAGATATACAGATTGCCAACAAACACATGAAAGAATGCTCAACATCATTAATCATTAGAGAAATCCAAATCAAAACTACAATGAGATATCATCTCACACCGGTCAGAATGTCCATCATCAAAAAATCTAGAAACAGTAAATGCTGGAGAGGGTGTGGAGAAAAGGGAATCCTCTTGCACTGCTGGTGGGAATGTAAACTGATACAGCCACTATGGAGACAGTATGGAGGTTCCTTAAAAAACTACAAATAGAACTATCATATGACCCAGCAATCCCACTACTGGGCATATACCCTGAGAAAATCATAATTCAAAAAGAGTCATGTACCAAAATGTTCATTGCAGCTCTATTTACAGTAACTTCCTTTGGTAGTATGATTTGGTTTCTTAGAATTCCTAATGGTAAAGAATCTAGTGAATTGCCTAATCTAAATGTTACTGGTAGAGTTTATTATATTTTGTCTCTTTCTTTATAAAGCCCAATTACTCATCATTATCAATTGCTCAGTGATTTGAAGAATTAATATTCTCCTTTCTCTAATGACTTATTTCTTTAGAACTTTTAAGATAGCTTAAGTTGTCGTTGTTACAACTAAAAAATAAACATACACTGTACTAATACCTCAGTAACTGTGCATGTGAAGAGGCTGTTGTCTCTCAGATTAGCCCCTCTGTAGTCCTTTCGGGGGACAATTTTTAAATGTAGTTTAAGTGTAAAAAATTAAATTAGTAGCAAATAATGCTTGCAAATTGATCTAAAGCAATTAAAACTACTAACAAGGGTACTTTACATCTTTAAAATTTTTTTTATGTTGTGGAAATTTTTAAACACACTCTAAAGTCGATAGAATAATGAACCCTCTCCTGTACCCATCCCCAGCTCGAGTTGTCAGCATTTGGCCAGTCTTGTTTGCTTATCCCAATTCCCACACACACTCACATGCATACTTTTCTTTTATCCTCTGAAATATTTTAAAGTAAATTTCAGACATCATATAATTTCACTATAAACTTTTCAGCATGTATCTCTAACAGGTTAAGTTTAAAAAAAAAAAAAGTAAGTGCTTTACCATCATCACTCTAAACAAAAATGACAGTAATTCCTTCCTATCATCCTATACCCAGTCCATGTTCAGATTTCCCCAGATGTCTCAAAAGTGTTATTTTACCATTGAATTTGTACAAGTCAGGCTCCAAATGAGCTCCATTTGGTCTCCATTTGGTTTGTATGTTTCTTAAGGTTCTTTTTTTTTTTATTTTATTTTTTTTTTTGCGGTACGCGGGCCTCTCACTGTTGTGGCCTCTCCCGTTGCGGAGCACAGGCTCCGGACACGCAGGCTCAGCGGCCATGGCTCACGGGCCCAGCCGCTCCGCGGCATGTGGGATCTTCCCAGCATGTGGGATCTTCCCAGACCGGGGCACGAACCCGTGTCCCCTGCATCGGCAAGCGGACTCTCAACCACTGCGCCACCAGGGAAGCCCCTCTTAAGGTTCTTTTATCTGTAACTGTTCCATTTCCCCACCACCTTTTTTGTCATGCCGTTTAACTGGGGTGAGACAGGTCATTTATCCTGTAGAACTGCCCATATTCTGGGTTTGTTTGCATTCTCACGATGCTTCCTAATGTCTGTGATAGGAAATGTGGAGCACCCGCTATATTCTTTCCAAAAGAATTGTACCTGAATCTGATCAGACATCTAGAGCTAAATATTACAAGAGTACTTGTTATCTTTTAAACTTGCCTGGAGTTGCCACTTAGAATCTTAGTGGATGTTGAACAGAGCCTTTGTGTCAGGTTCACATTAGGTAGCTAATGCTGAGCATTGACAGTTACATGCAATGAGCAGAACTGAAGTGGCTTCAGAAAACTCCACTGTCATCTTCCTGTGGGGAGAAGGAGGGCAGGGCTGTCAGCAGATGCTTCCCTCAGACAGGGACCAGAGCAGCTTTCACTGCTGTGACCTGAAAGAATGCCTCAGGACAGCTTTGCCTTGGGTCATCAAAATTATGTTATATTAAATCTCACTCCTGGAACAATGAGACTTTTCTGTTAAGAGATATTAGAAACGATAGGTAAGTTTTCACTGTGCTGATTATAATATGGGTTGTCATGTCAGAGTGCGTGTGTGAAGCAGAGAAAGAAAAGCTGACTGTGGAGAAGCATGCAGTTACCTAGTTGGTCTCAGGTAGTTACCACCACTGCCCGGCGCCAGGGAGCGGGTGTTTCTGCCTGACCGTGCCCTCCGCCACATCTGAGGCTGCTGCCTCTACCGCCCTGGTGGTGTGGAGGATTGGATTGGGTCGTATCTTTGCAGCGGGCAGTGTAGTATCCCAGTGTAACGCTGGGTGTGCCAAATATGATGGACCTGGCTGATAAACCTTAAAACTGCAGTCATCATCATCATAGAAGAAGAAGAAAGGAAGGAAGCAGGACCTTTTCAGCCTCACATGCTTCTGGGAGTAATAAGTAAATGTTGGGAGGGAAGAGGACAGGAAAGTGGAAGGATGGAAACACCAGTTGCACAGGGGGATTGGGAGGTGCTGTGTTGACTCAGAACTTTGAACTCGTGTCTTATTCTGAGACATTGAAGGGGTGCCAGGGAGAACTACTCCAGAGTGAACAGAACTTATAAAATTTTAGGTTCTTTGCTTGTGTATCTCTTGAAGTCTGAATTTACATTTATACAGATACTCATCTTAGGGGAAGAAAGGAAGAAGAAACAGGAAAAAATCCACTTTCCGTGTTCAAGGGTCTTGTTTTCCTTTTTCTCCTCCTTCCTCCCTCCCAAGAGCCTGTGGGTACTGACGCTCTCAGGAGACTTGAACTGACATCTTGGAGTAATTTTTTTCTTGGACAGTGGGTGGGACCACGTTGGGAAGGTTGGGTTGTAGAAATCTGTCTTGCTTTTTCACACCACATTTCTCTTTCTGTTAGGATCTTCTTGTTGGAGTGCAACGTGAGAGAAGTACGTGTTGCTGTGGCCACCATCCTGGAGAAAACCCTAGACAGTGCCTTGCTCTATCAGGATAAGGTCAGTCTTGTTTTCTAAATGTTATTTACACATTCTGTTTTTACCACATGTTTTAAAGTACACATAATAAGAAAGAAAGCCTAGGATTAGAGTCTGGTAATTATCCACATAAAATGCACATTCTGTGCACTGATAAATGCCAGGCTAGAAGGCATTGTGTCCTCTCCTCCTCAGATCCCAGATGTCAGGGTAGGCTAGGAATTCAGATCTGCTTTGGTCTGCATCAGGATTTTCTCTCTAGAGCGCTTCCTCCTCAGAGTCTTCTCTCGAGGGTTTGTGTTCGATCTCTCTGCATTAAGACCAACCTGAGTCTAGAGTCTCTAGTCTGGACCAACAGTCATTTTGAGCTACCCCTGGCTTTGTCTCTTCCCTCCTAAGTTATTTTCGTGATCCGAGCCTTCATGTGGCAGCCGGACCAAATAGTGCGTCCATCCAGGGGCATTGGCCACAATAGTTCCTTCTTTGATCTCCCTTATTCCCTAATCCTTGTTCCTGTTCTTCTGAATTTCTTCTTCTTCTTAACCATGTTTTCTGTAACATATTTTCTTCTGGTTCACAATTCCACACGTGCTAAAACAAACCATGGTATTTATTACCATCCTCAATCCCCCCAAATTTTAAGCCTTAGGGACATAAATGACATGAGTCTGATTATTCAGTCTGTTACTAAGTCCTAGCAAATACAGCAGTTACTTCCCAAGTTTGCTGTTTCAAACAGCTGACACTACATGGAAAACTTTGAAAAATGTTGTTTTCAGAACGAATTGGCTCCTCATAAACTCCTTATAAATTGGCTCGAGGCAGTGTCTCAATGAACTGAATGCAAATTCTAGGAATTGCTGCTTCAGATTCAGATGTTGGCTTTACTGTTCAACCCTGAGCAAGTCCTTTAAAGAGGCCCTTGATCCACACCCAGTGCCTGGCACCCAGGCACTTAGTTCCTTCAGTAGTCCTGAGCCGGGGTGCACCGTTAGACCAGACATGCTCAGGAGCTCTGCTCAATCCAGGATGGAGAAGGAGGTCAAATATACTCTTCAGGGAGGACCTAGAGGAAGACGGTCTCTCTCAGTTCCAGGAATCCTAAGGAAGTGGAGGTTTACTCTAAGGCATTGGCTTTCGATCAGCTTAAACAGCAGAACCATTTTTTGGCAAAACCTTACCTGGTTGCAGAATATCTAAAAATAGGTCATTGGGAGCAGCCTAGGACAGTTTGGATACCGTTGCTCTGAAGTACCCCTGTGGACGTTTTCTAAGATATTTAACATAAGGACCTTCTTACTCTCCTCCTTCCTCCCATGTACAAACCCAGACAAAGGGTAAAGGCAGAATTAGTGTGGTCTCCCTACAGATGGGGTCAGGCCATAGAGCATCATCCCACCAACCGCTAAAGGCAGGGCTGCAGTGGGGAGAAAGGGAAGGGAGTGGTGGAGGACATAAACCATTTGCCTCAGTAAATTCTACTTGATATCCAGCTGATGTATTTTATGTCTATTTTTACCCCATAATGGAAATGGTACCTCTTGCTACCCACTTTATATCGTAAAGTACTTTGAAATGAAGTGCTACATAAATGGTAGATTTTACTGTATATGACGAGTGTGACAGGATGGATGGGAATATTTCGAAAGTCTGTGAGAACCATCTCCAGAGGAAATGAACTGATAAAGAGTAGTAAGGCTGGTCTTAATTCTCAGATCACACATGAATTTCTAGGGACTTGTCCAAAAACAGTTGGGGTGGGAGGGAAAGAAGAAGCAATGTGATGACCAAAATGGTTTCTAAACAAATAAAATGTTTTTCAAAGCTTTCCATGAGGCGTCAGCGGGCTTTCAAGTAAGTTCACAGTTGAGTCGATATTACCGTTGTCATTCTGTCAGGCTGTTGCTCTCCATTTGCTCCATTGGCTTGATTTCTAGCCCCTATGCCTGTGTCTGTGTTTTTTATTCTTTGCATCTGTGATTATGTGAAGAAGTAGCATAGTGGAGGGAGGGATTCAGAAATATGTTACCTCTAAACCCCCTGCCTTTTAAGAGACAGAAAGAAATGGGCTCTGCAGAAAATGTGACGACTAGGCAGTAGAACCGTGCCCTTGAGTCTGAAAGCTAGGAAACAAAACTAGGCTTTTCTTTTAATTATTTCTACAGTTCCGCCAGTCTTCCCTGGAAGATCAAATTGATAATTCTGTTTTTGCTCTCCAAAGCATAAATCCATCTGAATCTGAGACTGGATTGTATCAATCAGACTTTCCTTTTGTTCTTATGGTGATTTACTTCAGATTAATCCCGTTACAAATGTCTGTCTTATACTCTTTTTCTTTATGTAATTTCATCTTTCCTTTGATCAGTTAAAGAGCCTGCATCAGTTACTGGAGGTACTACTTGCTCTGTTGGATAAAGATGTTCCTGAAAATTGTAAAAACTGTGCTCAGTACTTTTTCCTGTTCAACAGTTTTGTACAAAAGGTAAATGATTTTTTTCCTAATATAGCAGATTGATAGTCTAAAGGAATTTTATATGTGCAAAAAATTCAGACTGGTCAATATAGGATCTGTATGATATGTTTTTTTTTATGATATGGTTTTATGAGTGTTTCTTCTTAAAAATCTTAATTCATGCATTATATTACTTGCAAGAATTCCAGTGTACGTAGGGATCGTTACTTACTGTTGGAGTAGAAGTCTGCATTGAAACTAGGGCCCATTGTGCAGCACTGCAGGGCTGTTAGATTTTTAACAAGTACTTTCTCTATGTAAATTATACCATTTAAAAACTTACTGACCACTTAAAACTTCTCACTTAACTGTATTTTTGGAATAGATCTCTGTCTGGATAGGAATATAATTTGTCATTCTCAATATCTCATGACAGCAAGGAATTAGGGCTGGAGATCTTCTTCTGAAGCATTCAGCTCTGCGACACATGATCAGCTTTCTCCTAGGGGCCAACCGGCAGAACAGTCAGGTAATGCCTACTTTTATATATCCCAGCGAAGTGGCCACGGTTTTGGAAGCCACAATGTTCCTCTCTGTAGGAAATAAATATTAATTTCATCAGAGTCCGGGTATAAGTACTACATAGCCTTTAAAATTCTTTGGAGTTCAGCTATTTTTACAGCCTCCTCATAGAATTTATTCTAAATTCTGTAACCAGTGGGAATGACTAACTAGGATATCGCTCAAAATGCAAAGTGCTGAGTGACCTAGGAGGAAAGATGGGTTCTGCCTGGGGGATTCGAAAGCATTCAAGGAATAGTGGCCTTGGGTCCTCCACTTGCTCTCTGGGGCTGTGAGCAAGGCTGTGTTTGAGGACGTGCTTACACGGGATGCTGGTCACAGGCCAGGATTCAGATGTGAAGTTGAACCATTACACGCTGAACGATGTTGCTGCAGATGTAATGCTCATATTCAGAAAATGAAAGGGAAGTGGTTTTGTGATAATAGGGCCAGATATATCAAAAAATGACTCTCCTGTTTGGAGTTCCTATATTGGTGTGTTTCTCCAATCATTGTATTTCTTCTGTTTGATAGATTTAAAAGACACAAAATGTGAACATGCTGTAATGATAAATACTGTTTATGGAACTGGTTACGTTTCATGCTGTACCTCTGAAACTCACAATTCAGTAAAACAGGCAGTTTCCTCCCCATCCTCGGGCAAGAATTACAACTCAGAAAAGTTGTGACTTGTGACAGCCTTGACAAGGTCACGGGGCTAAAGCTCTGGTTTCCCCTGTATGTGATGCATTGCCTAGGGAAGCTTTCCTTTCTTTCTGAAGGGAGACAGACTTGCTACTTAGGCCTCCTCTCAGCTTCCTGTCATACCACCTTGCCGCTTGACTCTTGCCGTGACTCTTTAGTGTTAAAGAAACAAGTACTGACATGCTCTGTGTGTTGATGTTATGTTGAGATTTACAGTATCTATTTTTCACTTCAAGCTTTTCCTTATCAGGGACTCCATTGACACTGGCGATTGATTTAAATTCATTGTAATTTAAATAAGATTTAATTAATGGTGTTATGTTGTATGATTAATATTGTTTTGCATTTATGGAGCACACGAGTTTGAAAACATTCTACCTTTCATGTTTCATTTGGTCCTCACAACCACGAAGTGGGCGGAACAGGTAGGTTATCTCTGTCTTTACACAAAGAAGTCAGGTAGAGAACTCGCCCACATCCGTGTGGTGCAGCAAGTGGCAGAGGAGAGCCAGGCCTGCACACCTCCAGCCTCACAGGCTTTCCCCACTATACCGGGTGTAGGAAAATTACCTGGCACAGGGTGAGCGCTCAGCACCTGAATTGAATACGTAAATGGATTTGTTTTAGAATCGAGTTAATATACATCTACGTAAGCCACTCTTAAGCTGGCTTAAAACCCATGACTTTTTTGGACTTTGACCTGTCCTACTGTCAAACATTGAGAAAGAACGTGACTCAAAGTATCGTGAACCCGCACACCCTTCTAACCAAAGCACTAACATCCACTTTATTTTCTCTGACAACAGATACGTCGATGGAGTTCGGCCCAAGCACGAGAATTTGGGAACCTTCACAACACAGTGGCGTTGCTTATCTTGCACTCAGATGTCTCTTCCCAAAGAAACGTTGGTAAGCTTTAACCTGTCTTTAATACATCAGGAAAACAGAGAGATGGTGAGTTTGTCAGTAACACGTGGAGAGTAACAACGTTGGCAGTTAAATGGGTGTTACTTGTTTCTCATTTGGCTATTTGATATTTGAGGAACACTTAAAGTTTTTTGTTTCAGTCCACGTTAAACTTCACCTTATTTTACTAGTTTGTCACAAGAGCAAGCCAGTCATTTCTTTGGGGTGGGATATAGAAGTATTTAACAACACTCTAGGGTTAAAGGTACATTTCTGCACTGTTTCTAGGCCGTGTCGTGACAGTAACAGTGATGATACAGGAAAGCAGCTGAGAAGTAGTCAGTGTTTTCTGTGTGCTGTGCCTTTCCGTGGGGCTCGCAGTTTGTTGTGTTGAATCCCCTCAGCAAACCTGTGAGGGCAGTTCCCCTCCTGTGTGTGCAGAAGCTGAGATAGGGAGAGGTCTAGTAGCCCCTGAAAGTCTCACCGCTAGTCAGGGGCGTGGCAGCCAGTGTGGAATGCAAGCCTCTGACCCCCGAGCCTGTGGTAGGGTTTTCATGTCATCTGACCAGGAAACTAGATGAAAATCACAGGGCATCCCTCTGATCTGGAAATGCCGTTGGCTGTCTGAAGGGACGTGGGAGAGCCCTCAGACGGTCGTGAGCTAGAGTATGCTTCCTAAACTCTGACTCGCCCGTCTACAGAGGCAAAGCTACCGCATTCATGAGTTAGAAAGTTTTGCAAAAGAAAATGAGAATGAGAGTCCTTGCTTTTCTAGCATGTGGGGTAATCCCTTCCACGTGGGTTGGTTCTGCTCAGCACAGGTGGTGTTGGCCATTGAGCAACAGAAGTGCCTTGTCCAGGGTCTCTTCAGAGGCACTTTGGGCATTTTTTTTTTCATGCACTTTGTATATTTTAACTTCTTTGAAAGATGGTCTTGGGTGGAATCACCAGGAGTCTAGAGATCTTACACCTACATCCTGGGCATACATTGAAAGAGAGGGGTAAGTGTTTTCTCCCATCTCATGTCTGTGAGGGAAGAGTTGTAGGTGCTCAGCGGTTGCATGTATGAATCTTGAGGGGATCGCTTTGCCTTGTAGAGTCGATTTCACGTGATAATATCCAGTAAAGCGGGTTTTTCTTTGGTCCCCTCAAGCTCCGGGTGTATTTAAACAACGGACGCCTATTAGCATTGCCCCCTCGAGTCCCCTGCTGCCCCTCCACGAGGAAGTCGAAGCTCTCTTGTTCTTGTCTGAAGGGAAACCTTACCTGTTAGAGGTATGTACTTGTTCTGCTAAAGCCGTTTTCTTTTTGTTTTAGCTGTTTTCTTCTTTTTGAGGAAAAATGCCTTTTGTTATAAGTTGTATTTTGTACGTTGCTCTGATGAAGGGGAGTATGGTTAAGAGAAGTGATTATTTCAAATAATTTTATTTCCTCTATGTGTGTCAGGAAGAAATAGGGACTAAACATTCTTAGTCCTCTCTGCAACTAAGAATTGGGCCTCAAGATCCAGCCCAGCTAATTACCCCTCCAGGTCCCAGGAGCTAGGTACATGGCACCTCCCCAGTCACAGTCATTCAGTTTATTATCAGAGGGTTTGTTCCCAATCTCTTGTGTGTGTCCCTGGTCCTGGAACACTACAGCTCTGAAGCACATGGGTTTTTCAACCTCAGGAGTATGGAAGTGGGCTGTGCACAACACCCCATTGTGGCCCATCCACTATGAGTCCCTTCCCCTTCCACCCAGAGCTACCCCGTCTTGAGAACGTAATCTTCCAATCCTTCCTCCATTACTTGATTTACATATATATGACTGTGAACATAATCATACTGGTTTTCAATTACATCAACAGTGCTGTGCTGTATATCTCCTTTTTTTTTTTAAGCTTAACATTGTGTATTTTTGGGGTCTATCGGTGGTTATTTTAATGGGGGAGGGGGAGATTGACCTTTAAAAATCTGATGAAGGTGACTCCTGAGAGAAAGGTGCACATTTGCACAAATTGTGTTAACTCTCAGACAGACTCAGACTGTTTTGAGGCAATGTTGATGATCATAAATCTGAGCAAATTTCAGCGAAAGTCAGAAACAGCATATCAACAGTAACCTGCGACAGAGGAAAGGCTTACTCCTCTTCTGCCCTCCCGCTAGGTAATGTTTGCTCTGCGAGAGCTGACAGGCTCACTGCTGGCGCTCATTGAGATGGTGGTGTACTGCTGTTTCTGTAACGAGCATTTCTCCTTCACCATGCTGCATTTCATTAAGGTAGGACCTCAGGAAACCGGTGAGAGCCTGAGAGCCTGTGGGTGAGACACTAGGAAAGCATTCCTTTGGCTCCCAGGCACTATGTTTCTTTTAATAACCTTAATTGTTTTTCCTAATCATAAAAATAGTATTATACTTATTGGGTTTTTTTTTTAATGAAGAATAAAAAAGAACTCAAAATCTGACCATTTATAATATTCTCATACATTTTCCTTTTATTTTCTGTGCATGTATTTTAACATAATTGGGATTTTATTGTCTTTATGATTTTGTGTCCTTTTTTTCACTTGACATTTATAAGTATTTTCCATATCATTAAAAGTTATCTGAGTATATTTCATTGTCTCATGTACCATAATTTACTTAGCCATTCCCTTCCTAGTGATGCACATTTGCATTGGGTTCAATTCTTAACTATTAAGAATAATACTTTATAGTTAATGATAATGCTGTGGTGACCATTATTGTGTAAAATGGTTTTACAGTTTTAGATTATTTCCCCAGGCAGCATCTAAAATATCAAAAGTAGATTGATTTTTGTCACCTCCTGAAATAGTGATGTATGTAGTTCATTTATGAAGCTCTGATCAGTGTGTCCTAATTATTTATATTGCACTTATTGGATGCCAAGCACCGTTCCAAGAATATTACCTATTTAACTCACTTAATTCTCAAGTACATAAGTCCTTGGAGGTAGATATGTTTTTATCACCATTCTGCAATTGAAGAAACTGAGGCACAGGGTCACACAACCAGTAAGTAGCAGAGTGGGAGTTCGAACATCAGCAGGGTGGTTCCAGGGCTGTGCTCTTAACCATATTGTTTACTACCTTGCTGGGGATGATGAGAAAAACCTTTAAGCCTACGCCTAGCATTTGTATTTGTTTTTAATCTTTAATTTTTAATTACATGGATAATATAGAACTGCATTCTCTTGGTGAAAAACTAAAACGTGCAAACAAGGCCAAAATCCACCTTGACCACCACCAGCCAGGCTCATCCCCTGTCCACCCTACCCCGTGGATCAGTATTGTCACATTGTATATGTCTTTCCAGGCCTCATTCACTTACTTAGTACCGTACCTGGCACCTTGCAAGTGCAGTGTTGTAATGCAGTATCCTTTCCTACTACACATACGTATAAGGTTACTAAAATGCACAGGAGTGTGAGTTTTCTGAACCTTGCTTTCTTCACTTAGTGTATCTTGGTAGATTTTTCCACTTCCGAAGCTGAATTTTGTTATGTATTTCACTCATAGCATGCTGATCTCAGAATGCTCTCATTTGCTTTCTCATAACTACTCCAGCATGTTCAACAAAATAGGATATGTATAAATGAAATATAAGTATAAATTTAGGCTTGTTTAGTGGCTGAAAATTATCTCCCTTCCTTTCTGCTTTTTTTCCTGTCTCCTTCCTAATTTCATAGTAAAATATCAAGGAGGGTTACAGGTGGGAGGACCATATAGAGGTGGTTTGTTTCAGTCCCCAGATTTAGCATTTGGGGAACTGAGACGCAGAGAAGGGAACGACTTGCCCAGTATCAGCCAGGAGGTGGGAGAACTAGGGCTGGAAGCCAGCACTGTCGGTTGCCACTCCATTGTGCTTTCCACTGAACACTTACTGGAATCTTTATGCTTTTAAAAAATATTTCAGAACCAACTAGAAACAGCTCCACCCCATGAGTTAAAGAATACGTTCCAACTACTTCATGAGATGTTGGTAAGTCATAAATGTTCTAATTCACTTGCATTTAGGTATTTACTAGTCAGCGTGTGTTCATGAATAAAAACTGTGTGTCCTTGTGTTGCCTTTGCGCTCCTTTGGTCTGCACTCACTGAGTCCTCTTCATATCAGCCATTTTTCATGCATTACTGATTTAGAAGTGAGCGATAATACACTGCCTCATAGGCACTTGCGGTTTAGTAAGGGAGCCAGACAAGTACACAGGCAATCACAGTACAGAGAGCAAAGGCCTCACCACGGACAGGAAACTGTGATCAGCTCAGATGTGATCTTGTGTGACCCTGTGACCGGCAGAGGTGAACGGCTGGCTCTACAGTTCACTCGAATCTGAGACACCACTGACTGTCTGTGTACTACTGAAAATATCTTCATGAGCCAAAAACTGAAATGTAATCCACTGGAGGGTACATCCCAATTTCAGAAATATGAAAAGCAGGGGCTAAAATTCAGTTGTAATCAGTGAAATATAGTTTTATTAGAAGCCGAACTTAGAGAGGTGGAGTGAGCTGCCCAAGGCCATTGTTCAGTAAGTGACAGAGCCAGGATCTGAGCCAAGCGACTGGCCCTGGATCCCATGCTCTCCACCAAACCCCTGGTTTGCTCAGTGAATTGTAGAGGTAGAGCTAGAAGGAGTGGGAACTTGTAGGGCTTGGGGAAGAAGCCCAAACCAGACCAGGAAAGGCTTCAGGTACCAGTGCGTGTAGACTTTTCCCTGTAGGTCAGCGGTGACACTCTGGTGGCCAAGTTCCACCTACATGTCTATTTAAGTTGGCGCAAATTGTCTTGTTTTTTACTTTCTGGATCCCAGCCTGTCTTGAGGAATCAGGTAATCTGGCCACACTGGCTCCATTTCCTCCATGCCCCATCACCTAGAACAGCAGAGGCACACCCCCTCGATGAGGTTTGTGGTTTCCCATTCCCCAGTGTCCTCACCACTCCTCTTGTCTGCCGCATGGCTCATGTCTTGTCATCTTGGGCTCTGTAGACATTTAAGTTAGCAACTTCTGCCGTGGGTGATGGGCACCGTGGAAGGGTTTGAAGCAGGAAAGCAGTGTGACCTGATTTATTTCTTAGAAAGATTCCCCCGGCAGTTGTCTTGAAGGATGGACTAAAGAAGGAAGCAGGGTTGGAATTGGAAGACCACATAGGAGTCTGTGGCAGTAATCTGAGTGTGAAATAACAAGGCTTGTACTAAGGAGATACAGGAGTAGAGGGAGCAAAGGCCAGAAGAGTAGGTGTTTAGAAAGAGAATCAGTAGAATTTGGTGACTGACTGTGAGCCAGTGAGAGACTAGCCCAGGGGCTTTTTAAAGAGGGGCTGTGGGGGCGGGGGGGGGGCGGCGCCTGGGTTCCCTTTAGGTCCCTTAGGCCTTGGCACAGGGTAGGCATTTAATAAACACTTTTGAATATGGCAGTACCTCATGGGTGCCATTTCTGAGAAGTCTGTCTTTCTGGTCTTTACCGCCTTCTGGTCCTAGTGCTTTTGGAAGATTGTTGCACCTTGGGGTGGGACTGCGTGTTGTTCATCTGCTCAACAGCAGACCTGTTTAGTTTACTGCACCATGCACGGTTCAGTGCCCGGACATTAGAAGTACAGCGAGAGTAAGATGTAGATCCAGCCCTGTTTGGCGTGGCATAAAGCTCCACATCAACTTGTAGAGCATGTGTTATATCAAAACTTTGTCACATTCTTTGTAAACCATAAACCTCTTATCCTTGGGATCATGAAATACGCGTCCATATAACCCACAGAGAACTCTAGATGTTATTGGTAAGAACACATATTAGGAAATGAGTGTATCTTCAAATATTACTTATGTAATAGTTTTTCATGTTTAGTTTAAAATGTAATATATTGTTGAGAAATACAGCAATGACTTGATATTTGTTTGTATTTGGTTTTGTTATGTTAGAAACTATATAATCTCTTGAATTATTTTTTTTTAAAGGCACCAGTGGCTGTAACACAAGTTCCTTCCTTCATTTACAAGCCTTTGTTTCCTACTTCTCCCAGGTCATTGAGGATCCCATACAAGTGGAGCGAGTCAAATTTGTGTTTGAGACAGAAAATGGATTACTAGGCAAGTATGGCTGCCTTATGAAGAAGTGTCTGCAGTAAATGTGCAGAGAGTGCATCGTTCCAGCCAGTCTCTCCTCCCTGGGGTCTGCCCCCCACTCTCTGCCTGGCGTGGATCAGTGAGGAAGCCACGAGAAGTCTGGTCAGGGCTGTTGGGCTCCCTCATTCTAGTCAGGAGAATTAGAGCCGGAGGATCTTATCGCCCTGGACACTCTCCTACTTTTAGTAAGACACAGTTTGAGGTCCTTTTACTGGGTCAGGTAAGATTTGGGGGTGCTGTGACTTTCTTCAACAAGCTAAAGTTTGTCCACTTAAGCAAGAAATCTTTCATCCCACTCTGTAGCCATTGAGGAGGAAAAAACTAAAACCTTAGACGCAGGATATTGTCAAGCTCATGAAATGTAATTTTTTTTTTTTACCTGTGGTATGAGTGCACCCAAATTTCTATTGTCTATTCATAAAAGTTTTTTGACAGAGTTTTCTTTTTCAGAAGGCTAAAGTGGCTTTAATGAGCGATTTCTTAGGAAAAGTTTAGTTAAAAGTAGTCTTATCCAACTCCCACCATCCACCTGTATTTCCAGTTAACTTGAGTCCTTTTAGATTTTGCTATGTATTAAGAGAAGTTTTAGGATCTCTTTTTATTGCAGAAAGGAAATTTATACAGAATTACCTAAAAAGGTTCTGTAGCTACAGCATTCTAGGCCACCCCCTTTGGAATGGTGTACTCTGCTCAGGGCAGTCCCCGGGCTCTCTGGAACTTACAGAGCATACACTGCTCAAGAACAGGGACCAGGCATTACAGTCATCCCTGGGTACCCGCAAGGCATTGGTTCCAGGACCCACCTCGGATACCAAAACCCACAGATGCTCAAGTTCCAGAGTCCACCCTTCGTATCCACAGTTCTGCATCTGAGTATTCAACCAACCACAAATTGTGTAGTACTATATGTATGTCTTGAAAAAAATTCATATGTAAGTGGACCTGCACAGTTCAAACCCATGTTGTTCAAGGATCAGCTGTATTTATCTTTAAATGGTAAAAGCAAAGAGCAGAAAATATTTGTTGAACTGGACTAATACCATACATTTCCATTTATCACAGTAAAAGTATTTTAACTACTCTCTGTCAGTAGTGTGGTGGATGGAGAACTTTGAAGGTCTCTAGGTGAATTATCAGCCATTATAAATTTTAGTTCCTTTCAGTTCTTGTAAAAGTCAAACTTTCACCACCCTGTGTGTCTCTTGAATACTACTTAGTGTTTCTACCCATTAGAATTTAGGGAATCCTGTTGAGTCAGCACCACCATGTTTTTGTTAAGTTTCTTATCTGCTTATCAAAATAGTTTGTTGTAAATTTTCAGAACAAGAGAGCTGTTATTACCTGGACCCACTTTCAGTTCAGTGCTTTATTGTTAAAATTTCCTCTTCTGTTCCTTCAGCTCTGATGCACCACAGTAATCACGTGGACAGCAGTCGCTGCTACCAGTGTGTCAAATTTCTTGTAACTCTTGCTCAGAAGTAAGTATTGATTCAAAATGCAGTGAGGAAATGGTGTTTTAGTTACAAGTCAAATATGACCAGAGGAAAAAAATCTGCCTTGTTTTAGTACCTAGAAAATCTGACGCAGTCAGGGCATGCTTGCTTGGATGGTACAGACAACTATTCAAATGACCTCCAAGAGATGTGGAGGGGGAGTGTTAAAGGTAACAGATCTTATGTAATCCAAGGGGAAAAAAAAATGCTAAACCACCAGGCTTTTTGCAGGAAGGGCAGGAGTCCAAGGCAGATTTAGGGACCTCGACAGCAAAGAGTTGATGAACCTTCACTCAGGAGACCTTTAGTTAACTACCAACTGTGTCGGCTTCTAGGTCCCCACTTTCAAAATTGTCTCTCAAGAGACAGAGTCATATAACAGCTAATTATACTTATGAACCCAGGCACTATGCTGAATACTTCGCCTGTATTCTCATTTAACCTTTTCAACAACTTTATGAGGTTAAGTACTGTTATTAGTCCCATATCATAGGTGGTTTAAGTGACATGCCTGCCGTCAGAGCTAGGACTTGATCACAGGCTGACTGACTTCAAGGCAGAGGTTCTTTTTTCTTTTTATTTAATTGTGCTAACATATACATAACATAAAATTCACCATTTTAGCCATCTTTAGGTGTACAGTTCAGTGGCACTAAGTACACTCACGTTGTTAGCGCAGCCATCACCACCATCAGTCTCCAGAACTTTTTTCATCTTCCAGAACTGAAACTCTGTACCCATTAAACAATAACTCTCCATTCCTCCTCCCTCCAGCCCCTGGCAACCATCGTTCTACTTTTTATCTTCATGAATTTGACTATCGTAGCTACCTCACATAAATGGAATCATAGAGTATTTGTCCTTTTATGACTGGCTTATTTCACTTATCATGATGTCTTCAAGGTGTATCCACATCGTAGCATGTATCAGAATTCCGTTTCTTTTTAAGGCTGAATAATACTCCATTGTATAGATACATGTATACTATATTTTGCTTATCTATTCATCTGTCAATAGACCCTTGGAAAGCAAAGGTTCTCAATGCTAGAAGGAACCTGAGTGGTTTGCAACTTCAGCTCCCCGATTTAGTACGTTGGCCAACAAAAGATCGGAGTGACTGCATGCTAACCCAAGGTTATTTTTTTTTTAATTGAAGTATAGTTGATTTACAATATTGTGTTAGTTTCAGGTGTACAACAAAGTGATTCAGTTATATATTTTGTTTCAGACTATTTTCCATTATAGGTTATTATAAGATATTGAATACAGTTCCCTGTGCTGTACAGTTAATCCTTGTTGCTTATCTGTTGTATGTATAGTAGTTTGTATGTTAATCCCATACTCCTAATTTATCCTCCCCACCCACGCCTTTCCCCTGGTAACCATAAGTTTGTTTTCTATGTCTGTGAGTCTGTTTCTGTTTTATATATAGATTCATTTGTATTATTTTTTAGATTCCACATATAAATGATATCATATAATATTTGTCTTTGTCTAACTTCTCAAAGTATAATATTCTCTAGGTCCATGTATGTTGCTGCAAATGGCAATATTTCTTTCTTTTTATGGCTGAGTAATATTCCATTGTGTGTATATATATCTATATCTAGATCTAGATATAGATATATATACATACACACATCACATCTTCTTAAACCAGTCGTCAGTTGATGGGCACTTGGGTTGTTTCCACGTCTTGGCTGTTGTAAACAGTGCTGCAGTGAACATTGGGGTTCATGTACCTTTTCAAATTAGAGATTTTGTCTTTTCAGGATTTATGTACAGGAGTGTAACCCAAGGTTATTGAGCAGACTGCACTGCCATCACTGAGTCTTGCACCGAAGCTCTTTTTATAGTTTAACTTATTTTGCTCCAGATTTTCGCCGATTCTTAGGCATGGATATTGCCATCCTTGGACTTGTACCAGAATGTGAATGAGAAATCTGTTGGGATTAATCTGCTGCATTTGAGCATCCTCAACAGATTTAAATGAGAGCCCCATTGAAATAATGCATGAACACGCGTTTTCCAGATGACATAACATTGTAGGCACAGGTGGAAATCATTCTGCCACAATTGTGCGTTCATTAATTAGGCTTCATATTGGCAACATGTCATCATAAGCCCTTGCCTAAAAGTGGCATTTCCAAGTAGTGTTGGGGCCACATATCATGTCTGTTGCCAGAAGACACAGGGTCCAGATACCAGTAGTGTCTTTATATGTGCTTCCATACCCTGCACATATCACATTTTATATACATTAGTGGCAATATCCCCATTGTTAGTGTCTTCGAATAAAGACAGCTTTCTAGATGGGCAAATAAAAATGGAAAGCTGGGGTGCTCGAAAATCACATTTTAAAATTGGTTTTCCCATAATATCATTCTTATTTAAATCACAAAAGTTAAAGACTAGTTTGATTTTATCACGAGGTCATTTATTGGACACCTTAAAACTACTAGAAGAGAACATAGGCAAAACATTCTCTGACATAAATCGTAGCAATGTTTTCTTAGGTCAGTCTCCCAAGGCAATAGGAATAAAAGAAAAATAAACAAATGGGACCTAATAAAATTTCTAAGCTTTTGCACAGCAAAAGAAACCATAAACAAAACAAAAAGACAACCTATGGACTGGGAAAAAATATTTGCAAATGATGCAACCGACAGTGGCTAAGTTTCCAAAATATACAAACAACTCATACAACTCAATAACAAAAAAAACAACCCAATCAAAAAATGGGCAGAAGATCTAAACAGGCATTTCTCCAAAGAAGACATACAAATGGCCACTAGGCATATGAAAAGATGCTCAACATCACTAATTATCAGAGAAATGCAAATCAAAACTACAATGAGGTAATCACCTCACACTGGTCAGAATGGCCATCATTAAAACGTCTACAAATAATAAATGCTGGAGAGGGTGTGCAGAAAAGGGAACCCTCCTGCACTGTTGGTGGGAATGTAAATTGGTACAGCCACTATGGAAAACGGTATGGGGATTCCTCACAAAAGTAAAAACAGAATTACCATATGTTCCAGCGATCTCACTCCTGGGCATGTATCTGGAGAAAACCTCTAATTTGAAAAGATACATGCACCGCAGTGTTCATTGCAACACTGTTTACAATAGCCAAGACATAGAAGCAACCTAAATGTCCATCGACAGAGGAATGGATAAAGAAGATGTGGTGTATATATATATACCATGGAATACTACTCAACCATACAAAAGATTGAAATAATGCCATTTGCAGCAACATGGATGGACTTATAGAGATTATCATACTAAGTGAAGTAAGACAGAGAAAGACAAATATCATATCACTTATATATGGAATCTAAAATATGATACAAATGAACTTATTTACAGAAAAAACAGACTCAGACATAGTAAACAAACTTATGGTTACCAAAGGAGAAAGGAGGTGGGGGAGGGATAAATTAGGAGTTTGGGATTAGCAGATACACACTACTATATACAAAGTAGATAACCAACAAGGTCCTACTGTATAGCACAGGGAACTATATACAACATCTTGTAATAACCTACAATGGAAAAGAATCTGAAAAGGTATATTTATAACTGAATCACTTTGCTATACACCAGAAATTAACACAACATTGTAAATCAACTATACTTTAATTTAAATAAATAAATAAATAGGTTAGTTATTAAGTGTACAATTTGTTGTGGGTATTTTTATTTTATTTTTTATTTTCCAACTTGGAATTTTAATAGAATGAAGTGGATGAGTTAGAGGTAGATAAGAAACTTTTCACCACATATTTATCTTTTACTGCCTTTTGAAGTTTAAACATTTGAATGTATCCAAACCAAAAAAAGTATACATTTAATGTAAAGACAACTGAACTTTAATGAAAGTAGCACTTGTGTTTCCAAATTTTAAAGTACTATATATTAAAGAAGTATATTTGCAGAGAAAGCATTTGGCTAATAAAAATTTCCTCCAATCACCAGGTGTCCTGCTGCTAAAGAATACTTCAAGGAGAACTCCCATCACTGGAGTTGGGCTGTACAGTGGCTGCAGAAGAAGGTAATTGAGTTTTTAACTTTTCTGGCTATAACATAGGAATCAATGGCAGCATATCTTATCAGGAAAAATCTCAAACTTAATTTGGAGACTGTCCTCAAAATATTCTCAGAGTTCAGACTTTTTTTTAGTACAGTTGATACCTATCTTTATGCATTTAATTTGTATCTTAATACATGTGTTTTAATTTTATGGGTAAAAAGGTAAGGATGATTATATAAGAGATAATATTGATATTTTAGTGAGCTCTTGAGAATGGAAGTGGAATCTTCTAAGAAAGAATCTCCTGATGTGACAAAGTCTGGGTCAATTTATATGCTATTTTAGATGCTTTTTATTTTTATTTTATTTATTTATTCAGCTGCACCAGGTCTTAGTTGCAGCACGTGGGATCTTCGTTGCCACATGCGGGATCTTTAGTTGCGGCATGTGGGCTCTTAGATGCGGCATGCAGGATCTAGTTCCCTGACCAGGGATCGAACTTGGGCCCCCTGCATTGGGAGCATGAAGTCTTAACCGCTGGACCACCGGGGAAATCCCTAGATGCTCTTTGTACTGTAATATCTAATGATAGAAATCGTGGGCTCACGTGGGCTTATTTGTCATCTCTGATGACATTTTTTAAATATTTATTTTATTTATTTATGTTTTTGGCTGCATCGGGTCTTAGTTGCAGCATGCGGGGTCTTGGTTGCGGCTGCAGTCTTCTCTCTAGTTGTGGTGCGTGGGCTCTGTAGTTTGCAGCACGCAGCCTCTCTAGTTGCGGCACACGGGCTTAGTTGCCCTGCGGCATGTGGGATCTTAGTTCCCCAACCAGGGATCAGACCTGCGTCCCCTGCAGTGAAAGGCAGATTCTTAACCACTGGACCACCCGGGAAGTCCTCTGATGGCATTTTTGACTTTCTGTCTCAGATGTCAGAACATTACTGGACACCGCAGAGTAATGTCTCTAATGAAACATCAACTGGAAAAACCTTTCAGCGAACAATTTCAGCTCAGGTGAGAGTTACCTTTTGGTTTTGTGTGGCTTGAAATCCCTTAGGTAGGATTTTTAGTATGTGCCTCAGAAACTGCAGCCTCAGAAAAGAAGTACAGGTTAAAACTGAGTAAGGCTGGAAGAAACAATTGATTTTCTATGAAAAGACAGCAAGTTGTTGTACACTTTGAGAGTTATTTGCCTGGAAGAAAAGCAATGAGGGTCGGTCAGTCTGGCCCCCACTGCCACAGAGGTTGATGTGAAGGCACCACCTCCAAAGGTCGAGAGAAGCGTAGTCTTCCTCAGTGACGCTGCTGCCACGGCACACCCCCTAACTTCTTCTTGTTTTTCAATCTCCGGCAGGACACATTAGCATATGCCACAGCTCTCCTGAATGAGAAGGAGCAGTCGGGAAGCAGTAACGGGTCGGAGAGCAGTCCTGCGAATGAGAACGGAGAGAGGCACTTACAGCAGGTACAGTAGGGCATGTCCTGTGTGAAAGGGCAGCGCCTGCTCTGAGGTTCTCCGAAGAGAATCTCCATAATCAAGAGAGAAAGGAGACACCAGCTCCACCCTCTAGTAGTCTGTGCTCAGGACTCACGCACTGTGTGCTTAGAAAGCGCAACAGTGCTGCACCGTGAAATTAAGCCAGGCTTTGGCCTCAGTCTCTGCTGGCTGTTCTGCTGAGCTTGGAGAGCGTCCTGATAAAGCCAGGCTGCAGATGTGGTCCTTCCAGATGGTACCTTGTTCTGCTGGGTTATGAAGAATCACCCCTTCCTCCTCCTGCTCTCACCAGCCTTCCTGGAAACACAGACCCTTGAAAAGAAGGGCCTCATGCCATTGAAATCTGTTTCTGTCAGGGGAGTCAAAGCGTAATTTTAAGCTTATTTTTTAAGTGTTTTTAATACTAATCGCTATAGTAGAAAAAGGAATGCAATATTTATTGAACACCTACTATGTGCACAATAATGCAGCAGGTTTAAATGTAATGACGTGTATCGTGTCCACCCTCTGGTCTGTAACCTTCTGTAAAGCCATCTCTGTAGCTCCATCACAGTGCATGGCACAGAGGCCTCATTAAATGAATCTTGCTGATGTTCTGTGTGCTGTTTTGTTCGTTTGTAAATCTTTTGGATCCTCATAACAACCTTGTGAGGCCACTGTTACCCTGATTTCACAGAAGGAAACTGAGACTCGGCATAGTGATTTGATTTAACCCAAGGCCACATTGTGACTGCAGGCAAGTCACTAGGTTGTTTCTGTGACTAAATGAAAACACAGAAATGAAAGTTTTGCATAATCAGGAATTATCAAATATAAGGTGTTACACTTGTTACGTTTTGTTGCCCTTTGATAAACATTAAGTAGTTAAATGAGGACATGTTTAAACTGCAGAGCACAAGTCCGTTGGCATAGAAAAACGTTTTTCTCTAACTTAACTCTGTATGTATTTAACTTCTTTTCCTTTCCCAAAGGGTTCTGAATCGCCCATGATGATCGGCGAGTTAAGAAGTGACCTGGACGATGTCGATCCCTAGGGGACGTGCCCAGCACATGATGAGAAGTCACGTCACGGTTACTAGATGCTCAGGACCTTTTTGAAATCAGAATCTCATCCTTGAACCCTTTGGAAGAGCCTGGAGGCTGGACCAGGAGAGCCTGCCGTGACGGGAGGAGCACGTGTTTTAAGGAAAGCACTCTTCAGCCCCCGGGAAGGCCTGGGAGCTGTTTGGCAGCAGAAGAACTCCGGCCTGTGGATCCGCTGACCCCCGGGGCACAGTCCGTATGTGGATTGACACATTTGTGGAGATTTTAGGAAATAAAGCCGGTGGTAGACTGTTTTGTTACATGAACATAACAAGAGTGAGTGAGGATAAAGCTATTGCTTTCTCTGTGATGCTACAAAAGAAATTCCTTTGGTTTTTATATTTAAAAAAAAAAAAAAAGCAAGCTGCCTTTAGATGAGTGCGGGCAAATTTTTAATCTTGCAGTAACATTGAATAGGAATATCCAATTTAAAATGGTGTAAAGATATGTGATAAAAATTCCTTTTCACTGTAAAATAGTAGTTAAAGAATTCAGTTTACACAGACCTTTGTATTTAATATGTCTCCCTATTTGTATAGAATTTCAGGTTGGTCTGGATGAGAGCTCTGCGCATAAACTTGGATCTTGATGAAATGTTACCAGGATCAAAAATTGAGAAATTAAGCTCTTTAAGGTATTTTTCTGATATAATTGAGATTGAAAGAGCAATAAAAAAAAAAAAAATGCTGTGTTCTCCAGAAGTACACGCTGCGTTCTTTGACATCAGTTACTGAAGAAGTTGCGAGTTGTTCCCAAAACGAATTTTAAAAAGAGCAAAATAAAAAGCACTTTAAGATATAATTTTATTGAGTTTGACTTAATAAAATCATCTTTTTAATGCTTGGAGACATATTGAATAAACTGTAGTCTTAAGTCATGTGACCTACAATCATTTGCTTTTGCTGAAAAATAATTACGGAAACCCTTGGTACTGGTTGTATATGAAGTTTAAATATTTGAGTTGAAAGACACTGCTTTGTGAGTTTCTAGACATTTTAATGCAGAGAAGGAATTTGAGACTTAGTTTCTCCTCAGCATGACTAATTGACACTAAAAAGATGGGGACAAGAAATAACTAGTAAGCGACTGAACAACCATCCATTTAGTTGTATTTCCCAAGTCTTGTACCTTGCACTCATTTCAGGTTAGATGCCAATCCCCCTTTTTCTGGAGGGGAGGGGGGATGCCAACATATCTCATATACTTTGTGTGTTTTTGGGTTTTGAGTCACTACACACATTTTCAACCCTGTTTGCCTTTAGTTGTGTGCCCTGCCTTGTCCTGTGCTCTCCATGCACAGGACTAAGGGAGCCTCAGGAAGAGCCGAGTGGCCCCAGTCATAGATCTGCAGAGTCAGAGAGGCTCAGTGGACCCGTGACAGGACAGATAGCTGCTCCCAGTGCGCACCGCAGACCCTGTCATCTCACGGTCCAAGGTTCAAGTTACGGTGCAGCCGGGCTGCAGTTTGTGATTGCGTGACAGGCTGGTGGTGGCTTCTGTCAAAAGACACTGAGGAGGTGGAGGGCCGACACCTAAGAGCAGAGCTGCGCCCCAGAGGAAGGGTCAGAGGCAGCCGGCAGATTTTATGTGGTTCTGATGTTCTTGCAAATTCAAGTGTGATGTTTCAAACCGGATTTTGAGCACATGAATACCCCATGTCCCACTATCTCCCCAGCCGTCCCCTCCATCCCCATCCTCACAAAGCGACCCCACAGGGCGTGACGCTGAAATGCCAGCCGTGATAAAGTGTGTTGATACCACACTGGCAGCTGCGCTCTCAGGAGCCCAGATTCAGGAGTGAGATTGCCACTTCTGTCCCCTCTTTCCTATGGAAACAATGCCTTCCACAACCCCCAGCACCTGCTCCCTCACGGTCGTGTTCCTCAGGACCAGCATCACCTGTCGCTGATGTTAGGCGCCCTGGTTGATTTGCTCACGTTGCTGCGAGGAACATCACTTTCACGTTGCCAGTAACCTTGATTTCCAATGGCTGCAGTCTACGAACCTGCTGATGACTTTCTTTTGATGTCATACAACAAAGTGACAATTACGACAGGCTTGCTTTGGAAGAAGGGTCATTTTTACTGCCAATTTTTTTGGATGAAGATGTTTTTATAAATCTTTCAAAATGGTCTGCAAATCGAATAGGAATTGCACAACTGAACTCAATGCTGTGTGTTCTCAAGAAGCTCCCTTCGTGAGGCCCTTCTTAGGATGGCCGAATCAGCCCCTTAGAGGCGTCCTGGGAGAGAACGTAAATGAGCCTTCCGAAGGGTACCTGGCCCGTGACTTCCCCTGGAGCCCACACACGGCCGTGACAGAACAAACGCGGGCCTAGAGCACGTGTCACCAGACTCACCCTGTCTTGCTCCACCCTCCCTGCTAACATCGAGGTGTGTGCCGTTACCTTCTGAGCTTGGAACGAGCAGACTGGAATTTTCCTCTGCTACCTCTTGTGTACAAAATCTTGTTTATAAAATTTCAAAAGGAAGTAGATAAACTAGGGAAGAAACTTAATTCTAAATTTGGTTCACTGAGTGGCACTTCTTAGCTTCTGAGGTATAAAATAAATTTTTCAAAAACAGAGTTGGGGGTTCACTGACATTTTTCTGTGTATATCAGAAAATGGCTATGGTCGGGGGAAGGGGTGCCAGGGGCCAGTGACCAGGTGGGAAATGGTGCTGATTCTTTTTTTTTTTTTCTTTGCGGTACACGGGCCTCGCACAGGCTCAGCGGCCATGGCTCACGGGCCCAGCCACACCGTGGCATGTGGGATCCTCCCAGACCGGGGCACGAACCCGCGTCCCCTGCATTGGCAGGCAGACTCTCAACCACTGCGCCACCAGGGAAGCCCTCCTTTTTGTACTTTGCACTGACGGTGTGAATAAGGTCCACTCTTTAATAATGAGGGGCAGTGGCTCTTTTTCTAAGCCTTTTACTGTTTCCTCCTCTGGATACCCTGACCATTTCAGGATTCATTTGCAAAGCTGGATAAGGATGTGCTAAACTCAGACCAGTGGCCTGTAGACATCTGCCCCATAGCTTTCAGGTCTCCCAGTGGTCCCCAGCATAAATCACGTCCCTGGTCAAGCTGGATTTCTTGCTGGACCCCGCAGGTCTAAGCCCCACCCCTAATGTCCTGCGTTTGCCCACATGGTTCCCCTCTCCTGGGGTGTTTGCTGCTCCAGACCTTTCTTCTGTGGTCCACACCCATTCCTCCCCAACTCCCGGTGACCAGCTGCCAACCTCTGCAAGAACAGTCGTTCCCTTTTCTCAGATCTTGGAGCCATCCAGGCGTGGACAGCTAAGGAAATGACCCCTGACTCTTGGGTGGTGGGCGAGGGGTGTCCAGCGTGCCCAGCAGGCGGGGTGCCAGTGGGCCCACTTACACAAACGCCCGCTGGCAGTCAGGCCCTTAGCAGCTGGCAGCTCTTGAACGCTTTCCATGACACTAAATTGTCAGCAAATAGAGTTTGAGAGGATTTTTGCTTTTGCAGGCCGATTCCCTGATCACTTGTAACATGGGCTGTTGAGAGCTAGGCCTTGCTTAAGACAGCTACGCTTGCCAGCCTCAGAGTGGGGCTGGGGGCCGGAGGGGCCGCATTGCACAGGATGATTATACTTGGCCAGGTGGAAAGTTCTGAGGCTGTTCTTAATTTCAAATCATGAAAAATGACCATGAACATAGTACTCACTATAGAAGCCTCAGCCACTTGTATAATTAACGTATACCATAAACATTGACTGCACCAGGCCCTGTGCCAGGTGCTGGGAGAGGAGAATGGAAAGGACACGGGCACCCCACGCGTCTAGAACATTGTGGGGCAGAAGTTGCCAAGGAGGGGGAGCCCTGGTTGCTGGGGGGACTCAGAAGCAAGAGGAAGACGCTGATTTTATCCCAGGACGGGCACAAGTACTCAAGTACTTGTACTCAGAATAGAGACGCTCCTCAAAGGCTTGATTTACTCAACCACCCCACAGACTGTTATCAGGCACCTGGTATAAGCAAGGCCTCATCCTAGACGGTCAAATTCAGGCAAGAGTCATGACAAGTTTTTATTTTAAAAAGTCACTGTATAATAAAAATGCTACAAAACCCAGAATAAATATCTTCAAGTTACAAAAGCAAAACAGAGATCTAGAAAAGCTGCTTGCTGTAAAAAGGCAACAGAGTTGTTGACAAACAGACCAAAAAGATAAATGCGTGCTTGTTTGCTTGGGTGGGGCTGGGGGTAGGGGAGCTCAAGGAGGGAGAGTTGCACCTCCCCCTTGTCCCCTTCCCCCTCCGTCCCTGCATCCCTCCAACGGCCTCTCCACTCAGGTCCCCGTGAATCGGCCAGTGCCTTTTGCCCAGTTTTCTGTCCTTGCTCACAGGGCTACCCCAGGTCTGTGTTCCCTAATGAGCCTCTGTTATTATAAAGATGGGGGGCCCAACTTGGTGCAGCAAAAAGAGCCTTGGCTTAAGGGACAAATCTGGGTTTATACCCTGGTACCACCTCACTTCTTGGCTATGTGAATGGCGGGCACCTACCCCCACCCCTGGTTCCCAGTTTCCTCCTGAAGTGGGGATGACAGTGTGTACTGTGCAGGGTAGGTGCGAGGACTGGGTGAGAGGGTGGATGGAGCACGTGGCCCTCCACTGGGAACTGA
This sequence comes from Mesoplodon mirus, assembly GCF_964341445.2. Lineage (NCBI taxonomy): Eukaryota > Metazoa > Chordata > Mammalia > Artiodactyla > Ziphiidae > Mesoplodon > Mesoplodon mirus. Next base: position 49,458,685 of record NC_138978.1, on the reverse strand, counting down.
AGAGTCAGCCCTGGGGTGATGTCCCCCTGCAGGCTGATGCCAGGTGGACTGCAAAGCCGGGACCAGGCCAGGTGAGGGCAGCTGGGAGAAACAAAGGCACGGCCCCATGATCACCTGGGACACATCTGGCTGCATCCGTCATGCCGCTGGTGGGTACAAGAGCTAGGAATTTTGTCAACAAGCTGTCTTCGGGAGGTGAGTCTTAACAGCAGGACTGGGAGGGCCCGTGGAGATCACCAAACTGATGGAGATCTCTCTAAAGAGCAAGGACTTGAACCAAGGCATCTTGGCAGCTGACTCTGGGCTCGTGCTTTGGGCCTCAACATCCTCATCTATCCAATGGGTATGAATATAGGCCCTGCCTTTGCCCCAGGGCTACTCTGAAACTCTGTGAGAAGGTAGGTGGAGAAGCCCTTTGGACACTTTGAAACATTGGCCACATCTGGGGAAGCATCACCCATCATCAGTGCCACCCTGCACCCCCAGAGGCATGGAAAACTGATCCTCCACTAATTCGGGAGCCCAAGGGGGCATCCCTAAAGCGGGCAGGAGGTGAGGGGCCATCTCCACCTTTCACTTCCCCTGACCAATATTTGGCTCCTTCCAGCCCTCAAGCACCTCCCTGCCTACCCATAGGAGATGACTACCTCCTGCACAGAGGCCTGAGGATGGACTGACTGCTCAATAAAGGTAATTCTACCCACAGTGTTGGCATCTTGGGAGCGGCTGGCAGGAAGCTGAGCACAGCCTGACCAGCGTTAACGGTGGCATGTGGACCCAGCCCCACAGCGAGGGAGGGGCTGCCCGGCACCTGCAGCCCTACTCACTCAGCCTCCTGTGCAGCTCAGGCCTGGGAAGGGGTGATCCAGGCCGAGAGCTGGGGTTCTCCCAGGTGGAGAGCCGGCGCACCCCGAGTGCCAGCGCGAGAGCTCCAGAAGCAAGAGGTATCCTCTTTCCTGGGGTCCAGGCTGAGGAAGGGGGAAGGAGGAACCACTTCAAAGCTCAGCCGAGGCCTGGGACCACAGCCCCCAGGCCCTGGCCCCTTCCCCATGCATGCGTCCTAGGCAGGGCGGTCACTGGGCCTCCTGGGAGGCCTGCTCCCCTGAGGGCCGGCTCCGGCAGCAGATGGCGACGGCTACGGCGGCCTCCTCGCCCGTCCTGCCTCCTGCTCCAATGTCCCGGCCCCTCACCACACACGTGTTGTCCACCGCGTAGGCCCCCAGGGTGGGGCAGGTCCCAGGGAGGGTCCCGCAGCCGGTCAGCGTCCAGCCTCCCTCGCAGGCCACGGTGACCTGCCAGGGCCAGGGGACAAAAGAAAGCGCACGTATGGCCCGGCACACTGTGAGCCGGGCCGGGAGGGCACAGGCCGTTGTCTGCCATGCCAAGACGGACTCATCTTCCCCCGACACCACGCTTCCCACAGCCCTCCCCATCCCGGCCAGTGGCAAAGCAAAGCTGGGGCTGCCGCCTCTGCTGCTCCCACCACGTCCAGCCCCTCAGGTCTGTGGGCTCCTCCTTCAGGCCCTAGCATCCTCCGCGCTCCTGCCCTGGCTGAACCCCCGCCCCCCGGGCCTGGACAGTCACCGTAGCCGTCCACCTGCCTATAGCAGGCCTCCCTGCTTCTGCCCCCTTCCCTGCAGTCTTCGTGGCGCAGCGGCCAGAACGAACCCGCTCACACCCAGGTCAGATACCCGTTCCCCTCCCCCCACCCCAGGCTCAGAACCCTGAGTGGCTCCCAGCTCACTCGAGCAAAACCCGAAGTCCTTACTGTGGCCCTCAGGCCCCACCTGAACCCTGTCTCTGGTTCCCCCCCTCACTCGGTTCCCACCTCACTGGCCCCCTGGCTGTTCCTGGTGCTCCTTTGCCGCAGCTGTTCCCTCTGCCTGGAACACTGTTCCCTGTCATGTCCCCCACCTTCTTAGTGAGGCCTCTCCTGAACTCCCCCTCCCCATTCTCTTCCCTGCCTTACTCTTCTCCACAGCATCTTCTAAGTACTCTGTAATACTACTCATTCGTTTACTGTCATCCCACTAGAAAAGACGCCCCAGGAGAACTTGTCAGGTTTGTAACTCCACCGCCTGGAATGCCAGAGGCCTCAATACATGCTGAGCAAGTGAACGTGAGACAGCCCTTGCCCTTGAGAACTGCAGCATCCAGACCACAATCACTACAGACTTGCTCTTAAAAACCTCCTCTGAGGCAGGAGAGTGGACTCCCCGGGGCTTCCTTTTAAGAAGCCCCCCGTGGCTTTTAAAGGGAGACTTACAGAGAAGCCCTAGGGAGGTTGCGGTCTACACTGGCAGTTTCTGAGGGCCTCTCACGCCCCAGTCCCCCAGCGTGCCTCCCCTCTCTGCAATCCCTTCCTCACCTCACTGGCCCCTCTAGCCACCCCTCCACCTGCAGCACTCAGCTAAGGTGTCCCGTCCTCTGGGTCATGGCTGAGTCATCCTCCCAGCAGATGTTAAGTGGATTAATCAGTGAATGTGTGTGGACTGCTTTTCTTATGCCATATTTACACATATTCTTCCGAAGCGGGGTAAGCATGCCCCAACAGCAGATCTCACTAAGCTGGACAAAAGCAAAAACTGGCCCAGCGACACACACACACACACACACACACACACACAGGTGCTGTCCACACAGCTGCAAAAGCTGCTGACAGCACCCACCCCACAAGCTACTCCCCAGATATGTGAGGGTATGGTGGTGACACAAACACTGACCCAGAAAAGCTGCACAGGATGGACACGTGCCACCCCACGCGGCGTCCGGCTCCCGTCCCGACCCCCCGAGCCCCTTCACCTTCTCTGCAGGGCCCGGGATCCCGTGCTCCCTGACTTTGCACTCCAGACCCGGCGCGTGACAGCAGGAAGCGTGGACGCTGGCCTCCTTGTGGCCGACACACTGGTCGGGCTGACCCCGTGGCCTCAGCACAGGCCGCCTGGGGGTGCCAAGGTCCTCCACCTCCCAGTGGGAGCTGCAGCCTGGGAAGAGGAGGGCCAGCTCAAACACCTGGATGCTAAGGGACCCTCTGTCTCTCCTCCGCACCCCATTCAGTCTCCATCTTTTTAGGGTCTGAGTCTGGAGCTGAGAAACCCAGAAACAAGTCTTGGCAGGAAAAAGGCACTACTAGCCTGAGCGACAGGACTCGGGTTCTCAGCTCAACCTTGCTGCTGGCCTGCTGTGTGACCTTAGGAAAGCCATACAACCTCTCTGGGCCTCAGTGTCTCAGGGAAAACATCATCTCCTCTCCACCCCGACATGGGGAGTGGGCTCCAAGGCCTGAGATGCTAGACCAGGAAATGGTATTCCTCCGCATAACCCAGCCACCCAGGCAGAAGTTCAGGGGTGAGCTTGATGTCTCTCTGGGAGACATGGGCCTCCCTCCAGAGCTTGGGAGTCAGGCACACCCCCTGGCTACAAGACCTCAGAGAGTGTTCCTAGGCTATAGCAAGCCTCAGTTTCCCTCTGTAAAAGGAAAAGGCAGGCTGCAAGGGTGAAGTGAGGACATGCAGGCAGAGCCCAGCACAGCGTCTGGCACCGGGCAAGGGCTCTGCACGTGTTAGGGTCATGGTCACTGGAATGCCCGTGTGTTAGCTGCATGGCCTTGGGGAAGTCACTCAGCATGTCAGGGTGCAGTTCCCTTTGCTGTAAAGTGGGACTCTTTTTGGATGTGCTTCATAGATAGTGGGTTCTATGACTCCAATGTCTTTGAACTGGCACGTGCCCTGGAATTCATCTGCTGGGCGTTGCCAAAGGGGAGAGCCATCAGAACACGGTGGACTTCCCACCAAGCCAGGACCCCAATAAGATGGCCGGTGGCCTGCTGGACCTGTCCCAGCCTCTCCAGCTGACTGGGCTCATCTTTCCCCTGCAAAGCCATCACCAGCTGCTCCTCCGAGAGCCAGCTCCTAACTCGTCACTTGCCCTTGTCACCCTCCTCAAACTTCAGTGGCTCCCCAGTACATACTCGATGAAGAATCAACTCCTGAGCCAGTTATTCCAGGCCCGCTACCTGCCCTCTCCCCAAACGCTCCCCAGGACATCCCATGCACCCTCCAAGCAGGAGAGCTCAGCCCCCTCCCGATTTGAGGGGCACCATCCCTGGAGTCCCCACCTGCGACTTCCTGCTACCTACCCAGGGCATGTTTTTGACACAAGGTGGCCCATCCACAGTTACCTATATCAGAGAATGGATTCTAAAGCAATGGATGATAACCAGGATAGCTAGCACTTACGTTGTCCTAGCACCAAGCTAAATGCTTAGCACCCATCATCCTCATTCTATTGCTGAGGCACCTGAGGCACAGAGAAGTAACTTGCATAGGTCACACAGCTGACAACTGGCAGAGCCAGGATTAAACCAAGGTCAGCTCCACTTTCGGAGCCACTCCCTAAACTGCCCCTCATGCAATGCACTGCCTGTAGGGAAATGCCTACGATGCCCCAGGCCTGGTGCTCTAGGTGTTACTCATTTCATAGCAACCCAGTGAAGCAGGAACTGCCGCCGCCCCTCTTAGGGAGGAGGAGGCCGAGACGGAGACAGATGAGGTGCCTGCCCAGGGTCACAAGGATGGAAAGGGTAGCACTGGCCTTCACACCAGGCCGTCGGGCTCCAACGTGGGGCCAGCCGGGTGGGGGCAGGTGCACCAGGAGCCAGAGACGCCTCCTCACCCCGGGGTGGGCCCAGCCGCCTACCTGTGAGGACGTAGCCCCGCTGGGGGCAGCGGGCCTGGGTCTGCACTCCGGCCCCAGCTGGCGGAGCCGTGTGGACATGGCAGTTGGCACGGGGCAGCAGGCAGCACCTGGCAACGGCATAGACACCCTCACCCCCAAACGCGTTGTGGGCCAGGCAGACGCGCCTGCCCCCTCGGGCCTAAGAGCCAAAGACAGAAACAGGAACCTGCTTTAGAAAAGGCTTCGAAACACAGGATGATGGGGGCTGGAGGGAGCTGACTCGGGTGCCTGGTCCCAGCCCCTTGAAACGTCTCCAATGGCCTCGCGAGGGGCCAGCAGCCCCTGAGGACAAGGAGCTCACTTCCACCCAAGGCGGACGGTTCCACAGACAGGCAGTTCTGGGTGTTATAAAGTTCTTCTGGACGCTGAGAGTGACTTCAAAATGCAGATACAGGGAAATCTAAGACCCCAGAGCAAGGACCTGGCCTGCTCAGCCTTGACCCACTCTCAGCCTCTCCCACGTGCACTCACGTGCAGGAGGCTGCACAGTCAAGCACACTCCCAGACACCGGCTCCCAGACAGAAATGCCTGCCCGCTCCTTGTCCTCCTGGCCTAGGCACTGCCCTTCCACCAAAACACTGCAGCCAGATGGCATCTCTGCCAGGCTCTGCAGCCTTCCCATCAAGTCCCCTCTTTTGCTGCTTTGAGAAGATTTCTCAACTGCCAGAACCGTGGAACATCTGAGCGAAAAGGGCCCTGGAGACCACTGCGTCCAGAGGCAGAGAATCCCTGGCACACGTCTGGCCCTCCCCTCCCACGAGGCGGGCACGGGAATCCATCCAGTCTCATCCGGCAGCGTCTCCCAGGAACCCTCAGTGTGCCTCCTTCCTGCAGCACCCAAACCGCATGACTGAGATATGCCCCATTCGGCTTTAACTTGCAGATGGACGCTGGAGTTCAGAGGAGGAAGGGGGTCAGGCAGATCTGGGCCTGGAAGCGAGAACCCCACTTCACGCTCCGACGGGAGGGTACAGGTTACCTCAATGCGCTCGCCCCGCCGCTTCCCGCTCCTGGAGAAGCTAGAGCAGCCCAGCAGCTCCTCGGGGGCAGCGCAGCGGGCCTCGGCCGTGGCCATCCGCGTGGGCCCCGAGTGCGCCGACCACACGGTCCTGCAGAACAGCTGCCCACCTGCAACAAGGCCCTGGGGTGAGGAATGGTGGCTGGGGAGGGAGCCTCCGTCAGGGCTCTGCTCACAGAGGGCTCCAGATCTTTGGCTCCTGGTGGGGGAGAGGGGCCTTAAAGAATGTGATCCATTTTCCCATTAAAACAGGTCATGAAAGCCCTTGCAAAGCCCTTTCGGAGCCCGTCCTACTCAATTTCCCCCAGTGTCTAGGAGCCAGTGGCCGAATCCTCCCTCCACAGATGAGGGAGGGACAAGATTGCCCAGGCCATACAGATGCCCTGAGACCTCCCAAGCCCCAGTCTGGATTCTGCCCACCCTGCCATCTTGCTGACCTGCTCCATAGGTGCTGGGGGGTAGTGTAGCCACCAGGTTGGGGGTCAGCACCCGCTGGTCCTCGGGGAACCAGGCCTCATTGATGACGTCTTTGGCAGAGAAACGGATGAGCCTCTGCCTCAGCTCAGTCAGGGTGAGCTCCGGCTCATCGGTCAGCATCCTAGCCACAATGCCTGGTCATGGGGCAGATGATGAGAGATGGTGGTGGCCTGGCCCTCCTTCCCGACCTGGGACTCCTCTCCTGGTGCACACGTGAGCGTGCACACACACACAGACACACCAAGCTGTTCTTTAGAAGTTAAACCACCTGCAATCCCGTGCTAAAAGATGGCCAGAATAAGACTTACATCCTGCTCTCACACCTCCGAGCCTTGGCAATTGCTGTTTTGTTGCCAGGTAAACTCTTATTCATCCACCAAACCCCAGATGAAACGGCCCTCCTCCAGGAAGTTTTCCCTGACCTTCAGCCTGGTCAGGCACCTCTCCCTTCCACACAGCCCTGGCTACTCCATTTGTGCACCTGCCTCCCCCATCAGACTGAGCGTCCTTGAGGGCACCATCAGTCTGACTCATCTTTACTCCCCCATACCCAACACAGAGCCTGGCACACGTGGTCCTGGTGCAGACCCTGCCTGCCGAAGGGGCTGTCAGAATCATGACGGCTGAGGCGGTGGGGCAGCTACTCACCAGCCACATGGGCGGCAGCCTGTGACGTCCCACTCTGTGATGTGAAGCAGGTGCTGCAGTCACTGGAGGCACCAATGATGTCATCCCCTGGGGCAAAGAGGTCCACGCAGCGGCCAAAGTTGGTCCCCAGGACCCCCAGGGTCACCGGCTGGTCCTGGGCATTGGTGGCCCCAACAGTAATGACCTGGAGAGGTGAGGGAGCGGATGGCAGAGAGGGGAGCCAAGGAGAGGATGTAGGGAGACTGAGACCTTGCCAACTGGGCTGGCCAACTCCTATATACCTGTTTGGCCCGTTCAAATATCCCCTCCTGAGGGAAATCTGACTCTCCAGGCAGAACTCTGGCACTCTCTGCCCCACCCGGCCCTGGTGCTGCCCTCTGTCCCTGCCATATGCCAGGCACAATTCCCGAAGTCCCTGAGGCACTTCCATTCTAGGGAGGGACCCAGACAGTAAACAAACAGTACACAATGCAACACATTAGGTGGTTATAAGTGCTAAGGAGAAAAGCAGAGCCGGCAAGGTGGAAAAGACCTGCTGGGTTTTGTCTGCTTTATGGGATTTTAAATTCGGCAGCCAGGGAAAGTTATCCATCACTGTCAGGCTCACATGTGTGGCCCCCACCTGCCCCCTGACCCCAACACCCCCCCCAGACTATGATATCTTTGAAGTGGGACGAGATTCCTTCCCCTTAGTCCCCCTCAGTGCCCATACCGCCAGTAGGTGCCCTCGCACGTTAGAGGAATGGACGGGCGTTGGACACACTGGGTCAACCTCTCAAGCTGAGAAGCGTCATTTCTGTGCTCATGTAGCTCCCCTGGGACACACCTGGACCCTCAATGCAGGGCCTCAGGGGGCCTTTGGGGGTGGGTGGGGAGGTGGACAGTGGAGAGGTCCTGGGATACTCGCAGGAGAGTGATGCGGGCAAAGCCCCTGGGCCCTTACCGAGTGGACTGGGAGAGGAAGCAGAGGGAGGCCGGGAGAAAGCGGAGGGAGCTATGGTGTCAATCCAGGGGACAGCAGATGGACGGAGGTGATGGGATTGGGGAGAAGGGGCCGGGGGAGTCACGAGACATTCGGAGGGAGAGAGGCCAGGGCGTGGGGTTGGAGCTGCACTTGGGGAGGGGAGAGTTGAGGCTGGTGCTGTTCATAGAATGGGATGGTGGAGGTTCAAGCCCCTCCTCTGCCCAGGCTCGGCCCTGGCAGTCTCTGACACGTCCTTCCAAAGCCAAGCCAGTTCAGGAGCACACCCCATGATCCCCCAGGGGCCCACCTGCCATCTTCCCCTCCCTTTGGGAGCACCCACCTCGGGAGCTGAAGCTGGGGAATAGAGACAGGCGTCATCCCTGAAGTTGCCGGCAGCGGCCACCAGCACTGCCCCCGTCCCGGCCAGGTGCTGGCAGGCGGCGTTGAGGGCTGGGCTGTACCCACCCGCCAGGGGCAGCAGCACTACCAACCGGCCCGCCGGCTGGGCCAGCTGGCTTTTCCAAATAAACTCCAGGCCTGAAAGGACAAAGCCAAGGTCACCCATGAGGAGGCACGCTCCCCCTCCCCACCCCCGCCCCCGAGGCCCCCGTGAGGGTTAATTTTACATGTCGACTTGGCAAGGCTACGGGTGTTTGCTCAGACATAGGTCTAAGTGTTGCTGTGAAAGTACTTTGTGGATGTGATTAATGTTTACATCGGTACTTTGAGTAAAGCAGATTACCCTCCATAATGGGGGTGGGCCTTGTCCAATCAGTTGAAGGCCTTGAGAGAAAAGATGGAGGTCCCCCAAGGAGGAAGGAAATCTGTGTGCACACTGCCTTCAGACTCAAGACTGTGGCATCAACTCCTGCCAGAATTTCCAGCCTGCCAGCCTGCCCTGCAGATTTTAGCCAGCCCCACAATATATGAGCCAATTCCTTAAGATAAATCTCCCACTATGTGGTATATGTATGTATTTATAAATATAGATATATACACACATCCTATTGGTTCTGTGTCTCTGGACAACCCTGACTAATGCACATGGGAAGCATGTTAACAACAGCAACACTTAGCCAACTCCCAAACACTTATACGCACCAGGCTCCTTCTAAGTGCCTGACTATGGGAATTTACACAATCCTCACAGTAACCTTACTATTATTTTCCCTTTCCAGGAAACTGAGGCAGCAAGAGGAAGGGCCCCGTTTGCCCTGCCTCTGACCTTCACAAGCCTCGCTGCCATCCTCTGAGGGCTGGTGTACAGTAATCCTCCCCCACCACACAGACACACACACACACACACTCCAGTGAGTCCTCACTGCCCACTCGCAGCTGTGGGACCCTGCCCTCCCATGTGTGAAAGGGGACACTGCTGCTCGGACTGTGTCGAGGATCAAAAGACTCCTCGCCCTGGAGCTGGAGGGGGGTGGGGGGGGGACTTGATAACCCTGCCCCCTCGGGGGGTGTCATGCCTTGACCCCGGCTGCACTCCCCCGCCCCAGAGCCAAGTGTGCAGCCTGGAGCCCAGGCCCAGTGGAGACCTGGGTTCTAACACCAGCTCTGGCCCTCATGTGCCAGGGGACCCGGAGCTGACAGCTCCTCCTCTCAGGCTCCAGCTCCTGCTCCGTCAGATGGGGGTGTGGCGGGCTGACCTCTCAGAACCTTCTGGATCTGGGCCTCTGGGAGGTCCCCAGGGCTGCAGCAGAGGTGGGAGTTGGGGTCCCATAGCCAGGCTCCTCTTAGGAGGAGACAGCTGTCCCTCACACCAGGAGGGGCAGAGCGGAAGTAGGAGTGGAGGTGAGGAATAAGCACGATTACAGCTGCCATTAACCACCTGCTGTATGTATGTTTCTGTGCTCGGACTTGATACACTTTACCTCAACAATCTGCTTACAGAGGAGACTGGCGGTGACCAAGAGAGTAAAAGCCACTGTTCGTGGAGCCCCTACTCTGCTCCAGGTAATGTGCTAGGGGCCTTTCCCAAAGCGGGGACCTCTTCTTCCCCGGGAAACCCTCCAAGCCCAGGGCGCCAGGCCTGTGGAAGGCCTTTCAGGGCACAAGTGGGCCTCCCCTCCTCTGCACACTGACCTTTGGGAATTGGCCTGCTGAGCTGAGGTCAGTGGATAAAGGGGTGGGACACGAAGGAAGGGTCACCTGATAGGGCAGGGGATTATTGATTCTTGCCTTGAAAACCAAACATCAAAACCTGTGCTCTAGGGCTTCCCTAGTGGCACAGAGGTTAAGAATCCTCCTGCCAATGCAGGGAACACAGGTTCAAGCCCTGGTCCGGGAAGATCCCATATGCCACAGAGTAACTAAGCCCACGTGCTACAACTACTGAGCCTGTGCTCTAGAGCCTGTGAGCCATAACTACTGAGCCTGTGAGCCACAACTACTGAGCCCGAGTGCCACAACTACTGAAGCCCGCGTGCCTAGAGCCCGTGCTCCGCAACAAGAGAAGCCACCTCAATGAGAAGCCCACGCACCGCAACGAAGAGTAGTCCCCGCTCGCTGCAACTAGAGAAAGGCCGTGCGCAGCAATGAAGACCCAAAGCAGCCAAAAATTAATAAATTAATTAAACAAACAAAAACCTGTGCACTAAACTGCAAAGAATTAGGGCAGAGCTCACTCACCAAGCACAAGGCAGGCACCACCAGCCCTTCCCAGCCCTTCAAAAAGGCCTATGGCTGCCTCTGCCAGCTCAGAGGCCAGCATCTGACACAGGGGTCTGGGCGCTTGCAGTGGAGGTCAAACTCAGAGCCAGCACCTTCCCCAGCGAGGTCACTGGCTCTGGCTGTGTGACCCTGGGCAAGTCACTTCCCCTCTCTGGGCTGATTTTCTCAACTGTTTAACAGGCTCACAATACCACCCTCAGGGTATGGAGTACAAAGTCCTTTGCTCAAGGTCTGGCCACAGGAGGGACTCAGTAAGTGAGAATTCCCACCCTCTTCTCTGTCCACAGGCCTCCCAGGGTCCTAGCTCTAAGCTGGACCTTGCCAGAGGTGACTGGATGGAGAAACCTGCAAGAGTCTGGAAAAAGTCTTCTGCCAGTTCCTCTACCAGGTCTACCCAAACAGGGCTCCAATCATTCATGAGAAGGAGTGAATCCCCTGGTGCCAAGCAGAAGATGGGGAAAGTTTGCTTAGATCACCTCGAGGGTACATCCAAATCGAAAGTAACATGGCAAAAGACACAACTATTTTAAAAGATCTGGAAAGGGGAGCAGTGTGAAACTGTAGAAAGACCACTGACTAGGGGTCAAATCTCCAGGACCTGCCTGGGCTGAGCCCTGCCCCTCTCTGGGCCTCAGCTTCTCCATCGGCACTCATGGCCCCTGGGGGCCCTGCCCACTCTGACACTCTGGGATTCTGCCTCTGGGGAAGAGGCTGCCTTGGTCTCCTTGGTCAGGAGTCAGTTCTCTCTGGGCTGAAGCCCCGTCCCATGCCAGGTCTGGATGCAGAGACCAGCACATCCAGAGCCATCACTCACCTGTGAGTGTGCTGCTCACCGTGCCCTTCCCTTGGCAGTTGAGCACACGCAGGCTGCGCAGACTGGCGCCCTTGGCCACGCCAGCATCCCGGCCACTGACCACCCCTGCCAAGTGGGTGCCATGGCTGTCACACTTGTTCGCCTGCTCGACCAATACAAGACCCGAGTGAGAAAGCTCATCCACCCTGTAATAATATCAGTGAGTGACCGGACAGACGTCCCCACCCACAAGTGATGGCAGGGCAGGGGCAGTGACAGCTGGGGAGGCCAGCAGGGGTGCAGCTGTGGCACTCCAGGGGTGGCATCAACTCCAGGTTGGGGATGAGGGATGGGGGCAGCCCCCCCCCACCTGAGGGACATGCTCACCTGTCTGTGGAAGCGTGTCCCATCCTCTTCGGGCACGTTCTCGAAGTCAGTGACTACCACCCTGCCCTCAACTTCCCGGTGGCCACTTTGGATACTGGTGTCTAAGAGATATACCTCCACCAGGCCACCTCCAGCTTTCCAAGGTGAGGTTTGTTCGAAAGGAAAGGATAACCATGAGGTTAACGTAATAGTTAACACATATAAATTGTTTACCATGTCTCAGGCACTGTTCTAAGCACCTTACATATGTCAACTCAGAAAATCCTCTCCAGGTACATACTTTTATATCTTTATATCACAAACAAGGAATGTGAGGCACAGAGAGGGTAAGTAACTGTCCAAGGTCACATAGCTGGTGCTGGTGGAACCAGCAAGAGAACCAAGTAGTCTGGCTCCATAATATGAATATGAAATAACAATATGAACACCCGAAACTAATAAATACAATGGAAAAAACTATGCCAAGCCCCTACTTAAAATTGTTCACAGCTCCCCAAACCTGAGGCCACAGAATTTAAAGACAGAACAGGATTTGACAAGTAAAAGGAGAATAACAGGCCTGTATGGCCATCTGAGCAGGTCAGCTCATTTCACAGAGAGGAGACTGAGGCCCAAGGAGGAGGCGTGCATCTGGGCCTCCTGGCTCCAAGCCCATGCTTTCTCCACTCCACCAGGTGCCAGAACGGCTCAACAGTGGCTGGTTCCAACTGACACAAGTTACAGCCTCAGAGAAAACAGCAGTATTGGAAATTCACCAAAAGCCTATCACCTACACTTCATCATTTCTATTTGGGTCAGTTCAGATTCTCCAGGAGGCAGGCACCAAGATGGGGTGAGACCTTCAGGGGACTTCCTGGGGAGGTGCCTACACGGGACAAAGGTGGAGGGGGCAGGAGGAAGCAGGGAGAGCCTGCAGGTGTGACACCTGTGGAAGGAGAGGAAGGAAGAGGGTCAAGGAGGCAGAGCCCCAGGCCGCAGCACTGCTCGCGGAAGCCTCGGAGACCTTGGCTCCGTCCTCGTCCCCCCATGCAAGGTGGGACCGCTGTTGTCCCATGTCGCAGAGGGGAAAAGGGGCCTCAAGAGGAGTTATCACTAAGGGCAAAGGGACCTGCGAGTGGCCGCTTACAGCCTCTGATTCAGTGCAGGGAGCTCTGTGGCCTCTGGCAGGTGGGCGCCCAGTCCTGCCTGCATCCCTCCAGAGCAGGGAGCTTTCTCTCTCCCACAGGACAGCCCCTGCCACGCCTGAGAAGCTCGGAAGGCAGCCAAGTTCTCCTTCTCATCTCTGCCCAGGAGGCCCCTGACCCTGACCCTGACCCTGACCCTCTTGCCTGTTCCCCGCAGGCCACACCCCTTCCTGCCTCAGGGCCTCTGTCCTTGTTTGTTTCTCTTACTTGGACATGCTCCCCTTGGTGGGGCTAATGATACCCACTGCAGGGCTTGGCTGAGTGTCACTTCCTCCAGGAAGCCTTTGCTGACTCCATGCTCACAGCTGTCCAGACTCCATAGCTCCTACCCCACCCAGACTACCTGGTGTCCTGTAGCTATCTGTGTAAGCAATGGATTAGCCTTCTTCATGCACTAGAAGCTCTGGGGTGGGGTGGGGGGGCAGGCAGAGACCAAGTCCATCTTGTTGGTCTTTGTGTCCCCAGCACCTAGCACAGTGTCTGGAGCACAGTGGCTACTTGAGAACTCACTGTGGCATGGAAGGAGAGGAGGGGGAGGGCTGCAGTGACAGCACTCTCACTTTGTACCAGACACGGATGGAGGCTCGCTACAGCATAAAGAGCATTAACCCCAACACAGCCCCCCAGATAGGACTGTCATCACCTCCCGTTTTTGTAGAGGAACCTGAGGCTCACTCAAGCTCACACAGCTTGAAAATGCTAAAGTCTGGGTTTGAGCATGGCAGTTGGCTCCGGGGCCTGTGCTCGTCAGCCCTTTGCCAGGTGGCCTCTCTGTGAAGGAAGGCTCTGCTCCTGGCCGGGTGCGCCACCCTCCACTCATCTGCATGGTGCCCACTCCGCCCCACTCTGACCCAACAGCCCCCGGGGGGCCTCGTCCAGCCAAGCCCTTCTGTGACTCCTGACGGACTCCATGTTCCTGTCTTCCATCCCCGCCACCTCTCACAGCCACTGGGCGCAGGAGGAGGGTAAGGCAATCCATGGGCATCCCAGTGGGGAAGGAAAGGATCGCACGTCTGCTTCTGGCCTGGGGGAGGGCAGTGGGTCCGACGGTCACCCCAAAAAAACGTATGTCCACATTCTAACCCCTAGGACCTATGATCATGCCCTTATCTGGCAAAAGGGTCTTTGCAGATGCGATTAAGTTAATGACCCCCAAATGAAATCATCCTTGATTATCCCGATGGGTCTTAAATCCATTGATGTGTCCTCATACAAAAACAGAAGAGGAGAGATACACAGAGAAGATCTTATGAAGGAGGCATGGACAGGAGTGATGCAGCCATAGCCAAGGAACGCTGCAGTCGCCAGAAGCTGGAAGAGGTGAGGGAGGATGCTCCCCTTGAGCCTTTGGGAAGAGCTTGGCCCACTGACACTTTTACTTCCAACTGGAGAGTACATTTCTATTGTTTTAAGCCACCGGGTTTGTGGTACTTTGTTAGGGCAGCCCTAGGAAACTAATTTAGGGGCTGTGGCCTTCTCTCTCTCCTGCTTGGCTTGGGGTCCCCCGGAACCCCCTGCACAGCATCCCCTCCCCATTCCCCATACTAGCCGGCTCCGGGAGGTCCCTGAGGCGCAGATGTGGAAGGTGGGGTCTCTAGGGTCTCTGCCTAGATAGGAGCAGCCTGGGGTGGGGAGAGGCAGGCTCTTCCTGAAAAGGGCACCTCCTCCCTGGCCACAGGCTGCCCAGGCCGGTCAGCACACCCTGCCTGACCAGGCCCCGCACCTCTGCCGCTGACAACCCTGGGGTGATGCTCCACACTTCTTACTCATCTCCCATCCTGGCCGCAAGCCCTGGGAGGCCCCAGGTCTACCGTCTGTCACGATGACAGCGACTCAGAACCCGCCTAGCCTTTCAGTTCCCAAAGCATGTGCACATCAACAGCCTCACAACACCTTGTAAGGACAGGATGGGGTTACTGTGCCCATTTTACAGACGAGGAAGGAAGGGGAGGATCCGAGAGGGAAATGGCTTCCTGAGACCCCACGTGAGCCAGTAAAGGGCGGAGGCTGAACGCGCCCCCAGGTCTGGCTGAGTCCGGGAGCATCCCTGAATTGTCTTTCCGCTGAGCTCCAGACCTCATGCTGAGGGCTTCACAGACTGAACACGGGCCAGCCAAAACCCCTGATCTCCCCAAACCAGATGTCCTTCCCTTCTTCCCCAGCTCAATAAATGGCACCTCCACCCACTTACAAGGCCCTGCCCAAACCCAGGCCACTTTCCTTGGCGTCTCCTCCTCCTCCTGGCCAGGCCACCCCAGGCAGAGGGAAGAGTTGGGGGAGAGGCCTGGAGGGGACACACAGAGTAGCCCATGCAGGGAACCCTGTGAAGCCTAGCGATGCTGAAGGGAGGAGCAGGTCAAGGCAGGAGACCGGAGACCAGCTGGGGGCGTGGCAAACACGGCTTATCTGTCCTGTTATGGGGTCCAGTCCTGTCCTCAAGGCACTGGGATCACCCAGACCTGTGGGCCTTAGGGGGTGTCAAGGTCAGGTTTACCCTCTCCCCACCTGAGTGCAGCCTGATGGGCCAAATGGCAAGAAAAGGCAAACGTGAACTTTTAGAAGGTGGGAGAGGGGCTCATTTAAAAAAACAGACTTCTGGGCTTCCCTGGTGGCGCAGTGGTTGAGAGTCTGCCTGCCGATGCAGGGGACGCGGGTTCGTGCCCCGGTCTGGGAAGATCCCACATGCCGCAGAGCGGCTGGGCCCGTGAGCCATGGCCGCTGAGCCTGCGTGTCCAGAGCCTGTGCTCCGCAACGGGAGAGGCCACAACAGTGAGAGGCCCGCGTACCACAAAAAAAAACAAAAAACAAAACAAAACAAAAAAAAACAGACTTCTGCATTGTACCTGGGGCAGAAGGAAGGCAGGGCATGGGGGCTGGATTGGGTGGAATGGGACAGAAAAGGGGTCAGCAGAGTGTACTGAGCTCTAACGCCCCTGGGAGGTGAGGACCGTCAGCGGGGAGGAGAGAGCGGCACGTGGCCTCCGCTCGGATGAAGAGACGTGGGGAGCACGGGGCCCTTACTAGGAGCGTGGTGTTCATCCGCCTGGTGCCGCGCAGGGAGAATCCGCTCTAAGTTCCACGGGATACTCTGGGCAAAGACGAAGGAGTCCTCCTCGATGTACTGGACGTGGGGCAACCTCAGGGCCTGCAGAAGGCAGAGAGGTGGGGCTCGGCTTCAAAAGCCATTTGGCTGACAGCAGCCATAGCCACAGCCCTTCACCTACCTGATCAAGCCTGTCCCGAGTCACACGCCAGTCACATACCTGTCCCCTCCTGGTGTGGGGTTTCCTTGCTCAGGTTGGGGAGCCCGGCACCCGCCAGCACAGAGGATGCCTTTTAGGAAGGATTCTGAATTTGACATGCCATCTGGGGAGCCAGGCAGTGCCCAGGCCCCGGGGAAGGCTGGACCTGGACTCCATGACCAAATCATGATGCCCTCACGGGCCATTCTGTTTCCCCCAGATCCGTTCCCTTCCTTCTCCACCCTGCAAGGCATGGGGAGGCTGACCCTGCAGACAGCAGCACCCAGGCCTCCTTGCAGTGACTTCTGGTTGGGATCAGCCAGAGGGAGGCCCAGAAGGAGTTTTGGGGGATGAGAGGGTGTCTTCACTCCCTCTCTGTTTTGGTGCAAGGTTCCCATGGTGGCTGCATCCTTTGGTGACCACGGCTCCCCCGGGGCAGCCCCTGCTCCACAGCGCCAGCTCCCCCCTGGCAGAGAAGACACTATTCCCTCTCCTCGCCCATCAGCTTGTCACGGCAACTCATCCTTGGGTGCCTCAGTGTCCCTGTGGGCTTCCTTAACCTGTCCACAACTCCATGAGTTTCTGTGCTTAGCATCTGCTTAAATACTTGATGATCTCATTTAGTCCTTAAAGAACCGTTCCTATTTTCATGCCAGCTTACAGGTAAGGGACTGAGATTCAGGGGGTGAAGAAAAGGTTAGACAAACTAGTAAGGGTACATGAACCCAGGCTGGCGCGATGTCAAAGCCCAGCTCTTGAGGGCACATGTCTGTGGTCTGCAGCTCAGCAGTGTCTCCCCTCTGAGAAGCTGCCTGGCCTTCGGGGCTCGTGCATGCCATCTGGCTCTGTGGGCATCTGATTCCTTCCCTCGCACTGTGCTGGGCATATCATCCCCCAGTTAACTGACTGGCCATCACTTCTCAGTCTCTCTTTCTGAACTGTGAGCTCAAGGGAAAGGGCTGGTGGTCCATCCTCATGTCTGCAGCACATAGTAGGTGCTCATTAAATATGTGATGAGCAGACTGATTGAAGGCATTAACTTGATGTTTCCGCTATTAGACTAAGGGATTGGACCCTGTCTAATCCATGTCATTGTCCCCACAGGACTTAACACACTGTAGTTGTTCAGCCACTGTATGCTGAATGGAATGAAACTATGCAGTATTAGTGCAGTGGAGCGAGGAGGCCTGGGCCTAGATTCTCGTTCTGCCGGTTGTGTGCTGTGTGACCTCAGGCAAGACCCTGTCCCGTTCTGGGTCTCAGTGTCTGCAGGAGGCTATGAAGCACCCCAGCCACGCGGAGAATCAGTATGAAAATGGGAACCATGTGTTCTCATCAAGTTAGGAGGACAGGGGAGGGGGGCGGGTTGGGAGGAAGGGAGCAGAGGCTAAAACAAGGAAAGGGTTGTTTTTTTGTTTTGTTTTGTTTTTAAAGGTGCATTTGCCAAATTCTCTTCTGCCTTTTTATTAAAGCTACAAATCTTACATCCATCAACTCGCTTCAAGCGGAGCCCCCTTTCGCAGGGAACCTCACCAAGAAAGGTTTTTAAGATATGCATTTAAAGCACTGGGCCAGGAGGAGAAGGGAGGCCAGAAGTCCTCAACTACCCATGTCTGTTCTGCCCCTGCACCAAAGATGTGACATCAGGGTCGGGCTGGAGGGGGAACAGCCTCCCTGTCCTACAGGAGGAACCTTCTGAATAGCATCAGTTTCAAAGGAATTTTGCATCCTTGAGTTATGTTTTTATAAAATGACTCTGGCCCCACTAACGTCATAGAGCCTTGTTCCTATAGGGTTCTCATAGGCAGCAAGTTCACCAACACAAAGACAGCTAGAAGACAGACCACTGGGTCTGATCCCAGCTCTGCCTCTGGCTGTCTGTGTGGTCCCTTCTGAACCTTGGTTTCCTCATCTTTCAGATGAAGACGAAGTACCATTGAGGTATGGCCAGGCTTGAAGGGCATCTTGTACCGAAGGCCAGGCAGGAGCCACTGTGCTTGGTACTCAGTAAGCACTCTGTGAACACTTGCTGCCTCCTGATGGTCAGCCATGGGCACACCCAGGACAGTCCCCTGTATGCATGCGGCAGCCCAGCCCTTTCTGGAAGTGGCCCACCCAGAGACGGAGCTCACCAGCTCCAGCAGGTCACCGCTCATCTTCACCAGGAAGCCGGGGAGAAGGTCGTGGAAGACGTGCAGGATCTTGGTGAGGTAGCCGCGGTGGGCGGCCCGGGCCTGCAGGCAGCGGGCGGTGCGCTCTGTCTGCGAGCGGTGGGTCTCTTCCTTCAGCACCACCATGTAGGTGCCTGGCAACCTCCAGGCGTCCTGGCCCCCAGCGAGGAGGAGTGACACGATGACATTAAAAAAAGAAGAAGTTTGCTATGAGGGCTTCATCCACTTATGTTTACAAGTTAGAATTACAGCAAAAGAAAGTCCATCGAGTATAGGAAGTATAAAGAGAAGTCACCAAATTGGGACCCCCAAACCACAGAGAAGCCAACTATTAGCAGTAACCTAACATATACCACACTTTCAAACTTGATAGTCAGGCAAAAACGGGAACCATGGGCCACAGTCAACACCAGGTTCTCCTCTGCACCTGCACCTAGTTCTCTGTGGGGCCGACCAAGGCCTGGCCACCCTTGGAGGCCCTGCCTGAAGGCCACCTCCTCCCGAAGACCTTCTTAATTACACCTCCCTTCCCCGTGTCTCAATTTGAAATAATCACTTTCTCCCGGTTCTAGTACCTCCCTGATCCCCTCCGGAGGCAGTCCAAAAACATGGCCTGAATCCCAACCTCAATATTTACTGGCTATGTGGCCATGGGCAAGTCACTCAACCTCTCTGAACCTCAGATATCTCCTCTGTGGTGTGGGGAACATAATACCTACGACACAGGCCTGCTGGGAAGGCTAAGAGACGTAGTTGTGTAAAGCATCTAGCAAACAGAAGGGATGATAGAGTGAGCAAAGGCAACACTTCTCACATGGGATAAAAGACTCAAGGCCATGGTCTACAGGAGCAGATCTGTTTGCTCTTAGCTCTTATCTGCTCCCACTGCTCTCAGACACACCTGTGCTCAAGAACCTTCAGTGGCTCCCCATAGCCTGACAAAGTCCAAACTCCATGCTGCCCCTTGGTCCCCGCTGCAACCTCCGTAGCCTAATCTCCCACATCTCTGTACGTGCACCAGAGTAGAATACAGTCTACAACCCTTTAACCAAAGTCTTAGGGTCAAATGGGTTTCAAGATTCAGAACTTATCTGGACTTTAGAAAGGTAGTAATAGGCAATCAGGGTGCTCAGAGGCGTCTAGAGCAGCATACTGTAATCTATGCAGCAAAAAATAGGAATATAAATATTTACATCAGTGGGATAACTTATAAATAACCTCATGTCAGTTCAGGTCAGGTTACCACCAAATAAATTACAAGAAACCTTTTGGGTTTCAGAACATTTTACATTTCAGAAGGCAGATAAGGAACTGTGGACATGTGCTCCTTATTCTCCACCTCTAGCTTTCCCCTGTCTGAGCTTTTGTTCATGCTACCCCCTTCACCTAGAATAAAATTCCCCTGCCACTTTTATTTAAACTCCTATTTATGCTTCAAAGGCCCATCTAAAATGCCCTCAGCTAAATGAAAATCTAATGAATTGGGAGAACACTTTGTGCACTGGAAGGAGACTTGCCCTAGAAGCCTAGTTCTAATGCATCAGGGGGGTGAAACCCCTCTCTCTGGGTCTCAGTTTCTCATGAATAAAATAAAAGGATTGGTCTAAAATCTTTCTCTGCCTGCCAAAAATATTTTCATTATAAATTCAATCTCTACAAAATATCCACTGAAGGAATGAATAAATGAACTTCTGGAGGTTCTTGTTCCAAACTTCCGCTGGGGAAGAAGTACCCTCAAGCGCCTGTTTTAATTGGTTGTCCGGCCTCTGCTTACTCACCTCTCAAGATGGGGTATTCACTACTTCTAGAATAGTTATTTGGGGGCAGTGACTTGAAACGCCCTTTCTCAACCTTGTCACAACCCATCAACATCCTTCTAGAAGGTGAAAGGCTCAGGGAACAAGGAAGAAGGTGCTATGCGCTGAGTAAATTTCACTTTTCTGTGAGAGCCAGACTGAAGAAGCGAGGTCTCTCCCCTCCTGCCACTAACACAGGACACAGGCAACACTGAGGGCCTGACACCCCTCTGCACCCAGCACACTCAGGCAGAGGAGCTGGGGCAGAAGCGCAGGCCAGATGTCCATTAGCCTAGAACTTCCCCTCTGCCCCAGGAGCTGCAGTTTGGAGCAAAAAGGGCATCACTGGGAGGTCGCACTGCAGCCAGGTAAATAGCTACCTCCTACAGTGCTTTCTTCACTGGCTCACATGGTGGGGAGGTCACTCATGTGGGCAACAGAGCCCCTTTCCCTTCATTCCTCCATCTGCCCAGCACTGACTCTTTACAACAAACCCTCGGGAAGGACTGTCACCTCCCTTTTAAAGATGAGGAAAATGGAGGCTCGGATGTTAAGTGACTTGCCAAGCACCACTCAGCTAGTGAGTGATGGAGCCAGGATTCAACCCCAGAGCTGACTCCAAACCCGGTAGCAGGACCTCAGTTGAGCCCTGGGAAGGTTATAATTGGAGGGAACCAGCAGTCCCAACCCTGGGCAGGAGCTCCCATAGCCCAGTGGCCAGGTGCTGGCCTTGATCTTCAGGAAACTCGCCCCACCCACTCTGGGCGGTGTGAGTGGGCTGCGGCTACCAGGCTCCTTCCTTCCGGAGAGCACCAAACAAGCCCTTCCCAGAGGAGCCCAAGGACCCCAACGGGCCTGGTGAATAACTCCATCCCCTCCCCTTCAGTTTTGTTCTTTTCTTCAGCTGAAAAAGATGCAATCCTAGAATGTGAGTTTTGTGGCATGAAGAAATTGCCTCCCGCCACTATCATTCATTCGCCTTCTCTCCCGCTCCACCCGTCACAGTAGCGCCGTCTCGTCCCAAGACCCCCAAGCCCACCCCCTCCCACACACACTCTGCACTACCCAGATTTCCCGATCCGCGTCAGGACGCATAATAATATCTCCTCTCTGCCCGGGGCCATTCTAAGCACGTTTCGGGCATTAGTGCCTTGACCCACCCGAGCCTCAGTGGTGAGGCACGTCCAGGATCTGAGCAGGCGATCCTGGAGGTGCTCTGCTCGTCCTACCTGGCGCCTACCAGTCTCCGAGCCCCGTGCACCTTTCCCCCGCAGAACGCACCCCGAAGAGCCGCCGTGCCCGTTCTCCCCGCCACCGCTCCCGCAGTCCCCAAGATCCGCGCCAAGCCCGTCCTCGGGTGAGCAGAGCCCCCCCCCCACCCAGTGACTTTCACTCCAGCCCCTCCCTTCCGGGGTGGGGGGGCACTGAATCCTGAGAGGATATGCCCACCGCCCGGGTCCCCGCGCGGGTTCGCCCCCGCCTCCCACCCCGGCGTCCGCACCTTTGCGCAGCGGTGGAAGGTGGCGGTGGCCACGTTCTGGGCCGTGTCAGCCGAGGTGTCCTCCTCCGACCGGAAGGCGAGCACCAGCTCCTCGTAGTCGCCGTCTTCGTCCTCCTGCGCGCGGGCGCCCGCGGGTCCCAGAGGCAGCAGCAGAAGCAGCAGCAGCAGCAGCAGCGGCGGCGGCCACCACGGCCGCCGGGAGCTGCCCGTACCCATCGCGCGGAGAGGAGAGGTTTGCGTCGGGCGGGGAGACCCGGGGGCGGCGCGCAGGCCAGGCCCGCAGCGCCTGTGCCTCGCGGCGGGGAGCCCGATGCGAGCACGGGACTCGGGCCCCGGCGGGGACGCGCGCTGGGCCGGGCTCTAGGCCTCCCGGTTGTGGGCTGCGCCGTGGAGACGCTTGCCGGCCCCGGGCCGTCTCACTGCCTGGCTCGCCCCTCCTGGCTCGGACCCGACCTGAGCCTGAGCCCGCCTGCAGCCGCGCGCGCCTCGACGCCGCGGCAGAAACCTTCCTGGGTGTGGGTGCGCGACGCCTAGGGTCCGGGAGATCACGCCACCTGAGCCCTATCGGATGATCCTACCTGATTAAATATTAACGGAGCCCCCGGACTGAAGTATCGGGTTTCGGCCTCGCTCCCCCTCCCCCTCCCCACCCCACCCCCACCCCCACCCCCAAACGGCGTCAGATTACGTTCAGAGAAAGGACAAAATCCCAAATCTTAATTGGGCTGGAAGGCTGTTCCCGCGCTCCCGAGACGCCTTCTCCCCGCCCCTCAACCCGAGCCCTGCGAGCTGTGCCAGGCACCAAGTTCGGCTGAGCCCACCTAGTCAAGCGTTTCTGGGCTCTGCCTTGGCACTGGCCAGCCAGCCCCCTCGCCTACGCCCCGAACGATGCTAAACCACTCCATCGGGTCCTCCTCCTCGCCGCCGCCGCCAGCGACAGCGGACCCCTCGCTGCCCCCAGCCCCCAAGTCTTTCCGCAGGTCTGAGCGTGCCATCCTTCTAAACTCAGCCCCGACCCCTCTCGGGCCTCTGCCCCTTATGCACCCGGCACACCCAACCTCACCAACTAGCTACTCCTTGAAGTCCTGTTGCTTTTGACTTCCAGCCAGCACTAATCAAACATTTCAAGGGATTTATTCTACAAATATTTCTGGTTTTAATCTGCAGAGATATCATACGTGTACATTCAAGAATTCCATTGTCGGGACCTCCCTGGCGGTCCAGTGGTTAAGACTTCGCCTTCCAGTGCAGGGGGGTGTGGGTTCGATCCCTGGTCGGGGAGCTAAGATCCCACATGACCTGCGGCCAAAAAACCAAAACATAAAACAGAAGCAATATAGTAACAAATTCAATAAAGACTTTAAAAATAGTCCACATCAAAAAAAAATCTAGGGAAAAAAAAAAAGGATTCCACTGTAGCACAAGCTCAGTGTTCCAAATGATTCGGTTTGCAGATTCTATTTACACACCATGTCCAAGAACATGACTGGACGAGGGTCTGGTGAACAGCTGCTGTCTGCGGGAGGATGTGGAGGCCAGCAGCCCCAGGCCTCGGGGTTGATGTGCCACACAAAGCCAGGCGTCCTCCCAGAAGGGCCACACAGTGTAGAAACTGGAGGCTTCCTGCTCCCACTTTGCAGAAGATTAGCGGGTTCTAGTGAAATGACTTGCTCTGAGCCTGGGTCACTGGACTCCAAAGTCAATGCCCTTTCCACCTTGTTTGCAGACACCTCACACCGGAGGGCAGGGCCAATTGAACAAAGACTGTGCAGCCAGTGGGCTGACAGCAACCTCCTCAAGGTCAGGGTCTCCTCTACTTTGTTCTCCCCTGAAATATCCCACCATCCCTGGCACAGAGTAGGAGCTCATTAATTTTTTGCTGAGGTAGCTCAAGGCTCTCAGCAGGCAGCGGATGCTCCCTTTCCTGTCGCCTGTAAAGAGAATTGTATTTGAAACCTGCTTTTGGCGGCTTCCTCATCAAAGGCCTCCTCTTTTGGGAGGTGGGAGCAAGCTTTCCCTGATGCTCCCCTTGGGGACCCTGGGGTCTCACCTATCAGCAGATGATCAAGCACGTGCACAGAGGGACACGATGTCAACAGGCTGAGGAGGGGGGGCCACTGTCGAGTGTGCAGTGGGTGTGTTTGGATGGAGGTGGGGGACCAAGGAAGCCCTGCAGGCACCTTGGACTTTGCAACAGATGGACCCCGAGGGCAGTCCCTTCTCATCCCACATCCTCCACTGCACTCTTTGAGGCGTCAGCCCCACCCTGGCTTCCTGCCACTTGGAAGGGCTTTTGTCCCTTGTTAATTACCCCCCCAAGAGTTGCCCAAAGCAGCGGTGTCAGCTCCTCCTTCTTCTCAGATGCACCCCCCCACCTTGCTCTGACCAGCTGACAACCAGCCTACCCACATCACCACCACCACCACCAGAGATGCAAAGATGCAGGGGTCAGGGTAAGACAGAGCCTCTTCCAGGTCTTTCCCTCCGAGTTCTTCCTGGGCCAACACCCACCCTTCCCTCCTCCTTCCTTCCTTTCTCTTTTAGGGCAGAAGGGACCATCTTCCTGTCCAGAGAGGACCCTCCCCTGCCCCAGTCAGGCTTCCTCAGGGATCTCCTGCGTCCACGATCTCGTCACCCCCTCTTACCGCCAAATCCCTCATCTCCTGTTATTCTTCTTCTTCCCCACATCGATTTCTCAAGGCTTCTCCACCCCCCAAACCCCTTCCCTCAAGATGGCCCTCTCCCCTTGACTCCCACTCACAGTCTGAACGATAGACAGAACCCGCTGTTTATGCCCTGTACTTCTCCAACCTCAGAAAACTTGGAGTCTGCAAGCACTATTGCCACGAGTGTACATTAGGTCAATTTAGCAGTGTCAACATTTCGAACGGGCACACTCTTTTTTGGGAGGGACCCATCCTTTTTGTGTGTATGTTCGTTTAAAAAGACTTTTACAGGAAAATGGGTTTTTTTTAATGTGAGTAGTTCAAAAGTATATACAGTGAAAAGTTGATCTCCCTCCCATTCCTAACTGTCCCCCTCCACCTTCCCAGGGGCAACCCCTGTTACCCATTGTAGTGGGTCGAACAGTGTCCCCCCCAAAAAAAAGATCTGCCCACTCCTAACCCCTGGTACTTGTGACTGTGTCCTTATTTGGAAAGAAGGTCTCTGCAGATGAGATTAAGCTAAGGATCTCCGAATGAGATCACCTGGGTTTAGGATGGGCCCTAAATCCAATGACTGGTGTTCGAAGAGAAAAGGGAGGGAGATTTAAGACACAGAGGGACACAGGGAAGAAGACCATGTGAACATGGAGGCACAGATGGGAATGATGCATAAACCAAGAAAAGCCAGGATCCACCAGAAGCTGGGAGGGGCAGGAAGGGATTCTTCTTGAGAGGCTGCAGAGGGATGGAGCATGGTCTTGATTTCAGACTTCTGGCCTCCAGAACTGTGAGAGATTACATTTCTGTTGTTTCAAAACACCAATGTTTTTTCCTTGTAATTTGTTACAGTAGCCCTTGGGAACTAGTTAGTATACCCATTTATTGTGTAACTTTTCAGATATGTTTTTATAAAAATACTTTAAAACATTTAACATTTTAATATTTATGACTCATTTTTAACTTTTTATTTACATGGGCAAGGTAGAGAGGGGCCTCTTAGTCTTTTTAGATCCTGGGGTCTCTATCGTCTTACTCCAGCCCTAATCTGCGGGTTATGACTATGTTGGTGCATCTACATCTGCTTCGTCATTTCTCTGGTGGCAGACGATTCCATTCTATGTATGTTCCAATCTCTGACTGATGGGTGTGCCGATTGTTTTCTGCCCTTTGCTGTTACAAACAAAGCAGCAATGCCTCGCCTCATCCATGCCTCTTTGCACATGTGTGAGCCTCTCTGTTTCATAAATTTCCAGAAGTGGAATTTCTATGTAAAAGGCACGTGAATGGGGCTTCCCTGGTGGCGCAGTGGTTGAGAGTCCGCCTGCCGATGCAGGGGACACGGGTTCGTGCCCCGGTCCGGGAAGATCCCACATGCCGCAGAGCGGCTGGGCCCGTGAGCCATGGCCGCTGAGCCTGCGCGTCCGGAGCCTGTGCTCCGCAACGGGAGAGGCCACGACAGTGAGAGGCCCGCGTACCGCAAAAAAAAATAAATAAAAAAAATTAAAAAGGCACGTGAATGTTTGATGCCGATATAGTCCCACCAGCATTGCTTGGGGAATCAATCAGCATAGGCTAGGTTCTGCTTCAGTTACGCACAACCCCCAAATCTCAGTGCTTCAAATGACAAAGGCTTGTTTCTCTCTCACACTGCATGTCCACCGCAGGCTTTGCTCTGGAGCCCTGCTTCAGCCCAGAGCCAGACTGAAGAAGCCACCTTCATCTAGAACTTTGCTAAACCCACCAAAGCAGGAGGGAAGCGGAAGTGGTGAATCGCATGCAGCTTCCACCCAGAGGTGACCCACACCCCTTCCACCCACATTTGTTGATTGACATTTGACTTTATGGCATTTTACTCCATAGGAAATTTTATTTCCTCTGGAGTCAAATTTATGTCTTCTATTTAATGATTTCTAACTTTTGTGCTGTGCTTAGAAAGGCCTCCCCCTTATCAAGATCATATAAAAATTCTCCTTTTTGAAAACATTTAAACCTTGGCTTCAGCTGGAATTTATTTTTGCATAATGAGTGAGGTTATTTTTTGGCAAATGGCTAGCCCATTGCTCCAATACCATTTATTCAATAAGCCACCTTTTCTCCAATGGTTAGAAATGACACCTGATCAGCAACTAAATTCCCTTATGACTTGGCAGCTATCTCTGGCTCTCTGTTCTGCTCCTTTAATAACTCTAGCAGATACCAAAACGTCAAAACATGCATGCATTTGGACCTGGCAAAGTTATTTCTAGGAAGTCATCCCAAGGAAATAGACAAGTGAACGAAGAGGCACCTACTGGTACAACACTTGTTACTGTGAAAACTTGAGAGCAGTTGAAGGGTATGGAGACCCTAACCTGAACCAGCAAGGCCCCCAGTATGTTCACCATCAAAGGACAAGACTTGCGTGGGCCATGGCTCGGGTTGGACGAGGGGTCAAGAACAGGAGCATATTCATTAATAAGAACTTCTGCTGTTGGATGGTTGCATTTGGCTCTTAAAACAGCCCCTGACTCACTAAGGAGTCTCTAGGATAAAAAGCCCAGACATCGGGCTTCCCTGGTGGTGCAGTGGTTGAGAGTCCACCTGCCGATGCAGGGGACACGGGTTCGTGCCCCAGTCCGGGAAGATCCCACATGCCGCGGAGCCCGTGAGCCACGGCCACTGAGCCTGCGCGTCCAGAGCCTGTGCTCCTCAACGGGAGAGGCCACAACAATGAGAGACCCGCATACCGCAAAAACAAAAAAAAAAAGCCCAGACATCGCGTGGCAGGGTGGGACATTCTCATCTGGTCCCATGGGAGCTCCCACGGCCACAGGTCGATTCACTTAGCTCTCTCCTTCCAGCATTACTGTCTTCTGGAATAAAACTGTCACTTTGATCTGCCACGGTGTCATACTTTCATTCGCTCTCACTGAATTCTTCTATTGGTTCAGCAACCCAAATATCCATCAATATGGAGGGACAAATTTTAGACTATACACACAGTGGAATATTTTGCAGCTGTTAAAAACAATGACATAGATGTTTATATATTGATATGGAAAGATGTCCGAATTCAATCACTTTTAAAAAGTAGGTTATGATCTCATTTCCATAAGATGGTTACGTATGTGTATATAATGTTTACCTCTGCATAGACAAAACAAAATCGAGGTTATAGACCCTGAACTGAATTCAAGGGGACTCTCAATGTCTGTGTTCCATGTTCGGAATTGTGATAGATAGATAGATAGATGATAGAGTGGTCAGAGAAGACGTCAGTGAGAAGGGGACACTGGGAGAAAGGAGCTGAGGGAATGCGCCATATGGACATGAGGTGGGGGAAGAACACCCCAGACAGAGGGAACAGTGGGTGCACAAGCCCAGCCACGGAAGGGACAAGCCAGGAGGGACCAGGAGGCAGCGCAGTAACCGCCGGGCTGGGGTGCAGATCCAGTAGAAGGGTGTAGCCCATTCTGGGGACTCTGGCTTTTGTCTTGTAAGGTGGGAAGCTAAGGCAGGCTTTGATCAGAAGAGTGAAATGCCCTGATGGTTTAAAGGATTGCTCTGACTGCTGGTTAGAAAAAAGATGGCAGGGGGCGAGACCAGAAACAGAGAAAGCAGCCAGGGGACTGTGAGCCACTGCTAGTGGCTTGGACCGGGGCATCAGTGGGGCAGTGAGAGTGGTTGGATTCTGGGTGTATTTTGAAAATAAAGCCTGTTGCATTTGCCGACCATTTAGATGTGAGTCTGAGAAAAAGAAGTGTGAAGGTTCCCAGTTTTGGCCGAGGCTACTGGAAGGACGGGGCTGTCATTAGGCAGCTGGGAAGTCCAGGGGGAGAGGCTTAGCAGGGCAGCTGCGGGGTTCTGGTTGCCCCTGTCTGGACCATTCACCAGACAACCAAGACACTACATCAGCAGTGTGGCATGTGACCTGAGCTCAGGGAGACGCTCGGCTGGAAGTTGCCAGCATATCGATAATATTCAAAGCCACCGACTCGCAGAGATCACTAAGGGAGTGTGTCCAAGAAGAGGAAGTGACCAAGCGGGTCAAATGCAACCCACAGGTCAAGTAAGGTGAGGCCGGAAAATTGATTTAACAGATCAGGTGATGGGATCCGAAGGTCCCATCAGGTTTAGCACCAGAATGGTCTGAATGAAGAGGGTTCTAGGGAGAATGCAGGAAGAGGAACTGAGATAGCCAGAGAGTACGGACAGCTCCTTTAAGGAACTTTCTTATAAAGGGAGCAGGAAAGTGTTGTGGACAGAGAGAGTAGGAGGACCAAGAAAGCTTTTTTCCCCTAGATGGGAACCGTGAGAGCAGGCCAATGGGCAGAGGAGGGAAGCTGGCAACCAGAAGGTGAGGGGTGGGAATTTCTTAGGTGGGTGGGAAGGGATGTTTTCTGGTGCAGTGGAGACAGGGCACAAACACTTTATCCTAATAGGTGGGGGGGGGGGGGTGGAGAAGGGGGCAGAGGTACAGCCAGGTTGGTGTGGAATGGGAGCTGCTGGGGGCCTCTCTTTACTGTATGTGTTTTCTCATGGAAATAGGAGGCACGGCATCAGCTGGAAGGAAGGATGGGGGAAGGTTTGGAGGTGTGAGGAGAAAGGGGAAGGGAGATGTAATCGAGGCAGTGTCTCTGGGGGCTTGAGGGCGGAGGCTCCCAGTGTAGGTCGCTCAATCCATGGACCCCCACCACGCTTCCATTTCCTCATGTAAAATCCAAGTGACTATAGAACCTGCCTCACAGAATTTTTTGAAAATTAAATGAATTGGTATTCATAACATGCTTAGAATATTACCTGCAAAGTAGAGGTGTTATATTTTTAATTAAAACAAAAACTAAAATAAATGAGTTGGGAAGAGTGAAGAAAACATGTGGGTTTGCAGGACAGTCTCAAGGGCCCACTGGAGGTTTGTGGTTGATAATGAAGTGAAACCAGAAAGCATGTATGTTGAATGCTTCCCTCTTGCTGTGTGCTCAGCCACCTGGGTACTCAGCCACCTGGGTGCGGGAGTGGAGCTGGTGGACAGCGGGGTCTAAGCAGGATTGGGTTTTGGCCTGTGATTACAATAAAGAGTGGGGCAAGGGAGTCAAGGGTGTGAGCAGATAGAAGGCTGGACCTGGAAGCCTCAGGTGTGCAGAGCTGAGACACAGGAGGAGGTGAGTGACAGGCAGAGGTGAGAAGGGGGCCGTCAACAGCAGGTGTCAGTGAAGGATGCAGGAGTTGGGGGTGGGCTGGGAAAAGGGAATGTGGTGATCAGAAGGTAGGGTGTTTGGAATTGAGATTCTAGAGGAGATAGAACTACCGGTAGCGACAGGGTCAAGAGCATAGCTGTGGGAGTGAGTGGCTGAGAGGAAGTAGAGGTGAGGTCTTTGGAGGTAGAAGAAGTGAAAGCCCAGGGCATGTTGGAATCACCCCCGCAGGAGAACGTGTCTGTATGCTCAGTCTCCAGTACGTAAAGCATGTAATCTGATGACAGGAGCTTCTGAGACAGGCTGGCACCTGGGACCCTTTGCTGCAGTGCTTGCACCTAGACAAACATCTCCTCAAGCAGCAAAATACAAAGACACTATAAGGGACTAAAAATAACTGCGTGCATGTGCAGCTGGGGCAAATTATGGGCAGCAAGATACAAAAAGACCAAAAAGACCAACTGCCACTTCTGAAGAGCCGGGAGAAAAGCAGGGGGTCGGGGGGAAAAAAAGCAGGGCACTGCGCATGCCCCCTGCACACACCACCACCAAGGGGGTCGGCAAACCACCTAAGCTACCCCTCTGGCCAGACCCCTGGACACACCCCTACCCTCGCCCCATAGAAGGAACCAGCTTGCCGCCCCCCACAGTGAGCGAGCGAGCTAGGGAACCTGTTACTTGTTCTCACTCCCCTCTGCTGCTGCAGGGGCCCCAATAAGCCTGGCCTGAATTTCTTGTCTGGCCTCTGATCAACTTCTGTCCATTAAGGAGGCCAAGAACCCTGGTCAGTAACACTTCGATGGTGTGTATGTATGCAGGACAGGACAGTGATCTGGAAGAGGCCGTGAGGAGCAAGGAGGGCCCCACCCCACCTCAGGCTCCAGGTAAAGGAGAGGAAATCGAGGGAGCAGTGTCTTGGGGGACAGGGATTTTCGGCAAAGCAAGAAGAGGAAGGAATGTTTGAGAGGCGTTTGAGGACAAGGCGGTGGTGATGGACCAGGATTTCAAGAGCACAGTGAAGGATTTCAGGAAAGGAGGAAGGCAGGAACTAGGGAGGGGCTGGGCCCAGGGAAAGAGGTGTGTCTCCCAGAAGTTTCCAGTGCCTTGCGAGCAGTGGCTGTGTCTAGCTGGGCCAGCAGAGGGCGCCCAGCACCCAGCGTGAGAGCCCACGGCCTAACCACCAAGGCCAGGCAGAGCCCAGACTTCGTTGGCGACCTGCTCCAGCCCCTGAGATGAAGCAGACCCTGCCCTGCCCTCAGGGAGCCCAGAGCAAGGCAGGTAAGAGCTCAGGCCTCTGTGATGAGAGGCAGGAGGAGACAAGTCACACAAGGAAGAGAGAGGCTGGGTTCTGTGGGACCCAGTCGATGGGTACTGGATCCAGGCAGGCTTCCTGGAGGAGACAACTTTGAATTTGTGGTCCAGTTGTAATGGGGACATGTCTAGAAAGCAGTGCATGGCTCAGCTGGAGACGTTGGGACAGGAGCCTAGTTTGTTTTTGTTTTTGTTTTTTTGCGGTACGCGGTCCTCTCACTGTTGTGGCCTCTCCCGTTGCGGAGCACAGGCTCCGGACGCGCGGGCTCAGCGACCATGGCTCACGGGCCCAGCCGCTCCGCGGCATGTGGGATCTTCCCGGACCAGGGCACGAACCTGTGTCCCCTGCATCGGCAGGCGGACTCTCAACCAGGGAAAGTACCTTTCCCTGCGCCACCAGGGAAGCCCAGGAGGCTAGTTTTTAATGTTTCCCTTGAGGCCAGGGAAAGGTACGGCCCCTTCCGGTGGATGGAGGGGTCCTGGGAGTTCTGAACAAAACAGAGTGGTGACTAGAGTGCCAGCCTCAGTTATGCTTTCACTTGCTCCAAAAGGCCCCCCTCAGGAACTACTCCAGGCTCTCGCCATCCATGAGCCTCCACTGCCCCCTCCCCCTCTTCCTGCCTGCACTTCATGGAGGAAATGAAGGCCAGTGGCACCCACCTCCTGCACTACCTCCGCACCACGCACCAGCTCTGTCCCTGCAGGTTTAAAGGGAGAAGGTGTCCAGCAGATTGAGGGACCCATCCATTCCCCTGGCCTCCTCCAGGAACTGTGCTCTGACATTCTGTCTCCATCTTGTCCACACCAAGGCTTGCCAGCCTCGGAGATGCTCAGAGCTCTTCCACCCTGAAGATAAATGAATGAATAAACAGAACAAAGGCCCCTCTATCACTTTACATGTGCCAGCTACTGTTTTAGAAGCTGGGTTGCATCACTGAACAAGGTAGACAAAACTCCTGCCCTCATGTCGCCCTCACTCTTGGAGGGTAAAACATAAGAAACCACTAAGTCAAGTGTGCAGTATGTGAGGTGGTGACAAGAGGCCTGGAGAAAAGTGAAAAGGGGAGGGCTGCGGGGAGAGCTGCACTTTTAAACAGGGAGGTCCAGGAGGGTCAGCCCCTACGCTACTCCTATGGCTTACGGCACACCTACCGCCTCCCCTACGCCCTGCCCACTGCTCTGCCTCAGTCTCCTCAGCCCTGCTGTGCTTCTCCACTAACCCGAGGACCACCGGCATCGGAGCTGTGGGGTGGGGGCAGGGAACCAGTCTGTGAGAAGGGCCGATTCCTCGGACTGACCCGGAATCTCTAGGAACATGCCCAGGAATGTGCATTTCATGAGCTCCCCAGGAGATTCTGAGGTAGCCCAAAGCCTGGGAGCCACAGATTTACTCCCTGAAGATGTAGCACTGCTTAGAGTGGTCCAGATTGCCCAGTTCCACTCTGCAGCCGCCAGGCAGATCCATGCCTCTGTGCACACTGTTCCCTTCTGGAATGCCCTTCCCAGCGTTCTTCACCTAATAACTCATACACATCCTTCAAGACCCACTCAGAGTCACCTCCTCCAGGCAGTACTCCCAGAACAAGCAGGCCTGGGTAGCAGATGGGCAGGGCCCAGGGCTGGGATCCAAG
This sequence comes from Mesoplodon mirus, assembly GCF_964341445.2. Classification (NCBI taxonomy): domain Eukaryota; kingdom Metazoa; phylum Chordata; class Mammalia; order Artiodactyla; family Ziphiidae; genus Mesoplodon; species Mesoplodon mirus. The sequence continues at coordinate 49,426,305 of NC_138978.1, read as the reverse complement.
GCACCGTTCTAATCCCAGTTCCACCACTAAACCCATGGTGTGACCCTGGGTGAATCACCGCTCCTCTCCAAGCCCCAGATGATTCATCAGTAAACTAGTAACAATAATTCCAACCTCAGCAGGGAGACCTGAGGCCACATGAGATGACACATCTGAAAATGCTTTATAGCACAAACAGAGGAGAGTGCTTCATCACATTAGACACGCATGGAGGGAGAGGGCAGCCGGGGGCTGTAAATGGTCGGATGGCAGCGCCCCCTCCGCACAAACACCCAACTGTATCATGGACTGGCAATTTGGATCCAAAAGACCCCAAGGACATGCACCCAGTTGGCATCAAGTACTGCCCTGAGGTCTGGGGTGAAAGGAAAGAATCCGCAGCAGCCCCAGGGACCCAGACAGGTGGGAGTGGGGACCAGGAAGAATGTGCCATTGGCAGCTTCCCAGTCACTAGCCCTCACCCCCAGGCCAAAATATCTCCATCACCTGCTCGTCAGGGTGTTAGTGGTGCAGGGAAGGCAGCCATCTGAGCCCAGGGGGAGGAGCCCAGAAGCCCTGAAACGCAGCGCGGCAACAGTCACCTCCATCCCCTCCCAGGCCTCGCATCAGCCACGCAAGGCACGCAGGCAGGGCTGCTAGCCCCTTATGGGGTGAGGAAACTGAGGCCAGGGAAGATCCTACAGGGAAAAAGAGGTGGAGTCTGGCCCCCCTTCCCTAGACAGGGAAGATCAAAGTGGTCCCTGGGAGGAGTTCCCTGGTGGTCTCATGGTTAGGATTCTGTGCTCTCGCTACTGTGGGCCGGATTCAATCCCTGGATGGGGAACTGAGATCCTGCAAGCTGCACAGCACAGCCAAAAAAAAAAAAAGTGCTCTCTGGGAAGAGGTCGGGCAGCACTGACTGGCACCCCGTTATTTCATTGGGGAAAACCGAGGCTCAGGTAGGTGGCTTGAGCTTCATAACTCAGAGGGTGAAGGAGGCAGAAGGAAAGAGGAGGCAGGAAAGGAAGAGAGGGAAGAAAACTGGAGTCACCGGGATGTCAAGCTGCTCCAGACCGGTCTATCCCATTCTAAAGAGAAGGTGGAAAGCTAGTACCCAGATTCCTCACCCAAGGGAATGCTGGTATAAACCATCCTCGTGGTCCAGTCTCCTTCCTCCCATCCCAGGAAAAAACCCTGCTGCCCTTAAGCGTCCCTGGTGCTCTCTCTGCCCCCGCTGCTCCAGGGCAGTTTCCTCTGATGCATCTCTGCAGGCACTACCTCCTGGGTGAAGATCAAATGAGCCAGCACATGTGCGTGACTGAGGAGGGCACTGCCGAGCACACAGAACAATGCTGGCTGTTGTCCCGACTGCCGTGTCCGCAGGCAGCGCAGCTGCGACCCTGGACACGTTTGCCAAGAAAAGGATCAGCAGTGCTCCCTTAGTGCGGTTTCCCTTTCATTCTCTGCTGGCATTTTTTCCTTCTTTCCTCTGCTTTCCCCCAGGGTCACTTTCACAGAGATAATCCCAGGTTTGTTGTGGGAAGAGATGGCAAGGCCACTTGGGGTAAAGGTGTTTATAGCCAATACAGGTGCTGCCCGACCGTCAGCCCCACCTGCAGACCCCACGGCTGCCCCGTCCTCCTGGGGCCTCATGCCCAGATCCCAGCGTGGCTCTTCCTCCAGGTCATCCGGTCATCAGCCTGGAGCTGGCTGAGAACCTGCTTGGCAGGCCCATCAGCGGAGAAGGCCTGGGCCCTAATCTGAGGGTGAGGGTGGACTGTCCTTTGGGAGATGAGGGACATGCCTCTGCCAGGAACACGGGGTCTGGCCTCAAAGCCCAGAGGGAGAGGTGGGGCGTTCAGGGCTGCAGCAGGGGGAGGACACGAGAGCCACAAGGGTGTGGTCCAGCCCCTCACAGCCACACTGGGGACCTTTTGAGGTTCACCTCTCCTCACAGAGCCTCAGGTTTTCATGTTTCCCTGGCACCATGGCATCTGTCCTGCCCCCCTCAGGAGGTTAAAATCATACACTGTTTTGGATGGGACCTGTGTAGGTGAAGTCCAGCCTCCCCGTGGGGGCTTGAATCTGTTCCACAGGTGGCCATTGAGCTTCCCTTGAATTCAGGGCTCAGATAGGAGTGACCCCTGGAGGCCCAATGTTTTATTTATTTTTTAAAATAGAACTAACATCATTATTACATTTTCCTAAATGTAAAATTGTTATTTTCTGATCATTATTTACACGTTCATTATATAAATTTCAAAAAGAAGAATCTCATCACCCAGAGATAATCACTTCAATTTCTTTCTATTCATACTTGCACATAGATAAAGGATCATATTCTGTACCTGTTGGGAGTGAGTTCAGCTGCAAGCACAATAACTTAAATAAGTAGCAGTTAAATGTTCTTACATAGCTAGAAGACCAGTAGTTGCTGGCTTTGGTTCACCACTTTACAGGTCCAAAATCCCTATGATTCTTTTAGCATTTCTCTCGTGGTTGCAAGACAGCAGCTGCAGCTCCAGCCACTGCATCTGTATTCAACGCCAGCAAAGCTAATCAAGTCTGCCTTTTTTTTTTTTTTTTTGCAGTACGCGGGCCTCTCACTGTTGCGGCCTCTCCCGTTGCGGAGCACAGACTCCAGACACGCAGGCTCAGCAGCCATGGCTCACGGGCCCAGCCGCTCCACGGCATGTGGGATCTTCCCGGACTGGGGCACGAACCCGTGTCCCCTACATCGGCAGGCGGACTCTCAACCACTGCACCACCAGGGAAGCCCACGTCTGCCTTTTTAATAAAGAAAGTAAAAGCTTTTTCAGAAGTGACTCCAACAAATTTCTTTTCAGGTCTCGTTGGCCAGAACTGTCAATAGAGAATAGGATTGTCGTAACTGGCTTTGGGTCAATCATAATTGATCGCCTGGGTGTAGACATGTGATCCCTCCAGACAAAATCAAGGAAGGAGGGAATTAACAGTGTTTGCTGCGTTCCGCTTTATAATGTGTCTTTTAATCAATTATATATCATGAACATCTTTCCACATCAAAAAATACAGGGGTATAGGGAAAAGGGGGATATTGAAAGAAAGAAAGTAGAATGGTGGTTGCTGGGGAGCAGGGAGGGGAGAATGGGGGTTACTGTTTAATGGGTACAGAGTTTCAGTTTGGGAAGATGAACCTGGAGATGGGTGGTGGGGATGGTTGCACGGTAACGTGAATGTACTAAACAGAACTGTACACTTGAAAAGGGTTAAGATGGTAAGTTTTATGATATGTGTATTTTACCACACTAAAGAAGTACAGACTCAGTTATTCGTTTAATAACTGTTTGCTGAGGGCCCACAGGAACTGAAGTCAGCACCAAGGACATAATATTGAACATAATAAACAGAGTCCTGGCCTTCACGGGGCTTAACATTGGATGGGGAATGCGGAAAGTCATCCGAGAAATTCACAAGTAAATGTGAAACGGCAATGATCACATATGCTACCAAGGAGAGGTCGGGGAAGGGGGTGTGATTCAATCAGTAGGGTCCCCATTTTAACAGCCGTACACCATTCCCTCGCAGAGCTGCTGCATCGTTATTTCAACAAATCTCCTATTGCTGGATGTTTAGATTCTTTCCACACTTGAGCTGTCATAAACACTGCCACAGTAAACACCCTTCCCAAAGTCCATCTTGGTGCACCTGTCTGATTATTTCCTTGGGATAGGTTCCTACGTGTGGAAGTGTGGAATCTTGGGGCAGCCCACGTGCCGAGGCACTTAGCCTACATTGCCATACGCCTCCCCCCAGAAGCTCATATCATTTCTATTCCCACCAGCAATGTAAGAAATCACCCTGTTCCTCCACATTCTGCCAACAGCGTCTGTTATCATCATCTTTGTAAAACGTTGCCAGTGTTACGGGGTGAAACATGGTTTCTTGCTGTTTTCATTTCCGTTCCTTTGATGATTCCTTTGATTGACCATGTTTTCATTTGTTTCTTCTCTGGGGTCACAGATCTTTCCTGTGAGTGAACTCCTTTTCTTTGCCTGTCTGATTTTTAGCGCTCTCTATATGAAGGATTGTGACCTCCGTCTGTCAGATGCTGCCGCCACTCTTTGGGCGGCTCTGTGTGTTCCAAGGTCCTCCTCCTTGGGAGACTGTAGCTGTGTACTTGTCATCCAGCCCACTGGGGCTCTCCCACTTGCTGCAGGGTGGCATCCACAGCCCTTCCTGGTCAAGTCCCCACCTACCCACCCGTGTCCTCTCTAGCCGTCCTCCCCATCTATCCTAAGCTCTGCTCACACCTACCCCTGGGTCACTCCGCAAACATGGTGGGGTGATTCCGGGCTCCCTGCCTTTGTCTAGGCTGCTCTCCTCTCCCTTTCTCCCCTCAGGACGTAGCTCGGTGCAAGTCTGAGAAGCTCTTGCTGACTCTCCAGGTGGGGTCAGACCCCTACTGTGCCTCCCTCTGCCCAGCACTGACCACTCTGACCTGTTACTCTTTACTCTGCAGCTACCCCAGGGGAGGGGGGCTCCAGCTAGATAGGCATGGGTCAGACACATCTCTCTGCCCCCAGTGCCTGGCACAGGGGGTGGCACCAAGCAGGTGATTAGAGAGTGCTTGTGGCCAGAATGAATGAATGAATGAATGAATGAATGAAATCGACCTCTCCCTGTCTCCAGGCTGGCAGACTAGGCATCCAAAGCCTGCTGTTGCCCACCTACCCTCCACCCCAGGTCTGCTCTCATCAGGGTTAATGTGAGGATATGCAGGTGGCTTGGGAGCATTCACCATCTGCAGAATCACCTATGGGGCCAGTTATCTGACCTGGGCACTTACTGGGTCCCTTGGACCCTCACCTGCCCTTCCCCTGGGCTCTCTCTGAACCGAACACTGCCTTGACCAGGGCTCTGGTGACTTGGATAGAAGATCCAGCCTCTGCCACATAGTCCCCTGCTCTGCTGGGCTGGTCTTGTGGTCAGCAGTGAGGAATCTGGGACATTGGCTCCACCAAGCTTCAATCCTGACCTAGCACCCACCCAGCTTCCCCTCCACAGTGGAAAAAACCTTTCCCATGTCAGGTTGGGAACTGGAACCCTGCCACAGGCCGCGAGCTAGCTTTCTTGCCACGAGTATGTGCCCTTCCATTCTCTTTTGCACATATTAACCAGAATACGTCCTCACCATTCCTTTCTTCATGTCACTCCTCTGCTCAAGAACCACCAGTGGATCCCACTTGCCCATCAGATAGAATGTGAGCTCTGCAGTAGGAATTCAAGAAGTCCTGTGACCAAGCTCCAGCCTCATTCTCTGACTCCGTCCACCATCACTCCAGCCAGACTAGCCTCCTCCAGGTTCTTAGGACCACATCTTCCTCCTTCTTTCCTATGGAACTTTGCCTGCACCATGCCTTCTGCCTGAGATACACTTGTCCTTTCGTCTTACCCATCTAATTCCTGGCTTGCCACCCCCACCTTCTCTGGGCCATCTTCCAACCGTTCCAGTCCTTGATAACTTGTTTAAAAACAAAAGACTAAGTCCTTCTGCACTTTAGAATGACTTGGCTTGGCTTATTCACATCTCAGACCATCCCAGACCTCTCTGGGGGTATTTTAGGACACTGCACTTTTAAAACTTCCCAGGAGAGTCTGACGCCACCAGCCCAGCTGGGTCCATTGACCTGCATTTGGGAAGTGCTAATAATACAGTGCTTGGATGCCCACCTCAAGTCTACACTGGCTCCTGATGTCTACACATCGTGCACATTCCCTTCTACTCTGCAAATGGTAATGATAAAAACTACCGTTTACTGAGGGCTCACCAGGCACACTCTGAGCACTCGATATGCGTCATCTCATCTAATCTTCATATGCGATTAGGTAGATATTATTAACCTCACTTTACTGATAAAGAAATTGAGGACCAGAGAGGGTAAGTCTCTTGGCCAAAGTCACACAGTTTGCCAGGGGAAGCCCAGTCCCAGACTCAGGACTGGTTATGCCAAAGCCAGAGCTCCTCATCCCTGTGCTATGTGGTCTGTGTAACGCGGCCACGAGCCTTCAGGGTGGCCACGTGGTTCAGTTCAATTTGGGTCAGTTCCATCCTCTTGCACCAGCACTATTGCCACTTGCTTTTGCTAAGTCCTGGGGATAGAAAAATGGGTAGGCAGAGGCCCCTGTCCCTGAAGGACATCCCAGTCCAGGTGAGGAGACCAGCACACACACAGTCACGTAAGCAGCGCTGGGACCAGAGCAGGGCACACCCTTTGGGAAGGACACAGAAGAGAGGGTGGGATGCGGATGGGTTCTGCCCCAGGAGGGAGAGCAAGGCCAGTTCAGGCTCCAGGCAACTGGTGGAATTTGAGCCTTGAGGGATGATAGAGAAGTGGAGGAAGGGCATTAAGCAGATGGAGTCAAGGGTCAAGTTTCCAGTGGCTATGGCACTGGAGGAAGTGGTGGACAAATTGGCTGAAAAGAACCTCAAACTTCAGGCTGAGGAGTCTGGGCTTATCCCGTGGGAAATAGGGAGTCATGGAAGGTGTGGGAGCAGGTGTGTGTCTGACCTAAGCACCAGCAAAGGGAAAGACACAAGTAGATGCTCAGTGCAACCTTGCTGCCTGAATTATTGAAGTGTGTCTTTCTCCTGTTCTCACTAGGGTTGGAATCACCTGGGACTACTGGACGAATCCTGCCAAAAGTGGAAGGCCCTACAGCTTCATCTCTTCTCCCCCATTTAGCCCTTCTCTGGGAGGATGGGCAAATTATTCAACCTCTGAGAGCCTCCATTTCCTCAACTGTAACGTGGGGACGCACACAAACCTTGCAGATTTTGAGGGTGAAATGAGAAATGTGCAGGTGAGCACAGCACAGTAGGTGATTATGGATCTTGCTACATGTGTGGACCAGGTGGCATTGGAGGAAGAGCACAGGCTCCAGAGCCCATACTGGAATCCCAGCCCAGGCCCTGGGATGCCCATCTCTCAGGGCTGGTGGGAGGGTTCCATTCAGGGAGCACCCGATACTTAGCAGACGCTCAGCACTTTGTTTGCTTCTTCGTCTGCCCAGGCACAAGTAATCCTGCTTCTTCTCCCTGCCCCTTAGCTCCCTGTCGCTTGCTGTCAGTTCCTCTGCCCCTGAGCACCTGGCACACCATAGATGTTCTGTACTCTTTGCAAAGAGCTTCCACACACATCCTCTCCCTGGTGAATCCACTCACCCGCTGTCCCATTTATAAGGGGGACAGAGTTAATCCCCACTGTGCAGGTGAGGAACTGAGACCCGGAGAGGGAAGGAAGAACACAGACGCTGTTCAAGCACCTATGATGTGTTGGAAGCATCAACCCATTAGTTCTTCATGGCATCCTGAGAGGCAGGTATTATCCTTCCCACTGCATAAATGTGGATGTTGAGGCTCAGAGAGGGGCAGTGACTTGTCCAAGGTCACACAGCGAGGAACTGGCAGAGGCTGAGTGCAAACCCAAGTCTCTCTGACTCCAGAGTCTGGGATTTAGAGCAAACATTTGCAATGTGGAGTCGACGGATCTGTCCCCTAGGGCTGTTGAGAGAACTAAATGGGGTAATCGGTGTGAGGGTGACCAGCACCCTGCTTAAGGACCAGGAGTAGAAGTGGAATCTCGTCTACCTCCCTCTAATCGTATAGAGAACAGGGACAGAAGTCCGGGGAGGGTCACCACAGGCCCAAGGTCACAGCAAGCAATCACAGAGCCCAAGCTCACTGCCGCCAGGATCACTCCCAGTAAAGGACAGGGGCCATCCCTCCCCAGAGAGCGGAAACTTCCCAAAGTCCCTCTGACCTGACGGGAGGGTGGAAGGAACAGGAATTTCTGCCATGGTACACCAATCGGAGCCTGGGGCTGAGAGCTGGAATCCCAGGGTTTGCCAAGGCCATTCCACCAGGCCCTTGTGGCACCGCCCCTGCCCCCGGAGACCTGCATGAAGAGAGGGGCCATCCCAGGGGCCCATGTCCTTACAGGATTGAAAGTTGGCAAGGTCAAGGGAACAGAGCCCAATGGAGGTGGCAAATCAGAGAGTTGGGATGGTTGGAACTGAACAGAAGAGCAGCCGCAGACTCTTCTTTTCAAATGAAATCCACAGCACATTCTGCTCCCCAGCTGCACCAATCCACAGTCACCAGCAGGCCCCAGAGGAGCAGCGAGGCTGAGAAAGAAAAGCAGCCTGACAGCCAGGAGCCGGCCGGGCCCTCACCGCTGCGCCCCGCTGGTCTTCTGATGAAGTCGAACAATTTCACAGAATATCAGCATCAGACAAGGCACTCTGTGACCATGATGGGTCAAGACAAATCCAGACCACCAGTGGCTACGGCTGAGCATAGCAAACAGGAACATTGTCCAAAGTACGTCAGTGACCACACAACCCTCTCCTGGCTGGAGCATGATTGCTGCTTCTTTGCCAATTGCATCCTTAGCTTGGTCTCCGACATAGGATTGATTAAGATGCCCTGCCATGGATTAGCCCTGCTTCTCAACAGCATCCAGTCTGGAGCCCACTTCCTCAGACCCTCCCCCAAGTCACCTCACACAAGCCCAAATCCCATATAAGTCCTTTCTCACACCCTCTTACAGAGACACCTCATAGCTCCCATGGGGTTTCTCTCCTCACTGCAATGAGCAACAAACCCAACTATTAACCACAGGCAAGCTGCTGGTGATCTTCACCTGCAGGGCACCAGCAGATGGATCTCATCAAATCCCCCACCGCCCCCTGCCGTCACCACCACCACCTAACGCTGCAAAAGGCAAAGCCCAGGATCCACCACCTCCCTCCCACAGGTGAGGAAAGTGAGGTCCAAGCCCAAGGTCACAGAGTAGGGTGAATATATAGTTTATCGTCCCAAGGGGATACTTTCGAGGGTGAAAGGACACACTACTACTAACTAGGCAGGGACAGTGGGCCTAAACCAGGACTGTCCCAGGCAGGCCAGGCGAGTGGTCTCCCAATCAAGCAGCAAGAAAGCGGGGGAGCCGGATGGGGGTCGAAGCCTGGCCCGGCCATCTCTGTCCCTGCGCCCTCCCGGGCACAGGGTTCTCTCTGTGGACGGGCCTGGCAGCCAGAGACTCCTGGTTCTCTGCTGAGGTCTGGGGGTGCCCTGCAGTGTGATGCCTAGGCGTGGGCCACACCCAAGTTTCCACACACACAGCTGTCCCAGCTGTCTACGCCACCGTGTTTGGTGTTGGCTTTCCAGAGAGTCCCCTCAACTCTCTGGATGCCTCGTTTATCCTGCCCAGAGGGGGACTGGGAGCGTGGGAGGGGTTCACATAAAAGCATTTGCAGGTGAATGAAGGTGACCGCTCTAAACACTGAAAACTTTTTTATTTTAGCCTTTCACACTGGTGTTCTTTCCGACGCGGGTCACCCCTTCCCTGCGTGAGTGAGCAGAGCACAGGAACGGGCCGTGAGCAGGAACATCTGTTACAGCAGAGGCTTTCCTACAGGAGGTAGCAATGACCCAGAAAGGAGAGGGAGGGGGTCCCAGGGCTGTGCCCTTCCCTTGGCCGTGACCCCAACCCTGACCCAGAGGCCCAGCCCAGGTGAAGACCAGCCCTCCCAGGAGGCCCAGGCTGCAAGCTCTGAACGTGGACACGTAGGATGAGGTAGTGCCACCATCCCTTTGATGGGGCCCAGAGGGGTTTTGCAGAGATCAGCCTAAGAAAAGCGTCACTTGGTGATGCTATCATACGGTGATACCTCCAGGGGCTGCTCAGGCATCTGGAGCTATTTGTCCCTGCGCTCAATGGCCCCAACGGTTGTGTGAGTGTCACTCTGCTGCCTCTGGTGTGACAGTTCTTAACTCTTCTGTTCCCACCTCAGTTTCTGCTCTGCATTCTGTGCTAACTTACAAGACACCAGGCTCAGTGGACTGGGAGCCCTTCGAGGGTGAGAGCTGTCATCAGTTTGTGTCTCTTTCCTCCTAAAGATCCCAGCTTAGCACCTGGCACACAGTAGATGCCCAGTAAATGCCACCTGAACCAAATTAGTTAAGTCAGGAGTCTGAGACTCAGGGAAGTGGGGGAGGCAACATTCCCTGCAAAAGGCTCATGGGTTCTGGTCACTTCTGTACATGCTCAGTGACCACCAGCTGGGCACAGGAGAGACCGAGGTGAGTAAAGCAAAGGTGCTCACCTTGAGCAGGCAGCCTTGCTCCATGATAAATGTGCAAGGCCTAGAGATGCCCCAGGGGTGGCACACGGGAGCCAGGACTGACTCGGCCCAGAAGCGGTGACATCAGGAAAAGCTTTCAGAAGAGGGATGTCTGTGCAGAGGTTTGAAGGATGAGCCTGAATTTGCCAGGCAGACAGGGGACAAAGGACATCCGGGCAGAGGAGACAGCTTAGCAAGGGCATGGGGCAGCAGGGTGAGCATGGGGTGGGGCCGACCAGGGAGAAAGCTGGGAGGTCAGCAGAGGTCACTCATGGAAGGTGTTGGATCCCAGAGCTACAGGAGCCACAGGAGGGATGTGGGCCGGGGACGTTAGCTCTGAGTGAAGACAAATCACGCCATCCCCCGGCTGGACTAAAAGACGCAACAGGAACAAGAACCCTGAGAGGCCTTCACAGAGGATCGGAGACACGGGGGTAGCACCCAGGAGGGCTCCTGTTCAGAGGTCAGCTCTGGGGAGAGGCAGAAAGGGCTCTTGAGGGCCCTGGCTGCTGCAGATCTTCTCAACTAATCATATTTTACCTTCAAAGCTTTACAAAAAGTATTAATAATCGGAACAGCAATGGCCCAATACTGTAATCATCTCCTCCCTGTGCATTTCTGTGCAGTTCTCAGAATGCTCTCGGGTCCACTGTCTCCTGTGAGCCTCCATCTAACCCCATTTTGCAGGTAGTGAAATTGAAGTCCTGTGTGGTCACAGCGGGTTAGCCCCGGAGCCAGGCTAAAACCCAGGGAGCAGTTCCATGTCAGCCCTGGGCGTCGGGCTCAAAGCCCAGTTCCTTGTCTGGAAGGGGGTCCCCAGGGCTGTCAGGAAGCCCGTAGTACAAGTCTTCCTCTTCCTGTTCCAGGTCCTCTGTACCTGCGTCCGAAGCCTCCTTTTCCTCCCGCTTTGTCCTTGGGGGTCTCTGCCAGGAGCTGGGCAGGGCTGCCACCTGTAGCTGCTTCTCTGGAGGCACATCCTCCAACGTTGGGGCATCAATGAGGGCAAAGTCATGGAAGCGGTCCAGCCGGCACCTGCAAGCCTGGGGTTCCGGGGGTGCAGGCTGGGGCTCCGCCCCCTCAGATGGTGCCAGGTTGAGGCTGCTGCCCTCACTGGAGCCCACGTCCAGGTCATCTTGGAAGGAAGCCAAGGGTGCAGGTCCCTGGGGACAGGTCGGGGAGCTGCAGGGGCAAAGGCGGAAAGGGCGAGGGGAGCTCTGAGTCAGACTTCCTGGGTCCAAATCCTACCCACTAGCTGCAAGGCCCGGGGTAGGTGAGTTCACCTGTCTGGGCCTCAGTTCCCTCCTCTGTAAAATGGGGGAAGTAATAGCATTCACTCCTATGTTTATCCCTGAGATTTACAACAGATAATGTATGCAAAGCACATTGCACAAGGCCTGGCACATAGTAGGTGCTCAAGAAATGGGCCTTTATTATGTTATCCAAACCAGGTCACTCCTCTGCCTCTCCAATCACTTGGAGGTCTCCTCTGGGTCCACGATCCCTGTCACACTGGGTGTCACCTTCTGTTCCCTTGTGTGCCTCCCCCATTGGACGAGGAGCTCCCACAGGGTAGGGGCTGTCAAGGGCTGGCAGGGAGTAGGTACCCAGTAATGCTGGTGGATGAGTGACTACGTGGATGAATGAGGAACCCAGTTCATGAACAGCTGGGGACAGGGTGGGGCGGGGAGTGACCTGACTGAGGTCACAGAGCACATCAGTGGCAGAGCCTGGATTTGAACTCAGGTCCTCTGGCTCCCTGCCCTGGCTCCGAATACTCATGGCGAGTATTCGGACAACTCTGAGGTAGGACAGATTATTCCCATGTGGGGAAACTGAGGCTCGGGAAGGTGAGGAACATCCGAAGGTTACACAGCAGAGGAGCTGGGATTTGAACTCAGGCCCATCTAAGCCGAGACCCAAGTGTCTGCTACCCCTGCTGCTTCTCAGGGTGTCCCCAACCTCTCTACTCCCCAGTGTCCCCAGCCACCTCTCAGTGGCCACACCCCTCCTCCTTCACCCCAGCGCCCCTGCACTCTGTGCACTCACCCGGGCCTGCCCGGACTTGGGTCTCTTTCTCCCTCGTCCTGGTCCGAGCCCCTGTGGATGACCACGGCGGCTTCCAACAAGGCCTGAGGGTCGCGAGGGCTACCTTCTCCTCCATCGCTGGCTCCTGGCTGTGGCCGTCCCGGCTTAGGAGCCAGGATGGGGTGGGGGTCTTCACTGTAGCCCATGACCTTCATCTGCATGTGGCTGAAGTCCGGCAGGCTCTGGTCGTAGGCGGCTTCCTCCCACAGCCTGACGTAGGGGGTCCGGGGACTGGGCGGGGGCACAGCAGACAGCGGGAGAGAGAACAGGCAGGTGGGCAAAGATTCGATCAACAGAGGTCAGTGCCATCCCCTGGCCCACCTGCTCCGCGCACCGGCTCTCCCCCGATTTCAGAGAAGCCTCTGCGGGTGGTTACTGTACCCAGTTCATTGATGAGGAGACTGAGGCCCAACAAGTTAAGCTGAGTGGCAGCGCTCAGACCCTCAGTCCAGTGTTCCTTTCACCCGCGTCTCCAAAGTTAACTCCAAGGCTGCGACTGTCAAATGAAGACCAGTCGCGTGGACTGAGCGTTTGCTGGGTTCTAGACGGTGGCCTGAAGCCTTTACATTTATCATCCCATTTATTCTGAACGACACCTTGAAGCAGAATGGTCATTCCCGCTTTTCAGATGAGGACAGAGCAACAGTAAGAACCAGCTACTGAGTGCTCCTTGCAGGCCGGGCTCTATCAGTTAGCTCATCTAACCCTCCCTGTAACTCTGGGAGATACTGGAGGAAGCTGAGGCACAGACACCTTAGCTGGCTTGCCCAGGTGGTGCAGACCTAGGGGGTGGTACTGGGGCTCCAAGCACCACTTTCTCCACTGCTCTCTACAGTCCAGGGCTGGGAGAAGCAGGGAGGAGCGCAGGCTCAGGGTGGCCTGAGCCCCAGCTCTGTTCTAGCAGCTCTCCCTGTGGGACCAGTCCTGAGGCTGGCCCCCACACCCACCCACCCACCCAGGTCTGGTCTGGTGTTGACTCCCTGTGAGGTTTGGGGCTTGTGATTGCACTTCTTGAGCCTCAGTTTCCACATCTGTGTAACGGGCCTGCCACCCCCCCCCCCCCCACTTCACAGGGTTTCTATGAGGACTGAAAGAAGAAATGGACACAAAATGCCTGACTTGCTCTCTGGTGCTTTGGAAGCACTTCCTACTAATGATGGCAAAGGCTTATAGAGGGCCCGGTATGCCCCAGGCTCTGTTCTTAGCACTTGGCTTATTAAAGTCCACCATCCATATCACAGGTTCCGCATCCGCAGAGTCAACCAACCATGGATCTAAAATATTTTTTTTTAAGTTCCAGTAAGTTCCAAATAGCAAAACTTGAATTTGCCACACACTGGCAACTACTTACATAGCATTTACACTGTATTTACAAATATTGACATAGCATTTACATTATATTAAATATTATTAGTAACCTAGAGATGATTTAAAGCATATGGGAGGATGTACATAGATTACAAGCAAATTCTAAGCCATTTTATATAAGGGGCTTGAGCATCTGCAGATTTTGGTGTACTTGGTGGGAGAGGGTGTCTGGAACTCATCCCCTACAGATACTGAGGGACAGCTGTATTATCTCACTTAGCCCTCCCTGAAGCCTAGGAGGAAGGTACTATTAGTATCCTTATTTCACAGATGGGGCAAAGAGAGGCAGGTTGCTTTCCCAAAGTCACCCAGCCAAAAAGTAGCAGGGCCCCAGGGCTGTGCCTTGGCCATCATCATGCCTCTTGTCTGCTACAGTAGTTGGAGTCACCGCTGCGTGGGATTTAGGGTCACACCTATTTTTGATTTCTGGTCTGCCTCTACTTTGCCACGAGACAGGACAAAAATCCCTGAGCCTCAGTTTCCTCATCTGTGAAATGGTAATAATAAAGCTCACCTCATAGAATTGAGAGGTCAAAACAATCCATGATTTCTGATAGTATGTTCTCAGTAAGTGGGAAGGCAAAGCCAGAGCCTGGGGCGGGGGGGAGACACCGCCCACCCCTCCGGGGGAAGACTGGCCTGAGGGGCTCACCACCCCTCCCCTCCCTCCACTGCCCCACCCCCGCCCCAGAGGGCCCGGCACCCACCTCTTCATCTCAGCAGTGAGCCCGTTTTCCAGCAGGCCCAGCGCCTTCGGTGACAGGATGCCTTGGAAGTCAGAGTCAGCGGGTACGAAGGTGATCTGCAGGGGAGAAGGCTTCTCTGCAGCTGCCCACACACATCCGTGGTCCCTGCTCCCCCAGAGCACGGGTCTAACTTCTCCACATACCCTAGGAGAGAGGCCTGACAAGGGAGGCCACTCCATTTGACAGGAGGGTGCCTGCTCAGGGCCCAGCACCTGTGGCCGGCTGGACCTCTGGGTTCTTCTCTCACTGGCTCTTCATTCACCCAGCACCCATGGAGCATCAGCTGTGTGCCAGGCACTCTTCTAGGCACTAGGGGGCAACCATGAGTGAATGAGATGAACACCCCTGCCCTGGGGGAGGTCATATCTTGTCATTGCCAGGGGTCCTCATCCAGTGCCCAGCACTTGCCCTACCAGGAGTAGGCCCTTCGTCCGCATCTGGTGAGTGAGTGGGAAGCAGTTCATGTGTTTCTTGGCACAGACAGAGGCTGCGGTGGGGAGCACAGAGAAGTGGATGGCTGAGGTTGTGCCTACACTACTGAACTGCTCACTTAAAAATGGTTAAGATGGTAAATTTTATGTATGTATATTTTACAATTTAAAAAAGTAGGACTAGGGCTTCCCTGGTGGCGCAGTGGTTGAGAGTCCGCCTGCCGATGCAGGGGACACGGGTTCATGCCCCAATCTGGGAAGATCCCACATGCCGCGGAGCGGCTGGGCCCGCGAGCCATGGCCGCTGAGCCTGCGCATCTGGAGCCTGTGCTCCGCAATGGGAGAGGCCACAGCAGTGAGAGGCCCGCGTACCGCAAAAAAACAAAAACAGAAACAGAAACAAAAAAATAAATAAATAAAAAAGTAGGACTAGTAATGCCTGTCTCCTGGATTCCATGAGATAACATATAAGGAGTCCCCCAGCACAGAGCCTGGCACACAGTAGCTGCTCAGTAAATCATAGTTTGATGCTACTGAAGATGAAGTTACCTGAGTTCTCTG
Organism: Mesoplodon mirus; assembly: GCF_964341445.2. Lineage (NCBI taxonomy): Eukaryota > Metazoa > Chordata > Mammalia > Artiodactyla > Ziphiidae > Mesoplodon > Mesoplodon mirus. Next base: position 49,410,968 of record NC_138978.1, on the reverse strand, counting down.
AGTCTTGTTCCCCTCAGCTGAAAATTTGTTCAACAAATATTTGATGAGACCCTATTGTGTTATGTCAGGTTCATAAATAGCAACCTCTTTTCTCCCTTCCCATAGAGCACGGTGAGAGAAAGGCACTTGTCTGCACCAGGAAAGCACCCAGTCCTGCTGCGGAGAATGGAATGATAGATGGATGTGTTCTTAGAACTCCTGTGAGGGGTAAGCTTCCCCCAGATGTCTGGAAATGAGGGAGGGGCCTGGGTATATTCCACACCCAGTTAGTATATCCTGCACTTGCCAGCTGACTCTGTATTTCCTAGAAGCTGCCCCTTCCTCCAGTCATCCTCCTCCTCATCATCATCATAATCACCACCACCACCATCTCCATCAACATCATAATTATGTCATCACCGTCACCATCACCGTCACCATCATCACTCTACAGCATCATTATCATTGTCACTGTGAAAAGCCTGGAGGAGAAGGAAAGTCCTGAGAATCTTACAACACAAGTTCTTTTAAGAAAGGGTGACAGGCAGAGTTGATGCTGGGGAGGGGAGATCAGATCATAAAGACCCCAGAGCATCAGGCTAAGAAATTCAGCCTTTAATCCAGAAGCAATAGGAGCCCTGGAGGAGTTCTCAGCAGAATACATAGCCAGATTTGTGTTCAGGCAGAGTTTTGAGCAGTCCCCAAAGGGAGGGAACAGTGGGATGGAGGGAGACCCATGGAGAGGACCAATCCATCAACCACCAATCAGGGGCCTGGTCCTGGGCTCCAGCAGAGCAGGCAGGAGTGGGGAGAGGGCAACTTGTAGGCAGAATCAGAAGCCAGACAGGGAGAGGCCCTGCTTTCCCAGACAATCCTTCCCCTTCTCCCAGTTCCCCTGCCCCATCTCAGCTAATGGGCACAGCATCCCTGACAGTCCCACCTGCTAGATTTGCCCCGATTCCTCCTTCCCTCTCAAGCCTGAGGCCCAGCTGACCACCAAATCTGACCAAGTCTACTTCAGAAATTCAATAAAATAAGCTGGATGGAAGTACCAGGGCCAAGCCCAGCCACAGCAGGTACTATATGTTTGATGAACTGGAAATGTCTTCTCAGCTCCTACAGCCTTGGGTTCAAGTTCTGCCTTAGTCTAGGAGATGATCATCCTCCCTTGGACTGAAGAAGGAGCCTCCCCCACTCGTCTGGTTGCTCTTGAAACGTCCTCCTCCCAGATGTCAGCCTGATAGCTTCCTTGAACTGTAAAGCTGCTCACAGCCCTCCCTCATCCCATCCACTGAAGGGTCAGGTCCAAGTTCCTCAGCATGGCATCCAGGTCCCGTGGACCCGAGCCCCACTCCCTCTCCGCCTCACTTCGCTCCCCACACCCTCCGGCAGCCAGGCTGACCCACTTGCCTTGTTCTTTCACCTCATGTCTTTGCTCATGCTGTTCCTTCTGCCTGGAATTTCTTTCCCCATCTTTTCTGCCTGGTGAGCTTCTACTTAACCTACAAACCCCAGCTCATCTTCCCTGTGAAGCCCACTCCCTCCCCATCAGGCAGAAAATTGCCTCCTCCATGAGACCCCCAGGGCTCCAAAGACAGGGACAGCTTCATTCCCATGGGTACTGGCTACCCCTTCCCCCGTATCATAATCGGCTAATTCCATTCCCTTATGTTTATATTTTTTTCAATCCAGAAAATTCCCATTCGTCAGGCACTGAGGCAGGGGAGAATCCAGCAGGGAGGATGGGCACCAGCATTTGCTGAGGGCTCCGATGGCCCAGGCTCCAATGAGACAATGTGGGAGACTGGGACCCTCGTCTAGCACACCTCCCTGGTTTACGACACACTTCCCTCCCCTCCTTCAGTGTTCCAGCCCTAACAGCCTGCGTCCCTGAAACACACACCCACGTCTGTGCTCACACACCTGCACACACATCCAGAGACCCTCCCAAAGCCACAAACACCTGTCCTGAGAACGCTGCCTTCGCATTGGCTCCAGGCCAGGTGTGATGCCAGGTCCCCACCTACAAGCCCCCACTGGCTCCTCCACAGGCCCGGGCGAGCCTCTGCCAAGGCCACAGAAGTGGGACACAGGGAGGGGCATTTGAGTCAGGGCCTGGTGGGCACTGAAACCTGTGCCGTTTCTGACCCGCCATGCGACCTCCACAGCACATGAACACGTGAATCTATCAACAGTTACTCATTAATACCCAGCAATATTCTCTCCTCCCCGCCCCGCTCCCTCATCCCCACTGCCACCCGGTCACTCTGCCCACCGCCCACAGCCAGCCCTGTGAAGGGGGTGAGGGCAGGAAGGACACTCCCCCACCCCACCCCGGCCATCAGCTTTCTGTCCCCCAGGGCCCTCTTCTCCCGGTGACCTCTGCTCAGAACACTGAACAGAGAGAGGTGAGTTGACTGTAAACTGCTCAGTAAATGACCACAAACCAGCCGGGACCGCCTCAGTGCTGAATGAACGCGCTAACAGCCCGGGGCTTCCCACAGAGGAGACAGGACTGGGAGAGCCGAGCCCAGGCCCCCAGGATCCTCCTCCCTCCTCCCAAACCCCAGCACGGCCATCCAGGCAAGAGGCGAGGAGGTGTCTGAGCGTGTGAGGCTGCCTGGGGCCTGGAGCCCTGGGTGGCAGGACCAGCAAGGCCCTTAAGATGCACACTCTTTCCCACCCCCTCTTCCTGACTCACATATTCTACAAATGTGGAAACTGAGGCTCAGAGAGGGAAGGGGCTTGACCAAAGTCTCCCAGGTAGTTAGAGGCAGAGCCCAAGTTAGAATCCATGCTTCTTTCCTTGTCTCCCTGGGTCTATCTGACCAGCTGCTGTGACCTTGGAGAAGTCACTCAACCTCTCTGGGCACTGAAAGATTACAACTCCTGATATGCCCATTTCACAGGGTTGTTGAGAGGGTCACTAACAGTAAGGTTGGCAGCGCTTCACCTAAATATAACACTCTACGGTTTACAAAACTGCCCATCTCTTTTCTGATCTCCATAATAACTCTGTGAGGCTGGGAGAAATAGGAGCTCGGGGCCTCATTTTGCAGCTGAAAGAAACTGAGGCTCAGAAAGATAAAGGTCACACAGAGCGTTTGGAGCAGAGCTGGAACTAGACCTCAAGATTCCCAAACCCAGGGCTTCCCTGGTGGCGCAGTGGTTGAGAATCGCCTGCCAATGCAGGGGACACGGGTTCGAGCCCTGGTCTGGGAGGATCCCACATGCCGCGGAGCAGCTGGCCCCGTGAGCCACAATTACTGAGCCTGCGCGTCTGGAGCCTGTGCTCCGCAACGGGAGAGGCTGCGATGGTGAAAGGCCCGCGCACCGCGATGAGGAGTGGCCCCCACTTGCCGCAGCTGGAGAAAGCCCTCGTACAGAAACGAAGACGCAACATAGCCATAAATAAATAAATAATAAATAAATAAATTAAAAAAAAAAAAAAGATTCCCAAACCCATGCTCTTCCCATCACTAAGTCACTTATTAGGCTAGGAGTCCGTTAAAGCTTCAAAAGATAGAGCTGCCTAACCCATGCCATCAAGGTTACAGCTGACCCACCCAGAACACTCAGCAGCCCTGGGACACAGGAATCGCCCTCCCGAGGTGGAGGGTTATGCTTTAGGCGACACACATCTGAGCTCTGATCCCAACCCTGACATTTAGGAGCTGTGGGACCTCACTTTCTGAGCCTCAGCCTTCTCTAGTGTAAAATAGAACTTCAAAGGTACCAAAAAGTTCAGGATGAGGACTGAACTGCCCCAGGGATGCAGGCGTGCCTGGCAGGCAGCAAGCCCTCATAAACTCTGGTTTCAAGCACCTGGACTGTGTGGTGGGTTTTGCTGTGACTCCCCCATGGTGCCTAGTTCAGGGCTCCAGATCCAGGGGGCTCCTGATCAATCTCTATGATAAGGGATAGATGGATGGATGGATGGATGGATGTTCAGGAGAGTGGAGATAAGAAAAGAAGGGGTAAAGGGGAAAGGATTACAAGATGATTGAAGGATGGGGGATTGATGCCTGGAATAGAGGCACAGCCCCAGGCCCTCCTGGGCCCTGGCCCCCAGGCCACCTGTCCCCACGACCACCTACCTTGGGGTAGCACTGGCACATGCTCCAGATGACACCCCCGATCACCATGACACCGCCCACGGCGTAGAAGGTGCCGTAGACCTGGGGCCGGTCGTGGCTCATGAGGAATGTGCCGAGGGCCAGCAGGAAGAGCCCCAGCATGATGAAGCCGATGCGGAAGGTCTTCTCATCAGCCATCGCTGCCTGGCCAGGCCTGGCCTGTGTGCCACCCGTGGAGGGGCGCCAATGAACCAGCCAGCCTTCTGCACACACTCACACCGGAGGAGTGACGCTCCGGGATCGCTGCAGATCAGGGCTTCAGGTAAGAGGGAGGGAGGCTCCCTTCGGGTCCAGCTCAGCCCCTGGGAGCACCAGTTCTCCAGGCTGGAGGAGCTACGCTTGGGTGGCCACGTGCTCCCACCTTCACTCCCTCTCACCTTCCCTCTGGGCCCTCCGGAGTGTGTGGGAATCTGAGTGAGGGAGACACGAGGGAAGGAAGGGGAGGTTCCAGGGGCTGGGCCTCAGCCAAGGCTTTGACATCACCTCATTTGCCTGTTTGGGGCCAAGCTGGGCTGACAGGTGGCCCCGCACCATCCAGCCACGGGAAGCAGATACAGTGCTGCAGCCCAAATACATCAGAATGCCACTGGAGGATCCCACAGGGTCCCACAGGCTGGCATTTTAGAATCCTGAAGAATTCTAGACTATTCTAGGTCATGCGCCCATCTGGCCCCTATTTATTTGACCATAGCTGCACGCATGGCTCTGTTCTAAACATGTGACACATATTAACTCATTTAAGGAACCCCGTGAGGCAGGTATTACTATCCCTTCTTTACAAATGAAGATACGAACAAGTAACTTGCCCAAGGTCACGCAGCTAGAAAAGGCAGAGCAGCTGGGATTTGAACCCAGAGGCCGTGGGTCCACAGCATTGCCACTGGGTGATACTGCCTAACTGTAGCACAAGGGTTAAACGTGCAGACTCTGGTGGCTGGACAGTCTGCCTGGGCTTGGGTTCTGGTTCCTCTATTATGGCGCAGTGTGGTCTTGGTCAAGTTACCTCCTGTGCCTCAGTTTTCCTCCTCTCTACAATGGGGATAATAATAGCAACTCACAGGATTGGGTCTATCCCCAGGCCTGGTCTCCCTGAGTGCCTCTGTCCCTTCCCGTACTCTGTGCTCCAGCCAGGCCTGCTGGCTCTGAGCTGGCCATGGTGAGGCAATGCCCGTCTAGGGTGTGAATAGCCAACAGCAATTTCCTTGCCTCCTAACCTAGGAGGATGCCTTCATCCTAAGAATGACACTCTAATGGTGGAATTTCAGTCCTGTGGACAGGATGATGGTAAAAATCAGATTCTCTTACAGGATTATAGGAAAATGAGGGTCAACAGTATCTCTAAAAGAAAATGTTAACATGTTGTTTGTATGGTAATGAATTGCTGCTGCAGGATAAAAGGCTTTCATTTGGCATCCTGACTTCATAGGTTTGGGGATTTTCCTGTTTGTGATCGTCACCCTCTCCCTCCTCCCCAAAACAAGCTGTGCTGGTTCCCGACATCACACCTGTGCTCACGTGATACCCTCTGGCATCGCTGCCCACAGCGCCTTGGGGTTTCATTGTGAAGCTGTTTCTCCTTCACCAGCCCTCAGACCCAGCATTTACAGTTTGCGGAGCCGGTCCCCTGTAGCAGAGCTTGGGGGACCCTCCCAGTGAGAGGCTGCTGAGCGGTCAGAGAAGGGCGGAGAGGCACCAGGTGACATCCATGTTTGTTTCCCGGGGTGACCTTGGCCTGGTGGCTCCGCTCTGGGCTTGAGTCTTGTCATCAGTGATTGAAGGTGGTATTAGGCCACCTCCCAGGGGTTGTGGAGGGAATGACATGATGGAGGGAAAAATGCTTTGTAATCTGGGATTATTTATAGGGCAGGACCGTCCAGGGAAATACTATTATAATCATCTTATACAGGCTCAGAGAAGGGAGGCTACGTGCCCCTCCCAGAAAAGGAGAGCGGGGCCCAGAGGGGCCCCAGCCTGCCTGTCTGGTCCTGAAGCCCCGGCCCACGGAGGGATTGGATCTGCGGGGTCGCGGTCCAGCAGGAGCCTCTCGCGCCCCCTGGTGGCCATCGTAGCACGCGCTTGGCGAGGTGCTTTCACACCCCCGTAGGTCATGCCTGAAACCCGCAGCCCCGTGAGGGGCGCAGGGAAGAGGTTATCGTGCTATTTCACAGGCGAGGAAACCGAGCCCGGGGAGATTTCCCCAAAGATCTCCTCAAACTGAATCGGGGGCTGAGCGGTGACCGGGATCCACACAGTCCCAGCCCCATGGTGGATGGATCGGATCTGGTCCTCAGGGCTTCCTGAGAGTCCTCCGGGTCACCCGAGCACTCTCCGTGTCTCCCCATCTTTTCTTTCCTCACCACGACCCGGCCTCCTTTCCACCTTTTCTCTCCTTAAAAGAGGGGGGTAGGGGGGAAGTGGCAACGAGTAAGAAGCTCTGGGACAAGTAGGTGCTCGGTAAAATGGGTCTAGTCTAACCTCTTCCACAGAGCCGCGGTGAGGGTTAAGCGGGGACATGTGAGTACCGGGCATTGGAAGTATTGGGTTGTCCGCGGTTCCCGCTCACATCGCACCTGCCTCTGACTTCTGCTTCCTTCCCTGCAAAGCGGGGTGAGGAGGAGGAGCGGTTGCGGAGTCTGCCATCTTCCAGCAGAGGACGCGACAACCACGGTTTTCTTCCGGTCTGCAGAATTCGGGGTCCTCGCAAGATCCTAAGAGCTGCTGCAGGAAGGGGAAACATCACACCCATTTGACCGATGCAGAAACTGAGGCTCTGCATCAGTAATGGCCCAAGATCACAGAACCTATAAATAGCAGAGCCAGGGTTCAAGCCAGGCCCCACGTCCCTCTCTTCTTGAGCTCCTGCTACGTGCAGGACACCGAGGTGTCTGATGAACACGGGTTTTCAGTGTGATGGCACTTGGTCCTGTCTTCTGGGGCACAATATGGTAAAGGCTCTGGGATATGCCTGAGGTCCAGCAGGTGCACAAAGCAGAGAGAGGGAGAGACTGGGGTGGAGGGGGAGGAACGAAGGGATAGATTCACAAGAGGGATTCTTGAGAAGCCAGCTGGAGTCCTGTCAGGGCAGGAAAAGCAGTTCAGGCAAAGAGACCAGTGTGTGCAAAGGCCCAGAGGCAAGTAAGCACTGACACATAGCTGGAGGTAAAACACTAAATGCTATGCGCCCATTCACCCCTACACTGCATACTCCTCCCCTTCCTGTTCCTCCATGTCAGATCCATCCTACCACCACCGGGATACCCTAGCCGACATCCTCACCTCCTCCCTCACACCCACATCCTATCGGCCCTAATTCTGAGACAGAAGAATCCAATCACTTCTCACCCCCCACCACTGCTCGTCACCTTGGTCTTGAGCTCAGAGAGGCGGCAGTGAGTGGTGGCGTGAAGCGAGATCTTAATTCCCTGCCCAGGAATTGAACCTGGGTAGCCTGGATGACAACCAGGAATCCTAGCCACCACACCCCCTGGCTCTTGCCCCCAGTGAAAAATGCATTTCTCACGGAGGCAAAACTGTAAAAACCGGTCAAAGTTTATTATCAGAGACATAGCACAACAACAAGTGGGAGAGCACACAGAGAAAGAGTTTGTTCAGTTAAGACAGAAGCAAGGCAGAGATGCACACCTGGAGAGAAAGGGTGTGGGCATCCTCTCTAATGAGGAGGAGCGTAGTAAAGAGGCGGTTAAGTCATTCATACAGGGCAGTTCTTCCGGGTCTTTGTTTACATTTGGCCAATCATCTTGTTTCTTTTTCCACACCTGCCCTGCCCTACGGTCCTCCCCAACACGCATGTGCAACTTTTTTCCAAAATGGATTCCAGCCCAGAGGCCTATGGGACAGCCTTAGCATCACATATTATGGGGTGGTGCCCCCTCCTTTTTGACCCCCAAGGAGCTTTTCTGTGCATGTGCAATGTTTGCATTGCCCCAAGGATGGGAAATGTATGACCTCTTGACCTTTTAACAGGGTTTAGCCCCTCTCTGTCCCTGCCATAAAAATGTCCAAAATCTGGTTATTTACCCTATTTCTGTTGCTGTTTTTATTTCAAGGTGCAGATCTCAAACTATAGATGGGAGTCCACTCATAAATATGTAGTCCTGGAGCCCATTTGTCTCTTGCTTCAGGAAATGTAAGCAGGGGGCTGGGAATGAATGTCCGGGCTGGAGCCCATCTTCTTCTCACCCCAGGAAGTGTGAACAGGAGGCTAGTTGTAAATGTCTAGCCTGGAGCCCATCCATCTCCTGCCTCAGTCTGAGGCTCATCATGTCTGTCCTTCTAAGAGGTCTCTGCTTCTACCCTTGCTGGCTGAAATCTCCTTTCCACCCAAATGCCAGGTCAGACCATGTCACTCCTCTGCTCAGAACCCTGGAATGGTTCCCTGCCCTATCAGAGTAAAAGCTAAGACTTAAAATGGCCTACAAAGCCCTAGATAATTTGCCCATGCTGCCCACCCTATCACCCCTCTGAGATAATCTCCTGCCACATCTCCCCTCACCCCCTCCACCCCCACCACCCTGGCTCTATGCTCTCCTGGGAATACACAGCCACCCCCCGGCCTTTGCCCCTGCTCTTCCTTCCGCCTGGAAAGCTCTTCCTCCAGATATCTGCATGGCTCCCTCCCTTACCTCCTTCGATTCTTTGTCCAAATGTCAGCTTCACAACGAGGCCATCTCTGGTGTGACATCTGAAACTGCAGAACCCCCCTCCCCCAGGTGTTTCCTGTCCTCCTTTCCCAATTTACTTTTCTCCGTAGTACTCGTCACCATCTATCATACTGTACACATCATTTATTTATCTTGTCTCTTGTCTGTCTTCCTCCCCTAGAACTCGAGCTCCCACAGGCTGGGGGCTTTGTTTTGTTCATTGTTGTATCTCCAGGGACTAGAACTGGTTGGCTCTCAATTCGTGTTTGGGAATGGAAAGATGGCTATTGGCTCCAGAAGAGAGGGAGGCTGGAGAGGAGGCATAGGTAGGAAAGATCCTGGGGGCAGGCTAAGGTTGCCAACATCTTTCAGAGGCCAACAGGGAGTTGCGCAGGGGGTGACACGGGTCGGATTTTAATTTTACACTGATCCTCTTGTTCTGAGATCAGGTTGGAAGAAACAAGAGGAGATGGTGGAAGTGAGGGGCAGTTGCCAGACTCTAGCAGAAACCTAGGGAGGGAAAGATTAAAATGAACCCCCTTTTTTTTTTTTTTTTGTGGCACGCGGGCCTCTCACTGTTGTGGCCTCTCCCGTTGCGGAGCACAGGCTCCGGACGCGCAGGCTCAGCGGCCATGGCTCACGGGCCCAGCCGCTCCGCCGCATGTGGGATCTTCCCGGATTGGAGCACGAACCCGCATCCCCGTCCCCTGCATCGGCAGGTCGACTCTCAACCACTGCGCCACCAGGGAAGCCCTAAAATGAACCCTTTTTAAAGAGTAATTAGTTGCTGAGGGGATGGAGGGCAAGGGAATTTCTGACTGGGAATTTTCCAACTGATTTGAGGTGGCGAGCTCCAGGGTGCGGGGTCACCGGTCAACGCAGAGGGAAACAGGGCAAAGGAGGGGCCCAAGGAAAGCGTGGGAGAGACCTGAGCTCAGAGGGTCCCTGATGTCCCAGGCCTGGTGGCGGGCACCAGATGTGAGCTCTGAATGATGGATGAAGAAACCAGTCAGCCAGGCCCAGGAGGAAAGAGACCAGGCAGCAAACCAGTACCTACTGGGGGCTGGAGTGACAGACCCAGCCTCAGGGGGCTGCCCGGCCTGAGGCCTTCCCAGTTCACATCAAGGCCACTGCGTCTCATAAGGACCCTTGGCTTGGCAGCGTTAGGGTTAGGGAGACTGGCTCCGTGGCCCTGGCTTGGCCTCCAAGGAGCTGGTGACCTTGAGCAAATCACTGCCCCTCCTTGGTGGCTTTCAGTTGGGATGCAGATGAGCTGACTTAGAGAGGAAACCCGGTCTTCCAGCCTTCCCCACCCCCTGCCCCTTCCAGCTCCCACTTGGCAAAGGTGGTGGTACCTCCAAATCACACCTGCAACTCATTAACTCACCTGCCTGGGGGAAATTCCTCAGTTTGGGGGTAGGAGGGAAGCTGAGCTCTGCTTCCCAGCCTGGAACCCCATTAACCCCTTCAGAATTGCAGAGAGCCTGATAAATCCCCCGCACCTCCCCCAACCAAATCCCCATGGTTCACACAGGAAGCTGGTGTGTGTGTGTGTGCGTGTGTGCGTGCGTGCACGCGCGCGCACACACACACATTTCAGGGTCACACAGAAAGGTCAGGGCTAAGGCAGCATTCAAACCTGCATCTCCATCGTAGCAGTAAGTATAAGGCACACACAGGGGAGACGGGGAGGAAGGGAAGGGATACAGGATGGGGATCCAGGATTTGGTGAAGGGGGAGGGAGAGGATCCACAAGATCCACAGGAAGATCCACAAGATCTGGCTCAGATGGCTGAGAGAGGGCCCAGAAACAATCATGATAGCTGACATTTATGATTCATTCTCTCAGTCCACAAATATCTACTGAGCATCTTCCACGGGCCAGGCACCGTTTCTAGGCTTTAGGGATATAAATGTAAAGGAAAGAAACAAAAAAATCCCTGCTCTCAGAGAGCTTACTGGTGGGGAGAAACATACAACAAACAAACAAACAAATTTTTTAAAGGTAAAATGTTAAATGATGACAGGTGTTATTTAAAAAGTAAAGCAGGAAGGAGGCTGGGAGTGCAGGGGGCTGGGTGAGATAACAGTGTTAACAGAGTGGTCCAGGACGGTGTCTTGAAGAGAGGCACAAAGATGCAAGGGCCATGAGGAGTGAGCCTGGGGAAGAGCTTCTGGAGAGAAAACACAGGAGCAAAGGCCCACGGGGGGACCAACAACAGCAGAGAACAAGGGGAGGGACCCAGACCCACCCATACCATCCGCAGTAGGGCTTTCATTACTCAAAGTGAGCTGGGAACCACTCAGGGTTTTGAGCCCAGGAGGGATGTTATGGATCTGAGTTTGATCAGGCTCATTTCATCTGCTGAGCTTTCAAGAGACTTCAGGGGACCCTGGCAGAGGCAGGGCGTTGGGATAGGCAGCTACCGAACTGGTCCAGGCCTAAGTGGGAGGACCCGAGGCCTGGAGCCCAACCAGGCCTGAATGAAAACACCTTTATTTACATGAAAAACTTTTATTCTCTGTGATTTTTACCTCTCTGAGGCTCAGTTTCCACACCTGTTAAGTGGGGCCACCACCTGTAGCAGAGAGGCCTTGAGGATGTGAAACAACAGCAGAGAGCCTGGCCCAGTAAATGGTAGGCCCTCAGGGAATAGTGCCCCTACACAGCTGACTGAGCCCCACGACTTTGAACTCCTGCTGGCTGAGTGCCCCTCGGAAGGTTACTTAGCCTCTCTGGGCTGGTTTTCTCATCCATGAATGGGATATGACATTGTGAAAGCAGACCCTTCTGCCTATCTGGAATATAAGAAGAGGTATCGAGCTCCCTGTCACAGGAGGTATAGAAGCAGAGGCGCCTGGTGGAGGGGGTTACCTTTACTAACAAAATCTAACAATCACTGCATACTTAAGGGACACCAGCCTCTGCGCTAAGAAGTCTGCATTTCTTGTTTGATGCATTAGCACTGAGCCTGCAGGGTCAGTGTGATCTCATAATGTCAGCTGTTATCTCATTTAATCCTTGAAACTCAGCTCTCTAAGGTAGGGGCTGGTGCCTTTGTAATTCCCAATTCCCATTTTACAGATGAGGAAACTGAGGCAGAGAGAGGTAAAGTCACTTGTCCAAGGTCACTCACCAGCTGGTACCTGGTGGAACCCAGGCACAGGTGGTCTGAATTCAGAGTCCATGTTCTTTCGGTTATAAACTCAGTGTGTTCCCTTGGGCCAGTCCTGGCTCTGCCTCTGGGCCCCAATTTTCTCATCGACACAAGAACATTTCCCAGCTGACAGCCAGCACTAACTGCCAGCTACGTGAGTGTGCTATCTTGGGCGTGCCGGCCCAGCTGGGCCCCGAAGATTACAGCCCCACCAATGTCACGTGGGGCAGAAGAACCACCCAGCTGGGCCCACGTGACCCACAGAATCATGACAGATAATGAAATGGATTTATTTCAAGCCATTTTTTACACGGCAATAGAAAAATAAAACAGCATTCAGCAACAAACATTTGTTGAGTGCCTGCTGTGTACCAGGCACTGTACTAGACGCTAGAAGAAGCCCATCATTTGTTTCTGGCTTCCAGGACTGCTAGAAGCCTTTAACTTCCTCCCCTGCAGTCTGAACTGGGCCTGGGCAGGAGCATGCAGCCCCAGGTGTTGTCTCTCCAGAGATGCCACCGTCAGCGAGGATGAGGCTCTCGTAGCTGGGTGGAGGCAAGGGGGGCTGGGTCCCAAGCAGGGCATCCCCCGAGGCACTGCGCTCCGGGTCTCCCTCCACGGGGTATGCAGGTGGTGTCAGGGGCCCCTCAGCCAGTCGGCAGTGCACGGCCTCCTCGTAAGTGGGGATGGCAACCACCTCTGGGATCCTACAGGGACAGAAGAGAGGCTGTGAGCAGGGGGTGGGGCAAAACCCTACTGCACGCCAGGAAGAGAGCGAGGAAGGCTGTAGGCTCCCCAGGGCCCCACAGACACAGCTGAAGCTTGACATCAGCCGGCCCCTGCCAACCTCAGCTCCCCCAACTGCACCCTCCCTGTGCTATAGTTAGTTCTCCATACAGTTGGTTCCCCACATGGGCTCACCACACCCTCTGTCTCCTCAGTTCTCTCTGCAGGGAAAGTCCTTCCCACCTCTCTCACCCTTTCCCTGCTGGTCAATCCCCACTTGTCCTTTGAGTCTCCTCTGGGGAGCTCTCCTGACCTCCCCTAGCAAATCTCCCACTCCCTCCTCTGGGTCCCCACAGTGCTCTCCCTTCTGTCACTCTTGACCCCAGTTGGTTGTCCCCTAGGGCAGGGACTGACTTTGGGTGTCCAGGGATTGATGCTTGGGGATGTTTGTTGAAAGACTGAGGGATGATCGATGGGGAGAAAGACTTCCAGCTTACTGTAATCATCTCCCTTACAAAATCTGGAGTTGTGGATGCTCAGGGCAGGATGTGAGACCTGAATTCCCCTGGCCATCTGGATGCTTGAGGGCCTGATATGGTAAGTCCACCAAGTGATTACCTCTACTTGCATACCTCCAGAGACAGAGAGCTCATTATCTACCCAGTCAACCCTATCTATCTCTAAAGAGCTTGGTTTTCCTGTGACTTTCCCCCACCTCCCCCAAATGAACCACCCTGGAGGGACTTGAGGTAGAGACCAGATCCTCTGAGGCTCCTCTGACCAGGCTCTGCCCACTAGATTCCAAGAACAGGTCACTTGCATCCTAGCCACACCAGTGCTGATGGGAATGAGGCTGAGCCTCGGTCCTCCCAGGGCCCTGGGGGGTCACCTCTGGGGAGTCAGGGCTCCTTCCCCTCCCGGGACCTTGGGGGTGGGAGGTTCACTGATCCTCTGTCTGGACTGCTTCTGCTTTGGGAAGATACTGCCAGATACGGAGGTTGACTAGGTGACCTTGGAAGTCCCCTCCCACCCCAGGTGGCTCGAGGGCTGGCTATGAGTCAGCACTGGCTGGTTCACCTCCCTGCTCAGCCACATTCTCGGTGGGAGATCATGGGTCAGTAACTCTATTAACCTAGGCCCCAGTTTCGAGATCTGTAAATGGGGACAATAAGGGCATCTACCTCACAGGACTGTGTGAAGATTAAATGAGGTAATACAGGGACACTTAGCACATGCTCCATAAATGGGAGCTGGTAACAAAATCTCAAAAGGCTCCATGAGGCAGGGGTGTAGGTAACAAAAGTTATCACAGATCTTCTGCTAGCAGGAGCCACACAGGCTCAGAGAGGCTGTCACTTGCCCAAGGCCATCAGTTTGGAGCCAGCAGCAAATTAGTTCAATCTATACCAGTCTGTCTAGACAGGGGAAGACCGATGGCAGGAGGGGTCTTCACTCCAGTGGTGATGGGGCAGCTGTGCCAGGAATTTGCTGCCCCTCAGGTGAGCACCCATCACCCCTGTGGACATGGCCCTTCTATGGGCAATGTATCTTCTCAGCCCACGCCCACCACAGCCCTAAGAGCAGCCCACTGGGACCATGTGACCAAGGTCATGGAGCAGGCTGTGTGCCAGTATGATGGAGGGCACCAGCCAAAAGTCCAAGCTGGGCTCCCCTTCCAGTGCTTTTGCAAACTTCTCTCACAGATCCTCCTCCTCTGGAGCCCAGGAGCCCTGCAGCTGAGAAATCAGATAAGGGGTCTCACCCGCCTCTGTCTCCCAGCGTCCTTTGAGGTGAGGGCAGGCAAAGAATATTGCTCCTGGAGGCAGGCAAACTAGGTTCAATTGCTGTGTGACCTAGGCTATGTTCACAGCCTCTCTGAGCCTCTTTCTCCTCATCTATAAAATGAGGATAACAATTCCTATTTTGTAGATTCAGGGAGAGGGCAAAATGGAAAATGCTTTGACAACGCTCAGGAAAATATGGGTGATTAGACTTCCAGAACCCCACATCTCCTGCCCTGCTCACCTCCCAGCCACGGCCCTGCTGCTCTCTACTTCTCCAAGCCCCAGACACATGAGTCAGGTTTTGGGTATGCCTGGGGCCGCTCCAGCAGGCAACAGCCGGCAGGGCACGGCACAGCTGGCAGGTGAGATCAGACCACAGCAGGAAGTTTGCTTCGAGGGCAGAGGTGCAGTATCCCTCATGCCACCTCATCTAGCCAGCTGGGCCCACCCAGCCCCAGGTTGCCAGAGTCATGGTCCAGAAGGCTGGAAACTTGGGGAACATGAAGTTCAGGGTGACCATATTGCACACTTCAGGGGCAGGCCCATTTGTGGTATCTTCTGGATGTGGCCCCCTGCAGCTGTGTGGGGCGGGCTGGCCACTGTGGTCCCTATGCACAGAAAGCTCCACCGAGGCTGGGGTTCACCCCACTCTCTGGAGCCTGGTGGGGACGTGAGATCTGAGCCTGGCACCAGCTCCTCCACTATTCAGCTGAGTCAAGCAAACACAGTAGGGAAAGGGGACAGGGACCAGGGATGAAACACTGTATGCCCAACACTCAAGCTCTCTAATCTTATTTCACATTCATGACAAGCCTGGGGGTAGCAGCCCTCAGCCATTGCACAGGTGAGTGGAGGCCACACTCCAACGAAGCAGCAAAGCCCCAGCTCTGCCTGCTTGCAAAACCCAAGCCAACTCCACCCATCACGCCTCACCCAACCCTGACCCCTAATCTCTCCACACCTCAGCTTTCTCATCTTCAAAATGGATCTAATCCTTACACTGCCTCATAAGCAGTGAGGCTCAGATCAGGAGGCATGAGAGTACATCATAAAATGAAAGTGCGGGAAGAACAGCAAACTTTGCAGTGAATACACCTCCCCATCTATCATCTCATCTGAGCCTAACAGCAATCCTAGGGAAAATTCCAGGATTGACAGGGGAAGAACTAGACATGGCTCAGAGAATCTAAGTAACAGGCTCAAGCATACAGAGCTTCGAAAAGAAAAAGCAGACACTGAAAGCCTCGTGTCTAACTAGACCCACGCTTTTTCTGCTGTACTCACTGAGGCGTCGGGGGGGCGGGGTGTCCCAGGAGGCCTCCCATCCAGGCACCTCATTTAGGGCTCACACTTAAGATGGGAGCCCCTGAGAGGAGAGGTTTTGTTTGTTTCATCCACTGCTGCTGCATTGTCAGTGCCCTGCGTAGTTAGGTACTCAGTAAATGTTGGTGAAATGCAGGAAAGAATAAGTAGGTGAATAAATGAGGAAACTGAGGCCCCAAGAGAGAAATGGACCTGCCCAAGGCATCAGCCTAGAAGGCCTTTCTCTCTAACCTAGAGTTACCTGCAGAGAGCAAGGCCCCTGGGGGCAGGGACAGCTGAGTGGCCTCCCCATGGGGCCCAGATGCTGGGCTCTCAGCAGGAAGGCCAGGGTGGCTCAGCCCCAGGGACAAGAAAGAGCCATTAGCAGAAGCAGCCTCTCCAACATCCAGCCACCCCAGCTCTGAATCTAAGACCTGGTCTCTGAACCTGATGGGCCATGAGCACCCCACAGCCTCCTGGGTAGGTTCCTCCCTGGCCCGGATGGGAATGAAGGCCAAGTGGCCCCACCTGACAGATGCAGCTATGTCCCGGACCCTGTTGGGTCAACACGGCTGTGTCTACAGACAACACCTACCTTCTGTGCTCAGGCCAGGCTGGGCGGGGAGGGCCAGGCTCCAGTCCAGATCACCCCGAGGCCTAGTCTGGTTCCAACTGACCATTAACTGACTGTGTGACCAGGTAGGTCACTGGTCTCTCTGAGACACAGGTTTCTCAACTGAGAAGAGTCCCCAGGGCCTTGCCCTTCCCTCTAATAGTCAAATTAAGGCCTGACCATTGGACTAAGGGGCTTCGGTTGAATACTTTATTGTCTGTGACCTCAAGGAGTCACAGGCCAGTAGCAGGGACTAATCTGTTACTTTCTTTAACTCAGAATGCATTTTTCCCGCTAACCAAGGGAAGAAGGGTGCCCAGGTCCGAGGCCAGTTGCCAAATATATGGCTTAGCCCTTAGTACATGCAAATCCAGTGCTTACAGAGTGGTGTGGGGGAATGCACACTTCACAGCCAGCAGGCTCTGCTACTTTCTAGCTGTATAACCCTCACCGTCTTTTTCTGTAAAAGACAACAGTAATTCTTACCTTGCAGGTAGGTTAGACTGGGGAAGATGTATGCAGGCCCCAGATATGCCTGCCCAGCTGATACTTGGTGAATGTGTAAGTACATAAGAGCATGTAAGATACATGCATTCTCAATAGGGCAAAAGTTGGTTCTTGGACTCTTGCTGATACTGTGTTTACATATAAAGCACAAATATACATACAGACCAACTATGTAGTATATCTGTGGTATTAACATTTCATGGGGGAGGATGAAGAAAAAAATGCCTAAAAAGTCTCCTTAGAGGGAATGATAATGAAAAAAAAGATGAGAAATATTGTCCAAATGCAAGGTTTTGTCTCCATTCCCCACCTCACCCCTGGGCCTTTGCACATGCTATTCTCCTTACCTAAAATGCTTCTCTCCACCTTATCTACTTGAGGAAAAGTTGACATTTGTTATGCACCTACTGTGTGCCAGGCTCTGGGCTGAGTTCTTCATATACATCATCTCATTTAAGTACTATACAGGCATTTGCTACTATTGTATGCTGAGCTCTGCTGCCACCTCCTCCAAGAAGCCTTCCTGGATTTCTCCATGTCCCCACAGAACCATGTCTGTCCTCTTTCACAGCTTTAACTACTCTGATTTGTCAAAGTCTGCCTCTGTCGAGGGACTTTAAACTCTTCCAGGAGTGCTGATCAGCCTCCAAGACCCCAGGGCATAGGCAAGGCCTGGTCCAGAGGAGAAACCCCATGAAAGTTTGCTGAGCAAATGCATGATGATGTGACAGTGCCCCACCTGTGGCCTCCACCCAGCCCTGCTAACCTGTAGCTCTCCTTCTCCAAGGGCTCCACAGTGAGGTAGTACAGGTCTCTGGAGAGGTGATATGAGTCCCATCGAGGCGGCCCCTTGGTGCTGGCCTTGACAGACCACAGCAGGCTGAAGAGCAGCAGCAGGCCACCTGCACCGCAGCAGAAGAAGCTGACCGACCTGAACAGTGGACCGGGGGCCTCAGGCTCAGGGCGTCCTGTGGGCAGAGCCGCCTGGCTGGGCTGGGCACCTGCATCTTCTTCACTCCACCAGGCGAAGCAGAGTGTCCCGGCCACCAGTACCACCATGCCGCTGACCGTCATGCAGTAGCACAGGGTGGAGGCCACACGGCCCCTGTCACACGTCTGGACACCGAGAAGGAGAGAGAAGAGGAAACAGGCCCCGTGAGAGGCCTGCTGGGTACCAGAGACTGGGTTTTAGTCCTCCGCTGCCTGAGGTCACTGTGTAAACTCAGAGAGGTCATTTGACTTCTCTGTGCCTTAGTTTCCTCATCTGTGAAATGGAGATGATGCTCCCAACTTTGCAGGTGTTGTTTTGAAGGCCACAAATAATGTGTCTCAAGTTCCTAGCACCACACCTGGGACCTGGTAGGAGCTCAGTAAGTGTGGCTGGGTTCACTCCAGGACTCCCCCCAGACTCAGAGGCCTCATCAGCCTGGTGTGTATGAGACTCCCCACTGCAGGCTGGGAGGGAGAAGAGTGAACGCTGTGGGGTCCGCCAGGCCTGCCAGGAGAGAGGCTTGCTGGTTACGCCTTGCCTCACTTCACCCTGGTCACAGTCTCGAAAGGTCAATGCTCTTATCTCCATTTGACAGAGGAAGACATTGAAACTGGGGCTGGGTAAAGGAGCTAGTGGGAAAGGGGCATTGAGAAGCCTGAAGTTGAAATTCATGACACAAAGCAAAACTTTGTGCAAAAAGATGTTCACCATGGCCTTATTTTTAATGGTTGTAATTTGGAAAGAGCCTAAATGTCCAACTATAGGGAAAGGGTGATAAACCATGGCATAAACTCTAGATGGAATATTCATGACTCATTTTTTAAAAAGCTCAGCACAAATGTTTAACAACGGGGTAAATGCTTATGATATCTGACCTTTTTCAACTTAGTTTGCCAAATTATGTACACAGTGTTATCTCAATGAGGCAAAGACAAAATGCCCAGGGGAAAAAAAATAACTGGGAGGAACCCTGGCTCCAGATTATACAGACAGGAAGGGGCTGTCCCCAAAGCCAACCTCTAGGCTGCTGTACAAACTGTTCCCTCTGCCTGGTAACTTGCTCGTATCTCTCCTCCCAGTTCAGCTTGGCCCTCACCTGAGAAGCCTTCGCTGGGGACACTTTAAACTTGGAGTCCCCTGGGCCTTCTTGGACCAAGCTTTTATCCTGCCTGTTTGGTTTCTCCTTTGCTTATTGTCCTCACCAGACAGGAAGCTTCCTGGGGGCAGGGTCTGTATAGGCCCTGTTCACTGCTATATCCCCCAGTGCCTAGCACATAGTAGCTGCTCTATAAACATTTGTTGAAGAAATTCTCCTAAATGAGAAACAGTGTTGCTGAATAAACCTTGTTGTGTGAAAAGCCCCTCTCGCAGTTGGGAGGGGCGGGGGAGAGGGGAGGGAACACAAGATTCCAGCTGCTACAGCACCCAGCCTTGGAGCCTGGTTTTAGTCCCCACATTACAGCTCACCAGCCGTGTCCTGGGGTAAGCCTCTCAACTGCTCCAGGCCTGTCTCCTCACCTGTACAAAGGGCAGGCTCTCTAACAGGCTGCTAGCAGAACTTACAGAGGGCCCCTCTCCTCTTCCAAAAGTTGAGCCAGTGAAGGAGGGGGCTGGGGAACTCACAGACCTTAGGAAGACTTCAGTCGTCAGCCTTACAAATGGGGACTTTCCCAGCCTAATGTGGTGCATCAAATGATGCCCTGCTGTGCAGCCATTCAAAGGCACACTCCTCGGGGAGCTGGGGAGTATGGCAGTTCAAGATCTAGTAGGTGAGACTTTAGATTGCAAAAGGGCATGTTCCCAGATGTGTTTAAAAACGTGTGTGTGTGTGTGTGTGTGTGTGTATGCATGTGGGAGAGAAAGAGAGAATGTAAACATGTAATGCTCGAGGAGTGGACCCCAATCTTTCTGAGCCTCCAGGCCACCAGAAGCATTTAGAAAAATGCCACTTGTAAATTATCTTCAATTCTCTTGCTGTGAATTTGTCTATGGGGCAAGGCCTCCTGTCTCCAGCTCAAGGCATTTTCTGGGGAAGAGAAAAAGAACCTGACTACACTCTTTCCAAAGTCAGACAGCGAGGAGAGGCTGTCAGAAGGAAAAGCTGGAGAAATCAGCTTGGGGGAAAAAAAAAACAAAACAGCAAATCTATAACGGTAAAACTTTGCCTGTATATTAGTGCACTTGACAGTTCCACTTCATACCTGGAACCTCATCTGACTCACCAGAACTGAGGTGGATGGTCAGGGCAGGGAAAGAAATTCCTGTTTTGCAAATGAGGAGACTGAGCCCAGAAAGGTGAGGGACTTTGCCCAAAGCTGTATACAGCTGTGTGTCTCAACCCTTGCAGAACTCACTCCTGAGTAAGGTAACTTATGATGCTTTTAAATTTCTATAAAAGCAATAGTTCCTCATTATGGAGAAAAGGAGGAAACCACAGAAGGGAATAAAAATGCAAAATACAAATCATCATTAATGCTGCCCCACAGAGATGGGCATGATGTGCAAGTGAATGCTTCATTTCCAGTCCTCCCTTGGCCTGCATAGCTGATGATGGCGGCAGCAGATGTGTACTGGGCATTTACAGGCGCTGGGAACCACATCAAGCACTTTACAGGTACCCGCCATCTTAATCCTACAAGAGTATTATGTCCTGAGGACACTGGAGCTTCGAGGGTGACAGCTTGTCCAAGGTCAGTGCCAAATTTGAACCAGGTCTAGTCTGAATCAAATCCCTGTGTGTGCATAGCTAGATCCATCTGTATTTTTCAGTATATAAAGTTGAAATCATGCCGTGAATAGATGCATTTGTAAATCTTCAGCTCAGGCAGACCCCACCTTCTAAAATGCTCCTGATTCAAATGCTCCCAGACCTCAGACAAGCCCTTGGAATTCCCCTTAGCATGTTCTCACTGGGTGCTGTGTCATCTCCTTCTGCGTGAGTCTCCCTCCCTCCACGTGGATACACCATGGGCAGGCAGAGCACACAATGACCTACCACCCCCGGGGAGATGGAAGGTGTCAACGTCCACTGGATGATTCTGTTGTGAGGTGGTCTTCATTATTTTTACAGATCGGGGCTCTGATGGCTTATGGGAAGGGTGTCCTGCCCTAGATTCCCCTGGCCCGTTTCAGAGACGTGGTCTTCAGGCAGTTTACTCACCCTTCACAGTAGTGTACCCTGCACCCTGATGGGGGAGGAAGAAAGGGCTCCCTGCTCTGGAGGGCATAACCCCAGCCCTGGGCAGGGAGGAAACGTCTCTAATCCCAGAGAAGTCCCACCCCCAATCTGGCACTCAGTCAGGCTGCCAGGCTGGCCCCTCCTTCCAGCTCCCTTCCCCCCACTCATGCACCCAAACTCCTGGGGTCCCCTACACCTGCTGCTCTTGGGGAGCCCTCATTTCACACACCCCTTCAAGACCCATGCCAAATACACCTCCTCCCAGAAGCCTTCTGCTGCTGCCACCAGCCAGAGTTATCACAGCCTCTGACTATAGCCACTCTGTTAGCTCTGGGACCTTGATCAGGCGGCCCAACATCTCTGAGCTCAAATTCCTGCCTCCCAGGGGGGAGCAAGCTGTGAAGATGAGATGGCAAGATGGCAAACAGTGCCACAGCTTGACAGAGAGGATGGACCCTGGCTCTGACACTGGGTAAGTTACCTAGAGTCTCCATGCCTCAGTTCCCTCCTTTGTAAAATGGGCACAAATAATATCGTACTATCCCTGCTCCCAACAGGGGAACTTTAGGTGCCAGTTTTCTGTAAAGAACTAAACCATCTGAACAAGAAGTGTTCCAAACCATCTTCGTGTAACCCCGGGTAAACTGAGGCTCTGAGCGCCATGGTCCAAGGCCACTCAACAAGTTAGAACACAGTTAGGAGGAGACTTGGGTGTCCAGACTCTGCTCACCAAGTCACTGAGGTCAAGGTGAAGGGAAGGGGTCCCGGGGGGGCTGGATTAGGAGGAGCCGAGATGCTCCCAAGGGCGGGGAGAGAAGGAAGCTTATACCCACCTTGCGTGTAGCCATCGCGCTGCAGGGTCAGGCGTGGTCCCGGAGCGGGGAGCCTGGCGAGCCGAGCGGAGGTGAAGGCATGATGGCTGTCGCGCCCGTGGGCAGAGAGAACCTGGGAAGGGCGGTCTCTCAGGTCTGCAGGGGGCGCCCGGCGTTAGGGGCGGCCCAGCGACCGTCCCCCTGCCCAGCTCTCCGAGCCCACAGAAGCGCTACGGTCCGGCTCCGGGTCTGGTCCAGGGCGTCTCGTCCGCCGCCGTCCGTCCCGTCCGATCGCCGCCCCGACCCGGTGGGAGCGATGCAGAGCCCGCCTCACCGCGCAGGGGCTCAGCCACCGGGCTGGGGCGCCGAGCGGCGCGTGGAGTCCGGCTTTGCCTTCGACTCCGGTGATGATCACCCCCTGGCTCCCGCCCACGCTTCGGGCTTGGCGGCCGGGATCCTGGGCTCGGGCTCAGGGCGCTGCCGGCCCCACCTTTCCTCGGATCTGCGTCCTCGCGGCCGCCGGGCCTGCGGAGACTCCAGGGTGGCGCGGCTCCGGGCGGTTCCAGGTGCCGCGCCCGACCTTAAAGCGACAGTGCGATCTGGGCTGGCGGAGGTCGGGGTTTCCCAGCGCGGGGGGAGCTCTTAACCGGAACCTCCCTGGAATTGTCGGGAACCCGCAGTCCTTGGGGCCATCCCGCCCCCACTACTCCACGGGGGCGGGCTTGGGAACCGGACACGAACTCTTCTGAGAGCCATCGGCGCTCCGTCTGAGAGGGCTGTGAAGCCCAGGCCTCCTCACTCCCATTTTACAGGAAGGGAAACTGAGGCCCAAGGAGGGAAAGTTACTTGACTGTTTACCGCAGAGTCCTTGACAACTGGCTTTTTCTTCTCACAGCAGTCAATCGGACAGCAAGCCCTCCCCGGCCCTCCAGGCTCTCACATCCCTAGGAGGAAGGCATTCTCCGAAGTAACAGAAGGCATTTAAGTGCTTCCCCAGCCTCTAAACGAGTGAAGTCACTGACCCAGGCAGTGAGAGGCCAGGAGAGGAGGGCTTGAGAGCAGGGCCTCCCTGTGTGACCTTAACCTCTCTGAAACTACTCCCTCCTGTGTCAAAGGAGGGCTGAGGACCCCAACTCATAGGTCTTCAGGGATTGAATGAGTTAAGCTGAGCAGGTTAATAGAGCTCAGCCCTTTCACAAGTGCAGGCAGGAGGCAGATTTTATGGACACGTGATTTAGGAGCCTGGAGAAGGGTCAGCGTGTGTGCTTGTGTGAAGTCTTCTCTGGGACGACACCTGTTGTAGAAGGTAGGAATGGGTGGCCGCATCCAGGCTGAAGGAGCAGCATGTGCAAAGGCTGGGCACAGTCACAGGCAGGTAAAACCTCGACAATTCCATGTGGGTCAAAGGGAGGTGGTTCCGGACCAGCTGGGGTCTGGGTTTTGTTTATGTTTCTTCCTGCTGCTCCAACAAGCCAGGGGACTGGGCGGATTCCCCTCAGCCATGGCCAAGGATTCTCCGAGCCAGTGGCGACCAACTCCCCTCCCAGCCCAGGGACACGGGAGGTCAGAGCAGCCTGTCCAGTGGATATCTGAAGCTCAGTGAGGGGAAACCACTGTCTCAGAGTCACAGAGCAGGTCAGCGTCAGGGCCCAGGTCCCCAATTTTTAAACTCCTTGTCTCTGAGGAAATATGCCACCTGAGAGTTTTAGCATTCTCTAAGCGCTGACTCCTCTGACCGGTGAGGTCCTTTTACATGTTATCTCATTTCATCTTCACTGTGTGTGTGGTCTATGTAAGCGTTCCCATTTTACAGACAGAAAACTGAGGCTCAGAGAGGGGCAAAGGCCTGTGCAAATCTAAAGAACTCACAAGTGGCTGAGCTGAGATAGGGATCAGGTAGACCTCAAACCAGGACCTCCTTCAGCTTTGCTCTGCTTAATCTGGAGGTGGGGACAAGCAGCCTTCTCGGTGCCCTTGTGGGCCTGCTCAGGGGGGATATGAGTGAGCATCTGGAGGCCGTGAAGCTGTCAGCTCCACCCATTTCTCCAGGGGCAGGCATCCATGCCGGTGTGGGCCCCTCACTGATCCAGACTCTCCTTCCCCAGGGTCACAGGTCACAGGCTGATAAGGTTGAGATCAGGGCCTGGGCACACACCTGACCCTGCTGGAACCCGAGTCCCCTGGCCCAGGCTGGACACTCACGCCCTGGAGGTGGTGGCCTGGTTGTAACTTCTGTCCTGACTCAGCCACTTCCAGGCTGGAAGATTCTGGTCACGTCCTTCTCTTTAAGCTGCTGTTTCCTTAGCTATAAAATGGAGACAATGGTACCTCCTTCCCAGGGTAGCTGTGAGGGCCTCATAATTTAGTAAGACCTTATCCATGAGGGGCTGGCCTGGGTATGCTCTTGCATTACACGATGGTTCAGTTTGTGAATCTCCCCTAGTTGATGGGGACCACCCTGAGGGCAGGGACCAGATGTGACTTGGTGCAGGGCCCAGCCAGACCCAGCAGGGCCAGGATCAGAGGAGACTGGGACCGGGTGTTGATTCGAACCTGAGGATCTGGTCCAGTTCTTCTGGCTCCATCTTCCTCTTCCCCACTTTTGAGGGCTCTGGTCCCAGCCCCCGAAGTCTGCCATGATGCCCAGGCACTGTGGGGACCATGCAGGCTTGGGAATACTTGCAGGTCCTTTCTGAACAATCAGCCTCAGGCTTTCCCCGGCAACACTGGGCAACTCAGAGCAGAAAATCGGTCACCAGCCTTTGCCTCCAGGTGTGGGGGAGGGGACTACCACTTGCACCCACTTACTGGACATCACCAGTCAGTGCTTTTCCCATTTAACTGTCACTCCAGTCAATTCATCAAGGCTGAGAGAGAAATATTGATACCTTCTCAGGGTCACACAGCTGATAAGTAGGGGGCTGGGAGTGGGGAGTGGCAGAGTAAGTGCTGAAATCCACATCCATCTGAATCTTCCACACCCACATGTACTTTTCCTTTTTTGCCACACTGGCCCTTCCTCAGTTACAACCTGGGCTGCTGCTACCCACCTCTTGCTGGCCTCTCTGACTTCAGGCTCTCTGCCCATCATCAGGCACCAGCTTGAGCTTCCAAAGCAGCATCCCAGTAAGTCCCTCACCTGCCTAAACTTTTCAGTGCTTCCCGCTGCCCTCAGAATAACGACACCAGCTTCATTGCCTGCCCTCCTCCCGTGCCACTCCTGAACTACTGTCCACTGTGTCCTAAGCACAATACCACACCTTTGCTACAAAGGCCCTCCCTTTTACCAGCTTCACCTGGTGAGCCCCTACACGTCCCTTAAGACAGATCACAGGTCACCTTCTCTGGGTGATGTCTCCTCAGTGTCCCAAAGAAGAATTATCTGGTCCCTCTCCCAAGCTCCCACAGGACTTTACAGATTCATCCATCAGAGCCCTGGGCACGCTAACAAAAGTAAAATCACTGCCTTCCCTACCTCTTTTCCAATAAAAAGAAATAGCTGGACATTGCAGAAACTATCTATAAGTTAAAAGAAATCAGAATGTCCCCCTTCACAGATAAACACCAGTCTCCAACCCTTAAAGGGAGAAAAACATTTCCGTAAGTGCAGAAGCCATATGACCCCTAAAGCCTAAAGTATTAATTGTCTGGACCTTTACAGATAATATTCACCAGCCCCTACTGTAGCCTCCGGCTCAGCCCTACCACTAGTGTGCTGTGCAATCCTGGGAAAGTGATGGCACCTCTCTGGGCCTCCTCACTTAGAAAATGGGGATAAAATGTCCCTCCACAGACAGATGCTATATTTGTTTTCTATTGCTGCATAACAAATTACCACAAACATAGCAATTTAAAATAACACCTGTTTATTATCTGTAGGTCAGAAGTCAAGGTAGGTTCAACTGAATTCTCAGCTTAGGGCTTCACAAGGCCAAACTCAAGTCAAGGTGTGAGCTGGGCTGGTCTCTTATCTGGCAGCTCTGAGCAAGATTCCTGCTCCCATGCAGAATCCTGGTCCTTGTGATTGTAGGCACAGGTTGTTGGCAGAATCCTGGTCCTCGTGATTGTAGGACTAAGGCCCATTTTCCCCCTGGAGGGGACTGCTCTCAGCTCTCAGAGGCCGCTTTGAATTTCTCTGCCTTTTCTGCTACCAGTGGAAGAAAACTCTGCTTTTATAGGGTTCCTGTGATTAGGTTAGGCCCACCCATCTCTCTATCTTAAGGTCAGCTGATTAGTAACCTTAATTACATCCATGAAATTCTCCTTGCCATGTAACCAGAGGGCAAAACTTATGAGGGCCATGGGAGAATTCTGCCCATGACAGGTTCTATGCCAGGGAGACAGAGCACGTGGGCTATAAACCTTCTCATTACAGGATCACGTCCTCCGTGCCAGGTGCTGGACACAGAGGGCAGGACACATGGAGAGGCAGTGTTCACAAAGAATTAGGAAACAAGCCAGACTGTGGCAAAAGCTTGCCTTTGAATGCCCCAGGATTTCTAGGTGGACCGACACAGAGGTGTGGCAGAGGTGGCATTTAAGCTGAGCTGGGATACAGGTAGGATTTCAACAGGCAAAGAAGGGACTGGGACTGGGGGTAGGGAAGGACCACCTGCTCAAGGCACAACACTGGTTACCAAAGGTTACGGCATTCTTGTGTTGACAAAGGACATATTTTTAAGCTTTTGTATAAACAAGCCTATTAAGGATTATCAACAGACTAAAAGCTGGCATCCATTAACTATCTACCAAATACAAGATGCTGTGTTAGGTACATTGTATACTTAGGTCATTTAGTCCTCCAAGAGCCCTACATGGTAGGAATTTTTTAGTAGCTTTATTGAGATACAATTCATGTACCATAACACTCACCCATTTAAAGTGTACAATTCAGTGGCTTTTAGTATATTCACAGAGTTGTGCATCCATCACCATAATCAATTTTAGAACATTTTCATTCCCCCAAAAGAAACCCTGTACCAGGACTTCCCTGGTGGCACAGTGGTTAAGAATCCGCCTGCCGGGGCTTCCCTGGTGGCGCAGTGGTTGAGAGTCCGCCTGCCAATGCAGGGGATGCGGGTTCGTGCCCCGGTCCGGGAGGATCCCGCATGCCGTGGAGCGGCTGGGCCCGGGAGCCATGGCCGCTGAGCCTGCGCGTCCGGAGCCTGTGCTCCGCAACGGGAGAGGCCGCAAGAGTGAGAGGCCCGTGTACCGCAAAAAAAAAAAAAAAAAAAAAAAAAAAAAGAATCCGCCTGCCAATGCAGTGGACATGGGTTCGAGCCCTGGTCCAGGAAGATCCCACATGCCGCAGAGCAACTGAGCTCGTGCATCACAACTACTGAACCTGCACACCACAACTACTGAAGCCTGTGCACCTAGAGCCCGTGCTCCGCAACAAGAGAAGCCACAGCAATGAGGAGCCTGTGCACCACAAAAAAGAGTAGCCCCTGCTCACCACAACTAGAGAAAACCCATGCACAGCAACGAAGACCCAATGCAGCCAAAAATAAAATTAATTAATTAAAAAAATTCTCTCTCTCTCTCTCTCTTTAAAAAAAAAATAGAAAGAAACCCTGCACCCCTTAACCATTATACTCTTAACTCCTCCATTTCCCCCAGTCTTAGGCAACGACTGATCTATTTGCCCATTCTGGATATTTCATATGAATGGAAACATATAACATGTAGTCTTTTGTGTCTGGCTTCTTTCACTTGCATACTGTTTTCAAGGTTCATCCATGTTGTAGCACGTAGCAGTACTTCATCCCTGTTTATTGCCAAATAATGTTCCATTGTATGGATATAGCACATTTTGTTTACCTATTCATCAGCTGATGGGCATTTGAGTTGTTTCTCCTTTTTAGATATTATGAATACTGCTGCTGTGAACATTCGTGTACAAGTTTTTGTGTGGACATATGTTTTCATTTCCCTCGGGTGTACAACCTAGGAGCCAACTTGCTGGGTCATATGGTAACAATATTTAGTCAACTGAGGATAAAGTAGGAATTTTTATCTCCACTTCAGTATTGAGGAAACTGAGGCTCAGAGAAGTTAAAACAGCCAACCAAGATCAGAGAAGAGAGCAGGTTTAAACTCAGGTCCATCCAGCACCAAAGCTCTCTATCTCCTGCCTCTGGATAAATATATAAAATAGTACAGAGGTCTCTTTTAACCATTCCCCTCTTAAGATATGGATTTCTTGGATAGGGTGGATAGGGATCTTTGTCGGTTTTATCTGATATGTCCAAAAAGTTCCAGTGCCTCAAAGAGGCTAGACACATAGTAGGTGCTCAATACACACTTGTTAAATGAAGGGCAGAATGAATAAGTGTAGATGATTTGAAGGCGGGTGAGTGGGGTTGTGGGAGATTTTCAAGATTCCAGACTTGGTGCCAGGATAAGTTGTCAGACTCTGGGAGCCGGTTCAAGCCACCCTACAAGGGACGTGCTCTCTCCCTGCAGTCAACTTTCGCTGGTGGCCCCCTGGGTTCTTGGAATTCTGTGCCTGGGAGATAGTCCATTCATGGAGAGGCAAGGAGCTGCGTCGTCTGAGTTCTTGTTCTAAAAAAGGAAACTGCTGTCTGTGGGTAAGAAAAGGATTAGAACCTCAAGGCCTCAGCTTCCTTGGAGGGTATTTTCTGCCCAAGTGAGATGGCCTGGGCTCTTCTGGGGCCTCTGTTCTGGGCGGGCTGAGACTGGGCCAGCAGCCCTGGAGCATGGGGAAGATGCTCGCCAGTCAGGGGAGGAAATCTTGTCTGGGAACTGAAACAAAGTTCTGTGGATGCAGGGCTGGCAGCAGCCTTGACTCCAGGGGTGACCTCTGGGAACAGGCACATAAAAGGATGCAGATTCTGGGAAAGAGCCAGCTGTTCCCAGAGATCCCGAGAAAGACACAGCAAGCCCTCCTGTCAGTGGGGAGAATGATTCTCAATGGGCTGAGGTGGGGCGTGAGAGAAGAGAGCTGCCCTCACAGACAGGAGGGGCTGGTTTGGGTCCTGACTGTGACTTGTGGCCTTGGCCAAGTCTCTGTCCCCTCTCAGCCTCCGTTGCCCTACCTATAAAAAGTCGGGAGTCCTTTCTGGCTCTGGGACTCTATTCCGAGGCTTAATTCTCTTTCTTCTTCTCCTCCTTCCTCCTCTGAATTGGACTCACTAATTCCATGCCAAGTCTAATACAAATCCTAGACTCTGTTCATAGAGTCAGCGCTTTCTTTGCAGGTATATAGAGGCTCTTCTGGAATCATCTCCCTCTAGCCCAGGATTTCTTTTTCTTCTTTTTTTCTCTTTTAATAAAGATCATACTGTTTTATTTATTTATTTTTATAAAATTTATTTATTTATTTATTTATTTATTTATTTATTTATTGGTTGCGTTGGGTCTTTGTTGCTGCACGTGGGCTTTCTCTAGTTGCGGCGAGCAGGGGCTACTCTTCGTTGCAGTGCACAGGCTTTTCATTGTGGTGGCTTCTCTTATTGCAGAGCACAGGCTCTAAGCACGGGCTCAGTAGTTGTGGCATGTGGGCTCAGTAGTTGTGTCACACGGGCTCAGTAGTTGTGGCTCATGGGCTCTAGAGCGCAGGCTCAGTAGTTGTGGTGCGTGGGCTCAGTAATTGTGGCTCGTGGGCTCTTAGAGCGCAGGCTCAGTAATTGTGGCACATGGGCTTCTCACTGCAGTGTCTTCACTTGCTGCAGAGCACGGGCTATAGGCGCGCAGGCTTCAGTAGTTGTGGCGCGTGGGCTCAGTAGTTGCATCATGCGGGCTCATTAGTTGTGGCTAGTGGGCTCTAGAGCGCAGGTTCAGTAGTTGTAGTGCACGGGCTTAGCTGCTCCACAGCATGTGGGATCTTCCCAGACCAGGGCTTGAACCCGTGTCCCCTGCATTGGCAGGTAGATTCTTAACCCCTGCGCCACCAGGGAAGCCCTAGCCCAGGATTTCTGAAGTGCCCCATTTCCTGCCTCAACTCCTACCTCCTGTGCCAACCCAGCCCCACGCAACCAATGCCTGATGTCCCATAAGAACCTCCCCCTCAGCCCGTTCCAACCAAATCACCACTTCCCTCCTAAGATGCTCTGTCTCCCGTGATCAGTGCTCAGTGAATTCACCCAAACAAGGACACCAGCTGCAGCAAAGCAATCACTCACTACCCTTTCTGGGTCTGGTTTATCAACAGTTCAATGAGCGGTTGCCCTTGACAGTAGCTAAGGCTGCTGACGGGCCTGAATGCTCTGATTTTACTCCAAATCTGTTATTAGCCTGCAGAGTGACCCTAGCCAAGTCATTCCTCTCTTTGAGGAATTTCCACATCAGTAATTGAAGAGATTGGACCAGATACGTTTTGGACTAGGGGAGGCGGAAAAAGCACTGACAGTGGAGGCAGGAGATCTGGCTTCACTTAGTCATCAGTTCATCTTGCCACCCTGGACTGGTCCCTTCCCAGGCTGGGTCACTGTTTCCCCTTAGGTCAGATGGAGAGGGTGGCTTACCTGCTCTCCCAGGGCCCCTCCCTCCCTGCCCTTGACATCCTGGAACTCTGGGACCAGGTCCCTTAAATCATTTAGCTAACAACTCCTGGATGTGTTCGTCTCCTCTCATCACTCTGGAAGCTTCCAGATTGTTCTTTGAAACAATTGAAGGCCCCTTAATCACTGTGGGTCCCCTGACAGCTGGAGAAAACTTGGCAAGCAGGAGCTTATATTCCATTATTTTAAATAGGAAAATTAATATTGTGTTCAGAGCCCACCTAAAAAGCCCAATTAATTTTCTGAATATCACTAAAACACTCTCAGACATCTATTTAACAAATCACTAAGGATTTCTACATAACATGAAGTATATAATCTCTGTTTAACATGAAGTATTGGATGTTCTTAACACACAATGATACTGTAAAGTATTGGGTACACATTTTTGTTTCTTTCAATGAACATGTACTGTAATGTAAATTATAAGGAAATGATATATTAAAATGATTCCAATACAAGAACCATTTAGCATAATAGAGTAAATAAGTAAGCCAATTTGAATAATCACACTAATTGATAGGAGAGTTACCTGAGTGAGGTGCAGGGTGAGAGGGGGAGTTGACGGCTGTAAGTGGTGGGTGAGGTTGCCTGAGGTCAGTGTGTGTTCACAGCCAAGGAACAGTGGACGCTGTTCTCTTCTTGACACTTCTGGCTCAGGAAGTGAATGGCTGTGACCCAATATCTGAAGCCATAGATGAATCGTTGAGATAAATCAAAGTGGACATCTGCTTGCTTTTCCTTGGCTTGCAGTTATATAGCTCTGGGGACCATGCTCTCTTTGCTGAATTTTTAAATGTGATACATCTGCTCGTGTCATGACCACACACCTGTAATCCTAATCACTTTGCCCGCCTGACACAGGCATGGCTGAGGAGCACAGGGTCATGGCCAAGCTCGTCCCATTTATGTGCCCCTGTTCTCAACACCCATCGTCCCTGTGCTCTTTCTGCTAATGAAGGCAACCACTTAGGCTCACCCACTTTCGTCCCAGGCTTTTCCATTTTCTAGAAGGTATTTTCACTGAAAATGTGAGGAAGATGCTAGCAATAATGCCTAGCACATTTGTACAAGGCACTAAAGGGGTGTGCTCCATGGAGAAAAGACTGAAGCAGGACGTCGGTGCAACCACATAATCTCACTGGGGCTCGCCCATGACTTAAATGCTCTCTCCGGTGCAGAGGCCAAGTCATTAGGCAGATATTCATTTAGGGCTGTAAATGTTGGGTAATGGTTTTGCGAGTCATCATCATGATTATCTCATTCAGATAATGAGAGTTCAGATGGCAAGAGATACCTGAACTTTACTGGTTATTTGTAATTCCCACAACTGTTCTGCAAAGAAAGTAATCATTATTCCTGCTTCATAGATGGAGAAATTCAGAGGGCCGAATTAACCAGAATGGAATCACAACCTGTCCTACACTCAGTCCCTGTTCGTTCCACCCACACATGGCCCTGCACACCGGGCCCTGCTCCTCCTCTTCGCCATCCCCTTTGGGGAATGTTACCTTTGATCTCTCCTTTGGCCCTCTTTTTCCACCCCCACTAATCCCATGTCCCCTGTAGCTCCCTTCTCTTCCCAGCAAGCACCGATCACTACCTGCCTAGTCCTGTGCTTCTTCGCCCAGTGTGCCCTGGCTTCCTCTTCTCCACTACCTGCACAGGAGGGCACCGCCACCCTGGAGAAGGACTATACGGCCCGGCGCCACCCCCAACAAGCCCTGGGCAGGGGTCTGTGACCCTCACCCCCTTTGGTGACCAGATGTCCTCTGACCACACTGGATTGAGCACAGCATGCTTTGACCCTTTCTGCGTTGTCCTAGACAACCTGGTTCACTGCCATGGCTTCAGTTACTACTGGGTGAGCCAAAAGGTGCATTAGGTTTTTTTCAGTAAGAAGGCTCTAGTAGCACTTAGTTGTCTTTAACTTCATTCAAAACAATTTTGTTAGATTGTATGTGACAGCTGTCATATCAGTGTACATTAAAAAAAAAGACTTATCAAAATTGGTGAATTTTTGTGTAGCCATTTTCATATTGAAGATGGAAGAAAAAAAGCAACATTTTCAGCATGCTATGCTTTATTATTTCAAGAAACGTAAAAATGCAACTGAAATGCAAAAAAAGATTTGTGCAGTGTATGGAGAAGGGGCTGTGACTGATCGAGCATTGTCAAAAGTGGTTTGCGAAGTTTCGTGCTGGAGATTTCTTGCTGGATGATACTCCACGGTTGGGTAAACCAGTTGAAGTTGATAACAATCAAATTGAGACATTAATTGAGAAAAATCAATGTTATACCACGCGGGAGATAGCCGACATACTCAAAATATCCAAATCAAGCGTTGAAAATCATTTGCACCAGCTTGGTTATGTTAATCGCTTTGATGTTTGGGTTCCACGTAAGTTAAGCGAAAAAACCCTTCTTGACCATATTTTCACATGCGATTCTCTACTTAAACGTAATGAAAATGTTCCATTTTTAAAACAAATTGTGATGGGCTGTGAAAAGTGGATACTGTACAATAATGTGGAACGGAAGAGACCGTGGGGCAAGCGAAATGAACCAGCACCAACCACACCAAAGGCCGGTCTTCATCCAAAGAAGGTGATGTTGTGTATATGGTGGGATTGGAAGGGAGTCCTCTATTATGAGCTCCTTCCGGAAAACCAAACGATTCATTCCAGCAAGTTCTGCTCCCAGTTAGACCAACTGAAAGCAGCACTCGACGAAAAGCGTCCAGAATTAGTCAACATAAAACGCATAATCTTCCATCAGGATAACGCAAGACCGCATATTTCTTTGATGACTAGACAAAAACTGTTACAGCTTGGCTGGGAAGTTTTGATTCATCCACCATATTCACCAGACAATGCACCTTTGGATTTCTATTTATTTCTGTCTTTACAAAATTCTCTTAATGGAAAAAATTTCAATTTCCTGGAAGACTGTAAAAGGCACCTGGAACAGTTCTTTGCTCAAAAAGATAAAAAGTTTTGGGAAGATGGAATTATGAAGTTGCCTGGAAAATGGCAGAAGGTAGTGGAACAAAAGGGTGAATATGTTGTTCAATAAAGTTCTTGGTGAAAATGAAAAATGTGTCTTTTATTTTTACTTAAAGAACTGAAGGCACCTTTTGGCCTACCCAATACTTCTAAGCAGATAAATCTCCATATGCAGCCTAGGACCTCCCCTCTAAGCCCCAGATCCCCTGCCCTGGATTTCCAACACCACGTGGTCATAACCTGAGCATCCTCTTGAGGTCCCAGTGCCCATCCTCATTCCCTCTCCTCCTTCACCCTTTGCATCTCATCAGTAACCATGTCTGCTGATTCTGCCTTGGAAATATATACGTTTCATCCTCATCCCTCTCCTCCCCACACTGAGACTGCTAGCTCTACCCCAGGCCTCCTCATCTCTCCCCAAGACCCTGCATCAGCCTCCCCGCTGGCCCTGGCTCCTCTGTCCAGTTCATGCCCCTCGTGGCAGCTAGAGTTTCCACTCTGAACTCTATTCTGATCATGCCATCCTCCTCTGCTTGAGATTCTTTAGTTTGTCAGAAACTCAATGTGATTAAAGTTAGGCAAGAATCAACTTAGGGGTTTCCTGGTGGTCCAACAGTTAGGACTCTACACTACCAATGCAGGGGGCCTGGGTTCAATCCCTGGTTAGGGAACTAGATCCCGCATGCTGCAACTAAGAGCCTGCATGCCCCAACTAAAAAGAATCCGCATGCTGCAACTAAAGATCCTGCCTACCGCAACTAAGACCCTGCACAGCCAAATAAATGAATAAATAGATTTTTTTAAAAGAATCAAAAAACAAAGAATCAATTTAATGTTAGGGCAGTGGGCCATCTCAAGTAACCGTGAAAAGGGCAGGAATGGAGGTCAAGGTGCCTTGACTCACATACCAGTGAAATTCTCACTTGAGGTTTTGTATTTCTGCTTTTCCTGGTATGTTGGTTTCATTCTCTGATCATGCTAATTTCCTCCACGGGACGGGCCACATGGTCACCTGCCACTCCCGAGCCTTATCCTCTGTTACCACCAACACAAGCTACCACCTTTGGGTCTAGGTTTAAAATATCCCAGGGGACTTCCCTGGTGGTACAGTTGTTAAGAATCCACCTGCCAATGCAGGGGACACGGGATCGATCCCTGGTCTGGGAAGATCCCACATGCTGCAGAGCAAATAAGCCTGTGCGCCCAAACTGCTGAGCCTGAGCTCTAGAGCCCGCGAGCCACAACTACTGAAGCCTGCGCACCTAGAGCACGTGCTCCACAGCAAGAGAAGCCACTGCGATAAGCCCACGCACCACAATGAAGAGTAGCCCCTGCTTGCTGCAGCTAGAAAAAGCCGGCGCGCAACAGCAAAGACCCAGTGCAGCAAATAAATAAATAAATAAATAATAAAAGAATAAAAAATCTCAGGGACTATCAGTTGAGTGAGGTGCCCACCCCTGGATCAGTCAACTGTGGCTAGGCAGTGGGGCCATGTAGCAAAGAAATGCCCACGAAGGGCCCATCCCTGTGTATACCTAGAGGTGGGAAAACAGCCAGGCAGGTAGTCTCCTGACTGACAGTGTCTACTGCAAATGGCTCATCATTCATTTTAGTGTTCATCTTATTTTTAAGTTGGGCTCACACGCACCTTTGAGAATTTGATCAAAGGCACAGACATCCCTAGAAAAATAAACATCCTTGCAAAGTTTTGCATGCAATTTCAAGAGAATCGTAGACCTTCTGAAGCACAATTTATGAGCCTCGAATTAAGAACTTCTGCATCGGAATAAAGCCCTTTGCCTGGTGTCCAAGGCCTGGCGTGATCTAGTCTCACCTCTCCGCTTTGCCTGCTTGCCCCAGAACCTATTGTTAGCCATGCCTGGCTCCTCACATGTACAGGGTGCTTCACATTTTAGTTGGTAGCCCCCATCCCCACACCACACTTTCAACTCACCCTGCAAAACCCAGCTCATGGGTCATCTCCTCCAGGAAAACATTCCTGAATCCAGTCTACCCAAGCTGAGTTTCCAGATTGCCTCTAGATAGCCCCAAGCATCATTACAAATAATTTCTAGTAAGGGTTGAAAAAATCTGGAAACTTTCCAGATAGTAACAGAAGCATAAAGCACAGACATTGATAAAAAGCAATTCTTGACCATCTATTAATGGTCTGGGTGCCATGGGGCCAATCCAGCCCACCTCTTGTGTTTGTACAGCCTGGGAACTAAGAATAGTTTTTACATTTGTAAATGGTTTGATCTACATTTGTAAATCAAAAGGGGGTAATATTTTGTGACAGATGAAAATTATATGAAATTCAAAAGCCAGTGTCCATAAATAATGCGTTATTGGACACAACCATCATCATTCATTAACATATTGTCCATAGCACTATGATGGCAGAGTTGAGTAGCTGTGATAGAGACCATATGGCCCACAAAGCCTAAAACCTTTACTCTCTGGACCTTTACAGAAAAAGTTTACCAAC
Organism: Mesoplodon mirus; assembly: GCF_964341445.2. Taxonomy (NCBI): domain Eukaryota; kingdom Metazoa; phylum Chordata; class Mammalia; order Artiodactyla; family Ziphiidae; genus Mesoplodon; species Mesoplodon mirus. Next base: position 49,375,106 of record NC_138978.1, on the reverse strand, counting down.
CTCCATTCTGGACAGCCCGAAAAATTACCATATTTTATTGACAGTAAGAAGTCATCAATCATATGACACCAAGAAAGAGATGCTGTCAATTACACCATTACAATGACTCCCCATATCAGAGATGTGAACATCTGGAGGGAAAATGCCTCTTGGAATTGATTAAATAAATTGTTCTTCAATGCTTATTACGTGCCAGACAATATGCTAGTTATTTTGTATTCATTTTTTTGATTAATAATTCTTAGTTATTCATTATCCCTAATGAAACTTTTCCCAAGAACAAAGAACTATTACCTCTGTGTTATGGAAGAGAAAAATAGCTCAGAGAGGTGAAGTAACCCACCTAAGACCACACAGGATTCAGAGCCGTCTGACTCAGAGCCTGACCTTTTCCACTCCACCAGGTGGCACTCTAAACCAATGCCTGTACAGACCCTCCATCCCTTCCCCCTGAACTCTGTGCTTCAGCCATAATCAGAGGGAACGGAATACTCTTCTGCCGCTAAGCCTTTGCAAATGCTGTTCCTTCCACTGGCACACCCCTTGCCCTTCTCACTCTTTCCGTTCCAGCCAATGCATCACTTTCCAGAGGAAGCCTTTCCAGATTAGATGAGTGCCCTCTTTGGGGCTCCCAATAAAGTACCAGCTAATCTCTCTATTTTTCCATGACCAGACCACGTTCCTCAGAGACAGGAACTTTCCAACCCTACAACCCATACCTGGCACAGTGCTTCATGCAGAGTTGAGATCTGGTACGTGTGAACTGCATGACTGGAGGAGGAATGGATGGACGCCTACACCAAGCACAAGAGGATAAACATTTTAAATTACACAACGGTCCACTTGGTCCTGGTTCTTAAAGCCAGCCTCACCCCCTATACCTCCCACACTTTGCAGACCCTAAAGGTGAGCACTGAGCACAGCTGGTGCTCCAGGCAATTGCTCAGGGCCCTTGTGTCTCCCTGAGCCACCTCAGTTGAATGTCATCTCCCCAACACTGCCCCCTTGGTCCCTGGGACTCACTCTGTTCTCCACTTCTTCTGTCCCTTGTCTGCCGGTCCAGCAGCACCTCACTTCCTGTCACTCAGACATTGCTGCCAAGATCCCAGGGGCCAATCACAGTGATGTTGTTAAACATTTCCTCCTATTCTCAGTCGTGCACTCAGAGATCCCTATTCTCCAGGATTATCTGCCCTCCGGTGGCCTGGGATCTTCTCCACTGCCCCTTGATTGGGCTCTGAGGATTTGGGGTCACAGGAATCTCCTGCTCACACCACCAGCCTTTCCCCTCAGGCTCCTGGAAATGTCCCCTCCCACCTCCAGTAAAAGGCAGCACCTGAGGGTTTTTTAATATTATATCACAACCAAGTTGGATTTATTTCCAAATTGCAAGGTTTATTTAACATTCAAAAATTAATCAGTGTGGGCCTCCCTGGTGGCGCAGTGGTTGAGAGTCCGCCTGCCGATGCAGGGGATACGGGTTCGTGCCCCGGTCTGGGAGGATCCCATATGCCGCGGAGCGGCTGGGCCCGTGAGCCATGGCCGCTGGGCCTGCGCATCCGGAGCCTGTGCTCCGCAACGGGAGAGGCCACAACAGTGAGAGGCCCGCATACCGCAAAAAGAAAAAAAAAAAAAAAAAAATTAATCAGTGTAATATCCAAAAAAATATTTGATTAAAAAAAAGTGAATAAATAAATGCTGCCATCTCACAAGTTAAAAAAATATATCACCTTGTCTAAAAAAAAAATTAATCAGTGTAAACCAGGGTTTCTTAATCTTGGCACTATTGACCTTTTTGGTTGGATAATTCTTTGTTGTAAAGGGCAGTCCTGTGCATTGTAGCTTCTACTCACTACATGCCAGTAACACACACACACACACACCAGTTGAGTCAATCAAAAATGTCTCTAGACATTGTCAAACGTCCCCTAGGGAGCAAAATTGCCCTCAGTTGAGAACCAATAATAAAATCATCTTATTAATAGAATAAACTAGAAAGTTTATAAAATTATCTTGGTAGGTATAGAAAAACCATTTGATAAAATTCAATGCCAATTCATGTTTTTTAAAAAGTACTTGGCAAACTAGAATGGAAGGAAATAATTTGATAAGTGGTATCTACTAAAATAATCTACAGTAAACATTATACTTGCTATGGTTGGAATTGTGTTCCCCAGAAGTTCATATGTTAAAACCCTAACCCTCAATATGGCTGTATATGGAGATAGAGCCCTTAGAAGGTAATTAAGGTTAAATGAGATCATAAGGGTGGGACCCTAATCCAATAGAACTGGTGACTTTATATGAAGAGACCTCTCTCTCTCTGGTCATGTGAAAACAGAGCAAGACAGCAGTGCCTACAAGCCAAGAAAAGAGGTCTCAGAATAAAACCTATTTTGCCAGCACCTTGATCTTGGATTTCCCAGCTTCCAGAACTGTGAGAAATAAATTTCTGTTGTTTAAAACCACCCAGTCTATAGTATTTTGTTATGGCAGCCCAAGCTAATATAATTCTTAATGGTGAAAATTTGAAAGTTTTCCCCATGAGCTCAAGAAAGAGACAAGGCTGCTTGCCACCATTGATTCAGTTCCATTTTATTGGAGATCTTAGCCAGTGCAACAAGGTAAGGAAAAGAAATAAAATGTATAAGGATTATAGAGGAAGAAATAAAACTCATTATATGCACATGATATGATTGTGTTGCAAATCCAAAAGAATCTACAAGTGAATTGAGCAATTTCACTATACACAAGTTCAATAAACAAAATTCAAAAATTTTAAAGTAAACTGGCAATAAACAGTTAGACAATATAAGAAATGGGATCATAATTCCTCCTTCACTGGGCTGCTGTCAGGGTCAGGCTGAGTCATTCCAGGCTAAAATGGCCTGAACATCAGTGCTTCCAAGGACAGAGGGAGGCTCCCTATGTCCTAGAGTCCTGGGGAGGAGGCCTGGGGCTGGTACTTGAAGGATAGGAAACAATGAGGAATAAGAACCTTCAAACTCCAGCCCTGGTTACCTCTCTAGCCCCATCTCCCCTCCCCCCACCTCCCACTCTGTGACCCTGCCAGGTTGGCTCTTTACTTTTCCTATCCATGTGTCTTTGCACATGCTGTTCCACCCTGCCAGAATACTCTTCCCCTCCACCTTATCCAGAGACCTCCTGTTCATCCTTCAACACCCAACTCAGATGTGTCCTTTTTGGTGAACACTTCCCCACCTTTCCTGGGCAGAGTTAGGTGTCATCTAAGCTCCCCCATGATGAGCCCCTCAGTTCAGCAAACATGTATTTCATGTGTCCTGGTTGGGGTGAGATTCAGATGAAGCAGACGTGGTCTCTACCTATAAAGCCCCTTTACACAATCGCTCTTCCTCTGTTGACTGACAAAATGCAGAGGATCCAGGGGGGACTCTGAGCCCCTGGAGGGTGGCAAGGTCACTAAATGAAAGGTCCCTGGGTTCTTGAGTGGCTGTATGGAGCAGACCCCCTCACCATACCTGCCCTTCATTAAACTGTGATGTGAATAAAGAAATCTGCAGTGTGGTAAGTGTTGAGATTTGAGGGCTATTTGTTAGACAGTCAGTGTTATTTACCCTAACGGCCCCCAGTGTCTTTCCTGACTCCTGGGTCAGACAGATTAGAGTGAGGGGGCACTGAGAGGCAGCTGAAGGCTGAGGGGGCTGGGCAAGAACATAAGGACAGAGAAGATGCCCCAGCTTAGGGGATGAAGATGTGGGTACTTCTTGGCAGCACAGGTGACCTAGTATTAGTCACTTCCCCACATGAACCTCTGTTTCCTCCTTGATCAAATGAGGATGAGAGTTCCTACCTCTCATGGCTACTCAGAGCATCAAAAATTACATACATAGAGTGCTTCAGCTATAATGCTGCTTTATAAATGTTTGTGTCCCTTACATGGGTGGGCCTAGAGACTGTCATAGAGAGTGAAATAAGTCAGAAAGAAAAAAACAAATATTGTATATGAATGCATATATGTGGAACCTAAAAACATGGTATAGATGATCTAATTTGCAAAGCAGAAATGGAGACACAGACATAGAGAACAAACATATGGATACCAAGGGGGAAGGGTGGGGCGGTGGGATGAACTGGGAGATGGGGATTGACATATATACACTATTGATACTATGTATAACATAGATAACTAATGAGAACCTACTGTATAGCACAGGGAGCTCTACTCAATGCTCTGCGGTGACCTAAATGGGAAGGAAATCCAAAAATAGGGGATAGTGTATACGTATAGCTGATTCACTTTGCTGTACAGTAGAAACTAACACAACATTGTAAAGCAACTACACTCCAATAAAAAAAATTACATAGAGCTACACACATACACACATATGCACACACACACATTCATGAATGCACATGTAACTAATGAAATCTGAATAAACTCTGTGAATTGTACCATCAAAAAAATTAAAAATAAAAAAACAAATGTTTGTGTCCCCTGCTCTCTATTGCATCCCCATCCACAGAGGGTGAAGCAAGGCAGGTAAAGAAGATACAAAATAGCTCACAGTTACATACAGCTTATTTTGTGACCAAGCACTTTACAGAAAGAGCTCATTTAATTCTCACAGCAGCCCATTTCACAGATGGGGAAACTGAGCCACACTAAAGTTAAGTCACATGACCAAGCTAGTAAGTTGCAGAGCTGGGATTTGAACCCACACCATCTGGCTGCAGGGTCTGTGCTCCTAACCATAATGCTATACTTCTAAGTGAGCAGAGCCTACCGAAAAGGGACAGAAAGAGCCACTGATACCAGTCACCTACAAAGAGCTGGTGACAGCCAAATCCAACTCCCAGTCATTCCCTGGCTGAGCAGACATCAAAGAAAAGTCAGACTTACTTGGTGTTTCTTTCCTCAGAAAAGAAAGCAGACCAAACTGTCTGCACAGAGGGGAGCCCTTCCTGGGAACTTTATTCAGTGAGAAGCACATCCCGTGCTCCACCGTCCGGGAGGCCCTGAGTCACTGAGTGGACAATGGCTCCTATTATGGTTTTGCAAAGGTCCAGACCTGCAGGAAACCACGTCATTTCTGGAAGCAATCTGACTCTGCTTCCTTGTAAATCCCTTCACTGGAGTGCGACCTGGAACCTCACTCACCAGGACCTGCCAACCTAATGCCAATGTGTTAACAGGCATGGGGCAGGTATCAGAGGAATCTAGTTCCACCTGGGAGAGCTGAGGTCGCTGTTCTGAACACCTGTCACCTTGGGCAGGCAGTTAGGACACTCAGTCCAGCTCCGGATGGGCCTCAGTTAGTCTGTGAGACCACAGGGGCATCATTCACAATCCTGGGCCCAGGGAGGGCCCATCCTCATGGGAGACTCCCCCAGGCTGGGGGCCCCTGAGGGCAGCCACTGCCTCACATTCATCTCTGCTTCCCCAGCAGCTGGCACAGGGCCAGGGACCAAGTGGGGACTTTGTAAATGTTGGCTGGAAGAATCCAACTAAGGTAGTAGCGTGGGGCGGGGTTTGGCTAAAAAAAATAATATAGTACTGCTTCCATGTGTGCTCACTTCCCGCAACAGCTGTGTGTGAAAAGAATGGTCATCGTCCCCATTCTTCATTCTAGGAAAGCTGGGGTTCCGAGAAGTTAAATGATGTGCCCAAGGTCACACAGCCAGTGGGAGTGTTGCATTATTGTGCCATTGGAGGCTGCCATCCAAACTGAGTTGTTGAATGAGGACCTTTATCTTGGTCTTGGAACCCTAGCCTGTATTCCCCAGGCTGGGGGTAGTTGCAACATGGTAGAATAGGAAACACCACAGCACTTGGGGTCAGCCTTGTAACTTGTGAAGACTAAGTCGGGCTTCTCTTTGTTCAGCAGCACAAGAAATCCCAAATTTGTCATGGGAGTTTGAAATTAAAACTAAAGAAAGCCTATGAGCGCCCCCTTGTGCCGAGCTCCACCATCATGCATGTAATCCGTGCTTCTTGGTTCCTAAGTCACATGGGCCACAGGAAAAGAAAGGGCTCCAGTGACCACCACACGGCCACATCCCCAGGGCCAGGAGTCCAGTCTGCCAGCCCCAGAGGGTTCACAAATAGTCTTTAATGGCTCAGGGCCTCTCAGGCACAATGGGGTCAATTGCCCATCCACTGGTCCCTGCTGTGCCATGTGTGGGGGCCCACAGCTTCAGTTTTACTCATTCCATGCACATCCACTGAGGCACTGTGCCAGGCTCTATGCTAGGTGCCTGCTGCCTGGTCATCTCCAAAGCCTGACCCCAGGGTGTCCCATGTCCTGTGCTTCTGCCAGAGACACTTCTCCCCTCCCTGCCCCAGTCCCCCTCCTCCCATCCCCACATGCCCATCAGTGGCACCCACCTCCACCCTAGGAATCCTTCCCAGGTCTCCCCTCATTCCAGTCATACCCCCAGTCTCCACACCTCAATACTGTGGCATCTCTCGCTTCTCGCCCTTCCCATCACTATCCTAATCCAAGCCACCACCATCTCGGCCCTGGACAACCTCTAAGGCCCGCTCACTGGCCTCCCCACCTCCATTCTTGACCCCTACACTTACTCTCTGCACTATGACCTGAGTCAACCTTCTAGAATGGAAATGTAGGCAATGGAAATTTCTCTGTAGAAACCCCCATGGCAAGCTCTCAGCTCTATAATGACTGAAATGGGAGGGGGAAGGACAAAAGTAGGGGAAATGTACAAAATGGATATATAAAGGAGATGTAAAAATCAAAATGTAAAGAGGTTATTTTTTAAAGGGCCCGGTGCTCAACATATATCCACTAAAACCTTGCTCCTCAAAGTTTGTCCACAACCAGCAGCTTTGTATCCCTGGGAGCTTGTTAGAAATGCAGCATCTGAGCCCCACCCAGATCCCTGAGTCAGGATCCGCATTTTAACCCACTCCCAGGGCTTCATGCACTGGGGGACACCTGCTGCAGAGGGGGATCCCCTGAGGGGAGGCCATGCCTCAGCTATCCTGCAGCCCTCACTGCCAGCACTTGGCCTCCTGGCAGGACCCTGTCCCAACAATGCCACCACCAGGCTGATCCCTGCCACCCTCGAATGTGGAACAACCCTGCCTGGAGACATGGCCAGACTCAGAAGGGTCAGTTGTACAGACCTGTTCACATTGACGGCCACCATGTGCAGGGCTAAAGGGCTGATGGTGACAGCTGCAGACACACTGAGAAGTCGCCAGTTTGTTTTGAAAGCTTTCTCATTAAAAAGACAAGAATAGGGCTTCTCTGGTGGCGCAGTGGTTGAGAGTCCGCCTGCCGATGCAGGGGACACGGGTTCGTGCCCCGGTCCGGGAAGATCCCACATGCCGCGGAGCGACTGGGCTCATGAGCCATGGCCACTGAGCCTGCGCGTCCGGAGCCTGTGCTCCGCAACAGGAGAGGCCACAACAGTGAGAGGTCCACGTACCGCAAAAAAAAAAAAAAAAAAAAAGACAAGAATAAAAAGCCCGTCATTTGTTCTTTCCAGAAACCAGGGTAATGCTCGAACCCCTCTTGCATCACTCCTACCAAGAACACTTTTCACCCTCCAGGGTCTTTTCTCTGCTTTGTTCTGGTGTTGGGCAAGGGCTCTTTTCACAGTTAAATGTATACAAAGTTCTTAATGACAATTGTCTAAAATCAGGAAATTGTGGTAGTTGAATGGGGGGTGTGGAGATCAGGGTGGGAGAGCGGAGTTAGCTAGCTGTGTGACCCCACAGGCCACTGGCCCTCTCTGGGCCTTGGTTAACTTTACAATAAAATGTGGGCAGGCAACGAGGGTGGGTGGACTTCTCTTCCTCTGAGAGGTCCCTGATGCTGAGCAGCCAGGCCCTGTGTTTTTTCTGTGGCTCTAGGCCAGGGGGGAGTGATGGAAGAAGCAAAGGCATTGGGGTCAGACAGACAGATGTGCGTTTCCATGTGATTCAACCACCTTCCAGCTGGGCCACCCTGCCAGCCGTGTACCTTAACCTCTCTGTACCTCAAATTCCTCTTCTAAATTGGGCTTTAACAGAAACTACTTCTTAGGGTTGTGGGAGCTCTTTGTGTGTCCTTTTCTGCAGTGCTTACTCATAGGAGCCTGGAGTTTGCTTCTTTTCCCCTTCGTTTCCCTGAAATGAGCACTAAAGTGGCTTTGAAAACAAATCACCAAAGGCTGGGTGTGGGGGCGGGGGTGAGGTGTGCGTGCAGAGTCCAGCCCCAGACGCCTGGAGGGCCAGAGCTCCAAATCTCCCCAGCCCAGTGAAGGAGGATGGGGTGGTCTATGGATCGATTTGTGCATAAAGGAGTGGCGGCTGCAGGTACTTTAGCTGAGTCACCACCCAGCCAGCTGCCAGCATTGCTGGTGTGGGTGGGGATGGGAGAGAATGAAGGCGCGGAAGGGGTCGGAACTAGCCATATTTAGGTATCCAAGGTGGGCTGGATGCTTCACAGACCAAATTTATGATCATAACAATCACATGACAGATATCATTTCCGTGCTGTACAGGAGAGGAAACTGAGGCCCAGAGAGGTGAAAGGACTTGCCCAAGGTCTCATAGCTCCGCTTCTTTTCCAACACAGTAAGTACATTTGTCCATCCTCCTGGGTTCCAGGAATGTAGACCTCATTCACCCCATTTTTCAAGCCTGGGACGGGTCTCATGAGCAAGAGGGAAAGAGCTTTGCTCTGTTCTGCCCTTCCCTGGAAAGTACTGGCTCAGGGCAAGGGCTACCAGAGGGAAGAACAGGGTCCATCCGCCCAGAATTCATGCATGCATACAGACAGGCATCACTACTTAATGTTGCCCAGGTACCTCCGTGTTGCAGGAAACCCCAGGAGGGTTCTAGTTCCTCCCTAGAATTTTTTTTTTTTTTTTTTTTTTGCGGTACGTGGGCCTCTCACTGTTGTGGCCTCTCCCGTCGCGGAGCACAGGCTCCGGACGCGCAGGCTCCGCGGCCATGGCTCACGGGTCCAGCTGCTCTGCGGCATGTGGGATCTTCCCCAACTGGGGCACGAACCCGTGTCCCCTGCATCGGCAGGCGGACTCTCAACCACTGTGCCACCTAGGAAGCCCTCCCTAGAACTTTTGATTCCAGCCCCAGTTCCTCAGCCTGGGACTGACAATGTGTAATCTCATTGTTTTCTTGCTGGTCTCCCTACCTGATGCTAGGGGCCTGTCACTGTCCCTCCTCCTTATCTCTCAGAAGCCTCCCACAGGAAACAGTCCAGGTACCTCACCCGAAGTGTTCCCAGGACCTGACCCCTCCATCGCCCCCTCACACTGCACAGCAGCCCTCCTGAACCCCTAGCTTCTCTCCCTCATCCCTGTTTGCACAGGCAGTTTCTTTTGCCCAGACCACCTCCATTCACCCACTCTCTACGATGTCCCCCTGATCACCGCTCACCCCCTGCTACTCCCAATGACTCCTGTCCTACTTTGTGCCTCTTGCCCCTTGCAGATGGTCAGTCAGAGCTTCTCACACTGTGTGGAGAGGGCAGGCTGGTCTGATTCCCCTGGGGCCCAGCCAGGCCTGGGAGTCTCCTGATGTTGGCTCAGAGATGAATGAATGAACAAATGGATGAATGAATGAATGAATGGTGAGGTAGGCTTCTTGGAAAGCGGCCATCTGCAAGCCAGGAAGAGAGTCCTCACCAGAACCCGACCATGCCGGCACCTTGATCTCAGACTTCCAGTCTCCAGAAATGTGAGAAATAAATTTCTGTTTTTGGGGGAATTCCCTGGTAGTCCAGTGGTTAGGGCTCTGCACTCTCACTGCTTAGGGCCCAGGTTCAATTTCTGGTTGGGGAACTAAGATCCTCACAAGCCGCACAGCATGGCCAATAAATAAATAAATAAATTTCTGTTGTTTCATCTCACCCAGTCTATGGGATTTTGTTATGGCAGCTCAAGCAGACTAGGATTCACTGCATCTTAAACAGCCCTGGAGTTGGAGGAGTGGGGCAAGTAATTTAGTTGCTGGATTATTTCCATCTCCTGCTCTCTCTGGTCAAAGTCCACCCCGTGGGCACTAGCCCCCTGCACGGCCAGCTTGGCCCCCCAGGAAGCTGCTGGGAAAGCCAGGGCCTCTGAAGTTTTGGTCCAGACCAGCTAGTGGGCAGGGGCAGCAGTCTCTCTTTGTCAGCTGGCGCTGACATGGGGGCTTCTCGGTCTGTGATGAGTGTCCAGGCTTTAAGGCCAATGTAAGGTGGGACTTGTCACTAAGGCCACTCCGGACAGGAAGCAAGTCACGTGAGCTGAGCAGATGTAGGGGTGGGGACGCTTGAACTGGGTCTGGGGCCGTGCCTCTTCTCCCTTTGGAGCTGAGTGTTCCGTGAAGGCAGGGGCCATGGCTTGCTCCTTGCCCGCCCCTAGTGCCATCACAGAGCCTGGCACAACGTGGCTGTTAGTGAATGTTCATGGATGTGGCAAACATCTGTCACTTTGGTTGCTACAGAGCATATGAAAAATATCTGTGTGTTTCTGCACAATTAGGGCTTTCTGAACAAATTTTCCTGAAACCTGGGCCAGACCTAAGAGCAAAACTTAAAGTTATTTACAAAAGTTTAGATGAGAGAACTCCAGAGAGATGTACCTAATCGTGGAGGAATGTGTTTACATTTCCAGGGAGAATGGAGTTTCTCAGGTACTCAGTCTCTGCCAGGCTGACTTACATACCACAGGGCAGCAGTGAGGACTCAGGCCCATCCAGTTTCCAAGGAGACCCTTCCAGGAGGGGCAGGGGACAGCTGCCTCCTTCCCCTCTGTAAGCAGAGAAACTTCATTTTTCATTCCTTCCTCATTATGAAACAGATTTTGTATACACAGGAGCTTTTTCTGACTTTCATTATATTACCCCAAGGATGAGAATTGGGGTGTGGGGAGTCAAGTGATTATTATTTGTCTTTTAAGTGAATAATGATAATCTGATGTAGTCACCTTGTGTGCACATTCAGTATAAAATTAATAAGCATGAATACTAAAAATCCAACAGCTGTTCAGCATCTGAACACCCTTCCTATATTTTAGGGACTCCCAAACAGGGAGAAACAGACAGAAAACCTAAGGAGGAGAGAGTCCCATCCAGCCCCGTGGCACTGGAGTGTGGGCACACATTCTAGGTGTAGCTGATTAGCTGCTCCTTCCTGGCTTTGACCTTTGAAAGACATCTGGTCATTAGGGATTCTTGAAGATGGGGGTGAGGTCTTCAGTGGCCCGGCAGCAAGTGTCCAGACAGCAATACAAGAAGGCTTTATCCCTCAGCAGACACTTCGTGGGCAGCGTCTTCAGTGTGCTTGGCCTCCCTTACTTCCTGTCAAAGTCTGGCTCTCAAGCCATCCCATCATGTCTTACAGCTTCCTGATACCCTCCACAGATTCCTTTTCCTCTTGGATAAGCCAGGACCCATTTCTGAGCTTGAGAAAGAGAGAGAGAAGGAAGGAAGGGAGGGAGGGAGGGAGGAAGGAAGGAAGAGCCTTACTGACAGAGCTGAATTGCACTTGCTGTTGAATGTGTATGATTAAATCTCAAGCCAGCTGTAAGGTTGAAAGGTTGAGGTCTCTGTTTCTCTTTCTCTCTCTCTCTCTCACTCCAGTGGAGATAAATAGCAGCACCAGCCTTGGGCATGTCCTGACCTCTGGCCATCAGCCTTCTGGAATGCTGGAATGCTGGAATGCCCAGCTGTGTTATCTGATAGTTGGTAACATTCTCTCTACCTTCAGGAGCAAACTATTATTTATGCCTGCAGGACCTCAGGAAATCAACTGGCTGAGATTAACACCATCATAGGGGGCTAACCTTGGAGAAGAGCTGAAATCTATTATTTGGGGCGATCAAGATTTGGCCCCTCCCACCTGACCCCTGTCTTCATTAGTCTGGAGAGTTCACCACCCTCCCAGCCCCTCACACCTCTGCACCTTTGCTCAGGCAGGGCTCCTGGAAGCCGACCCCCTCCTCCTCTGCCTAATGGGATTATGCCCTCCTACATGGCCCAGGTCACCTCTGCAAAACACCACCCATTCCCACTCCAGAATGAACACTTATCATTCACTCTTCTGTGTTCTATTTCAGTGCTTTTCGTACTGATTATACACACAATTGGTTCTGTGCCCACTGATAACTTTATTGAACTACAAGTCTGTTGAATCCTTAGCAACTATACACTACTGGTCACCTACTAATGCTCAATAAATGTTTGATGATAGAATAAATGAATGGATTCAGTTTAGTCCTCTCATCTGACAGATGAAGAAAGTGGGACTCAAAGAAAGAAGTATTAAGTTGCTCCAAGTAATAGAGCAAGTAAATAGTGGAGCTGGGATTTAAAATCAGGTCAGTCTGAAACCTCAGTCCTGTGCTCTTTCCATTTCTATGCCTTCACCATGATCATCATCATCACTGTGATCACCATCGACATCACCACCTCCATCACCATCACACCACAATCATACAACCATCATAACTACTATCACAACATCATTACCACCAGTACCACCATCACCACCACCACCACAATTACCACCATCATCACCACAACCACCATCACCAGCATCACTGTAATCACCACAATTACCACCATCATCACCACAACCACCATCACCAGCATCACTGTAATCACCACCACAATTACCACCATCATCACCACAACCACCATCACCAGCATCACCGTAATCACCACCACAATTACCACCATCATCACCACAACCACCATCACCAGCATCACCGTAATCACCACCACAATTACCACCATCATCACCACAACCATCACCAGCATCACCGTAATCACCACCACAATTACCACCATCATCACAACCACCATCACCAGGATCACCGTAATCACCACCACAATTACTACCATCATCACCACAACCACCATCACCAGCATCACCGTGATCACCACCACAATTACCACCATCATCACCACAACCACCATCACCAGCATCACCGTGATCACCACCACAATTACCACCATCATCACCACAACCACCATCACCAGCATCACCGTGATCACCACCACAATTACCACCATCATCACCACAACCACCATCACCAGCATCACCGTGATCACCACCACAATTACCACCATCATCACCACAACCACCATCACCAGCATCACCGTGATCACCACCACAATTACCACCATCATCACCACAACCACCATCACCAGCATCACCGTGATCACCACCACAATTACCACCATCATCACCACAACCACCATCACCAGCATCACCGTGATCACCACCACAATTACCACCATCATCACCACAACCACCATCACCAGCATCACCGTAATCACCACCACAATTACCACCATCATCACCACAACCACCATCACCAGCATCACCGTAATCACCACCACAATTACCACCATCATCACAACCACCATCACCAGCATCACCGTAATCACCACCACAATTACTACCATCATCACCACAACCACCATCACCAGCATCACCGTAATCACCACCACAATTACTACCATCATCACCACAACCACCATCACCAGGATCACCGTAATCACCACCACAATTACTACCATCATCACCACAACCACCATCGCCATCACCGTAATCACCACCACAATTACTACCATCATCACCACAACCATCACCAGCATCACCGTAATCACCACCACAATTACCACCATCATCACCACAACCACCATCACCAGCATCACCGTGATCACCACCACAATTACCACCATCATCACCACAACCACCATCACCAGCATCACCGTGATCACCACCACAATTACCACCATCATCACCACAACCACCATCACCAGCATCACCGTAATCACCACCACAATTACCACCATCATCACCACAACCACCATCACCAGCATCACCGTAATCACCACCACAATTACCACCATCATCACCACAACCATCACCAGCATCACCGTAATCACCACCACAATTACCACCATCATCACCACAACCACCATCACCAGCATCACCGTAATCACCACCACAATTACCACCATCATCACAACCACCATCACCAGCATCACCGTAATCACCACCACAATTACCACCATCATCACAACCACCATCACCAGCATCACCGTAATCACCACCACCTCCTCTACCATCACCACCATCATCACAATCACAACCATTACCATTGCCACTATTGCCATCAAGACAAACATCACTGCCACCATCATCAGCACTGTCACCACCACCATCACCACCACTGCTGCCACTACCAACACTATCAGCCTCACCATGAGCTTCACGACCACCACCACCATCACTACTACCAACACCTCCATTAACCTCTCAATTACCCCCGTCATGACCATGACCACCACCGCCATCATTACCACTGCCATCACTTCTACCACCAGTTCCACCACCATCATCATCATTGTCATTGTATCCAAAGCTCATTCAAAGAGTTTTAGAGTGCTAAGTCCTCCTCACTTTCTCAACTCCTGTTCAGTTGTTAACAAAATCAGCTTTCCCAATGCAGTTTGTCCCCAGATGTGTCAATGCCAATCTTTCTCTGGTGGGTTTCCTACAGGACTTTCTGTGGCTGTATCAGCCAGATGGTTGGTACACATAGAGTGTTGTGTGGATACTAAACAGGGCTCCCTGTCCACGAGGAGCACATTGAACAGCCAGGAAAGCGTGCTCAGAGCACATAGTTAGGCAGCATGGCTCCTCGCTTCACCTGAACTACCTGACGTAGTGGGTCCTAAAGTCAAAGTGGCCTGGTTTCAAATCCTGGCTCTGCCTTTAAATGGCTCCGTAACTCTGAGCCAGGCCTCTCCACACTTCATCCATAAAATTAGATGAGTGGCACCTATTCCTAGACTTGTTGGGAGAAGAAACGAGATAACGCCTGTAATGTGGTAGCTCAGAGCTGCCAGGTGTCAAGTGTCTACTATTAGTTCTGTCTGCCCCGAGTCTAGCACAGAGCTTGGCCTGTTGGTCCTATTGATTGATCTCCCCTGAACTCCTCTCCCCAGGCGGTGTGATCAATCTCTTACAAAGGTAGAAAGAGCCACAAGTGTTGAAAGGAAGGAGTGACAGAACTCAGCTGGAAGCTGAAGGTGGGGCAGGAGGCACTGATCAAAGGGGACTTCATTGGTGATTGAGCTCACTTTGAGGAGTAGGCAGGGTTTCCCTTGGCCCAGATGGATGGGAAGGAAAAGCAGATTTATTGTCCCTTCTCTGCCTTATTTTTGAGCCTTGACCATTGTACAGTTCATGCTGCAGGATGCCCACCACAGAGCTGACTTGCAAACAAGCTGTTGAATGAATAAAATATAAAGTGACTTTATTTACATATTATGCTATGACCACCACTAAACTGGGCACCCCTGAGAGCAAGAACCGCACCTTCTGCCTCTCTGTACCCCAGCACCCAACAGGGTCCAACACATTGGCAGTGAGCTGTGTTTGCAAGCAACGTAACACAACTCCAGATAATTAAGCAGAAAAGGAACACATTAAAGGATCTTGGGTATCTCACTGCATCTCTGGGAGGCCCGGAGAACCGGGCTTGGAGACTACACAGCCTTGAGCAAAGCCACAGAAGGTGCACGGGCTTCAGCAGTTGTGGCACATGGGCTCAGTAGTTGTGGCTCGCGGGCTCTAGAGCGCGGGCTCAGTAGTTGTGGTGCACAGGCTTAGTTGCTCCGTGGCATGTGGGATCTTTCCGGACCAGGGCTTGAACCTGTGTCCCCTGCGTTGGCAGGTGGATTCCTAACCACTGCGCCACCAGGGAAGTCCCTGTGCTGAGCATTTTCCACACTTTCTCTCCCTTAACCACCAGCACATCCCTGTTAGGTTGTGTACTGTCCCATTTTACAGATGAAATCCGCCTTAGACTTGCTCAAAGCCACACAGGTAACAAGAGGAGGAGCTAGAATTTGAACCCAGATGTGCCTGTGCCCTGAACTAGAGTTCTCGCCTGCTAAGCTCTTTTTCAGAGCAGAGCTTAGCCTTAGGGATATGGTTGCAATGGCCATGAGTTAGCAGGATGGGCTGCAGAGGGAGACAGGGGCTGCAAGACCATTTAAGTAGCAGAGCATCCTCCAAGCTTTACGTGCCTCCTATCCTTTTGGTCTCACTTGCCCCTTACTCAATTCTGAATTCCTCAGTTCGGAGACTACTTTAATTTACCTTTGCCGCCCAGCCACTGGCTCAGGGCCCAGCCCCCAGTAGACCCTCCACGATGTGAGTTGAGTGAATTGATTGGATGCCCTGTGTGTTTCCAAGACAACAGGCCTGTCCCATTCATCTCTGCAGCCCTAGAGCCTGGCACTGGGTCTGGCACGTGGAGGGCCCTGAATGGCCACTTGGTGCTCACCAGGCTCCTCATAAACCCAAAACCTTCTCCAAGGAGACTTTAGGCCTCGACTCCCTCCCTGTCTTAACCTCGTCAGAAAATTACCTCCCATTTATCTCATCCTCGTGGACAATTTAACCTTCCTAGGTCACCATGTGCTTCTTGTTCTTCTCCGCTGGAACCTGATTAGAACATCGACTTGATCCCCTTTTAACAGCTTGTGTCCTGGCAGCTCTCCAAAGCATGGTGTCAGCTCTTTGCCTGCATCATTTCTAATTCTAACAACCCAAAGGGGGGTATTACCTCCATTTTCCAGAGGAGGAAATGGAGAGGAAGTGCAAGCAATTTGCCTAATAATCGAAAAAGTCTGATTAGAAACCCAAATCCTGTTAATGCTAAAACCTGGATTTTAAGGCCTGTCTACGGGTCTAGCATTAAAAGAAAAGTGTGTAACAGCTTCATCCATTCTGTGTGTGTGTGTGCGCGTGTGCGCGTGTGTATATTTGCTGCTATGCCCAGGCACTCACTCCGATAGACGCCAGACTCATCATAATGACCCAGTGTCTGCCCTCCAGGAATTCAGAATCTAGAGGGGATGTTTTGTTTATTTTTAAATTAATATATCATAGAGAGATATAATATACCATCTTGGCCAAGGTCCAGTTATTTTAACAGAGAGAGTTTAGTATAAAGAAATATAAGGTCAGTTAATGTTGTTGACTCGGTAGCTGAAGAGTCAAGAAGGAAACACTTAGGAGAGAGTAAGTGCAAGAAGCTGCTGACTCCGAGGGCTGGGGGACTAAGGGAAGAGGTTGGAATTATTCAAAGTAAACACTTGGGGGAGGGCCCTGTGGGCCTGGGACCCAACCCCTGGGGAAGGGGGGCTGGTTGCTGCTGCTGGTGCCTGTGAGGATGTTCCGCAAGGACTGGGAAAACTGCAGACTGGATCCAGCTGCTGCTACAGGGAGGAACTGCTGCTGCAGTAGAAGCACTGCTGGGTTCTGCTCACAGGGAGAGGATGGCAGACACAAGTCCTCTGGAAGCAAATAGGAGGGAGCAAGTCCCTTCTTCCCCCTTCCCCTCCCCCACTCCAACTGATGGCTGAGCAGCCTTTCTCCCTCTCTCCCCCCCTCTGTCTCTCTCTTTCTCTCTCTGTCTCTGTCTCTCATCTCTTGAGCACATGCACAGATCCTAATGTAGGGCCAGTGGGCAAAGCGGAACAGGGTAGTTTGCAGAATCCCATCTCCAGTATCCAAAGCCAAGCGTAGAAAGACAGGGTTGGAGCCGAGAGGCGATAACTTACTAACTGACACACAGGATAGGAAAGGGTCTGGACTGGAAATCAGCGTTCCTGAACCTTCTCCTGCCCCTTCCACTAACTTGCCATGTGGCTTGAAGTATGTTGCTTTACTTCAAGCTTTGGTTTGTTCTGCTGCAGAATGAGAGGGGTGCTCTGAACTCCTGCTTCTCAAACTGTGGTCCTCAGACTAGAAGCTTTGGAATCCCTTGGGAGCTTGTTAGAAATGAAGACATTCTGATCCCACCCCGACATCCTGAATCAGAATCTGCATCTTGGCGAGATTCCCAGTGCACGGTCAAGTTTGACAAGCAGTGCTCAGAGTGCCCCTCCTAGCCAGGCCCAAGGCTGGCAAGCATAGCAAGGCCAGGGACAGGACCGAGGCTCGTGGTCACACAGGTCTGACTCAAATTCTGCCATGGGAGCGGCAAGTTGCTTAGCTTCTCTCAACTTCAATTTCCTCATCTTAAAAAAAAAAAAAAAGAAGAAGGATTTAATGAAACTCATGGGACCACAGTAAGGATGAGACAAGGTGAAATATGCAAAGTCTCCAGACACCAGCAGGAGGGTCTTAAGAAGACTTTTATAGAATCTGTTACAGAAGCAGTGTAACAGTGTGGGTCAGTACATCAGGACAGTCAGTCTTCCTGGGAGCAACACTGAAACCGGACCTCAATGAATTCACAGGACATCAACAGATTAACCACACTCCAAGGAGACTGGCATCTGAAGAGACTTCTTAAAAAGCCAGAAATGTCAAACATTTGTTCTCGTCTCTAGAATAAACAGTGTGCACCTAGGAATGCCTCGTATTGGTTGTGTGCTCTTGAAGTCATGATGACTCTTCTCCTGGCCTCAGTTCCCACATCTGTAAAATGGGATCATTTTGTAATTTTCCCATGGTGGACATTACTTATATAATGAAAAGACATTTGCAGAGTTGTTTATTTTTTAAAGAGTGACTCCAATGCTTCCGGCTTGGGGACTGTCCTGGTTGTGCCACATTCCGGGATAGGGCCTTTGGGAGGTTAAACAGCAAGAACTCCAGGCATGCTGAGGTTGGCGTTCCCGCAGGACTCTAAGAGGAGATGTCCAGTAGCATTGTCTATACAGGATGAGAATGGGGTATGTTTGTATATGTGTGCCCGATATGTCTCACTCACTTCCTCAGTGTACAAATGTGGTCACATCTTTGTTTTTCAAATTAACTGCTCAAGCCCCCACCAGCCCTTCTTAACAGAGAGTCCAGTATCTCTCTGTTAAGAGACCTGTTTCCTTCCCAAGGAGGATTGAAGTCCTTATGTCACTGTTGTAATGACTCACCACTGTCAGATGGTGTCACTGTTCAACACCACTCCAGCTGCAGCCCACAGAGGCCAACAGCCCTCTCCTTCATTTCCCCAAACAGAAAAGCAGAGCTCAGCACTGCCCCGAACCAGCCCTCCCCGTCCCTCGGTGGATGCTCGTCCACTGGATCCCTGTGGCAAGCTGTCGGTTGAGACTTTTGCCCTTTCCACCAGCTCCAGGACCAGGGACAAGCTCGTGGGGTCCACCTGCTGGGTGTCTCTACCTTCAGATCTCAAGGAGAAGGGGCTGAGGAGGGGGCCCTCTTCTCCCCAGCGGTGCTGGATTCTTATGTAAATTGGCCCATGTTCCCCTCAGATCCCCTGCTTATCCGAGCCTGAGTCCAGAGACCCTGCACAGAGCCAAGGTCAGTGCCAAGGCGTCTTGCTTGGGAACGGCATTTCTGTCTTGCCAGACACCTGGTGCCCAGAAAGGTTTGGGAGCCTCTGCGTATAGGTGAAGAGTGAGGTCACAGCAGGGCTGGGGGTTGAGCACTAGGAGAGCCATGGGCCAAGGAGGGGGCCCTGAGCCCCACCAAGGCTGGGAAGAGGGAGGGAGGGGGCAGTGCCAGGTGGGAGGCTGAGCAGACTGGTGGAAGGAGGGCATGGGTCACAGGCCAGGGGGGGACAGGGTTTCAAGGAGAGAGGACCAAGAGGGCAGGGAGGAGGCCTGAAAGGACCCTCTGGGTCAGGCAATTCTAAAGTCATGGGTGGTCTCGATGCAAGCATTAGGAGGGGGTCACAGCAGCCTAAGTGAGGTTGCAGTGGGATTAGGAATGAGGAAATGGGCAGAAGTATGTGTAACTTACCCAAGGAGTGTGTCTGTAAAGAGAAGCCAGAGTTGGGGTAGGGAGGGGGGCAGGTCCGGAGAAGGCTTTGCTATCACAGGGGGGTGCCTGTGAAGATAGCACACAGAAGGGGTAATTGACTTGACTGAGGGAGGAGAGAGAGGGATTGAGGGCAAATGTTGGGAGGAGACGGAGAGGAACAGGAAGGGTAGGTTGGCCCCATCTTGGGTCATCATGTGATACCAGCTTAAGGAACCTGCTTGTAGCCAGCAGGGAGCCATGGAGCTGGTAGAGCAGGGGCTGTGCTTGGAGAAGATCATGTGACTGGATGTTTACTTCACATTTAACCAAGCTGGAGATCTCTGGGGTTGATGTTATGTTTTAAGCCAACTTACCGAATGAATACCAGTGATCTAATTAAGACATATATTTCTACACTCTGACTTCTCAACCCTATCATCTCCACAACAATCTGCGCCACATTTCTGTGCTGGTGAAGAAAGGCGGGACTTGACTTGGGCTAAGGTATTCATTCACTTGACCTTTATTACAAAGATAAAGTTGTCAGTTTCTTCTGGGGAATCAAAATGTTCTAATTCGATTAGATATGATGATGGTTGCACAACTCTGTAAATATACTAAAAAACCATTGAAGTGTACACTTTAAACAGGGAAATTTTATCATATGTAAATTCTATCTCAGTAAAGCCGTTAAAAATTTTTTCATACCCAGCTAACGGGCAGCCGCCTATGAAGCACCAAGCCAAGGGGAACAATAGGTTTTCCAACCTATGATGAAAGAGTACTGTCTTCCTGGAGGCTCCAGCTCTCCCAAGCTGCCTACACACATTGTTCTCTGCTACTGACATCTGCGGCCCAGCACTGCTGGCCCACGCTCCACCGGTCCACAGCCAGCGCTAGGCTGAGTTTTCATTGCTGTGGACCAGAGTTCTAATTATAGAACCTCTGACCTTCCCCATGGCATCCCCACAACCTAGCAGATTGTCTAACACATTGTAAGTTGCTCAGTAGGTATTTATTAAATGAATGAAAGAATGGCCTAGCTGGAAGGAACATAAAGATTTCTTTTTAATATCCCTAACTTTAGGGACAAGAGTACTGATGCTCAGAGAGCTTAAGTGAACTGACCCCTTAGCGAATAAGAGGCAGTGGGTTCAGTTCAGCATGTCCTTAGTGAGCATCTGTCTATAAAGAGTTATTCTGAGGACTGTGAGTGACACCAACACAATGAAGGTCAAGTCCTCGCTCTCCACAAATAGGGGACTTAAACTGCGTCATGCCTGTACAGGAGAAGGGAAGAGACGCTGAAAAAGTCCTTGAATCAGGCTCTGAGCCAGAGCCGAATATTCGCCGGTCTCCTTCAGTCTCCTTCAGTCTCCATAATTTTATTTTCCCCAATTTACAGATGAGGACATTTAATCTCCGGGACATGAGACACTAGAGGAAGATTCAAAATTGGAACGCAGGTCTATCTGGTGGCAAAATCTAAGCTCTTTTCCTAACACTATTATAATTCAAGAAATAAAGGCCAAATGAGTTCAAATGAAGAAGTTGCCTGCATCTCTTGGAGATGAGAGAGTACTTGATTGAAAACTTTGACAGAAAGCCATGAGGTGGAGGGAAGGTAAGGAGATGGGTGGCTGTCTTGGATGGAGAAAATGCAGAAGGAACTTCATGTATGAAGAAAGGCCCATAAATCAGTTTAGCTGGAACTAGAGTCCATGTCAGGCAATAGTGGGGACAAGAGGGGAGTGGGAACTTAGGGCCATATCATATGCAGACCCTTGAAAGCCAGGAAGAGAAACTTGGACTTACTTTGAAGATAGTGTTTCAACAGGGAGATGGCACACATAATCAGAGCTGGGCTTTGGGAAGAGTAACCTATCAGTGTATGCAGGTCAGCTTACAAAAGTGAGAAACTGGAGGGAGGGAATCAGGAAGTTGCTGAAATCATGCAGGGCCAGAAATAAATGGGTGTTCGGTGGAGTTGGAAAGGAGACAATGGTTTATATTGCTATAATGTACACGTGTGTGGATGTGATCCATCTGTGCTATAATTATATAATTGCTGAGTACATCTACTCAGTAATAATAAGAGATATTTACTGAGTACTTACAGTGTACTGGGCACTTTGCTAAGTGCTTTATAAGCACAAATTCATTTACTACTCACAGCAGACTTAAATGGATGCTGTCATTATCCCCATTGTACAGATGAAGAAATTGAGGCTTATACAGAATAGGAAACACATGCCAGCTCATATAATTAGCAACTGCAGAAAATGCAACTCAACCCAGATTTGTCTGACTCCAGAGTCCATACTGTTACCCACCTGCTACATACTCAGTCCTCGTGGCTACCTCTTCCTGGCTCAGCACCCCCTAAAATAAGAAGATTTTGATGGAAATTTAAGGGCAACCTCATACAGTGGAAAGAACCTGAGACCAGGAGTGCCACAGGCCTGATTGTGGTGGAATCCTGGCTCAGCTACTCACCAGCTGAGGGATATTGGGCAGTTACTTGACCTCTCTGAACTTACTCTTTCTGTAAAATGGAGATAAGAGACCAACTTCCCAGGGTTGTTGAGAACTTTAAAAATGAGAAGATATGGAATATCCCTAGGCAGTGTGTGGCACATAGTATCAAGTGTTCAATAAATCGTGGTTGTTAATAATGAGAATAAAGGGGACTTCACATGAGGGCAACCAGGCTGATGAGAGGACTAGAGATCGAGCCATGTGAGGACCACTGATGAGCAGTGGCTGTGCTCACCTGGAGAAGGGAGCTATAATCGTCACCTTCAAATGTAGACAGTGTGTTGTCAAGTGCCAGGAGACAGGGAAGAATCATCCTGGGTGGCTCAAGAGGGCAGAACTGGGACCAGCGAGACCTGTCCAGGAGCTTTGAACCACCTGAGCTGACTCACATTGAAACAGGCTTCTTTGCGAGGTGGTTGGGATCCTGTCATTGGAGGGTTTCCAGAGAGCATCTGTGCCATCCATCTAGAAGGGATGCTTTGGGGGACATCCCTGGCTGTCCAGTGGTTAAGGCTTCATGATCCCAATGCAGGGGGCACAGGTTCAATCCCTGGTCAGGGAACTAAGATCCTGCATGCCACAAGGCACAGCCAAAGGAAAAAAAAAAAATAGAAGGGATGCTTTGCAACCGTGGTTCTTCTCAAACTTGGGTGTGTCAGCATCCCATGGAGGGCTTGTGAAAGTACAGGTTGCTGGGCCTGCTTCCAGAATTTTTGCTTCACTAGGCCTGGGGTGGGGCCTGAGAATGTGCCTCTGTAACCAGTTCCCAGGGGTGCTACTGCTGGTCCGGGCCCAGGCTTGGAGAACCTCCACTCGAGAAAGCAGTAGTTTCTAAATCCCAGGCCCATTTGGTCGGTACATAGCAACACTTCCAGAAGGTGCAGCAAAGTCAGAAAAGTCATGAAATGCAGCAAGTGTTTTGCAATGCCAAATGTGTTCAGTTTGAAGGACTGTCCTTTATTCTGAGACTGTGACTTCCCTGCTTTCTCCAACGTTAAAATTTCCTTCCTTTCATGGAAAGATGATAACAGATGGTGGTTCTCTCGTTAGTTTCTTGGTTTCTTTACATGGCAAAATAACAAGCTGGCAGCCCTGTCATGGTCTTCAATTTTTTAAAACATCTTTTTGGTCCATGTACTTCCAAAATTGAGGACACGCTGCTCCTGGGCATGTAAGAGTTTAGACTGAGTTTCTCTAAGAGATGCCATCCAAAGTTAAGCTAGGGGTCTTTTAAAAAGGTGTTACACACCTCTTTGCCTGGCTGAGCTGCTTACTCGGAATATATGTGACCTTTTATTGATGCTTCAATGTATTATTATACACATCTATTACTATAAAGCCCTGTCAAACCCACAAACATGCCCTCAGGGAGGCTACTTAGCAAAGGACTCTTTGTCCCTCATTAAACCACCCAGACTGCTTTCCAGTTGTGAGTAGCAATCCTGCTGCCTCTGCAATTCACTCTCACCCCATCCGCTGTTGTCTATTCTTCCACCCATCACCCACAGAATGTCAGGCCGCCAAGCTTATTAAATCAGTGGTTTCATTTTACACATTTTTAAGTCAGTAGTCTGTGACTTTGGGACTGTTTATCTCTGCCAAGGAATGAGGCCATAGGCCCAGTACATGATCAAAGAGATTTGCCCCTTTCTTCTGGGAAATGATGACAGATAATATTCACTGGGAATTTACCACCTGCCAGGACTTCTCTAGGGTGGATAAGTAACTTGCCCAAGGTTCATATATGGAGGAGTCAGGATTCAAATCAGAGCTACGGGAATGAGATTGGTACAGCTAACCTGTACTCCACCTGCCTTCAGGGGTGTTTGCAATGCTGAGCAGCTGGAGGTCTGAGCACTGAATAAATGAAGGTTCATAGATGTTATTGTTTGTATGTGATGCTTAGTCAGTGATAATTTTTTAAGGGATGTACTGATTTTGTTGGGAGAAATTGAAATTGTTCTGATTTCAAGAATCAAGATGGAGAACAGCTAACTTCCGGACACTGGCCCTGTGCTGGGCACTGGGCAACTAGGAGACAGCTCTTTTGTCCCCAGGAGCTCACAGCGCAGCTGCAAGAGAGGAAAGCAGGACTGGGTATGGGAAGGGAGGAGCAGGAGACTGCTATTTTTGTGAAAAAACCTCTTATTGTGCTTTGGCCTGTTGAACTATATATATGCTTGTGGCCTTCGCTGAAGTTGAACAAAGCCCGGACCCATACCACTTGTGTGTGCCTGGTACATGATAGCTTTCTTAGGAGGTCAATGCCCAACATCTTATTCTCTTTGTCCAGCTCCCTAACCTCTCCAAACACTGACATATCAAGGGCACATCAATGCCTACATTACAGTGTTGTTTTGAAGGTTATATTAAGATGATGGATGAGTCATGCCTGGTACAACAGGTGCTCAATTCTTCTCCTTATGATGATATGCCAGAAAAATTTCCCTCCCTGTTAAGTATTCTGCATAATTGGACCACTCATGAGGTATTTAGCATATTCTACTTTGTACTGTTATATTGTATTTAATTGTATTATGATATTGTATTTAAATGTAGAGCATTGAGAATTGTGCCTGACAAAGAATCATGTTCCATAAATATTAGCTGCTATGATTATTATGATTGGCATTGCTTTTTCTGCATATATATCTTACCTACCACACTATGACCCATGGGACAGAGGTCCTGTTGGATGTATCCATCTTTGCTCTCCCAACCTGTTCCCGGCAGTGATAGGCACATAGTAGTCATTTGACCAATATTTTTGGAATGGACTATGGCCTATCTTATATAGTTATGAATATGTATATAACATTCCCAGAATTTCACTAACAGTTGTGTTTGTCTCTCAGTTGTATAGTACTCGCATTCTGCCTTACTTTATAGTTAGCTTTTGTCATGTCTCCCCATTAATCCATGATCTTCCCATGGACAAGGACTGTGTCTCTATAACCTAAGAACCAGTTCAGTTTGCTGTATGGAGTTAAAGGTGGATACACAGAAAAGTGTTTATATGAAATAAATGAAACTTAAGCTTCAGGGACCCTCACTTACCGGAGCACCTCCTGAATCCCTGGTTAATGAGTGTCCTCAATTCAAAAAGTAGAGATTATTCACTGCATGAGAAAATTCGAAATGTTTTGAAAACTTACAGCTCATAATTGAAAGAAACTTAATAGAAATATTTCCGAATTTGATAATGAGCCGAAAAAATTTGCCATGACATTGACAATAGCTACTTATATACCAAAACGTTTCCAAACTATCAATAATAAAAAGCAAATGTTGGGCTTCCCTGGTGGCGCAGTGGTTGAGAGTCCACCTGCTGATGCAGGGGACACGGGTTCGTGCCCCGGTCCGGGAAGATCCCACATGCCGTGGAGCAGCTGGACCCGTGAGCCATGGCCGCTGAGCCTGCGCGTCCATAGCCTGTGCTCCGCAACGGGAGAGGCCACAATAGTGAGAGGCCTGCGTACCACAAAAAAAAAAAAAAAGCAAATGTTGATCAACCATGTTGGAAGAAGTACTGAACTATCATTTTATTCTCTCTGCTTATAAAATGATACTATAAAATTGTTTTCACATGAAGAAATGATAAAAGAGAATTGAGCCCCCAAAATATAAGAAAAAAGTATTAGAGAGGTGTATCCAGCAGTTTAATAAAAATTTTGTTATTTTTCTAGATTTTTTTGTTTGTTTGTTTTTGCGGTATGCGGGCCTCTCACTGTTGTGGCCTCTCCCGTTGCGGAGCACGGGCTCTGGACGCGCAGGCTCAGTGGCCGTGGCTCACGGGCCTAGCTGCTCCGCAGCATGTGGGGTCTTCCCAGACCGGGGCACGAACCCGTGTCCCCTGCATCGGCAGGCGGACTCTCAACCACTGCGCCACCAGGGAAGCCCATTTTTCTAGATTTTGTGATATTTGTGGTAACTGTCAGCTTCTTAAAATGTATAATTCGTGCTTTTTTTCTCATTCTAAATAAGTAACCACATTGATGCTTCATAATTTTGTGGTCTTTTCCTTAAAAAGAGCATCCTGAATTGTATAAAACTTAGACTCTGGGAATTCCTTGGTGGTCCAGTGGTTAGGACTCCACGCATTCACAGCAGAGGGTGTGGGTTCGGCCCTGGTCAGGGAGTTAAGATCTTGAGAGCTGCATGGCGCAGCCAAAACAAACAAACAAACAAACAAGCTTAGACGCCATAAAACCTGGAAATATCCTTATTGATACAGGTTGCTTGTTAAAATAATAATCTGACTATATTACTCTGAAATTTTTAATGTTTTTTCTGGCCCCCAAATGAAGTCCAGAATCATTACTGTGGCCTAGCTCCTGCCTGTCTCCTCCACTCTTCTCCTTGTTCCTTAAGCTCCAGCCACACAGGACTTCTTCCTGTGGGTCCTCCCAGGCCCAGAGCCTTCCTTCCAGGAGGCTATTTCCTCCATCTTGACCAAGTCTCACCCCGAGTCGTTGCCTGGATGATGCCTGTTCACTTTTCAGGTTTCTCAGGCAAACTGTCCCTTCTCCCCCAGACAAGATCTTGTTAAAATGAAGATTCTGATTCTGTAGGTCTGGGGTGGAGCCTAAGATTCTGCATTTCTACCAAGTTCCCGGGTGAATCAGGTGCTGCCAGTCCAAGGACCACGTTTTGAGTAAGAGGCTCTGGACCTCATGAAGTCCCTTGCTTTACTACCCTATGTTCCTCTGCTGTGCAACTTGTGTACTGTGTTCAAAAACATGTATGATAACGAAAATTCACTGGAACTTTGCCCATCATAACAAAACTTTGAAAATAAATGTCCTTCAATAGAGGACTGATTGAATAAATTAAGCCACACACACAAATACCCCCGTACTCATACATACAAACACACACTGGAATACAAGGAAACCATTAAAAATGTCTATAGCCTATGGTTCAGTTTTTATAAAGCAAACTGCAAAGTTCATGTTGAGTTGATCTTGTTTGGGAAATTATGTACATATATGTACGTGGGCCCAGAGGTATGTCTAGGAGGATGTTCATGAATATGGGAACTTTAGTTGTCTCTGGATGATGAACCATTTGAGATGATTTCTTACTTTCTTTTCTGGCTTTTTTTGTATAGTTTGAATTGTTTAGAAGAATATACCCCACATTTCAAAAGCAATAAAGCTACTTTTACACAAAATATAATAAGTTATAGTATTATTAATCTGCTTTTTAAAAATATTGCTCCTTCTAAAACAGCCATGCCTTTAAAATAGCCACGACAAATTAGTAAGGGCTAATTTGCTAGACTGATTCATTAACATCTTGGAAAGAAGACAACAGTGCCCTAAAGGCAAAGGATCAGAAAATGGACTCTGATGGCTTGTCCACTACTCACCCCAATGATGTCCATTTACCATTTCTTTGCCCCAGACCCAACGACCATAGACTCACTCTCTCAGTCAGTGTAACAGAATACTGTAGAGTGGGGAGCTTAAACAACAGACATTTATTTCTCACAGTTCTGGAGGCTGGAAGTCTGAGATCAGGGTGCCAACACGGTAGGGTTCTTGGTGATGGCCTTCTTCTTGGTCCACAGGTGGCTGCCTTCTCACTGCACCCTCACATGGCAGAGAGAAAGAGCTCTGGTCCTATCACCTCCTTATAGGGGCACTAATCGCACCATGATTAGCTCTTCCCTCATGACCTCATCTAACCCCAATTACCTCCCAAAGCCCTCATCTCCTAATACCATCACATTGGGGATTAGGGTTTCAACTTATGAATCTGAGGGGACACAAACATGCAGTCCACAGCACTCATCTTTTCTCGTACTCTGCCCCCAACCTATCACTTTACAGTTGGCCCTCCATGTGTGCAGTTCTGTATCCACAGATTCAACCCCCTGGGAATCAGGTGATACTGTAGTATGTATCTAGTGAAAGAAATCCACACATAAGTGGACTCGTACAGTTCAAACCCATGTTGTTCAAGGGTCAACTGTATAGACATATATATATATATATAAAATGTATACAACTCTTCATGTGCTTCCATAGTACCCTATAATTCCTTATCATAATACTTAGCACATTGATTCATAATTGCCTATTCATTTGTCCAGATCCCTCACAATGATCTGTCAGGACAATGACTGTGTCTAGTTCACTACTGTATCCCCAGTACCTTGCACGATTCCTGCACATCAATAATCACTGAAGACTGTAGACACGGTTAATTTCCATCTAAAATTGATTCCCCTTCTCCTCCAGGATGTTGCTGTATCTGATGGAGCCCCTGGAACCGTGGCCACTCTGGCCATTATCAGGGAAGCTAACCCAGGAAAGACAGAATAAGCAGAAGACAGGAAGAACCGGGTCTTTCAAGAAGTCATTGAGGGGCTTCCCTGGTGGCTCAGTGGTCAGGAATCTGCCTGCCAATGCAGGGGACACGGGTTCGAGCCCTGGTCCGGGAAGATCCCACATGCCGCAGAGCAACTAGGCCCATGCGCCACAACTACTGAGCCCATTCCCGTGAGCCACAACTACTGAGCCCGTGAGCCACAACTACTGAAGCCCACGTGCCTAGAGCCTGTGATCTGCAATAAGAGAAGCCACCACAATGAGAAGCCTACGCACTGCAAAGAAGAGTAGCCCCTGCTGGCCACAACTAGAGAAAAGCCCTCGCGCAGCAATGAAGACCCAACGCAGCCAAAAATAAGTTAAAAAAAAAAAAAGTCATTGAGCTAATGACTTAACCAACTCTGGGTCAAACTACACTCAGGCTTCTGGCTATATGAGAGAATAAACACCCTTATTGTTGCTGCTGTTTGAGTTATAAAGCATCACCAGTGAGAGGTTGAGGGAACAAATGAATTACTCTGACCACGAGCATAAGAAAGCCAGCTCCCCTAGAATGGAGTTAAAGTCTTGTCCTGGAGACTTCAAAAACTGCTTACTGTTCTTAAGATACACAAGGTGATAAGACAACAAAGGCTTTATTATCTTTGTTAGCTTATTATGGTTTTCCAGATAAACTGGGCTTTTAGGCAAAAGCTTTTGCAAGGGAAAAGAATCTCTTATTAGGGCTTCATTTAAAAACAAAGATAATATTCTTAGAGATGTTTCAGAGTCCATACACATTCAGTCCAATCTCCTAAATGTTAGCACGTGTAATCATAACTTGGAGACCTGTTAAAAAGCTGACTCCTGGGCCTCACCTAGGGAGATTCTGATTCAGTGGGATGTGGTGGGGTCCTGGAATCT
Organism: Mesoplodon mirus; assembly: GCF_964341445.2. Classification (NCBI taxonomy): domain Eukaryota; kingdom Metazoa; phylum Chordata; class Mammalia; order Artiodactyla; family Ziphiidae; genus Mesoplodon; species Mesoplodon mirus. The sequence goes on along the minus strand of NC_138978.1, from coordinate 49,345,597 downwards.
GCATTTTAGCCGGCAATCTGATGTGGATGGTCTCAGACCACACTTCAAGAAACCCTATTCTTTTTTTTTTTAAATAAATTTATTTATTTTATTTATTTATTTTTGGCTGCGCTGGGTCTCTGTTGCTGCACGCGGGCTTTCTCTAGTTGTGGCGAGTGGGGGTTACTTTTCATCGTGGCGCATGGGCTTCTCATTGCGGCGGCTTCTCTTGTTGCGGAGCACAGACTCTGGGCACGTGGGCTTCAGTAGTTGTGGCACACGGGTTCAGTAGTTGTGGCTCACGGCCTAGTTGCTCCACGGCATGTGGGATCTTCCCAGACCAGGGCTCGTATCTGTATCCCCTGCATTGGCAGGTGGATTCTTAACCACTGTGCCACCAGGGAAGCCCAAGAAGCCCTATTCTAAAGTTTGCACTTCGTATCTCTAGAACCTAACCACAAGATATGGTGTTTCACACAATAATCAAGGGAGCAGATTCAAGTGATGGAAAGATCCAGAAAATGGGAGCCATATCTGGGCTTCTCTATTCACCAGAATAAGGCACTGATCAGGCAAGTCTCTCAAGCTCTGTCTGAATGACCCCATTTATTAAAAACAACTCAGATTAATAGTTCTCTGTATTGCCACCCCTCAGACTGGTTGTGAAGACCAGATGATCTCAGTAGCTGTACTGTACAAATATAATAAAATGCTCTTTGTTAGGACTCTGGTGTTTACTGAGCTCCTTAATAAGTAAAATTATTTGTGTTCCTTAGGCTCTATTCATTAAGCAAGAAATGGGGACTCACATTTTAGAAAGATTGTTTCATGGTCAAACTGTAAAAGGGATTTTGCTTAATTTCCAGTTAACCTGAGTACTTGTTAACCAGAACATCCTATTCCTAAGCATTCTAACTAGGTTTTTATGTAAATAATATACATTTATTAATAGTAATTAATGAGTAGACTCCCTATCAAAGGGAGCTTCCTTGACTTGTGCAAAAATTAATGGGTCCAACAGCCCACAGAATTGGAGAAAATATTTGCAAATCATGTGTCTGATAAGGGATAATATCCAGAGTACACAGAGAACACCTAAAACTCAACAACAATAACAAAAAGCCCCAATTCATAAATAGGCAAAGGATTTCAACAGACATTTCTCCAAAGAAGATATAGGTATGGCCAAAAAGCACATGAAAAGACGTTCAGCATCATTAATCAACAGGTAAATGCAAATCAAAACTACAATGAGATACCACCTTACAACCATTAGGACGACTACTGTCAAAAAATCAAAATAGAAAGCAACAAGCACTGGTACAGCCACTGTGGAGCAATATGGCAACTTAAAAATTAAACACAGAATTACCATACAATCCAGCAATTCCACTTCTGGGTATATGCCAAAAGAATTAAAAGGGTCTCAGAAAGATATTGGTACACACATGTTTATAGCAGAATTATTCACAATAGCTAAAACATAGAAGCCACTCAAGGGTCCATGGATGGATAAATGGATAAGCAAAATGTGGTACATAAAATGGAATATTATTCAGACTTAAAAAGGAAAAGTAATCAATATCAAAATTATTAATGAGGTATTCTGCATTCTCTTTTTTGTACTGTCTTTGAAAGCCAGTGTGTGTTTTACACTTAAAGTATGTCTCAGTTTGGACTAGCCACGTACCAGTAGCTAGAAGCTATTGTGTAAGAGAGTACAAGTCTAGACAATTCATTTTTGAAGCCTAATGCAAACAGCCTCTATTTTGACTTTTACATTTACTTGAATGTTTGAGCCTCTGCCTACATTCTTCCTTCATTCATGGTCAGCAAACACTGGCGTGCCCACTATGCACCAAGCATTATGCTAGAAACTAGAAATACAAAAGTGGACATTTTATCCTAAAGCTCAGTCTGTGAGGGTGAGACACCCAGAGATGATTATGAAATAATGCAAAAGAATCATGACATAGACACCTCTATTTTATGAGCACCTGAAAGGAGAAGGAAGTGCCATAAATGTAGTTTTAGAGGTGTCCCTGAGTTGACTTCAAGGACCTGTAAGGTCAGCTCTATGAAGAGGATGGGAAATGGCATTCCAGAGGTGTCAGCTTGAGCAAAGGCCTGAAATGAGAGATAGTGGGGCCCTGGGAACGTCCAAAGAGTGCGTGTTAGGGCAGAGACGAAAGAGAAGAAAGTGCGGAGGCAAGCAAGGCCACTGAAGGGCCTGGTAAGTCATGTTTGGCTTCTAAAATAAAAAATCTACACTTCCTAAAATTTCATAAGAAGTAACTGTAGGGGCTTCCCTGGTGGTGCAGTGGTTGAGAGTCTGCCTGCCGGTGCAGGGGACACGGGTTTGGGACACGGGTTCGTGCCCCGGTCCGGGAGGATCCCACATGCCGCGGAGCGGCTGGGCCCGTGAGCCGTGGCCGCTGAGCCTGCGCGTCCGGAGCACAGGCTCCGCAACGGGAGAGGCCACAGCAGTGAGAGGCCCGCCTACCGCAAAAAAAAAAAAAAAAAAAAAAAAAGTAACTGTCTCTCTACAGGATTGCGGTGGAATGCAAATGACACTGGATTTAAGCTTTTGCTGGTAACAGTCACGCTCCTCTGGACTGGCTGCTCCTTGAGGGCTGGGCCGTCTGCTTTGCTCACTACCCTGTCCCAGGGCCTGCAATGCTGCCTGGCAGAGCGGGAACTATAAGTTTACAGAGCCGGTACCTTCCTTCAGTCCTTTCCCCAAGTCCTCCCCTCCCCCTCAGTACAGAGGGAGAGGGGGAAGAGCGCCAACCCTAGCCTACGCTTCTTAAGTCCTCGGGAGTTCAGAGGCAGGCCTTCACCCTTCTAGGATGTTTCCTCATCTATAAAACGGGCTCACAGACCCGCCGCACTGGACTGTTGCGTAACTCAAATGAATTTACAGAAAGCGCCTCGAAAAACGAAAAGGTGCATCTCGTGGCCATGAGGGCATAGAGTGACACGACCTGTGGAGGTCGAGGCCAGGTTTCCACCCTCCCTGGCCGGTACGGGCATCCTCGGCCAAGCTGCAGGGTGACTGACCCAAGTCGTGGGGCGCCCCGACCCGACCCCCCAGGAGGTAACCGAACGCGTGACCGCTTAACGAGCCTCACGAGAAGGCGCCACCTAAGGAGGAGGGGAGGAGGTTGCAGCCGCGCCCCTCAGCGGCGGGGCGACTCCTCAGTCCCCAGGGCCGGGAAACCTGAATCCCGGAGCCGCAGAGTGCCGTAGACCCCACCAGCGCCAGGGTCCCCGGCCACCCCCTCCCAGCGTGTCTGAGAGGAGAAGAGGGTGGAGCGGCCTGACTCCCGCAGCCAATAAAAGCAGCAGGTTCCTGGTCCGATCTCCGGCGCGGCTCGCCATTGGTCACCACCCGGGTCTCGGCCCACCGAACCTTTGCGACCCGAGCCAATCGCGAGGCGGCGAGGGTGTCCTCGGGCTCGCGGGGAGCGGGCCGCGGGTAGCAGCGAGCGCAGGCCGGCGAAGAGCGGGTGGCGGTGACCAGCGGCGCGAGCCGGCATCCCCTCCCCCGCGCGGTGAGCCGCCGGCTCCACCATGGAGCCCGCCGTGTCGCTGGCAGTGTGCGCTCTGCTCTTCCTGCTCTGGGTCCGCGTGAAGGGGCTGGAGTTCGTGCTCATCCACCAGCGCTGGGTGTTCGTGTGCCTCTTCCTCCTGCCGCTCTCGCTCATCTTCGACATCTACTACTACGTGCGCGCCTGGGTGGTGTTCAAGCTCAGCAGCGCGCCGCGGCTGCACGAGCAGCGCGTGCGGGACATCCAGAAGCAGGTGAGCGGAGCCGGGTGGGGCGGGAGACTGGCGCGAAGTGGTGCGCGGCGCAGGGGAGCCAGGGCTTCGCGGAGGAGGTGGCGTCTGAGCGGGATTTGAACTAAACAAAAATGTAACTGGGGGGAGGGGTGCTTCCGGAGAGGGAACGGAGTAAGCAAAAGAGTAGAACAGAGCATTGCTCCGACATTTATAGAGTGCCTACTATGTGCAGAGTACGTGCGGGGATCTGCAGGGATGTAAAGAATCATAAGAGAGGGTAGGTGAGCCATGCTCAAGTAGCTCTCACCGGGCCCAATCGATTTCAGAGGAGGAGGGGGTCTTCAGGAAGGTTCACCTGGCGCTGGAGACTGGGAAGCAGGGGGAGTGATTGGGGGAAAGTGTGAGCATAGGAGAAGAGAGGCAGAAGGTTGGAAAGTCAGTTTGGAACTAGGTTGGGGAGGGCCCTTCAGTTTGGAGTTTACTCCTTAGCAAGAAGGAGCTTTCTACCTTCTTATAATAGAGGACTAAAGAGAGAAGGTAGCCCCACACCAGGGTGGGGAGCCTCACAGACCCTGCGCCAGGCGCTCACTCTTGACAAGGCAGTGTCACGTCCCAGTAACTCTGTACGTCCTCCACTGTGTCAGCACCCACAGAACCCCTGCCCCTGCTGCCGCTCACAGCCGCGCCTCGTTCTTCATGGCCACAGCTGGCATGGGCATCAGGCCTGGGCATCAGGCCTGGGCAGTTTCTTGGCTCCCTCTGCCCCTCCTTATGTTCCTCTCTTACTGGCGTCAGGTTGCAAAGAGCTTCTGTTTCCTGCTGCCACCCTCGCCGCAGGTGTAGCAGCCTCCATGTTCTGTTTGCTGCTGGCTGGGTTCTGCCTCCAAGAGCATGAAGGTGGATGCGGAGAGCCATCCCTGTGAGGGATAGACCTTGGGCCAGGTGGGAGCAGGCAACAACTGGAAGCGCTTTACTCGGGCTGCCATGGGTTGCGCTGGTCACAGTCACAGCTCCAGAGCCCAGCCTACCCTCCCTCCCAAATGCACCCTGTTGCCTAGTTCTTTCTATGTGTTCAGATTCTTGATTTACCTGCTTGTCTGCCCCATCAGAGTGTGAGCTCCTTGAAGGCAGAGACTGCTGTCTGACTCCCCTCTATCCCATGGGCCCTGGCCCAAAGCAGCGCAGTGAGTGCTTAGGAACCTAAGCTAAACCAAAGGGCTCACTAGGGACAGGAAGACAACGGGCCTTGCCAGTCCGGCCCACCGCTGAGGACCTGCCCTGTGCCACACCCCCCATGCCATTGATGACCATTATTTCTCAACCTCACAGCAACACTGATAGGTCTTTTTTTTTTTTTTTAACTTTTATTTGCTTTTTTTTTTTTTTTTTTTTGCAGTACGCAGGCCTCTCACTGTTGTGGCCTCTCCCGTTGTGGAGCACAGGCTCTGGACGCACAGGCTCAGCGGCCATGGCTCACGGGCCCAGCCGCTCTGCGGCATGTGGGATCTTCCCGGACCAGGGCACGAACCCGTGTCCCAAACCCGTGTCCCCTGCATCGGCAGGCAGACTCTCAACCACTGCGCCACCAGGGAAGCCCTGCATTTTTTTGTGTGTGGCATTTATTCCCAGGCCATAAGTTTTTTTGTTGTTGTTTTGTCTTGTTTAATTAATTAATTAATTTTTGGCTGCATTGGGTCTTCGTTGCTGCACGCAGGCTTTTCTCTAGTTGCAGCGTGCGGGGGCTACTCTTTGTTGCTGTGCAGGGGCTTCTCATTGTGGTGGCTTCTCTTGTTGTGGAGCATGGGTTCCAGGCACACGGGCTTCAGTTGTGGCACATGGGCTCAGTAGTTGTGGTGCGTGGGCTCAGTAGTTGTGGCTCATGGGCTCTAAAGTGCAGGCTCAGTAGTTGTGGTGCATGGGCTTAGTTGCTCTGCGGCATGTAGGATCTTCCCAGACCAGGGCTCGAACCCATGTCCCCTGCATTGGCAGGCGGATTCTTAACCACTGTGCCACCAGGGAAGTCCCGTAGGGCATAAGTTTTTATTTCTTCAGTTTCTTCTGGAATATCTTTTTCTTCCGTGCAACCTCCTCTTCTGGTTTAGTAACAATCTGCTCTTTTTCAGTAAAGATCATCTCAGTGTGGCAGGGAGAGCTCATGTATGGGTTGATCTGACCATGAGCTCTGTTAAGTCCTGTGCTGCATCTTGGGGGCTTTATTCACTTGGATGTGCTCAGTGACCAGAGAATCTGCATTTAAGCCCTTAAGTTCAGCATTGCTCTCTGCATTTTTGAGCATGTGCTGTCAAAATTCAGCACTCTTTTTGGGCCACTGACCCCGTGTCCAGCCCCACTGTTTGGCCTGGGCACACCTACTAACTCCACCATTGTAACAACGGAATGGCACACATTGCTTCTGTAAAGTGATATCCTTCAGATACTTGGTGGCTTTTCGGATATGCATACCCTTAACGGCCTGGACAGTTTCACCCGTGTTCTTAAAGTGAACACGAAGATTCGAACCTCTTGATTTGCATGGTTTTGTGGGGTTTTCTGGGTCAAGTGAATACCGAATCGTTTTTAGAGGTCACCTCAGGCAGCTTACTGGAAAAGGACCACCCTGGTAGGTCTTGTACCTGTTCTGCAGGTGGGAGGTATTGAGGTTCAAACTGTAAGTCATGTTCCCAAGATGGTATAGCTAGTAAATGGGTCTGGAACTCAGGTCAGCTTGATGTCAGAGCCTGAACTGTGACATTTCTTCTTTCCCAGCCCATTTCATTCCACCCTGGGGGTCTGGTTCTGTTGCCTCACACCTGGAATGTGATAATAGCTACCTGACCAGTTGCCTGTTCCCTGGGCCCTCCCCACCTCTCCTTGGCCTGCCCTTAGTCATAAGGGCAACACTCCACAGGATTGCCTCCCTGCCCAAAATCTTGGTTAGCTCTGGTCAGGATCCAACCCAACCAATGTTTCAGGCGTGATGGCCTCCGCATTCAGTGTTTCAGGCTTGATGGTCTCCACGTTCACTTCATGCCCCACTGCCCCCCTTCCCATTCCAGGCTGCATGCAGCTCTCCCAACCCATCCTCCACACCTCTGATCTTGTATTAAGTCCTGCAACTGCAGAGTCAGGCAGGGGCAAGGTCTGCCTGGTCATCCCTTTACCCCCTACTCACAGGAATCCCTTCCTCAGTAACACCCCTCTGCGCGAACACCTCTGCTTCATGTGGCACCCTGGCCTCTCCGATCGCAGAACAGTTCTTCCCCACGTTGAACCGTTTGCCTGACCAGCTTCAGTCCAGCTTCTTCCAAGGACTCTTGGTTGCAAGTGATAGAAAATCAACTCCAACTGGCTTGAGCAAAAAGGGACTTCGTTGACCCAGGTCTTGAAAAGTCCAGGAGTAAAAGTGGCTCAGACATCACTGGATCCAGGATTCGTCTCCAGCTGCCATCCCTTGGCTCTGCTTTCCTCTGAGTTGACTTTACTCTCAGGGAGGCCGTCTCCCTGCGGAGGCCCCAGCAGTTTCTGGCTTACATCCAACCAGCCTAGCAACCCAAGTGAAGTGAGAGGGCCTCTCCCAGGATCGGTCTTAACTGGCTTCACTTGGATCACAGGCCCATCCCTGAACCAGTCACTGTGGCCAGGAGGATAGAATCAGACCTCAGTCATGTGCCCACCTCCTGGGGCAGGAGGGGAATCAGCTTCACCTGGACCAAAGGAAGATGGGAGTGTTACAAGCAGATGAAGAGGACATGGATGGTCGCAGGTCACAGCAACAGATATGCACCTCCCTGCCCTTGTCCAACAGCAGGAAGGGAATGCTTCCTCCCATGTTCCTGATGGGCTTGTCATTTCCTGGGCCATTTCTTCTCTGTATTTTGTGCTCTGGTCACTTACAGAAGGGTTTTGCAAAAGTCCTTCCTTCCATTGGCTTGGTGGGCCTCCCCTGCCTGTTCTCTCCCCCTGCTAGTGATGCGTGAGTTAACATGCGCAAATGCTTGGAACAGGGCTTGGCACCTAATAAGCCTCAGTCAGTGTTAGCTGTTACTCTGTTGACTATTAATTCAAGCCCATTTATCCTTACAGGCCTAAAGTTCGTTAGCTCTGATGGTGAATCTGGGCTCTGCCCTTCAGTGGTTGTGTGACCTTGGACAAGTTATTTCGCCTCTCATTTTCTTCGTCTGCAAAAGGAGGCAGGTCATCCCAACCCCCTGGGGTTGTTGTGAGAATTAAGTGAGACGAGATACAGCAGGGCTTGGTACAATGGTGGCAGCTGGTACATAGTTATAATTTGTGTGGTTGTTATTACTACCATTACGAAACCTGTCCTGAACTTTGCAGTGAGAATCAATGTTTTCAAAGTGCTTTGATCCTGTTCCCTTGCTCTTTTTTCATTCTGCTTTGTGATGTGGCAGCACTTTGGCTTCTCTGTCGGCCTCACTAGCCAGGGAGAGTCCAGAGGATAGGACCAGTGGGTGTTTCATCATCCCGCTCCTCCTGGTACCTGGAAGGATTCAGGGTCTCGGTAAATTCCCAGCTCCCTCTCCTGAAAGCAAGGCTGTGAGCTGCCCAGGGGATCTCTGGCAGGCCCAGCTCAGCCTCTTCTCATGTCTGTAGGTGCGGGACTGGAAGGAGCAGGGCAGCAAGACCTTCATGTGTACAGGGCGCCCTGGCTGGCTCACCGTCTCACTGCGGGTTGGGAAGTACAAGAAGACACACAAAAACATCATGATCAACCTGATGGACATTCTGGAGGTGGACACCAAGAAACAGGTGAGAGTGCCATGGTTCCCTGGCTCTGGGAGTGGGTGGGGCACTGCCCCTGGTGCAGATGACTCACGGGGAGATGATTTTAGCCAAAGGCGTCCCAGAGTGGACAGGACCAAGGCCCTTGGTCATCACAGAAGGCTCTGCCCACCATTGCCATCCTCTAGAGCCTCACAGCTTTGGAAAAGAATGGTCATAGCCCCATCTCACAGGTGGGCAAAGTGAGAGCTCAGGGGGATTCTTTGATTATCTGCAAGTCTACAGGAAGACAGGGATGGGGAAATCATGGGCAAAAATGAGAGACAAAAAGGAACCTATTTACCTCTTCCCAGTAAGGAAGCGTGCTGGTAAAAATTGGACTGTGGAGGTGGCTCAGAGGGTGGGCCTCGTTCCAAGCTTTCTGGGGACCCACTTGTTAATAGCCTTAGATGTGTGCATACTCTTTGGCCTATCTAGCATTTCTACTTCTTGAAACTGGGCTCAAGGAAAAGGGAAATAAACTTAAATCAAAAACAACTCGGAGAGAGATTGTATTACGGCTTTGTTTTTAATCAAAGACAACACAATATCGAATAGTAGTGAGTTGTTAAATATGGTATATCCACGTGATGGCATTTTGTTGTGACACCTTGGCCAAGTTGCTTAATTTCCCTGTGCCTTTTTTTTCCTTAACAGCTTTCTTGACATATACCTGACATACAATAAACTGCACGTAAAATGTACAATTGATAATAAATTTTGACATTTGTATGCACCTGTGAAACCATTACCACAATCAAGACAATGAACCATCACCCCAAAAGTTTCTTCATGCCACTTTGTAATCCCTTCCTCAGGTTCCTCCCTGCCTCTTTTCCCCACATCCCTAAGCAAATAATGACCTGCTTTTCATCACTATAGATTGGTTTGTATTTAGAGTTGTTTTTTTTTTTTTTTTTTTTTTTTTTGCGGTATGCGGGCCTCTCACTGTTGTGGCCTCTCCCGTTGCGGAACACAGGCTCCGGATGCGCAGGCCCAGCGGCCATGGCTCACGGGCCCAGCCGCTCCGCGGCATATGGGATCCTCCCAGACCGGGGCACGAACCCGTATCCCCTGCATCGGCAGGCGGACTCTCAACCACTGCGCCACCAGGGAGGCCCTGTATTTAGAGTTTTATATAAATAGAATCATGCATTATGTACTCTCTTTTATTTTGTCTGGCTTCTTTCACTCAGCGTAATTATTCTGAGATTCATCCATGTTGAAGCATGTATCAGAAGCACATTCTGTTTTTATATATATTATATATATATATATATATATCAATCACAGTTTGTTTATTCTTTCACTTATTGATGGATATTTGGGTTGTTTCCAGTTTGGGGCTGTTACAAGTAAAGTGGCAAGGAGCATTTGTATATAGTCATTGGGTGGACATATGCTCTTTTTTCTTTTGGGTAAATACCTGGCAGTGGAATAGCTGGGTCATATGGTAGGTGTATGGTTAACTTTTTAAGAAACTGCCAAATTGTTTTCCGAGGTAGTTGTAGCATTTACATTCCCGCAAGTATTCTAGTTGTTCCATATCATCGTAAACTTGCTATGGTTAGTCTTAATTTTAGCCATTCAGTTGGTGTATAGTAGGTATCTCAGTGTGGTTTTAACTTGCATTTTCCTAATGACTAATGAATGATATTGGGCATCTTTTCATGTGCATATTTGCCCTTTGTATATCTTTGGTGAAGTGCTTGTTCAAGTCTTTTGCTAAAAATTTTTAATTGGGTTGTTTGTTTTCTTACTAGAAACAAGACCTTCATCATATATACAATTTGTCAATATTTTCTCCCAGGCTTTGGCTTATCTTTTAAAAACCAGAAATTTTTAATTTTGAGGAAGTCGGATTTAGTAATTTCTTTTACAGCTTGTGCTTTTGACATTTTATTTAAGAAATCTTGCCCTACTCCATGTCACAAAGGTTTTCTCTTCTGTTTTCTTCTAGCAGTATTATATTTTTTAGGGTTTACATTTAGAACTATGATCCATTTTGAGTTAATTTTTGCATATGATGTGAGATAGGGGTCCAAAAAACTTTTTTTTGCACGTGGATTTCCAATTGTCCCAGCCTCTTTTGTTGAAAAGACAATCCTTTCTCCACTGAATTGCATTTGCACCTTTGTTGAAATCAGTTGTCCATATACACAGGTCTATTTCTGGACTCTGCTGTTCTGTTGATCTATTCGCCCATCTGTATGCCAGGAACACACTGTCTTGATTACTGTAGCTTTATAATAAAAAGTCCAAAAGAATGAGTTGGGAAGTATTCCTTCCTTTTCACTTTTCTGAAGGAGTTGGTATAGAATTTGTATTACTTCTTTAATAATTAGTGGAATTAACCAGTGAAGCCATCTGGGCCTGGAGTTCTGTTTGTGAGCAAGTTTTTAACAAGTTAATTTTTTTAAATAGATATAGGGCTCCTCAATTTATTTGTTTCTTCTCAGTGAGTTTTGGCAGTTTGTGTCTCTAAAGGTATTTGTCCATTTCACTAAGTTGTGTAATTGATTGACATAAAGTTATTCATAATATTCCCTTACTGTCCTGTGAACATCTGTAGAATCTGTAGTGATGTCATGTCTTTCATTCCTGATACTGGTCATTTTGTGTCTGCTTTCTTTTCTTCCTGAGCAGTCTGGCTAGAGGTTAATCAGTTTTACTGATCTCAGAGAACTAGCTTTTGGTTTCATTGATTGATCTTTCTTTTTGTTTGTTTGTTTTCTATTTCACTGACTTCTACTTTGATTTTTGTTAATTTCTTTCTTTGGCTGACTGGGTTTAATTTTACTCTTCTTTGTCTAGTTTTTTTTTTTTTTTTTTTTTTTTGCGGTATGCGGACCTCTCACTGTTGTGGCCTCTCCCGTTGCGGAGCACAGGCTTTGGATGCACAGGCTCAGCGGCCATGGCTCATGGGCCCAGCTGCTCCGCGGCATGTGGGATCTTCCCGGACAGGGGCACGAACCCGTGTCCCCTGCATCAGCAGGTGGACTCTCAACCACTACGCCACCAGGGAAGCCTCTTTGTCTAGTTTTTTAAGGTGACAGCTGAGGCCATTGAATTAGACCTTTCTTTTTTTTTTTAATATAGATGTTTAGTGCTATAAATTTCCACCTAAGCACGGTTTTAGAGCCATCCCCAAATCTGATATCTTACCTTTTCATTTTCATTCAGTTCAAACTACTTTCTGGTTTCCTTTTTTTTTTTTTTTTTGCGGTACACGGGCCTCTTACTGCTGTGGCCTCTCCCGTTGCGGAGCACAGGCTCCGGACGCACAGGCTCAGCGGCCATGGCTCACGGGCCCAGCCGCCCCGCGGCACGTGGGACCCTCCCAGGCTGGGGCATGAACACGTGTCCCCTGCATCGGCAGACGGACTCTCAACCGCTGCGCCACCAGGGAAGCCCTCTGGTTTCCTTTTTGATACCTGCTTTGACCCAGAGGTTTTTTAGAAGTATGTTATTTAGTTTCCAAATATTTGGGATTTTCCAGAGATCTTTCTGTTACTGATTTCTAATTTAATTTAGTTGTCAGAAAACATACTTTATATGATTAGAATGCTTTTCAACTTATTGAGACATACTTTATGGCCCAGAATATGGTCTACTTGGTAAGTGTTCCTTGTGCCTTTTAAAAGAAAATGTGTATTCTGCTGTTTGGGGGTCATGTGTACTGTGAAAATTAGGTCAAATTGGTTGATAGTGTTGTTCAAGTCTTCTATATCCTTATGAATTTTCTCTTATTCCATCAATTCTTGAAAGGGGGATATTGAAATCTGCCTGTGATTGTAGATTTGTTTATATCTCTTGAACTTCTTTCAGTTTTTGCTTCATGTAATTTGAAGCTCTGTTATTAGGTATATAAATGTTTGGGATTTTTATGTCCTCTTGATTAATTGATCTCTTTTTTTAATAAATTTATTTATTTTTGGCTGCATTGGGTCTTCGTTGCTGCACGTGGGTTTTCTCTAGTTGCGGCGAGCAGGGGCTACTGTTTGTTGCGGTGCGTGGGCTTCTCATTTTGGTGGCTTCTCGTTGCGGAGCACAGGCTCTAGGCATGCAGGCTTCAGTAGTTGCGGCATGCATGCTCTAGAGGGCAGGCTCAGTAGTTGTGGCGTACAGGCTTAGTTGCTCCGCAGCATGTGGGATCTTCCCGGACCAGGGCTCGAACCCATGTCCCCTGCATTGGCAGGCGGATTCTTAACCACTGTGCCACCAGGTAAGCCCAACTGATCTCTTTATCATTGTGAAATGACCTTTTTTAAAAATTTATTTTATTGAAGTATAGTTGATTTACAATGTTGTGTTAATTTCTGCTGTATAGCAAAGTGATTCAGTTATACATATATATATATTTTTTCATATTCTTTTCCATTATGGTTTATCACAGGATATTGACTATAGTTCCCTGTGCTATACAGTAGGACTTGTTGTTTATCCATCCTATGTATAATAGTTTGCATCTGCTAATCCCAAACTCCCAGTCTTTCCCTCCTCCACCCAACCTCCCCCTTGGCAACCACAAGTCTGTTCTTTATGTTTCTGAATCTGTTGTTTCATAGACATGTTCATTTGTGTCGTAGTTTAGATTCCACATATAAGTGATATTATATGGTATTTGTCTTTCTCTCCCTGACTTACTTCACTTAGTATGATAATCTCTAGGTCCATCCATGTTTCTGCAAATGGCATTATTTCATTCTTTTTTATGGCTGAGTAATATTCCAATGTATATGTATACCACATCTTCTTTATCCATTCATTGTCAGTGGACATTTAGGTTGTTTCTATGTCTTGACTATTGTAAATAGTGCTGCTATGAACATAGGGGTGCATGTATCTGTGAAATGACCTTTTCTATTACTAGTTATATTCTTTGCCCGGAAATCTACTTTGTCTGATATTAATGAAGCCACTCCAGCGTTTTTTGACTAAGTGGTGACATGGTGTATCTTTTTCCATCATTTTCCTTTTTTTTTTTTTTTTTTTTTTTTTTTGCAGTACGCGAGCCTCTCACTGTTGTGGCCTCTCCCGTTGCGGAGCACAGGCTCCGGACGCGCAGGCTCAGTGGCCATGGCTCACGGGCCCAGCTGCTCCGCAGCATGTGGGATCTTCCCGGACCGGGGCACGAACCCGTATCCCCTGCATTGGCAGGCGGACTCTCAACCACTGCGCCACCAGGGAAGCCCCATCATTTTCCTTTTAATCTATTTGTATCTTTATAGTTAAAGTGTTTCTTGTAGGCAGCATATAATTAGGTCTTGCTTTTTTATCCAATCTGACAATTTCCGCCTTTTAATTCAGATTTAAGACCATTTACGTTTAATGTTATTATTGACACGGTTTGGTTTAAACTTGTTGCCTTGCTCTTTGTTTTCTATTTGTCTCATTTGTTCTTTGTTCCTTTTTTCTTTTTTTCTGTCTGCTTTTGGATTACTGAATAATTTCTATGATTCTGCCATAGCTCTTTTGTTGACTTACTAGCTATAAGCCTTTGTTTTGTTATTTTAGCAGTTGTTTTAGGATTTATGGTATACACTTTCCTTGTCACCCTCTACCTTCAAGTGATGGCATCCCATTTCATGTACAGTATAAGAATCTTAGAATAATATGCTTCCATTTCTCTTCTTTCCACCTTTGTGCTATTGCTGTCATCCTTTTACTTTTATATATGTTATAGACCCCACACTACATTATTGTTGTTATTAATAGTTATCTTTTAAAGAAATTTAAATAATAAGAAAAATCTTATATACTTACCCATATAGTTACCATTTCTTCATTCCGTTTTGTAGATATGTGTTTCCATCTGTGTCATGTTCCTTCTGCCTGAAGAACCTCCTTTGACATTTCTTATATGGTGATTTTGCTGGTGATGAATCTTTCAGCTGTTGTATGTCTGAAATAATTTATTTTGTCTTCATTTCTTTTCCAACTTGTGTTGTGGTAAGATACACATAACAATTACCATCTTAACCACTTTTAAGTGTGCAGTTCAGTGGTATTAAATATATGCACCTTGTCATTCAGCCATCACCACCACCCATCCCCATGACTCTTTTCTTCTTGTCAAACTGAAACTCTATATCCATTAAACAATAACTCCCCATTCTTCCCTCCCCCCAGACCCTGGCAACCATATTCTACTATCTTTCTATGATTTTAACCACTCTAAGTAACTCATGTAAATGGAATCATACAGTATTTGTCTTTTTGTGACTGGCTTATTTGACTTCGCATAATGTCTTCAAGGTCCATCCATGTTGTAGCATATTGCAGAATTTTCTTACTTTTTAAGGCTGAATAATATTCCATTGTATGTACATAGCACATTTTGCTTATCCACTCATTCATCCATGGACACTTGGGCTGCTTCTGCGTTTTAGCTATTGTGAATAATGCTGCTATGAACATGGGTGTACACATAGCATTTCAAGACGCTGCTTTCAATTATTTTGGGTATATACCCAGAAGTGGAATTGCTGGATCACATGGTAGTTCTATTTTTAATTTTTTGAGGAACAGCCATACTGTTTTGCATAGTGGCTGCACCATTTTAACATCCCCACCAACAGTGCACAAGGGTTTTAATTTTTCCAAATCCTCACCAACACCTGTTATTTTCTGTTTTTTTTTTTTTTTTTTTTTTTTTTTTTTTTCTTTTTGCGGTATGCGGGCCTCTCACTGTTGTGGCCTCCCCCGTTGCGGAGCACAGGCTCCGGATGCGCAGGCCCAGCGGCCATGGCTCACGGGCCCAGCCGCTCCGCGGCATATGGGATCCTCCCAGACCGGGGCACGAACCCGTATCCCCTGCATCGGCAGGCGGACTCTCAACCACTTGCGCCACCAGGGAGGCCCTATTTTCTGTTTTTGTTTTGTTGTTAATAATAGCCATCTTAATGGGTATGAGGTTGCCTTCATTTTTGAAAGATATTTTCAGAGGGCATGGAACTCCAGGTTGACAGTTTTTTTCCTTCAGTACTTTAAAGATGCTCCAGTGTCTTTTTTTTTTTTAATAAATTTATTTATTTATTTTAT
This sequence comes from Mesoplodon mirus, assembly GCF_964341445.2. Lineage (NCBI taxonomy): Eukaryota > Metazoa > Chordata > Mammalia > Artiodactyla > Ziphiidae > Mesoplodon > Mesoplodon mirus. Next base: position 49,330,009 of record NC_138978.1, on the reverse strand, counting down.
TTTTGGCTGCATTGAGTCTTTGTTGCTTCATGCGGGCTTTCTCTAGTTGCGAGCAGGGGCTACTCTTCATTGCAGTACAAGGGCTTCTCATTGTGGTGGCTTCTCTTGTTGCGGAGCACAGGCTCTAGGTGCGTGGGCTTCAGTAGTTGTGGTACACAGGCTCAGTAGCTGTGGCTCCTGGGCTCTAGAGCACAGGCTCAGTAGTTGTGGTGCACGAGCTTAGTTGCTCTGTGGCACGTGGGATCTTCCTGGACTAGGGCGTGAACCCGTGTCCCCTGTGTTGCCAGGCAGATTCTCAACCACTGTGCCACCAGGGAAGCCCTCCAGTGTCTTCTTGCTTGCGTTATTTCTAACAAGAAATCTCTCATCCTTATCTTTGTCCCTCTGTATGTAACTTATCTTTTTCCTCTGGCTACTTTTAAGATTTTATCTTTATAACTAGTTTTGAGCAATTATTAACAATGTGCTGTGGTATAGTTTTCTTCATAATTCTTGTGCTCGGGAGTCATAATTTTTCATCAAATTTGAAATTTTGGGGGTCATTATTTCTTCAAATATTTTTCTTTCCCTTCCTCTCTCTCCTTTGAGGACTGCTGTTACACATATGTTGGGCCACTTGAAGTAGTTCTACAGCTCAGCTCACTGAGCTGAATGAACAGCAGTTCATTAAAGGTTTTTTTCCTCTGTGTGTTTCATCTTGGATAGTTTCTACTGCTGTGTATTTAAATTCATCACTCTTCTTCTGCAGTGTCTAATTTGCTGTCAGTTCCAACCAGTGTATTTTTCATCTCTAACATTGTGGTTTTCATTTCTAGAAGTTTGATTTGGATCCTTTTACTGCCTTTTAAATGTCTGTACTTAACTTTCTGAACATAGGGAATACAGTATCAATAATTATTTTAATATCCTTGTTTGCTGATTTTAATATCTGTGTCAATTCTGGGTCTGTTTTATCAAAACAGATTGATTGATTATTCTCATTATGGGTTGAATTTTCCTGCCTCTTTGCATGCCTGGTGAACTTTGATTGGATTCTAGGCATCATGAACTTTACCTTGTGTGGGGTGCTGGATATTTTTATACCCCTGTAAACCTTAGTGAGCTTTGTTCTAAGATAGAGCCGAGTTACTGAGAAACAGTTTGATCCTGTTTGGTGTTGATTTTTCAGGTGGGCCTGGAGCAGCATGTAATCTAGGGGCAATTATTCCCCGCTGCTCAGGCAAGAATATTCTGAGTACTCTACCCAGTGCCCTGGGAGTCATGAAGTTTTCCAGTCTGGCTTGTGGGAACAGATACTATTTCCTGCCCTTTGTGAGCCCCTGGCACTGTTACCTGCCAGGCTCTTCCCCTGGCCTCAGCCTCTGATAATTTCGTCCTGTGTATGCACCAATCAGTACTCAGTTGAATACTCAACGGGCACTCTTCGCAGTACTTCAGAGTTTTCTCTCTGCAGTTCTCTCCTCTCCAGTACTCTGTCCTGCAGACTCTATTCACCTTGGTCTTCTAGGGCCCTCGACTCAGAGTCCACTGGGCTCTCCCTTCCTGCACTGCCTAACTCCAGGCAGTTAGCTGGGGCATTCATAGAGCTCACCCTGTTTGTTTCCTGTCAGCAATCATTAACTTCGCTGCCTGATGTTTACTGTGTTGAAAACTCCTGTTTCATATATTTTGTCCTTTTTTTCTCCAGGCAGCAGGTTAAACTGGTTCTTTTCGCTCCATCTTGACTGAAAGCAGAAGTCCTCTTGATGGCGTATTCGTGTGTCCATTAAAAATCATGTTTTGGGCTTCCCTGGTGGCGCAGTGGTTGAGAGTCCACCTGCCGATGCAGGGGACACGGGTTCGTGCCCCGGTCCGGGAAGATCCCACATGCTGTGGAGCAGCTGGGCTCGTGAGCCATGGCCGCTGAGCCTGCACGTCCGGAGCCTGTGCTCCGCAATGAGAGAGGCCACAACAGGGAGAGGCCCGCGTACCACAAAAAAAAAAAAAAAAAATCATGTTTTTTTTTAAGCGTAAACTTTTTTGTAAATTATTATGTGTAACATAGGCAAAATTATTTAAGTCAATAAATTTTTAAGGATTTCCTTCTACTGCTGGTCACCTCAGTTCCTCCAGTGTTTGGGTCATAATCTTCAAGATAGCCCTTTCAAAAAGAATTTTTGCTCAATACACAGTTGTCTTGTCAGTCAGTCCACAATTCTTTTAGTTGGGCTTCTTTGATCTACAGTGGAATATGGACACACTACAAAATTCCCCACCTGTAATCTTTGGGATCCAATTTCCCCAAGCAGTTTACTTTAGGACCGTGTTTAGGGTCAGAGGGGTTGAATCTTCCTGGTTCTGAATTTTACACACCCTAGAAAAAGAGAAGCATTAGTTCCTATTGAAGATTATGTCAAATTGAATAGTATGAGAAACTACAGGAATACTGTATCGGTAGAAATACCAGGTCTAACATGCACAAAGCCAAGAAAACCAATGATGCCAGATACTGAATTAATATTGCCCTGTCCTTTGAACAAAAATCATGTTTTCCAGGAGGATTTAATGACAAGGGATCATGTCACAGTATAGCATTAAATTTTTTTTAAAAAGTCTGTGTTATGTGTGTTTGCATTTGTGGGCGTGTGTGTGTGTGTGTGTGTGTGTGTTGTATTAAAACATAAAAGTAGTAATATAGATATGCATGGGAAAAGACTGAAAGGAGATATACTCCAGTATTAACATTGATAACTTGGAAGAACTAGGATTAATGATTTTTGTCTTCTTCATATATGCTGTTTCTTCCAAATAAATGAGTATTTCTTCTTCTAGAAGAAGAATAAACTAAGTATTAAATATAAAGGTATTTGAAAGAACAAGATTAAACACTATCTAACCCAGCACCAGAAACCCCATTCACTGTAACTAAAGGTGGTGGAATGCTCTGGAAAGAGGCTGTAAAGCCCATATAGGAATCCCCATGTTGATTGTTTGGGAAGGTCTGGGATAACACCTTCTGCAGACAGAAGCCCCCATTAGGCCTGGCAGCCTCCTTGTGACCCAGGGTCTCTCTTCTGTGTCAGCAGATTGTCCGCGTGGAGCCCTTGGTGACCATGGGTCAGGTGACTGCCCTGCTGACCTCCATTGGCTGGACTCTGCCTGTGTTGCCCGAGTTGGATGACCTCACAGTGGGTGAGAAATCAGACAGATTTCGTCAGAGCTGAGGAACCTCGGCCCACCTTCCTTCAGGTCCAGGAGTCACCACTGTCCCATCTGTGACGGATGTCACCCTGTCTCGTCCAGCACCAAAGACAAGGCACTCACTGCCTGTCAGTCCATGTCTGAACAGCTTACGTTATTAGCATGCACTTTTCAATCGGTGGTTGGAACCTGCTTCCCTGTGACTTGCATCCATCGCTCCAGTTCTGCCCCGTGAAACACACAGAATAAGTCTAGTCTCTCCTTCCGTAGGATTCAAGGTCCCAGAGCCTTTTCTTCTCCAGGGGAAACACCTTCAGGTCCTTTAACTGTTCCCAAGGGACACGGCTTCCCCCACCCAACCAACCCTCTTTTCGTCAATGTCCCTGTTGAAATGAATGTGCACAGACAGGTTTCTAGGTTGGGTCTGGCCAGAGGTGATGGCGCGAGCGCCCTTGATGGGGTCTCCCACCCATCTTCCACCTCTAAGCAAGCCCTCATGCCCACATCTTAGGCCCTCCTTCTCTCTCCTGCTCTCTACCTCCATAGAGATGGGAAATCTCCCCTAAGATCTGCCAGCCCTGTCATGCCTCCTTCATGCTCTGAGTTTCCCCAGCTCCAGCAAGGTGTCCTTTTCCCAACTCTCCCCAACCCCCTTCCAGCTCTGCCTGGCTAATGCACATGTCTCTGCAGGGGGATTGATCATGGGCACAGGCATCGAGTCTTCATCCCACAAGTATGGCCTGTTCCAGCACATCTGCACTGCCTACGAGCTGGTCCTGGCCGATGGCAGCTTTGTGCGATGCACACCGGTGAGTTCAGAGTTGGGGGATGCCCCCACCAGCCTGCTCTGGGCATTAAAGACCCCTGGGAGGTGGCTCCCCTGGGGGTGCTTCATTTCAGATACACCTGTCCAGTCTGGGTCTGTATCCATAATAATAACAGATTTCTGTAGCCCCTGATATGTGCTCAGATACTGTTGTAAATGCCTCATGTATATTAAGGCATTTAATTGTTAAACAACTTTATGAGGTGGGTACTATTATTAGACACATTTTACAGATAGGAAACTAAAGCACAGAGAGGTTAATGAACTTGCCCAAGATCACACAGCTAGTAAATCCCACACGGCTGGGATTCAAACCCAGCTTATCGGGCTCCCAAGTCAATGCCCTTAGCAGTTCATGTCACCATACTGTCTTGAAGTCAGGCCCAAGCATCAACATTCTATGCCAGTGGTGAGGTGTAACCAACAGTAATCAGAGGGGCCGTTTTGGAGAAATAAAAGGCAATTCCACGGCCCAAAGTAGGATGCAGTTACGGAGCAGGACAGATGGAAACTTTAAATAAACTCAGATCTCACTGAGCATATCTAAGGAGCCCCTGGGATGGGAGGAACAGTGTGATCCTTTAGAAGTGAATGTTTCCGGGCTTCCCTGGTGGCGCAGTGGTTGAGAGTCCACCTGCTGATGCAGGGGACGTGGGTTCGTGCCCCGGTCCGGGAGGATCCCGCGTGCCACGGAGCAGCTGGGCCCGTGGGCCGTGGCTGCTGGGCCTGCACATCCAGAGCCTGTGCTCCACAGCGGGAGAGGCCGCGGCGGTGGGAGGCCCACGTACCGCAAAAAAAAAAAAAAAAAAGTGAATGTTTCTGAGAGCCACCAGAGTTGTTGGCCTCACAGAGTCCAGGGCAGGACTACAGGCTTGAGAGCTCTGGTCTGGACAAGATAGACCTCTTTCAGGATTCACATCAGTTCAGCACCTTTCCCGAAACGCTCACTGGGCCCTGCCTTCTAACCTGTTTATTATGAGCAGAGAAAGGAGACAGGCATTCATGAATTACTTCCCTGCTCTGAGGTCCAGTTTCCTCATCTGGCAAATGCGTTGTCAGGAGGAGAACGTAGATGCCATATATTAAGCTCCTAGCACAGAGCCGGGCGTGCGGCGGACACCTGCTTATTACTGCTGTGAGCTGACGGTGTGATCAGGCGGTGGCCCAGATGGGCATCGGGTGGCCCATGTCTGCTGTTGCAGAGACTTCTGCCAGCCTGCTGCAGAGCTCCCCTGCTCCATCATGGCCCTCACCCCACCACCTCGCTGCACCCACCACACCAGCACCAAGGGCGTTCAGCGTGAGCAGAGACCATGCAGGACTGTCCTCTCCGTAAAGCCTGGACAAGGCTAGACTTCTTCACAAGGAGCTTTATTAGAATCAAAGAAGCTGCCTTAGAACGGCCAGATGAAAAGTTGTTTGTCTCCAAGACAAATACCAAAACAAGAAAATCATGAGGTTAGAAGGAGGATCGCTGGATCAGGTGTCAGGCGGCCTTGCCTGAGCCCGACATCGCTGCACTGAATTGGGGGGAAGCCTTGGGTGAGCCATTGTCCCCTCTTGGAGCCTCACTCTCCTTAGCCATTCAAGCAGGAATGTTAATGCTCTCCCTGGACTGTGGTTGGGGAGGGGGGAATTCACAGCTAACGGAATGGGAAAGGCTTTGTAAGTTTCAGTAATGGCCCATTTTAATGTCCCCTGGCTACCTTGACCCTCATTAAGGGTTCATCTCTCTCTAGCCTGGCCTGGGACCCCTGGCCCTTGGTCCCTCATTTTAGGACTCTGGGCAGAGCTGGTCCTGGCCTCTTCCTGGGTAGCCTGTGGTCCAGGGGCTGTGCCCAGGTGGAGGAGAGAGGATGTACTCTCCCTGAGCATCCCTGATACAGAGGGCAGTGTAAGGTCAAATGTCATGCTGAAGCTGCAGGGGGAGGACTGAGGCCCAGAAAGTGCAGTTGCGAGGTCCTTGTTCAGGTTGACACAGATAGTGCCAGGACAGGGATTTAGCCCAGGCCCTGCGTCCTCTGCGCCCCGCTGATGACTCACTGCAGCGCGGGGTTTGGGGGTCAAACATTCAGCATGTGTCCACTCCGCCTCACAGTCGGAAAACTCAGACCTGTTCTACGCCGTGCCCTGGTCCTGTGGGACCCTGGGCTTCCTGGTGGCCGCCGAAATCCGCATCATCCCCGCCAAGAAGTACGTCAAGCTGCGGTTTGAGCCGGTGTGCGGCCTGGAGGCCATCTGTGACAGGTTCACCCGTGAGTCCCAGCGGCAGGAGAACCACTTCGTGGAAGGGCTGCTGTACTCCCTGGAGGAGGCCGTAATCATGACGGGGGTCATGACAGATGAGGCAGAGCCTGGCAAGGTAGGCCTGGAGGAGGAGGGCCTGGACGGGCTGGGATGGAGCCTCATTCCCCACCCTGACCGTGGCAGCCACGCTCTTTGAGGCTGCGACCTGGGTCAGCCCACCTGGGCAGCAGGAGCTATGGTCGGCCGTCTTAGGCTGTGACCAAAGTATCCATTTACTCTGCCCCTACCATCTGCCTGGTGACGTGTGTGTCTCTTGATAGGCGTACTCTTTGATCCTCACAGTAACCCCATTTTATAGATGAAGAAACCAAGGCTCCAAGAGGCCATGTAAACTTCCACAAGATGACAAAGCCAAGATTTGAGTAATGGATTTGATGCCTCAGAATCCAGATTCACACCCCTTCAACGTACACTGTGTAATTTTTAATAGCCGTTCTTTCTCCCTTGAGAAAGGATTTGTGCTTATTACGAGAGGCTTGGAAAGTGTACAGACGTAAAAGGAAAGAAAAGACTCCACCTATAGATATGACCCAATCCAGCTCTTGCTAATGTGTTTGATAGATTTATTTCCTCTCTTTTCGATGCACAGATTTTTTTAAAGCTTTTACAAAAATAGTATAACAATGTTGGAATATATAAAGAAAAAGTTAAAGTGCATCTCTTCACCCAAGCATGCTCCCAGGGTAACCACCTGTAACACTGCACTCTTCAAGGCCTGTGCCTGTGCGTGCGCATGTACGCGTGTGTACATGCCCATGCCCTCGTTTTATCCCATGCTTTCTGTTGTTGCCTGTAATTAGCCTAACTCATTGCTTCCCGATGAGCATTTATTTTGCTTAAAATGTTTTGCTCTTACAAGTAATATTGCATTGAAGATTCTCTTGCATCTATCCTTGGCCTCTTGTGCATGCATTTCTGTAGGATTGAGTCCAAAAAAAGGAATTCCTGACCCAAGGGGTTTGAATATATTAAATATTGATAGATATGACCAGTGACCTGCCAGAAATGTGTGCTTGTGTCCACTTCCAGCGACGCAGTGGTGTGTGAGAATACCTTTCCCCCACCTCCTTGCCAGTGCTGGATAGCATCACTCTTTCATTTTTGCCAATCTGATAGGGTTAAAAATAGTAGCTCGTTTTATTTTGCAGTTCTCGGGTACTTTCAAGGTTACCATCTCTTTGCACAGCGATTCGGTTTGTTTGTCTTCAGCTGTGATCACCTGTTCAAATTTGTAGTTTCTGGTTTAGTGTGATAAGCATTTCTACATATCGTTACATTACCTTCATGTTTAATGACTGCAGAAACATTGCAGTGAGCAAATGCCCTATCATCTACTAAACCACTGCCCCATAGTTGGAAATTAAAGTTGCATCCAGTTTTTCATCATTTTAATTAATGTAGCAGTAGACATCTTTTGTCTATAATTTGAATAACACCTTCAAGTAGAATTCGTACAACAAAGGATAGGCACTTTTAAGGCTCTTGATCTATCCCTATATACTTAAAGCATTTTAAAATCAAAAAGGACTCAAAAATCATCTGATACAATTCCCTCTCCAAATAAGGAACGGAGGCCCAGAAGGGGAAAGAGGCTCCTCTGAGGATCCACAGCAAGCATGGGGCAGATTAAAGTTTGGGTCTCTGACTCCTGGTTGGGTGTTTGTTCCCCGCCATACCAGCTTCTAGAATTTGGCATCATCTGCAAACTTTGACCGAGCACCATTCTTTATGGGTCATTAGTGAGCACTGGAGGATGGGGATCCTGGAGCAGGAGTGGGACTTCAGACACTGAGCCCAAATGTTCTGGTGTCCCCGGGCCCTGGCTCTGCCTGAGCTCAGGTCGGGCCAAAGCCCAGGCAGAGTATCACTCTGAACCTAGTCACCTGGCAAGGAGGTCTCGTCCAGAGGTTTTCCGCCTTGTCTGAGATGTTCCTCTGGAGGCTGCCAGTGGTGATAAGCTAAGGGCCGGGACCAAGGGGTATCACCACCCCCTTTGTACTGAAAGTCATCTCTTTGATGTATTAGATGCCACCTAAGGTTGCAGTTGGGCAAAAGGGATTGTACAGCTTTTAAATTGTTTGAACACTCTGACCAGTTCCCTTATTTCCCAGGAAGACCAAGGTTTTCCCCAGAGGCTTGCCTGGTATCAGTGGCAGAGGGGCCAGGCCTCGAGCCACAGACTTTTGCAAAGTGTTCCCATGATGCCGGATGAGAACGGGGCCTGGGGCCGCGGGAGAGTGATGGGTGCCAGAGGCCTGTGCATGTTTCATCAGAAGAGCATTTCTCCCAAACATGCCTGTTTGGCAGGCTGCTCAGGCATTTGTCCTTGCGTGCCCAGGCACTGTCCACCCTGGGAGAAGGCAGCCACCCCTGTTTTACGGGGGAGCCCAGAGATAGGAAGTGGCTTGTTATCTAAGTGCTTGGATTGGAACTGGAACTCCTGCCGCCTCTTGGCTGCCACGGCTGCCATATGCCCCAGGAGAGACGTGCCATCCAGGTTCTTTATCGTGTCCCAGGCTTCTCTGGCACAAAGAGTTACCGATGAGTCCATGAACACCAAGAGTGCCTGTATCCAGGTTCCCCCGAGTCTCGGGTTCCTCAGGCAGCTGGTGCCACTGCCGGTGTGTGACCAGGTCCACCTGGGGTTAGATCAAGTTGCTCTGTTCCTGTTAGATCTGACTCCCCTTTGCATTCGCAGGTGGAGGCCAGCCTGTGGTGACTTCTTCCCTGCCCTGCACTATCCACACTCTAACTGACTTGGACAAGCAGGCTCTTTAGCCCGTTTCCTGGTACTTTGTTGCCTGGTTTCCCCACTGCAGAGTGGCCTAGCAGCAGAGTGCCCTGCACACAGCGGTGACCCCCAGATGGGCTGCAAGTGTTGGCTGCCAGAGGTGGAGGGCAGAGGTTGCCTGGCTCCAGGGTGGAGGGAGCTGCCGAGGGGCTGGGTGCAGTGAGAGGGCCGGGAACTGAATACCGTGCCCCTGTTGTGGGCAGGCCCTGTGCTTGGCACTTCCTGCATTATCTCTTTTAGTCTCTCTAACCATTTTGCCTGTACTGAAAATGAGGCTCAGAGAGGCTAAGTAACCTGCCAGGATCAGCCTAGTGCATTAAAAGTGGAGACAGCAAATCAGTAAACAGTAGGCACACAGCAGTCCCATTTATATAAATCTGTGTGTGTGTGAAAATAAAACCTAATGAATACACATCAGTTTTTAGCAGTTCCCCCTGGAGGATGAGGCTACAGGGGCATCTCTCAGGTTATACATTACTGCAGTGTCTGAAGTTTTCACAAGGAGCGTACGTTGCTTTTAGAATCGGGAAAAAAATTAATAGTTTTTTTTTTTTTTTATAATGCCCACATTCTAGAACCCACCATTCAAGGTTCTCTGCCATCCGCCTTGGCCTTCTTTTGCAACATGGAATGTACTTGAGTCCTTGCCTTGCCTCTTGCCAGCCTTGTGACCTCGGGTAGTCCCTTCAACCTTGATGATTCTTTCTCCTGGTTAGTGAAGCAGGAACAGCCCTGCTGTGCAAGGTCGTGGAGGAGAGAAAGAAGGGACGTGTGCAAGGTCATGGAAGAGATAATGAATGTATGCAAAGTCATGGCGGGGACAGAGAGTGAATATGCCGGGTACTGGCGCTGCCTCCCTGGAGTGTGGGCACTTAGCCCGTGCTGTGATTATTCTCCAGCCACTCTGGGCTTGCTTACTTCTTGCCTCTGCTCCTGTCTTTCCCTCCCTGATGGTCCCCTGGCAACATTCTACCTCTCCTACGTGGCCTCCACTCTCTGCTTCCTCCTGTCCCTTTGCTGGGTGTGATCTCACCTGCCCCATAAAAGTCGGGTGCCTCTCCCACCCCAAGAGAAGCTGGTATGACATGGGCCCAAGCGTCTGCAGTGTGTGTGTATGTAATTTCTAATAGGCCCAAAGATCTCCCACAAAGTATTTATTTTTATTGCCATTTTACATGTGAAGAAACAAGCTCAGAGTGTCCTGCGCCAGGTCACACAGCTAGTGGGTGACGGCCAGGGTCTGGCCTCAGCCGCCCAGCCTGAAGCCCATGACCCTTCCGGGTTGCTGCCCTGCCTGTCTCCAAAAGCATCGGCCCACAGTTCCTTTCATGGGTGAGGAAGCTGAGGCTCAGAGAAGCTAAGTCATCCCAGGGCACACAGTAGATAGAGTCCTGAACCATTTAGGGCTGAAGAAAACACCAGCTAAATATATGATTTAGGCTTGGAGACCACGGGGCCCAGTGCCAGGGAAGACTGTAGCTTTACTGTGAGCTTCCTCCGTTGATGGTGGCTGCGTGGGGGGAGCGCTGTGGCCAGAGGATGTGGAGCTTGGTCCAGGGCAGCAGGGAAAGCACCGTGGTCAGTTAGTGCTGTCAGCTGTGGGACCCAGTGGGGAGGATGACCCACGCTCAGTGTTCGTCCCAACGCTGGCCTCGTGGGAGGGAGGTGGGGAGGAACACGCCTGTATGGAGCGCTGCACTGTGGCCTACGGCGACAGACACCGGCACTTCAGTTCTCTCACCGAGGAGGAGTAGCAGGCTGAGCTCTCGAGCCTGTCAGGAGTTCGCTGTCGGGCCCTGGGCTCACCACTTAACCTCTGTGAGCTTCTCTCTCTGCTAGAGAATGCTGGCTCTGCGCATTAACCTCGCCTGGCTTTCAAGAGCCTCCAAGGCAATAATAGACATGAAAGAGCTCTGGAGAGGCCAGGAGTGCGGAACAGAAGCCAGGTATCACTGTTACACCCCGATGGCATTGGGACTTGCCTGTGGCCTGACACAGTGCCCTCTGTCATTGCAGCTGAATAGCATTGGCAACTACTACAAGCCGTGGTTCTTCAAGCACGTGGAGAACTACCTGAAGACAAACCGCGAGGGCCTGGAGTACATCCCCTTGAGACACTACTACCATCGCCACACGCGCAGCATCTTCTGGGAGCTCCAGGTGAGGCTAGGATTTCCTGGTAGTCCTGGCTCCCGGCCAGGCTGGCAACCAGGATGGTTTCCCCTCCCTTGGGGGAAAAGAGTGGCTTTGTCCTCGGGACCAGAACAGCCTCTTAACCCAGCAGCACAGTGCTTCCTTCTTCAGGAGCAGCCACCTTGCCTTAAAGCCGTGGGCTCTCCCCACACACCTGCCTGTGCCAGAAGGTGGGGCGCGGGGCCCAGTGCTTTGGGGAACACAGACCTGTCCTTGAGGAGCTGTAGCCTAGCCAAGCAGACAGACTGCGGCCTGAGAAGAGGAAGTGGCTGGTCCTGCCCAGGGCTGGAGGTAGCTGTCAAGCCGTGGCCTTGACGTGTGAGCAAGAATTTGCTGTTGTGTGATGAGCGACGGGGAGCAGTGACATTTTAAATAAGCGGTCAGGGAAGGCCTCTCAGGAGATGCCTTGTGAGCAGGACCCGAACATAGGGAGGACACGCCAGGCAGAGGAAGAGCCAGAGCACAGGTCCTCAGATGGGCTGAGTGGGTAGCTTTTTATTTATTTTTTTTAATTGAAGTGAAAACATAAAATGAAACATTTTAACGTGTACAGTTCAGTGGTATTTGGTACATTCATGATGTTGTGTGTCTACTATATCTAGTTTCAAAATATTTTCATCACCCTAAAAGGAAATCCTGTACCCATTAAGCAGTTACTCCCCATTCCCTTTCCCCAGACTCTGGCAACCATCAGTCTGCATTCTGTCTCTATGGATTTACCTATTCTAGACATTTTATATAAATGGAATCATACAACATGTGGCCTTTTGTGCCTGGCTTCTTTCACTAAGCCTGTTTTCAAGGTTCATCCACGCTGTAGCATGTATCAGTACATCATTCCTTTTTGTGGCTGAATAATTCTCCATTGTATGGTTGGACCACAGTTTGTTTTTCCGCTCATCTGCTGGTGGACATTTGAGTTGTTTCCACCTATCGGCACTGTAAACAATGCTGCTGCAAACATTCATGTACAAGAATTTGTTTGAGTACTAGTTTTCAGTTTTGGAGGATACATGCCTAGGAGTGGAACTGCTGGGTCGTGTGATGATTCTGTGTATAACCTACTGAGGAACTGCCAAACGTTTTCCGTGGTGGCTGAGCCATTTTTCATTCTCAACAGCAGCATGTGTAGGTTCCAATTTCTCTACATTCTCACCAGCACTTGTTGTTTTCTGGTTTTTTGCTATAGCTATCCTAGTGGGTAAGGAGTGGAATCTCACTGTGATTTTGACTTGCATTTTCCTAATGACTAGCAGTGTTCAGTATCCTTCCATGTGCCTATTGGCCATTTGTATATTTCTTGGAGAAGTATCTGTTCAGATCCTATGCCCAATTTTAATTGAGTTATTGATCTTTGTTGTTGAGTTGTAAGAGTTCTATATATATTCTGGATATTAGGCCCTTATCAAATACATGATTTACAAATATTTCCTCTCATTCTGTAGGTTGTCTTTCACTTCCTTGATAATGTCTTTTTTTTTTTTTTTTAGATTTTTTTTGACGTGGACCATTTTTAAAGTCTTTATTGAATTTGTTACAGTATTGCTTCTGTTTTGGTTTTTTGGCCATGAGGCATGTGGGATCTTACTCCCCGACCAGGGCTGGAACCCGCACCCCCTGTATTGTAAGGTGAAGTCTTAACCACTAGACCGCCAGGGAAGTCCCGATAATGTCTTTTTTTTTTTTTAACTTTATTGAAATATAGTTGATTTACAATGTTGTGATAGTTTCGGATGTACAGCAAAGTGATTCATATTCATATATATACACATATATATTCTTTTTGTACATTCTCTTCCATTATAGGTTATTACAAAATATTGAATATAGTTCCCTGTCCGATAATGTCTTTTGATTCACAAAAGTTTTTGGTTTTGATGAAGTCCAGTTGATCTATTTTTCCTTTTGTTACTCGTGCTTTTAGTGTCGTATCTAAGAATCCATTGCTAAATCCAAAGTCATGAAGACTTCTTCCTGCGTTATCTTCTAAAAGCTTTATGGTTTTAGCTCTTATATTTAGCTTCTTGATCCATTTTAAGTTAAGTTTTGTATATGGTGTGAGGTGGGGCTCCAACTCCACTCTTTTGCATCACAGCAAGTGCAAGTTGTCACAGCAAGGCTGCGTGTTTCTGAAAACAGCAAGAAGGCCCTTGAGCTAGACCCATGGTGGAGAATGCTGTCAAACAGCAGCCATAGCCTAGATCATGTGGGCCCTTGTAGGTCAGGGGAAGACTTTGTATTTTACCTTGTGTGATAAGGAAGCCAGTGGAGGACTTGGTGCAGAAAAGTGACATGACCTGATGTTTGTTTTAAAAGGATAATTTTGACAGCTAGGTGGAGAGTGGACGGGGTGGGGGTGGCAAGATTGGGAGAGCGGAAGAAAGAAGATTCTGTCGTCCATGGTGGTAGCGGTGGAGGAGGAAAGGGGTCTCAGACCTGGGAGGTGCTGTGAAGGTTGGACCAACCAACAGGATTCCCCACAGATTGCCCTTGGGTGTGATTCCGAGGTTAGGGACCCAAGCAACTGGGTGACCTGAGGTGCCATTGACTGCTAGGGACAACATGGGGGAGGGGTCTGGGAAGGAAAATCAGAAGTTTGGTTTGGGACATTGTCAGCGTGAGATGCTTTTCACATATCCAGGTGAGACGTTGAGTGGGCGGCTGGCACATATGTCAGATCTTCAGGGCAGAGGTCGAAGAAATCCATATCACTGTGGGTATCATCAGCAGAGAAATGTTAATTAACACTGGGGGACTAGATGAGTGAGGGAGGTTAGAGAAGAGAAGTCCCAGAGCCAAGCCCTGCAAGTTGAGGGAGGAGAAACCAGCCAGGAGAGGAGAAGACGCTGTCAGCCCGAGGGGAGGAGAAACCCAGGAGGACTGGCATCCCGGAAGCTACTTGAGGACAGCATGTCAAGAAGGAAGATGAACAGCTGTGTCAAATGCCCCTGAGCGAGATGACGACAAAGCATCGACCCCTGGTCTTAGTCGTGAGAAGGTCACTGATAACCTTGAGCCATGGGGCTGAAAGCCTGACGTGGGTTCAAGAGAAAACAGAGATAGGCAAGTGGAGAGAGTGAAAATGGAAATCTGAGAAGGCTCAGTATAAGGGAAAGCAGAAAAGTAGGGTGGGAGCCAGAGGGGGGTGTAGGATCTAGGGGAAATATTTTGTGTGACTGTTTTATTTTTTATTTTTATTTTTATTTTTTTGGCTGTGCCGCACGGCACATGGGATCTTAGTTCCCCAACCAGGGATCAAACCCGTGCCCCCTGCAATGGAAGTGCAGAGTGTTAACCACTGGACCGCCAGGGAAGTCCATGTGTGACTTTCAAGAAGGGAGAGGTTACCACATGTTGACATGCTGGCAGTGCAGGGGAGAGGGTGTGCTCGCAGGGTGAACCTTGAGGATGGATGGATCCTGTGCTCAGGTGGAGAGGTTGCCTTTAGGTGAGAGCATGGAGATTCACCCACTGGACAGGAGGGAGGAAGTGTTAATGGAACAGTTGCTACAAACAGGAGGACCATTTGGTGGGGGGAGGGTGTGGGAGTTCTTCTATTTTCTCAACGAAATAGGAAGCAAGGATTTTAGCCAAGATGGGGGGTGGGTGAGGGGTTGTTGAAGGACTGAGGAGAGAGGAGATGGGAAATTGTCCCTTGGAGAGTGGGAATGAATTAACTGGGAAAATGTCATAGGATTGCTGGGCAACACTGGGCCTGCCAAAGATTCATGGCCATGAGTTTACAGTGAGACCAGCCCTGGTGGTTGTGGATTTTCACACGTTCAGCTCTGTGGACGGGGTACAGCCTAGGGAGAAAGTTAGATTTAACCACGGTTGAGGTTTTGCAAATGAGTATGACAAGTGGGGTGGGGTTGGAAAAGCCAGGACATGATCAGGATGAAATCCAAGCCAGCTGAGGGGGGCCAGTGAGGATGTGCGGGGCTGAAGGGACTGATATGGTGGCCTGGGTGCCCCGTGGGGTGAAGAATTGACGTCAGAGCACTGGAGGGCATGAGCAGCAGGAAGGAGAGTTAGTGGTGGTCAGAGGGCGCACGCTCGGAATTGAAACTATGGAGATGCCAAATGAAGAATGTTGCCTACCATCCAGTTCTGCAGGAATGAAATCATTAGGCCTTGCGGTCACCGTCAACCGCCCCTGAAAGAAATTCAGGGCAAAGGTCAGTAATGAGGCACTCTGTGCTATGGGAAAACTGGCAGATAAAGACAGCCTTCAGATAGGTAGATATTTTGGGGAGAAAATTTTATGAACCCAAATTCTTGGATCTTCCCACACTTAGAAAAGTACCAAAACCATTAATAAGATGGCTGTGCCTCATAACTAGCAACAACCTCCGACCGAGACCTGTGCTTGATTACACGTACGCTTTGCCAGAATCACATACATACTGATCTGGCCTTTACCTCTTCGGAACGGTTTCTCAGAGCCGTTTGAGAGCGGGTCTCCCAGGCTATAGTCAGTGAGACACTGAATAAACTCAACTCACAGCTCTGATGTGCTTTGTTTTTTTCCAAGTCAGCAGAGGCAATGAATACAGACAATAGGACAACATCGAGAGGTCAGCAAACTTTCTTAAAGGGCCAAATAGCAAAAGCTTTAGGCTCTGCGGGTCCTACGCCCCGTCGCAGCCGCTCAGCCCTGCCCTTGTAGCACAAAAGCAGCCACAGGCAGTGCACAAACAGACGTGCATGGCTGTGCTCCAGTGATACTATGTATAAACACAGGCAGGGGGCCAGATTTGGCCAGCAGGCTGGATCCGCTTGCAGACCGATTCCCACGGGCTGTAGTTCCTCATCCCCTGCTCTGGAGTGTGACAAGAGTCAGGGCAGATGCCAGGTGGAAGGTAAGATCGCTGGAGGACAGAGAGGAGGCTGGGGCGTGGGAAAGATCATAGAGGTGGATATTAAATCACATCAGTGATAAGATGGGTGTTGAAGAAGGTGGCAGTGACCTGGGAACGAGGGAGATGATGGGGGTGGAGATGATGGGCAGGTGGCTGCAAAGCCTCTGAGGGTTTTCAGGGAATGGGAGGGGCAGAGACCTAGAAGCAGTAATGAGGAACCCACCTCACCTCCGTCTACCCCAGAGGGTCATGGAGAGAAAATGATACCACCTCGGAGGGCTGCAGGGGCCAGCCAGGTTGCAGCTAAGAGCAAGGAGAGGACACGACGGTCTAGAGAAGAGCTTGAGGATGGAGGGGGTTTGCTGCTGTCTAGACCACGAGAGAGCACAGGGGAGGGGTTTGGCAGATGGGGGGACAGTGGCCAGTGGGGTCAGGTTAAAAGACATTGCATCGCTGTAGCACATCAAGGGTGCTAGTGGGAGGCACCCAAAAGTCCACCGTGACTGAGATAAATAGGGATGTCAGGCATGAAGGAATTACACCTGGTGGTCTCCTAGGAGGAGGTGTCGGGTCCCTTCTAGTCGTGGGCTAGGTCTCTCAGGCAGGATGTGATGGGGCAGTGGTAAGGGGTGGAGGAGTGGCCAGCAGAGGCTTCATCAAGGCCTGGGGAGCTCTGGGCTTCCCCCATCCCTGTTAATCCTCTGAGCAGTGTCCAGGCCCAGAGCGTTTGGTGGAAAGTTTTGCCAAAGGCAGAAGACCCCCGAGTCCCTCTTTATCCCCGCCAAGAGCAGTGTTAAGGATGTGGGAGGTGTGGTTTTGTCAAGAGCAGGGATATTTAAGAGACAGGAAAGGAAAGAGGGGCCAGCAAAGTACGTGAGGGCACATTAGAATGCTAACAGCAGCAATGAACATGAATCACTCCTTACCTGTTAGTTCTTAGGCCAGACACTTCACATGCATTCTCTCCATCTTCCTAACAGCCCTGTGAGGGTAGGTGCTGGTGCTGTTTCCACTTTACAGATGAAGAAACTGGTTTAGGTTATCTAAGTAACACAACTCAGTAAGAGATAAGAGTGTATTGGTTACCTATTGCTGCATAATGAATTAACCCCAAATTGTGAGGATCACAACAACTGCCCTCTGTTATCTCGGTTTCGAGGCTCAGGGATTGGAGAGCGATGACGTGGGTGTCTCTGGCTCAGGGCTGCAGGCAAGGTGTCGGCAGGGCTGGTGTGCTGGAGGCTCTAGTAGGGCTGGAGAGTCTGCTTCCTGGAAGGGTCCCTCACGTGGCTGTTGACAAGAGGCCTCCGCCCCTTGCCACCTGGGCTGCTCAGGTGTCTTCACAACAGGGCAGCTGGCTTCCCCCAGAGCAGGTGATCCAAGAGAGAGACCAAGGAGGGGTCCTCAGTGCCTTCCATGACCCAGTCTTGGCACCTCGCCACTCCCGCCGTACTCTCTTATTAGAACGGAGTCACCAAGTCTGGCCCACACCCAAGGAGGGGGGAATTAAGCTCCACCTCTTGAAGAAAGGAGTAGCAGAGAACTCCTGGATGGGTTTTAAAACCACAGAGCTAGACCGCCTGGAGGGGTGGGATAGGGAGGGTGGGAGGGAGGGAGACAGCAAGAGGGAAGGGATATGGGAACAGATGTATATGTATAACTGATTCACTTTGTTATAAAGCAGAAACTAAAAAAACAAAACAAAACAAAACAAAAAAAAAACCACAGAGCTAGGTTTCAAAATGAGGTTTGTCTTATATTTTTGTGCTGTTAAACACTAGCCTGTACTGCCTGAAGTTAAAGGAAGAATCTGGAAGGATGGGTATTTTACTACCAAGATGTGCGCACAGGAAGTTTGTTCAGGAGAACTCTGGTGATCCTCAGCTGCGAGGGGAAAGGGAAGCAGGGCCAGGCAGAGGGAAAAGGGGAGGTGTGAGGCAGTCACAACAAAGACCTCAGCCAACCCACAGGGAGCTCTGGGGCTGGATGGCCCTCCAGAGCTGTCCCACCTTGAGGCCAGGGGGCTAGGACTTTGCAGCCCCACCCCGTGAAGGGTGACCTTGGAGGTATTGCATGTTGGGTTCCAGACCACTGCAATAAAGCAAATATCACAATAAAGTGAGTTACACAAATATTTTGGTTTCCCAGTGCATATATATATATTTTTTTAATTTAATATTTTTATTAGGCTATAATTGCTTTACAGTGTTGTCCCAGCGCACATAAAAGTTATGTTTACACTATACTGTAGTCTATTAAGTGGGCACTAGCATTATGTCTAAAAAAAAGGGGGGGGCATACCTTAATTTAAAAATACTTTATTGCTAAAAAATGCTAACCGTTATCTGAGCTGTCAGCAAGTCAGAGTAGTGACATCAAAGATCACTGATCACAAATCAGAAGTGCAATAAAACAAGGTCTGTCTGTACAGTGTCAGGCATCCAGGACAAAGAATGCAGTAGCGTTGTGTGCCGACGCCCAGGATACAGTGATAAGCAGGAGGACGCTGCCATTTGTGACGTGTATTTTTTTTTAAGCCCATGGACTTGTCTGTGCATCGAATGTCTCTAGAAGGGTCCACAAATAATTCCTCAGAATGGTTGCCTTTGTGGAGGGGAAAGAGATTGGGATGGAGGAGGAATGATGAGTGGTCAGGGCTGTGAGGGAAATGGGGTCAGGTCTTAGCCTTTGAGGGGGATTTCTGCTATGGGCCTGTGTGGCTTTTCCAAGGACAACCAAGGGAACAATAAAAGCCACGCTATTTCCTGAGTTTCTGTTGTGAGCCAGGAACTGGTGTAGGAGCTGGAATCTAACAGAGCAGAGAGCAGACAGGCCCCTCCCTCCCTCATGGGATTGGGCTGGTGATCAGAGGAGATGATTCCAGGGGAGGGGAGGGGAGGGGAGAGGAAGAGTCATGCAGCCTCTGAAGCTTAGCCTGGGGGCTTCTTTGGGCAGCCACCACTGACCCTAGTCTGACGTGGACCCTTTTATGAGCTGCCTCTGCATCTCTCTGTTGCAGCTCTTCACACCTGAGGTCAGGGACCACGGCTCGATGATCTGGGTATCCCCAGCACCCAGCACAGAACCTGGCACCTGAGCGCATAGGCGCCTCGTAATTGTCTAACGAATGAAGGAATGTCCTTGGCTTCTAGGGCCCAGGAGCTATGGGGATGGGGTATCAGGTGCACGCTGGCAGCCCTCAGGAAGACGGCAGACTGGGGGCAGGGAGGACGATCGTGAATGGGGGGCTCCTCCCTTGTGGAGGTTTGAGGCGTGGGAGAGGAAGGACAGCCCTGCTCAGGGCGGTTTCCCAAGAGGCCAGCTTGGGGGAGGCAGGCGGGGTAGCACTGTGCAGTGCCACAGGAGCAAGAGAAAGTGGCTAGCTCTGCCTAGGACTGAAGGTAGCTGTCAAGCTTGGCCTTGACAGGTGAGCAAAAATTTGCTGTTGTGTGTATGGAGGGATGGGAAGCAGTGACATTTTAATAGGGGCGTCAGAGAAGGCCTCTCAGGAGATGCTGTAAACCGAAGGGCTCATCGTTGAACCTGAGCAAGACCTTCCCCACCTCGGTAGGAGCCGTCTCTGGCGGTGTGACCTTAGGGAAATGGCTTAAGCTCTCTGAGTATCCATCCCTCTTGCCATTCAACAGCATTCTCAAACATTTATGGAGTGCCTGCTCTGTGCCAGCCACACTGACCTCAGCCACTAGAACAGCAATGATAGCTTCGTTGTTATTTTGCTTCAGGCAATGGGCTGAGTGCCTTCCATTTGGTATCTTACCATTCATTCTCACGAGCCCCATTTTGCAGATCAGGAAACTGAGCTCAGGGAGGTTAAGTCCCCAGCCCAAGATCATCATCAGAGCTGGTAAATGCCGGAGCTGGGAATCAAACCCAGATCCAGCTGGGTAAATCCTGGGTACCACCACTCCCCCCCAGATAGGAGTGGACCCGTCGCATTTCTGTCCAGCACCAGAGGAGGACCCGGCCCCTGGCACCTGGGGACACTGGGCCCTGCTGAGTTCCTTCTCTCCATCCCCAACCCTTGTCTATCAGGACATCATCCCCTTTGGCAACAACCCCATCTTCCGCTACCTCTTTGGTTGGATGGTGCCTCCCAAGATCTCCCTCCTGAAGCTGACCCAGGGCGAGACGCTGCGCAAGCTGTACGAGCAGCACCACGTGGTGCAGGACATGCTGGTGCCCATGAAGTGCCTGCCGCGGGCCCTGCACACCTTCCACAGCGACATCCACGTGAGCCGGGCCGGGAGCTCAGCGGGGACGCGGGGTGAGGGTGGCCTGTGAGCAGCAGAGAGAGGGGAGTGCTGCAGAGCCTGCCTTCTGGGGGAGGAAAAGCACCAACACGCCTTCCCTGGCCCCCCAGGTCTACCCCATCTGGCTGTGCCCATTCATCCTGCCCAGCCAGCCGGGCCTGGTACACCCCAAGGGAGACGAGGCCGAGCTCTATGTCGACATTGGTGCCTACGGGGAGCCGCGTGTGAAGCACTTTGAAGCCCGGTCCTGCATGAGGCAGTTGGAGAAGTTCGTCCGAAGTGTGCACGGGTGAGCGAGTGCCCAGAGTGTGGCCGTCAGCCACAGAGCGCTGATGGGGGTGCTTTAGACGTGTCCAGGGGCTCCCACTCCAGGTTGGAGGCCAAAGCTGAGGTTGGGGGGGCACTCAGGACCATGAAAACCACACAGAGGCCTGGACAGAGCATTGCTCAGAAACATCCTGGAACAAACCATGGATGTGCAAAATCCACGTGGACGAATCTCAAAATAATTATGCTGATGGAAAGAAGCCAGGAAAAAAGAGTACTGTATGATTCTATTTATATATATATTTTTTATTTATATAAAATTCTGGAAAATGCAGATGAACCCATGGTGACAGAAGGCAGTTCTGCCTGGGATGGTGGAGGGTGATGGACAGACAACACGGGAATTTGGGGCATGAAGAAAGTTTGGGGGTGATGGATATGGCCGTTATCTGGACTGAGGTGACAGTTTCAAGGTTACAGACATACATCAAACTTATCAAGCAGTATGTTTCTTTTTTTTAATTCATTAAAAAAAATTTTTGTGCTTATTTTATTTATTTATGTTATTGAAGTGTAGTTGCTGTACAATATTATGTTACAGGTGTACAATTTAGTGATTCACAATTTTTAAAGGTCATAGTCTATTTATAGTTATTATAAAATATTGGCTATATTCCCTGTGTTGTGACATACATCCTTGTAGCTTCAAGTTGTACACTTTCCTTATGTGCAGTTTACTGAACATTAAAAAAGAGAGAGAAAGCAGCCTGGCGACCGTATTGGGGAGACGGGCATTCGGTGCACTGCATTCTGCTCCTGACTCTGCCTCCACTGCCACTTAAAGCCCTGAGCCCAGATTCCACCCCCCGCCCGCCGTCTGTAAAATGGGGATAAAAATTCCTGCACCAGCCTCAAGCACTAGCTCATTAGGGGGATTAAACAAGAGAAATCCTCCGAAAGCGTGTCCTGCCCTGCAGAGCAGGCGGTGCATTAGGGGCGCATTAGGGATGGTTGGGGTTCTTTGCGCCCCTTTCCCCTCCCCGCCCCTCTTACCCCCATCCCCAAGTCCTCACCCTTGTGTCTGCGCTGCAGGTTCCAGATGCTGTATGCCGACTGCTACATGGACCGGGAGGAGTTCTGGGAGATGTTTGACGGCTCCCTGTACCATAGGCTGCGGAAACAGCTCGGCTGCCAGGACGCCTTCCCGGAGGTCTATGACAAGATCTGCAAGGCTGCCAGGCACTGAGCCGGAGCCCACTCGGAAGAAGGCGGACGCGAGGGCGGACCCTGTCCCCAGGGCCAGAAGGCATATATCTTCCCTTCACTCAAGCTTGGCTGCTCTGCCAGATCCACACTTTCAGAAAGAAACCCCTCCAGAGACCCCACCCAGATGGCCCCGACAGCTTGCTCCCAGCTTTCAGGGGCAGCCAAGTAGAGTGGACAGGACATGAGATTCGGAGTCAGACAAACCCGAATCTAGTTCCCAGTTCTGCCGCTCATTAGCTGTGTGACTCTGAGTGAGTCACTCAGCCACTCTGAGCCCTGCTCATCTGTTAAAAGGGGGTAATGCTGTCTGCCTGCCGTTGTCATCTAAGTCAAGCACCTGTCGCAGCAGAGATGCCGGAGAAGTGGCAGCTTCTGTTAGCACGGCTTCCCACTCAGCGTCCCGTCGGACTAAAGTGCTTTGGATTCGGTGGTTGAGTCCGGGAAGGCTCCATGTTAGGTCACCTGGGCTCGGGTTTGGCTGAAGTGGGTGCCCTCGAGTTGCGCTGCCATCACTTGTCAGCTGCAAGACCTCCTCGCGGAGGGAAGGAAGGAAGGTTCCTCTCCATCCCTGGGGTCTTGGGAGGACAACAGATGGGGCGGGCGGGCGGGCGGGCCCAAGATGTGCTGTGCCAAAGCCAGGTCTGATTCCAAAGTTCTCCCTGCCATGCTCGGTGGCGCCTTGCCCCTTCCTCCTCCATGCTCAGGCTTGCAGGCCCACTGCAGCCATTGCCCAAGTCCACTCAGAGGGGACTGTGTCCTTGGAGAAGACACTTCAGGGTTGAATCCTGGCCGGGCCCAGGCCTGGGACACCTGCCCAGGTTGGGTGAGTGGTCTCTGCTCTGAATTGAATCCAGAGGACCTGGGCTCATTCTTGGCTGTCCACCCTCCATGGCTCTTGTTCCCAGGACCCGCTTTGCCATGGTGGGGCTGTGTCCTCTGCTCTGCAGTAGGGGTGGGAGTTGGGGGGTGGGACCGTGCCAAGCAGGAAAATGGAGCCCACCGTCACCTGGTTTCGTGGCGTTCCTCACTGCAGGGCTGAAAGAAAACAGCATCAACTTGATTTCTCCAACCACTCATCTCCCCCTTTTTTTCTTTCTCCCCCGGCCCCCAACTGTAGTTAATTTTAGTGCCTTACAAATCCTAAGCTCAGAGAAAATTTAGCTCCATTTCCATTCCAGAGGGAAGGAAACCTTCCCAGGTCCCTGCCCACCTAGTAAAGCTTGGTTGTTTATGCAGCTCCGTCTTAAGAACTGCCCAGCCTCAGCTGAAAACCCAGAATCTGAGAGGGAATTGTGTAAGGGAAGCTGGAATCAAGTGAACTGTGCCAGGCGGTGACATTTTGGGAGAGAGAGAGAGAGCACTGCATCGGGAGCCAGGAGGCCTGGGTTTCAGATCTTGCTGTATTCTTCACGAGTTCTGCACCCGTGGGCAAGTCATTTGTCCCTCTGAGCTGTAGTTTCCTCATCTGTCACATCAGCACACACAAGACCACCTGAGGCCCTTCTGCTTTAGAAGTGCAGAACTGTCTTAAACACCATGACTGCAAACCCCGTGAAAAGCCTCTTGTGTGTGGATAGTCAGAGGAAAAACAAATGATCTAAGTAGACGCTTGGGGGGTTGTCTGCCACTTAAGGTCCTTCCTTCAGCCCAAAGCCAGCTCTCATCTTTTCAGAAAGGCGCATCCATGGCCTGAAAGGAAGTGTCAGTCTTGTCACCACAGGTTGCCAGAATCCTCCCAGAGCCACGATTTGGCTGCCGAGGCTCACTCATCCTTCCCTGGGCTTGGCACGCTGTAGTGTCTTGGCATGGTCCTGGGAGTTCTGGGCGCATTCAGGGCACTCAGAAGGCAGAGGAACCACTCTTCCCCATTTGGCCTCTGGAGGGGGCATAAGAAAAAAATAAACCTCATTTTCTCGCTTGTATGCAAAGCACGTGAATACTTGGCATTAGCTCTCCTAGTGGGCCCGTGGGCTTCCCGCTCGGTGCTAAACTGATGATCCTACTTGCTGTAGAGGAATGGTGAGCCCGAGCTAGATTAGCCCAACAGATAAGGCCCCATCCTTTCACCAGTGGGGCCTCCGTCCCTGGGCCCCTGGGAGTGTGGGCAGAGATGCCAGCAGCTTCTGTTATCCTCAGTCCTACAAACCAAAATCCTGCCCTTCACAGACCTCACTCGGAACCCGGGGCTCTGAAGGGAGGGTCTGGGGATCACACCAGCCTCAGGTTATTGTTTTGCTTCAGTGATATCTTGCCTAGAAAGGGGCAGTCTTCCAAGCATGTTGAGCTGAGTGACCAGCTCTTTCTTGTAGCCAGTCTTGTCACTACCCATCCAGGTGGTGGTTTCAGGTGGAATTAAACTTGGCACATGGCGGGAGTGGGGCAGCGTGTGTGGAAAGTATAAGAAGAGGCCTCCCTTCCGGAACGCTGAGTTTCTCTGCATGAAGGTTTTCTGTAAAATCCGGATTCTAGCCAGTTTCTTTGGCTGGAAGGATGCATAATCTAATTAGCTGTTACTGAAAGGGAAGGGGTGGGGATGGGGGTGGCAGTGAATGCTGTGTGATTTTTAGTTTTTTCCTTAATCATGGGGACCGCGGAAAAAGGCATGGGTCCCCCCCACCCCCCAGCAGGCTCTTGCAGCTGCAGGCGCTATACCTACTGTCTGAACACTTCATGTCCCTATGGCTGTGTGGCCCCCACTTCTGTAAGAATAAAAGTGTGATCTGGAAAGTAGCCTTTGTCGTTTCTTGATCAGGGGACCACGACGTGGAGGCACTCCTGGCTCAAGTGCAGGCTCCAGTTTCCCTCTGAACCCGCGAGGGCTGGAAGATGGCGGGGAAGGGACAGGTGTGTTAGGGCAGAGGGACCAAGGTGATTTTCTTAACTGTTTTTGAATTTCCATCACCGTCACAATGATCTGGCATGGATGTTGATAATGTTCCCCTATCTGCAGGGTGGAGAACAGAGTACAAGGAGGAACTTGGAAGCTAGGAGACCAGTGAGAAGAGTTCAGGTGAGGTGGGGCTCAGATCGAGGTGGGGCTGTGCTTTTTAAGGCACCAGACCTGACCGAAGCTCTGGGCTGCAGTCCTGGCTTTGTCACTTGGATGACCTAACTAATTTTGGCAAATCAGTTAATCCTATTGAGACTCCTCATTTACACACTGGTAGAGACCACTAACTGTCCACCAAAACCCCTTCCTCCCTTTGAGCACACCACTGGACTACATTTCCCAGCCTCCCTCGCCCTCAGATGTGCCCTTGTGTTAGAGTCGCTCCGGGAGAATGTGAGCAGAAGTGGTAAGGCCCTGTGTGAGGTTCTCCTGGCTCTTCTCTTATTTGGACGCAGATGACAACCAGGCCATAGGTGGTAGCAGAGTCATAAGGGGAAGGAGCTAGATCCCGGAATCACTGTATGGAGAACTGCCCACCAACCTGAACTTTGGCCTGGTCTGGGAACAAGAAATAAACTCACTGTAGTTGAGTCACTGCATATTCAGGACTATTTATTAGAGCAATTTAGTTCACCCTAATTGTTACAGGTCGTCAGGTTTAAATGAACAGAGACACAAGGGTTGAGTTTAGTGCAATAAAGTTTTATGCAAATGCATAGATATACATGATGGACATTTTCCTAAAATATATGTGATGTCAGGGTCCCATCCTAAAGTTGTTTGAGAGGAACCCCTTAGGAAATTCTTTTTCCAATTGTTCAGTTTCACAAATCAGGATTTGTAAATTCTCCTTAAAGGAGAAATCTTTAATGTCCTTAAAACAGATTTTGTAGTTGAACCCTGAAATATCACCTTATATTTGAATAGCATGCAACATACAATATCTTCTTTAATCCTCACAGTCCTGTAACAAAAGCAGGTCGGTTTTTATCCCCATTTTACAGATGAGGAAAGTGAAGCTCAGGAAAGGTCAAGTGATTTGCTTGGAGGCCACATTGAGGCCATTAACGAGTTAAACAAGGATGCAGACTCATGTCTTAAAACATCAAAATGCTTCAAGAGCCTCTCCCCGAGCTAGTTGAGACCGTAGCTCCAGGTCTAGAAACAGTGAAATGAGACCCTTGGCTGAGCCCCACACGTAGTGGGGAGTCAGGAATCTCTTCATGAACTCAGCTCAGAAAGGAAGCCACTAGGGATCAGCAGAGGGTTCTGCTTTGACCCAAAGCATTTCCTTCTGCAAGGGAACCGTCTTGCCCTACCAGACCCTGTGGGCATTGTGGGCAGTGTCCAGACACCAACATTCAGGCCAGAGTTGCAACAGTTGGTTCTCCAAACTTGGCTTATATAAGAAAAATCACACACACACACGCACATACACACACACGTACACACACTACACAAGTTAAATGTAGATGTGTTTCAAAAATATGTTTTCTAGCTATGTCCTGGTGTTAAGATGGCCTACAGGTTTCATCCTGTAGGATCGCTGTAGTCATTGCAGGTTGTGAAATATTGGGAGGATTTGTTGAGTTCTAGGAGGTGGTATTTTGATTCTATGGACTGTTTGTGACCTGAAATTCATATGTTGACAGTGTTATGGAATTGGGAGGTGGGCCTTTTGGGAGGTAATTAGGCCATGAGGGTGGAACCCTCATGATAGGAGTGGTGTCCTAAGAAGAGAAATGAAACAGCTAGCCCTCTTTGTGAGGATACAAGATGCCCATCTGCAGACCAGGAAGAGGGCTCTCATCAGATCTTCCAGCACCTTGATCTTGGACTTCCCAGCCTCCAGAACCATGCAAAATAAATTGTTGTATAAGCCACACAATCTGTGGTAATTTATTATAGCAGCCTGAACTGCTGATGACAGATGGTTTGAAGATAGTTGAGCCAAAAACCCAGAAATAGCTGAATCCTGCTCTGCCCATCATACTCCTCCCCATGGGTTTCCCTAGGGGGCAGATCCAAAGGAATGATAAAAAAAAAAAAAAATGGGGCACTGTAAGATAATAAAAATAAATAAATATAGATATAAATGTATATCTATAGATAGAGATGATAGATAGATAGATGATAGATATATAGATAGATAGATATAGCTGATAGGTAGATACTCCTGGTTCCTAACACTGAACTCCTAAATCTCTTGGAATTTCCTGGGTAATGGGGTGTCTTTTGTTCTAATGAGGTGACTCTGCGTGGGCACCTGGATTCCTCTTGGATGGGGGCTGGTCACCAGAAAGGCCAAGCCATGATTTCAGCCTCTGCCACCACCACCTCCATCGTCCAGGGTGGGGAGAGGGGCTGGAAATGGAGTTAATAATTGATCATGCCTGATTAAGCATGTTCCTGATTTTGTAAGACCATTCGTTCTTCTACATATGAAGGAACCATGAACAGAGCTCACAACCATCTCCTGCATATAATCTGTAACAGAATTGCAGGGATTGGCAGTAAAAGCAAATAAAGTCAGCAATCTAGGGATCAATGACCACAGCCTGAATCACTCTTGGCTGACCAATTAAACAACAGATAGTTGTGCATTCGTTGTATGCTTGGCACTATGCTAGGTATCCCAGCATTACAACAACAGGTAACCTCTGCCTGAAATTGCCAACTCTCTGTTTTGCCACCTTGACTCATATGAAGGACTTGAGGTATATCAAGCATATTTTCAGCTTAACTGATGAGTAAACAGAGTGGGTAATACCCCCAAATCCTTAAAATAAGCAGAATAAGCAACACTTTATAGGATTTGCTTATACGGGTCTTCTCCAACTTTCTGATGGATGCCTACAATTCCTCCACTAGAGTCCTATCTTGTTAATATAAGGGTTAAAATGCAAATAACTTCAGAAAGGAAAACATTAAGTTGTTTTTAATCAATTATGCCTCCTTGTTAATAAAATACTTAGGAGTAAGTTTTTAGGAAGACGGGATGAGAGCAAGAAAGAGTGCAGGAAAGAGGCATTGGCAAGTGGGTAAAAAGTTGAACTGAATGTTGAGAAAATGAGTAACCCACAGGACTGAGTCAAATAAGTTATGAATTATTGTTTTGGATGAGCAAAATCAAGGTAGATTGTTACATAAGAATAGAAAAATACTAAAATATGGCTATTTCTAAAATTTTTCAGAAATTTCTCTACTAAGATAAAAAGCAAATGTGTACGACAGTGAACAAATCAAACGGTTATTGATAATAAAGCCACAATGTCAAGGGCCTGAACCAAGATGGTGGAGTAGCAGGACGTGCTCTCACTCCCTCTTGTGAAAACACCAGAATCGCAGCTAGCTGCTGGACAGTCATCGACAGGAAGACACTGGAACTCACCAAAAAAGATACCCCACTTTCAAAGACAAACGAGAAGCCACAATGAGATGGTAGGAGGGGCGCAATCACAGTAAAATCAAATCCCATAACTGCTGGGTGGGTGACTCACGGACTGGAAAACACTTATACCACAGAAGTTCACCCACTGGAGTGAAGGTTCTGAGCCCCACATCAGGCCTCTGAACCTGGGGGTCTGGCAACGGGAAGAGGAATTCCTAGAGAATCAGACTTTGAAGGCTAGTGGGATTTGATTGCAGGACTTCGACAGGACTGGGGGAAACAGAGACTGCACTCTTGGAGGTCACACATGAAGTAGTGTGTGCATCGGGACCCAGGGGAAGGAGCAGTGACACCAGGGGAGACTGAACCAGACCTACTTGCTAGTGTTGGAGGGTCTCCTGCAAAGGCAGGGGGTGGCTGTGGCTCACCGTGGGGACAAGGACACTGGCAGCAGAAGTTCTGGGCAGAATTCCTTGGTGTAAGCCCTCCCAGAGTCTGCCATTAGCCCCACCAAAGAGCCCAGGTAGGCTCCAGTATTGGGTTGCCTCAGGCCAAACAACCAACAGGGAGGGGACCCAGCTCCACCCATCAACAGTCAAGCGGATTAAAGTTTTACTGAGCTCTGCCCACAAGAGCAACAGTCAGCTCTACCCACCACCAGTCCTCCCTCCCATCAGGAAACTTCCACAAGCCTCTTAGATAGCCTCATCCGCCAGAGGGCAGACAGCAGAAGCAAGAAGAACTACAATACTGCAGCCTGTGAAACAAAAACCACATTCACAGAAAGATAGACAAGATGAAAAGGCAGAGGGCTATGTACCAGATGAAGGAACAAGATAAAACCTCAGAAAAACAACTAAATGAAGTGGAGATAGGCAACCTTCCAGAAAAAGAATTCAGAATAATGATAGTGAAGATGATCCAGGACCTTAGAAAAAGAATGGAGGCAAAGTTCGAGAAGATGCAAGAAATGTTTAACAAAGACCTAGAAGAATTAAAGAACAAACAAACAGGGATGAGCAATACAATAACTGAAATGAAAACTACACTAGAAGAAATCAATAGCATAATAACTGAGGCAGAAGAACAGATAAGTGACCTGGAAGACAGAATGGTGGAATTCACTGCTGTGGAACAGAATAAAGAAAAAAGAATGAAAAGAATTGAAGACAGCCTAAGAGACCTCTGGGACAACATTAAACACAACAACAGTCACATTATAGGGGTCCCAGAAGGAGAAGAGAGAGAGAAAGGACCCATGAAAATACTTGAGGTTATAGTCAAAAACTTCCCTAACATGGGAGAGGAAATAGCCACCCAAGTCCAGGAAGCGCAGTGAGTCCCATACAGGATAAACCCAAGGAGAAACACACCAAGACACATAGTAATCAAATTGGCAAAAATTAAAGACAAAGAAAAATTATTGAAAGCAGCAAGGGAAAAACGACAAATAACATACAAGGGAAATCCCATAAGGTTAACAGCTGATTTCTCAGCAGAAGCTCTACAAGCCAGAAGGGAGTGGCATGATATACTTAAAGTGATGAAAGGGAAGAACCTACGACCAAGATTACTCTACCGGCAAGAATCTCATTCAGATGTGACGGAGAAATCAAAAGCTTTACAGACAAGCAAAACTAAGAGAATTCAGCACCACCAAACCAGCTCTACAACAAATGCTAAAGGAACTTCTCTAAGTGCAAAATACAAGAGAAGAAAAGGACCTACAAAAACAAACCCAAAACAATTAAGAAAATGGTCATAGGAACATACATATTGATAATTACCTTAAACGTGAATGGATGAAATGCTCCAACCAAAAGACACAGGCTTGCTGAATGGATACAAAAACAAGACCCATCTATATGCTGTCCACAAGAGACGCACTTCAGACCTAGGGACACATACAGACTGAAAGTGAGGGGATGTAAAAAGACATTCCATGCAAATGGAAATCAAAAGAAAGCTGGAGTATCTATACTCATATCAGATAAAATAGACTTTAAAATAAAGAATGTTACAAGAGACAAGGAAGGACATTACATAACGATCAAGGGATCAATCCAAGAAGAAGATATAACAATTATAAATGTATATGCACCCAACATAGGAGCACCTCAATACATAAGGCAACTGCTAATAGCTATAAAAGAGGAAATTGGCAGTAACACAATAATAGTGGGGAACTTTAACACCTCACTTACACCAAAGGACAGATCATCCAAAATGAAAATAAATAAGGAAACACCAGCTTTAAATGACACAATAGACCAGATAGATTTAACTGATATTTATAGGACATTCCATCCAAAAACAGCAGATTACACTTTCTTCTCAAGTGCGCACAGAACATTCTCCAGGATAGATCACATCTTGGGTCACAAATCAAGCCTCAGTAAATTTAAGAAAATTGAAATCATATCAAGCATCTTTTCTGACCACAATGCTATGACATTAGAAGAAGAACGAAAGCATACGTCTACATGAAGACCTATATGGGACTGCTTATAGCAGCTTTATTCAAAATTGCCCAGATTGGAAACAACCCAAATGGCCTTCTCCTTGAAAGTGGGTAAACTGTGGTATATCCATTCAAGAGAACACAAGTCAGCATTAGAAAGGACCAAACTGCTAATATAAGCAACAGTATGGATGAATCTCAAGAACACCATGCAAAATGAAAGAAACAAGATTCTACATACAGCATGATTCCATTTATATGACATTCTGGAAAAGGCAAAACTATAGGGCTGGTAATCACATCAGTAGTTGTCAGGGGCTGGGGCCTACAAATGGCACAAGGAAACTTTTAGGGGTGATGGTAATATCCTTTATCTTGCTTGTTTGGGTGATTAATTACATGACTATATACATTTGTCAAAACTCACAGAACTGGAAAAAAAAATCCCATAGAGCTCTATACCTAAAAAGGGTGAATTTTACTGGCTATAAGCTTTACTATTATAAATCTAACTTTTACCAAAATCCTTCTGTGTCTTCTCAGAGGTCAGATAAAGTCTGAGCAGCTTAGCTTCACAATCAAGCCCTCTAAGGACTGACCTAACCAATCCCACCTGCCTTATTCTCTGCGATTCCCCTTTACACACTCCATGCATCATCCAAATCGAACCATCTAGGATTTTCCAGACAGGCCCTGAGCTTTTTGGCTTCCTTTCCTTTGTTCATGCGCTTTCCTTTGTCCTAATTTTTCTCCTCCCTGAAAGAAGTGAACACTTGTGGAAAGAACACAGCTTGGAACCCTGGGGAAGGGGCACTCTGTGCTGAATTTCCTAAGAGTCCCCCTTTCCTGTTCAAACTTCCAAATCTCCCACCAAAGCAGCATGCACAGAGGCCCAGGTGGTACAAGGGGAGTGACCGGGTGTGAGCAGATGGGGCGAGGACAGGAAGACTGGTCATGGTGAAGGCTATCTGTGCCTTAGCCTTCCTGGGTTCAAAGGGCCTTCTCTCCTGGTCTCACCCTCCAGAACGCTGTGGGTAAAAGAGTGGGGAGAGCATTCTGGACATAGAAAAGTCCCAGGCCCCTCCTGCCCTCATCCTTCTCACACTGCCCTGTAACTGTAGAACGGGGGTTGAGTGCCTTCCCCAGAAAGGTGGGAGCCACTCTGGGACAGAACTGCTGTCTGTCTGGTTCTCTTCTGCAATGTCCCAAGATGTGCCTGCCACATAGCAAGTTCTCAATTAATTTTTGAAGGTTACATGCATGAATGCTGTTGCCTAGCAGCAGCTTTAGGAAATCCCTTTCTCTCCCCAAATTTCAGTTGTCTCAACTGAAAAACATTGAGAGTAATTCCTACCTTTTAAAGTTATTGTATACAGTAAATACATATAAAATCACTTTGAAGATTATGAACTCTAGTGATATAAGAATTTATTATTATTGTTATTATAAAAATGGATACTTATGATTTCAATTTCAGATTTCTGGACAAGGAATGTGACTTTAGTTAAAAATACTAAAAAGTGAGTATGCCTACTGAAGTATTTAGGAGGAAGTATTGATGTCTGCCATTTACTTTGAAATTTATCAGATTGTAAGGTAATTAATAGATGGGTAGAAGGATGATAATAGATAGGTGATTAATAGATTAACAGACAGGAAGATATGTCATAAAACAAGAAGAATAAAACATTAATGGTAGAATTTTAGTGATGCATATACAAGGGTACACTGTAAAATCCTTTCTATTTTGGTGTATGTTTAAATTTTTCATAAAAAAATGTCAAGTGAGGGGCTTCCCTGGTGGCGCAGTGGTTGAGAGTCCACCTGCAGATGCAGGGGACACGGGTTCGAGCCCTGGTCTGGGAAGATCCCACATGCCGCGGAGCAATTGGGCCCGTGAGCCACAACTACTGAGCCTGCACGTCTGGAGCCTGTGCTCCGCAACAAGAGAGGCCCCGATAGTGAGAGGCCCACGCACTGCGATGAAGTGTGGCCCCCGCTCGCCACAACTAGAGAAAGCCCTCGCACAGAAACGAAGACCCGACACAGCCCAAAACAAATAAGTTAATTAATTAATTTAAAAAAAATGTCAAGTGAAAAAACTTAGGAAAAATAAGCTTCTGCCAAATCGAACTGGAAGTTTCCTTGCCTGGAGCACTGACTCATCCTTTAACAAATATGCATTGAGCTCCTTCTACACGTGCCAGCTAGACACTGGAGTTTGAGAATAGAGAAGTTCTCTTTAGTAGGGACCACAGGCATGTGAATAAATAATTACAATATAAAGGGAAAGTGCTCCAAACTGGGAATGCACAAGAGGCTGAGAATAAAGAGGCATTGTCTGGAAAAATCAGGGAAGCCTTCATATTTAAGCAGAGTTGTGGAGGATAAATAGGAATTTTCCAGACAGAAACTAGGAGAAGAGTGTTTCAAGAACAGATCACAGTGTGGCCAAAGCATGGCCTGGCTGGAGTGCAAAGTGAGCATGTCCACACGGCCAGAGGGTGGCCAGCTGGAGTAAAGAGACCAGGCTGTAAGAGCCAGAAAGGTGACCAGATGGAAAACTTGCTCCGTTGGTCCATCAGCCACATTTATGAAGCACCTCCTATGTGTATAGCTCTAAATAATGGAAAGCAAAAGGCCGCCTTTCCACACAGGAGTCAAATCCCAGGCTGCCTAGCTGGAAGCCCAGAACCAGCGGTTTGGCAGAAAGAAGCAGGTGAGGCTTGGCAGTGACAGGTGAGAAAGATTAGCTGCCACTACACATTCCAGACGGAGACTTTACAACACTCCCACACATGCCCTCTCTCGCCTGGACTGAAGACAGCAAATTGTTCAAGGCCAAGTTGTGTTCCACACCCATGGCCTCTGCAAACCTGGCCAAGGAGGAGAGGCTGAAGTACAAGATCTGAGTCAGAGCCCTGGTCCCCGCCCTGCCTGTTTGGCTGCGGGCCTCTGAGCCATTTCCATCACCCCCGCCTCTGCAGGCACTCATGTATAAGATGGGAAGACAGCCCTGACAATCACTCTTTGCCATTCTACAGCAGCCTCACAGTCTGTGGACCCTACACTCTTCCATCCACACCCACACTGGGTCGTGGCCCGCACACTACAGCCGTAGCAGGGATTGACAATAGCACACCAACATGGAGGGTTTGTGAGGCCCCAGTGAGAGCACCTCCATCCTTCCAGACTCAATTTGTTCTCATTAATTCTTTACTCCTGCCTTAGTTTTAAATTTATTTTGACTTTTCTAAACTTCTAGAATCGAATGATGGCTTCTGTTGGTTTCAATCTTTCCTATTTAATGTTAAAAGCTATTAAAGCTATGAATTTTCCTCTAATGGGTGCTTTGACAATATTACATAGGTTTTGATATAGAGTTTTTATTGTAATTAATTTCTAAATGGACTGTAATTTCAAACTAGATTTTCTCTTAGACCCAAGAGCTTTTAAGAAGACTACTTACTAGTTTCCAAGTACTTGGTTTTGAGGGTTATCCTTTTATTGTTAATGTCTTGTTTTATTGTACTCTGTTTAGAAAAAGTAACCTAAAATTTTCTATGTAGGGTGTTTTTAATTCAGATATTTTAAATGAAATTTTCTTAGAAGATTAACTTTTATAAATGTTCCATGAATATCTGAAAATAATGTGGAGTAAAACACACCTATTCAAATCCTCCAAATAATTATTTACATGTCCTTATCTGTCAAATTCTCAGGTCTATTAAGAATTCCCAGGCTTCCCTGGTGGCGCAGTGGTTGAGAGTCTGCCTGCCGATGCAGGGGACACGGGTTCGTGCCCCGGTCCGGGAAGATCCCACATGCCGTGCAGTGGCTGGGCCCATGAGCCATGGCCACTGAGCCATGGCCGCTGAGCCTGCACATCCAGAGCCTGTGCTCCGCAACGGGAGAGGCCACAACAGTGAGAGGCCCGCGTACCGCAAAACAAAAAACAAAAAAACAAAAAAACCACAGCTGTTCAGGAGGCCTGCTGCAGCAGGGAGTGGCAGGGTGGGGAGTGGGCAGCGCAGGCTGGCACGTCCAGCAGCAGCAGTAGTGTCAGTGTTTGGGCAGCTGTTCGGGGCTGGAGGGGGTAAAGCCGGCAAGGGCGGCCCGACCCGCCCCCACCGGGAGGCCATCCAGAGGCTTTGGAACACAGAGGAGATCCTAAGTAAGAAGCAAGAATTCCTGGAGAAGAAGATAGAGCAGGAGCTGATGGCTGCCAAGAAGCACGACACCAAAATCAAGTGTGCTGCCCTCCAGGCACTGAAGCGCAAAAAGAGGTATGGAAAGCAGTTGGTACAGATCAACGGCATGCTGTCAACCATCGAGTTCCAACGAGAGGCCCTGGAGAATGCCAACACCAACACCGAGGTGCTCAAGAACATGGGCTATGCCACCAAGACCATGAAGGCTGCCCACGACAACATGGACGTCGATAAAGCTGATGAGTTATTGCAGGACATTGCTGACCAGCAGGAACTTGCAGAAGAAACTTCAACAGCTATTTCAAAATCTGTAGGGTTTGGAGAAGAGTTTGACGAGGATGAGCTCATGAAAGAATTAGAAGAACTAGAACAGGAGGAACTAGACAAGAATTTGCCGGAAATCAGTGGACCGGAAACAGTCCCTCTACCAAATGTTCCCTCTGTATCCCTACCAACAAAACCCACCAAGAAGAAGGAAGAGGAAGACGACGACATGAAGGAATTGGAGACCTGGGCTGGATCCACTTAACCGGTTCAGTGCGGGCTGGGCCCAGTCTGATGGCCTGCGCGGCGGGCAGGCGCGTGTGTGTGCAGGGCAGGCAGGTTCCATCACTCTCGAATCTTCCTCCAAAGCAGTAGGGCGGCATCACTGCTCACTCTGCATAGCATGGTCTGCACCCAGTGGGACAGGCAAGGGGCGGGGCAGGTGCCTGCTGTTTATAATGTTGACTTTCTGTAAAATAAACTGTATTTGCAAATCCAACATTGAGCTTCTGGACTACACTAACTCTACTGCTGAACTTCAGTGGATAGGGTCGACCGTTTGCAGTTGAAATGATCTGAAAATGTAGCCTCTGTCCTTTTAAGTCAGCTGACTTGTCACACATCTCTTTGTAAGACTTGTACTGGCAGGAGTTGTTTGTTTTTTTATAAATTTATTTATTTTGTTTAATTATTTTTGGCTGTGTTGGGTCTTCGTTGCTGCGCCCAGGCTTTCTCTAGTTGCGGCGAGCGGGGGCTACTCTTGGTTGCAGTGTGTGGGCTTCTCATTGCGGTGGTTTCTCTTGTTGCAGAGCATGGGCTCTAGGCACGTGGGCTTCAGTAGTTGCGGCACGTGGCCTCAGTAGTTGCGGCTCACGGGCTCTAGAGCACAGGCTCAGTAGTTGTGACGCACGGGCTTAGTTGCTCCGCGGCATGTGGGATCTTCCTGGACCAGGAATCGAACCCGTGTCCCCTGCCTTGTCAGGCGGATTCTCAATCACTGCGCCACCAGGGAAGCCCAGGAGTTGTTTTTTAAAAGCCATAAGCTTTTCCTTGTCCTTAGCTGTAATAAAGCATCTGATTTTGGTTTCCTCGAGAGCTGTATTTCAGTCCATCGCCTGTGTACTGGCCCCTGTGTTTCCCACTCTGGTCCACTCCTCACTCCCACTCCCCTGGTCTTTTTGGAGTTTGTGACACTGATTTGAAACAGATGGTGTTCTCTTGAGAGCGCGTGAGATTGTTAGAGTTAAATCCCAGCTATACATTTTTCTAACGTAGCTCTAAGGTCCTTGTTGCTGTTTGTGATAACTGATAGATAACTCATACATTTATAATCAGATGAAACTATGGTTTGCACTGTCTATTAAATATCTCAATTAATTTAAAAAAAAACAGCTGTTCAAAACCAGGCAAAACTAACCTGCACTACTGGAAGTCAGGAGAGGAACCACCTGATGGGGAGGGAGGTTGGGGGGTGGCCCTGCGGTGCTGGAAACGTGCCCTTCAACCCTCTGGGGGGTGGTTACATGGTGAGTCCATTTTGTGACAATTCATGGGGCTCTTCACTTAGGACTCATGCTCCCTTCTGTATGGTTATTAGACCCCAGTAAAAGGTGGGCTTAAAAAATGAAGGACAGGGCTTCCCTGGTGGCGCAGTGGTTGAGAGTCCGCCTGACGATGCAGGGGACATGGGTTTGTGCCCCGGTCCGGGAAGATCCCACATGCCACGGAGCGGCTGGGCCCGTGAGCCATGGCCGCTGAGCCTGCGCGTCCGGAGCCTGTGCTCCGCAACGGGAGAGGCCACAACAGTGAGAGGCCCGTGTACTGGGAAAAAAAAAAAAAAAAATGAAGGACAGGAATGAGAAACGGAATGAGGCTGATGCCCAATGCCATCTGGTGAATGAAGAAGGCAGGCACACGAAGGCAAGAGCTTAGCTGTCTTACAAGAACACCAACAAACCGAAGATTACATCATATATGGGGGATGGCTGCCTCTGGGGAGGGGGAGGAGGGGGGGGAGGAGGGGGAGGGGGAGGAGAGGGTCCTTGCTCAACCAGAGATGAGAAATAGGCCAAGTCCCCGAGCTGCCCCTGAGGCCTCAAGACAAATATGAAGAGAATGGAGGGAGCATTTCCCTAGAAAATAAGAGAGTGGGATGGCTCTGGGTGATGTCCATTAGCACAGTGGTTCTCAAACTTGTCCCTAGAACAGCAATATCAGCATCACCTGAGAACTCATTAGAAATGGAAGTTCCCAGGCCCCACTCCAGGCTTACTGAATCAGAAGCTCTGGCGTGGGGCAAGCCCTCCAAGTGAGGCTAATGCCCGCTCAAGTTTGAAAAACCACTGCCTGAGAGAAATGAGACAGTGGGAGTGGGTGCGAGTCCCTGGTAGAAAAAAAAAGAGGTGGGATTGGCTCCCTCAGAGAATCAGTTCCCGGGGGGAAGGAGAACTTGGGGCTGCCTGCAGAGTTAGGAGAGGGTTCCCTGCTTCTCACTGTGTATCCCCTACGCAGACCCACTCACCCAGGTTCCCAGAATCATCTGGGAGGCCTTTATGCCTATCCGCTTGGGAGACGGCAAGAATGGTGGTTGGTTGATGGGTTTGCGTTCCTTCTCTGGAGGAAGCCACGTACTGGGACCAGATGTGGCCTAGAGGTGAGGAACAAAAGCTGAAAGCTTGGCGAGGTCTGGCGGTGGTCAGCCTGGGGCCAGGCCTGATGAGGGCTCCGGGCAGCTGACCTCACCCCCCTGGCAGCCCAGAGACTTGAGCCAAGGATGGTGGGAGGTACCTGGCCACCTCCCAACTTACCAGGAGCCCATCCTCTGGGGGTGAAGGGGCCCAGCGGGACTCTCATGACCCCTGCCACCCACTCTATGCCCACCCATCAGCCTGAAGCCTCTTTCCAGGTTCCCAAGGGCCCTCCCGGTCTGGCAGGGTCCAGAGAGGTGCTCCAGACCCCAGTCTGGGGAGCAAAAGCCACACGGACTTTGCAGCTAAATGAGCTGGGCTCCAATCTTGGCTCCTTCTCCCCTTTGCTGGGAGCCTGGGCAAATCCCTTCCTATCTCTGGACCTCAGTTTCCTTTCATGAAATGCAAGAGACAATCCCTCCCTCCAGGGGGCTGAAAGGTGCCCGCCCCAGAGCAGGTATTCAGGAAATGTGGGTACCCTTTTTCATTCCCCTGGACACGCCTACCTTCCCAAGCCCTTAGCAGTTCCCTCCCTGGGTGGGCAGAACCTGCTTGGGGGTCGACTAATGTCCAGAGCCTACTCAGATGACTGGCTGCCGAGCCCCCAGAAAGGAGCCCACCACTCCCCTAAATAGAACAGGTGTGCGGCTTTCTGTCGGACAGACCCCTTATTCACACTTGGTCCCGCTCCAGTCTTCCCCTCATCCTCTCTAAAGGGGAGGGAGGGGCAGAGGTCAATGCCCGCTGGGCACTTCCCGGGTGCCAGGCTCCATGCTATAGGCTCTAGTATTAACCTTATTGAATTCTCACAGCCACCTGGTCACGCTCACGGGACAAGCATGTAAACCAAGGCTCAGAGAGTGACAGACACTGATCCAATGTGACTA
The DNA here is from genome assembly GCF_964341445.2 of Mesoplodon mirus. Lineage (NCBI taxonomy): Eukaryota > Metazoa > Chordata > Mammalia > Artiodactyla > Ziphiidae > Mesoplodon > Mesoplodon mirus. Next base: position 49,291,255 of record NC_138978.1, on the reverse strand, counting down.
GTAAGTACAATGCCAGGATTGGGAACCAGGTGAGTCTGGTACCCAAGGGTGAGCTTTCGGCTGAGATAGCCACTTCCACCCCACCCTGCCCCCGCAGGAAAGCCCCCTTCCAAGAGAAGAAGGAAGGAAGGCCATAGGGGGACAGTGACTAGTTTGGGGGGACACTGGCTAAGTGTGGCCCAATAAATTCTTTCTGGAGGGGCTTCTGGGTTGTGGGGAACTTTTGAAAAAACTCCACGCTTCTTATTGTGACATGAGTTAAGTTCTTCCACGAAGCTCTTGAAATTCATCAGTTCCCTGGGCCGTTTTTTTCTGAGAAACAGAGGAGGAAAAAGAATATGTTATGTCAGGAAAAGCGAGAGCTGCGATTCTGGACCCTTACCACAATCAGAGACAAGCAGTTGTCCAATGAGGCATCTCTCTCCCCAATGCCTGCCACTGTCTCATGGCCAGGCCAGTCCACCCTGACCTGGGCGACAGAGATGAAGCCCCCCAGCCAGGGGTGGGGTGAGTCTGATGGGGTGTCTAACAGCCCCTCCTCCGTGCAGTGCCCTGCAGCCCAGCTTGCCTTCATCCATTTCTTCTTTCTTTCACTTGTTTCGTGGACATTTACTGAGTCAGGCACTGTTCTGAGCAGGAGCGATAGTTCAAATATTTAAAAACCGGTGTGACGGGGGAACACTCAGGATTCTTAGGGCAGCAAAACTACTCTGTATGATACTATAATGGTGGATACATGCTATTATATATTTGTCCAAACCCATTGAATGTACAACACCAAGAGTGAACCCTAATGTAAACCATGGACTTTCGGTGATAATAATGTGTCAATGTAGATTCACTGATTGTAAGAAATGTTCCCCTCTGGTGCTGATTTTTTTTTCTTTTTCTTTTTTTTTTTTTTTTTGCGGTACGCGGGCCTCTCACCGTTGTGGCCTCTCCCGTTGCGGAGCACAGGCTCCGGACGTGCAGGCTCAGCGGCTATGGCTCACGGGCCCAGCCACTCTGCGGCATGTGGGATCTTCCTGGACTGGGGCATGAACCCGTGTCCCCTGCATCGGCAGGTGGACTCTCAACCACTACGCCACCAGGGAAGCCCTGGTGCTGATTACTGATAGTGGGGGCCTGGGCATGTAGCGGGGACAGAGGGAACATGAGAGCCCTGTACTTTCTGCTCAGTTTTGCTGTGAACCTAAAACTGCTCTTTAAAATGTCTATTTTTTTAGATAACGCAAAATAATATCCTGTGGCCTGGGCATTGGCTCTAGGGCCTACGGAGCGTCTGAGGCCCCTGCTATGCTGGCAGGACACCTTAGTAGCTGGTCATGGGGAGGCCTGGGAAGCCCCAGGGAGGAGCCAGGTTGCAGGGCTCATTCAGTGGCTATTTACCAGCTGGTCCCAAAGAATTTCAACATTTCACCACCCCTGCTTCCTAGTGCTCCTGATGCCTTTACCACGGCACCCACTCCCTGCTAACATTCTATATTGTTTTCACTTGCGATTGTGTTTCTTTTTGCACTAGAAAGTAAGCACTTACTAGAAAGTAAGCACCACTGGGGCAGGTTCCTCTGCACCTAGAAGATTACCTGGCCCAAGGCACACAAGAGTGAAGGCACAGTAGAGACAAAATAAACAGTTAGACAAATACTTAAGTCCAATTACTATGAAAGCAAAGCCCACGGTGCTAGGGATCCCACAACATGAATTTGACTGGCACAGGAAAGGGGGGCATCAAGCTAAAATTCTACCTCAGCTTCCCCTCCCAACCCTCCAGTTCTCTGCCACTAACCCAGTCAGCTTAGCTGGGTCCGAGATGGCTGGGAAGTGTCTCCAAAACAGCAGGACACCCAGGCCTGTACCATCCAGGTCCCTGCAGGCCTGGCAGCCTGTCTCCCATCCAGGCCTGGCCCTGGGGCCCCCTGCACCTCCCCTGCAATTCGTGCTGGTACAGAGGAGAGGGGACTGGAGGTGAAGCCAGACAGATGCCATGGGGTTCAATCCCGGCTCTGCCCCTACCAGCTGCGTGGCTAGCCTCAGTCTCCTCCTCTAACACAGGGTGCCTTACCCTGCCCTAGCTGGGAAGAGGGAGTGAGCAGGCTATGGGAAGTGTCCTGCGCAGAGCCTAGCACACAGGCTGCTGTGGATAGGTGAGGCCTGATTTCCTGCCAGGGAAGGCATAGCCCGCCTGGGTACACACCTGCACAGAGTAATGTCCATAAGGCTGGAGCTTGCTTCGGTCACCAAAGTGTCATAGAGGCCTCAGGTGCCCATGGATCATGCCAGGTACGCCTCGATGCCACTTTTGAAGGTGTAGGTGCCCAGTGCCAGACTGCTCCCCTGGAACAGAGCACAGAGCACAATCCCTGCAGGTCCATCACCCCCTCGGGGCCTCGGTTTCCCCATCTGCCCTGGAGTCCCCCCACCCAGGTCTGCACAGGAAGGTGGGCGAGGCCTGGCCAGGGTAGGGGGCTACCTGATGAGCCAAGGGGGGCTGTTTGTTGGTCATCCTGCACATGAGGCCCTTGGAATGAGACCAGTTCCAGGCACTCTCCTCCAGCTTCGTGTATGGGTTGCCCTTCTCCCCATAATTTCCAGGGCCTGGATAGTAGTTCTGGGGGCAAGAGGGAGGGACATAAAAGCCGTTAGTCCGAGGCCTTGTGCTTCTGAGTGCACCTGAGGAAGAGATGTCCCCCCGAGGGTAACGGGATTTTCAGAGCCCCTGTGTGTTAACTGCCCCCCAGACACACAGCACTGTGGGCCTGTGAGCCTCTGCCCCTGCTCAGACCTTCAGTTTCAAGTTCAGACTTCACTGGGGCCCCACTGGTCAGTCCAACTTACCCCTCACTCTTCCCTTCCTACATCTGACGCCTCAGCCAAAGTGAGGTCCTTGCTGGTCCCCAAACCTATGCCATCCTGGCCACCTCCTTGCCTTTGCTTGCTTGTGCCATTACTGCCACCCAAAATGCCCTTCCTGCCTTCTTGGCCTTGGAAAATTCTTCTAATCCTGCAAAGCCAGCTTGAATGTCATCTCTCCTGGGAATGAAGCCTTCCTTCCCTGATCACCCCAGACAGCTGCTTGCTTTGGTGGTCTCGGAAATCCCAACCATTACACCCCTGTGATATAGCCCTACGTTTACATGAATGGGTTTCCCACTGGGCTGTGAACAGTGCTGCGACCTGGAGGGATCTGGAGTCCTGGGTTCGAGTCCTGACTCCACTGCTTCCTAGCTGAGTGACCTTGGGCATGCCACTTAATCCTTCTTAGCCTCATGGCCCACATTTCAAGCACAGGGACAGTAGAACTTTCTTCCAAGGTAATGAGGATGATATGAAATAACGTCTATAAAGCCTCCTGCACGTGCCCAGCCCATAGTGGGTGCCAACACCTAATAAGTCAGGGTGGGGTGGCTGTCTTGGTGGGGCGGGGTAGGAGAGAAAGATGTAGGAGAGGTTGAGAACTGTGGCTGGAATGAGCATCTGGAGCCTCGACTGCCAGGGTCGGAAATATGGCCTTTGTAGGTGGAATGAGAAGAGCCACCCTGCAGTACAGGTGGGTGAGTGGGTAGCCATCTTTGGGTCATGACCAGGCAGGATGTTTTCTGCTGCTTTGCACCTTTTAGCCACACGGGATCGCTGCCACTCCACAGATGGCTCGGCCCTGCCTACCTCCAGTCCCTGGAACCTCCCAGGACGCAGCCCGGAACCAGACCTGAGAGAGAGGGTGGGTAGTCAGGCTGTGGCAGGCATCAGATTCGTTCACCCTCAGAGGAACCAGAATGCACATTGCCTCCTTCCAGGGCCCAGGGTTTCCAGGTACGTTCAGGAGAAAAGCCCCAAAGTAGGAAAGTGGGTCTCAACATCATGTGCTGGCTGCTTTACTCGCCTTAATATCTTGGTCCTAGAGACATCCTGATGAGATCAAATCAGTGCCGCTTGCAATCAATAGATGGGGAAACTGAGTCTCAGAGAGGCAAACCTTGTGTCCAAGGTCCCACCTCCAGAAAGGGGCAGCACAAGGGTTCTAACTTCAAAATCCATGCATGATCCTTCTGAGCTTCTACTGTTTCCCAGGCACTGTGCAGGCACCAGAGGTGGGAGAGAAATAAGCCCCACGGTGTCTAGGGAGACCTCAGAAGTGAGGGTTATAACAAAGGGGCGGAGCTGCTGATCCCGGAGCTCCACAGACCAGGAGGAGCCCAGTGCCAGCACTCTGTCGGCAAAGCCTCATCTCTCCCTTCAAACCTTCAGGTTCAGAGGTGCAGTAACACACCTGGGCTGATGTGAACACCCCTGACTTTAGCTAGAATGTTATGTTTCAGGGCTTCTGGGACCCAGGCAGGAGTGCTTAATTCTGGGGAAAGTGGGAATTGTCACAAGATTTTTTTTTAGGTGGATCTTGAAGAAAGAGTCATCTTCCCAGAAGATGAAGGACAGGTGTCCCAGTTAGAGGGAGCCATAAGAGCACCTTTGAGACAGTTGAGAAAGGTATACTGGGAAGAGAATGGGAAGGCCCTGAAGGCCAAGCGAGGCATCCAGACTTGATTCTGAGGCATGAGGACACTTAGGAAGGCGACTGGGGCAATAGTAGGTGACCAGGAAATCAGTCCTGGGGGCGCCCCTGGGCAGGGGGCGTGTGGCTTAGGCTTGGGCAGAGGTCAAGGGGGTGGAAGGAGGAGGATGGGAGACAGAAGCACAGACCCCCCGTGACTACAGGGGAACAAGGTGCCCATGGGTTTCTGGCTCTGGCCTTTGGGCGGTGCCATTGCCCAGGAAGAGCAGGCCTGTGGGAGATGCTGACATGGCAGGAGGGGGGCATGCAGAGTTTGAGAAGCCTGGAGGACCCCGGTGTGGGGATCTGAAGCCATGTGCATGGAGCCTGGCTGCGCAAGAGAGAACACCCCACAGAGGGTGGTGGGGAGGGCAGGGCCTGGGAAAGAGAAGCCATGGAGGGAGGCTGGCGGAGGAGCTCCAAGGACACAGAGCCCAGTGTCCCCAAAGCCAAGGGAGGGCAGAGCTTACTAGGAGGAGGATGGAGGCAGAGCCCAGTGCCAGCAGAGAAGGCACTGGCTTTGCAGGGGTGTGCTTCAACAGCCCATCCGCTCTGGGGAAGGATTCACAGGACCCAAAGCAGGCACCCACAGCTTTGGCACTGGCACTGGGGAGGCCCCCATGGAGAAGTCAGCACCCTGCACAGGTGGCATTTGTAGGCCTGTCCCACCCACACTGGCCAGAGGAGGCCATCAGGGTCCCAGCCCAGAGCACGATGACAGCTGAGAAAGTCAGGCCTTGGATGTGAGCTCCCCCGGGGCTGCCTTCTGCCCACTGGGGCAGTGCCACCTCCTTGAACTTTCTGTCCAGCCCTGAACCCAGGAGAGTGGCTCGGAGAAATCCCTCAGGGCCCAGTGAGGTTACTGCAGGAGCAGATGTGGGGACCAGAGAGGAGAACAGACAGCTGGAACGGAGGGACAGGCCGTGGGACCTTCACCCTGCTCAGCCAACCCTCACAGATGCTCCAGCACTGGGGACCGGGCACAGGAGGAAACAGACAGCATCTGATTTGCTCCCCCAACTCCTCTGCCTTCAGTGGGGCTGGGCTCTGCCATTAGATCCTGTCCTCCACAGATGGTCAAGGAACAATCCAAGTGAGCCCAGCCTACGGGTCAAGTGCAGCTGTTATGTGTGGACACCTTGGACTCAATCCTGCCTCTGCCGCTTAGGAGCTCTGTGACCTTGGGCAGTCACTTAACCTCTCTGTGCTCGTTTCTGTCTGTAAAGTGGCGATGATAGTGCCTGCTTCACAGGGTTGTGGTGAGGATTACATTAATTAGTACACTCAAGTGCCTAGAACAGTGCCTGGCACATGGCAAGTGCTGCATTAAGTGTCAGCTATTATTACTTTAGACTTGAAGGTGAGCACTCATCTTTCAGTGCCTCCAGGCAGCCCCTCTCCCCACAGTGCAGTTACAGCTTCTGCACCTGAGGATGCATGTGCACGTCCCCTGAACGTGGCAAGGAGTAATTCCCAGGCTCCATAGAAGGTTTCACAGTGGTGAGGTGTGGAGGAGAGGCCCTGGCTTGGGGTTTGCCCATTTGGCCCACTGGGGCAAGATGTTCATCCTCTCTGAGCCTCCAGGGCCTCGTCTGGAGTGGTTATAAAAAATTAGAGTGAGGTGCTTCCCTGGTGGTGCAGTGGTTGAGGGTCCGCCTGCCGATGCAGGGGACACGGGTTTGTGCCCCGGTCCGGGAAGATCCCACATGCCGCAGAGCGGCTGGGCCCGTGAGCCATGGCCGCTGAGCCTGGGTGTCCGGAGCCTGTGCTCCGCAACGGCAGAGGCCACAACAGTGAGAGGCCCGTGTGAAGAGAGAAAAAAAAAAAAATTAGAGTGTTTTGGAGAACCAGTACTTAGTAGGCAGGCGTGGGCTTAGTCCACAAAGACTTATCATGTGTCTACTATGTGCCAGGTGCTGCTAGGACCTGGGGATTCTTCAGCAAACCAACCGGGCAGATGTGGTCCACCCCCGGGGGCTGCTGTGCGCTGGGGGAGAGACACTGAACCCACAGCCACAATCGGGGCTCCTGGGAAAGGGAGATGGCACCTCATGGGGTCAGGTCAGACCTCGGAGCTGAGAGCTGAGGGATGAGCAGGGGGTCCTTAGGTGAAGGGGCCGCTGGGGGTGGAATGGCACTTCTGGTAGAGGGGAGAGCAGGAGCAAAGCACAGGGCGAGTGCTTTGCCTCACTTTGAGGAGTGAGGAGGGCAAGGGTGTCCAGCCCAGAGAGCATGAGGGGCAGGGGAGGAGGGGCAGCACTGGCAGTGTGGGCGTGACTCCTGCCTTTGCCTGCACAACCCTATGGAGCCTGAACCCCACTCATCCTGACCCACACCGATGCCACGGCAGCCCTCCCGCCACCCCCACCTCTCACTACAGTCACCGCCCATCTGGATGCCTCCGACCCCTTCCCCCACAAGCATGTCACTCAGTACCCATCACCCCCATCAAAACCCTCCTCCGCTGTCCTCCCACAGCACCTGGAATCAAACCCAAGGCCCTCACCTTGCCAGAAGGGCCTCATGTCCTGGTCCTCACCCCTCTGCTCTTGCCTCCTCCCCCCTCACTCACAGATTCCGTGAGTCTCCATTGCTCACCTACCGTTCGTTTTGCTCAAATGCCACCTCCTCCCAGAGGTCTTCCCTGACTACCCTATAAATGGCACCTCATCATTCGCCATCTCTCCCTGTCTCGTTTTTCCTCATGGCCCTTATTACATGTGATTTGCTTCTCTGTACCGTTGTTTCTACCACTAGGACCACAGCTCCATGAGGGCAGGGACCTTGTCTTCATCACTGCTAGATCCCCAGGGCCTGGAACAGTATGTGGCACTAGAGGGCGCTCAAACCATTATTTGCTGGATGGCTGGATGGCTATAGATATGGAGGAGTTTGTTGAGCTCCTAATGTATGCCTGGCTCTGTGCCAGGGACTCAAAGATGAACCAGACCCATCCCTGCCCGCAGGGAGATCCTGGTCTGGTGGGGGAGATGCAGAAACCTACGACAGCCAGTGGGCTGAAAGCTGTGGCACTGGAAAGCAGAGGGGCTGTGGGGTCCCAGAGGGGAGGCTGGCCAAGCCTGGGAAGAAGAACGGTAGGAGAAAGGGTGCTTCCAGCCACACCCAGGCTGCAAGCTCTTCGGACAGAGCAGAGGGTAGGAGGGATCCCACTCCGTGTATGAGAACACCTACCCCAATGAGTCCTCGGAAGCGAACCTCCCCGGAGCTGAGCAGCCCCCGGGTGCTGCCCGGTTTCTCCTGCAACTCTTCTAAGAAGTCTTTGGAGCTGTAGGAGCCAGGCCCCAGCTCTTCCTTCTGCCCCCAGAGGAGAGAGCAGAGGTGAAAACTTTACACTTGGGAGTGTCCACCTGGGCAGGAGCCCAGGCAAGGATGTGTTCCTTAAAGGATGAGCTCTACCTGGGCCTGGGAGGACACTGCAGGCCACCCTGGGGGCAGGCAGGACCGGGCAGGAGGACCTGGCACCAGCGGTAGGGCAGGGTGGGGCCCCAGGGGCCTCACCTGCTGCCGCTTCTCTTTCAGGATGGCCCGGTACTGGAAGCGGGGCAGCTGCGTCAGCCGGCTGGCTTCCTGGGCCTTGGCGCAGCCTGTGCCCACCTCCTTCTTCAACTTCTTGACGCTGAAGCAGGTCTCCTTGCAGCCATAGGTCCCAGGTCCTATGTGGGACTGAGTCAGAGCACAGTCTGAATGAGGCCAGCCGCACCCACCAGTCCACCCACAGAGCAAGTCCTCGCCAAGCTGTCACCCTGACCTGGGAGTGGACAGGCAATACCCCTTGGGGGGCCCCTCTCCCAGCCCCGAGCCTGGCCCTCAAGGTGCAGCCATGGCGTCCTCTGTCACTGGCCCCCTTACACTTCATAGAGGGCCCGCAGCCAGTCTGTGCAAGACCTGCAAGTGGAACCCAGGTCTCTGTGGATCCGACCCATGCTGTTTTCACTACAGTCCTGCGTTTATCAAACACATCGAGGCCGCAGCTCTGAGTCAAGCTCTGAGCTGTGGGCTGAGGTCACGGAGGGGTGTGAGGCATGCCCCTTACACAGATCAGCTCATCTGTCACGGGGAGGGACTCGGAGGGGCAGTGGCCAGACCACGTGGGAGACTCGGGAGGCTATGCAAACTCACCACGTCCACAGAGTAAACCCTGCAGTACGGGGCCTCCCTGAAGGTGCTGAACTTCTTCTGGTTGGGATAGACAGCAGAGACGTCAAACCTGGGAGGGACACATGCCCAGAGAGAGGCACCCAGCCCTGATGAGGGCAGTTCTGGGTGGTGGGGGAGTTAGCATCCCACGGGAGGTGACTTGGGAGCTGGCCCATGAAGGCTGAGGCCAGGGCTGCCGCCTCCTCAGGGTCTTCGTCCTTCCAGGTTCCCTCTCCCTAGATTCCACCCTTGTCTGGTCCCCTAACCCACTGCTGGGAACCTTTACTCAAAATCACCTTCTCAGTGCAACCACCGGCCGCCCCACCCCCTGCACTCGCAGGCTCCTCCTCCCCACTTCCTTTTTCTCCACAGCCCTTATCACTAGCCAACATTTTATATCTTTTTCTTTTTTTGTTTATTATCCACTCCCACCTCCCCTCCCATATGAAGGCAAGCTCATGAGCAAGGGCTTTGCTGTTTTGTTCACTATTTTATCCCCAGATGCTAGAACTGTGCCTGGCACATTGTAGGTGATATATATATATATCACCTATCACATATATATATATACCACCTATGATATGATACATATATCATAGGTGGTATGTATATATATGATATACACATGATATATGTCATACATATGAATGAAGAAAGACACCTGGGCTGAAATCCCATGACTTTTGGGCTGAGTGACCTACTATGGGCCAGGCCACTCGGCCTCCCTGAGCAGCACATAGTAGGTGCTTCTGAAATGATTTTAAATAACTTAATAACGGTAGTAAAAGACTCTGGGCCGGGAAGTGAGGCAGGCAGAAGAGGTATAGAAAGTCCCGCCCCCACCCCTCACTGCCAGCCCTACGCCCCCCCGAAGGGAGCGCCCGTGAACCAGTTGGTGGCCATGGCGCTGGCCCGCTGCAGGCCAGACCGGCTTCTGCCACCGCCGCCACCGCTGCCACGGCAACCCAGGCCTTGCGATTTGTGACCGCCACAGACCTGTGCGTTGCGTGTTTGCCCACGCTGCGCCCCTGCAGGCACACCCGCAGGGTCCCCGACTTTTCCATTCGGCTATGCACATTTTCATTGCTGCCTTGCCAGACATCCTTCCCTGAGCCCAGCAGATTTAATGGCCCCTCGCGGTGGTTAATACGGATGCCATTTGGTTGGGTTTTAGAGTCATTTGTTGAGGAACCGTTTCTGATTTCTTGCTTTATGGCAGAGCCCTGCGCAGGGCCTGGTGGAGCGCAAAGGCCTCTTGATGTTCACCTTATGCTGGTGGGACCAGTGAGACACACAGAAAGGGCTCAACTTAGGCAAAGGGCAATCCATTCCTTCTCCACTCTGGGGAGGGGAGGAGGAGAAAGAGGGAACGGGCAAGGGGGGCCAGAGCATGGAGGGCAGGAATAAGGTGGTCAGGAGAGAGGTAGGATTGCAGGGATGGTGTCAGGACTCATTCCCACCCCAGTTACCTGGACACCCACTCAGGGCAGACATTGTGCAGGGTGCCTGGGACCCAGATATGGTCCCTTCCCGGAGAGTCCAGTGGGGGAAACAATGACTACACAGTGTGACCAGGTCAGTGTGATAGGGAGGCCTCTGACCCAGACTGTGGGTGTGTAAGTCCGGGAAGGCTTCCTGGAGGAGGAGAATTCCAAACTCAACATTGAAGAGTGTGTGTGGTTTGCTAGGTAAAGAAAGGGGTTGAGGGTATGTGCCCCCAACAAGTCATGGTCAGCTCTCTCCTCTCATCCTGCCTTATCTCCCACCAATGCCCCACAGTTGTGCTACAGACTGTCTAATATCATCTCCCACGATTGCCTTTGATCCCCCCAAGGGTTTTAGGCTAAGGTAGGGCAAAGGGCCATACGCCATTTGACGATGACAAGACTGAAACCAGAGAGAAACAGGACCTTCCCGGGGGGTCCTGCATCCAGCCTGTGGTGGAAATGGATTACCAGGACAGTGGGTCTCCTTCCAGGCCCCACCCAATATCCTTCTGACATCCCAATATAGCATTTAAGCCATGAGCTGGACTCACGGGCCCCAGGCTGGTAGGCACATTTTCACAGTTGGCAGAGCATCCACCCTGCACTGCTGAGCTGAAGGTCAGAGGCATCAGGCCTTGGGAACACACACAGAATAGCCACGCCAGGCCATCCAAACATGGACTTTGCCCCTTCCCAACCATGCGACCTTGGGCAAGTCACTTCCTTCTCTGATTCTCAACTTTGTTACCTATAAAATAAAGCCAGTGGGCTTCCCTGGTGGCGCAGTGGTTGAGAGTCCGCCTGCCGATGCAGGGGACACGGGTTCGTGCCACGGTCTGGGAGGGTCCCACATGCCGCGGAGCGGCTTGGCCTGTGACCCATGGCCGTTGAGCCTGCGTGTCCGGAGCCTGTGCTCCGCAACGGGAGAGGCCACAACAGTGAGAGGCCCACATACCGAAAAAATAAAAATAAAAATAAAAATAAAGCCAGTAATCTCTGTATATCCAGACTGCTGTGAAGATTAAATGAGCTAATTTAGGTATGCTCCTGGAACATAGCAGAAGCACAACAAGAGGTCATTCCCAGCCCTTGGAAAGGGAACTTACAGAAGGTCCAGGGGCAGAGAGTGTGTGTCATTCACTCCTGGTGCAGTACGTGGCACATAGTATATGCTCAGCAAATATTTGTTGAGTGACAAGTGAACGAATAAATGAATCTAACCCAACTTCCCAGTAATGCATAAATCTTCAAAGAGAATCATGTTCGAGTCCTAGCCCTGCTGCTTCCTAGCTGGTGGCCTTGGGCAAGTTACCCTCGCTAAGCTTCAATTTCCTTGTCTGTGACATGTGACTGCAGTCTCCTGGAGGAGCTGTTTTGAGGAGTGAGTGACATGTGACTGTGTCCACTACCACATCCTATGTGCTAGGGAGGCCCTGCAACCAGCCCCAGGGCTGCTCAGGTGTTCTCAGGCCCAGCCCTGCCTGGGGCTGCTTTGCTTCTCTCCCATCATGAAAGCCTTGGCTCTGGGACTTATGGAGGAATAACCACAGGATATAGGCCAAGGTTCATTGGACTGGGAGTTCTGGCTGCCAGGCAGCTCAGAGCAGGCCAGAGTGAGTCAGCTCTGCAGCAAGGCAGCCTGCTCTAATCAGCCCAAAGCCTTCCCATCACAGCAACTTACTGATCACAGCAATTAACTCTCTCTTGTAGGTACTATTGCAATCCTCTCCAACCCCTATTATACAGAAGAGGAAACTAAGGATCAGACAGGGAGAGTAACTTGCCCTGGTCACATCTAATGAGCATCACACAGCAGATACAAAGCTCATAACTAAGTTTGCAAGAGTTTCTAACCCATCTTCTAGAGCCATCTATTATGTCAATAAAGTCAAGTTTCTTAGCCAGGATTCAGGCCTCTGTGATGGGGCTATGGCTGCTACCTTATGTCCTCATCTGCTGCCATCTCTTCCCCATGCTCTGTAAGTTTCAGCCACATGGGGCTACTCTGTCCCTAGGCATACCCTGCCCTGGCAAAGCTCTAGCCTTTTCATGTGCCTTTCCTGCTGCTGAAATGCACCGGCAACCTAACGTCCCCATCCAACTCCTACTCATCTCCTCAGAGTCAGATCAAAAGCCAAAGCCACCCATTAGGATGGCCATTATAAAAACAAACAAAAACAAAAACAGAAACAAATTACAAGTGTTGGTAAGGATATAGAGAAATTGGAACACTTGTGTATTGTTGGTGGGAATATAAAATGGTGCAGCTCCTGTGGAAAAAAAAGTATAGCAGTTTTTCAAAAAACTAAACATAGAATTACCATATGACCCAGCAATTCCACTTCTGGGCATATAGCTAAAAGAAGTGAAAGCAGGGACTCAAACAGATATTTGTACACCCATGTTCATAGCAGCATTGTTCCCAACAGCTAAAATGTGGAAACAACCCAAATGTCCACTGATGAATGAATGGATAAACAAAATGTGGTACATACATACAATGGAATATTATTTAACCTTAAAAAGGAAGGAAATTTTGACACAAGTTTACTACATGGATGAACCTTGACATTATGCTCAGTGAAATAAGCCATACACAAAAGAACAAATATTGTATTATTATTCCACTCATATGAGGTACATAAAGTAGTCAAATTCACAGAGACAGAAACCAGAACGACGGTTGCCAGGGCTAGGGGAAGGAGGGCATGGAGAGTTGTTTAATGGGTACAAAGTTTCAGTTTGGGAAGATGAAAAAGTTCTGGAGATGGATGGTAGTGATGGTTGCATAATGTGAATATACTTAATACTACTGAACTGTACAGTTAAAATGGTAAATTTTATGTAAAGTATATGTTATGACAATAAAAAGGGGAGAAAAAAGCCAAACTCCCTGGGAATCTGTCTCTGTTCCTCCCAAGCAGGTCAAGAGCCCAAGTTTCATCTCATGATTACCAGCAATTTATAGTAACAATTTTTAATTAAAAGTTATTAAATTTTACATTTAAAATTACAGGTGAGGGGGCTTCCCTGGTGGCGCAGTGGTTGAGAGTCCGCCTGCCGATGCAGGGGACACAGGTTCGTGCCCCGGTCCGGGAGGACCCCATGTGCTGCGGAGCGGCTGGGCCCATGAGCCATGGCCACTGAGCCTGTGCGTCTGGAGCCTGTGCTCCGCAACGGGGGAGGCCACGGCAGTGAGAGGCCCGCGTACTGCAAAAAAAAAAAAAAAAATTACAGGTGACGGATTTCCCTGGTGGCACAGTGGTTAAGAATCCACCTGCCAATGTAGGGGACACGGGTTCGAGCCCTGGTCCAGGAAGATCGCACATGCCATGGAGCAACAAAGCCCGTGCGCCCCAACTACTGAGCCTGCGCTCTAGAGCCCAGAAGCCACAACTACTGAAGCCCATGCACCTAGAGCCCGTGCTCCACAACAAGAGAAGCCACAGCAATGAGAAGCCCGCGCACCGCTATGAAGAGTAGCCCCCGCTCGCCACAACTAGAGAAAGCCCGTGTGCAGCAACGAAGACCCAGTGCAGCCATAAATAAATAAATAAATAATAAATAAATAAATTACAAGTGAAAAATATCTACAGAATGTTGTTTTAATTTACCTTTTTATTGCTCAAGTCAAATATTTTTTCCAAGTTTACAAATTGGCTCTATTTCCTCTTCTGAAAATGCTGGTCTGTTTTTCAAGAAGATAAAGCAACAGGGTCTCAGGAGCCCAGCCCCAGATGGAATGAGGGGTGGGAGGGACTCAGAAGTTCAGACCTGGGACTTGGTGGTCCAGTGGGTAAGACTCTGTGCTCCCAATGCAGGGGGCCAGGGTTCCATCCCTGGTGGGGGAAGTAGATCCCATACGCATGCTGCAACTAAGAAGTCCACATGCCACAACTAAAAAAAAAAAAAAAAAAAAAAAATCCCACATGCTGCAACTAACACCGGCACAGCCTAAATAAATAAATAAATAAATAAATATTTTAAAAACGAAGAAGTTCAGACCTGCTACAAAATCCAAGTCCTGGAGGACTAGCAGCTTTGTGTCAGGGAGCACAGCCCAATCTTCTGGAGGATGGGGAACTGATGCCAGGCCTGGGGGAAGACTGGCAAGAGCAAGACAACTGGGCCACAGGTGGAACGCAGACTGGGTGGGAGCTGCTAGTTATCCAGAGTGACGTTTACCAGGTTTACCCACCACACCTACGCTAGCCCTGGGGAGGGAATGTCACCCTCATGTCACAGATGAGGAAAGAATAAAGTGTGAAATGATGCAGCAACTCATTCAAGGTCACACATTATTAGGGATTAGAACCAGCACCTGGAGCCCTGTCTTTACACTGGGGCCGACTGCAGGGCAGAGAGGAGGCAGAGAAATCCCAAGTGGGGAAGCCTGATAACTAATGGCCAAAGGGCTTCCCAGGTGGCGCAGTGGTTGAGAGTCCGCCTGCCGATGCAGGGCACACGGGTTCGTACCCCAGTCCCGGAAGATCCCGCATGCCGCGGAGCAGCTAGGCCCGTGAGCCATGGCCGCTGAGCCTGCGCGTCCGGAGCCTGTGCTCCGCAACGGGAGAGGCCACAGCAGTGAGAAGCCCACATACCGCAAAAAAAAAAAGAAAAAAAAATAATAATAATGGCCAAAGGAAGAGCTGCAGGAGGGGGCAGGCTCCATTCAGAGGAAGGAGAACACTGAGGGACTGTGGCGGGGACGGGAAAGCAGGAGGAGTGAGGGTGGCTTGGGGGCCGGGTTGGAAGGGCCAGGCCTGACTCTCCTGTTCAGTGAGCTCGCACAGGGTGGAGCAGTGCTCAAGGAGGAAGGGCCTGGCTTTTTGGGGTTCAGCAAACTGGGTTCCAGGACTGCTTGGGCACACCCAGTTCTGTGACCTGGGCAAGTCCTTTTCCTCGTCTGAGCTTCAGTTTCCTCATCTCCTGAGCAGAAAGAGTAAAAGCACGCCTTTTGCCATGCACCGGGGGTTACACGCCCCGCGTCTGGCACTGCACCTAACAGGCACACCTGGTTGTGCAATGCGGGCGTCTAAAAGCCGCTGAGCATCGAAAGCGTAAACACCCACAGGGCGCTCCCGAGCCGACGCTCTGACCCACCCACCGGCGGGCGGCGCCCCGGGATGGGAGGTGGCTGCGCCCCGGGCCTCTGCGCGCTGACCCTTGCCTCCCGCGCCGGGCTCGCTTGAGGGGCGCCCCCCATCCACGGCAGCCTCCGGAGCAAGGCTCGGGGGAGCCGTGGGGCAGCCATGGCGGAGCCCGAGGCCGCGGCCGAGGAGCTGGACGCCCTCATCGACGACCTGGACTACCTCCCCGGCCACTTCCACCTGGAGATGCAGCTGAACTTCGAGCCGCGCTCGCCGGCCTCGCTCCACGCCCGGGATCTGAAGCTGCAGCGGGACGGCCTGCGGCAGGAGCTGGTGCTGGCGGCTGCCACGCAGCGCCCCGCCGTGCGCCACCTCCTGGGCGCCTTCGCCTTCTACCTGGAGGAGCTGGACGAGGCCCGAGAGAGCTTCCTCGAGGTGGCCCGCAAGGACCCGGGCAACCTCAACGCCTGGGCCAATCTGGCGCACGTGTACGGGCGGCTGGGGCAGAAGGAAGAGGAGGAGGCGTGCGCCGCGCGGCTGGCCGGCCTCATGGGCCTGGCGGGGGACCGCGGGGCCACCGGGGACCCCCCGCTCCGCGCCGCGCGCTGCCTGGCCGAGCAGGGCTACGCGCACGGCTTCGACGTGGGCTGCGCCAGCCTAGAGGAGCGGGCGCGGGTGCTGGAGGCCGGCATCGAGCTCTATGACAAGGCGCTGGGCTACGCGCAGCAGGTGGGTGACCCCTCCCCAGGCTGGGAGGGCTGGGGTCGCGGCCCCTAAAGTCTGCAGGGATGCCCCTGGCCTCCAAATTCTCACCGAACCCTGGCCCTTTGGCTTCCGGAATACCGTTCCAGCGTGCCCCTCCCACCTTGGGTCCTAGACCAGGCTTGTAGCTTTTCTCTGCCGGACTAGGGCGTGGCCCCACTTCCCAGCGGGTTAGCCTGCGTAAGTTTCTTTGCTGGCAGTACTGCAAACTCCACACACCAACTCATCCCTCTCACCTTGCTCCTCCCAGCAAGTACCTGTCCCTGCACCTGTCCACACCCACCTAAGTATAAGGCACAGCTCCACATCCCGCCAGAAACAGGCGGCATTCTTGCCTCCTCTCTCCCCCTCACGCACCATAGCCATCAACTCAGACCCCAGATCCTGTCCGCTCCGCCTCCTCATATCTCCAGGGTCTATCCACTCCTCTCCTGCCTCCCCCTGACAGCCCAGCCTCCATCATTCCCTGCCTGGGTTCCTGCCCTCTGGCCTGACCCTTCGGCCTCCTCCTCCACCCTTGCTGCCAGTGTCATGTTGCTCAATCCTTCTGGCCATATCCGTCAGCTGCTTACAACCCCCAGTGACTCCCCACTGCCTGGCACGTAAGTCCCAGGCTCTCCGGTGGGCACTGGAGGCTCTCCGGTGGGCACTGGAGACCCTCCGTGACCTTGCTCTCTGCCTTCCCTCTGCCGTGTTCCCCCTTCCAGCCAGGCTTTTGCCACCGTCTACTTCCCCTTGTTCCCTGTGGGCCAAGTCTCCTTACAACCCACCTTGCCACTCTTTCGGCCTCTTTCGGAGGTGCCCTTTGCTCTACCCTTGCCTGGAAGGTTGTCCTCGCTCTCAGGCATCCACTCCGCTGACTTTTCCAGGCTGGGTCAGGCATCTCCCCTGGGCTCCCACAGCACTGCTCACACTGTCCATTTACAAGTCTGTCTCCCCACCTCAATCTTGAGATCTTCAAGAGTGGGGACAACATCTGTCTGGTTTCCCACTGTAAAGCCAACACCTGGCCAGTGCCTGGACACAGTGGCACTCAGTAAATGCATCTTGAGTGAATGTATGTGTAGCATAGGGCCCAGAGCTAAATAGACAAATGCTAGGTATATTAGATACCCATTGTTTTATGACAAATATCCTCTGAGACTTAGCAGCTTGAAACAATAAGCACTGATTGTCTCAGAGTTTGCGTGCTCAAGAACCCAGGCATGGTTTAGCTGGGTGCCTCTAGGCTGTGGTCTCATCTGAAGGCTTGCTCAGCTGGGGGCGGTGGGGTGGGGGTCTGCTTCCAAGCTCACACTCATGGCTATTGGGAGAATCAGTTCCTCACTGGCTGTTGGCCAGAGGCCTCCCTCAGGTCCTTGCCACAAGGACATCCCATCACTTTTGCTATATTCTCTTCATTAGAAGCAAGTCACTAGGTCTAGCCTCCAGGCAGAGAGAGGGGGTTACACAAGAGCACGAATACCAGGCAGTGGGGATCACTGGGGGCCATTCCAAAGGCTGCCTGCATTGGATGGCAGACAAATGATGTAGAGGCATTATCCTCTTGTTACAGAAGAGGAAATCACAGTTCAGAGAGGTACCATGACTTTTCCTTGAAGGCACAGCATAGGCAGGGTTGAGCTAATAATGATGACTATTTTTTTTCTTTTTTTTTTTGCGGTATGCGGGCCTCTCACTGTTGTGGCCTCTCCCGTTGCAGAGCACAGGCTCCGGACGCGCAGGCTCAGCGGCCATGGCTCACGGGCCCAGCTGCTCCGCGGCATGCGGGATCCTCCCGGGCCGGGGCACGAACCCGTGTCCCCTGCATCGGCAGGCGGACTCTCAACCACTGTGCCACCAGGGAAGCCCAATGATGACTATTTGTGATAGTTAAAAGACAACAAGGCTTCACACATGGGTAGGATGGCTCCATTCACAAAGCCTCTACACACCCCCTTGGAGCCTTTTCCACCAAAGCTTATGGCTCCCCCATAAGAGGAAGTGTGGAGTCAAGACCTCAGGGAATGCTGGGTGGGAGGCACGGACTTGACTTAAGGGGAGCAGGGCAGGGTGGAGGTTAACACGGTAGACTCTGGGTCAGACAGTCCAGGTCCAAATCCCAATTCCCCACACTCTCACCTCCAACTAGTCCATAGCATGACTGAGCTTCCCTTTCTATGAAATGGGGATAACAATAGTACTTGTATCCTAGGATTCCTTATCCGTAAAATGAGGAACAGAGCCTGCACAGAAATAGCAGGATCACAGGTGACCTCTGCCTCTCCTGACCTGGGAGAGCCTCCTCCCCCCTAACCTGTGTGCAGCTCTGGCTATCCCCTGGGGCCAAAAGGAACCCAGGTCTCCTGTTCTAGAGCCTAAGCACAAGGCCCTGAATGCCAGCCGCCCTCAGTGGAAGGCGTGGCCAGCTTGGTGTATGTTGAGTATGGTCACAGTCTCAGAGCAGGGCCTGAAAAGCCCTGGACTGGGAGCCAGGAGTCCTGGGTTCTCATCTCAGCTGCAACCACCCACAGTGGGGCCTTCTCCTGTCTGGGTGGTGGTTTCCCCATCTGTGAAAGTGAGGGAGGGGAGACTGGATGGTCTCTGAGGTCCCTTCCTGCTCTCAGGAGAAGGCTTCCTGGAGGAGGTGAGCAGGGAGGCAAAGTTTTGGGCAGAGGGAAGGAATGGGGGCCAACTCCTCCCTCCCTGCTGCTGGTCTGCCCAGCCACAGTGGGGGTCGCACCGTCCCCTTCAGTGACCGCCCAGAGGAGAGAGTGTCAAGCAGGGCACTGCCCTGTGCTCCAGGGAGGGAGCTGACTGTCTCAGGTGGGAGGTGGCCTGTGCTGTGTCCTTGGGCCTGGCCCAGCGGCTGCTCCCCAGGTCTGCACAGAGTGTCTGTGGTCAGAACCACCCCCCCCCAATCCCAGGAGAAAGTGGGGTTTTGGAGTTCCCCCATTTCATCATCTGAGGATTAAGAGAGATCATGCTTATAAAGTACCTGGCACAGAGTAGATGCTCAAGAAATAGTCGCAATCAGGATGACAATGATGATTTTGTATAGTTAGAGCAGGAGGCTTGGGTTCAAGCACCAAGGTCGCTTATTATTTTGCTGTGTGACTTTGTACAAGTCACTTTTCATCTCTGGCCTCAGTGTCTGCTTTATAAACATTAAACAATAGTGATTTCTGCCTCAGTTTACTATGATTATCCAATCAAATCACGGGATAAAAGTGCCCATAAACTGGTAAATTCTGGGCATGTCTGAGACACACATGCTCAGCATCTTAACATTTATTGAGCACCTACTGTGTGCCAGGCCCTATCATTAAGAACTCCTGCCTTTTAGAAGCTCATGGACAAAGGGAAGAACAAACATTAATTCCTTCAGTAACTAGCCTTCCCTGAGCCCCCTCTCTGGGAGTGGGGGCCAAAGGGGCGTGTCAGAGGTGTGCCTATGACTGGCTGAGGTCACAGGTGTTCATTACATGGCCTGTGCCAGGTGACAATCATCTCTGAGTGCTGTACACCAGAGACCATAGTTTCTGAACCAAAAACAGGACCCCCCCCCACCAGAGGCTGACAAGGGAAGTGCACTTCGAGGACATCAGGACCCGTGTTGGAGTCCGCAGGGACCTGGCAAGTCCAGGTCCTGGGGATAGAGTGACAGTAACTGAACTTCAGAGAGGACACACTTCCTTTCAGCACAAGTGACTGAGGGAGGCTTCTGGAAGAGGCAGTAGTGTACTGGCAGGAATGAGAGGAGGGCAATCCCGGCAGGGGCGTGGTGTGTGCAAAGGTCCTGCGGTGGGGGCTTTAGTGACAACTGAACTGGAGCAGGGGATGAGACCTGGAAAGAGGGCAGCCAGAAGATTCATGGGGAAGAGCACGTGGTGGCCCTGAGGAACTGCTGATGTGGTCTCTGAGGTCTGGTTCCTGCCCTCCTCTCAGCTGCATTTCCTCTTACTTCCCTTGAACCTTACTTCCCAGGGACTCTAAACTTCTCATACTTCTCCAGACATGCTGTGCTGTTTCACAGCTGCCTGTGCAGGAACTTTTCCCTCTGCCTAGAAAGCAAACTCCATCCATCAAAACCCAGCTCAAATGTCACCTCCCCCTTGAAAACCTTCCTTCACACAATGCCCACCTTCACACAGTAATATTCATGAACGCTCTTCTCCGGGTGCCTTGCGGACTTCATCTTAGTCCTCACAAGAACCCCCTGATCCCATTTTACAGATGTGGGAACTGAGGCAGAGCAAGGCTAAGTAACCTGCCCAAGACCACAGAGCTAGTAAGTGGCAGTTGAGTTTACACCACTCTGACTCCAAAGCCTTTGCTCTTTCTGGAGAGGTGGGAGAATTGGGGTGCAATAAGTGTGAAGCAGAGGGCCGGCAGGATGGGGAGGGGAGCCCCTCACACCGGCCACCTCCTGGAAATCTAGAGTGGAAGTGTGGAGAAGTAGAGAGAGGGTTGCCGGGTATAGGGAGTGGTGGGGGGATAGGAAGGATGAGGGCAGAGGTGAAGTCAGCATGGGGTCAGGGAAGGAGGAGTGGGGAGAGCGGAGCAGCCGCTGAGGGGCCTCCAGTTGAGAGGGTCGCCACCCACAGGAGCACAGCTGGGGGTGGGCGGCCAGGAGTCTGACCCACCCGGTGCTGCAGCTCCAGGAGATTTTCCATCCTGAGGGGGCTGGGACTGTCCCAGGCAAGGAGGAGCCCCCGGAGCTCAAAGAATAAAGAGCAGCCAAAGAACCAATGACGGCTGCTCATCTGCTAACGAAAATTACAAGAGAAAACATTACAAAAGTTAGTAATTCAGCCCATAATCCAAAAATAAGCAGCACGTCTGTGTACGAGTGGATGAGTGTCTGTGCCTTCCCTCTCAGCCCTTCGTTCCCTCCCTTTCCTCGTCCTCAAGTTACAAAAATATGATGGGGCAGATTGCTTTATCCGTCATTCCTCCCCACCCCCGTCACCTCTCCACACACACTCACAGATGGATTCTTGGTGGAGTCTCCAGGCTGAGTGGGTATTAGGAGCAAACACTTTGCAGTTAGACACACCCAGTTAAAATTCTGCCTCCATCACCAGGTGGCTACAGACAAGTCACTTCACATCTCTGAGCCTCAGTTTCCTCATCTGCAAGGTGGGATTCTAACATCACCTCACAGGGTTGCTGTGAGGATTAAGCAAGAGACCGTGAAGGGCTCCAGGCAGAGTGTAGATCATGTTGGGGCCCAGCCCCTCACCTTGCCCACCCTCTGGCCACCACAGCCCTCAGCTTTGCTCTATAACAGTGGTTTCTGTCTTGCCCCCTAGAGGGTGAGCCCTCTGTCTTGGGCGACCCTCTATCTCTACCTACCACCCCGTGTCTGGAACGGGGTTGGACACCCAAGAGGGGTTTGTGACTGTTGCTAAATTTAATTTGGTTTTTTAGTCTTTTTTTTTTTAAGTAAGGACTTTATCGACTCTATTCATTTCTTTTTTTTTTCTTTTTTTTTTTAGAAGATGTTGGGGATAGGAGTTTATTAATTAATTAATTTATTTTTGCTGTGTTGGGTCTTCGTTTCTGTGCGAGGGCTTTCTCTAGTTGTGGCAAGCGGGGGCCACTCTTCATCGCGGTGCGCGGGCCTCTCACTATCGCGGCCTCTCTTGCTGCGGAGCACAAGCTCCAGACACGCAGGCTCAGTAGTTGTGGCTCACAGGTCTAGTTGCTCCGCGGCATGTGGGATCCTCCCAGACCAGGGCTCGAACCCGTGTCCCCTGCATTAGCAAGCAGATTCTCAACCACTGCGCCACCAGGGAAGTCCAGTTTTTTAGTCTTAAAATCCCCATTATTTTTCTAAAATAAAGTAACTCGAAATTATATTTCTCTAAAAAAGTAATATCTCTGTCCCAAGCTAACTCAATCATTTGAGTTTCTTCCCCTTTTCCCGGAATATTGTGTGGCTTCACTCACACACACACGTACCTGCACACACACGCACAGATACACACACATGCAGATCCTTCACCCCTGCTGCTGGCCCAGAGCAGGCTCAGGGTGGTAATAGGAAACACCACCACAGTGGGTACCACTGATCCAGCCTGTACGCCAGGCACAGAGCTCAGAATGTTTCATTCATTAGCACATCTGATTTTTATTCAAACCTCACAGACACACTGCCACTGGTATTGTGACTCCCTGTTGCACAGAGAACAGAACAGGCTCAGGGAGGGGACTTGCCCCAGGTGACCGGGTGCACACAGGCCATCCAGGTTTCACCTGGCCTGCTGGGGCGGGCGGGGATGGACCCAGTGCTGGTAGGCCCAGCAGCCGGCCTCACAAACAAACAAAGGTGCAGGCATCCACACAGTCGCCTGGCAGGAAGGACCGACACACACAGACACACACAGCTGTGCCACCAGCGGGGAGGCCAGCCCCAGGACCTGGGAATTCCTCAAGGAGCTGCCCTCCCAACAGCTCTCCGCCTCCCACATGTCCCCCTCTCTCCCCCAGCCTCCCTTTCTCCCTCTCCCCTTCGTCCCCCAGCTCCAAACCCTGACAACTCTGGCACATGGTGCAGGCAGATGCGCTGCTGGGACTGAGGTCAGAGTGTTGGTGTGGGAATCTGCAGGCTGCAGGGATGCCCTGGGTGACCTGGGCTGGCTGTGTAACCTCTCTGAGGGTCCATGTCTCCCTCTGTGAAATGTGGACAGTGGAACCAGCCTGGCAGGGGTGTGGGAGGAGGAACTGGGGTCATGGAGGGAAAGCCCAGCCCCAGCGAGCTTTGATGGACACATCCTTCTCATCCTCATCCCCTGATGGGGCTGCCAGGACTCCTTCTAAGTGAGCCCCCACCCTCTTTCTGCTTCCTCCCACTTCCTCCTGCCCCTTCCTGAGCTCGCCCTCAGCCCAGCCCAGCCCAGAACCAACTTTGGGAAAAGAACAATGACATCGGGGAAGACCCCACTCAAAGCCAGGGGTCAGGATTTGGGTTCCTGCCTCAGCCCTGCCCCGACTGGCTGTGGGACAGTGGGCAAGTCCTCTGTGGATGGTGGACATGTCCTCCTCTGTCACTGGACTAAGGTGGTGGCCAGAGTGATTTCAGGGACAGGAAGGACTTTGATAATAGAGAAGTGGGGGAAGGAATGAACCTCCTGGCAGAAGAAAACATATAAACACACAGAGGGAGGTAGGAAACCACAGGTTGGGGAATGTCAGGCATGGTGTTTTGAGGACTTTAGAGTTGATCTCCAACTTTTGAGATCATGGGCAGGGTTTCTCCTCCCATGGTGATTGCAAACACACACACACCCAGCTCCACAAATCTGAGTGGTTTGATTTGGATGATGCTGGACAATGAGCTAGGGACTGTGCACTTGTGTGCTTTTCACAGATTATCTCACTTGCTCCTCCTAGAAATGCTGGGGAATCAGAACTGTTATTGACCCCATTCTACAGATGAGCAAACTGAGGCTCAGAGAGCTGTAGCAACTTGCTCAAGGGCACACAGCCATGAGTGGCTGGCTGGAACTGAACTCAGTTCTCTCCGACATAAAGCCCAGGCTGAGGGACAGGTTTCCTGATACTCTAGCCCCAGCCTTCTGATGGCCTCGGTGCTGCTCACATTTGCATAGCAGCACCTTCTGAATTTGCTGCTGGCTTCTTTCCCTCCACACCTGGCAATTTTGGGAACTGGGTCTCCCCTCCTTATTGATACAGGACACCAGAGCCAAAGTTGCCTGTAGCATCATCTGACCCAACTGCCTTCTTCACAGGAGGAAAGATAGAGTGTGTTAAGGGTGCACACAGCCCGGACCCATGGGAGGGGCTGAGAAAATGCAGGACTTCTTCAGACCTACCCGGGGCCAGAGCTGGATTTGTACCCAGGACTGGACAGGGTCCCTTTTCTCTAGGGACCATGGAATAGAGAAGTGGCTCTACTCAGTCCTGCGAGTCTGTGGAACCAGTGCAAAGCAAAGCTGGCTCACAGAGTCTGCATCTGCGTGACAGACCTAGGACCAGAAAGGGGGTGACAATGGGGAGCTGCAGTCGATCTGCTCCACTCTTAAAATCCACAAAGACCATGCAGGGAACCCAGCCAGGGCTGAATAGGTGACTCACCACCATGGCACAGCACCCACCCCCCCAATCCCCCCTACCCAGTCGCACTGATCACTCCCACCCATGTGCCTGTGACACAGGCAAACCCAGTCGATCATCCCTGCTTATAGATGCGGAAGCTGAGGCCCAGGCTGGGCCAGCGGACTTTCAAGGAGCCCTGGAGGAGGTAGAGGCAGGGGTGGGACTCCAATCTCAACCCTCTGTTTACTCCCCACCCCCACCGAGGCAGGAGCTGGATGAGGAGAAACCCCTGCCCAGCCTTTCTGGGGCAGACCCCCAAGGGTGCCAGGCCAGCCAGGTGGGCTGGGGCTGGGGCTCTGCATGCAGAGCCCGAGGCTGCTCTGTGTCATCACAGAGGACATTCCAGTTGAGCAGGAAGAGCATGGTCCTGAGACCTGTCACCTGGTGACTTTTATTTCTGCAACATCAGCCTTCACAGACAGAGTCAGCCTGACGAGGTGGAAAGAACAGGGGCACTGGAGGGAGGCAGGTCTGAACTTGAATCCTGGCACTTCCCCCTGGGCTGTGGGGCTGGCCGGGCGGCTTTTCTCTTAGCCTCTGTTTCCTGTAAAAGGTGGAGGATACATTACACCTCCTCGGGCTGCTGTGTGGGTGGATTCAGTGCCATGATGCACGAAAGTGCCCAGTGGACAGTTGATGGTTGAGAAATGTTCATTCTCTTTCCTCCTTCTCATCCCCCCTCCCCTGAAAGAGAATCAGTCATCTTTCAGGAACTGACTCTGACACACAGAATACAACGTCCACAGGGGCAGAGTTCAAACTGCAAGGCAAGCATTTTCCTTAAGAACCAATAAGGTCTCTGTATAGCCTATGCAGACACATATAGATTCATAAACCATTAGCATATTGAGATCTTCTATTGAAATCCTCTAAAATAGCTAAGCCCTGCAACATTTCCTTCTGTGGGGACCACCTTTTGAAGTAAATGGAGTAGCCAGCTGAGACCCATCCTTATATCTGCCAAGTTAACACAAACCTGCTCTGTGATGTCTAATCCCAATCCTGATATTCTCTGTAGGTACTGCCAGATCACCCACCTTTGTCAGTTACCCACCTAGCTGTAGCAGCGTGGATCTTCAGGCTTCCAGAGGATCACAACGGCTGATCCTTTTGCTCATTTAAAAAGAGATGCACTGGCCTGCCATTTTCACCTGGCTCTCTCCAGTGCTAGACTCTAGTGCAGTGGTTCTATCAGATTCCCAGGTGCTGCTGATGCGGCTGGTCGGGGGACCCCACTTCGAGGACCACTCATCTGGGGTAGTCAGGTGCAGGAACTCTGAGGCTAAGCTGCTGGGTCCCCAGCTCTGCTACCTTCTAGCTCTGCGACTCTGGGCCACAGGTGCCTCTTCTGTAAAACTGGGATAATCGTAGTCCCTACCTCCTAGGTAACCCCGGAGTTAACACATGTAAATTATGTGCCTGGTACATAGTAAGTGCTCAATAAAATGCACTATTATTAGTATAGCTAAAAAAGCAGCATTTCCAGGTCTCAGTCCAGGCTTTCACACTGGCTGTGTGTCATCTTTGAGGATGTCTTCTCACCTCAGTGTTCCCATCTGTACTAGAGGGGTGATGATAACCCACTCTACATTCCACAAAGGGCTTTCTGAGGATCATGTGGCATCGGTGTGAGTGCACTTTGTAAATGGTAAGCACTGTACAAACACTTGCAGCGAGGTGTTGTGGGAGTAACATGCACTTGAAGTCAGAGACCTGGCCCGAAATATCAGGTGAAGTAGGCACGTCTCTGCCTCTTTGAGCCTCCGTTTCCCCATCTCTATAATGAGGGAAATACCGGTGAGGGCCTCAGAGGAGCTGGGAGATGTCCTGAGAACCCCTTGCCTGAAGTCGGTGCCTCATCTCACCCTCAGCTAGTACCAGGATCTAACCAGCTACTTAAGGGCAGTGCTGGTGCCTGGGCCTTGCCAGCTTGAAGCCTCGGCAGGCTCACGCTCTGGCCAGTGCCCCCTCATAGACCCCAGTACCCCCAGCTCACGGGGTCCTGATGAGGATGAACAACAGAAAAGGTGGGGTGTCCTGCCAAAGCCCACACGGGGAGGCCCTCAGTCAATATTCCTCTCCTGGCAGAGGTCCTGTCAGCCCCTCCCAGGCTGCCTCCAAATATATTGCCTCTGGGAGCGATCAACTCTGGAAGTGAATTCCTTGCAGCCATAAGAGGTTTCACAGCAACTTCATTCTCCAGGAGAGAGGAGGGGAGGGGGTAGTCAGAGGCCTGTTTAATTTAATTTAGCATACCGTGGCTTGCCAGGTTGCCCCTGGTAACAGCTTCAGCTGCTGCTTCAGTTACAACTAGAAGGATTTTTAAAGAGACAGCCCATTTTAGTACCAGAATTGCACAGCAAAATGTATGGTCTCTCTCTCCTAGCTCCATCACAGGGATGGAGGATTGGAACCCAAACACAGTGAGGCTTCAAACTATGTCTGTTTATACCATTAACTCCATTCCTGATTCGCAACCCCATAAGCCCTCCTGCAAATGTTACTCTTAAGTGGGATCTGAGGAGGGGCTACATTTGGGATTTGTCATAGAGATATCACTCAGCTAACTACTTCTCTGAAAATCAGTTTTAGTCTTCAAGTAGAAGGGAAGGAGGAGAGTTAACCTTTAGGAGTTGCCCCTGCAATTTAGGCACTCTGCCACCAGGTGGTAGTATTGCTTACTTAGTGCAAACCATAACCAGGCTTGACTTACTCAAGACTATCAGAATGGTGGTGAAACCACTGGGTTTTAAGTCCTGATACTAACCAGTGTGTGACCCTGAGCAAGCTGCTTCACCTCTGTGGTCTCAGTGTTCTCAGAGACATAATAAGGGGATTGATTGATCAAGATAACTGAGTGCTGTGGACAGGCTTTGGGCTAGGACTAGGAAGGCATGAGTTTATGTCCCAACTCTGTCATGTACTAACTGTGTGATTTGGACACATAACTTAATTTCTTGCATCTTGAATACCAAACAAGAAAGTGGAGGGTTTCCCTGGTGGCGCAGTGGTTGAGGGTCCGCCTGCCGATGCAGGAGATACGGGTTCGTGCCCCGGTCTGGGAAGATCCCACATGCCGCGGAGCGGCTGGGCCCGTGAGCCATGGCCGATGAGCCTGCGCTTCCGGAGCCTGTGCTCCGCAACAGGAGAGGCCACAACAGTGAGAGGCCCGCATACCGCAAAACAAACAAACAAACAAACAAACAAAAAAAGAAAGTGGCTACGAACCAGGGAGAGCCCTGAGGACAACACACTGCTCTTCAACACTGGGGACTTGTGGACCCCACGGGGCATGTGAAGCCCTAGGAGCACAGTGGGGGGGGGTGGAGAGGTGGAGAGTGGGGTGAGGCAGGATAGCCCCAGACTCCAGAGGCTGGGACCTCGATGCCCCACCTAGAACTGAAATAAGGCAAAGCAGCCTCCTAGACACGCCTAACCCTGCACGTTTCTAACCCAAACCAAGAGAAAGGGGGCAAACGTTTATGGAGATTTATGGGCACGGTCTCCAGGCTGGTCACTGCCTCACAATGCCCCTTTGCAGGTAAGGACACAGCCTCTGAGGGGTAACACATCCACCCAGGGTCACCCCCCTCTTGTGGCCAGACCTGTTGGCCACCCGAGCCTTTTCTCTCTGCACTGCAGCCCTCCCCTAGTCTAGGATAAATGCTGTCACTTGTGGTCACATCTCCTTGTCAGGAGCCTGAAAGGGGGAGCAAGTTCTGTGTCTCCCCACCATGACTCAGTCTGGCCAACCTCAAAGCAGGCATGGGGCCAGAGGTCACGAGATCACAGCCACAGGCAACCAGGGAGACTGAGGCACACGTGCCTTTGGTCCTTCACACAGACAGGTGCTGACATTATGTCAAGGTCCTTGGCCAGCTTGGCCCACAGTAGGTGCCCCATTAATCTGAGTCCTCTTCCCATGTCCCAGGTCCCATGCAGGTGCAGCAGGTAAGATCATCTGACAGCCCATCCAGCTTTTTGCTTTGGCCATTGCGCTCTCGAGGATACCCTTTAATCCTTGGGTCCCGCCGCTCTCCCCTCCAGACAGCCCTGTTCCCGGCCAAGCCCCCATACACGTATTCCAACCTAAGTAACAGGATGACCCTTCAAGGTGATATGGATGCAAAAACACACCGGATCCTGGCACTCCCCACCTCTAACCCCTTCTATGCCTCCCTATTGCCTTGCAGATGACTTCCAGGTCCTGAGCCTGACACTCAGGGGCTCCTCCTGATGTTCCCCTGCTGGTTCATCCCCTCGCCCCTTACAACTGGGGTTCTAGCCGCTCCGGGCTGCATGCAGCCCCCAACACACCTGCTCGCTCATCTCTGAGGTTTTGCACATGATGTGCCCTCCATCTGATGCCTTCTCTCACTGTATCCACCTGGTTGGTTCCTACTTGTCCCTGAGAACCCTGCTCCAGCACGTCCTCCTCTAGAAGTCTTGGGGGTCCCCCTGGATCATGTAGGAAACCTCCTCCCATAGCCCCTGGTGTTCCTTCTGCTCTAATTTTGTTTTTGGATTTCCTGCCAGACCTGGCTTGGGTCGGCGTTCAAGACACTCCCCTACGGGCAATCACACTGCTCACTGAGATCTACTCACAGGTCCCCCTTCCTCTCTTCCTCTGAACCGTCCAAGGCCACCCCAGAGCAGTCGCAGCCTAACTTGGTAACGTTGGGTCCCGCCACACCCCAGTCATACTCACCGTGCCCCATGCTCCCCAGCTGCCCACTCGTGTCCTTTCTGAGCCCCCCGTCTGGAATGCCCTTGTCCCCCACCTCACCCTCTCAAATACCACTGCTATTCAAGGCCCACCTTACAGCCCATCCTCTATGAGACCTTCTCAGAATCTTCTGGCTGGAAGTGGCCTCTTCATCTTGCGGCATTTGTCTGCATCCCCCCTCAGCCTTGATCAAACCCTGCTTCATATTATAGTTATGGGTAAGCCAGTGTAATGAGGGGAGCAAGGGCTTTGGAGACTAACAAATGGGGTTCAAATCCCAGTTCTGACACTTGCATGCTGTGTGACCTTGGGCAAGTCATTTTGCCTCTCTGAACTTCAATATATGCCTCTGTAAAATGGGATGACACCTACCTCATAGGTTGTTGTGAGACTGAGATGATGAGGGTCAGGATCCTGGCACATGGCAGGCGCTCCTTCAAACCCCATTATTTATGGTCTCCCCAACCGAGTTGTGAGCCCATGTGGGCCAGGGTGCAGGTCCCATTCAGTGCCACAGCTCCATAGCACCCAACACATCATAGTTGGCCCTCACCGTAGACGCCTCACACCATAGAAATGCTTGCTGGACTGAATGCTTCATCCTAGCTGCTGAGGGTGGGGTGGAGGGATAATAGGGGCCCTGAGCTGAGAAGGCCTCTGTGGGTGGCGGGTGGTGAGTGAGTGCAGAATGGAGCCTGGAGATCAACCACAGGAGCTGAATGTGGAGGGAGGGGCTGGAGCCTGAGGCAGAGCCGCTGATACGCACTGGGGGTTTTATTGGTTTTCATTAAAATTCTTTCCCAAGGCAGGAGCAGCTACTCCCATAAATAACGGCATAAATATTTTATCTGGTGCCCAAGTCAGTCTAAACGCACAGCAGAGTTGGCAAGAAAAACAATGGGAAAACAGTTCAGGGTGGGGTCCTGGGCTTCAGCTGAACTCACTAACATGCCCAAAGGGGCTTTCTCAGGAAGGTGCAAGCTGAGGAATGGCACCAAAGGGGAGAAGCGGGGGAGAGAGAAGGTGACTGGTGGAGTGTGGGCCCTGCAGTAGGGGTGGATCCAGGGCACAGGTCGGGGTGCCAAGGGGAGAGGAGCTTAGCCTGGAAGGCAAGACGGGAGGGAAGGAAATGGATGCCACGCCTGCTCTGTGATGGACACCTTGCTCGGGGCGTTCACACAGGTCATCTTGTCAAATCCTCTGTGGTCACAGAAGTGAAGTGACTCGCCCAAGGTCACCCAGCCAGCCAGTGGCAGAGCCAGGACTATGACCAAGAGTGTACTTGCTGCTTCTCAGGGTTCAGGGAAAGCATGGGAGTCTATGAACCATGTCCCAAATGCTTCAAGAGCAGCAGCACAAGCCATTCTCTGCTTCCCTAGATCCCAAAGGAGGAAAAAAGGGGCTGGTACTTCACCATGGCAACGCTCTTCATCAGGTCAGGCTACGGGTTGGGGATGGGATGGTGGGGATGGTGGGGAGGGACAGGGAGAGATGGGGCCTGGAAGCCAGGGGAGAAATGGCTGAGCCCATCTGCGTGGCAAGGGCTCCCCGAGTTCCCCTCCCTGCCCACTGGCCTGGGGAGGACTCGCGGCACCCTGGGGACGGCTGGGAGGGTGCTGACCAGCCGTGTCCCCTTCTCTGCCACAGGTTAGATGGCATCTTCCTGGAGCTGGGCAGCGAGGAGCAGAAGAGGTTGCCGGCCTTCAACCGCACGCTGGCCCTGCTCCGGCAAGTCCTCAAGTCCTCGGATCCCCACCACCAAGGCAGGACCCGTGGGGACGGGTGGGAGAGGAGCCTCTGCCCCGCCCTCCCTGCACCCGCCACCAGCCCTGCCAGTCTTGTCACTGTCCCCACCTCTAGCACTGTTTCGCTGTCCCTCACCCTCTGTCTCATCCACTCCCTTGTTCACCTCAGGGAGCTCGCACACCTCGCACACGTGAATGGGCGCCTGCAGATCACTCCAGGTGCACGTGTCCAGGCCTGTCTGTGACTGAAAGTGTAAGAGACAGAGTTCTCGCCATTGCAGCCTCTTTTCCCCATTTTGTGGTGGGAGGAGGGAAGGCTGTTCTGGAGGGGAGTCGAGTCCTTTTTCCACAGGGACCAGAGCTCCAGAGCTGGGGAGAGCTGGAGTCAGAGAGCGGGGTGTCCCGCGTGACACAGTAAACACAGCAAGCACTGAAGCTGTTCATCCCTCCGCTCACACGTCCCTCTCCCCACCCTTGTTTCTCTCGGTCCCTGGCTGGCCCACAGTGATTTCATGCCACTTCCCCTCCCTTTGTCTTCCTGGGGGCTGACACCTGGGGTGGCACTGGCCCCCTGCCTCCTCGTGGCTCCCCTCCCTCTATCCACCCCGCTGCTGCCTGAGACCCCTCTCCCGGCCTCACCCTCAGCTCTGGCCTGGTGCTACCTCGGGATGCTGCTGGAGAGGAAGGACACCTTCTCCATCACCCCCATGGGCATCCATGACTGCGGGTTTTCAGGGACCGACCCCCTGGACTGCTTTGGCAAGGTATGTGCCCCCGGCCACAGAAGCTCTCCGAACCCGGATTGAGACTGACACCTCAGCCTCCTCTCCTGGAGCCCGCTGCTTCTCTGGGTGTCGACCCCACCTCCCTGCCTTACTCAGGAAGTGTGCTTACTCCAGACCTTTCTCTCCATCCCAAACAAAGCCAAAGTGCTCCCTTGTCCTCTTGGCCTATGAGTCAGACCCTCTCCACTTCCCTAGGCCTGTCTTCTAAGCTAGTCACGATTTCCCAGATACACCTTCAGGCCTTTCCCCTTCACACCCCTGGGGGCAAAGTGGAAAGAAGACGAGGTTAGCTGGGGTCTGGATGCCAGCTCTGCCCATAGGCCCTGTGACCCTAAAACAAGTCACTTCCATCTCGGGACCTCTTTATCTGTTAATTATGTGATCTGTCCACCATCTAGGCTATTGAGAGACTGAAAGGAGGTAGTGGATGAAACTGTTCACTGTAAACTGTAAAGTGCTGTTCAAGCCTTATTCTTGGCACCTCGTTTCTGTGGCAGTTTCCACACTTAGCTCAGTTTTTGAAGACTTTCCTGGAGGCCAGGGACCCTGTGATTTTCGTTCCCCTTGCGGCCAGCACGACGCTCTGCCCGGGGCACGTTCCTAGCATTTGCTGGTCAGTAATGAGCAATTTCTTGGTGAGAGATCTTAGTGAGAGCAGAGCATAAACACTGGTTCACGTGTGTTCCGAGAGTTGTGTCCAATTTAACGCACTGCCTTTGCCCCTCCTCGGGAACCTATTCTGTGCTGGGCACAGAGGTGGACAGATGGGGCCCCTGCCCTGTAGGAGTTCACCGTCTCAGGGGCAGCAACAAACACAAGGCAGGCAGCTGTCAGTAACAATATAGGGGTGGTGGTGGGGGAAGTGCTGTGCCCAGCTAGAAACACTGTGTGAGTCTGGGGGAGGTAGAGGCTGATTCTGGCCCCTCCCCCTACCTGCCCCAGGAAAATGGGGGCACACACAGCGACGTGTCTGAGGAAGAGGGGTTTGCCTGGGGTCTGGAGGGATTCACTGGACATGTCCCGTGAACATGGCAGAGAGTATGGCAGTGAGTCAGGCTCTCAGGAGTTGAGTGCCAGTGAGCTGTGCCCAAAGTGTTGGGTCCCAAGATGTGGTGGATATGAGGAATAAGATCTTTGGGGTAATATGGCTTTACTGAGAGAAGGGGTTCCAGTTCTGGCAAACAGCCAGGCAAATGGTTTGCTCTTACCTCTTCCCTTACCCAGGCCATTGAGATTGCCAAGGACCAACCCCCCATCCTGAATCACCTGGCCAAAATCTTCCACTTCCTCGGAAAGCAGGATATGGCCATTGGTACCTGCAACATGGCCCTGGACATCCTACGAGATCCGGAGCTCAACTGGCCGGCGTACTGCACAAGGGCTAAGGTGAGTCTACCCGCAGCTCCACCCCATCCTGCCATCCAGAATCAGAGAACAAGGGCCAAGACCCTGTGGCCAGAGCCCAGAGGTCAGGGAGGCTTCATGGTGGAAGGGAGCTTAGGTGTCATCAAGGCTCACAGTTTGTGTTCTCTAAGATTGTTGAGTGAGAGGATGAAGGAGCTTCCCACCCACTGCTCATCCCTTCTGCAATGACCTGGCCAACAACCTGCCAGCCTCCTCTTTGATTAGAACCTTAGGCAGTCATACTGACCTGGGTGGGATT
Source organism: Mesoplodon mirus (assembly GCF_964341445.2). Taxonomy (NCBI): domain Eukaryota; kingdom Metazoa; phylum Chordata; class Mammalia; order Artiodactyla; family Ziphiidae; genus Mesoplodon; species Mesoplodon mirus. Next base: position 49,258,187 of record NC_138978.1, on the reverse strand, counting down.
CTGGCCTCTCCACTCATCACTGTGGGACTTGGGGCAAGCCACTTACCCCTCCAAACCTCCATTCCCAAATCTGGAAGATACGGATAATAACATCTATCTTAAAAGGTTGTCAGGGGGCTTCCCTGGTGGCGCAGTGGTTGAGAGTCCGCCTGCCGATGCAGGGGACACGGGTTCGTGCCCCGGTCCGGGAAGATCCCACATGCCGCGGAGTGGCTGGGCCCGTGAGCCATGGCCGCTGAGCCTGCGCGTCCGGAGCCTGTGCTCCACAACGGGAGAGGCCACAACAATGAGAGGCCCGCATACCTCAAAAAAAAAAAAAGGTTGTCAGAAGACTAAGTGAAGTAACATCTAAAGCAGGTGCCTGGAGCATGGGAGGTACTTGTGAAAGGCAGAGGGTATGTTGGAGGAAGTCTGATGTCATAGATCAGAGCTCTGGCTCTCAACGCCGCTGGCCTCGGTTCAAATCCCACAGCACCGCTTACACGCTACGGGACTGTAGACAGAATACTGTTGCCCAAAGTCCGAGCCCCAGTTTCTTCTTCTATAGACTGGAGGTGATTGTACCTGCCTCACAAAGTTGTTATGAGAATTAAATTAGACTCCTGTGTAAAACTCAGTACTGACCACATAGTAGGAGTTCATATGTGGTTGAGCAGTATTATTAGGTATATTTTTAACTGGCTCACTGTCGCTTGAGGCAGTCCACTATTGTCACTGAGCTCAGCAGATTACTCATTTAACTGAGAGCTGCCTGCCTCTGGCTTCCCCCTCCTGGTCCCAGATCTGCCCTCTGGAGCCCCTACAGAGCCCATCTGCTTGGGGACAAAGAGCTGGAGCTCTGAGTTCACTTTGCTCCAGGCTGGACAGCCTTCTCCACTACCTTTCATGGGACATGATGGCGAATCTGCTCCCTTGGTCTTGGTCTGTATGACATAATCATTTTGCCAGCAGGTACTAGACAGTCAGTTCCTTCATGGCAGTTGATGTGGTCATTATCAATAGTAGTGATATTACTCATGATTGATAGTAAATAATAACACCTTTCTATAACACTCTGCATTTCACCCAGCACTTTCAACTTTTTTTTTTTTTTTTTTGCGGTACGCGGGCCTCTCACTGTTGTGGCCTCTCCCGTTGAGGAGCACAGGCTCCGGACGCGCAGGCTCAGCGGCCATGGCTCACGGGCCCAGCCACTCTGCGCCATGTGGGATCCTCCCGGACCGGGGCACGAGCCCATGTCCCCTGCATCGGCAGGCGGACTCTCAACCACTGCGCCACCAGGGAAGCCCTTCCACCCAGCACTTTCATATTCATGGCCTGATTGAATTCTCGCAAGATCCTGTGAGAGGCCAAACGTGTGTCATTTTACTAATGAGGCAACAGAGAGGCAGTGACCTTCCCGGGGTCCTGCATTCCGTTAGGGGGAATCCAAACCTCACTCTCCTCACGCCATCACAGGTTGGCCTGTAGCGTATGCTCGCTGTCTCCCTGTAGCTCCAAAGATCACACTTACTACTCAGATGACCAGACTGGCACCAGGATGGGGGCAGGGCGTAGTGAGGAGGAAGGAACAGAAGGGACGGGAACTCATCTGTGTAAAAGCCTCAGTTCCTGCTGTGACCCTAAGGCCCTACCTGGCCCATGACCTTGACCCACCCCGGCTCAGCTCCCTCCCTCCCAGCCACACTGGGGTCCTTGCAGCTCCTGAGGCATGATCTTGCCTCGGGGCCTCTGCCTAGAATGCTCTTCTCCCAAATATCCAGTTGGCTTCATCCCTCACTTCCTGGAGGGCTTGAAGAAAAGGCGGAGCTGCTAGCAGCCATCTTCTTGAAAATGTCAGCTTCTCACCAACATTTTGTGTCCTCCTGCCTTTGTTTGTTTTTCCTTTTTAGCACTTATCACTCCTTAACACACTATTTGCTGATTTATCATGTTTATTGTCTCTCCCCCCAGTTGAAATACACGCTCCACGAGGGCAGGGAATTTTGTCATTTTGCTCTCTACTATATATCCTCAGTTCCTGGAACGTAGCAGGCTCTTGATGAATATTTGTTGAAAGAATGAATGAATGAACTGAGCACCTACCATGTGCTAGGTCCTGGCTAGAACATATTCTCTCCATTGTCATGGTAACTCTCCAAGGAAGATCTTAGTGTACTGGTTTTTCAGATAATAAAGAGGGGGAGGGGCTGGAATTCAGCCAAGTTCAATTGGCTCCAAAGCCAGAGCTTCCCACTCCCACCCCACCCCCACCTCACTCACGAAGCTGTCTTAGAACCAGAGCCCACCAATGGCTATAAAGCATTAATACCTTCAACGACAATGACCCCCTTTTTCTTACTTCCTCCTTCTCCACACCTTCCCTACCCTTCCTGAGCCTCTAGATTTTCTAAATGCTCCAAATAGATGTGGGGAAAAAGGGAGGAAGTGGTGATGAAAGCAAGGGTCTGGAATCATTTGTAATTTGATGCTTGTAAGCTGGGGCCACCTGCCATTCTTCCCACACTACTTGCTTACACAGACTCTCACAAAATCGGTGCTGCCATCCCATCTCAAATAACCCCCTCCCCTAGTCACCTCTATTTCATCACCCTGTTTATTTTTTCATAGCACTTGTCACCACTTGAAGTGGTACCACGTACTTGTTTATGATCATCTCCCCTACTAGAATTTCTGCCAGGGCAGGGACCTCCTCTGTCTTATCACCACTGTACCCCAGTACCTAGCACAGGGCCTGGCATATGGTGGGCACTCAATACATATTTGTTGAATGAATGAGTGAATGAATGAATGGCTCTTACTTCATCCAACGCCCTTCATTGTACAGAGAGGGGTCAGTGTACTAAGGCCCAGAAAGCGGAGTGGCTAGCCCAAACTGGCACAGGACTAGGACCTCAGACTCCCGAGTTCCAGTCACAGGGGCTTTCCACTGCACCACAGAACCTCCCTGAGTTGCTGTTAAGAAAAAAAACTTTATTTAGGATAGAAAAGAGGGCAAGGGTCCTTGCTTGGAGCATCTTCCCTGAGCTGACTCTCTGTGGGCAGATCCACGTCAGAGCCTACCTGCATGACCTGGAGCGAAGCAAGATGGGGCTCGGGGGCATGCCTGACAGGAACCACCTGGCCTGCGCCAAGGCCGACCTCGAGGAGGTGGTCAAGGTGTGCCCAGGCCTCAAGACCTACCTGAACATCGGCCAGGTAAGGTAGCCTCTTGGCTAGGGGGGCCAATAGCTGACTAAAAACCTATTAACTCTCTGCCAGGCCAGGCCCGGGCACTGAGGACACAGGGAGGAACGCGGGGCATCCCCAGGCCTGATAACAGTACCTGCCTCCTACTGCATTGGTGAGGATTATAGGAGATGATGCACCTACAGCGTCCAGAACAGGGCCCAGTTCTTTCTAAGAACTCAGAAAGTGTGGGCCATTATTCTGTATCCTTCTGTGCCTTCCGTGTGCACGGAATGACTACCAGAATCATATCTTATGTATGAGAACACTGAGGCCCAGAGATTGCCCCGCTCAAGGTTATATGGCTGAGAGCGCTGGGGCTGGAACTGGAATCAGAGTACTGTCTCCTTTGCCAGGAGAGGGGCACCAAAATTTGCGATGAATAATTGTCGAGGGAGGGAGGGTGGGAATGAATGCGTGGAATTTTTAAAACAGCAAGTGTGGGAAAGGAATGAACGGGGAGCAGCGACGGCAGGGGAGAAAGGCTCACCCCGAAGCCCCCACCCCAGGTCTACTACTACATGGGCGTGGACGCTGTGCAGGAGCAGCTGGCGGTGGATGAGGCGGCGCTGAACCAGGCACTGGTCTTCCTGGCCAAGGCCGGCGAGTCAGAGCTGGGCGCCACGCTGCCCGAGCTGCAGCTGTTGCGCGGCAAGTGCCTGCGCATCAAAGGCGAGGAGGCCAACGCGGCGGCCTGCTTCAAGCGCGCTGTGGAGCTGGACGACGCGGGCTCCAGCCACACCGAGGGCTTCGGCTGCCTGCTCGAGGCGCTGCTGGCGCAGTGGAGCCAGGCGCAGCTCAGCGACGGCGAGCTGGGCAGCGAGGTGGACGCGTGGCTGAGCTGCGCCCAGGACAAGTACCCGGCGGCGCGCCTGCGCCAGGAGCTGCAGCGCGTGTGGCGCAGCCACACGGGCGAGATGCTGGGGCTGGCCCGGGCGTTAGTGGCACAGGGACGGCCGGCGCTGGTGCGGCTGCTCTTCGAGACCATGGAACGCGAGGGCGCCGGCCCACGGCGGGGTCGCTGCGCGTTCTCCTACGGAGGTCCCTGAGGCCCCGCCCTGTTGAGGCCCCGCCCACAAGTGATGGGACCTGGTCGGGGAGCTGCACACCGGCTTTCACTGCCGTAAACTGGTGGGTACGGGGAGCCCATCAGATTCTCTTTGGGGAATTGGAATGGAAACGTTAGGACCCTAGGACGGTTTGACGTGCCCACGGAGGCAAAAGGGCCTGATTCAGCTGGGGCAGACGCGAGGGGCCACTGGGAAACTGTGAATTGAAGGACCAAATTGTACAAATATGCAGAAAAAATAATATGGAGCCTCCCAAGAGATACAGAAGATAATTGCCTCCATTTTGGTGGCTTTCTAATACCCAAGAGCCTGTCTTTGGATTCCGTGAGCCACGCTCTATCCTTATAATAAGGCCCCCTTTACTTAGGTTGACTGGAGTAGGTCTCAGGTCCTGCCTCCAGAGAGGCCGTGGCTAGAGAAGAGGGCACAGCTGCCAAGGAGCAAGTAAGGGAAGGGCGGTAGTCTACACCTGGCAGCTCAGGGCTCTTTCCTGCCTCTCTAACAGCCTTCCAGCAGGCCTCATCCTTGGCCAGCTTGGTCTGAAAGGCCCTCAAACTCCCTGAAATAAAGCCCATCAGTAGTACCTTTGCTTGAGTTCTCTGTTCTTGGGGGAAAGTAGGGGCACCACCCAAGGAAGTGCCAACTGCCCCCAATCTCAAACCTTCTACAAAAGAGTGAAGAAAATCTTGGAATTTTACACTCTTGGAATCATAGTCATAGAATCTTAGGTGTGGAATTTTATTGTCAGAGACTTAGGCTCTGATTGCCAGCAGAACAGCCAAGCTGGATTCTTGTGGTCCTACTTACTTACAAGAGCTAATTTAACCTAAAATTCCAAATCAAGTGCTTTCCAGACTGCAAGAATGCTGGTTGTACGTAACTGCAATGCCAAGACCCCCTTAACGGTTTGTGATTTATTTTTCACTTTCCCCCTTTTTTAAAAAAAAGTTATACTCACTGCTTTGTTCATTTTCCTGATGCTCAGACTGTACCAAGGATAGGCCAGCACCCCTGCATCGCCTCTCATGTCCCCAATGACAGATGGAGAACAGACCGAAAAGTGCAATCCCTAGAGATCATGCACCCGGATCTCTCATTGTGCACATGGGAAGACTGAGAGCCCTGGAAGGGAAGTAGCTTGCTCAAAGTCACACTTCCTAGCCTCCCCACCCCTGTCCCTCCAACTTACTCTCAGCATTTTTCAGGTTTGGAAAAATACTAATAAACTGGTAACACTGAAGCATTAAGTGTTTACATGTTAAGGGTTTACGTGTCACCTGTCACCTGGGGCACTCTGATATCCATTGGGATAATGCTGTCGTTCCAGGCACCTGTGAAATCCAGACAGTGAGGCCACCCTAAGGCCCCTGAATTCCACCTCAGGGCTCATCATGGCTCACTACTTCAGGTGGTGACTTTCTTTCCCTCCTTCCTTCCTCTCATCTCCATTGCAGGAGAGTCCAGGAGGTGACTGGACAGCAGGTAGCATACACAGCCCTGTCCACTTCTCCCCCATCCCTTCTCCACCCATGGCTGTGACCTGTGACCTTCCCTATGACAGGAACCCATCTCTTTCGTCTCCTGCTTCCCCAGACAGACAAACTGAATTCAAGGTGGTTTATTGGCAAAGTTGGGAAGTTGGTGAGGTTCGTCCCTTCCCCAGGCTTCCTAGTTTGTTTCCTTCCTTGCTTTTCCTGTCCTCAAGGTCATGCATTTCTCCCCCCACTCCTGCCAGACCTTTTCAATAAAGCTTCTTTCTGATAATCTCATTCACAGAATCATATAAATGACTAACAAACACCCATTAGGGCTTCTGTCAGGGGTACTGACAGAAGCCAACAAGAGAAAGGAAACCCCATTTCTGGGACTGCTTCTTGTGTGCAATACACTTCATACATGTAAACTCATGCAGTTTTCTCACCAGCCTTGAAGAGTAGGCATCATGATCCTCATTACAGATGAGGACATTGAGACACTGAACAAGGTCACATGTAAGCATGGGAAGAACCAGACTTTGAACTAGACCCGCCCCGTGTGTGCTGTCTCCTGGGACACAGCCCTTCCTGGGAGATACGTCATGGGTAGTCTAGAGCTGGACCTGTGATCCCCAACGCAATCTGTCACTACCTTCCTCCGTCCCCACGGTGTACTAGTCTCCCTGCTCGAAAACTGCCTTACCTCTGTGTCTCTGTACATCCCGTTCCTCCACTGGCTTTTTTCCTGTGATTTCTATCCCAAGTGCTAGGCTCAAAGGTGCCTCCTCCAGGAAGTCTTGCCAAATCCTCCAGCTCTCATTAATCACTCCGTTTTGTGCACACTCTCAAGGTATTGTGTCCCTCTGCACTGCTTATATTCCCTTGTCCTTGCACCATAATGATGTCACCATGTCTGTTGTCCCCATTCAACTCTGGCTCTTTACAGCAAGGACCACGTCTGATTCAGCCCCATGGCCCAGCACTGAGCTTGGCACATAAGACAGGCTCAGTTTTGGTTGTTGAACTGAGTAAACTCACAGCAGGGACGTGGCTACATCAGTCCCAAACAGGTGACTCCATCACCAGGTCCACAAGGGCTGAGGTTGGGGCCAGGTCTGCCACCTAGGGAACTTTGCAGGCTCAACCGGAGAGCATGGGCTTTCTTTCCACCTCCTCTCCAGCTTTAGACCAAATCCCCAAATCTGCGGCTAGGAAACTGAGGCCCAGGTAGGGAAACTGAGGCAAGAGAGCAGGAACTTGCCCAAGGTCAAGCAATGAATCAATGACAGATAGAAACTCGAACCCCACCTCCAGCCCCTTGGGCCAGTGTTCTCTGCCCTTGGGGCTGCCTCCTTTGCCAAGTTCACTTCTGTTAAGTCCAGGAAGACCACAGGCCTATCAGTCATTCACTCAGCATTTATCGAGCACCGGCCAAGTGCCAAGCATAGTGCCAAGCTCTGGGACTACTGTGCAGAACAGAATAGACCCTGCCCGGGCCTTCAGGGAGCTCACAGTCTAGAGCATGCAGAGCAGGTCATGCAGGACCTCGTGGGCCACAGTGGGGACTTTGGAAGACCAATGGGAAGCTCTCGGAGGTTTAAGCTGGCAGAGCTGGCTACTCCACCCTCCACACTGTTCACACTCATTCTGTGTTAGTGGCCTTTCCCCAGCCCAGTGGGGAGGAGAGGATGGCTGTCCCTGGGGCTCAGGACGTGTCCTTGGCCACGCCTCTTCAGCAAGCCACTGCTGAGGCCAGGCCTGGCAGTCCCCCAGGATCGTGGCTCTGGCTGGTTTGATCTTTATTCAATTACAGCTTTGAGTCCTGTGGAACACCCCTGCCTACTGGGCAGCTGGGAGGACAACTCTCTGCCACACAGCTGAAGCAGCAGGAGCTCCTTAGGGGAGCACTGCAGAGTAAAAGCCTTAATGACCCCATAATCAGAGTAAGGAAGATGAATCGCACCTTGTGCTGCCTGCCGAGCCAACATCAGGTGCTAGAAACTCCTGTTTAGCCAGCATGAGCTAGGCATGTTAAAGATCATGAAAACAGGTAAGATTTTTCAGTTATAGGTTTTTAGAATCTCAATATTGAAAAGAACCTTAATCATCACCTCTTCCAGCCTCTCCATCTAAATCAGAGCTCCTCTCAACAGTGAGTGTTCTGAAAGGAGTATGTAAACCACTTGCATGCCTCTGGCAGACAGGCAGCTCACTATCTATTGATGGAATCAATACATTCTTAACAGTCTAAGTTTTCTGAGTTTGTCCTTTTATTGAGCTGAAAACTGCTTTTATGTAATTTCTATGTCTTGATTCAAGTTCACCTTTGCCACATAGAACACAGACCCTAACAAGCAAGGTGACCTTGATCAAGTCACTTTGCTCTGGCTCCCATTCTCACTTTATGTTGTGGCACCTATTACAGTGTTTGAATTGTTCAGAAGGTGGCTGGCTACTCTGCCCGCAGCCTGGCTGAGCTCTGGCCTGGCCTCTAGCTGCCAGTGCCCACCCTGGAGCCTGCACAGAGCGGGTGCCAGCAGCTCAAAGCAGAACGGAACAGGTCTTCTCCCGTCTCTAATCAGGCCCCGAGGGAGCACCCTGTGTAGATGGTGGTGGCTGGATGCCAAATGAAGTGAAATATCTCCTTTTCTCAGGCTGTTAACGTTTTTTCTTGTTTAAGGAAGGGGAGGATAATGACATTTAACACTTTACAACTCAGCAGTAAAATGAGCAGATGGAAACAGATCCCCAGCATCATGGGCATGCTTCCAGCAAGAAACCCTCCCCGGCTCTGGCTCTGGCGCCACGGGGCTGAAGTTACTGGCAAGGTTTGCTGAGGGGGTGAGGGACACCACCTGCTCGCTCCTACCCCGGCTCCTCCCCCAGGCTGCCTCTCCAGGCTGCACATCGGTAGTACCGGCCCCCCACCACGTCCTGCTTCCCGCCTCTGCTCACCCTGTTCCACTTACCTGAAGTACCTTTCCTACCCACCTCCCCCCACCCCCGGGTCTGTTTGGACTATGACCTCTCTAGTTTGGAGATGAGGAGAAGCAGAGGGGGTTGTTCTTGGAGAGTGGTGAGCAAAAACTCCTGTGGAGCTGTGGAAAAGCCCCAGCTGGCCTCTAGATGGCCACAGAAGAACAATTTGAGCAGTGAATATTCCCACAGGGAGGTTAAAAAAAAAATTCGTCATCATTATCATCATCAAAACTATTTACTGAGAACTTGTCATGGACCAGTCCCTGTGGCCCATGCTTCACACGCCTCACCTCATTTAACCTTCACAAGCCCAGGAGCTATGTATCAGCATTGTCTCCATTTTACAGATGAGGAAACTGAGGCTCAGAGAGGTTCATTAACTTTCCTGAGTTCCTCCCACACTGCCTTGATTTTTTTTTTTCTTTTGCGGTACGTGGGCCTCTCACCACTGCAGCCTCTCCCGCTGCGGAGCACAGGCTCTGGACATGCAGGCCCAGAGGCCATGGCTCACGGGCCTAGCCGCTCTGCAGCATGTGCGATCCTCCCGGACCAGGGCAGGAACCCGTGTCCCCTGCATCGGCAGGTGGACTCTCAACCACTGTGCCACCAGGGAGGCCCTGATTTTTTAAAAATATTTATTTTATTTATTTTTGGCTGCGTCGGGTCTTAGTTGCGCAGGCTCTTCATTGTGGCGTGCGGGCTTCTCTCTAGTTGTGGCTCGCATGCTCAGTAGTTGCGGCACACGGTCTTAGTTGCCCCGCGGCATGTGGGATCTTAGTTCCCTGACCAGGGATCGAACCCACGTCCCCTACATTGGAAAGTGGATTCTTAACCACTGGGCCACCAGGGAAGTCCTCCCCCACCTAACACACTGCCTTGAATGGCAGACAGGCTAAAGAGTACTAACGAATGGCTTTTTAACTATTTGGGGTTTAGATTAGTTTCTCTTCTACCACATATGTTGCTCTATAAACTGCACACTTAAAAAATCTGAATGCACTTTTCATATTTATGTTCCCAAACCAGTCTATAGCTCTATGCTGGGGCTTGTTCTATTTTGGCATGTAAATTTTTTCATTAAATTGCAGCTCCTCTGTGAGTTTTATTTGTCATCCACAAAGTAAAAGAAACAAACCTAAGAACCCCTACCGTGGTGGAGAGCTACTGCTTCCATCTGCCCAGTGCCCCTCCCTGCTGGGAATAGAACCTCTCCTTCCTGGGCTACTAAGCACTCCTTCCCCACTCTGAGTGGTGGCAGAGGGCTGCCAATCATAATACCCCACCCCCTGACTGCAAATGCAGACATGTGATCCAGGTTGGGCCAATCAGAGTCCTTCCCAGAAAGTTTTCCAACTGGGTGCAAGGGACAGAAGATGCTCTCTGGGGACTTCCCTGGTGGCGCAGGTTAAGAATCCGCCTGCCAAAGCAGGGGACATGGGTTTGAGCTCTGGTCCGGGAAGATCCCACATGCTGCGGAGCAACTAAGCCTGCGCACCACAACTACTGAGTCTGAGCTCTAGAGCCTGCGAGCCACAACTACTGAGCCTGAGCGCCACAACTACTGAAGCCCGTGCACCTAGAGCGCGTGCTCCGCAACCAGAGAAGCCCACGCACCTCAACCAAGAGTAGCCCCCGCTCGCTGCAACTAGAGAAAGCCCGCATGCAGCAGCAAAGACCCAACGCAGCCAAAGAAAGAAAGAAAGAAGGGAAGGCAGAAAGAAGATGCTCTCTGTCTGTCTGTCTACTGGAATAGCTATTAGCGACTGTCCCTGGTAGGATTAGGCTTAGCTGTGGGCATCAAAGACCTGAAAACAGTATCTTAAACAAGATGGTGTGCGTTTATCTTGCAAGGCCAGCTCAAGTATCACCTCAGTGCCCGCCATGCCCCCTCTCTGCTCACCTACCCGATACCCACTAATGTCATCCTACTGCAAGTTCCTGACACTCTCCACCTGGCTGGAAGCACTGGGTAGCTGACACCCCTGGGAGCAGCCTTCAACCAGTGGGGAATGGAGACTGGATAAATACCTGAACCTCATAAACAGGGGTGGGTGGGGGGATAAGATAATTTGGAGGAATGTGGGATTGAGACCCAGTGGCCCATAGCTGTAAGCTGCCCATTCATTATCACACGCTGTATTCATTTCTGGCCCTTCTTTCTCTCATTTCCCTGCTCTCCTACCAGTGTTTCCTGAGATCACCTCCCAAAGAAACTGCTTGCCCTCGAATCCTTGACTCGGGGCCTGCTTCTAGGGGAGCCCAGCTTTAGACACCCTGAAGTCCTCCCTCATCCCAAGAGAAGGACTCTGCCACCTCCCAGTACTTGCATGGCACCTTGTTTGTACCTCTAATACAGTACATCATGGCCTACCTTGTTGTATTTATTAAGTATAAAATAAGAAGGAATAAGCATTTATTGAGTACCAGTCCCTGTCCCAGGTGTCTTGTGCTCATTCATTCATTTATTCACTAATTAATTCATTCACCAAATCTTTATTGAGCATTTATAATGTGCCAGACAATGATTTAGGCCAGGGGTTGGCAAACTGTGGCCCACAAGCCAAATTAGGCCCACTGCCTGTTTTTGTAAATAAAGTTTTCTTGAAACACAGCTGCGCTCATTGTTTACATATTTTTATGGCTGCTTTCATGTTATAACAACAGAGTTGAGTAGTTGTGACAGAGATGACATGGCCTGCAAAGCATAAAATATTTCCTGTCTGGCCCTTTGCAGAAAAAGTTTGGTGCCCCTTGGAATAGGCACTGGGGCTCCTGCAGTGAACAAAACAAGCAAAAATCCTGCCTTCCTGGATGGAGCTTACATTCTAATGGGGTCGACTTGACCTGGGGTCGAGTCAGGTGGTAGAGGGGGAATGTAACACAATAAACCAAAACCTAGATATTTAATATGTTAAATGATGATAAATGCTACGGAGAAAAAAAGTCAGGAGAGAGAGAGTATCAGGAGTGCTGGGGAGCAGGGATGGGGATTGTGGTGAAAATTAGGGTGTCAGGAAGTCCTGGCTGTGAATGTGACACTGGAGCAAAGACCTGAAGGAGGTGAAGGAGTGAGCCATGTGGACATGGTGGGGAAGAGCCATCAGGTAGTGGAGCAGCAGACAGGAGGGCCGTACTGGAGTATTAACAATAGTTCATCCAATATCGAGCGCTATGTACCAGGTGCCCTTCAAGTGCTTTACATACATAATCTCATTTAATTACTTAAAAGTCATCATCTCATTACACATTTAATCTTACAAAAGAATGATCTGAATATATTTCTATTCTTAATATTAATACAGAGCTTTCCGTTTACAAAGTTCTGTAATGTTTTTCATTTGCTCTTCATAGTATTTCAAGGAGGTTACTGACCCCATTGTAGTGCAGCCAAAGACCAAAAAGGTCAAGTCCTTTGCCCCAGGTCACACAGCTAGTAAATGCTGGCTCTGGAAAGCAAACCCCTCTCTGTTTTGATCCAGATGCTGCCTTCTTCTCTCTAAGCCACCAGCCTTGGAAGGCGTCAACTCTACCTGGTCCACTCACACTTAACTCAACTCTGCACCAAAGAGAAAAGGCAAAGGCTTGTTGGAAAGAACTCAATTCCCATCATCCTTCCAGATGAGGGTGACCAGGTGAACTGCTGGCGTCACACTCAGACCTCACAGACGTGATTCTTCCCTCTGTCCTGGGGCATCTGCATTGAGCCCCAGACTGCTGGCTATGCCAGTGCTCTGCGGCACTAACCCAAAGCAGGGGCTCAAAAGGGAGTTGTTGGTCGACAGAGTAACTGTTGCTGAGAGTTTTGTTTCATTGCATGTTTAGCAAGCCTTTCTTATGAATTGAGGGAATTATTTAGAAAGACATTGATTCAGCAAATATGTACTGAGATTTACTATGTACAAAACTTTTCTACATAGTAAGCAAATTTACTAGGGCAGGGCTAGAGATGAACAGGACATGGGCCCTCCCCTCTGGAGGCTCGCAGTCTATGGGGGTGAGGAGATAAATGTTTTGCCTGTGCTACATGACCAACTCTGTGCCTGGCATTGTGCCAGCCAGGGCACTTTCACCATTAAAAATAATTGTAATAAGGACTTCCCTAGTGGCACAGTGGTTAAAAATCCTCCTGCCGGGCTTCCCTGGTGGCGCAGTGGTTGAGAGTCCGCCTGCCGATGCAGGGGACACGGGTTCGTGCCCCGATCCCGGAAGATCCCACATGCCGCGGAGCGGCTGGGCCCGCGAGCCATGGCCGCGGAGCCTGTGTGTCCGGAGCCTGTGCTCCGCAACGGGAGAGGCCACAGCAGTGAGAGGCCCGCGTACAGCAAAAAAAAAAAAAAAAAAAAAAAAAAAAAAAAAAAAAAAAAAAAAAAAAATCCTCCTGCCAATGCAGGGGACATGGGTTCGAGCCTGGGTCCAGGAAGATCCCACATGGCGCGGAAGAGCTAAGCCCGTGCGCCACAACTACTGAGCCCGTGTGCCACAACTACTGAAGCCCGTGTGCCTAGAGCCCGTGCTCCACAACAAAAGAAGCCACCACAATGAGAAGCCCGCACACCGCAACTAAAGAGTAGCCCCCGCTCGCCGCAACTAGAGAAAGCCCGCGCACAGCAACGACGACCCAACACAGCCAAAAATAAAATAAATAAATTTATTTTTAAAATAATAGTAATAATTGTAACAATAGCAAACATTATTGAACCCTGGCTATGTGCCAGGCACTGTGCTAAGCCCTGTACCTGGGCTAAGTCCTTGTATCTCACCTCAACTCCATGGGGGAGATGTCACTACTATCCTCAGGATGAGGCATCTGAGCCTCAGGGAGGCTGAGTATCTCACCCACAGGCACACGGTAAGTGGGTGACAAAGTGAGGATTTGCACTCAGGTCTGTTTGCCCCACCGCGTGTACACACTCATGTGACACACCTGAAAGACAGAATGGGCCAGAGGAGAGACACAGAAAAAATGTCGAGGGGTCTCAAGAGAGGGGGAGGCCCTGCCAGAGGGGACTTGAAGGGAGGGTTCCTCAAGAGGATGCCATTGTGGTGGTTGCCAAACAGTGGGCCTCCAGCAGAGGGGATCCAGTCAGACAGGAAGAGTCTGTTTGGGTGACTGCTCCCACAACTTTGGATATATGTTTGATACAAATAACATTGGAGGCTCTGAGTGGGGAGATCAGGCTGTGCATCAAACAGACCTGGAGATGAATCCTTTCTCTCCCTGTTACTAGTTGTCTTGACCACGCACAAGCTAACCAACCTTTCCAAGCCTTGGTTGCCTTATCTGTAAAATGGACATAACAGTGATATTTGTACTGCATGGGGTTTTATTGTAAGAACTTAATCAGACATGGGTGTAAGGTGTTTAATACAGCCCATGGAACATAGCAAGGGCTCTACAAATGTGAAAAATGATGATGATAGTGACGTCTGGTGCCACACTCTTCAATTCTGAGGAATCTTGATTTAAAAAAAAGAGGCCCCTTGGGCTTCCCTGCTGGCACAGTGGTTGAGAGTCTGCCTGCTGATGCAGGGGACACGGGTTCGTGCCCTGGTCCGGGAAGATCCCACATGCCGCAGAGCAGCTGGGCCCGTGAGCCATGGCCACCGAGCCTGCGCGTCTGGAGCCTGTGCTCCGCAACGGGAGAGGCCACAACAGTGAGAGGCCCGCATACCGCAAAAAAAAAAAAAAGAGCCCCCCGCCCTCCACTCTGGCCTCTAATCATCCTAGACTTGGACAGTGAATAAATGAACGAGGGGAATTCTGGGCCCAGGGGGAAAAGGCCCCCTGGAGAGAGAAGGACATTGGCATCCCGCACTGTAGCCAGAGAGGGGAGTCTGAAGGAAACAGAGGCGGCAGCAGAAGGATGGCTGTCTCCTTATGGTGGCCGAGGGCAGCCCTAGGCTCCCCGGAGTTGGAATGGGCTGGAAGAATGAGGCAGTTGCTCTCAGTTACATCTCTCATGAACCCTTCACAACAGCCTTACGTGGTGTTCTGTGTTACTGATGAAGAAACAAGGAAGCAAGAGGCCCAAGGTTGCACAGCTGGGAACTGGCTGGGCAGGATTCCCAGGCAAGGCCACCCTCCCACCTCCAGTCCAGTCTGTCGGGACCAGGCTGGGCTAACAGGATAGGGAGTGGGCTCAGGAGTCCAACAGGTGGACTGTCCCAGTGGTTCGCTGGAGTCTGTCCCCTCCTCTCCCCCACCGCCCCGGTCTGGGCCATTATGGGAGTCTCCCATCCAGCCTCTCTCCCCACCCTCTTCCTCCAGTCTCAGTTCACACCTCACTCAGGCAAAGAAACACAACTGACCACGCCCTTCCCTGGTGTAAAATCTTTCCATTGCCCACAGAACTGCCTCTCACACTGGCCAGCGTCCTCGGCAGAGGAGGCAACCATCTTCCTGGAGTGACAATTACACTTGTTTTCCAAATATAACAAATATATGTTGTAGAGTGGAATGCAAAATGCCCAGGGATTTTTCTCAGAAGAGGAGCTGTTTTGGGTTAAAGCCTCAAAACAGATGTGTGTATGTTGGCGGGGGTGGAGCAGGAGAAGTATCATTCTTCACAGAAAAAGTTTCACTGGCCTCAAAGATGAGAAACTGGCAGTCTGGTCCAGCAGGCCTTGGCACAGTGGCACCCACTGCTTTTCCAGTTGTGCTTCCCTGATGCCTGGGTGTGATCTGTGCTCCAGCCAGGACTATCTTGAAGCCTTTTTCCTTACTTACTGTCCCTCTGACTAGAATGTCTTCCTATTCTTTTTAGCCTGGAAAGTTCCTAGTTATCATTTAAGGTCCAATTTCATGCCCCCTCCTCTGAGAAGCCCTCCCTGATCCCACCCCCTCCTTGCAACGCTGCTCCCTCAGCATCTTGCTCTCCCCTCTTCATAACGTCTTACCACAGGCTGCCATGACCACCACTTTGAAAGACAGCCTCTTCAGGAGGTTATGAGCAAGTTGAGGTCAGGGAGTTCACCGTGAACTCAGCCTTTTGTTCATTCAGCACACACTTGGAGCCTCTCTGTGCCAGGCCATGGGTCTGGTATGCATGGACGACTCAACCTGTCCTCGGAGGAGCTCCGATCTGAGAGAGAGACAAACCATCCATTCATTTATTGATTGATATATTAAAACAAGCAAAAAGCAAAACATTTTGCTGAGCCCTGACTGGGTCAGGCCCTGTGCTCAGGGCTGTGCCTGCCCCCAAGAGACGCCCCGTCTGGCCAGCAGCCGGTGGAAACCACTAACAGCATGGTGGGTCCCCAGGGCTGTGGGACACCAAGGCAAGTGTGCGATCCTTTGCTTTTGCTTTGTTGTAGATGACAACGAGTGAATGAATGAATTTTTCTTTTTCTTTTTTTCTGTTTTAGGGAACTTGTGAGGTTTTAACCATGAATGGACTCTCTAAATCAAGGCACCCAATTAATGACTGATCAATTAATTGATTGAAACGTCACCCAGGAAGTTGCTAGCAGAGAAAGGGCTATATTCTGGTCTTCACCACCGTGGACTTTCTCAATGGGGAGCAAATCTACTCTGACCAGGGCTTGCTGGAGTGGACCCTGCAGCTCCCGGCTGCAGAGCCTCCTGTAAACTCCCGGTAAAAGGCAGCAGTTCTGGCCTGCCTCCCAAGAGGGTCATGAGCATTAATTAGTTACCATTGGTAAAGTGCTCTGAAGATGTGGGGATGTTTAAACACGGCGAGTCATTAGGCCTCTCCACACCACTATGCTCTACAGCCGGCAACTGCTAATTGAGAAATAATTAACACCTCAGGGCGCAGAGGATGGATGCCTGGCTTTTCCAGGATTGGAAAGGATGTAATAAAGTACACGAACAGCAGGAAGAAATATAAGGCTACTTTGGATCCCGAAATATACTGGAGATTATTCAACTTCTGCCCCCAGAGAAGCATGGGGACTGTTGCCCCAGTAAAACCTTTGGGACTGCATTCCTTGGGAAAGCCCCGAGCACAGGGCTGGCCTGCAGAGGCTGTGATGCTCTTAGAGCAAAAGAGCTCAGGTCCAGCCCAGGTCTGCCTGACCTTCTAGCTGGTGAGCAGATGCCAGTTGTGGAACTCACCAAGCTGTATTTTCCTCAGCTGTTAAGACTGGGATGATGACATATGTCTACCATCCCCCCACCTGGCACTGGGTTGTCTGATGCCCTTCCTCTAGGTCAGCAGATCTAGCTCAGTCTTCACGTTAGGATCACTGGGGACTATAAAGTACCAGCATTGTGGGGCTGGGACTGGGGGCACAGGGTGATTCCCAGTTCAGTCAAAGTTGTGAACCACTGGTTTGGTTTGTGTATCAGACACTGTGTTGGGAGCTGTGGGAAATAAAGTTGTAAATCCTACCACACCCCGTTTTTCCCTCACACCAGCTCCTTATTTCCTGATTCTGTGCCTGTGATTTGTCCTGGACATTTCACTCCACTCCCACTGCCATTCTTGTGCTGCTAAACCCCACTCATCCTTCAGGCTCAGCTTGAAGCTCACCTCCTCAGGGAAGCCCTCCTTCCCTGTGCTCCCACAGAACTGTTCTCAGCCCCCATTACACCACTGATCACACAGTGTTTTTCCTGGCAGATCCTGTCAGGCTGAGAGCTTCTTGGGGCCAGTAGAATCGCCAGTGTCTTGCACTGGGTCTGGTAGATTTTAGGTGCTGAATAAACTATAGCTGTTATCAGTTAGGTAGAGTTATATGATATGCAGCTCTCGCTCAGGACATTTGCACTTCTTCCCTGGGTCTGAAACATACTTCCCCCAGGTATCTGCAAGGTTCTCTCAACTCCTTCAGGTCTTTGCTAAAATGTCACCTTCTCCACCAGGCTTTCCCTGATCCTTCTATTTTAAATGGCAACCAGTCGACCTCCAACCCTTTCCCTTCCCTAATTGATTTTTCTCCATAGCATTTAACAACATCTGACTAACGGATCCTGTCATTATATAAAATTTTGATAACTTGTTCACGATGTCAGTTTTGTATTTTTTAAAAATTTTAATTGCATTAAAATACCACTTATCTTGAGTTCTTTGGCCTTCCCTTAATTTTATTGTATTGGATTATTGACTAGAATGTAAGCTATACTGAATGCCGGGAACTTTGTCTATTTTGTTCACTATTCCCAGCTTCTACAAGCGGTTGGTACGTGGTAGCTGCTCAAAAAATATTTTGTGAAAGTTTGATTTAGTGTCTTAAAGATTAAATAAAGGTGTCTTATTCCAATTGTTTAAAATTTTTTAATTTATTTAAATTGATAGCCTGTAAAATCATAGGGTAGATTCGAAACCGCATGGCTTACTGTTGTCATGGTTACACTATAGCCAGTGGTTCTCCTATTCGGAGAGTGGGGCGGGCCCTGGCAGTGGGCGGGAACACCAGGCTCAAAACCTAGGCCCGAGGCCTTGATCATAGAGTTACACCTCCCTCAATCCTAGAGGGCACTTCCGGGACGGTGATTTACTTATTGCTGCCAACCTATGAGCCCATTCGCTCTCCTTGCCTGAGTTTCCGGCAAGCAATTCACGGGCGTCTAGAGTGGGGTGGGGCCAGTCCCCGTGAGCGCGGCGTTGTGATTGGCGGGAAGGACAGGCGGAGGGGCTTGGTGCAGGCACGCCCCTGGCGCAGGCGCGGTGGCCCGGCGTGGCGGTGCTTGCGGGGTCGGCGTTCGCCGGGACTACGGTTGGTGATCGTGGGTGACAGTGAGGGCTGGGGGCTGAGGGACGGGCTGAGGGAGGGGCTGCGGAATGAAGAGAGGGCTCGGTTCTGGGCGCGGAGACAGAGGACCGTGGTGTCCGTTTTCCCACGTGCATCTCGTCCTTGGATTGGGGCGGGGTCACCATCACAAACTCTTGAATAATTCTCGACCCCTAGTCTGTTTCCTCCGTTGTGAAATTGCAGGACTTCCTTCCTTGTCTGCCTTGGGTCGTTGTGACTAGGAACTTGTTAGAAATACAGGTTCTCTGCCCACACCCCAGACTTATTGAATCAGAAAATCAGGGGATGAGGCCCCACCATCAGTGTTTTAACAAGCCCTCCAGGTGATTCTGATGCTTGCTTAAATTTCAGAACCACTGGGCTACCGTAATGTAGCAAGCCGTACTGAGGGCCTTCTCAACCCAAGCTGAGAAAGTAAGGGAAAGAAAGGAGGGGGTGGACTTGAGAGAAATCTTGGAGACAGACTCAGTTGCTTGAGGAGGAGTCAGGGGTGAAGGAGTTTCTGGCTTGGGCCACGGGCCTGAGGTGGGACTTTAAGTGATGGCTCCAGGTGTCAACCACGTGTGCCTTGCCTCCAGGCCTGCACTTTTCCACGCAGTCACACTAGGGCTCTGTGGCCGTGCCTCCCAGCCGTTTTCAGGTCATAGGCCACATAGGAAATGATAATATTTGTACAGTGCCCAGGGGAAATGGATGAAGCTGCTTGAGGTTGGAGGAGACCAGCTGGAGGACTGAGGCTGCTGAAAGCTGGAGGGAACCACCTGGGGGGATTTGAGCTTCCCAGAGCTGAGGGGAATTAGTAACCTGTTCTCAGCATACTGCAGAAGAGCTTTGTCCCATGGGATTTGCTGAAGATTAGGGGTGCTCACTGAATTTGGCAACATAAATCAAGAACCTTGAAAGAGTTGATACCCTTTGACTCAGTAATTCCATTCCTGAAGATCTCTCCCAAATATATAAGAAAAGAAAGCCTTCTGTTGTAGATTACATACAACAGAGAAAATTAACAACTCTCTGGAGAATCCTTTTTGATCTAGTCAGTCAATGAAATGCTGTACTGCCCTTAGGAATGTGTGAATATTTTGTAAAATCATAAAGAAACCTACATGCTCATTCATTAGACAATTGTCTAGTAAGCCCCTGCTCTGTGCTGAGTGGTGAGCGAGTTAGCTCCACAGAGCTGACTGCCTGGGGGAAGACCCAGCCGAAGGAGCAGTAACTCCAAAGAGTGATTGGTGTTTGATAGGGGATCAGGGGCTGCTACAGGAGAAGCTGGTCTTTGGGGTATGGGGAGTGGGTCAAGAAAGGCATCCTAGAAGACAGGGTGGCACTCCTAAGGCCTGGAGGATGAGTAGATGTTGGTACGCAAAGGGAACTGTTTTAATAATGAGTGTGCTGAAGCTGGAGCACAGAGAGGGCACTGGTGAGAGGAGGCCAGAGGGGACCAGCAGCTAGCTCACATGGGGCCATGTGCACTGTGAAGGTCAGAAGCTTAGACCTGATTCTAAGGGTAGTAGGAAGCTGTTGGAGGATTTTAAGCAAGAAAAGCTGTTGCTGTATGTGTTTTGGAAGTATCCCCTGTGGCTACAGCGTGGAGAATGGATTGGAGGAAGGTGGGCCTGGAAGCTGGGAGCCCAAGTGAAGAGGCTGTTGCAGTAGCCCAAGTGAGAGATGATGGTGGCCTGGACCTGGATGGAGTCTGTGGAGGTGGAGAGAAGGAACAGAATCAAAAGCAAGTGAAGCAGTAGGAATCACAGGGCCAGAGGGGTTGGTGAAGGTGGGGCACAGAGAGAGCACAGAGTGGATGAACCTGCCTTTCTGTTTTGGGCAAAGGGTGGCTTGCACTACCATTCAGAGTGACAGGCAGCGCTGGACGGGGGCAGGCTTAGGGGGAAGATGCCGAGCTCCCTGTGGGGTGCTGAGTGTGAAGTACTCATGCAGTGTGTTCTCTAGGAGGCAGTGGAATGGGTAGATGTGAAGCTTAAGAGGCACAACGTACAGAATGGAGATGTTGACTCGGAGCCATGAGCATGTGGCCTGACCAGGGACTGTGTGCTGTGAGGGGGGAAGAGACATTAAGGACATTGAAGGCATGGGTGGGGTGGGGGCTCGTGGGCAAAGACAGAGCTCGCAAAAGAGACAAGGGATCGTCAGTAGCGGTTGTCTCTGGGCTGAGAGATTATAGTTGATTTCCTTTCTTTTTTGTTTCTGTTTTTCCTAGCACACTTAGATTCAGTTCATAGAATATACCAGATACTGTTCTAATAACTTCTTATAACTCTTCTCTAAATTCCCACAATAAACCTATATGGTGGGTCCCTTCATTTTACAGGTGAAGAAACTGAGCACAGGAGTTGAGTCACATGTCCCAAGCTACACAGGGTGCAGTTATTGGGAAGCCGGACTGGGATCCAAGCTGCCTGATTCCAGAGCCAATGCTGTCACCACTCATTGGTGTCTCCACAGTATGCTGTTGTATTTTTATAAACGGGAAAAAAAAATGTGTGTGTGTGTGTGTGTGTGTGTATATATATATATATATATATTTTTTTTTTTTTTTTTTTTTTTTTTTTTTTTTGCGGTACGCAGGCCTCTCACTGCTGTGACCTCTCACGTTGCGGAGCACAGGCTCCGGACGCGCAGGCTCAGCAGCCATGGCTCACGGGCCCAGCTGCTCTGCGGCATGTGGGATCTTCCCAGACCGGGTCACGAACCCGTGTCTTCTGCATTGGCAGGCGGACTCTCAACCACTGCGCCACCAGGGAAGCCCCAATATATATATATTTTTTAAATTTATTATTTTTTTAAATTTTTGGCTGCGTTGGGTCTTTGTTGCTGCACACGGGCTTTCTCTAGTTGGAGCGAGCGGGGGCTAGTATTCATTGTGGTGCACTGGCTTCTCATTGCAGTGACTTCTCTTGTTGTGGAGCATGGGCTCTAGGCGCACGGGCTTCAGTAGTTGCAACACGTGGGCTCAGTAGTTGTGGCACACAGGCCCTAGAGCGCATGGGCTTCAGCAGTTGTGGCTCACAGGCTTAGTTGCTCTGCGGCATGTGGGGTCTTCCCAGACCTGGGCTTGAACCTGTGTCCCCTGTATTGGCAGGCGGATTCTTAACCACTGCGCCACGAGGGAAGTCCTGTAAACGGGAAAATAGTGATTTTTTTTTAAACGTCAGTAAATGGTGAGAGAAGTACAACCGTACTTTGATCTGCTAGGATGTTAGAAAAGAAAGGATTTGCATCCGCAAGATCGGTGGTGGTTGTAGAAGTTTGTTGGAGACCAGCCTGTGTTGACTACTGCAGGGTGTTGGATCACAGTTAACACCTATTTCTGCTCGGCTCGTTTTTCTTCAGGCGCAAGTGCCTCCTTACGCTGGGTTGAGATGGAAGGGCTGCTGGCAACATGCAGAGCGCTGCCTGCCTTGGCCACCTGCAGTCACCAGCTCTCGGGGTACGTTCCTCACAGGTTTCACCACCGTGCCCCAGGGAGAGGGAAGCGCTTGGTGCTGTCCCGCATGTTCCAGCCCCAGAACCTTCGGGAAGACCAGGTGCTCTCTCTAGAGGGCAGATCTGGCGAGCTGACTTGTAAGAGCCAGCGGCTGATGCTGCAGGTGGGCCTGATTCACCCGGCAAGCTCCGGCTGTTACCACCTCCTGCCTTATACTGTCCGTGCCATGGAGAAGCTTGTGCGGGTGATAGACCAGGAGATGCAGGCCATCGGGGGACAGAAGGTCAACATGCCCAGCCTCAGCCCAGCAGAGCTCTGGCGAGCCACCAGCCGGTGGGATTCGATGGGCAAGGAGCTGCTAAAACTTAGAGACAGACACGGCAAGGAGTACTGCTTAGGACCAACCCACGAGGAAGCCATTACAGCCCTGATTGCCTCCCAGCAGACACTGTCCTACAAGCAGCTCCCACTCCTGCTGTACCAGGTGACGAGGAAGTTTCGGGATGAGCCCAGGCCCCGCTTTGGTCTTCTCCGAGGCCGAGAGTTCTACATGAAGGACATGTACACCTTCGACTCCTCCCCTGAGGCTGCCCAGCAGACCTACAGCCTGGTGTGTGATGCCTACAGCAGCCTGTTTGACAGGCTGGGGCTGCAGTGTGTCAAGGTCCAGGCAGACGTGGGCAGCATCGGGGGCACGATGTCTCACGAGTTCCAGCTGCTGGTGGACGTCGGAGAGGACCGGCTTGCAGTCTGTCCCAGCTGCGGCTTTTCGGCCAACATGGAGACTCTGGACTTGTCACAGGCAAATTGCCCTGTTTGCCAGGGGCCACTGACCAAAACCAAAGGCATCGAGGTTGGGCACACGTTTTACCTGGGCACGAAGTACTCCTCCATTTTTAGTGCCCAGTTCACCAATGTCCACGGCAAGCCATCCCTGGCTGAAATGGGGTGCTATGGCTTGGGTGTGACGCGGATCTTGGCCGCTGTCATTGAAGCTCTCGCTACAGAAGACTGCATCCGCTGGCCCGGCCTCCTGGCCCCTTACCAAGTCTGCCTCATTTCCCCCAAGAAGGGCAGTAAGGAGGAGGCGGCCGCAGAGCTCACGGGGCACCTGTATGACCACATCACAGAGGTGGTGCCGCAGCTCCGAGGGGAGGTCCTGCTGGATGACAGGACCCATCTGACCATTGGAAACAGACTGAAAGACGCCAACAAGTTCGGCTACCCCTTTGTGATCATCGCGGGCAAGAGGGCCCTGGACGACCCTGCACAGTTTGAGGTTTGGTGCCAGAACACCGGAGAGGTGGTCTTCCTCACCAGAGAGGGAGTCCTGGAATTACTGAGCCAAGTGCAGGTTGTCTAAACGCCCCCTGGACCCCTCCCACTGCATCTCACAGGCTCGGTGTTCATTCTAACGCTGCCTTTCTTATACTGCTTTCCAGAGCTGGTCTCCCCAGAAAGAGGGCAGCTCGTGGAAGGTGAGACCATGTTAGGAAAACCAGTTGTCATCCAGTCATCTGTTCGGACTATTTGTATTTAAAGTCATTATCTTGATCCCTTTGGCTGGCTGGCCCCACTGCCACACATCTTTCCTTTTATATTCTATTCGGGGGTAGTGGCTAGAAGGAGCCAGGTTGTCATCTTCACCCTCAGGAGAGTCACTTCCCTTCTCTCAGAGGAGTTTTCCATGTGTAGGATGGGGCCTCCCCAGTGGCTGAGGCCCTTCCAGCTCCAGCAGTCCAACCACGGGCCTCTTGCTGCATTCGGTCCAGAGAGGCAGCCCGCCTGTCTTCCTCTATTGAGAAGTTGGCCTGATGGTCTGGGGAGAAGAATCAGGACACCTGACTGCCACTGACTCACTGGAGACTTGGACACGACCCCTCCCCTGCTGGTGCCTCAGTTTCCCCATCTGTGATGTGAGAAAATGGAACTAGATCTGTAAGGTTCTTACAGCTGTGACTGGCTGGTTCCCCGAGAGGTTCATGACAGGCAGATCAGATCTGATCTGTTCCTCTGATCCTCCATCATCTAAGCTACCCAGAAAGTAAATACAATTAGCTAATGGCCCCCAAACCACCTCCAGAGACCTGGCCCTTCCTCTTGAGGTGGCTTAGCCCTGAGATCATGTTATATTGATTGAATAAAGTCGAACTGTTGGGATGAGCCTTGCATGTTAATTGGAAACAGTGCTAACACCTGCCATGTTAACAGTGCAGTGGCTTCCTGCCTGGAGACTTTCATTTTTCTACTCTTTCTCCACTCAAAAAAGAAAATTGGGTGGCTGGGAAAATGTGTGTTAAACCATTTCTTCCCACAAGTGTGAGGAGCAGCAGGCTTCAAGTGCCATGCTGACTTCGTCCTGCGTGCAGAGTTGCATCCTAGCGCCACGCACGACAGCGGTGAATATTAAGGTCTCTGCCTGAGCCCTGGGGAGAACTGGCAGCGGGCTTGAACTTTCATTGCTCCTGCTTCCAGGAGCAGAATCAGGTTCTCCACCCTCGGCCCCCAGGGTCATGGCTTGTCCAAACCTAGCAAGAATCTCTCGGGGCCAAGGTCAAAGCCACCACCTCCTGAAACATGCTCGGCAGCTCCTGGCAGTGGTTCTGTCTTTGGCTCCCGCTATGCTCGCCTGCTCAGCACCGACGCCCTTCTTTGTCACTTGGCGGGCACAGCTCACTGTATGGCGGCCAGCCTCTCGTGGATGGTCAGCTCCCTGAGGCTGGGGTCCTAGGCTGATTCCTAGTACACTGAAGTTCTTGTCTCGGCCTGTTGTTCTACCTGCCAAACAGCTTCCCTGCAGCTTGTGACCACTGTTCCTGCCACAGTAACCTCACCCCCAGCACACACCATCAGCTTTCCTAATGACTCCCAGGCCTACCGCTGGGCTCTGGGCCAGCATTCAGGCCAGAAGACAGGGATTCTGAGAGCAAACCCAGAAAGGCTGGATTGTAAGGCAGGAATCCTACCCTTGGCTGCACAGTGGAATCCCCTGCGTCCCACCCTGATGTTCTGTTCTGGGGTGTTGCCTGGGCATTGGCAGTTTTAGAACTCCCCAGATGATTCTGATTCGTAAAGTCGGTGGAGTGCCTTCTGAGGCTACATTGCAAGGTTGAGTATTTGAGTCATTTCAGTTGTGCGTTGTAAGATTGATGTGTGCTCTCTGCTTTCAGTGGTCTGGTCATTCATTTGTTGAGGGCCTGCATGTGCCACTGTGCCATGAGGCCCTTTTATATGCCGTGTTCAGAACTTAAAACTGTGCAAGGTAGGTCCTGTGAAATCCTCATTTTACAGATGAGGAAACCTGAAACTCCATTTAAACAACTCAATCAAGGATGCACAGCTATTACGTATCAGAGCTAGAATCTGAGTACTGACCAAAACCTGTTCCTGTCCCACTATACTGCATGGCCTCTGCCTGGGCAAAATGATTCCAATAAGTAAAAGATTATTTATGTCTGTCTGATCAGTTAGCCTGAAGTAGAGAAATTAGAATTCGTGCAAATGGGTGCTTTAAATATATATTTTTAATTTTTAATTTGTGCTCCATAAGCCTACTTATTTATGGAAGGCTAGCCTAATGTAAGAATAAGCACTGTTGTTTTTCTTTTTTTGCGGTACGCGGGCCTCTCACTGTTGTGGCCTCTCCTGTTGCGGAGCACAGGCTCTGGACGCGCAGGCTCAGCGGCCATGGCTCACGGGTCCAGCCGCTCCACAGCATGTGGGATCTTCCCGGACCGGGGCATGAACCCGTGTCCCCTGCATTGGCAGGCGGACTCTCAACCACTGTGCCACCAGGGAAGCCCAAGAATAAGCACTTTTAAAAATCAGATTCAGACTTCCCTGGTGGTCCAATGGTTAAGACTCCACCCTTCCACTGCAGGGGGCACGGGTTCAGTCCCTCGGGGAACTAAGATCCCACATGCTGTGGGGTGCGACCCAAAATAAATAAATAAATATGCATTTGCCTCCTTATTAAAAAAAAAATCAGACTCAGGGAATAGAGAACCAATTAATTTAAAACGCTCATAAATGTGTATGACACAGAACGATTTGAGGGTGATGTACAATCATGGACCTTTAGAATGGGAGAACTTGGAGCGTGCCTGTCCAGCCCTAGTTTCACAGATGGGAGACAGGCCTGCAGTGGGAATTAACCTGCCACAACCCATCTTACTGGCAAACTGCCTGATTGCAGGCCAGGTGCTATGTCCCCTAAGTTAGGCTACCTTGGGTCCATCTTGTTGCAGGGAATGATGTCTGGCTGAGTCAGCCTTTGAGCTACAGAAGTGCTGTAGGTTTGAAACAGGTACCCATGCTCTATTTTCCAAGGGAGACACATACAAGGAGCACAGTGATTTGCTCACGGTGAAGCTGAACTGAAACCCAGGTCTCCTGATTACTTAGCCAGTGTCCTGTAGCCAGGGGCAGTATAATTTGGTGGAAGGACCAGAACCTTGAATAGACAGTCCTAAATCCACCACTTAGCAGGGATGTGATCTTAGACAAATAACTTGTGCTTTGTGCATCTGTGTATCTCAGATTCTTCATCTGTAAGATGTGCTCATGATAATGGTACCTACCTCTCTGGGTTGTCTAAGGGTTGGCTGAGCTGACATATGAAAAGCTTAACCCTTGGTGTGCTCTCAGGAAATGCTTCCCTTACATGGGATGACTTAGGAAATACCCCCATTGGGAGCTCAGGTTCTGCTGTTAACATTATCTCAAGACCTGGGTTTTGTTTTTTTGATATGTTGCTTCACAACCTTCCTGGGGAGTGCCACGAGCAAGAATTAAGTAACGCCTGCAGAATGGTTCCATCTCCTTAGAGGAAAGACAGACATTTTCAAACCGTGTACCTTCCTCTCTCCTTTCGAACTTGCCAATGTTACCTCTTGCCATAAATTGATGAAATGGGGTTGCTGGCAAAATAACCGGTACAGGCTGTATTATCATTGCTCATTCCTTGGGGAGATGGAGAAGCAACTGGCTGAGAAGTGTTTAGCAGAAATAATACTTGAGGACAAAGGCTGGTGCATAACAAAACCGTCGTGTAAATCAAGTTTAGAATGTAAATCAAGCGCTCAATTAATATTCGGTGTTTTAATGGAAGAAACACCTGCTGGGCTATCAATAAAGGAGCTTTGCAGAAATCTCGAAATTGTCATTTCCTTAACTACTTGAGCGCCAGGCCTCTTCACAGAGTTCCCACTGTCCATTTCTACACCTAGACGCCAGAATGCATTTTAGAATTGTTATGCATCAAGGGCACACACGGCCTTGTTTTAGGGTTAGGAAGAGGATTTTTAAAAAATTTTCTATAATGTGGAAAATAAAGATTTTTATGATGTTACTGTGAACTTCGGGGAAAAAAAGTCAAGGTACTTCACTTAATTTAAAATAATGACTTACATCATAGTGACCCAGACTAGAGACTCTGGTGTCAGACTGCCTGAGCCATTTAGTAGCTATGTGACCTCGTGCAAGATACTTCTCATACCCCTGTGCTTCCTCATCGGTAGAACGGGGACAGCAGTGCCTGCTCACAGCAGGTGCTTGGGAAGTGGCAGTTGCCCTTATGGAAGGTCAGTTAGTCCTCTGTGCTCAGTAGGTGGGTGGGCAGTGCACGTGGGCCACCACAATGGGGTGGCAACTTTAGGCTCCCACGTTCAGGCCCCTCCTCTGTGCGGGGATGGTGTCCACTCCTATTAAGCCAGCAGCTCTCAAGGCTGCTCATAAGCTTGTGGTTAAAACCGTGTAGGGCCGGGAGAGAGAGGTGGAGGCACTTACCGGTGAGGACACCCCATGTACAAGGAGAGAACCTGTTGCCCAGCTCACCCAGAAAGCGCGTGGTCTGACGGAAATGCCATGGGCAGGATGTTGGGTGCTGGCAGGGGTTTCTGCAGGCTGGATTCTTCTACCCAGGTAGACACGTCGGGGACATTGCAGGTCACAGTGAGCGCCAAGACTTTACCACGACCGTGGAGTGAGCAGGCAAGGGCCTCTGGGTTTGTTGCCAACTCCTGGTGGCAGAGGCCCAGTCTTGCTACTGTTAGTATCTCCTGAGGGGCTTAGGGGAGTCCTGAATTCAAGTTCTGGCCCACTCTTCACTAGCTGGCTCTGTAAGCTGCTTATCCTCTCTGTGCTACTCTTCTTCTCAGTAAAATGTTGCTGAGCTCCTGGCCTCCCAGAGGTGTTGCAAGGATTGAGCCCATCCACATGAAGCACTCTAGGACGCTGTCTGGCATATCCTAAGTGCCCAATAGATGGCAGCCGTTACTACCAAGCCCAGCCAGCCCGCACGCTACCCCTGGAATATGTCCTTTCAAGGCTCCTTGCCTTTGCTTGAAGACCCTCCCACCTCTCCCAACCCCACCAATCCCTTCTTCAACTGAACGGCCCACATCCGTCATGTGTGGTGGCTCCCCGCACTCCATCTGTTCAGAACTCATCACTCCTGCCTGTGTCATCAGTCAGTAATTATTTGTTGTGCACCCGCTGTGTGCTGAGCAGGTGTTGTGCTAGGTCCTGGGAGTACACGATGCACAGTTCAGGGTCCTTGACTCAGTTTCCAGAGAAGCGGGAGCAACCATCCAGTAATCAGACAATTACTGTGTAGTGTAAGTGTAGGGATGGTGCAGGTATCATGGGACGTGTGATAAGAAGCCAGGAGGGCTTCCTGGAAGAGGCACCTGGGCCTAATGGAAGACTAGGTGTTAAATAGTAAAGGGGGGAACAGTGGGAATGGAGGGAGGGGAAGAAGTGGAAGAAAGTCTTCCAGACAGAGGAAACAATGTGCAAAAGTCCAAAGCTAAGAGCATGGCAAGATTGGAGAATAAAAAGTTAAGTTCCATAGATTAAACAAATAGTTGGTATGAGGCAAGCTGTGTTCCATGTGCTACACATAGATTAATTCATTTAATTCTCACAGCATCTGCATGAGGCATCCTCATTTTGCAGATGAGGCAACTGAGGACCGGTACCTGAGGCCACTCAGCTAGTGGGTCATGGGGCTGGAATTAGAAGGCAGGCAGCGTGGTTCCAGAGCTGATACTCTAGCCAGTGCACCCTCCTGCCCTATAGCTGAACCGAGGCCAGGATGGCTGGGCTAAGGAGGCTGGAGACAGAGGGAGCTGCAGAGGTAAAGGGCCAGACCCTGAAGGGCCTTGAATGCCACACCAAGAGTGTTGATGGGGGAACAGGGAGCAGGGGCATGGCCAGACTTGCTTGTAGTGGCTGCATTTCTCTTCACGGGAGCAGTTCTCAGCCCAGGGTTAGGTTTATGACACCCACTCAACAGCATGGCCCTGAAGGCAGAGGCTGGCTGATGTCCTGCCCTTGGTTGGTGCCCATTAAATGTCTGTAAAGCAAATGGAATGAAAGGAACATGGGAAAGGAGGCAGGTGGGCTCTGGAGTGAGATGCTGGGGTTCAGATCCTGGCTCTGACACTCACTGGTGAGACTGCGTGCCCCCATCTCCTTATTCATAAAATTGGGATCACAGACCTGAGAGCATGGCTGTTAGGATGAGAGAATTCAGGTACCTGGTTTGCACAGTGCTTGCACTCCGTATTGATGGCCATCATCTCTGCCTGCCCTTGTGCAACTGCCAGCAGTGTGTTTCATCAGGGGTTGGCTTAAGAGGGCTTTGTTCTTCCACCCAGTTCTCCAGCTACCACCCTAAATCCACAGAGGTAACCAGACAGGGTGTGTGTGGGGGGTCTCACCTCCATCCCTGACCCCTGGCCCTGCGAAGGGCCACACTCTAGTCTCGTGGGAAGGAGGGGCCCTGGGATGGTGGGAAAGGCTCTGCCTCAAGTCGGGGATGCCAAGGATGCTGGTTCCTTGTCCCTCCTCCGGGCCTAAGTTTCCTCATCTGTAAAATGAGGTGGCGAGGGGTTAAGAACTTGTGGGGAGCTCTGATTAGGCTCTGCTGGAATCCCAGGCATAGGCAGGTGGCTGGGGAGGCAGCAGGTGAAGGCCAGGCCCACAGGTCCCACTGCCTGCATCCGCTTCACATGAGGGCCACCTGTCCCCCAACCCCACAGGCTCCGCCCCTGAGGAAGGGGAGTGCCTAGGGCCCTTCCCCCACACTCCTGGCTGTGCTCAGCTGGGCTGCGCTGCCCACCATCATAGCCACTGCAGTGGGGCAAGGCTGGGTGAGGCCTTGTGCTCTGGAAGGGGGTGTGGGCACACATGCCAGGCAGGTGGGGCTCACGGGGCCCCCTGCTCCTCACCCCAGCCAGGTTCTCATCCTAACTTCTGTAGGTCACTCCTAAGTCCGAACTGGGTTCACTCACCTGGCGACCCTTAGGGGATGGCAGAAGTCAGAGGAGGCAGAGCCATGGACTGGGAGGCCAGGAGCCTTCCCGGAAGAGGTGTGAGGTGGCCACACTGGGTGTGAGCTCGGGAATGCCTTTACTAGTGCTTGTGTGTATGCAAGTGGGGCCTTGGGACAGGACTCTGGCTCATTTCTTTTCATTCATTAGTTCCTTCATTCTTCCATCCACTCATCGGCACACACTCGAGTTCCCACTGTGTGTCAGGCCTGGGCAGTCAGACCAGCCCCTCACCTGGCCCCTGCCCACTGAGAGCTTACCTTCTGGAAGGTTTAGTGCAGCCTTTCTCTAATTCAGCACTAGTGACAATTTGGGCCAGATATCTTTGCTGGGAGGGCTGTCCTGTGCACTGTAGGATGTTTAGCAGCGTCCCTGGCCTCCACCTGCTAGCATTCCACCAAGTTGTGACAACCAAAAATGTCTCTAGATATTGGCAAACGTCCCCCCAGGATGCAAAGCTGCCTCTGGTTGAGAATCACTGGTCTAAGTGCTACGGGTGTGCACGGATGTGCCCTTGCGTATAGTTCACTGAGTTAAGAGTTGGTTATTAGTAATTATGTGCCAGGCACTGCACTGAGCACTTTGCAAACGGTGTCTGCACAGCAGGGCCTCAGACATGCCTGTGAGGGGGGAACAGGGACCATTCTCCACGTGGCCGTCCCTCACTCACAGTCACAGCAAGTCAGCAGCACCAGGATCCTACCTCTGGTCTCACAGCTCGCCATCCTAAGTCCCTTTTCTCCCCTTTCTGCCTGTGTCCCACCCCAGCTGGAGCTGGGGCAGGGACTGAAGAGAAGGTGGAGCAGAAACGACTGAGGACTTGACTGCCGAGAGTCTTATGAAAGGGCTGGGTGACGGGGATGATGGTCACATAAGGATCGTTCTCAAGGTGCGTATACTTTTGACCGTACAATTTGCTCTCATCTGGCATCTCACCCCAGCCTCAGTGTCCAGAAGGCGGCACGGTAACCAGTCTGTGTCACAGGTGAGTAAGGCGGCACCCTGGAACCTGCTCTGCCCCATGAGAGTGTGGTGGCTCCTGCAGGGAACCCTGCAATGCCTACTGGGGTGGCTGCTAGCTGAATGTTAGCCTCTTTCACAAAGTAAGGAGTCCAGCTGGAAAGTGAGAGAGGATGGCCTCAGTGTGGCCTAAGCCAGGCTTAGGCTGGACTTCGGCTCTCTGGCCACAAGCCACAGGCAGGGACCTGCACCTGGAAGAAAGCTGCCTGGTCCTTTGTAAATATACCACAGCAAAATGTGCTTCAAAGACAAAGGCAGGCACAGCACAAAACCCCGTATTAGTCGATCTTAAGTACAGCAGCTGGTTTCAGTTTAATGATGTATTAGTTAGCTTTGCTATAGTAACAAACAATCCCCAAATCTCAGTGCTTATTACTACAACAAACATTTATTTCTCATTCATGTTACAGTCAATGGCTACAGGCCAGCTGCTTCAGCTCTGCTCCATGTGCCTTAGCATCCGACACTCAGGCTAAAGGAACAGCCCCTCTCTGGGAAGTATGTTCCCACGGCAGAGGGAAAAGAGCAAAAGCCTACCACAAGATGCTCTGTAAGCTCGGTCTGGACATGTCCACTCACATCCCTTTGCATCAGGAGCAGGGAAGTACACTCTTCCCTGGGGGACAGGGTGGGCAACGCAAGGTAAGGGTATATAAAATCCTCTAGGAAGGAGGAAGCAAAAAGCTGCAGGCAAAAATACAACGTATGACAGTGACTCAACATACAAAAAGATTTCCCAGTTTAAAAGGCATAAAATTCTGAAATGTGAAAACTGTGACATACTGTCCAAGTATGTCACAGTTCTCCACACTGCAAAGATCAGGAAAAGTGACAAACATTTTAGGGGGTCTGGAGGACCCCAGTTTGTAGGTCTTCATAGATACAGAAACAGGACCTGGCTTTCCTGGCCCCATCTCACCCCAAGGGATCTACAGCATCCCCACAAAGCAGCCGTCTGTGCTCGTGAAGTCACGGGAGGCCCGAGTCTCTCAGCTCTGATACCTTACAATTACAAGCATGGTTTGTGTATGTCTGCAGTGTGAGCTGTAGCTTCTCTAAGGCCTCTGACTCCACAAAGGTTCAGAACCATGTCACTGGATTGTGAGTCAGCGTCCACAGTCCAGTGGGTTCCTCAGGTCAGAGATGGAGGCTGGTGGGTAACACAGCTCACAGTGAGTTCAAGGATGTCGTGACCAAGGCACGGAGTTTTGTACGAAGAGAGATGAGTGAAGACCAGCTGGAGCTCAGCACTCTGACCAGAGAGGCTGCAGTTCAGGAAGTCGGCAGCTCCTCCCCAACCACAATGCAGGGAAGGCCTGTCCCCAAACCGCTGGATTCTAGGAGTAGGTCCTGCTGATTCAAGTGTGCTAGACCCCAGGCTGAGGAGGAGGAGGGGGGAGGAGGTCCAGGGGGCCTGGCTCTCACAGCATGGCGCCGGTCACTTTACCTGGCGCACCTTTCTCCCCCGGAGATAATTCCTGCGAAAAGCAGAGGATCCTACACAGACCAAAAATGTTGGTGTCAGGGCTTTTACAAAGTACCTGCAGTGAACACAATAAAAGAGAGGGGTTAATTGAATTGCAATCTTAATCATCCATGGACCTTCCCAACAAGTCAAGGTGAACCGTTAGATATGAGTCTACATTAAAATGCGAGTTCAGCATATTTATTTGTTTGGTTGTTTATAAGTCTGCAAATTAGCATGACCCTCTCTCCCTCAGAACCTAGCGAGAACCTTTGGGCCAGTCCTATAGCATCATGTATGTCTATGGCTAAACGTGAAATAAAACAAGAACACGCTTTCATTCCTTCATTCAACAGTGAGTGCCCAGGGTAAGCCAGGCCCCTTGCTGAAAACACACATTAAACAACAAACAAAATTCACCATCCCTCTCTGGGGGGAGGGAAATAAATAATGACAGCAAGGCACAACTATAGAAGCATCTGTGAGGTACGGTGTTAGCCCAAGGGACGTGATTCCCTCTATGGGAAAGGGGAATCAGGAAAGGCTTCCGGGAAGCTGCCATGTCTCAGCTTGTGTTAACTGAAAAAGGGGTAGAGAGGGGGCATGGGGGAGCAAAAGCCAGGAGGTGCGGGTCACTAGAGCGTTTGCAGCTGTTGGGTATAAAGCAATGGAGTGGGCAGGCTAGGCAAGGCCTTGGCCTCCCGGGTCCAGGGGTGTTAGCAGCACCCCATGGGCTTGGGTACGGACAGAGGAGCCTGTAGCTTGGCCCAGCACCCAGTTAAGGGTCTGAAGTTGCCAGTCACCTGTGCTAAGCCGCCTGCCTATGTTACTCATTTAAAAAATAATCATTTCCAATGCATTTACACTTTCTGAGAAGCATGAAACTGGTTTTCCTCCACAAATCAGTCTGCTTTCTGTTTAGATTTCTCCCCCATTTTCTGGAAGACAGGGTAGAGTCGACCTTGGGCCTTTAAAGAATTCTGGGTAATCTGCTAACAACTGAGAAAATGAACAGCTAAAAATGTGTCTATAAACTAGAAGGGAGACTTAGGGCCAGAAAAAAGTGCTGCCAAGAGAAGTCATGGACCATATCTGAAGAAACCTTCACCTCCTGCCTGCCAGGCCAAAGCAGAAGCACCAAGGCCAGCCAGCTGGACACCCGCACCAAGTCAGTCAGCACATCACCAACTCCCATCCCAACGTGCCTCCTACACTTCTCTCCAATCCACCCTCTACTTCAGGCTTCACCACTGAAGAGTACACAAGCTCTGTACATTCCTTGGTAAATTTTACCTGAACACCCCCTGGGGCACCATACACCACCATCAGGATAGAGTTCGTGCTCCTTAGGGCATTTAAGGCTGTTGCGCACGGCCCTACGTGGTCCTCCAGCCTCATTTCCCACCACGCCCAACCACCCTCGTTGCCCTAGCTCTTTTAGCATAGATGCAAGACATTTGCTTCGCTCAAAGCTTAGGGAAAAGTAGCCCAAGAGTCACCTTACAAAGCTACTGAGGGCATTTCCTATAGTCCAGGAACACCCCAAAGCTGAAGAAAGAGACAACTGCCAAATCCAACTGGCTGCCACTGCAACTAACAAAGGTGCCCTCTCACAGCAAGACTGCCCCTTAGTTCATCAGAGCTCTGTGACTCCTACTCTCTCAAATACCTGAGAAATATGTAGGCAACAGGTATTATCCCCATTTTAGAGATGAGGAAACAGCCCCAGGGAGGCAGTATGTGCTCAGAGCCAAAGAGCCACTAAATGACGGTGTCTGACTTCAAGAGCCAATGCTCTTCCCATGTGACAATATCAGGCGACACAGGCACAATTAGGAATAGGAGGGCTATCCCAGCTGTTTTTGGTACAAAAGCCAGGCAGCTCTTCTTTCTCAACCAGCCACATTGACCTCTCCCTGAGGATGTCATGGCTGCAGTGCAATGGGCTGAGTCATCACACTGCAACCTGTTTGGCCGATGGCCCAGGACAGTCTCTGTGGTCGCTGTCTCACAGTTTTGTATCCAGGGCAGAAGGGAGGGGAGTACAAGGCAAACACTCAGTGGTGGAACGAGAACCTGGCTGTATCCCTGGGATGGTGCCTGAGCATCCTTCTTGGTCTGCTCAGCCCCATGAAGGTGACTCACCTGGGGTGCTGCAGCACCTGCAGCAGGGTGCTCTTGGGAGGCACCCGGTACAGTTCTGACCCGTCGTCATCCTCAAAGTAGACCTGCAGGATGAACAGAGGAGCAGGAGTCAGGGACAAATAAAGGGCTTCAGCAGCACTAGGCATGTTGAGGCCAAGTCTGGGGAAACGTTAAAGACATGCAACTGTTACTAGCTGAATGCCTCCCTTACAGAGTCGTGGAGTGTAAAGCACTCAGTCCTCTCCCACGACACTAAGAAAGGTATTACTGGCTCCATTTTCCAAAGACAGAACCAAGGCTCACAGAGGGGAAATAACTTACCGACTAAACCCAGCTAGTAAACAGAGGAGCCAAGACTGAAAGCCCAGGCCTATGAGCCTTCCCTTCCCTAACAATTCTGTGCAACAGCCATTAGGTGTGGGAAAAGAAAGCACTAGTGGCCCAGAGCAGGGGAAGAGAGATGTCCACACAGGGGACAGCCCTGTGCAGGTGTCAAAGCCCAAGTAGGCTGAGGAAGACATCTGCATAGGAGGGATGCTGGGGGGTGAGGGGTATCAGAGACCAGCCAGTGGAGATAGGCATCCTCATTGTGGACTGGGCAGCTAAGCAGGGTGAGAAGGGCAGCCACTCATGGCAGGAGGGGGCCTGCTGAGGGGAGTGAGGACCCACGCAGGATGAGGAAGAGATTCGTGCAGGGTGGTTAAGCAGCGTGGGGTGACAGAGTGCATGTAGGATGAGGAGGGCACTGTGCTAGGGCAGCAGCCTGATCGGGGGAGTCAGGAATCCAAGTGAGGTGAGGAAGGTTCCCCGAGGGAGGGGGGACACTGGTGGTGACAGGAGGGGGATTAAATATAGGAGGATTGATCAAACAAATAAATATATTAAGAATAATAGAAGCTACTGTTAAAAATATAGAAAGAGATGATGTTGGATTAGAACTGGAGATACCAGTGAGAGCTCATACACACACATACACAGCATGGGAGCAGTGGGCACCCTCCTCCCCTCACCCCTGTACTTATGAATATACCTACTACTTGACTTCTAAATGTCATTTTCCACCAAAAAGAGCCAGGCCCTCCTTGGGAAAAATGGCTGATTCTAGAGCTAAGGCAAGGAAAGCACAATTTGAGCCTTGAACATCTTGTGACAGAAAGCAAGAAGTGCTCTAAAAATGGAGACAAGTCAAAAGGACACAGAAGCAAATTTGAAGGCATTCCCACTGACCAAATCTGAGAAAATGTGAGCATAACATAACCACAGTAATAGATTATAACTCAATGAATAAAGTAAGAAACCATAAATCCACTGATATAAATGATTATGTTGGTGGTTTGATGAATAAGATATTTGTATCATTTCAAAGTACCTCCCTATAAAATACTAATTACAAAGGGGAAAAGAGTAACTTTGCAGCAGAGAAGCTTGGCAAACCCCTACCTCAATCAGGGGACTAAGGTGAACATCATCAGTAATGGGACATTTGAAATTATGTGCACCTGATGGGATGCAACAAGAATACAGCATTGCTTCAGTGATATTCCAGTCAAATACACATAATCCAGGTCATGGTCACAAGGAAACCCACTGATGGACTTTCCATAAAATAACTGGTTTGTAATCTTCAAAAGTGGTAAGATCAAGAAAGCTGACGGAAGACTGAGAAAGTCTTCCATAGGCTGAAGGAGACTAAAGGGATATGAGCACTAGATACAATACAATGTGGGATTCCTTTTGCTATAAAGAACACTGCTGGGGATAGGCGGAGGGGGATCAAGATGGTGGAATAGGAGGACGTGGAGCTCACATCCCCCCACAAACATCAAAAATACATCTACATGTGGAACAATTCTCACAGAAAACTAACTGGAAACTGGCAGAAGATCTCCTATACAACCAAAGCTGCAAG
The DNA here is from genome assembly GCF_964341445.2 of Mesoplodon mirus. Taxonomy (NCBI): domain Eukaryota; kingdom Metazoa; phylum Chordata; class Mammalia; order Artiodactyla; family Ziphiidae; genus Mesoplodon; species Mesoplodon mirus. Next base: position 49,221,392 of record NC_138978.1, on the reverse strand, counting down.
AAAGATCTCCATGTGATTAGATAGGACAGAGAACAAAAAATTATCAGGTTGGGCCTGGCACCCCTGGGAGTGCTCTGTAAGGAAGAGAAGGTCCACATGGATGGATCCTCACCCTGGGAAACCCTCTTGACTGCTGGGAAATCCGCTGACACAGATAGGGGGGCTGGAGAAGCCCAGACTCTACTCGAGAGGAATGCGCGTGTGCTGGCTTGCTAACAGTCAGGGTGGAGAGACCTGCGCTGGAGGCTGCTGCCTCGCGGCACTTCCCAATCCAAAGGGGCCAGTGTCTCGGCCACACTCACTCCACACCATAGCCTGGTGTGAGATCACGGCAAAGATCCGGTCTAGCTGCACAGAGACAGACCAGGGTGCTTGGGGTGTGATCTGAGCACAACGATGGAGACCACTGTCAGTGTACGCACCAGGGTGGCGGGCCAAACCGAGCAGACACCGTCAGCGCATGCACCAAGCGGCACCACAGGAACACACAGCGGCTAAGCACTGAATCTCAGGCAGGCAGATCCTGGGAGAGGACTCAATCTAGCTACAGAGACAGCCTGGAAGGCCTGAGATGTGATTTGGGGGTAGCTGCAAAACCCACTGTCAGCATCCGAACAGCAGTAGCAAGTCTAGCTGCGGCAGACATTGTCAGTGCGCACACCGGGCAGTGCCACAAGAACACACGGTGGCTAGGCGCTGAATCTGGGGCAGTCAGGCAGGCCCTGGGTGGGAGTATGCAGTGATGGTTCCCCGGTGGGAGCACCCTAGTTCTGCCCACTCCACACTGCACCTTAGCGTCAGATCTGGAGTGGCCAGGTGCTGGGAGAGCTCTGCCACAGAGGCAACCCCAGGTCCCAGGTGGCAGCACAGCCACCTCAATTCCTGCAACCACAATGCCCTGACCCCCACTCCAGCCTACTGCACACCACAGCCTTGCACTAGATCTGGGACGAACAAAATGGAGAAAGGGACGCGACCGTGGGCTGCTTCTGAGTGAATCATGGAGGCTTACACAGGTAGTGCACAAGTCCTCCGTGAGGACACGGGCCTCTCACCTGCTTCAGCAACCACCTCCTTTGGGGCAGGGCACACACTCAAGGGCAACGAAGCCTGACTGAACCTGACCCTCATGGCTTCTACTCCAGCAACGGAGGAGCAGACCCCACCCCCTGACAGGCCATGGAGCAAAGAGGAGGCCCTGCCTCACATCCAGCGCAGGCTCTGGACACCACGACACCAATCACACTCCCTATCAAGGGGATAACAGCCAGCACACTCTGATGAAAGACGTGGCAGGCATCCATACCAAAACCAGCCCTCACACCAAAAATATTGGACACAGTCTACACAGGGGCACTCCTACATAAAAACGCCCTTTTAAGACCACAACAGATAACTGTTTTCCTAAATTCATAGGAAACAGTGAAAGTTAAGTAAAATGAAAAACCAGAGGAACTACTCCCAATTAAAAGAACAGGAGAAATCCCCTGAAAGAACAGATAATGAAACAGACCTCACCAGTCTATAAGATCCCAAGTTCAAAAAGGAAGTAATAAAAATGCTAAAGGAATTAAGAAAGATTATCGATAGAAATGCAGATCACTGTAAAAAGGAACTAGAAACTATAAAGATAAACCAATCAAAATTAGACAATTCAATTGCTGAGATAAAAACCGATCTAGAAGTAATGGATAGCAGACTAAATGACACAGAAGAACAAATAAGTGATCTGGAAGATAGAATAATGGAAACCACCCAATCAGAACAGCAGACAGAAAGACAAACAAGAAAAAAAAAAAAGAAAGCAACATATGAGATCTATGGGCTAATATAAAGCGTGCCAACCTACACATAATAGGAGTTCCAGAAGGAGGAGAGAGAGAAAAGAGGATCAAAAATGTATTTGAAGAAATTATGGCTGAAAACTTCCCAAACCTAAAGAAGAAAATAGATATCCAGGTACAGGAAGCACAGAGAGTCCCAAACAAGATGAACCCTAACAGACCCACAACAAAACATATCATAATTAAAATGGCAAAAGTTGAAGAGAAGATCCAAAGTCAGAAAGAGAAACACAAAGAGTCAGTTAAAAGGGAACCCCCATAAGGCTATCAGCTGATTTGTCTACAAAAACAAACCCAGAGGGAGTGGCATGATATATTCGAAGTCCTGAAAGGGAAAAATCTGCAACCTAGGATACCCTACCCAGCAAGATTATCATTTATAACAGAAGGAAGGATAAAGAATTTCTCAGACAAGCAAAAGCTAAAAGAATTCAGCAATACTAAGGGTCTTCAGTATTGAAGGGTCTTCTCTAACTATAACAGAAAAGAAGCAAGAATCTATTGGAAAGATCACAACAGGAAAGGTAAATATATAAAAGGATTGAAGATCACTTGAATAAGCCAGTACATGGATTAAAAAATAATCAAAAAATTTTGTAAAATCGATTATAACTACAATTAATAGCAAAAGGATAAGCATGAAGATGTACAATAAATAGGACATAAAAATCAGAAAATGTGTGTGGGGGGGAGTATAAAAATGTAGATTTTTTACAATGTGTTTGAACTTGTATGACCATCAGTTTAAAGCAAGTAGATATTGGGAATTCCCTGGAGGTCCAGTGGTTAGGACTTGGAACTTTCACTGCCAGGGCCTGGGTTCAATCCCTGGTTGGGGAACTGAATCATGCAAGCCATGCAGCGTGGAAAAAAAAAAAAAAAAAAGGCAAGTAGATGTACATATAGCTATGGATCAACATACTTGAATTCCATGGTAACCAAAAATCAAAAACATAAAACAGATTCACAAAAATCAAAAATAAAGGAATTCAAGCATACTACAACAAAATCATCAAACCACAAAAGGAAAGACAAAAAGAAGAAACAATCAAAGAACTACAAAAACGACTGGAAAACAAGGTTTAAAATGGTAATAAGTACATACCTAGCATTAATTACTTTAAATGTCAATGGACTAAATGCTCTAATCAAAAGACATAGAGTGGCAGATTGGATTAAAAAAAGCAAGAACCAGGGACTTCCCTGGCAGCACAGTGGTTAAGAATCTGCCTGCCAATACAGGGGACACAGGTTCGATCCCTGGTCCGGGAAGATTCCACGTGCTGCGGAATAACTAAGCCCACGTGTCACAACTACTGAGCCTGTGCTCTAGAGCCCACAAGCCACAACTACTGAGCCCACGTGCCAAAACTACTGAAGCCCGCATGCCATAACTACTGTAGCCCACACACCTAGAGCCCATGGTCCACAACAAGAGAAGCCACTGCAGTGAGAAGCCCACACACCACGACGAAGAGTAGGCCCCGCTTACCGCAACTAGAGAAAGCCCACACGCAGCAGCGAAAACCCAATGCAGCCAAAACTAAATAAATTAAAAAAAAAAAAAAAAAAAAAAAGAACCAGGACTGCCCTGGTAGTCCAATGGTAAAGAATCTGCCTTACAATGCAGGGGACATGGGTTCAATCCCTGGTCAGGGAACTAAGATCCCACGTGCCATGGGGCAACTCAGCCCATGTGCCACAACTACTGAGCTCATGCGCCTCAACTAGAGAGCCCGCGTGCCACAAACTAGAGAGCCCACACGCTCTGGAACCCACACACCACAACTACAGAGCCCACGTGCCCTGGAGCCTGTGTGCCGCAACTAGAGAAGAGAAAACCTGCACGCCACAATGAGAGAGAAGCCCGTGCACCATAACAAAAGATCCTGCATGCTTCAATGAAGATCCCATGTGCCACAACTAAGACCTGATGCAGCCAAAAATAAATTAAATAAATAAAAAATAAATAAGTCTTTAAAAAAAGAAAAACAAGAACCTACAATATGCTGCCTACAAGAGACTCACTTCAGGGCTAAAGACACACACAGACTGAAAGTGAGGGGATGGAAAAAGATATTTCATGCAAACAGGAATGACAAGAAAGCAGGGGTAGCAATATTCATATCAGACAAAATAGACTTTAAAACAAAGGCCATAAGGAAAGACAAAGGACATTACAGAATGATAAAGGCATCAATACAAGAAGAGATATGAACCCAATATAGGAGCACCTAAGTATGTAAAACAAATACTAACAGACATAAAGGGAGAAAGTGACAGTAATACAATAAAAGTAGGAGACTTTAACACCCCACTGACAACAATGGACAGATCATCCAGAAAGAAAATCAATAAGGCAACAGAGGTCCTAAATGACACAACAGACCAACTGGACTTAACTGATATCTACAGGACACTATATCCAAACAAACAAACAAACCCAAAAACCCCCACCTTCTTTTCAAGTGCACACAGAATATTCTCTAGGATAGACCACATACTAGGGTCACAAAACGAGAAAAATGGGAAAAGGATGAACACATGGAGACTAAACAACAAGCTACTAAAAAACCAATGGGTCATCAATGAAATCAAAGAAATCAGAAATACCTTGAGACAAACAACAATGAAAACACAATCTTACAAAATCTATGGGATAAAGCAAATACAGTTCTAAGAGGGAAGTTCATAACAACACAGGCCTTACTCAAGAAACAAGAAAAACGTCAAATAAACAACATAACCTACCACCTAAAAGAATTAGAAAAAGTAGAATAAACAAAACCCAAAGTCAGCAGAAAGAAAGAATAAAGATCAGATATGAAGAAAATAAAAGAGATTAAAAAAACAATAGAAAAGATCAATAAAAGCAAGAGCCAGCTTTTGAAAAGATAAACAAAATCAGCATACTTCTAGCCAGGCTCAACAGGAAAAGAAAGGACCCAGTTAAACAAAATGAGAAATGAAAGAGGAGAAATAACAACTGATACCACAGAAATACAAAAAATCATAAGAGTTTACTATGAACAGTTATATGCCAACAAATCGGACAACCTAGATGAAATGAACAAGTTCCTAGGAACATACAGGCTGCCAAAACTGAGTCAAGAAAAAACAGGTAATTTGAACAGACCAATCACTAGAAATGAAATAGAATGTTAATTAAAAAATCTCCCTGCAAACACAAGTCTAGGACCAGACAGCTTCATTAGCAAATTCTACCAAACAAAGAACTTACACCTATCCTTCTCAAACTATTTCAAAAACTTGAAGAGGACGGAAAACTCCCAAATTCATTCTATGAAGCCACCATCACCATGGTACCAAAACCAGACAAAGACACTACAAGAAATTACAGTCCAGTATCTTTGATGAATACAGATGCAAAAATCCTCTACAAAATATTAGCAAACCAAATCCAACAACACATAAAAAGGATCATACACCATGATCAAGTTGGATTCATTCCAGGGCCACAAGGATGGTTCAACGTATGCAAATCAATGTGATACACCACATTAACAAAAGGAAGACAAAAACCATGTGATCATCTCAATAGACACCAGAAAAGCATTTAACAAAATTCAACATCCATTCATGATAATGTTCCCTCTATACCTACTCACCAAAGTATAGAGGGAACATATCTCAACATGATAAAAGCCATTTATGACAAACTCACAGCCAATGTAATACTCAATGGTGAAAAGCTCAAAGCCTTCCCACTAAATTTTAGAATAAGACAAGGATGCCCACTCTCATCACTTCTATTCAACATAGTATTGGAAGTCTTAGCCACAGCAATCAGATAAGAAAAAGAAATAAAAGGTATCCAAATTGGAAGGGAAGAGGTAAAACTGTCACTACTTGCAAATGACATGATACTCTATATAGAGAACCCTAAAGTCTCCACACAGAAACTATTAGAATTAATACATGAATTCAGCAACGTAGCAGGATACAAGATTAATATACAAAAATCTGTTGCATTTCTTTACACTAACAAAGAAATATAAGTTTAAAAAAATCCCATTTAAAATCACATCAATAAATAAAATAAAATACCTAGGAATAAACATAAGCAAGGAGGTGAAAGACCAATGTGCTGAAAACTATAAAACACTGATAAAGGAAACTGAAGATTCAAAGAAATGGAAATATATTCCATGCTCTTGGATTGAAAGAATATTGTTAAAATGTCCATGCTACCAAAAGCAATCTACTCACTTAATGCAATCCCTATTAAAATACCCATGACTGGGACTTCCCTGGTGGCTCAGTGGTTAAGACTCTGCGCTCTCAATGCAGGGAGCCCACATTCAAACCCTGGTCAGGGAACTAGATCCCACATGCATACTGCAACTAAGAGTTCGCATGCCACAACTAAGAAGCCCACAAGCCACAACTAAGGAGCCGGTGAGCCACAATTAAGGAGCCCGCCTGCTGCAACTAAGACCTGGTGCAACCAAATATATATATATATATATATATATATATATATATAGAGAGAGAGAGAGAGAGAGAGAGAGAGAGAGAGAGAGAGAGATAAAAAAAAAAGTACCCATGACATTTTTCACAGAACCAGAACAAATAATCCTAAAATTTATATGGAATCACAAAAGACTAAGAATTGCCAAAGTAATTCTGAGGAAAAAGAAGAAAGCTGGCGGAGTAACCCTTCCAGATTTCAGTCTATGCCACAGAGCTACAGTAATCAAAACAGCATGCTGGACTTCCCTGGTGGTGCAGTGGTTAAGAATCTGCCTGCTTGGACTTCACTGGTGGTGCAGAGGTTAAGAATCCACCTGCCAATGCAAGGGACACGGGTTCGAGCCCTGGTCCAGGAAGATCCCACATGCCACGGAGCAACTAAGCCCATGTGCCACAACTACTGAGCCTGCATGCCACAACTACTGAAGCCTGCATGCCTAGAGCCTGATCTCTGCAACAAGAGAAGCCACTGCAATGAGAAGCCCATGCACTGCAATAAAGAGTAGCCTCACTCGCCACAACTAGAGAAACCCCACGTGTAGCAATAAAGACCCAACACAGCCAAAAATAAATAAATAAATAAATGTTTTAATTAAAAAAAGAAAAGAATCTGCCTGCCAATGCAGGGGACAAGGGTCCAAGCCCTGGTCCAGGAAGATCCCACATGCCACAAAGCAACTAAGCCCATGCACCACAACTACTGAGCCTGCGCTCTAGAGCCTGTGAGCCACAACTACTAAGCCCGTGTGCCACAACTACTGAAGGCTGTGCACCTAGAGCCCATGCTCCGCAACAAGAGAAGCCACTGCAATGAGAAGCCCACGCACCGCAAAGAAGAGTAGCCCCCACTCAACACAACTAGAGAAAAGCCTGTGCACAGCAATGAAGACCCAACACAGCCAAAAATAAACAAAACAAAACAAAACAAAACAAAACAGCATTGTACTGGCACAAAAACAGACATAGAGCTTAATGGAACAGAATAGAGAGTCCTGAAATAAACCCACACACCTACAGTCAATTAATCTATGACAAAGGATGCAAGAATATACAATGGAGAAGACAGTTTCTTCAGCAAATAGTGTTGAGGAAAGCTGGACAGCTACATGTAAATCAATGAAATTAGAACATTCCTTCACATTATATACAAAAATAAACCCCAGATGGTTTTCAGATCTAAATATAAACATGACACCGTAAAACTCCTAGAAGAGAACACAGGCAAAACATTATCTGACACAAATCGTAGCAATATTTTCTTAAGTCTCCCAAGGCCAAAATATAAAACCAAAAATAAACAAATGGGACCTAATCAAACTTAAAAGCTTTTTCACAGCAAAGGAAACCATCAACAAAATGAAAAAACAACCTATAGAATGGGAGAAAATATTTGCAAATGATGCAACTGACAAGGGGTTAATATCCAAAATATACAAACAGCTCATACAACTCAATATCAAACCCAATCAAAAACAGGCAGAAGACCCAAATGGACATTTTTCCAAAGAAGACATACAGATGGCCAACAGGGACATGAAAAGATGCTCAACATCGTTAAGTATTAAAGAAATGCAAATCAAAAACCACAATGAGGTATCACCACACTTAATAAATTAGGAGCATGGGATTAACAGATACAAACTACTATACATAAAATAGATAAGCAACAAAGATTTACTGTATGGCACAGGGAACTATATTCAATATCTTATAATAACCTATAATGGAAAATAATCTGGAAAAATATAATTGAATCACTGCTGTACACCTGAAACTAACACAATACTGTAAATCAACTATACTTCAATTAAAAGAAAATTTTTTTTATTAGTAGTGTGTGCCAAAAAAAAAAAAACATTACTGGGGGAAAATCTGTGAAAACTGATGGAGTCTGAGGATTAGCTGGTAAGAGTGTATTAAAGATAATTTCCTGATTTTGATGACTGACTGGAATCATGAAAGAAAATGTCCTTTTTGCAGGAAATAGACACTTAAGAATTCAGGAGTGATGGGGCATCAGTTGGCATCTTACCCTCAAATAGTTAGAAGATAAATTCTTTGTCCTGTAAAGTTGTGATTATTTTTTTTTTTAAGTTGCAACAATGGAATGTTATTCAGCCTTAAAAAAGAATAAGATTCTGACCCATGCTACAACATGATGAATCTTAAAGACATTACACCAAGTGAAATAAGCCAGATACAAAAGGACAAATACTGTATGATTCCACTTATATGAGAGATAAATTCAGAGACAGAAAGTAGCAGGGTAGATGCTATGGGCTGAGGGGAAGGGAAAATAGGGAGTTATCGATTAATGGGCATGGAGTTTCAGTTTAGCATGATGAAAATGGAGACAGATGGTGGTGATGGTTGTACAACAATGTACTTAACACTACTGAACTGTGCACTTAAAATGGTTAAAATGGTAAATTTTATGTTTTGTACATTTTACCACAATTTTTTTTAAAAAGGCAGTGAAACCTCACTGCACTCCCTGTTCCTCCCCACCCCAATTCCCATAGAGGAACAAAATAAAACTTCTCTTACCTCTAAATTATCAGGGCAGTATTTTTGCTCTAAATCCCAAGAGGGCGTTTCACCAAACATCACCATTAGATGATCAATAAACCTAAGGAGATATAACATGTACTTTCTGGGTATCAATAACTCATAATCTGTTTTCCTACATCCCATGCCCTGGACACCAATTCACAGAGATATCAAGAATGTATAAATCAGGAAATGCAGGCTTAATCCATTTTGACAACAGTGCCCAAAATGTGTGTATCACTTGTCCTATTATGACATAGTAATTCTCTTTAAACTCACTCAGGATTAACAACATTCTTATATTCAGCCACATTCTAAGCATTAACCCTATGAAATCACATGTTAAAACGCCAGATATATGTTTTCTTATAAATATACCCTTCAGTTCTATGCAGGTACTACCTCCAATGATTTAATCTCTCACGAGACAAGTACCAGCACTTGACAAACACTGTACTGTGGTCTGTCACTGCAAAGCTACTTAGTAAAAGGAGAAATCAGCTATGGAATAGAGAGGTTATACCAACCAGACTGTGTAAAACCCTCTAAAACTATTCTCTTTCCTCCTCAACCAAAAATCCACCTGTCCATCCTGCGGAGACAGCAGGGAAGAGCATGCAAGCCTAGCAGAGGGCTCCTGGGGAAGGAAGTACCTGGAGTCCTCGTGAAAGGCAGAGATGAAGTCTGACTGGGCATACTCTGGGTACAGAAGGAGCACAGGCCAGCTCAGGCTTCCCCCATCATCTACACTCAGCCTGGCTCCGTAGAGGTTCTCAGAAGTGAGCCTGTTCAGGATGAGCTCACCGAGACCTTCTGAGGCTGAATCTTCTTCATCCTCTCCAACAGCTTCAGACACTAGCTTGATGTTCCTAGCCTGGGTTAAAAAAAGAAAACACACACCTTATGTGTGGAAGGATGCAAACTCATTTCACTAAAACAAGGAAACCATAACACTACGAGCTCCCTGAGAGCCAGCTCTACACATGATTCGTCTTCATTATCCCTGAGACTTGTTTAACTCACCTTTACTGGGCATCTACCACATGCCAGACTCTGTCACAGACATGAGCTAGACATGGTAATAAGTACAACACAAGCTAAGAAGTAAAGCTGTGGAACTGTAGACCGTAAATAATTAATTCAGCCTGGGGGCTGGAGGGGACTGGGGGATGCTAGGCCTTGAACAATGACTTTGAAAAGCAGAAAAGCTGGGGGGCAGGGGAGTGGGAAGGGCATTCTACCCCAAGTAACAGCCAAGGAACAGCATGTGCAAAGGTACAGAAAAGATGCAGAGAGAGGCATGTACAAACATGGCAAACGTTTCCATTTAGCTAGGACATGGGATAATAAAAATAATGCACACATTGACTTAATCTTGACTGTCTCATAGAAATAAGGATAAATCAAAGGTCTGAATAGTAGAGTCACCTCTTACGTATGTTGTGTGGAAGCTCCTAAGGCTAGCACACAAGGGGAAAATGACATGTAATCAAAATTACCTTGATGGTATCTCCTAAATCAGGGGTTGGCAAACTTTCCCTTAAAGGATCGGATAAGAAATATTTTAGGTTTTGCGGGCCAAATGGTCTCTGTTGATATTACTCAACCCTGCCACTGTAGTGTGAAAACAGCCATTGGTAAGACATACACAAACAGGCAGGGCTGTAAGCCATTGGCTGCAGCTTGCTGACCCCTGCTTTAAACCACTAAAATGTAGTATACACAGCTTTGTGTATATTACTCTTGAGATTAATTCTTAAGTACACTGAAGTTTGAGATGCACAGTTAAAGGAGAGAACCAAAATAAGGTCTGTATGCAAATGTCTGGGCATTCCAATATTCTACATTTTAGAAAATGACCAAATCCCTCTGGAGTATTCCCTTCTGTTTAATCTGTTAACGTGTTAACAGATTCCTTGTTGTGCGGAGGGACTAGTGGAGTGCATCTTAGAACCGCGACGTTCTCAAAGTCAACAAGTAATTTAAATAGGCACATAATTTAACTCGGCAAAGAATGAAACCAAGAACCTACCCCACAATCTCATAGCCTGTATTACCTCTCCTGAGTAGCCAAGGCTCAAAGTGACTTGTGAAAGCAAGATTTGGCTCAGACTACATTCATTTAAAATGCAGTAAGGAGAGATAGAATTTTGTGTTGTTATAGTTAGAAGAGCTACATCCTAAAAATTCACTTTCTCAGGATGCAGTATAACACAGGGGCTGAGAGCAAGGACCTGGCTCTGACACATATTAGCTGTGTGAGGTTTCTTCATCTCCCTGAGACTATGTGCTCAGCTAGCAAAAACAGGAGCAAGAAGCCCTACCCCAGAAGGCTACTGTGAAGATTAGATAATGCTTAACCGAAAGCTACTAAATTCAGTATATGTTACCTGAAACCAACACATGCATGCAAGTGAGAGAGCTGATGGAACTCAGAAGGTCTGATTTGTCACACTGCTTCACCAAAAGCAGAAAGAAAATGTACAACTCATTCAGGTAAAGCATTCCCAGAAAGGTTCCCAATAGGCTTCAGGATTAGTGGATTTCACAAGACCAGAAGGGCCTAAAGTTTGAGAACTCACCACGATGGCCTGGAGTAAAGCCTCATTCTGATCCTGCTCCTTCTTTTCTTTCAACTTTGCTTTCCTTATATCCCTCTGTTCAGTTCGCTGAAAATGAAATTCAGATGCATCAGCTCCAGAGAACTTGCCTCCGCTTGTTACCCCAGCCTGATCCTAAATAGCTATCTGGTCTCTATTCAACCCAGGCTCCTGTATATGAAGGGATACCAGTGGCTGGATTCAGTTCAATAAACATTTAAGCAGCACATATCTGGGTGCCAGGACCAGTGGCAGCAAAAATGTTAAAATCTACCCAAGGAGCTCATAGTCCACTGAGGGGGACAGACATGTAAAAAGGTCTACGTGTTAGCCTGGTAGTATGAACTGAGTGCTATGAAACACAGAGAAGGGAGTGACTGATTCTGCCCCATCGAGAAGGTGGGTTTAGACAGAAACCAGATGAAAGAGAGAGGGCATTCTTGGTAGAGGGACTGACATCAGGGCCAATGGGGCATTTAAACTTCTCTGTTATGGCTGGGGTTTAGGAAAACACACTGGAAAAACGCAGGCCAAGAACTTATCAGAGCCTCTGCCTTTTGCACAATTACAGTCCATGAGAGAAAAATACCACCAGTCTACTTCATCTGGCAGAAATATAATTTAGATTTCCTTCTCCTGCTAATCTACCCAAAGCCAGGTGATCGTACTCCTACCTACCCTCAGGATTGTGATTAGTAGAGGCCAACTTTTTCTGTAAACGGCCAGACAGTAAATATTTTAGGCTTTGCAGACCATGTATGGTCTCTGTGAAATATTATCTGGCTTTGTTTGTTGCTTTGTTTGTTGTTTATAACCCTCTAAAAATATGAAAAACATTCTTGGTTCATAGAACGTACAAAAACAGAACAAAGGCTGGATTTGGCCTGTGGGTCAGTTTGCTGAGCCCTGCTCTAAAATATAGCACCAGCCATCCCTTATCCTCCCCACAAGAGCCCCACAAGGGCTAACACAGATCTTCTTTTTCTTATGAACAAAGTCTACCCTTTCAGGAGACAACGGCTGATAATTCTTGGCCATCCTTCTCCAATCCAGTCTGCCAAGAGCTGCAAAAACCCTTTCTGCTGTTAGGAAGTTTGATTATTCTACCAAGAGTAATCAAACCCATGGATACCACTAGAACTATGTCCAGTTCTGCCTTCACAGTTGAGCTACACCGGACCACAGTGTCTGGTCCACATTAGAGAATGATTAAGATGGATGATTAAGGATGACTTGTATTCTGTCCCATGTTGTTTTTCCTCTGACTTACAGATGCAAGTGGGAGGATGTGATTTCCCTGCTGTCTCACCTGAAGTTTGGGGTCTTGCAGCCCGCCTGAAGCCCACATAACCCCTAGGTCAGAGGAGTCCTGAACTATGAAGTTTGCTGCCCCTTTATATATGTAAAAAAAGTCAACTCTGTTGAGAATTTAAGTGTATAGTTAGATGAGTTTTGACAGATGTATACCGAGTACCCAACACGCCAATCAAGATAGAGAACATTCTAGAAAGTTCCCTCATACCTCTTTGCAGTCCATCACCCTCCCATCCCATCACTGATAGGTTTGTTTCTTTTCATTACCAAGTCATATTCCATTGTTTGAATACATCACACTTTGCTTATCTATTCTGTTGATGGACACAAGGGCTGTTTCTAGATTATTATGAATAAAATTGGCTACCAACATTCTTATACAAGTCTTGTTATGAACATGTTTTCATTTCTCTTAGCTAAATACCTAGGAGTAAAATTGCTGAGTCATAGGATAGGTATATAAAACTGACAAACTGATTTCCAAAGTGGTTTATATCCCACTGACAATTTATGAGAGTTCCAACTCCTTCACATCTCTGCCAATATTAGGTATTGTCAGTCTTGTGAACTGGGATTGCACTTTTTTTAAAAAAATTATTTATTTATTTATTTATTTATTTTTGGCTGTGTTAGGTCTTCGTTTCTGTGTGAGGGCTTTCTCTAGTTGCGGTGAGCAGGGGCCACTCTTCATTGCGGTGCACGGGCCTCTCACTGTCACGGCCTCTCTTGTTGCGGAGCACAAACTCCAGACGCACAGGCTCAGTAGTTGTGGCTCACGGGCCTAGTTGTTCCACGGCATGTGGGATCTTCCCAGACCAGGGCTCGAACCCGTGTTCCCTGCATTGGCAGGCAGATTCTCAACCACTGCACCACCAGGGAAGCCCAGCACTGATGTTTAAGTTGCATTTTCCCCCCACGTGACTAATGATACTATGTATATTTTTATGTGCTACTGTAAATCTTTTGAGAAGTGTCTGTTTCTTTTGCAAAATTAAAAAAAATTTCATATTGAATAAATTTCTTTATGTATTCTGGATACAAATCCTTTGTTAGATATACAGTTGACCCTTGAACAACACCAGGGTTAATCCATGTATAACTCATAGTCGGCCCTCTGTATCCTCTATTTTTCCACATCCTCAGGTTCAACCAACCATGAACCACCCATGTAGTTCTGTGGTATTTACTATTGAAAAATATCCGCATGTAAGTGGACATGCGCAATTCAAACTCCTGTGGTTCAAGGATCAACTGTATGTAATACAAATATTTTCTCCCATTCCATGGCTTGCCTTTTAATCTTCTTATTGATGTCTTTTATAGAATAGAAAATTTTCAGTTTTGACCAAGTCCAATTTATCAATAATTTTTTACTTCATGGTTAGTATATATTTAAAAAAAATTTTTTTAATTGAGGTGAAATTCACATGACATAGAATTAACCATTCTGAAGTTTACAATTCAGTGGCATTTAGTACATTCACTTTATTGTGCAACTACCACCTCTATCTAGTTCCAAGACTTTTCAACACCCTAAAAAGAAATCTCAAGCCCATTAAGCAGTCACTCAACATTTCCCCCTTCCCCCAAACCCTGGCAACCACTAATGTGCTCTCTCTCTACAGATTTATGTATTTTGGATGTTTCATATACATGGAATCATACAATATGTGTTCTTTTGTATCTGCCTTCTTTCCCTCAGCATGGTATTTTTAAGGTTCGTCTACACTGTAGCATGTATCAGTACTTCATTCCTTTTTACAGTACTTTATTCTTTTTTTTTCTACCATCTATCTACCATGATGGACATTTAGATTGTTTCCATGTTTTGGCCATTATGAATATTATTGCTATGTACATTCATGTACAAGTATTTGTTTGAATATTTGGTTTCAATCCTTTTGGGTATATACCTAGGAGTGGAAGTGCTGGGTCATATGGCAATTTTATGGTTAATTTTTTTAGGAACTGTCAAACTGTTTTCCATAGTAGCTGTACCATTTTACATTCCCACCAGCAACTTATGAGGGTTTCAATTTCTCCACATCTTCATCATTTGTTATCTTCCTTTAAAAAAAAATTAGAGCTATCCTAGTGGGTATGAAATAATATCTCACTGTGGTTTTGATTTACATTTCCTTAATGACTAATGATGTTGAGCATCTTTCATGTGTTTGTCAGTCATTTTTGTATTATATTGGAGTGACATCTATTCAGATCCTTTGCCCACTTAAATAATTGGGTTGTCTTTTTAATTATTGACATGTTAAGAGTCCGTTATATATTCTAGATAAAAGTCTCTTATAGATATATGATATAAATATTATCTCCCATTCTGTGGGTTGCCTTTTCACTTTCTCAATGGTGTCTTTTGAAGAACGAAAGTTTTTAACCTTTGATGAAGTCCAGTTTACCTATTTGTCCTTTTGTTGCTTATGCGTTTTGTGTCATATCTAAGAAACCATTGCCTAACCCAAGGTCATGAAGATTTATGCTGATGTTTTCCTCTAAGAGTTTTACAGTTTTAGTTCTTTGAACCATTTCGAGGTAGAGAGAGAGTGTGTGTGTGTGTGTGGGGGGGGTAGGGTCCAAGTTCATTCTTTTGCACGTGGATATCCAGTTGTCCCAGAATCATTTGTTGAAAAGACTATTGCTTCCCCATTAAACAGTCTAGGTACCCTTGTCGCAAATCATCTATATATAAATGTGAGGGGTTATTTCTGAGCTCTCAATTCTATTATATTGATCTATATGTCTATATTTACACCAGTACCACAATGTCTTTATTACTATAGCTTTATAGTAAGATTTGAAATTGGGAATTTTGAGTTCTCTAACTTTATTTTTGTTTTTCAGGATTGTTTTAGCTATTCTGGGTCCCTTGAATTTCCATGTGAATGTTACAATCAGCTTGTCAATATTCTTCAAATAAACTAATTGAAATTTTGAGGAAGATTACATTGAATTTGTACACCAATTTAGGGAGTACTGTCATCTTAACAATATTAAGATCTGATCCATAAAGGACTTCCCTGGTGGTCCAGTGGTTAAGAATCCGCCTTCCAATGCAGAGGATGTGGGTTTGATCCCTGGTCGGAGAACTAAGTTCCCACATGCCGTGGGGCAACTAAGCCTGTGTGCTGCAACTACTGAGCACACGGGCCACAACTAGAGAGAAGCCCATGTGCCACAAGGAGCCCATGCACCGCAGCAGAGGATCGCGCATGCTACAGTGATGATCCCAACAAAGATCCTGCGTGCTGCAACTAAGACCTAATGCAGCCAATAATAAAATAATAAAAAATTTTTTAAAAAGATCTGATCCATGAATATGGGATGTCTTCCCATTTAGGTTTAATTTCTTTCAACAATGTTTTGTATTTTCAAAGTATAAATTTTATGCTACTTTTGTTAAATTTATTCCTAAATATTTTATTCTTTTTGATGCTATTGTAAATGGAATTTTCTTAATTCCACATTTGGAATGTTCATTAAAAGTGTAGAGGATACAGCTGATCGGTGTATTCTGACATATCCTACCAGCTTGGTGGACTAATTTGCTAGTTCCAATAGTTTAGTGGATTCTTTAGAATTTTCTATATATAAGCTCATATCATTTACAAATAGAGTTTTACTTCTTCCTCTCCATCATTTTTGAAGGGTAAGTTTGCTGGATATAGAATTCTTGGTTGACAGTCTTTTTCTTTCAGCACTTTTCATGTCATCCCACTGCCCTTTGGCTAACATGGTTTCTGATGAGAAATCAGCTATTAATTTTATTGAGGATCTCATATATGAAGAGTCACTTCTCTTTTGATGCTTTTAAGATTCTCTTCTTTGTCTTTGACTTTTAACAGTTTGATTATGATGTGTCTGGATATAGATTTCTTTAAGTATATCCTACTTGGTGTTTGTTAAGCTTCTTGGGAGAGTAGCTTACTATTTCCCATCAAATCTGGGAAGTTTTCGGCTGTTACTTCTTCAAATATTCTTTTACCCCTTTCTCTATCCTGGGACTCTCATTATGCCTGTGACATGCCTGATGGCATCCCATAAGTCTCTCAGTCTCTCTTCATCTTTCTTTGTTCTTTTTTCTTTCTATTCCTCAGACTGAGTAATCACAATTGACCTATCTTCAAAGTTCTATTCTTGAACCCCTTAGTGAATTTCTCATTTCAGTTGTTAATTTTTCTTTAATGATATTCCCTATTTGGTGAGTGAGTGTTCCCATGTTTTTTGGGTTGTTTTTTTTTTTTGCGGTACATGGGCCTCTCACTGTTGTGGCCTCTCCCATTGCGGAGCACAGGCTCCGGACACGCAGGCTCAGCGGCCATGGCTCACGGGCCTAGCCGCTCCGCGACATGTGGGATCTTCCCGGACTGGGGCACGAACCCGTGTCCCCTGCATTGGCAGGCAGACTCTCAACCACTGCGCCACCAGGGAAGCCCCCCCATGTATTTTTTGAAGTTCTTTAGACATTGTTTCCTTTCGTTTTGTGGACAAAGAATGTCAACTGCCATTTCAGTAAACAAAAGATGTTGTAGTCATAAAGCCATCAGCCACCGCAGCCACCCGAGAGCGCACCCTGAAGGAATTCAGGATGGAAAAAAGAGAATACTGGCCCTAGATATTTATGGTGCATATCAAAGGAATAATTTCAATGAGCCCGGACTCTTACATCTTCCCATACATAGAAAAGTGCTAAATTCTTTAACTTGAAATGTGTTTCTTTAATTAGCAGTAATCTTTTGATGTTCCACTACATGTGGAACAGTCCCTCAGAGCTATATGAGAGTCTGTATCCCAGGCTTAAGCCCTCAGTAACTCTGCTGAATAAAACATAATTCTCAACTTCTAGATTGTGCATTTTTTTTTCAGTTGACAGTTTTGGTGACCACAAAGGGACTCAGGGCAGACTTCTCTGCTTCACCTGACCTCTACAAGGAGCTGGAGTCTTGGTACCAGCAGAGGCCTCTTGTGCCCATCTGCCTCAGAGTCCAAACAAATTTGGGTGAGTCTCTCTTGGTTCTCAGATCTCCCAATTATTGGTTGTTTGAGTTTTATTCAGTTGTATATAACCAGTATCTGGCTCCCCAGCTGAAAAGATACTGGGGGAGCCCAGCTGAAAGATAACAGGAAAAAGTACATCCTGGTTGGAAGACATTGCGAGTTGCTCAGTCAAGAGATACTGAGTGATCTGGACTGTGTGACTGGGTGAGAGGCTGGCCTAATATCTTTTCTAAATGAGGGGCATCAGAAAGCCAGCCTCCAACTAACACCCCAGCCAGGTTTATGTACGTACAAAACTTGTACTTACTTAATTGGTAATTAAAGGAAATCTCACCCTGAAAATGGCCAAGAGGAGGTTCTTTTATTGTGTTCGCAGTTAAGTTAGAGAAAGACAGCTTGATAAAACATCTCTGCAGAATTCTGACCTTAAAGAAGCAAAAGCCCTTCTAGAGGGAACTTGCATTTCTCTCCCTGTGCCTTTGAGATGAAAACGTTCTACCTGATCTTCTTCAATGTGGGGGGGGAGAGAGAGAGAGAGAGAGAGAGAGAGAGAGTGTGTGTGTGTGTTTTAAGAGCCTGTTCTCTGCCATCTGGAAGGTACACATATGGTGTACATTTCACAACCAATCGAACAGACTGGGATTCTGAGCAGTCTCTTGTCTGACTGTGTCAATTCTCAGGGGCTTTTGTCATCTGAACCTTAGTTGCGTCAGCCTGTACAACAAAGGCCTTTACTTTCTTACGCTATTTTTGGGAGTACACTTTCTAGATCTTGTATAGGCAGCATCCTTCGCACTCTCCTGTGGGGACGCCTCTTGCACCTTATTGGTTTGAGTCACTATTAGGATATATCTAGTTAATGGCCAGACAATGGATCTTTTAAATTGGAGAAAATTCTAAATTGGTATATTTTTTAGAGAGCTCTCATTATAAACAGCTATTTTACTGGTACCTATGATAAAGCCAAATTAGAAGGTGGAAAAAATATATATGTAAAATGGTTAACCTAAGAACTCCTTAGTTTGTTTGTTTATTTAATTAATTTATTTAATTTTGGCCACACGGCTTGCAGGATCTTACTTCGCACCCGAGCCCTAGGCAGTGAAAGCGTGGAGTCCTAACCATTGGATCGCCAGGGAATTCCCAGAACTCCTTAGTTTAAAACAAACAAATAAAAAAAACAGTTTGGGAAGCCTTATTTGTGATCTCTGCTTCCCCTCAATGGGTCTTACAGATGCTAATAAAAACATTAGGATAATTAATGTTAATTAGGTTGATTAACAGGGAAGTAAGAAAAAAACTGAAAGAAAGTCTAGAGACTTCTTCCCAACAAGGTGGAAATTTTAAAGGGTCTCATCCCAAATGGATAAAGAAATCTTTAGACGGTTATTAAGAAATGGGATAAATAAAATGAACATTAATAGGATTAAAAAGGTTCTGATACAACACTACCTAAGGTTGGATGGGCCAAAGGGACCCTCTATTGGTCCCCAACATTAAAGGGCCCCAAACAAGTCTGTTCTATTTACCCCAGTTTAAAAACTATGTGTTATGTGTATGTGTGTGTGTGTGTGTATATATATTTAAAAGGCTAGAAAAAAACTACACTGAGATACCCGACTAACAATTACTTGGGGCAACAGTTAGGCCAATTAATCAAGTTAAAAGATTGACAAAAAGACCTGAGTGCCTTGGCTCAATCTCTCACTGGGGACCCCAGAGCCTTTTATACAAAAATAGATAAAATGGTTGAGGGATAAAAAGAAAAGAAAGCTTCTAGGACTGTTGTTAAGACCAAGGCTTGTCGATCGGATCCTGATGGAAACTAGTTAAAGGTATAAAAGATGACAGAATAGGGCTTCCCTGGTGGCGCAGTGCTTAAGAATCTGCCTGCCGGGGCTTCCCTGGTGGCGCAGTGGTTGGGAGTCCGCCTGCCGGTGCGGGGGACACGGGTTCGAGCCCTGGTCCGGGAAGATCCCACATGCCGCGGAGCAGCTAGGCCCGTGCGCCACAACTACTGAGCACTCTAGGGCCCGCAAGCCACAACTACTGAAGGCTGCATGCCACAACTGCTGAAGCCTGCACGCCTGGAGCCCGTGCTCCACAACGAGGGAGGCCACCGCAGTGGGAAGCCCGCGTGCTGCAACTGAGAGTGGCCCCCGCTCACTGCAACTAGAGAAAGCCTGCGCACAGCAACGAAGACCCAATGCAGCCAAAAATAAATTAATTAATTAAAAAAAAAAAAAAAAAAAGAATCTGCCTGCCAATGCAGGGGACAAAGGTTCGAGCCCTGGTCCAGGAAGATCCCACATGCCGTGGAGCAATGGAGCAACTAAGCCTGTGTGCCACAACTACTGAGCCTGTGCCCGAGAGCCACAACTACTGAAGCCTGCATGCCTAGAGCCTGTGCTCTGCAACAGAAGACACCGCAATGAGAAGCCAGCACACCACAACGAAGAGTAGTCCCCGCTCGCCGCAACTAGAGAAAACCCACACACAGCAACGAAGACCCAACGCAGCCAAAAATAATTAAATTAATAATTTTTTTAAAAAGTTGACAGAATAGAAAGTTTATATAAATTGGTGTATTTAAAAGGGCTATATGTAAGATGGTTATATCCCTTTTGCCTAATTATATTGTAGGATAGACATTATGTCTCACTGGGGAATGCTTCCCCTGCCTGCTATTATAAGACAGCACATATAAATCTGCCCCCCAGACAGTATTAATTAAACATACTAAAAGAAACCAACAAGGTTACCTGAGCCCACACTATATGAAATAAAAGCTGGGAGTTAACATGCAGCGGCCAATAAAAATAATAATAGAGACTTTTGCTCTGGGTTTACCCTATACACTCAGAGAACCTTGGTTGAATGCCTTGTGCAAACTTTTGAAGGCATGATAAATTGAACCCTAAAGTTCTAGAACATAGAACTCTTAATTTTCAGATAGTTGGAAATTTTCTCACTGATATAAACATGCAAATTAAAGAAAATATAGTTGGGCAAATCAATCTTTTAATACCATTTAGGCAGCAGACCAGTTCTTTAGAGAATTTAAAGCAACTGCCTGTATGTTGCAAACCTCTACAAATCAGAAATGTAAATACAGCCCACAAACAGCTGAGACTGAGCCTAGTTAGCTCAATCAGGTAAAACCTGAAACCAAAGGAGACAAAAGGGCTCTTTTAAACTCAAACTGCTGGAAAGGCTCCCTCACTCAAAATCTAACTTATAGCCTCCTTAAGGGATTTATCAAGGACAAATATAAACCTTAAGTCTTTTCCACAAACAGCATAAGCCTTAGTCATCTGAGCAAATAAATTTAACTTATTCCAATTGCTACTTATAAACTAGTAAGTTTATATTATAATACCTGATTTGTAACTACATGTTAAAGCTATGAGATCTCTAGTTTTGTCTGCTTATATGTCTGTGTGTACATTATATATATAAGATGTCTCTACCTCTGGAAAATATTATCAAAATTAAGTTTATAAAACAGCTCCATTTAATTGACTTAAAAGTAAGCACTTACAAATTAAATTTTTCTAAATATAATGGAAACTGGCCAGAATGAGTTTCAGGTTCACATGACCTAGGAAATATTCAATATTAAATTGTATCTGGTAATAGAGCTAGCTTAAGCTTGTTGGTTTAATCAATATAGACATACCTTACTTTTATTGTACCTAGGTTAACTAAGTTCATGTTATTTCTGTTGCAGAGTTTATCAGCAAGAAAAATTAACTTGGTATTGTTGACTGAAAAAAATGCACAACCTGAAAGTTGAGAATTACGTTTTATTTGGAGGACTTGCTGAGGACTTACGTCTGGGAGGCAGCCCCTTAAGTCCTTGCTGAGGACTTAAGCCTGGGAGGCAGACAGCTCTAGGAACTGCTCTGAAGAGGTAAGGGAGGAGCCAGGATATATAGTTTCTACATAAAACCAGGTAGTCGGAACATCGAAAGATTACTGTTAAATAAAAACAGACATCTCAGTTAATGAATTTAACACTTTTCTATGTATGGGAAGATGCAAGAGTCTGGGCTCACTGAAATCATTCCTTTGATATATATGTTATATCTTAACTATCTAGGGCCAGTATCCTGTTTTTTCCTCCATCCTGAATCCCCTCAGGGTGCACAGTCAGGGGCAGCTGCAGTGGCTGATGGCTTGATGGCTGCAACATCCTCTGTTTACTGATAATGGCAGGTGACATTCTTCATCCGCAGTATGATATCTTCGTAAGTTATAAAATAAAGGTAAATGAGACAAGAGTTTACAGGTGAACTCTTAGGAATAATTATGTTTTGGGTATGTCTATCTAAAATAGTTTCTCCTGATTTTTGGTAACTTGAGTTTTGCTAAGTTAAATTAAATGATGAGAATTCACTGAATACCCAAGTCATTTCAAATAAAATACTGGAACATTAATTGCTAAACAGGTCTAAATTTACCTACTTTTGTCTCCTTACAAGAGGGAAACTAAAGATGTTTGGGTTTATTAGACATGTCTTGTACCACATTGAGGAAAGAAATTACACTATGAGAGGATATATGTTTCTAGAGGTTCTAGAATATTCCTAAATTTGCCAATCAGGAAATGCTAGTATGACAAACAGTTCACAATTACTTGCTGCTTGTCAGTTTTTGCTAGAGATTAAGATTTTTAAAGGTTAAAACTGTAATATGTAATTAAAGCCACTAAAAACAATAAGGGAAATGTTTCAGTATGCAAGTAAAGTATGATGTGTGTTTTCAGCAAAAGAAGGTATGAGGAATGGAAATACATTTTAAGGGGAACAAGTGATTTTGTCCTAGAGCTGGTTGTTTGTAGATGGAAAAATAAGGAACAAACTAATATGGATACAGAAAGTTGTGGAAGGTTGTAGAAAGGAAGCCCTGAAAAAGTTTTGCACATGGTCAGGCTGGGACTAAATTAACGAGGTAATTGGATTTTGTTACTAAAAGTAGGTTAGTGCAGGACTAGATTTGGTTCCTCTCTCTATTAAGAGAAAAAAATTTTCTTGGAATACTGTTTTTGATAACAGATTATATGGGTTTCTTTGCCTTTAGGTGATGTGTATTTGCTTTTGAAATCTTTTTTTTTTGTCTGCATTGGGTCTTCGTTGCTGCATGCAGGCTTTCTCTAGTTGCGGCGAGCGGGGCTACTCTTGGTTGCGGTGCACGGGCTTCTCACTGTGGTGGCTTCTCTTGTTGTGGAGCACGGGCTCTAGGTGCACGGGCTTCATTAGTTTCAGCACATGGGCTCAGGAGTTGCGGCACGTGGGCCCTACAGCACGCGGGCTTCAGCAGTTGTGGCACTCAGGCTCAGTAGTTGTGGCTTGCAGGCTGAGTAGTCGTGGCACATGGGCTTAGTTGCTCCATGGTATGTGGGATCTTCCCGGTCCAGGGATCGAACCCATGTCCCGTACATTGGCAGGCAGATTCTTAACCACTGCACCACCAGGAGAGTCCCTGTTTTTGAAATCTTTTGTCACTTTGGTGAAGTGAGTAAGTATTGTTTCACAATGACCTATGAACCTATTTGACCAAGTCAAACCTTTTGAAACCTTTTTGATATTCTTGACACACTTCCCAAATATCAAATTCTAACTGAAGTTCTTTTGACCTCCAGCTAACTCTGGGAAGCTTCAAAGGAACCCTGAGGCATCTCAGAGGAATATGAAACTAATTAGGTTTATTTGGTATGTTAAATTACTTGAAAAACACTGTCAAGTGATTGGAGATAAACCTTCTTAGATTATGCTGTGTGGGTAAATGTTAATATAGATATTCCAAATTTTATATGGAATTCCTAAAAATCTGATTGTCCTGGTATGTTATCAGTCATAATTCTAATTATTATCTTAAAATGTTGTATGTCACAGAAATAACCAAGTTTCTTGTCAATTACATTGTAATCAGATCTTTAACCATGCCATTTTAAGTCTTTTGTCATTTACAGACAATCAGTTTTACTTTGATGCTTTTATAAAATGAAAATCTTCAAGAAGATTCACAAGAAGGACTTTGAAAAATATTAATTTCTGATAACTTTTAGATCATACCACTGAAATGGGTAAGAAATTACAAAAGGGGCTTCCCTAGTGGCTCAGTGGTTAAGAATCTGCCTGCCAACGCAGGGGACACAGTTTCAAGCCCTGGTCTGGGAAGATCCCACATGCTGCGGAACAACTAAGCCCGTGCTCCACAGCTACTGAGCCTGAGCTCTAGAGCCCGTGAGCCACAACTACTGAAGCCTGTGCACCTAAAGCCCGTGCTCCACAACAAGAGAAGCCACCACAATAAGAAGCCCGCGCACCACAGCAAAGAGTAGCCCGTGCACCACAGCGAAGAGCAGCCCCCGCTCACCGCAGCTAGAGAAAGCCCGTGCACAGCAACGAAGACCCAATGCAGCCAAAAATAAATAAAATGAAATAAATACATTTATTAAAAAAAAAAGAAATTACAAAACTCTAATGGAAGACCCAATGCCTCCATCTAGATCAACAGGACTTAATTACATGGGACTGAATGAACTGATAAATATGATTTATAATTTTATGACTTTTTCTGAACTATACTAGCTTTTAATTTTGGCTTTCCAAAAAGCTTTCCTCTTATGGCAACCATGACCTACAACCAATTGAGAAAGTATACCTTTGTAAACAAAGATGAAATATTAATTTTTTTCTCTCTACCTGATCCCTCCTGCATTTGGCTTCTCCAGCTGGCTCCCCTGTGGACCTGATGGTTTACCGTGACAATATTACAACTAGCTATACTAACCATTATTTTAACTTGCTCTCTCTTGTTGTTTTCAAATTATTTATACCTGTGCCTCTCTTTGCTACACTACAACTTTATTAATTTACTAGCTATATTACTTATATCCTGTCTGTTTTATAAGATTGCTGTCTCTTGCACTACCCAATGTGTAACCAGGCCTCCAACAAAATTAATGATGGTTAAACATCTTGAGGCAGTTGATCATATATACAACTCTACACAGAATAACTGTAATAGTGCAACTCTAGATATAGGAAGAAGCAACAAGGGAAAACATTTCCTGGATAACAGACTAGTAAGAGAGGCGATCCAGAGAATTTAAGATTATCAACAGGACCTGATCCAAAATTAGCACACTGAGTAGCCTACCAACAGACTCTTTGCCTGATCTAGGAATGAGCCTTCCTAGCGCAGTGGGAAAAAATTGGTCATCAAATGCCTCCCAAACATTGGTTGAATTTATGATCAAGAGGAGGCACTGTGGACAAAGAATGTAACCTGCCATTTCAATAAACAAAGAATTTTGTGGCCATCAAGCCATCAGCCACTGCAGCCACCCTGATGGTGCATCCTAAGGGATGCTCAGCATGGAAAAAACAGAATACTGGTCCTATAGTAAACGTGCATGTCCAAGGAGTAATTTCAATAAGCCCATCTTCCCATATAGAAAAGCACTAAATTCATTAACTTGAAATGTCTGTTTTTAATTAGCAGTAGTCTTTTGATGTTTGACCACATGGGGTTTTTTTTCCCTATATCTTTGCTTCTCCCCTACCTGTTCAGAACGGTCCTTCAGAGCTATCTGAGAGGCTGTATCCCAGGCTTAAGTCCTCAGTAAGTCTGCTGAATAAAACTTAATTCGCAACTTCTAGGTTGTGCATTTTTTTCAGGCAGCCGTTCTTAGAACATATTTTAAATAGCTGGTTGAAAGTTTTTTACCTTTTAAGTCTCATGTCTGGGCTTCCTCAGGGACAGTTTCTGTTGATTTCTTTTCCTGGATATGGACCACACTTTGATCCTTTGCATGTCCTGTAATTTTTTGTTGAAAACTGGACATTTAAAATAACATAATGTGGCAACTCTGGCAATCATATTCTCTCTCTCCCCTCCCCAGTGTTTGTTGCTGCTGTCGCTAGTGTTTGTTTAGTGACTTTTCTGAACCAATTCTGTAAAGCCTGTATTCTCTGTTATATGTGACTAATAAAGTCTCCAGTTAGCTTATTGGTGAGATAATGACTGGACAGATTTCCCTAAACACCTGAAGCCAAAAAGTCTCCCAGTCTTTGCCAAGGGGCTCTGCAGGCACGTTGGAACAACGCTTCAACAATCACCCCAGCAGTTAACAATTCAGCCGTAGCCTTCACTTCCTGCTGCCACAAAGCTTCCAAATCAGCCAGAGGTTAGAGCTTAGGACATTCTCAGATCTTTCCTGAGCACATGCATAGAGCAAGAGCACATATGTGACCCTCTAGATTCCCAGGAATACGTTGGAGCTTTTCAAAGCCCCTACAGAATCTCATTCCCCAGCTTTTCCTGTTAAGTTTTCTGGTAAGCCTATTATTTGCCTCAGGGGTTTTCCACTGCCTCAGGCAGATGAAATCTTAAATAACTGCCTCAAATTGTTTTTAACAAATGCCTCCTACACCAACACTCTGTGAAAAAGCTTTTCCTACTGGGATAGCTTCAAGATGTGTCAAATAACAACAACTTGTAAGTGGGATCTTCTAGATAGTCAAATAATGACAATCCTCTGGGAATGGGGCTTTGAAGGAGCTCTAATCCTGTTCTGCCTCCTCTGGTGGCTGCCAGGCTGCTTCATTTTCACCATGATTGTGGGCTGTTGGCTTTCAAGGCTACTATGGAACTAGGGCGGGAGGAGATGGGGATAGGGCAAGTTAAAAATGCCACAAAGCTTGCTGTTCTTACGGAGGTTCAGCCATTTTTCTTAAACAAACACTACCCAGATTGCTGCAAGTTCATTTCACACTTATGAAAAAGCTGATTGAGCATTTTTGTCCATTTTCCACGGACTTTATGGAGAAAAATTTTCCAGGTCTTTAGTTGGCTATTTTTGCTGACATCACTTCTCTTTACTGATTTCTTTATCTACTTAAGTCTATCAGTTACTCTGAGGGAGGGATGTTGACCTTTCTACCTATTTATACATTTGTCTCTTCCTTCTTTGAGTTGTCAATTTTTGCTTCATACATTTTGAAGTTCTATTATTAGGTACATACACATTTAGAATTGTTAAATATGCTTGATAAACTGACCCTTTCATCATTAAAAAAAAATGCCTTGCTTTATCTCTGGTAACAGTCATTGCCTTGAAGACTATTAGACTATTCTGTCTGATCTTAACATAACCATATGGGTCTATTGCTCACATATACCAAGCACATGGGAATCCAGAATCAATTTATACTCAGATAAAAGGGTATAATCCTGATACTCTGCAAGCAATGTCACCTATACCTAATGTCAGGCTTTTGGGCCCTGAAATCTCCCTTTAATTATGCTGCAGGACCTAAAAGCTTTCATTTGGTCAAACAAGGGTTTTTCTGCAGATAAGCTTGGCAATAGCCTTCCACAGTAGCCCTCTAGATCTTCTCTCCTGTGTATACCACTTTTAGAAATTCTGGCCCACACCTAGTTGCCTAGGCTGAGAATTCTGTTATTGAGCCATGTGGGTCCACACATATCTACTTTTGTAGCTATGACCAAAATGACCTCTGACTAAAACTTATTCCTGTTCAGGGCTGGCTCTAGGCTCCCTTGGCACTGAAAATTCCCATTCCATAGTATAAGCAGTGAACCTAGACCAGGAATCAAGAGAACTCAAGTCTGGATTTGTACTGAACAGACTTGTGAGGCAATAATGCACAGGACTAAGAATGTGGACTCTGGAGCCGAACAGCCTGACTTTGAAGTCCAGCTTCACCAGTTGTGTGACTTGGGCAACTTCCTGCTCTCTCTGCTTTAGCTACCTCACTAGTGGAAGGTGAATTAGAATAGTGCCTCTCTTATAGAACTGTGTGTGGTTCAGATGGATTCATATAAGTAAAAATTTTTAAATAGCACTTGGAACATACATACAGTAAGTGCTATCTAAATGTTAGATTTTTTTTTGGTAGTGTTGGCAGTCTGTTACTGCAGACTACAGAGTTAATTTTATCATCACTGTTGCTGTTATGTGCCAGAAATGTAGCATTTCATGAGCAAGTTATAGGTGTCTTAATGCTGGGAGTTACACAGTATTATAGAAGCTTAAGATTTTGCTTAAATGTTTAACTGTCCTTTCCCCTCCTCTCTTTCAATAGCTATACTCAGTGTGCAGACTAGACTATGGCACTAATCTATTTATTCAAATCATAACAGTCATAAATTTATCAAGTACTATGTATTCTTCCGTGCCTCTATCATGTTATAGTTATTTACTTGCTTGTTTACTTATCTGTATCCTCCAGAGTGCCAAGGGTAGGGACTGATTTCGTGTTTTGTTTGTTATTGTTGTTGTTTGGCTGGCTGTTGTTGTTTTGGCTGATCCCACACATGGCTTGTGGGATCTTAGTTCCTGACCAGGGATTGAACCGGGGCCCTCAGCGCCGAGTCCTAACCACTGGACCGCCAGGGAATTCCCTGGGTTTTGTTTTAAAGAATAAAAAGTCTACAGTGACCCAAGATACAATCTGGGAAATGCTAATTAATTAATTAATGCTAATTAACAAATGCCAATTGGCTGATTTTGCCACCAACCTTCAACTTGTCTGCTTTAGCCCTCATTTCCAGAAGCTTCTTCTCTGTGGCATCTATCTGCAGCCCCTCATCGCACCAGTTCACAGCCTCGACATAGTTTTTCAGTTCCAGATGGCATAAGGCACCTGTAGAACCCAGAACCCTTAGTATCTGTGGACAACAGGCATGGGAAGAGCCATCCTTGAACGGGACCCCCAACCTTAACCAGCTACCAGCCAGTACCCTGAAGGGGAAATGGATGATAAAGACCCTTGTAGTACATTCCCCAGACAAGGAAGACTATTTCTTGTATCTTAGATCAGAAAGATTTCTAGGGCCCATTCAGCTCAAAACTCCTGTAAGCCTTTCTGGTATCAAGGACTCTTAAAGTAGGGAAGGCTACAGCTTAGTGGCAAAGAACACAGTCTTTGGAATCAGACAGATCTGGACTGGAAATCTGGCTGTCATTTACCAACTAAACATTAGACAAAGGACTGAGCATCCCTGAGCTTCAGGTTCCTCATCTATAAATGAGAAGAATAAAGTTCATCTCAGATGACTTTCTTTAAATGGAGAGAGAAAGCAGAATTTGTCTCAGTCATTCACAAAAGCAATGGCAAGACCAAAGACATTAGGTCTCTCCTAAAATGGTTCTTGATGGCTACCAGTTTAAGCTGCCTCTCCTTTAGTCATGCTTTTTCTCCAGTTAGCCTCTTTGGGCTTTCCACAGAATTTAAAAATATCAGAACTGTAAGGGCTTAAATGTCAATAGAATCCAACCTTATCTTCCAGAGATGGGCATACTGATACTCAGAGTGGGTGTCTCGCCAAGGTCACATGGTAAGGTAAAGGTGACAATTCAATCAAAGTACAGACTTCCAGCCTGTGGCAAATTCCACAGGACTATACTCAATTTACTTGCCCATCTTCGTTTAGTACCTCCTTTCCCTACAGCTGAAGGACCTAGATCTACTTAAACCCCCTAACTATGATTACTTAAGCAATAACTTTGATAAAGCGTTTTAAGTTGGTCATGAGGATACAGAGATTAATATGTAATGAATAAATTAAAGTTTACAAATCACCTTTGAGCTTCTCAAAGAAAAGGTGAAGTATAAAAGTAATAAAAGCACTATTATTACATACAAAGGTCAGACTACAAGAGAAAAAATAATCTGGGAACATCTCAGCATTAGAGTTAGCAGCAAAAGTCCCATAACTTATCTTTTAATTAACATGAACATGGCATTTGAAGATCTTGCCTTTCAATCAGCTAATTTGGAAAAAAAATTAGAATGTGGCTTTTAGACCTGCTTTATTTTAATTAATTTTATCTTTATTAATTTAAAATGAGGAGTTTCAATTTCTCTACAAATTCTTAAAACAGAGGGTTGGATTATTCTCTGGGGAATTCTTTTAAAAAATGGCATGTTGTGGGCTTCCCTGGTGGCGCAGTGGTTGAGAGTCCGCCTGCCGATGCAGGGGACGCGGGTTCATGCCCCGGTCCGGGAATATCCCACATGCCATGGAGCGGCTGGGCCTGTGAGCCATGGCCGCTGGGCCTGCGCATCCGGAGCCTGTGCTCCACAACAGGAGAGGCCACGGCAGTGAGAGGCCCGTGTACCGCAAAAAAAAAAAAAAAAAAAAAAAACTGGCATGTTGCTGTTGACAAGGACTTAATATCAAGATGGCAAAAATAAGGTGACTTCATTAGTATCTTAGCACCTTCATATCAAAACTTAAAATACTTCTGGTGCAGTGCATGCCAGATTTTCCGTGATGACAATCATACTGCAGCTCTACAAGACTTACCTCTTACTATTGCTTTCAGGTGGCAGGGTTTTAGCTTTCTGGCAGCTGTCACATCACTGAGAGCAGAACGAAAATTGCCTAACAAAACACCATTTAGTAAAAGAGAAAACACGTTTTGAGATCAGATTACTTCCAAAATTTTGTGTGTAGAAACAAAAACACTCTTGGACAATCTTGGAGAGATAAAAATCAGAGCAACTGTTTATATTGGGTTGGCCAAAAGGTTCGTTCGGGTTTTTCCATAACATCTTACAGAAAAACCTGAACGAACTTTTTGGCCAACCCAATAGAAAAAAATATAGTTGTGCTCATCAAGCACCTTAGAAATGTTTACAGCATCAGGCAACCCACCGAACAAATATAAATGGCTAGTAAGCATATGGAGAGATACTCAACATCACTAATGATTAGCGAAATTAAAATTAACATGAAATTGGTAAAAACTAAAAACAGATAATATCCAATATTGGTGAAGATATGGAAAAAGGACACTCTAAGAGTAAATTAGAGAGCAAATTGGCATGCACTTTCTACATACACTTTGACCCAACAATACTCTTCTAAGAACTGATCCTTAAAAATGCTTGCAAAACAATAAAGATGTTAAAAAAAAAATGCTCGCAAAAAAACAAAAAAAATGCTTGCAAAAATGTATAAGGATAAATGTAAAAGCATGTTAACCACTGCATTACTTTTAATTATGAAAAGCTGGAGATAACCTAAATATCCTCAATTTAGTAATGATGAAATAAATTATGGTAAATCCATACTACTAAATACTATACAGCTATTAAAAAGAGTAAGACAGTTCTGCATGTAAAAGCATGATAGGATGTCTGTGCTATGTTATTTTAAGTGGGTCAATGTGTATAGAAGCCCATCTTTATAAAACAAACCAATCTAAATATACAGACACAGGTACACACAAATATACATTTGTAAGTGCATTTAAAAAAGGTGTGCAATCATACACACTGGTTATCCAAACTAGGAGGCATGAGATAGACTTTCACTTTCTAGTTTATACTCTAAGTATTACTTAACAGCTTGGTATTTACCTATTAATTTCACTTCTAAAACTCTAGCCCGGGGGTTAGCAAAATTTTTCTCTAAAGGGCCATAGAGTAAATATTTCAGACTTTACAGGCTACGTATGGTCTGTTATACATTCTTCTTTGTTTTACAATCCTTTAAAAATGTAAAAAACACTTTTAGCTCACAAGAGGTCAGGGATCCAGATGTGGCCTGTGAGTCATAGTTTGCCAAATCCTAAATAACCAGAATTATTGGAAAAACTTTATCATTAAGTTTGTTCATTTTTGCATTACTTAAAAAAACCTAGGGCTTCCCTGGTGGCACAGTGGTTGAGAATCTGCCTGCCAATGCAGGGGACACGGGTTTGTGCCCCGGTCCAGGAAGATGCCACATGCCGCAGAGCGGGTAGGCCCGTGAGCCATGGCCACTGAGCCTGGGCGTCCGGAGCCTGTGCTCCGCAATGGGAGAGGCCACAACAGTGAGAGGCCCACGTACGGCAAAAAAAAAAACAAAAAACCTAAAAGCAGCTATATGCTCAACAACAGCAGAGTAGTAAAGCAAATAGTGTAAACCCTGGTATGTCCATATGATGCAACTTTATGTAGCTATTAAAACAGTATTCACAAATAATTTAATGACAGGTGAAATTGTTTGTTATAAAATTAAGTGAAAAGAACTGAATACAAAATTGGAAGAACAGCATGATCCTAACTATGGAAAAAATACATATAAGAGAAATCCAAAAACTTCTGTTTAAAGGCAGTAGACTGAACACATGCAGTTCAACCCCTACCACCTCCCCCTCTGCCACAAAAAAGCCATAAATCCACAGAGACAACAAGAATGAGAACAGAGAACAGATTTTAAAGCTGGAGAACAGAGACACAGGCTAAATGCCTAATTAGGCTTGAGAAAACTGACTTCTAAGCCAGCAGAGGGAAAACTCAAAGCTACCAAGCTATACTGTAGAACCTACAACGTACTCAGGACTAAAGAATCAACAGCACCAGGTACCTCCGGAAGCATGGGTCAAGGGGTCTTCCATTTAGTGTATTCTGAATCAAACTTGATTCCACATCCTAACGCTGGCACTGTGTACCCTTCAACAATTCATTTTACTACATTTATTACTACATTTTACTACAGTTTCTTGCTCTGCTAACTAGGGATAAAGCTGTTAACCTCATTTATCTTACATAGCTGCTATGAGGTCAAGAGGGATAAAAAAAAACGTGAAAGTGCTGTGTAAGCCATACCAGTGACACCATTTAAGGAATGTCTCTGAGTATTACACATTTGCTCCTCTGGTTATCACATTACATGTGGTTTTTTTCTTTCAAGGTGTTTTTGGTCTTATTAGCCCTATACATGACATTCTTTAGTTCCCCAAGAAAAGGAACTATGTAGCTCTTATTCACAGTGCAGTGCCTAGCACACAGTAAATGCTTTCTATTTACTGACTGAATAGGTAAATGAATTAAACTCCTTTAGGGTAAGGTCAGGTCTTAACTCACTTCTATGATGCCAGTGCCTAGCACGGAACAAGAACTCAGTTTGCTGAATGAAGAAAATGTATTCCTCCAGAAGTTAGAAGAGTGGGTTTCTAGTCAAGGTTCTGGCACTAACCAAAGGGGTCGCTCTCTGGGCCTATGTAAAATGAGGGAGCTGGTTGGCTCAAATAATCTCTAAAGTTCTAAAGGAGAAAACAGCTGGGGCGGCCTATGATTAGAAAGAAACTCTGCTCCAATGGTGACGAGTCCCAACAGACTTATCCCAGCTAGACTGCAAGGCTTATTGTCTACCAGCTCCTCAGAAAAGGCTGAGGTCATTTCCAGGTCCTCTCTAAAACTCTGTGATAAGAAACATGGGTCTAATACGACCAAGACTATAGTCACCAACAATAATGCCACCCAAATAATTAATCAGTGTTTCCCAAAGTCATGTCTGCAGAACAGTCCTGCATGTTAATAAGTGTTACTTGAAAAGGGGGCTTATAGAACCTGAGAAACACAGGGTAAGGTTCTTTGCTGTAGGTTTTCTCAGCATTAACATACTAATGTGCACTGCGAATCTCCCATGAAGAAGCAGCACTGTCCAAATTTACTTGTTCAAAGAATGTTTTACTTCAAAGGTCCCACAGAATACTCTTTGAGAAATTCTCCCTTGTATTAATACAGTTTCTCTCACATAAAGAACTCTATTGCCTTAACCCTTCTAGCATCCTTGAGAAGAGGCCAGAAAAAAACTTTTTTTTTTTTTTGAGAGAGAGAGAGTAGAAGCATTTGGGCTCAAAAATTCCAGATCATACCAACTCATGTATTAAGGTATTTGATGTTACTCATTTGGTTCAGACAGTAAGAATTATACAACCTACCTGGTTTCCCTTTTCACCAAGTCTATCTAGAAAAGCAGAGTTCAGGTAGAGTAAGCTATCCTAGGCTTCTGGGAGAAGCAGCTCCTCTTCCACCGACACTCTCAAACCCTCCACTAGCCATCATACAGTTGTTTTTATCATAAGTTAATTTTTTAGAAAGTACTAAATAATGGAATAAATTACCCAGATAGTACTGTGCTGCTGCCCGGTTGGAATAAAGAACAGCATTCAAATCAGGGTCTGCACATTTCTTCTTTAATCCTTCAGTGTATGAAATCACAGCTTTCTTATAGTCTTTTTCTTTAAAGTAATCATTGCCCTCGTCTTTAAAGGTCCTGGCCTGTTCTGCAAAAAAGAGGAAAAATTATCACTGTTTCCTAATTTTTAAAGGGCTCATTAAAAATAATTCTAAATCATGCAATAATGTAATATATGACAAACAAAACCAAGAAACCAATAGGGAAAGAAAACTCAAAAATGAATGCTATAGAGCTTCCCTGGTGGCGCAGTGGTTGAGAGTCCACCTGCCGATGCAGGGGACACGGGCTCGTGCCCCAGTCCAGGAGGATCCCACGTGCCGCGGAGCAGCTAGGCCCGTGAGCCATGGCCGCTGAGCCTGCACGTCCGGAGCCTGTGCTCCGCAACGGGAGAGGCCACAACAGTGAGAGGCCCGCGTACCGCAAAAAAAAAAAAAAAAAAGTATACTTATCCTAGCTCTTGAAGAGAGGACTCCTCTTTTTTTCAAATATTATTTTGCTTTTTTCTTATTTATTTGTTTATTTATTTATTTATTTTTGGCTGCGTTGGGTGTTCGTTGCTGCATGCGGGCTTTCTCTAGTTGCAGTGAGCGGAGGCTACTCTTCATTACGGTGCGCGGGCTTCTCATTGCGGTGGCTTCTCTTGTTGCGGAGCACGGGCTCTAGGCGCGCAGGCTTCAGTACTTGTGGCACATGGGCTCAGTAGTTGTGGCTCACGTGCTCTAGAGCACAGGCTCAGTAGTTGTGGCACACGGGCTTAGCTGCTCTGCGGCATGTGGGATCTTCCCCGATCAGGGCTCAAACCCATGTCCCCTGCATTGGCAGGCAGATTCTTAACCACTATGCCACCAGGGAAGTCTGAAAGGACTTTTTTTTTAAGTACAGAAGAAACTGGGGGAAATTACACTTCTGTTTTTGTGCGTGTTGTTTGAGTCCCTGGAATGCAAATTACCCTCCTCAACTTAGCAAAAGCCTACAAAATTGTGACAATTCAGTTCAAATTTCCCACCCAGTGAAAGCCCACTCCTACCTCCCCCACCTTTAGTATTCCAACGGCACCTATAGTTACATGTTGGCACTTATCACACAGGTTTGTCCTGATTCTTTAGGGCAGTCTGGCTATCCACTGGAATGTAACCTTTGAGGGCAGTCTCATTCATTCCTGTATCCCCAGTGCCTAGCATTTAGTAGGTATCCAAAGAAGTATATTTGGAATAAATAGTGACAAGTTAGCTCGGGCTAACTACTTCTTGTTATCCATCAGAAGCTTTCTGACTCACACTTTATCTCAATTCAATGGAGGAGCAAAACAAATGTTAGAGTCATTGAAGATACCTTCTGGAGATCGCTCTTCATCAAAAATAATTGACTGGAGGCAAGCCAAGTCAGGGTTCTCCCGGGGATCAATTTCTGATGGCGCTTTCTTCATAAATAGGGGGATCTTTTCAAATTCCTGG
The DNA here is from genome assembly GCF_964341445.2 of Mesoplodon mirus. Lineage (NCBI taxonomy): Eukaryota > Metazoa > Chordata > Mammalia > Artiodactyla > Ziphiidae > Mesoplodon > Mesoplodon mirus. The sequence goes on along the minus strand of NC_138978.1, from coordinate 49,186,112 downwards.
AGGTTGTTAAGAGAAGAATGAACTACATAAATAGGATTTTCCACTGAGTACATCCAATTCCATGTCTCTACATCAAAGTTTTCTTACTCATCATAATTTGCAAATCTTCATGATTGCCTTTCTCTCTCCCTATCCAGGCCCCAATTTCCCATCTGTAAAACAGAGTGTAGAACAATCCCTAAAGATCTTTCAGTTCTCACATTCTTATAAGAGTGGTAGTAATCACCATCAGTTGAGCGCTCGTATGTTCCTGGCACTTTACCCACCCTCTCACTTCAGCTTCGCCACAATCCCACGAGGTTGGTGTTACAGTTAGAGGAATTTTACAAATGAGGGGACGGGCTCAGATAGGTGAAATAACTGACCCAGTATTACAGCCAGTAAGTGGTGGAGTCACAAGTTTCTGACGCCAAAACCTGGACACCTAAACGTACTGGCAGCTTAAGAAGACCCTCAAAACTTCGCGGCCGATTTTTAACACTCAAGTAGAAACCACCTTTCCGCTGGCAGCGGCAAGGCTAGGAGGTGAGGGAGGCGCCTCGGCGCCCTGGAGGCCCCAGGAGTTCGGACGACGCGCGCACAAACACACACACACACACACACACACTTGCGGAGACCCCGGGTCCGCTCACCTCCTCCCACTGGTCCTCGTGGAACCCGCCACGGTAAGGCTGGCTCTGGAACTTTTCCAGGAACGAGTCCATGGCGTCGTCAGAAGCCGCAAACGGCTCCGGCACCTCCATGTCAGCTCCCTGACTCTCCTGCCACCGTCCAGACGCCGAGAATCGTTCGACAACTTCCGGCGGCGTCGGTGCCCTTCCCTCAATCTTCCGGGCTGCGCCGGCCCTTGTGCCTCTGGTTCCGCCTTTCTGGGGGCGTGGCCGACCCGACTCCACCCCTCCCCCGGGAAGCACCGGCCCCGCCGCGCCCTCCCGAGTACTTATGGGGTCGTGGGTAAGCCCAGGGCCCCACAATACCCCACTATCACTTCATTCATTCATTTATTCAACCATTCAGTCAACCCATAGTTCCTAAGCTCCTTCCGTGTTCCAGGCCTGTTCTAGTCGCTGGGTATACAGCGCTAGGCAAAGCAGGTAAAATCCTTGCCCTCTAGGAGTTGATTAGGTAGAGGAGAGAGATAGACAATAAACAAATAAGATGTGAGAGTTTGTCAGGTGGTAGCAAGGACTATGGAAGAAAAGTTTTAAACAGGGTGGGCAGGCATTCAAGCAAAGGAAGAGGCCGGGGGTTGTCTGCACAAGAGCATTACCCATGGAGGGAACAGAGAGGGCCGGGCTCAGGGGTGCAGCGAGGCGTGTGAGTAGAAGGTAGGTGGGAGGGATAATGGGCTGTGAGTCTGAGCGTTTGGGTTTTTCTCAGCGTACAGTGGGACCTTCTGGAGAGTTCTGAGGAAAGGAGTGATGTGCTCACACTCTGTTTCTGAGGTTAACCACCTCTACCCTCCGTCCCCACAACTGAGATGGGAACAAGACCTCCAGGCCAGGTAAGCCTTCCTGCAACCCCTGGGTTACCCAGCAGCTGGCTGCTGGGCCCTGCATCGGGTGCTACAGTCTTGGCAGCTCACAGCCTAGTCTAGAAGGAAAGACAGGCAGGTGGCAGACCAATCTAAACCCCCGCTGGTCACAAGCCTGGGCAGTGGAGGCGCAGAGGAGTGGGTGTTCCCTGGGGGGTTCAGGGAGGTTTCACAGAGGAGGTGACACAGACCTGGGAGCAGAGATGAGGACTATCTCTGCAGATGGATGGGGGCTGAAGGGAAGTTGGGCATTTTAGGCAGTGGGAGCCCATGTGCAGAGACACGCGGGTGGGCAACAGCCTGCATGCGGGCTACCGCAAGAGTTAAGAGGAAGACCAGCAAGGTGGGTGGGGACCAGAGGGCCTGACTGCCCTGTAGCCCTTTATCCTGCAGAGGACAGTGAGCCACTGACAGACCTATGGGCAAATTTGTCTTAGGAAGGCCTGGGTTGCCAGGTGAAGGATTGATGGAGGAGTCTGGATTAAGAGATTGACAAGGAGAATGCTGGTGAGAGGCCAGGGGAGAAAAGAGATCTGAAGCTCAGAAGCAGAGCTGGCAGGCTTGCTCATTATTTGACACGGGGATGAGACAGACGGCAGGGCTAAGGATGACACTTGGAGCCTTCCAGGGCCAGGACCGTGTGTGTTTTCCTTTCTACCTCACCCACACCCAGCAGAACACCTGGTCCAAATGCTCCCTTTCCTCTAAATCCAAACCTCCTTTTCCACACTTCCTCCTCTAGCCTGCTCCCTAAGAATTCCCTTTTATTCTCTTCATTTATTTTCCCTTCCTGAATACAGAGCCTACAAAGTCTTTTTGCTTCCTTTTTAAAATTTGATTCCTATAAAATCCTGTAAGAACTCATTTTACAGGTGATGGTAGGGAAGGTTCAGAGAAGGGAAGTGCTCTTTGACCCTTCCAGCTCGAGACTACTTGGGGGACTTGGCCAATAATCGAGCCTATCAGACTCCTTTGTGCTTCAAGACCACCCAGACCCAGAATAGGTGGCTGTTATTTATCAAGGCCACCAAGACCAGGATGCTGGCCAATGAAAACAGCAGTGTCTCTAGGTGGAAAGGGCTCAAGCATGGAAGTTGGGAGGCCTTTGGGATCCACACTTCTATTGCTTCCTGGCATGACATTGGACAACGCCCATCGTCTTTGAGCCCTGTCCTCATCTGGAGAACGTAGGCAATGAAGCCAACCTGCCTTCCCCTTAATTCCATATGGCTACTGTGAGATTCAAATGAGGCAATGCTTGTGAACATTCTTGGCAATGGACAAGGTTGTGCAAAATGACCACCCCATTTCCTACTCTCTCAGGCCCAGAATCCTGATGGCCTTGGCCTACATTTGTTGGAAGATGACTGTGTGGTCAACTTCATGGGTTCCTCATCCCCAGCAGGAGTTTAAATGTAGGTGCCCCTCAGGCTTACGTCTCTTCCTGCTCTGCACACTCACCCAGGGAATCTCAGCTCACACCTGAGCACAGATGAATCCCAAATCTGTTTCCATCTCAGATCCCTCCCACGTGCAGCCAGCACCCGGGGGCGGTCTCCACTAGCATGGCTGACAAGCCCCTCAAGTTCACCATGTCCAGACTGAACTCACCCCTCCCCCAACCTGCTCCTGGTCCTGAGGGACACTCAGTGGGGGACACCATTGGCCTAGTCATCCACCCAGAAACCTGGGCACCATCCTGACGTCTCGTTCTCCCTCCTGTCAACCACCAGATTCTGAAAATTCTCCTTCCTCAATCTCGCACAGGTCCAGTCACCCTCTCCATCCTGCCAGGCCCCGAAAGCCTCTAGCCGGGTCTCCCTGTCTGTGCTCTTGTCCAACCCCCCAACCCAGCACTTTCCCTCCATTCCTGCATGAGCCTTCTTCCTCTCTGTTTTCTGATTTATTCCCTTTTATGCTCCAGAGCCCTCCTCCTTTCCCACTCCTATCACTCTAATGTGTTTTAATGGACATTTTCAGTTTGTAAGTGTCCTTGCAAGATGCAACTTCTTTTGTGCATATGTTTTATATAGTTTTTTCCCTCAGCACTAGGTTTTAGGTCCCATCCATGGTGCTACATGTACCTCTGTTGCCCCTAACTGCTGCGCGGGACTCCAAAGTGCCCATTCACTTCCCGAAGATGGGTCCTCAGGCTGCCTCCTCTCCCTTGCACCACAGATAACGCTAAGACTTCCTCATACATCTCTCCTTATGGACCTATGGGAATATTTCCCTGACATGTGTGCCCACGAGTGGAATTGCTGAGTTACGGGCATGCATAAACCTAATATGACTGAAGAGTGACAGATTCCTGTCCAGAATGGCTACCATCTGCCCTCCTATCAGCAGTGCCTGTATGCACACGAGGAGGGAGCTTTCTAAAGCAGACATCTGCTCACATCTCCCCACTGCTTGCCTCTCCCCTTCCCCCCATGCCTTCCCAGACTCTGAAGTCTTCCTTCTTAACACAGGCTCCAAGGCCATACTGACCCAGCCCTTGTCCTCCTCTTCCTTCCCACTCTGGGCTCCAGGGCACCTACATATCTGTAGTTGGTTCTTGGTCCCATGTGCCCTTCTCTTCTCCATACATGCCTGTCATATGGTCATCTTTCCAAACCCCCTGGAGGGGACGTCTCTTCTCTGGGAAGCCTTCCCTGACACTCCGACCCCCAGCTGCCTGATGTACCTCCTCTGGACTTCGCAGCCCCTATGCTAACGTTCAGCACAGCATTGACCTGCTGGGCTGTTCGTGTCTTTATATGTCTCTGATACTTCCATTAGGCCAAAGTTTCTCAACCTTAGCACCTCTGACAATTTGAGATGGACAAGTCTTTGCTGTGGGGCTGCCCTGTGCACTGTAGGATGTTTAGCAGCATCCCTGGCCTCTACCCACTAATGACAATAATATTACCACCCCAAGTTGTAACAACCAAACATGTCTTCAGACCTGGCCAAAATCACCCCCAGTTGAGAACCACTGCATCAGACTATGAACTGCCCAGGGCCTGGGGCTGGGACTCATTCACATCTGTATCTCTGGCACCCAGAGCAGGCCTGGCCCAGGTTAGGTGCTCAGTAAATACTGCCCGAATGAGTGGTGGCCAATTGCTGGGCAAAGACTGGAGGGTGGGACTCAGAGATCAGGATTCTGGGATATGCATGATATCATGGGGTGGAGGGGGTTCTCTTTTCCTCCTCAAAGGCTACCCAAATCATCATCTCCTTTTGTTCTTATTCTCTCCCTGTGAGGGAGGGGAACCTGAGACATCTAGCAGACTTACTGTGTGGCCTTGAGCAAGCCATACCACCTCTCTGAGCCTCAGCCTCCCCACTTATAAGATGTGGACAAGACAGCCTATGTGCATCTGTAAATGTTGACTGACTCAAGGATGAAGGACATGCTCATCTCATAGGAAACACTCCGTGAGGAGAGGCAAAACATGTGGCATTTATAGTGAGCACAGCTGGGACCATGGCCACCTCCGAGGAGGGCTGGGGGCTCAGGGACATCACTGCTTCAAGGACATCTTCAAGGAACCCAGCGCCTGCATGATACAGGAGCGCTGCTGGTGGGAAGAGGGCAGGTTCTCACAGCTAGGGCTCCAGCGGTGCGTGGTAGCCGGGTCACACACCCAAGAGTCCCCATGTGGCAGTGGCCAAGAGTTCCGCCAGCAGCTGGCCAGGATGCTGTCCTGGGCCTGGGCCACGTAGATGCACACTGATGCTTCTGGGTCGTGTCTCAAGTTTTCCAGAGCTGAGTTATGGGGAGGAGAGAAGTCGCTTGTTAAGACCAGGTCCACCCATGAGTCTCACACCTCATCCTTCTCCCTTCATGCCTTGGCTTTAGCACTCTGCTTTAGCACTCTGCTCAGCATCCCCTCATCTCCCAGCTCTTCAAATTGTTCATGCCTTTTGAAGCCTGAATCAAAACCTGCGTTCTCCAGGAAGCCTTCTTTGACTAACCCAGCCTATCTTCATGCTCCCATCAGCTTCCCCAGTTACAAAATTTACATGCTCCCTTAAGAGTCTGAACTACTTGCTCTACACTAAATGGTTTTTGGTCTTATTTTCTGAGCCTCGTTTCCTGGATCATAGGCTCCCCTAGGGTGGGGTTGTGTGTCTGTGTCTTGGTGACTCCACAGTACTTAACATGTACTTGCCTGGGTTAATACCAGCACAATTGGACTGAGCTGAAACCCCTGGCCTTGGGACATAACCCTTCCCTTTCCCATTACCCACTGTGAGCCTACTCGTTCCCTCACTGGCCCCTGAAATCTCACCAACGCAGAGCAAGACTTACCGGCTTTAACTTCATTCAGATGATCTTCCGTCATGATGCTCTCCATGCAGGGGACCAGGGACACTTGAGCATAATCCGAGAGGTGAGTGCCTCCACCTCCCAACTCTGACCCCCACCTTTGGGCCAGACCCCCTCAGAAACGCTCTCCCTACCCTCTTCTAGCCCCACAAGTGAGGACACAAAAAGAGAACTTTGTCTTGACCTGGGACAGATTCCCTACGACACAGATTCCTAGGAGACGTGGCAGATCCAGCAGGCAGGGGTGGCACCAGGACAGGGGCAGGAGCTGGGCTGCAGCTGACTCTGAGATGTGGCCCTAGGTGGTCTCTTCCCCAGGCTGGTCCTTAGTGTCTTTAGACTCAGGGAGGTGCTTCCTCGGCACACCTTCCTCCGGGGAGTTTGAGGCACAGTAACAGGAAGGGTACCAAGTGCCTCGCATACCTTCCGGGCAGGTGGTTGGTGGGGCCCCGGGAGGGGCTGAGACTCAGCTCCTCGGCCACACTGCTCAGCCCTACCCTGCTCCCAGCCTGCATGCCCAGCTCTTAAAGTACCTGCTGATCCTTGAATGAGCCGTACCTCTCAAAAGGCCCTTCCCACACTTCTGTGCCTGGCTAATTCCTATTTGTCCTTGAATATTCAGTTTAACACAGTCGCTCCTCCAGGAAATTTTTCCTGACCCTGCCCCCAAGCTAGTTAAATGCCTCTCTGGGTTCCCAGACTCTCTGAGTTTCTCTCTACTTGTATATACTGTGTTGTATTTTACTTGTGATTCGTGAACATCTCCCACCAGACCAGGGGTTTCTTCAGCTTAGATGCACTGGGGATGGGGGAGTAGGAAGGATAGTCTCTGAGTGTATGCTTATATGCATTTTTCTAGAGAAAGTACTCATAACTTTCTTCAGGATCTCACAAAAGATCCATAACCCACAAGAGGTTAAGAATCAAAACACCACACTAGGAGCTGTCTGCAGGTAGATGCAGGTGCTACCCAGCTTTCTTTTCCCAGCACAGGCCTTGACACAGAGAAGACTCCCAGGGTGTTAAACACCAACATTTTTAGAAGTGATTAATTTGGAGCAAGATTTAGAGAAGCCAAAATTTAAGAAATAATGTCACTCTGTGTGAGAAGGTGTCCCTGAGCCGGTCCCCACAGCCTGAGGGACTGCCCGCCCACCCCACCCCCGCCCCGCTCCCTCTCCTGGGCATCACTCATATGTCCCAGAACTGATCACATTAAGAGCCACCCCTACACCTCCCCACCCCCAAACATCAGCATCACCTCCTGAAAAGTTCTATGTTTCTCTAGGCTAAGCGCAGTGCCTGACACAGAGAAGAGGATCAATCAGTGTTTGCGGCATAAGCCAATGAATGCATGCATGAATGACAGGATGGATGAAAAACTGCAAGTGAATTGGGCGAACATACTAAAAGAAACATCGCTTTACAAGGTGGAGGGCTGGGAACGTCATCCTCTCCAAGCCTCTCTGCAGTAGGGTCTCCTGATCCTTGAAGGGTGTGTGGATATTTCAGGGAGCGGAGGGGAGGGGGGTAGCTGAGAGGAGAAAGCGTGCCATCAGAAGGGTCCTATGAGGGGACCCTGAGCGAGGGGAATCTATGGTTTCTCCCCCAGAAAGTCAGAGGTCGGGACTGTGGAAAGAAGGATGCAGGTGACTAACACTGAGGGAGCACCTTTATCTGCAGTGTTCACACACGCAAAAAATATTCTCATCCGGTCCGTGAAGTAGGAGTTGATCCCCATCTTACCGATGATCCTACAGATCTTACAGAGGAGGCTCAGTGGGAGTAAATGACTCAGTTGGGGTCACACAGAAAGGGGATCATGGAGCTGAGATCCTAGTTCACTTTTCCACTGTGCAGCTTGGCGCCTCCTGCCAAGGTCAACGGCAAGCTCCTGCTGGGCCTGGACCCCACCGTACTCAGGGGGGAAGCAGCACTTCTGCGTACAGATGCCAAGGTTGTGACCTTGGCTCACTTCCCAAGCAGTGATCTCAGAGGAGGGGAGACCTTTCTAATTTATACCAAGGCCGTCTGCTGGCCAAGCCTCGCACCCAAGGGGAGGCATCCACCCAGTGCCAGAAGGGCTGCAGCTTCCTTCCCAGGGGAGGAAGCAGTAGGACTAGTTCTGCTGGGGCAGGTTACCTATGAACATGACCGAGGACTTCCAGAGGGAGGCCCTGGGACTCTTGGTGTACTCCAGGCTCTGGCTGAGGAACGTGAAGGCACTGTCTCGATGGGTGTCCACCTGGGACAAAGAGAAACCTGAGAGTGCTGGGCCCTCAGAGGGACTACCCATGCAGCCCTCCCAAAGTTAGGAACGGGGACCATGTCAGGCAGTCAGGTCCTGGCTCCTTGCCTCCTAAACATCTCTGCTACCCATTCTGGACTCTCCCAGAGGCCAGGCCTCAAGTTCTCTTAGCTGATTGCAACAGTCATTTCAACGGTCCTCCTGCCTTGGTTGTCTCTTCTTCCAATCCACCCACCTGCTACAGCCGGAAGGTAAGTTCTAAAATGCAAGTCCAGGGACTTCCCTGGTGGCACAGTGGTTAAGAATCCACCTGCTGATGCAGGGGACATGGGTTCAAGCCCTGGTCTGGGAAGATCCCACATGCCGCAGAGCAACTAAGCCCATGCACCACAACTACTGAGCCTGTGCTCTAGGGCCCTCGAGCCACAACTACTAAAGCCCGTGCGCCTAGAGCCCATGCTCTGCAGCAAGAGAAGCCACCACAAGAAGAAGAGAAGCCTGCCCACCACAATGAAGAGTAGCCCCCGCTCGCCGCAACTAGAGAAAGCCCGTACGCAGCAATGAAGACCCAACATGGCCAAAAATAAATTAAAAATAAATAGATAAATATATTTTAAAAAATAAAATAAATGCAAGTTCAGCCAGAGCTGAGAATGGACATGGCATGCGAGGGACATGACTAAGGAGACAGGTTTGACCAAGGTAAAAGATTCAAGTTACAGAGCAGTGGGGAATAAACTAGAGACTTAGGAGGGTCTTAAAAGTCCTTAAAATCCAGATAGGAATAGGGCTTCCTTATGCATTAGAAAATACAAAGCCAGCACTCATTCTTAATAGGGCAATGACAAAGCAATGTTTTGGGCAAAATAGTCTGACAGTGGTGTTCAGGTTGGGTGTGATCAAGTAGAAACTAGGGGGCAGGCAATCTGCTAAGAGACTGTTTAGGGAGATGAAGAGAAGTCTGATCTGATCACTCCTGTTGACAATGTGCATGTCAGGGAATAAACTCCTGGGCCTGGTGGGCAAATCAGTCTCAACTTCCATCACCACCTCCATGCACACCATGCTCCAGTCCCAGTCGTGGCCCAGCTCTCCCCAGATCTGTACCTGGTACAAGCCATTGCTCCTGACTGGAGTGCCTTTCCCTCTTTCCTTCCTGATGAGTTCCCTCTCATTCTTTGGCACTCAGCTCAGGAACCAGCTCCTCCCCAAAGCTTTCCACAAGCCTCAGGCAAAGCCGATCCCACCACTCTTGACGTTTCCATAGCATGTTGCACAGCCTTTGTCATGGCACCTATGACATTGGCCTATAATTATTTATACCTATCTCCCCCACTGAATCTGGTGTTCCCCCCAAAGAAGGGGCCAGCTCACTCAGCTCAGAGTCCTCAGTACCCTGGACAGAGCTTGGCATGGCACAGGTGCCCAGAAAGTGTTGGGTGAATGAATGACTAGGTTACGGACCCCTTCTTAAAGCTAAGGCTAGAGGTTGACCTTCATATGAGCAGAGCTGTTGATGCCTGGAGAGCAAAGAAGAGACTGAGAATCTGGAAGGGTTTAATGCAGAGGTCACAAGCTGGCAGCCCACAGGCCACAAGTGGCTGGCAGGGCAGCGGCCAGCACAGTGTTTTAAATAAGCTAAATTGATTGTTAATTAATGTCTTTAAAAAATCTAGATTTTCTTGTGAAACTGGAGGCCCTGGTGAGAGTGGGCTGCATGGTGAGCTGGAGCTCTCCACTCGTGCTTTCAACAGAGCCTGGGGGGACTTCCCCGGTGGTCCAGTGGGTAAGACTCTGCACTCCCAATGCAGGGGGCCTGGGTTCGATCCCTGGTTGGGGAACTAGATTCCGCATGCATGCCGCAACTAAGAGTTTGCATGCCGCAACTAAGAAGCCCGCATACCACAACTATGAGCCTCCATGCCACAACTAAAAGATCCTGCATACCACAGTGACGATTTCGCATGCCGCAACTAAGACCTGGCACAGTCTAAATAAATAAATATTTTTTTTAAAAAGGAAAAAAAATAAAACGAATGCTTAAAAAAAAAAAAAAAAAACAGAGCCTGGGCGCTCCAGGTTGTCACAGCCCTACCACCTCCACGTCACTTATAATCATAATCTGCGCAGTCACAGATCATGGTAAGTATTTGAATTAGCAACCCTGGTCAAACACTTCCTCCAGGCCTTTTTCCCTCCGTAAAATGAGGTAAAATATTAGGCACCGGATTGCAGAGGTTTTGAGCATTGTTGATAACAGTTATTGTTGCAAAGTAACAATCTGTTACTCTGTATATTTTTGTTAGGTTGGTGGGAGAATGGGGATGCTGTAGGCCCCAGCCAGATCTCCCTTAGGGTGTAAAGGATTTATTCCCCCAGGTACAGATTGCTTTGGTGGAAGAGAACTGCTGGCCCAAAGTCACGTCCCTTCCCAGGCTGGCTGGCATCCAATGACAAGGCAATCCACAACCTCAAGACCTTCTTCAAGGGACAGAACCAGAAACAGACAGACGGCTCGGTCTACGTGGAAACCTGACCCCTAGTTCCAATGTGAGGAATCTCAGCATAGTGTTGGCTATGACTTCTCCTGAAACTACACTGCAGCTTGACTCCTCCCTCAGCCACTCCTGCTCGCTGCCCTTTCCTTCCACAGGGACTGATCCCAAGGGTGCACCCTAATAAACCTCCTGCATGCCAGTCTCTGCCTCAGAGTCTGCATCCTGGGGGACACGGCCCATAACAACAGGGAAGGTAGATGGGACTAGATGGCAGAGCTTCCCAGATTGTATGTGGAGGAACCAGGCTGCATCCTGCAGTGCAGCATTTCACTGTATATGTGGCTCTCTCCTACTGCAGGATGTTCTCAGGTGTTATGTCGAAAGGGAGTTCTGTGGTTAAATAACTTAGGGAAACCATGAATTAACCATGAAACATTTCCTCAGCACAGAACATCTCAGAGCTTTAATGTACCGATGGCACTGCAAATCTCCAAGAGGAAATGACGATGCAGTATTTCCCAAACTTATTTGTCTTGGAACTTCTTTTCTCCCCTGTGGGGCATATCTCGTAGGACTGGTGTTGCAAAGAATACACACTGGGAATTACTGTTGTAGAAAAGGAAGCCAATGGAGCCCTTCAAGCAGGGATATAATATAGACAGACTGTGTTTTAAGCAGACCATTTTGGTGGCCTGAATGGGGAGTGGACTGGAGGGAATGAGATTCAAGGCTTGGGGACCCACTGGATGGCTGGACCAATGGCCCTGCTGAGAGACATCCATGACCTGAACTAAGGGTAATGATAGTGGGGAGGGGGAGGGAAAGACAGATTCAGAGGTATTAAGGATATTTAAGATTGATCAAAGGTGAAGGTGAGGGAGAGGAATAAGCCTCAATTAGTTTTAGGTTTCAGCTTTTGGGGATCTAAAGGGACAGAGCAGAACTGACGTGGGATGGGCATAAGTTCAGAAGAGATGCTGAGCTTAAGGTGTGTGTGGTTCATTGGGGGAGATGTCGGTAAACCATGGAGAGGGAACACCAGAAGTGGAGAGAGGAGTGAGAGACAAAGATGAACTTCCAGGAGCCAACGACTTGTAGGTGGTAATAGAATTGTCAGTAAGGATGCTCATGTAAAAAGAAAAGAGGCAAGGAAAGAAACTGCCACCTCCAACATACTCATAAGGACCCACTGTAGTCTTGGAAGCACTCACAAGGTACTTGCAAATTTTGGCCACCATCTCCTGCTGGTTGTCCCAGGGCTTCCGACTGTAAGCTCTTTCTGGCAATTCCCAAACCATGAAGCAAGAACAGCGGAACAGGGTCTTCACACATTTCTGGGGGCCAACAGGAAGAGAACACCAGAGCAGTGGAATTCCAGAATAGCCAGAACGTGTTCCAAAAAACCAAACTGTATGAAACTGGATTTTGGAAAAGCAATTCCTATTTGAAACATACAAGTGAAGTTGGCTGTTTTGAAGAGAAATACTGACATGGGTACCTTTGGTAAACAGACTCGGCCAGACATAAATAAACTGTCCAGTGATGGATCATCTGTGATTCTAGGTTGGGTTCTGTAAAGAGGGGTGCAACCTCAGGGCCGTGCACACTCACCTGGCTCACCTTGGCATTGCCCTCTTGCACGGTCAGCAGCAGGGGCACCAAGGTGCTGATCAGCTGCTCCTCCATGGCCGGGGTGCGGGGCGACCGCAGCTTCTGGACCACCTTGCCGTACAGGTTGATGTAGGCGGAGCGCACGTCCTCTCGTGACTGGGGCAGATCCAGAGGCTCAGGCATGCTCCGTCTTCCAGGAGGCTGCCTGGGCCTCTGTGCCCCACATGGAGGAACACGGCTTTCCTTCCACTCATTCTGAGGGCCCCTCCAGGCGCAAGTCACACAGAGACGGAACACAGTGAAGGCCACCTGGTGGGCCGATCTGGGGCTGGCGTCTCCCTCAGCAAAGCCTAGGTCTGGAGCTCTGCCCACTCTTCCCAGCCAAGGTCCCCACTAGCCTAAAATGTGCCTTCCTGCCAAGTGGGAAAATGCCCCCCTCTTCTGCGACCAATCAAAAAACAGTGACCCCTCTAGGTGGACCAATCACAGTGAGGCAAGTCTCTGGGGAAACTTGATGACGCAAAAAGACCTCCCTCTGTGAGAACTAATTAGAAAAGGAACATTCTCTGTGCAAACCAGTTACAAAGAGATGAGGACCAGTTGGGGCTAGTGCCCCTTCCCCTGGGCTGACTCGGCCTCGCCCAGGTCCCAACAGGCTGTGGGAGCGACTGCAACTCCCAGAGCAGTAAAGAACTGCCCTCCGGGTGCCACCACACCCCACCCTCCCACCCCCATGGAATTCCTTACATCAGTGAAGTGTGGAAGCAGGATCTGCAGCATCTCCACATAGACCGAGCTGTCCATCAGCTGCCGGTCCTGCCCTTTGAAAATGATCTTGATGCTGTGGACCGCCTCCACCACCAGCAGCCCATCCACACTCTTCAGACCCTTCACCATGGAGGGCAGGAGGGCCTGCACCTTGGTGGTCTGTGGAGAAGGAGCACTTGGGATGGGGACTCCTATCTGTGCTAACAGGTGGAAGACCCATCCTCTGATTCACTGAGATGAACTTGGTCAAGCAAGTCCCACCTCCAGCCCTTTGCTTATGTTGTCCCACCTGCCTGGCATGCCCTCACTCAAGCTCCTGCTGTCCCCAAAGCCCTCTTTGGCCTCACTGACTCCTTCCTAGCCTGGATACCTGAGGCCCTTTGTTGTCTCCTTGGCACTATATAGATGATACCATGAGTTGTAAGTTAGCTTTCTGAGTCTATATCCTGTCCCTTTGTCCCTCTAAATCCTAAGCTGCAACAACAGTGCCTGGTAGAGAAAAACACAGCACTTTTAAAAATGCTAATGATATATCAACAATCTGGGACTCAGTTTCCTAATCTGTAAAATAGGAATAATTCCTGCCATCCCCAGCCCCTCCTATACACACTGCCTTTAGGGTCATTGTGAAAAATCTGAATTTAGAAACTATTTTCTAAAGAAAAAAATATAGAGGGAATTATTAAGTGATACCCATTTTACAGATGGGATAACTGAGGCAGAGACAGAAATGAGCTCTGATTCCAGCCACCAGCATTGGAGAGTCAAGGATGGCCAAGCTCCATCCTTCCTCCTGTCAGGGGCCTGGCTGGGTGGGCTCTCCCCTACCCTCCACTTACCTTCTCAGTCCTTCAGGCCAGGATGACCAGGCCTCGGATGGACAGCACCTTCATGATGGGGTCCCGGTGGTTCAGGCCTTCTGCCATCTGCCCCAGAGAGTATTCCTCAGGGATGCGTCGCCCCTCCTCCATCTGGAGGAGCTGAGGAAGTAAGGGTAATTACTCCCTGGCCCAAGGGGTACCTCAGGCCCTGTTTGCCTCTGGGGCCTCATTCACACCTGCCTACCCTCTAGCCCACATTCTTACTACCGGCCAGCTTCTAACCAAGCTGCCCATCATTCACAGAATGACCCAGGCTGTTTTGTCCCCTCTGTGCAGGCAGGATGCCCTTCTGCCGGGGCTCTCACCTCCACTCTAGCCCCAGCTCACTGTGCACAGCTCCATCCAAAACTCAGCCCCCCTGAAGGCATGTTTGACAGTGTCCCCAGGCCTCACCAAGGCTGACTGCTCCCTTCTCTGGGGCCCTGGTAGCCCTGAACATGGAAACCTTAGTTCCCCCATGTGCTTATGCATCTGCCTCCCGTATCCTATCCCACTGGCGGCTTCCTTGAGGACACAAACTGAGCCTTTCTCCTTGGGCGCCTGTTACCTGATACAAGCTCTGGGGTGAAGTGTGTGCTCACAGAACACTTGTTGCCTGAGTTCACATCCAACAAGAAATGATTCCTTTCCTCCTTAGAGTTGCCCTCCAGGACTTCCCTGGTGGTCCAGCGGTAAAGAATCCGCCTTACAATGCAGGGGACGTGGGTTCAATCCCTGGTCAGGGAACTACGATCCCACATGCCATGGGGCAACTAAGCCCGTGCGCCACAACTACTGAGCTTGTACACCTCAACTAGAGAGCCCGTGTGCCACAAACTACAGAGCCCACGCACCCTGGAGCCTACTCACCACAAAAGAACTGCCCTCCTCCAGTGCCCCCCATTGTCCCAGCCCCAAACCAGGCATCACTCTCATCTCCTTCCTCTCCCTTGCCCCCCACCTCCAGCACCCAACCGGTCTTCAGTTCCTGCCTAGTCATCCTCATAAGCACTTCTCCCATCTGTTCCCTTGTCCTCCATCCACTGTGACTATTGAGACCCTGTGTCTGTGATGAGAAGAGAGAGCTGGAGAGAGTGGGCAAGACAGTTGATGGGGTGGGGAGTGGGGGAGGCAGGAAAAGTGGGGCTCCACCTACCACCCGCCCTCCACCCATCATACAACACTGCTGCTCTGCACCAGTGTGCCGGCACTGTTCTAAGTGCTTTATGTGAACTCACCTAATCCTCATCAAAACCCTAGGAGAGGTCAGAATGGCCATCATCACAAAATCTACAAACAATAAATGCTGGAGAGGGTGTGGAGAAAAGGGAACCCTCTTGTACTGTTGGTGGGAATGTAAATTGATACAGCCACTATGGAGAAGCTGGGACGAAGTGAGAGAGTGGCATGGACATATATACACTACCAAATGTAAAATAGATAGCTAGTGGGAAGCAGCCGCATGGCACAGGGAGAGCGCTCGGTGCTTTGTGACCACCTAGAGGGGTGGGATAGGGAGGGTGGGAGGGAGGCGCAAAAGGGAGGGGATATGGGGATATACATGTATGTATAGCTGATTCACTTGGTTATGCAGCAGAAACTAACACACCATTGTAAAGCAATTATACTCCAATAAAGATGTTAAAAAAATAAAGATAGTATTGGATTATAACTCAAAGAATCAAGTAAATATCCACGAGTCTGCTATAAAAAAATGACCAAATAAATATGTGAAAGTAGAAGGAACAACTCTTACAGAAGAATTCCAACTAATAATTGTAGGCTGAATGAAGGAAATAGAAAAATCACCATTTGAAAACCACAGGAATAATAGCTCCAGGCAGGATCCATTGATGAATGCTAAAATTAGGGGGTAAAAGTTTAAGCTGCCTAGTTTCAAATTATCTCTCCACATATATTTCTTAACTACAAAAGGATATGTGTTACCCTCACAGTCCGAACCACCTTCACCAACTGATGAAAGTTAACATCATCAATAATGAGAAGTTAAAACAGAGGTCATGGGGCCCCTGACATGATGCCCTGAGAGGTCACATCACCTATACAGGTTCTCCTCCTAAATGCATAACCTCAGTCTAATCATGGGAACACATGAGACAAAGCCAAATGGAAGGATGTTCTACAAAATACCTAGAGTTCGTCTTTCAATGTGCCAAGGCCATGACAGACGAGATTAGAGGAGATGAAGGAGGTCCCATTAAGTCAAGTAATGTGCAAGGTGGGATCCGGAATGGATCCTGGAACAGAGAAAGGACATCAGTGGAAAACCGTGAAATCTGAGCAGTCTGCAGTTTATAGTATTGTACCCATGTCTTAGTTTCAATTATTGTACTATTTTTATGTAAGTTGTTATCATTGGGGGTAGCTGGGTGTGGGATATACAGGAACTTTCTTATTATTTTTACAGCTCCTCTGTTACATCTAAAATTATTTCAGAATAAGAGTGAAACAATAAAAGATTTAAAATTTTTGCTTAAAAAAATAAAACCTATGAGATGGGCAATTCATTATCCCTGTATTATAAGAAAGCAAGGCACAGACAGGTTCAGCAACTTGCCGAAGGTCACAGCTCCCTTGAGGACTTCACCCACCATTGGAAGAAGTAAGCACACACACAGTCACAGCATGGGGGGCTGGGGGAGCCGGGGAGGGACATCTGAGCGACATCAAAGCACCACTGTGAACATGGTGGGCCTGGCTCTGGCCAGGAGTGGGCCACCTCTTCTGGGGAGCAGGAGAAGGACTGAAGCTGGGTGAGGACCCCTGCCCCAGGGAGGGAGGGCCAATGCTCAGGGCTCCAGGAATGGAAGGATGTTGGGAATGCTGGGAAAGGTTAAGCCTACTGTCCCTGACCTTGTGGGCACGGGAGGTCCAACCTCCACCCCCTCCCCCAAGAGCCCCTGTGGCAGCCACTAACAGACAGAGAGAGGACCGCCTCTCCCACGAGGCTGACCAGGATAGAGGAGCCAGGCGGGCAGACCTGGTCTAAATCTCTCTGGACAACTTGAGCTCTGTGACCTTGAAAACTGCCTCCTACCTCGCCGACACATGAGCTTCACAATTCCTGGTTTTCAGGGCTGCTGTGCTGATGAGTGGGGTAGCAGATAAAAGAGGTCAGCGTGGTGTTTGGCATGTGGCAGCCCCTCAAGAAATGGCACTTTCCCTTTCCTCACCAGGGTCATGGGGGAAATTAGAAGTAGACCCCATCAGAGCTGAGGCTGTAACCCCGACTCCTGGCTCCAAGACACACGCTTGTCCTCTTGGAGGTGACATATTCTGCTGGTGCCTGCAGAGCCAGGCAAAGTGTTCACTTGGGTGCTCACTCATCCATCCTATCCCCACTTCTTGGGGGCCCTCTTGGGGCTGGGTTTAGGATGCAACATGAACACAGTGTAGTTCCTACTCCCAAAACTCACATTCCACTGGCGAGGCAGAAAGGTACAAGAAGTGCTGGGATCGCCATGCCGCCCTCTATCCACCTGGCAATCTTTACTCGAGGCCCAGCTCAAATGGCACCTCTTCCAGGAAGCCTTCCTTAACCTTCCACTCTCTGAGCAGACAGTGAGCCTCTGAGCCCCACTGTACAGACCCTGGTGATAGCCCAGACCCACTGTGTGGCAGCCAGCAGGTCACAAGAGGAAGATGGGATGGCGGTTAAGAGAGTGGGTTTTCCAAATGTCCATTGACCAGTGAATGGAGAAACAACATGTGGTATGTACACACAACGGAATATTATTCAGACTTAAAAAAGAATGAAATTCTGACCTGCGTTACAACATGGATGAGCCTTGAAGACATTCTATTAAGTGAAATCAGCAAGACATGAAAGGACAAATATTGATGAATCCACTTATATGAAACCTAGAATAGGCAAATTCATAGAGACAGAAAGTCGAATGGTGGTTACAGGGGCTGAGGAAACGAGGGAGGGAGAGTTAGTGTTTAATGGGTACAGAGTTTCAGTTTGGGAAGGAAAATGAAAAACTTCTGAAGATGGATGGTGGTGATGGTTGCACAAAAGTGTGAATGCACTTAATGCCACTGAACTGAGCTGTACACTTAAAAATGGTTAAAATGGTAAGTTTCATGAAATATATATTTTTTACCACATACACAACCACAAGCGCACACACACAAAATGAAAGAGAGTGTACTTTAGAGCCCAGGTGTCTGGTTCGAATCTTGGATCAGCCACTTAACGAGCTGTGTGGCCTTGGGAAAGTGACTTAAATCTGCGCCTTGGTTTCCTCCTCTAAACTAGGGGATGGAATAGTATATGCATCATAGGATTATTGTGAGGATTAAATGGATCGATATGTGTAAAGCTCTTAGAATACGCCTAGAAGGTAGTAAGTGCTCAATAAACGTTGGCTATTGTTATTGGCAAGTCTTCCCTTCTGGGGTCAACCCTACTAACCTTCTCCTGACTCCTCTCTCCCCAGTACCCACTCCAGTACCCCCATACACTCACTCAGCTTAGTTGTCACTTCCTCCAGGAAGGCCTTCCTGATGTTCCCCCACCCAACACATCAAGACTTTTGTTCTCCCACCACAGCCTGAATTGCCCCCATCATAGCACAAGTCACTCTATAGTACCCTGTGTTATAACTGGGATGTACTCTGTCTCCCCTCCCAAACCAAGAACTCCTTGAGAGCAAGGCAGAGTCAAATTCATATTTGTGGCTCCAATCTGGTACCTGGCACACAGAGGTGCCCAGCAAACGTTGGTGGTTGGTTGCCTGGGGCAAGGGGGAGTCTGGGAAGAATGGAATGGGGTGGAGGGGGTAGAAAGAAGAGGAGAGATGGGAGGGAGGAGGGAGAGAGAGCTACGAAGCCTTTGTACTCAAGAGAAATCATGTTCAGGAAAGACTCTAAAGTGTTAAGTACTTATTGCACAGGAGAAATGACCAGCAATGGGAACTGAGGCCTATGCTCAGGGGAAGGTCCGGGGGGACCCCTGCCCCAAGCCCAATGCCCAGTCTCTACCTCCACGAAGAAGGCAGTGGCGGTGATCTTGTGCTTCTTGTCGCCTCGCTCCAAGAGCGGGATGAGCAGATAGAGGATGCGGCACAGCTCCTGGCAGGAGTAGTGCACCATGGCCCTGGGAGTGGGGGTGGGGGAACAGTGCCCTTAGGCTCTCCAGCTCCAGGGGCATGTGCTGGGTGGGGGCCTAGCCCCAAAACTCAAAACTCTGGGTAAGCCCAAGTCACCTGGGTTCCTGCATCCCCAGGGTTTCCCACCTGGACAGGATCTCAGAGACCATTTGGTCTAACTGCTTCATTTTACAGATGGGAAAACTGAGGCCCAGAGTGGGAAAGTGACTTGCCTGAGAGCACAGAGCAAATCAGTAAGAAAGACAGGCTTAAGACCCCTGAGTGCACAGGACCACTCCAGCAGGAAAAGACAGGAAGGAAAGGGTGTGAGGACCCACTCACTAGGCACCAGGCAGCAGCCAGACACTTTCAAGTAGTTATTGCATTTGATCCTCACCATTACCCTTTGAGGGAGGTTACTGTTGTTAACCTACTTCATAGATGAGGAAACACAGGCTTTGAGTGTGAAGTGCTCAAGGTCATAGAGCTGGAAAATGGAAGAGCTGGAGCCCCAACCCAGGGCTCCCCACTCCAGCTGCCTCGTTCATTCTACTAAGCCAGTGGTTTTCAAAGCGCGGCCCCTGGGCTTCCCTGGTGGCACAGTGGTTGAGAGTCCGCCTGCCGACACAGGGGACACGGGTTCGTGCCCCAGTCTGGGAGCATCCCACATGCTGCGGAGCGGCAGCTGGGCCCGTGAGCCATGGCCGCTGAGCCTGCGCGTCCGGAGCCTGCTGTGCTCCGCAACGGGAGAGGCCACAACAGATACCGCAAGGTGCGGCCCCTGGACTAGCAGTATCAGCATCACCTGGGAATTTGTTAGAAATGCACATCCTCAGGCTCCCATCCCAGGCTAACTGAATCAGAAACTTTAGAGGTGGGGCCCAGCAATCAGTGTTTTAACGAGTCCCATAGATGATTCTGATGCACCCTCAAGTCTGCACTATGCTTCATTAATCAATGAGTCCAGGAAAGTGTGTCAGCCAAGAGTAGAGTCTGGAGTAAGACAGCCTGGGTTCAAATTCTGGCCCTACCACTAGCTGTGTGACTTTGGGCAAGTCACTTAACTTCTCTGGGTCTCAGGTTCCTCATGGGTAACACTGGGAAAATAATAGTGCTATTTCATCGGTCATGGTGAGGGTTAAATGGAATAGTCCATGAACGTACGGCTGTTTGCATGGTGCCTAGAGCATAGTAAGTGCTCAATAAATGCGGTTGTATCTTGAGACCCCTGGGGAGAGCACCATCCTGGACACTCAGAGTGCAGGGCTAAGAAGCAGACTCTTCCTGCAGGAGCCACATTAGTGAAACCAAGGTGCCGCCCCACCCTTCTCCTGACCCAATGGGAAGCATGTGTGGTTGGGGGGAAAAGCCCTGATCTGGGTCAGCAGGTCATTTCCAAGCCTTGCCACTTCCTGGTTGTGTAACCTTTGGTATATAACTGTCCCTCTCTGAACCTTGGCATCCTCCCCTGCAAAATGTGCATTAATAATCCCTGCCCCCCAAAAAAAGAAAATCCCTGCCCCACCGGTCAGCAATCACGATAATAAAAGCTAACCTGTGTTGGATTCTTACTATATGCCAGGGGCTGTTCAAAGTTCTTTAATCCTCACCTTAAATCTTGGAGGTGGGCCCTGTTATTATTTCCATACTACTGATGGGAAAACTGAGACACAGAGAAGGAAACGAACTTGCCCTGGGTCACACAGCTGGGAAGTGGTAAGCTGAGATTCAGGCGCAGGTAGACCTGCTCCAAGGCCACACTATAAACTGCTCAGCTAGACCATAATTTCTGTATTAGCGTGGGAACTAAATTCATAATGTGGTGAGAAATGTGCTTTATAAATAACCTAAGTGTTCTGCAATGCCAGGTACTGCTGTAACGACAGTCTGTAGAGTGTGTGCTATCTTTCACATCTGAATTGTCTACCCACTGAGGTAGATGATACTCTGCCAGTCTCAGAGGAGAGACGATGGAGTGAGGGAAGGGTCTTGCCCAGAGAGAGATGCAAACCCAGGTCTTTCCAAAGACCCTGAGGTCTCTCCCCTCCCTCCAACCCCTGCCCTGGGGGTCGCTGACCTCACCTGGCCAGCAGGAACACTCCACGGTGGTGGTTCTCCGCCTGCCCCATGAGCTCCCAGCCGCCCTGGCCCTCCAGAAAGGTAGCCTCGTATGAGCAGCCCATCTTCAGCAGAAGGATTTTCACCACTTTGACCACCCAGCTGCCAAGACAAGGGGGCTAAGACCTCATGTCACCCTGCCCCCAACAGGCCAGACCTCCCTCCACCCAAGTCTCTCCCACCATCAGTTCCATCTGCCAGACAAATTTCTCTCCGCAGCCTCAGCTCATGGTATCGTCCTGTGACGAGATCCTATCTTGTCCTTACAACACACCTGTCAGGGTAGGAACTGCTTACCCCATTTCATTGGCAAGGAACCAAGTTGCCAGGAGGTTAAATTGGTTTAACCCAAAGTGCAAAGCACTGTTATAGGCCAGGACTCAAACCCAAGGTGTCCTGACTTCAAGCCCAGCTACACAACTGCTTGCCCTCTATCCCTTAAAGTGTACTTTTCTGAGCATAACACGCAATAGAAACCAAAAAGGAAAAGACTGAGGAACTGGACTACATAAAAATTTTAAAGTTCTGAATAGCAAAAGACCATCAAATTGTTGCAGGTTAAGTGATAAACTGGAATACAAATGACAAAGAGTCAATGTCCTTAATATATAAAGAGCTCTTACAAACTAATAAGAAAAATTCCCAACAGTCCTATATAAAATTAGGCAAAGAACAAGAACAGGTTGCTGACAGAAAAGGAAACAGAAATGGCATCTAAACCTCAACCACATTCATAATAAGAGAAATACAAACTAAAATTACAGCAAAATACCATTTTTTTCAACTTTCAGACTGGCAAAGATGAGAATGTGCTGGCAAAGCTGTGGGGAAATAAATAGTGTCATATACTACTGGTGGTGGTGTCCTCTATGGGAGGCAATCTGGCAAACTGGGTGCTTTAGGAGGGCCTTCATTTTCCCTTCACTCACTGGTCAAGGACTTTTTCTACCACATATTCCTATTCCACCATAATATTTAAATACAGAAACCTTCTGATGCACCCATTCTACTTTCAGGAATTCATCCTACATATACAATCACATGTAAGTATAAAGACATATAAACAGCCTCACTTATGGCAGCATTGTTTCTAATTGCAAAATGCTGTGAAGCACCTAAATCAAGAGGATCCTGGTTAAGTAAATGATGGTATATTGGAATCTACACAGAGGGATATTATGCGGCTGTTAAAAATAATGAGGCAGCTCTATATGTAATGATCTCAGAGATATGGTATACAATAAAAGCAAAAATATATAACTGTGTAAGGTCCACTACCATTGGTATAAAAGTAGAGAATGAAAACACGTGGGCTTAGCCCTACATCAACCCCCTCTGAAGGGCAAGAAAGAACCTGGTTCTTAGGGCAGATGACTGGGGTAAAGAGAGGAACAGAGACTCCCTTTTAATGCCTTTTGAGATTTTTACCCATGTGCCTATATTACCTGTTCCAATTAATAAATAAAAATCAAATGGTTCGGCCTTGGGTACAAATCTAATACAAATAACTAGGAAGGGAGGAGGAAAACCGAAATGGCGAGCTCCTTGGGTGAAGCTGATTCTTCCCTGCGGTCCAGCACTAAGCAGAGGACATACCCTGCAGATGTTCATAAACAGTTAATGCAGGGGACACGGGATCGAGCCCTGGTCCGGGAAGATCCCACATGCCGCGGAGCAACTAAGCCCGTGGGCCACAACTACTGAGCCTGCACTCTAGAGCCCGCAAGCCACGACTGCTGAAGCCCATGCACCTACAGCCCGTGCACCACAGCAAGAGAAGCCACCGCAATGAGAAGCCCGCGCACCACAACAAAGAGCAGCCCCCGGTCACCACAACTAGAGAAAGCCCGCACACAGCAACAAAGACCCAATGCAGCCAAAAATAAATAATAAATTAAAAAAGAAAAAAAAGTGCACGTCTGTTTTCTCTTCTAGTCCCAAAGCTAATTTCTACTGATCAATTGCCCTAAAGACTTTCGGAAGGGCCCTTGCTGGTGGCCCTCCCCCTGCCAGGGACGGTAGGAACATACCATACGGGCACGAAACCAGAGGGCTGTCCGTCTTTCTTGGCGTCCTTGCGGAAAACCACGCGGCCAGGCAGGTTGAGGCCGATGTGGTAATGGACCTGAATGAGCAGGGCCAGGAGAAGCTGGGGGTAGCTGCGCCTCACGCGGCCCATGCAGCTGTTGACGGACAGGAGCTCACAGAGGCTGCTGGCTGCCTGGTGGGGCCGGGGGCGGGATCTGTTAGATGTCCCAGCACTCCTGGCAGGGCCTGGACTGCTCCTCTAGGAGGCTGGCCCTGGATCTTTGCTCTTCTCTGGCCCAACTTGGGCAAGCCTAGATTCCCCTGCAACTACCACACCCCGACTCCTGGTTCTCTGGGTGAGCCCTGCCCCAGAACAATCACAGCGACACTTTGCCTTTGACACACCCCTGGAAGAATCATGGTGGAAGGATCTCTTCCCACATTTGTGAGGTAGAGTCTTCATCCCACTGTGCAGGGGAGGAGACAAGCTCAGAGGGGTGAAGAGACTTGCCCAATGTCACCCAGCCTCCCAGGGGCAGAGCTGGGACTTGAAGCCAGGTTTTCAGATTATGTGCTGTAGTGAACCCTGCCTCTCTCTGGTTCATAACACAGGCACACAGATGGTGAGGGGGACACCAGTTGCCTCCTCGTTGAGGACTGTTAAACTAGGCTGCCCTCACTTCCTCCTCTGAATGACATGAGAATACACCAGCACACAGTGATCAGAGGAGGGGTGCATGAATGCCCAAACCAGGGAAGGAATGGGTGCTGGTGCCCTAGTCATAGAACTCAGTGCTGGGGGAGAGAGGTGGGGAGAGATCCAGTGGTAAAGCACGGGATTCCGGGGCAGGAGATCTGAGTCCTGGCACCACCACTCACTAGCTGTGTGACCTTACATGAGACATGGAATGTCTCTGAGCATCAGTATCTTCCTCTGTAAAGGGATAATACTACTCGCTCCTCTTTATTTGCTTCCCTCCACCAGCTTGTCTTGCTCTCTACTGAATCCCCAGAACTTATGAGTATGCCTGGCACATAGTAGGTGCTCAATATCTGTTGAATAAATTGATCAATCCAACAAAAAAATTTTGAGTCTACTGTGTGCCAGGTGTATGTTGGACTTTGGGGATATCAGGCTCAGGCACTGAATTCGTGCATCTCACTGATTACCCAAATGCCCCCCCCCACACACACACAGTATTGTTAAATCACAGCTGGGGTAAACTCTCCCAAGATAAAGTATGTGAAGCAAAGTATAATATGCACCAATTTGATCTGGTCAGAGAAATCAGGGAGGGCTTCCCTGAGGAGGTGATAAGAGCTAAGGGTTGAGCAGAAGTTAACTTGGTGGATAGCAGTCTAGGCAGAGGAGACAGCATGTGCAAAGGCCCTGTGACAGAAGATAGCAGTGTTTAAGAAGATCTGACAGGGAACTTCCCTGGTGGCACAGTGAATAAGACTCCACGCTTCCAATGCAGGGGGCCCAGCTTCCATCCCTGGTCAGGGAACTAGATCCCACATGTATGCCACACTAAGATGCCCGCCTGCTGCAGCTAAGACCCGGTGTAACCAAATAAATAAATATTTTTAAAAAAAAGAAGAAGAAGAAGATCTGACAAAGAACAACGAATTTGGACCCATGCAAGCAAGAGGATCATGGTGAGGGGTGAGGGCACGAGGCCGGTGAGGGGTGCAGGGCCTTGTAGCACACAGGTAGGAGCACTGTGTTACTCTCAAGGGCAATGGGAAGCCATTGAGAGGGTTGAGAAGAGCAGATGTGCATTTCTCAAAGATTTTTTAAGCTGTGGTGCAGACTGGAGGGGCTGGAGTGGAAGCAAGGAGATGAGTGGGGGTATTATCCAGCTGGCTAGGACCAGGGGGTTGGTGACAGAGGCAGAGAGAAATCTGTCTCTCCACCCAGCCCCGTTCCTGCAGTCAGAGCCCTTTCCCTCCGTGTTCCCAGGGCCGACCTCTGAGACTGGCAGCAGAAGCACTTAAAAATTTCATGTTGCTAAACGAGTGAACGAGTTACCTGGTTTAATTTTCCCAACTGCCATATGAGTTGGATATTATTATTTCCATTTACAGATGCAGAGAGTGAGCCTCAGGGAGGTGAAGTGACTTGCTCAGGTTACAAAACCTGAGCAAAGCCAGCCCTCAGACTAAGTCCCAGGTCATTCTGTGTCCACTATTCCAGGCTGCTGCTGCCGTCACTGTAAGTAACAGTACTATTGTCGTCCAGTGGATCACAAACAAGAGCCCAGAGACAGACTTGCTCAAGGCCACACAGTTAGTTCCTGGAAGAGCAGGGAACTAGAAGATGGGTGTGCAGAACTCAGGGGGAGGGGAGGAGGGAGGATGGGATGGGGCAGTGATGGAGCGGGCTGGGGTGTCCTCACCGCTAGGGGCACGATGGAGGCCCAGCCCTTCTTGGTGACAGGCTTTTCCTTCAGGCTGGTTGGGAGCAGATCCAGGAGATCTCGGACGTCACAGCTGGGCTTGCGCAGTATCAGCTGCCTCCACATCTCTGCTCCATTGCTGGGGGATCAAGGGTGGGGATGGTTAGTGGGGACCAGGGCAGTGGGGCACACCCTGCCACCCAATTGTTTGGGAAGGGTGAAGGGAAGGTGCCTTTGAAATGGCATCCATGGACGTACCAGAAAATTTCTGGAATGGACAAGAAAACACTCCCTAGGAGGCGGGGGGCTAACAATTATCGAAAACCCTATGACTCAGGTACTTACTTTACCAGGTGCTTTGCATACAATTTATTATTTCAGCAAATATTGAGCATTTGCTGTCTGCCAGCAGAGGTGAGCAAGATATTCAAGATACTCAAGGTCACTGAATTCTTACACTGACCCTCAAGGTGGGTTCTTATTCTAATTTTACAGATGTGGAGTTAAGGCTCAGAGAGGTGAAATCACCAGTCCAAGACTACACGGCTAATGAGCTACAGAGACCAGAAGTGACCAGGCCTGATGATTCCAAAGCCTGCGCCTGTTCTTCTATGCCAAGGAGCCCTTCGGGGCCTGGATCTTGCACTTGTCACATAATGTCAAGGAGGGCCCACTCCTGTCCCTTAGAAGGCAGTATACCAGGCAGGGGAAAGCATCTGGGCCAGCAGGCACCGGCCTGTAGGCACTCCTATCGTGGGGAGGTGAAAATGCTGACAGGGCCAGTGCACTAAAGGGTTAACAAAACCCTTTCCCCCTTCTGCTTAAGATTTGAACCTTCCATTAACTTTCCAGCTCCGTTCCCCTGGAAACCTGATAAAGATAGTATGTCAACTATGTTGCTAGGCAACATTGCTTATGGTAAAAATGACCCAATTGGTAAATTGCGTCTGGGCTGGAGGAACTATAAATTAACTAGAAGGACCATTGGGGACGCTGTGGCATTGGGCTTCTCAGGGTGCAGTGACTCTTGGGACTGGGCTTGTCCCTGTGGGGATCCTGGAAGCAAAGTCTAGACAGTTATTGTAAGAGACACTACTTCCTTTGAAGCCTGAGCCACTTAAGCCGGGGCAGCACCTACCCCTTTCACTACACCTTTCACCTGGGAGGACCAGGGCCAATACTAGGTTGAGGAAAGTGAGGCATCCAGGGCACAGCATTTAAGGAGGTCCTCCCATCAGGCAAGCACAGGAGTGGCACTTGAGAGCGAGACCTCCTTAAATTTTGTCCCAGCTCTGTCTGGCCTGCTACACAGGCTGCTGTAAGGACTCTGCCCTGTCCTATATCCTGAGTAACTGAGGTCAGGTATGGCCCTGGCAGTCTTGAGTCTGAATGTTTAGTGGCTCCAAGAAGAAAACTCCCTGGTTTCCAGTAAAGCCAGAAAGGGTTAAATTCTTCCAGGTGGGAGATGGGAGTGTCACCCCTGCACTGATCTTGGTTTCTATGAATGACACCAGCTCTCCTGGTTAGAAGTGCACCTCACTTGCACAGTTCTGCATAATTCTTTTCCATTCACTCTCAACCAACTACCTTAAGATGTGGATCACATGCTTCTGCCTTGTTTTCATTCAAAGGTGTGGGAGCGTTTCCTGAGCTGGGAGACTGGAGCAACCAGATTTGTCTCCCCTGCCCACGAGCTCATCACCATCTGGCCACAGTCCCCTCTGCCCATCAGACCAGAGGTCCCTGAAGGCTGACAGCATGGAGCACAGGGCAGGCACTCAGCACGAGTGGCTGCATTACTTGTCATGACCACCCGTTTGGGGTGAGAATGGGGGGATTATTTCTTCCTTTTGCATAGGGGGGAAAACTCAAGCCCAGAGAGGGCAAGCAGGCTACCCAAGACCACAGAGCGTCTGGAGGCAGAATCAGGACCAACACTCAGTTCTACTTTTATGGCATCATTGAAGCGCTCTGGGCTTGGAGTTGGTCAGATACGAGTTTAGGTCCTCATTCTGTTGCTTGCTCAGTAGGTGCCTAGGGCTAGAAACTTCCTATGAGCCTCAGTTTCCTTATCTATAGAATGGGGTTGTTACACTTGTGAGAAAACATATAAATGTGCAGCACAGACACCTGGCATTGCTCAGGAAGCACTTAACGGTTGTCATAAGCATCATAGATCATAGAAGAGGGACCACCTGGGAGGGCGAGGGACTCCTCTGGTAGAAGAAGAGATTCCCAGCCTGGGAACAGAGCTATATCAACCCTCTGAAGTGTAGTGGCTGGAAGCCCCCCTCACTTGGTACCTGTCCAGTGGGAGGGGACACATGAGCAGGGCCACGACGACCTCGGTCATGAAGGAGCTGGCCAGGAGAGAGACGGGCAGCAGGGCCGCCTCTCGGGCCCGTGGCTTCTGAATGTGGCTCAGGTGCACATAGATGCCCTGCATGATTTCTGGAATCTGGGGTACAGCCAGGGTGGCCAGGAGCAGGCAGAGGGCCAAGTGGAGAAGCCAAGGGGGTGGTGGGGGAGCAGGGAGACAGGAGGGGGAAGGAAGGGAGTGACAGGGTGAGGGGAGAAAGAGGGAAGAGGAGGGCACAGAGGGAAGAAATGGGGAGACGGGCAGACAGAGCAGCCGCCCCTTCCCTGGGAGACAGCTTGTCTTTGTTGCCCTCCCCCACCCCACACATGATAGTTGAGCTGTCTTGGGGGCCGATAAGTGAGTTCTTTCTCACCTGCAAGTTGGGAGCATCTAGAACTCATCCACCACCTGCCCTGCCCTGCCTGAGGGATGAGTGGGCCCTGTGGGGTTTCCTAGCCCAGGCCCTGCCCCCAGGGGGTCTTACCACCTCCAGTGCCCTGTGTCAGTACAGCTCCAGCACCGAGCTGAGTGTGACCTCCAAGGCCAGCTGCATCATTTCCCCCGAGTCCTTGCCCCAAGCCTCTGAGCCACCTTTCAGCCCTTCCAAGGATGCTAGCAGCAGGTCCTTTACCTGTTGGGGCCCCAGAAAGTCTCCAAATTCCTGAAACAAAGGCATAGAGATCTTGACACACATAGGCAGACCCAGAGCGAGCTGTACATGAACGCCCTAACACCACCAGACATAGTCAGAGGTCAGCAGGGGGGCATATACTCAGTTAATCCGTGAGTGTCAAACACTTTGAGGAGGAGCTACAAAAGAAGGGGTGACATGGTCCCTGCCCCGAGAGCTGGTGACACGGCCCACGCACTGTGGCACAGACCAGAGGGGTTGGGAGCCCACAGGATGGGCCTGTGTGGTCAAGGAAAGCAGGTAAAGGAATGTAAAGGGAATTGAGCCTGGACGGATGGAAGGGGAGGAGGAAGCACTGGGGCGGCTGGTGCTGCCCCTCCTCCCTTGTCCCCATCGCCCCAGGAAGGCCCAGAGCTGATGGGGAGCAGGTGGTCACCGCGATAACACGCAGAATGTTCTGGCATGGGCTGACAGGGTTGTAGGGGCCCAGGAAATGCTTGTTGCTCTCATACAGATCCTTCTTATTGGTCTCTTCCTTATCTCTGGCTCCTGCAAGAAAAGAACCTTTTCGGTGAGGCCTGACCACCTTTTTTTTTTTTTTTTTTGCGGTACGCCGGCCTCTCACTGTTGTGGCCTCTCCCGTTGCGGAGCACAGGCTCCGGACGCACAGGCTCAGCGGCCATGGCTCACGGGCCCAGCCGCTCCGCGGCATGTGGGATCCTCCTGGACCGGGGCACGAACCCGCGTCCCCTGCCTCGGCAGGCAGACTCTCAACCACTGCGCCACCAGGGAAGCCCCTGACCACCTATTTTGTTTCTTAACTTTTTGTTAAACGTAGATGTAGGATGTGCCTAAACCATAGGTGACCAGTGGGATCAGTTTTCACGGTGAGCATGTCCTTGTAGCGGGCACCCAGGTCAAGAAACAGGACACGGTCAGCACCCCAGAAGACCCTCCGGTGCCCCCATGTCAGTCCACTCTCCTCCTCCCCCACTCAGGGTAACCACTGTTCTGACTTCTAAACCCGCAGATTTGATCTCCTTGCTGTTGGACTTTATATAAATGGACTCATACTGTATGTTATCCTTCGTGTCTGGCTTTCACTCAACCTTATGTGGGTGAGATTCATCCACACTGTTGCAAGTTGCATGGGTTCACTCACTCCCAGTGCTGTATAGTTTTCCATGGTATGAATATACTACAATTTCTTGATCTGTTCTACTTCTGATGGACATTTGGGTTGTTTCCAGCTCTTATGCCTAATGCTGATCTGAATGCTCTAACACGTCTAGTCCATGCCTTTTGGTGACTATAGGTACACATTTGTAGGCACATAGCTGGGATTGGAATTGTGTCCTAAGGTGGGCATGGGTTCAGTTTCAGGGGATATTGCCCAACAGTTTTCCACAGCGGGGACCAATTATGCCTCCACCAGCTGTGTGTGAGTGTTCCAGTGGCTTCACATCTCACCAGTGAATTTGTCTGTTCCATTTTTGCCATTCTGGTGTGTGCGTGGCAACACCTCTATTAAATTGCAATTCCCTTCCCCCTGGTGTTCCCAGTCCCCCTTTTCTGTTTTCTTCTTTTTTCTGTAATACTAATCATCACTTGACTTACTATAGGTGTTACTTGTTTTTTTGTGCATTGTCTCCTGACAACAAGGAGATAAGCTCACAGGAGCATTATTGAATTAATCTTTTTTCTTCTGTGTCCCGAGTGCCTAGAATAGTACCTGCCTGTGTGGGCTCCTTATTTTCTGCTGAAGGAAACACATTTCAGGAACATTTCCTGAGCCTAACTGTGGCCTGGAGTGGGTCCTACCTGGATCCCCCAGGGTGTGCGAGACACAGGCATAAGAAAGGGCCACTGAGGCAGAATAACATATGGACTAAGCATGCAGGTTGTTTGTAAAGGGAAGGAGATTGAGACCTGGAATCAGGCAGACTCACATTCAAATACTAGCTTTGCTGCTTCCTACAGTCAGGGGCCCTGGATAAACCATTTCACTCCTTGAGAATCTAACAGCGTGGGTTTGTCTTAGGGTCACCAGATAAAATACAAGATACCTAGTAAATTTAAATTTCAGATAAATAATTTTTAGTGAAAGTATGTCTCAAATATACCAAAAGGTGTTTACCTTTTATCTGAAATTCAGATTTAACTGGGTGTCCTATATTTTTATTTGCTAAATCTGGCAATACTAATTTGGTGTATACTATTCCTGTCCCTAAGACTGATCATTAACATGGCTTATATCACCTTCATCTATCACTCAGGAGGTCTGAGTGGTTCCTGGGCAGCAGGGGAAATCTCCTAGGGGCTAAATCTTTGCCCCAAACACTAAAGAACAAGAAGAGCAGGGACAACAGCCATATCCCAAAAGGTTGAAACTAATAAGATGATCCTTATAGGGATGGGGAAAAAGGAAACTCTATTTGTCAAGTACCTATAATGTGTGGAATGAGCTGGTCTTTTTACATATATGATCTCATTTAATCTTCCAAAAAGCTTGTGAGTTATATCCTATTGTGTCCTTTTTTACAAATGAGGAAATCTAGGCCTTGACAAGAAAAATACTTGCCTAAGGTCACACAGCTAGGAAGGGCCAGAGCTAGGTCTTGTACCCAGGTCACTCTGCCTCCAGAGCCAGGGAAGTTTGAACAATGTGCCAAGGTTCCTTTGCTTGGAGCAGAGTTAGGACTCTGGAGAAAGGAAGGAGGCAAGTAACAGTTGATACTGCACACTCTAGGTGCAGTGCCAGCTGGGCTTCTGTGGCAGCCCATACCACATCGCTAGCTCCCTGCAGCTGAATCCAGAGATGTACTCTCACCTACAGGCTTTAGCCACTCCAGATTCCAAGATAGGACCTGCTCTTTGTTCATTCATCCAATAAATATTCACTGAGCAGCCACCATGTGCCAGGCCCTGGGCTAGATCTTGGGAATACAGTGGTGAACAAGACACAGACTCAAATGAACTTATAGTCTAGTGGGAGAAGACAGACCCCAAACCAGGACACTGGGGCTATTATGCCTGGGTGTACATGGTGGCATGGGAATGTGAAAACAAGAGTCACAAATTAAACTTGGAAGATTGAGGAGAAGCTTATATAGAAGCATTGCTTAAGTCATAACGGGTTTGTTTGTCACCTCTGTCTCCTAGTTCTGTGGGGACTAAGTTTTCACACTCATTTCCAGACCCCATTGGACTCTGTGTTGGTCTCTTCCATATCCCACCAGTGCCTTGTTGCCATGGCTCCATTCAATTCCTAGGCTGAGTACCTGCTCAAAAGCCTTGTATTAGAGGCACTCCAAAGGGCTTACGTTTTTGAAGCTCCAAGATGGTGTAGAGGATGGTGATGCAGTCCAGAGCCTCCCGGCCAATCTCCTCATCAGGATCCCCGACGCGAATGATGAGCCTCCCCAGCAGAAGCCCCAGTGCCGGGAGCCCCGAGGACATCTGTTTGTGTCATAATCTTAGGGGTTGAGACTTATAGGTTTAATAAGGCTATACAATAAATGGTTAACAGAGCTAGATGGTCTGGCCCTGAGAACTGAGCCCTCTGAGGATACTGGGGACCACCTGGGAATCTCTGGATGGATGCACAGGCTCCCTCAGAGCTGGGAAGATTCTCCCTTGGGGTGCCCCTCCCCCCTCCCAGGGCCACTCACAAAGAAAGGCAGGGTCAGAAGCGTGTGGTTCAACACAGAGACATTGCTTTTCACAGCCCGTGCTCTCTCATGGGCCTTCCCAGAGTTCATCCAGGGCCCCAGAGGCTGTGGGGAAAAGGGCAAGACTCAGAGCTACAAGCTGGATGCCAGTGTCTACTGCCTGGATGGGCAGGCCAGCCTTCACCAATCATCAGGAAGCTTCTAGGGAGAGCATAAAGACAACCCGCCATAGCCCTCCTCCTCTTCTTAGAGCATAGGGAGACATGGGGTCCAGAAGCTGAGGCCAGGGCTGGAAGACCAGAGGGAGGACAATGGTCAGTAAGGAGAGAGATGAAAGGTGGAGAGTCTTGAGGATAGAAGAGAGACAGGAACAAGAATTTAGAAAGCAAGGATATGGGGACAGCTGTAGCAGGAATATGGGGGATAGGGAGAGAAGGGGCAGGAGTCTGGGACATGGCCTGTGAGAGGGGCAGGGAAGCAGAAACCTGGCACAAGATGACATCCTGAAGTAAAATCACTCTTTCTGGGTCCAGCCCCCCACCCCCAGATCTCCCGAGTCAATTCTCCATTCTCCTCTGCCTTTGCCCTCCTCCCGGCCTCTGTACCTCCAAGATGCTCTTCAGCCCAGCAGGAGTGGGGTCCTCAACAAAGAGGGCATTGAGAAGTGTCTGCAGGGCACCTAAGGTCTGACAGTAAAGTGTCTGTGGACAGGAGGAGGACCAAGCCACTTGGGAGCCTCTGGAGCAGACCCCAGCCCTAGGCAACCCCTG
This sequence comes from Mesoplodon mirus, assembly GCF_964341445.2. NCBI lineage: Eukaryota > Metazoa > Chordata > Mammalia > Artiodactyla > Ziphiidae > Mesoplodon > Mesoplodon mirus. The sequence continues at coordinate 49,153,185 of NC_138978.1, read as the reverse complement.
GTGTGGGTCAGGGGAAGAAGCGGGTACTCGGACCCAGGAGAGCTGCTTTCTTGTCCCACCTCTGAGACTAACCTTGGTGTGTGATATTGGACAAATTACTTTCCCTCCATGGGTTACAGTTTCCTTATCGACAAATTGGTAATTATTATCTCTGCCCTTCTTAGCTTACAAGGGGAGGAATCAGAGGCCTCACATTTACTGAAAATCTACCACAGGCCAGGTGTGTGCCTCGTGATTTGCACAACCATATTTTTTTGTCCTCAAAGTGTTTTTCTCATTCTGCCAATAAGGAGACACTTGTCCAAGGTCACAGAACAAGGAAGTTTCGGTTTGTGAGGATCATGAGAAGATGGGTGGGAAAAAGCTCTGGAACTGTGAGCGCTAGATCAATGGACGACCAGCGTGACTTATATTATTGTCTCTGGGGAAGTGTTCTGATTCTTTTTTAAATTACTACTCCTAGATCCAAATAGATTTTCTAAGTTGCCCCTTCCAGGAGCCATCTCTCTTCTGCCCGGTTGTTTCTTCCTGCCTCAGCCACACCACAGTCCTGAAATTATCTTAGCGGGGTGCAAGCATTACACACACACAAGGCTGAGCAGTGTTTTGAGACCCTCTCTCCCCTGCCTCCCCTCTTCCCACCGCTCTCCACATCTACCTTCCAGGTTACCTTTGTCCAGGCTTCCTGAGTCTGTGCACACCAGGCTTACACCACCACCACCAAGCAAGCCTCATTCACCGACCACCTCTCCTTCCCTCCCATCTGTGGCCCATCACTGTGCAGCACTGCTCTCTTCACACCCAGCAGTGGGTCCCCCCCCCCTCCTTTGGTTCTCCTCTCAAGTGCACCACCTCCGGGACTCAGAACCTTCACGCTGGGGCTGGTCTGGCCCCCAGGGCTCTCTCACCTCACCCTCTGGGCTCCAGCCACACTACCTCCTTATCGTCCTTGGTCACCATGTTCTCTCTGTCCTCAGGCTGCTGCACAGGCTGCTCCCTCTGCCTGGCACACTCTTCCTTCTGTCATCCCCTTCAACTAGTTAGCTCTTCTGTAACCTCTCATCTCCAGCACCATGAGCCCTGACCCCCAGCACACTCAGGCTCCGCCAATTCCAGGCTCTTCATGGTCTTCATAGCATCAAGTATTTCTTGCTTGCAACACGTACCACTGTTGTAATGTTGCATTTATTTGTATGATACTTTGATCATCTGCCCTCAGCCCTACTGTATCCTTCCCTTGTACTTCTGGATTAGGCATCAGTTAATATTTGCTGAATGAAAGGATGCATACATGTGTCTCACCCAGAGCTGAAATCCCTCTCCCTAACCTCCCCCACTGACCCCATCCTACATGAAGGGTCACCTCTGATCACTCCTCCTGGGATTATCCTGCAGGGGTTTGAAGGTGCTCATGGGAGCCCCTTGAGGTTCCACTTCCAGGCCTCCGTCCCAACTCACCCAGTCCTCAGGCCTTTTCCTCTCACTTCTGGCCACCTCCTGAGGCCATGCCAACATCTGCCCACATCCTTCTCATGGGGCAGAGCCCAACGTGGACAGTGCTTCAGATGAGGGATTCTTTATTCTGCAGATTCATACATTCACCAAATGTTTATCGAATGCCTACTCAGGCCAGGAGAAGGGAGGTGAACTGCCCAAGCTACTTGAGTAGCAGTGTGAACATCAAATCTACCTCCCAGGGGACTTCCCTGGTGGCGCAGTGGTTAAGAATCCGCCTGCCAATGCAGGGGACACGAGTTCAAGCACTGGTCTGGGAAGATCCCACATGCCGCGGAGCAACTCAGTCGGTGCACCACAACTACTGAGCCTGAGCTCTAGAGCCCGCGAACCACAACTACTGAGCCCATGTGCCACAACTACTGAAGCCCGCACACCTAGAGCCCGTGCTCCGCAACAAGAGAAGCCACCGCAATGAGAAGCCCACATACCGCAACGAAGAGTAGCCCCCGCTCGCTGCCTCTAGAGAAAGCCCGCGCACAGCAATGAAGACTCAGCGCAACCAAAAATAAATAAGTAAAATAAATTAAAAAAAAAAATCTACCTCCCAGAACACCTTCCTCTCCCTGCTGGGAGTCCAGGAATGTGCCTCGCTCTGAGGACGCCAGGCAGCCCCAAGGCCCCACTGGGGAGGGCCCTGCCTCAACTGTATGGCCTCAGCCTTGTCCTCGTCTCTCTCCTGCATGGCCTGCACGGAGGGCAGGGAGAATACACTCTTCATGCACATGTTCACCAGCTCCGACCGTTCCCGCACACCCAGGACAAGCTAGGAATGACTGAGGAAGAGACAGAAAGCAAGGGCATGGAGTGAGGAGGGGGTGCCCTGGGGCTGGAGGCAGAAAGTGAAGGATGCAGGGCTGGCATGAGGGCTGAGATTCAGATCCACAAAAACGCGAGATGAGGAGGGGAGGAGGAGGGAAGTGGGGTGCAGGGCAGACAGCCCCGGCAGGGGCTGGGCAAAGGGAAAAGAAAAGGCCTGGGACTGGACTGGGGCCACGCACAGCAGAGTGGCCCCAGAAGATACAGGCAGAGCCCGTGGGTAGAGGGAATGGGGAGGGGGTTCGGGGAAGGGGCCGTGGTCACCTCAGCTGGGTCAGGGTCTCCATGACTTGCTGGCGGACGGAGCTCAAGAGAGAATCCAGTGGCTCCTCCTGGATCTGCTTCTGGACAGGGGACCATGGAGGTGTCGATGAGGGCACAGGCCACTGCAGACCACCAGGGCCGAGGCCTCTCCTCCTCACAGGGAGCAGGCCGTGGCAGCCCCTCGGTGTGGGCAGCCTCCACAGCCTGCCTGGCCTCCAGTGGGGTAGCCAGCTGACTGCTCAAGCCCTGTCCAGAGCCCTCAGTTCAAGGCCACCAAAAACATGACAAGCCCTAGCCTGCTGCACACCCTCCATGTAGTCCCCATGCAGCCCCAAGGTGGGGAAGTATATCTAAACCGTGGACTGGCCCAATGCAGAAAACACCATGCATGGCCCTCGAAAGTGGTCCGGTTGAATTCCTTTAAAATGTCCTTCTAATTCCTCACTTTTGATCTAGCACCAACGACCCACAGGTGCTCAATTAACATTAATTAAATGGAAGTATCAAAGGCAAGGATTTTTTCTCTCTTTATAGCTAAATATAATTCTGGAAACTTCAGTGGTTATCCCAGCACAAACATTCTGGTGGTTAACTGAGAAGTGACTGTATTTAGCAAAGAGAAAAGGAAAGTTCCTTCAGAGGTTCCCCATCGGAAGGAATTTGGGGGGAAATAATGTATAAAATAATAACGACTGTTCCCAGGTGCCTAAGGCTTTACAATGAACTAACCTTTGGGTTCTGTCCTCCCAACAAGCCAAGGACACAGGTTTTATCACAGTCATTTGTGAGGTATTAAGAGCGAGGCTCCGAGAGGGGAAGTGACTGGGCTGAGCTCCCCCAGGGTAGGTAGGGGATGATTAATGGTGGAGCCAAGACTCAAGCCCAAGTGTCTGCGCCTCGACTGTCCTCTGCCCATCCCACCCCACTCCAGCTTCATCAGCGGGTGGACTCAGGACTTCCGCCCCCTCCCCACCCGGATGCCACAGACCACAAGTTGCTCACGCACCATCATCTTCTTCATCGTGGTCTTCTTCTCTTCTTCCACGTCCAGCACATCCTGGCTCTTCTGGAGGCTGAGGGCATTCTCGACCTCGTGGGCAGCAGAGGGCAAAGCCGCAAGGTGAGAGCCACACTGAACCCAGCCCTCAGGGGCTGTCCCTACACCCCCCTTAGCCACCTGCCACCTGCAGGCAAGCTGGCCTGCTCCTCCCCAGCTGCTAGCCCCCAGAGTCAGCTCAAGACAAGTGAGAAACCACAGGGGAACTTGATGGGGGTGAAGACTTGAGAAGATCGTGGTGGCAGCAGGGAGGTTGGGGATAATCCCTGTAGGCCAGCATTTGGGGGAGGACCAGATATCAGGGACTGCAAAGCATTCTCTCCTCTCCAAGCAAGGGAGAAGAGGCAGGAGCCAATGGGGCAGAAAGGGTCCCAACACCTCAAGCTGAAATGCCATCGTAAGTGATAAGAGCCTTCTAATATCTACCCTTCTTAAGGGCACACACTAGTCGGATTAAGGCATTCTGCAACCTGAGAGAGGGAAAGCATTAACCAACGTCTAATTAATCTATTAGTTCTCATTATCGTTAAGGCAGAAGAAGAAAGAAACATGGAACAGATAAAATATATAGTAAAGAAAGCAAAACGAGAAAATCTAATGGACAGTGTGGTGGGTCAAAGATGCCACAAGCTCTTTCCCACCCCTCCTGTCAAGAGAACAGGTTGCACGGCCTGGCCTGGGTGGACCTCCTGCCTCCAGACTCTGTTCACCAACCAGGCTCACCCACACTCCATGTGTCACACTCTTGTCCACCAGCCTGTCCAGTCTGCCCCCACTGGCCCTCAACAAGGTCTGTAGATACTGGCTTTCTCTGGCCTCCCGAGGCCTGCTGCATGGCCAAGACCTGGGTTGGGCTTGTGTCCTGAAAAAGGTCATTTCTAGCTTTTCTCCCCCACCCCCCCGTTCTTTAAATTTGGCCATGCCACGCAGCTTGCAGGATCTTATTCCTCCGACCAGGGATCGAACCCAGGCCTTACCAATGAAAGTGCCTAGTCTTAACCACTGGACCACCAGGGAATTCCCTTTTTTTCTGCTTTTAGAGACCCTCTCACAATTCATTCCATGGTTTAAAAAACTGTTATCGAGCACCTAGGATATGCCAGGCACTGCTGTAGATGCTAGGAATACAGCTGGGAATAAGACAAACAAAAATCCCTGATTTATGGAGGATGCATCCCAGTGCGAGAGAATAACAAGAAACAAGATAAACCTATAAAGCCGATTGTGCTTCAGATGATGATGAGTACCAAGGAGGAGAGAAGAGCCAGGAAGAGAAACAAGGAATGTTGGGGGTGGGGTGGGCGCGGGGGGGGGGGGAGAGGGCATTCCAGAAAAGTCAGGTGGGTGTTAGCAGGAAGCATACCAGAGCTATTTTGTTGCCATCCTCTCTCTGCCCTGGCACCTTCACCAGACATGAGGCTACTTCATCGAAGGCTCCTGCAGGTCATAGTTCCATTGAGCAGAGAAGAGGGAGGGTAAAGATATGGTGTAGCAGAGTCCCTTCCCACCTCCCCCACTGGGCCCCTCCAATCCTTACTCCGCCAGCAGCCAGACTGAGCTCCCATCCCTAAAACACTTCAGGGGCCCCATTTCACCGAGCATAAAGCAAGCATCCTTGTTAGTGCCTTCAAGGCCCTGCCAGGTCAGTCTCCCCTGCCCACCTCCCCAGCCTCACCTCCCCCTGCTCTCCCCTCGCTCACCATGCGCCCACCACACTGGCCTCCTTCCAGGACCAACAAGATTCCCCCTCAGGGCCTTTGCACAGGTAGTTTCCTCTACCTGGGCCGCTCCACTGTCACACCCCCTTGCCCAGGTAGAGAGCCCCATCCTTCAGGTCTTTGCTTGCCTGTCACTCCTCAAAGAGGCCTCCCCTGACCTTCAGGCTAATGAAAGGCCCACTGTGATCCTCTTGTGCATCATCCTATCCTCTTCTTTCAGTTGTTATCACAAGTTATAGTTAAACTCTTATTTGTTATAGTAGATACATGCTATTTTGTCAGCCCCAAAGTTCCTCATCTTTCTTCTGGTGAAAAAGCCTCTGTCTTCCATGTAGGCTACTCATTTCATATAGCTAGGTGAAGCTGCAAATCACACCCATCATCCCTCTTAAAATAAGGGTGGGCTTTACACCTGAAACTAATATAATATTGTCAATAAACAAACAAATGAATAAAGGTGGACTTGGAACCCACGCTTGGCCAGTAAGAGATTCCCGTGCCCCCAGACACAGTGATTGGTCCAGCTATGGGCTCTACTGGCTGAGAAGGGAGAATGGAGCCCTTGACTTAAGGGGGCTGAGGGGAAGCCCAAGGAGAGAGACCCTGGAACTTCAGGGGCAACTTGGCCACCAGAGGCTACCAGAGGATGGAGTCAATAGTGAGAAGCAGAGACACCTCAATAGTAGTGAATACAGCTAGCACCAAATCTTGGCTTCTAAGTACTAAAGGAACAAGTCTCCTTGGAGAAATGGCTGATTCTAGGACTTGGGCAGAGAGAGTGCAGGATGAGCCTGAGACATCTTGTACCAGAAAACAAGGAAGAGAGCCCAAGGAATTATGGATACATGTCAAAGAGATACAAAGCTTGCTCAAAAGGGATTCCTTGGTTAAACTCGGTAAAGTTTGAGTATCACAATAAATGATGGTAGCAACAGATTATGGTCCATCGAGTAAACTAGGAAAACATAAGTCCATACTAATATACATCAGTAAATAACTAAATTGAAAGTTTGATGAGGAATGGTATACTTACATAGTTTCAAATACCTCCTTAATATTTTTACATAATATTTAATACATAATATTTACTAAAAAGGGGTAAATAATGACTTTACAGTGGAAAACCTTGGCAGCAACCATTGTACTCAAGTGATCAAAGTGAACATCGCCAGTAATGGAGCAAATCAAAATCATACACCACCAGATAGGATGCAGTGAGGAAAACCAAGCATCACATCTGTGCTATTCCTGCCAAAGATGTATGACATGAATCTGGTCATGAGGAAACATCAGATAAACCCCAAATGAGGCACATCTTATAAAATAGCTGGCCTGTAATCTTCCACTGTATCAGGGACAGGACAGTCAAGGAAAGTCTGAGGGCTGGGGGAAACAAAACAGATGAGACAAAAAAGAGCAATGAATGATTCCGACCTGGATCCTTTTTAAATAAAGAACATTACTGGGACAATTGGTGACATTTGAATGGGGCGTGATGATTAGATGGTAGCAGTGTATCAGTATTAATTTCCTGATTCTGATGGTTAACTTTTATCCTTTATTGTAAGAAACACATATTAAAATTCAAGATGAGTAGGATATCATGTGGCAATTTATTATCAAATTATTCAGAAAAAAATTTTATACTGTACTTTCAACTTTTCTGCAAGTTTTTATTGTTTTAAATTTTTTTAAAGAATGAGGGATAAATAGAGGCATTTTCAGACAAAAATGGAAAGAGTCGGCCATCAGCAGAATTCACTAAAGCAAATTCTAAAGGATGCACTTTAGGCAAAAGGAAATTAATTCCAGATGGAAGGTCTGAGATGCAACGAGCAAATAAGAAAAAGAGGTTAATATTTTGGTAAATATAAGAACATTAACTACATAAAATAATAATAATGTTTACAGGGTTAAGAAAAAGACAGAATTAATATACATTACCAGGAGAGCATATAAATTGGTGGTGAGGGGGAGATTAAGTGGGGTTAACATGTTTCTAAGTCTTAAACTGTCTGGGAGGAAGATAAATGCATTGATTAGTTGGACTTTGTGATAAATTAAATATGCACATTGTAACTTCTAGAGAATCACTAAAAGACTTAAAACAGTATGTAACTTCCATACAAGTAACAGAGAAAAGGGGGAGGAAAAAACAACCCCAAAACCAAAAAAGGAGTAAAAAAGAAATATAGAGCAAGCAGAACAAAGAATACAAACATAAGATGATAGATATCAAGCTACCCATAATTGTAAATCAACTACACTTCAATTTAAAATTTAAAAAAATTTTTAAACTATCCATAATTACATTAAATATAAATGGACTATGGGTTGGAAGACACAGTTTATAAAGAAGACAATGCTACATAAATTGATTTATAAATTCAATGAAATTCCAATGAAAGTCTAACAGATTTTTATTATATTTTATGGAAATTGACAAGCTGTTTCTAGAATCTATATGGAAAAGTAAACCATGTAGAATAGACAATCTTGAGAAAGGACAAAGTTGGAGGGCTTACAGTAATAAATATCAAGAATTACTCTAAAACACACTAACTACGGCAATGGTTAAGGATAGACAAACAAAGGAACAGAAAGAGTCCAGAAATAAACCTACGCATATACAGTCACTTGACTTACCTCAAAGGTGACACTGCAATTCAGTGGAGAAAGCAGGTCTTTTCAATAAATGGTCTGGAGCAATTAGATATCCACATGGGGGGAAAATGAGCCTTAAGTCCCTCTCTCACACTGTTTTCCAAAATTAATACATGATGCATTATAAATTTAATGTGAACGAAAAAACAATAAAACTTCTGGGGGAAAATATGAGACTATTTTCACAACCTTTGGGTACACATATCTCAATTATATCAATATAAATAACTTCCACAAATCAATAAGAAAAAGACAACCTAAATTTTTTAAATGAGCAAAAGAGTTGAACAGGCACTTCATAAAAAAAGATATACAGAGACTTCCCTGGTGGTCCAGGGGTTAAGAATCTGCCTTCCAATGCAGCAGACGCAGGTTTGATCCCTGGTCGGAACAAAGATCCCACATGCTGCAGGGCAACTAAGCCTGCACACCATAACTACTGAGGCTGCAGGCCACAGCTAGAGAGCTTGTGCACCACAACTAGAGAGCCCATACGCCACAACTAGAGAGCCTGTGCACTCAGGAGCCCACGTGCTGCAGCTAGAGAGAAGCCTGCACGCTGCAACAAACAGCCTGTGTGCAGCAACTAAGACCCAACACAGCCAAAAATAAATAAATATATTCTAAAAAAGGATATACAAATTGACAATAATCATATTAAAAGGTGCTTAGGGCTTCCCTGGTGGCGCAGTGGTTGAGTGTCTGTCTGCTGATGCAGGGGACATGGATTCATGCCCCAGTCCGGGAAGATCCTGCATGCCGCGGAGCTGCTGGGCTGGTGAGCCATGGCCGCTGAGCCTGCACATCCAGAGCCTGTGCTCCGCGACGGGAGAGGCCACAGCAGTGAGAAGCCCGCATACCACAAAAAAAAAAAAAAAAAAAAAAAAAAGGTGCTTAATATCAGTAGTCATCAAAAAATGCAAATTAAAATCACACCGAAATATCATTAGACACCAAACAGAATGGCTAAAATTTTGAAAACTAACAATACCAAATGTTTGTGAGGATGTGGAGCAGTTGGAACTCTCACAGGTGAGACGGTAAATTAATTCAACCACTTTTGAAAAATTGGCAATATCTACTAAAACTAAACATATGCTTATGCTATGACCCAGAAATTCCTCTTCTAGATAAATAAATGTATCTGTGTACCAAAAGACATGTACGAAAATGTTCAAAGTAACTTTATTCATAATATCCAAAAAGTAGAAAAAATCCTAATGTCCATCAGCAAAAAATGGATAAACAAATTGTGGTATGTTCATAAGATGGAATACTGCAAAACAATAAAAAGAATTGACTATGATACATGCAACAATGTGGATGAATCTAAATGGCATCATGGTGGGCTAAAGAAGCCAGAGTCAAAACAGTATATACTGTAGTATCCTATTGATAAGAAGTTCAAAAACAGACAAAACTAGTCTATGGTGATACAAATCAGAATTGTTCCCTCTATGGCTGTTGATAACAGGGCAACTTGTGAGGGGGGATGTTACTACTAGCATCTACTGGGCAGAGACCAGGGATGCATCTTACAATGCACAGAACAGCTCCCCACGCACCCACACTCACACAACAAAGATCTATCTAACACAAAATGTCAATAGTGTCAAGACTGAGAAACCCTGCCCCAGAAGAAGGGGTATTGATTGGAAAGGATCACAAGGGAAGGTTCTGGGATGCTGGAAAAGATCTGTGTCTTGATCTGGGTGGTAGTTACCAGTGTGTATAGGTATGTAAATATTCATCAAGCTGTACACTTAAGGTTAGTAGTGCACTTTACATATTTTACTGATATATGTTATATACCTTGAAAACGTTTTTAAAAGACAAATACAGTTTTAAAATACATTGTTTTTTAAAATCCAAATGGACAAAATGCTCCTATTAAAAAACAAAAATTGACCTTAAATAGCCAAAACAATCTTGAAAAAGAACAAAGTTGGTAGACTCATATTTTCTGATTTCAAACTTACTACAAAGCTATAGAAATCAAAACAGTGTGGTACTGGCATAGGACAGACATAAAGACCAATGGAATAAAATAGACATAAGCCCTCATATATATGGTCAATTGATTTTTTTTTTTTTTTTTTTTTTTTTTGCGGTACGTGGGCCTCTCACTGTTTTGGCCTCTCCCGTTGCGGAGCACAGGCTCCGGACACGCAGGCTCAGCAGCCATGGCTCACGGGCCCAGCAGCTCCGCGGCATGTGGGATCTTCCCGGACTGGGGCACAAACCCGTGTCCCCTGCATCGGCAGGCGGACTCGCAACCACTGCGCCACCAGGGAAGCTCAGGTCAACTGATTTTTGACAAAGGTCTCAAGACCATTCAGTGGAAAAAGGATGCTCTTTTCAACACATGATGCTAGAAAAACTGGATATCCACATGCAAAAGAATGAAGTTGGGGCTTCCCTGGTGGCACAGTGGTTGAGAGTCCACCTGCCAATGCAGGAGACACGGGTTTGTGACCCGGTCTGGGAAGATCCCACATGCCGCGGACTGGCTGGGCCCGTGAGCCATGGCTGCTGAGCCTGCGCATCCGGAGCCTGTGCTCCGCAACGGGAGAGGCCACAACCGTGAGAGGCCCGTGTACCACAAAAAAAAAAAAAAAAAGAATGAAGTTGGACCCCTACCTCATACTACATACAAAAATTAACTTAAAGACTAAACTTAAAAGCTAAAACTATGAAACTCTTAGAAGAGAACATAGGGGGAAATCTTCATGACCTTGGATATGGCAACAATTTCTTGAACATAACACCAAAATAACAGATAATAAACGAGTAGACAAATTGGTTCTCATCAAAATTAAACACTTTTATACATCAAAGGACAATGTCAAAAGAATGAAAAGACAACTCACAGAATGGGTGCCAATATTTACAAATTGTATATCTGATAAATAATTAATATCCAGAATGTGTAAAGAACTCCTAAAACTCAACAACAAAAAACAACCAAATTTGAAAATGGGTAAAGGATTGAATAATTATTTCTCCATAAAAAGATATACAAATGGCAAATAAGCATGTTAAAATGCTCAACATCATTAGTCATTAGGGAAATGCAAATTAAAATCACAATAAAATACTACTTCACACTCTTTAGGATGGCTATTATAAAAATGTTTTCTAAAAAATGGAAAATAACAAGTGTTGGCAAGGAGAGATTAGTAGTGCAGAAATTGGAACCCTTGTACTTTAGAAGCCTTGTACATTTCTGGAGGGAATGCAAAATTGTACAGCTGCTATGGGAAATAATTTGGCTGTTCCTCAAAAAGCTAAACATAGAATTACCATATGATCCAGCAATTCCACTCCTAGTTATATACCTAAAGGAATTGAAAGTAAGCATTCAAACAGATACTTGTGTGCTGATGTGTATAGCGGCATTATTCATAATAGCCAAAAAGTGGAAACAACCCAAATATTTGTCCATGGACAAATAAAATGTGGTACATACATTGGAATATTATCCAACCATAAAAAGGAATGAAGTATTGATACATGTTACAACATGGATGAACATTATGCTAAGTGAAATAAACCAGGTACAAAAGGACAAATGTATGATTCCATTTCATGACTTACCTAGAGTAGGCAAATTCATAGAGACAGAAAGTAGATTAGAGCTTATGAGGGACTGGGGAGAGAGGAATGGGGAGTTATTGCCTGTGGTGAGACCTTCTATTTGGGATGATGAAAAAGTTTTGGAAATAGATAGTGGTAATGGTTACACAATATTGTGAGTGTGACTAATGCCACTGAATGTTTAAGGGCTTCCCTGGTGGTGCCATGGTTAAGAATCTGCCTGCCAATGCAGGGGACACAGGTTCAAGCCCTGGTCCAGGAAGATCCCACATGCTGTGGAGCAACAAAGCCCATGTGCCACAACTACTGAGCCTGTGCTCTAGAGCCCGCGAGCCACAACTACTGAGCCTGCATGCCACAACTACTGAAGCCCACGCGCCTAGAGCCCATGCTCCACAACAACAGAAGCCACCACAATGAGAAGCCCACACACCGCAACAAAGAGTAGCCCCCGCTCGCCACAACTAGAGAAAAGCCCACACACAGCAAAAAAGACCCAGCACAGTAAAAAATAAAATAAATAAATTTATTTTAAAAAAATGTTTAAAATGGCAAATGTATGTTATATATATTTTACTACAATTTTTAAAAGATTAATAATATACCAAAAGCCATTGACTTGTTCACTTTAAATGGGTAAATTGTATAATATGTGAATTATATCACAATAATAACTGGACTCCACATGAAAAGGAATAAAGTTGGACCCCAATTTCACACCATATACAAAAGTTAACTCACAATGAATCAAAGACCTAAATTTCAGAACTAAAATTATAAAACTCTTAAAGAAAACATAGGCATAAATTTTCATGATCTCGGATTAGGTAATAATTTCTTAAATATGACACCAAAAGCACAAACAATGAAAGAAAAAATAAACTGGACATCATTGAAATTTAAAACTTTTGTGTTTCAAAGGGCACCATGAAAAAAGCAAAAAGACAACCCATAGGTTAAAAAATATTGGCAAATTATATATCTGATAAGGTATATATCTTGTCTGGGGATAAGAGGTATAACTTATATCTAGACTATATAAAGATCACTTACAACTCAACAATAAAAAGACACGCCCAATTTTTTAAGTGGGCAAAGGATTTGAATTGACATTTATCCAAATAAGATATAGAAGTGGCTGATAGCATATGAAAAGTTGTTCAATATTACTACCCTTCAGGGAAATGCAAATCAAAACCACAATGAGATACTTCATACCCACTAAGATGGTTATAATCAAAAAGACAGACAATAAGTGGGAGGTACAAACTATTGGGTGTAAGATAGGCTACAAGGATGTATTGTGCAACATAGGGAATATAGCCAATAGTTTGTAGTAACTGTAAATGGAGCGTAACATTTAAAATTGTATAAGAATAAAAGATAAAAATAATTTTAAGAAATTCAAAAGGATTCCTAGCTTTTTGTTAAAAAAAAAAAAGACCGACAAACAATAACAAGTGTCATATACTGCTGGTGAGAGTGTAAAATAGTTCAGCCACTTTGGAAAATGTTCTAAAATTGATTGTGGTGGTGATGGTTGCATAATTCTATGTATATTTTAAAACCATTAAATTGTACACTTTGAGTGACTTTTATGATATGTAAGTTTTATCTCAATAAAGCTGTTTAAACAAAAAGACCAACTTGTGTAAACAAAGTTCCTCTACATCATCAGCATCATCAGTACAAAATAAGAATTGTATTAGAAAATAAGGTATGATTCATGGTAGCAATAAGAACTGTAAAGTACCTAAGAATTAACCTATCCAAAAATGCACTAGTCTTTTATGGAGAAATTTTTAAATTCTAGTAAAGGATATATCTCATGTAAAGTAAAACTTGGGACTTCCCTGGTAGCGCAGTGGTTAAGAATCCACCTGCCAATGCAGGGGACATGGGTTCGAGCCCTGGTCCGGGAAGATCCCACATGCCACGGAGCAAATAAGCCCATGTGCCACAACTACTGAGCCTGTGCTCTAGAGCCTGCAAGCCACAACTACTGAACCTGTGCACCTAGAGCCCGTGCTCCGCAACAAGAGAAGCCACCGAAATGAGAAGCCTGCACACCGCAACGAAGAGTAGCCCCCACTCGCCACAACTAGAGAAAGCCCACGTGCAGCAATGGAGACCCAGTGCAGTCAAAAATTAATTAATTAATTAATTAATTTTTAAAAGTTTGTTTAAAAAATAAAAAAATAAAGTAAAACTCCAATAGATGGATAGATTAATAACATTCCAATTAAAATGCCAGAAAGATTTTTTGAGGACCTAGACAAATGCATTTTAAAATGTATGTGGAAGAATGAGGGTGTTCAAATAGCCTCCAGGGCATGGTGTGGATGCTGTTGTCCTCAGAATAGTTTTGAGAACTTTAAAGAGGGGTTTTCACCCTATCAGATATGAATGCATACTTGCAAAGCCATGGTAAATTTTTTTTTTTTTTTTGCAGTATGCGGGCCTCTCACTGCTGTGGCCTCTCCCACAGGCTCCAGATGTGCAGGCTCAGCGGCCATGGCTCATGGGCCCAGCCACTCCGCGGCATGCGGGATCTTCCCAGACCGGGGCACGAACCCGCATCCCCTGGCATCGGCAGATGGACTCTCAACCACTGCACCACCAGGGAAGCCCATGGTAAATATTTTTTAATTGCAATATGGTATTGGTGCATGAACAAACAAAAAATATTTGGAGATATAAATAATAGGGAGATCTTCACAACATCAAAAACTGGTGGGGGATTCCTTTACAGAACTCTTGCACATCAGAAGTGAGCCACAGGTTCCAGATTGGACCCCAAGGCTTCACTTAGGTGGGGACCTCAAAAACTCAAGCCTGCCTGCTCCACTGTTCAAACTTTGACTTGAGAAGACAGACCTGAAATTTATCAATAAAGAAAGGAAGGTATAGTTAGGTAGTTGACTTGTAATTTGGACAGAATGGAAGTATGATTATATGGAGATATTATATTACAGTTAAGAAAATTGAAACTCAGAGACATTAAGTAACTTGTCCCAAGTCACACAGCGAGCACTAGTTCTCTCATGTATAATTAATATATTGCATGTTATTCATTGCATGCTGTTCCCTTCTCACGTATAGTTAATATATTGCATGTTATCCATTGCATGCTCTTCCCTTCCTTTCCCGTCTCCTCTCCCCTCCCTGCCCTACAAGTCTGAATAGAGTTCTTCCAGGTCAGTGTCCTCTCTGGGGCTGACGCTCTGGCCTTACTCACCCTGAGGGATGCTCTGGAAGGCTGTGGAGTCCTTGTTCATGGTGTCACTGGTGGGGAACCCCAGTGGGAACTGGCCCACCTTGACACTAGTCATCTTGCTCCAGCTCCCCAGATTCCCCTCCAGGGGCACGGTGTGGATGCTGTTGTCCTCACAACAGTCCTGCTGGCTGCTCAGTGTCAGGGTGGAGGTGTCACTGAAGATGAGGCTGGAGACCAGGCTCAGAGTCTCATTGGAGCCCAGGATCGGGGTCATGCATGACGGTGGAGAAGGGGTGGAGTCGGGTCCCTGGGTGCTGGAGTGAAGGCTGATAGCCTCGCTGGGACCAGGAGCCAGGGTCAAGCATGAGGCCTGAGTGATGGTCATGTTCAAATCAGACTTGGGATTGTCATTTGAAGCCACATTGATGGTTCCCTTGGAACTCGTGTTCCAGGCTGCACCAAAGGTTCTTTTTGAAACAGATCCAGATGTTATGTGAAACCAAATTGATGGTCTCATTCATGGCTGGCATTAGGGACCCAGGAGAACTTGGAGCTGCATTCAGGTCCAGCTTAGAGATGTTTCCTGAGCCCACACTGAGCAGCTTATTGGAATCAGGATCCAGAGAAGAGTTTGGGGCTGTAATAAGGAGAGCTTTTGAGCCTGGCCTGGAGATGCTTTGGCCCAGAACAAGGGTTTCTTTTGAATAAGGCCTTTTAAATGGGTTTGATTCAGGCCTGGAAGGATTGGAGTTACTCTGACCCAAATCAAAAATCTTGCTTGGGAGGGAGCTGAAGGCCTCCTCAGAATTTGGCCCAGAGTGGTTCCCCAAACTCAGACCCTGGGCTTCCGTAGAGCCAGGGCTCAGAACTAGGTTTGAGGCTGGACTTAAGGCCCCCTGTGAGTCAGCTGTCGAGATGTGATTGGAATCCAAACCCAGGGCTTCACCAGAGTGGGCAGTGGTGATCTGGAGGGAGGCTGGAGCTGCGGCCCTGCTGTCATCAGGTCTGGGGGTGTTACCAGATGCCAGGCCAGGGCAGGCTGTGTGCCAGGGAGGTCACTGCACAGCTGCCTATTGGCCTTTGCCCCCAAGCTCTGGGGCCCCAAATAAGGAGAGTAGAGGGAGGCCATAAAACACCTAGTCCTCTGAGACAGGACTCAGAGTTGGATTAAGGTCTGGAAGGAGAACCAAGCCAGGACCCAGGGGTGGATTCAAGACAGGAACAAGGTCCGTATCTAGGTTGGGCCCAGAGATGGTGCCAGAGCCTAAACCAGGGGCCTCAGTGGAGTTGAGAGTGGGTATCATCTTTGTGTCTTCACGGAGGACCAGACTAGCCCCTAGATTCATGGCCATGCCTGGTCTGGAGGTCTCTCAATGCCACTGCCCGCTTCTATCCAATAGCCTACTGTTGAGCTCCTGAGAGGGAGCAAGGCAAATTGAGCCTCACCTGTTGAAACCCTTCCATGGCTCCCCACCATCCTTAGCATGAAGTGCCTGGGGTGACTTACGGGGTCCTTCATGACCACGTCCAGCCCACCTGTCCAGTCCCGTCCTGCACGGCTCTCCCCTGGCTCTCTCAGTCCCAGCCCCATCCCCTGTGCTCCCTTCTTTGACCACACCCTGCTCCCTTGCAGCTCGCGGCCCTTAAATGCAGTTGCCTTGTCCTGCAACCTCCTCTTCCCATCCTTGCCGATCCCACTCTTCTGAGCAAATGATTCATGGCACTTTATTCCAATGACTTGTTTAGGGGTCCAGCCCCTGCTAGAGATGAGCTCCCCACTGGAGAGAACTATGCACACCTTAGTGCCAGGGGCATCCCCAGCACCTAACACAATGCCAGGTCCGCAGTAAGAAGTCCACAAATACTAGACAAATGAGGATCCCCTTTAAGGCAGAAAAAGGGAAGGGGGAGCCTCCTTAATTACCCTACTTCCAGCCAACCCCTAAGTTTCTAGAACTATTCTGTGAATGACTGTGGTTCTATATTCCCAAAGCAGCCTTGACAGAGCTACCCACTGCCCTTAGCAGTTTGCTCTGGGTACGGCAGGCTCCATGGAGGAGAACCTGGGGCAATCATCCAAAACAGAGCCTGTCTCAGCCCAGCAATCTGCTGGGTGAACTCCGCAATCCTCCCACTCTATCCTACCCCCATACCTGGGCCACCCTTCCTACGGGAATTGTAGGGACAGCTCACCTGCGTGCATGGTGTTCTTAAGCAGGAGTTGGTCTCTGGGAGGAGATGCAAAAGGAGAGCAAGTGAGGCAAGAGTGGCTTTTTCAACACTTATTGAGCAAAGTCTAAAGGCCAGGCATGCACATCTGCTAACAAAATCTCCCTGCACACACACAGAGTCCCAGAAGTTAGATATGATTACTGCATTATATACTTAAGGAAGTGGAGGTCAAGGGGAGGAAGATGACCCACCCCACTGGCCCTCAGGGCAGCCAAGATCACCTCTTTATGCCACCTGACTTCCTACCCTCAATGGCTTCCCCTTGTCTTCAGGACAGCATCCCCAATCCTCAGCAGGACCTAAAAGGCCCTTCTGTGTCTGGCCTCAACTCCCTTTTCTCCCTTCTTGCCCCACCATACTCCCTCTATACCCCACCTCTTCATTCCAACATCCCTCAACTCCTTTGAGTTTCTCCAAAGAGCCAAGCTCCCAGGTTAATTCTGGCCCTCCATAGGTTGGGCACCCCCTTCTCCAGCCGCATTCCCTGACTAACACCCACAGCTTCACCCCTTCAGGTTTCAGCTTATATGTTATGAGGCTTCCAGGTCCCCCAGACAGGTGAGGTCCACTTATAAGTTCCCAGGGCATCTTATCCATTTCCCCTTTCTTGGCACACAATATCTGGTTTCTCCACTAGACAAGAAGATCCATAAGAATCTAGCACAGCACCTGGCACACAGTAACTTTTCAATACATGAGCTTGTTATTTCATCTTTTTATCTCTTCATTCATTCATCCATTCTGTCACTAGTTCATTTCAACACGTATTCATTTATTATTCATTTATGCACTAACTCATTCACTAAGTCATTTACTCAACCCATAAATTTTGCTGTGCATGTTTATGGCTTGGCTTTGGAAAAACATAGATTTGGAGTCATGTTGCCCTGGGTTCAAATCTCAGCTCATCCTCTTAGTAGTGTTAGTAAACCGGGGGAAGAGACACTCCTGCTCTGGCTCTCATCCTCCTCATCTCTAATATGGGGAACATAAAGCCTGCCAGCCAAGAGTAGTTCAAGTCTCAGTGTCTGGCATGCAGCCCACGTGGTCCACTGAAGGTCTTCTGTAAATGTTAGTACTTGCTCTGTTACTCTCTGCGAGGCACTGTGGGCAGAGAGCAGTAAGGTGCTCAGAACCCAGCGGGACCTGCCTTCACCCCCAAGCAAGCAGTTCATGCAGAGCTTTGCAATCTGCCTCAGAGGAAGGAAGCTTTCACCTACCATTAGCACCAGAGGTGATTTTAACCTGAAGCTAATGAACTTTAAAATATCAAGGCTCCTTGCTCATATAGTTCTTTTCCAAAGGGACTGTCCTTAATTTTGTGTTCACATTTTGTCTTCTTCTACTTAAAGAGGAGCCTCCAAATTATAAAAAGCCTCAGGCTCCAAAAAACCCTGGATCACCCCACCTGAATTCTCCTCTCGTGAAACACACACACACACACACACACACACACACACACACACACACACACAGGCTATAGTTAACAAAGGGAGGCATTTTCAACCTGGAAAAAAATATGAGTCAGGTACAGCCTATGAGGCAGTCAGCAGGATTTTGTAAGGCCTCACCAGTTTAGCCTGTGAAAGAGAATAATTTCTACCCCTCTGATACAGCAGATGCACAATACTGGTCACTGGGCGGTAAGGCACATGTCCCAGCTCTGGCTGACCCTCCTTCATCCATGAGAAAAGAGCCATCTCCCCCACTTTCTCCTGTTCCCTCAGTCTTCCTCCTCCACGCTGCAGCAGACAGGCAAGGCTTCAGAGCTGCCTGACAGTGGGGGGCAGCCCACATCTTACCCTCCTCCAAAGGGAAGTTGTACACTGGGAAGAGTTATGGTTGCTGAGGGGCTTGGGTGGGACCCAAGAGAGCTAAAGGAGGTCACTGCACAGCTGCCTATTGGCCTTTGCCCCCAAGCTCTGGGGCCCCAAATAAGGAGAGTAGAGGGAGGCCATAAAACACCTAGTCTGGTCAGAGACCGAGAGAACCATGGACCGATTCCCATCCTCTCTCCTCCACTTCTGTGAACCTTTCCAGGCCCTTACCAGGGGTTTCTGGAGCTCTCCGGAGGAGGAACTATCAGTGGGTCTTCCAGTTCCTCTTTGAGAACTTGTTTATCAGTCGTATAGGCCTGGAATGTGTTAGGCACTCATGTGAGTATGTGTGCACACACACCTGACACTGAGGTACCTCAGACCTAGAGAATCCGAAACAGAACATGCCAGCTTTCCTCCAAATCAGACCCTCTTATTCTCCTACGTTGCAAGAAACTGGCACCATTACCCAAGACAGAAAAAATATTATCCTTGACTACTCTCTTCTTCACTTGCTGAATCCAAATTTGGCCAAGTTCTGCTAATTCTGGCTCCAGAAAAGCTCCCAAATATCTCCCCATATCTCTATCACCACTGCTAAACCCAAGTACAGCTCCCATTGCTTTGGGGCTCTGTCTTCGAATTGCCCTCTCAACAAGGGTCTCTATGTGTAAAGACAGCTCCCAATAAACCATTTTCCAAATTGAGCCACAAAGATCTTCCTTTAAAATTGCATTCAATAGGGCTTCCCTGGTGGTGCTGTGGTTGAGAGTCTGCCTGCCGATGCAGGAGACACGGGTTCATGCCCCTGTCTGGGAAGATCCCACATGCCGTGGAACGGCTGGGCCCTTGAGCCATGGCCGCTGAGCCTGCGCGTCCGGAGCCTGTGCTCCGAAACGGAGGAGGCCACAACAGTGAGAGGCCCGCGTACCGCAAAAAAAAAATTACATTCAGTAGTGTGGTACTGGCAAAAGGATAGACATATAGACCAATGGAATAGAACTGAGAGTCCAGAAATAAATCCATGCATCTATGGTCAATTGATTTTTGACAAGAATGCCAACTCCTTTCAGTGGGGAAAGAATAGTCTCTTCAACAAATGGTGGTGGGACAACTGGAAATCAATATCTAAAAGAATAAATTGGACCCTTTTCACACTAGAGACAAAAGTTAACTCAAAATGGATTAAAGACCTATAGGGCTTCCCTGGTGGCTCAGTGGTTGTGAGTCCGCCTGCCAATGCAGGGCACACGGGTTCGTGCCCTGGTCCGGGAAGATCCCACATGCCGTGGAGCAGCTGGGCCCGTGAGCCATGGCCGCTGAGCCTGCGCGTCCAGAGCCTGTGCTTCACAACGGGAGAGGCCACAACAGTGAGAGGCCCGCATACCGCAAAAAAAAAAAAAAAAAAAAAAGATCTAAATATAAGAGACATAAATACATAGGCAAGAACATAGGCATAAATCTTTATGACCTTGAATTTGACAATGATTTCTTAGATATGACACCAGTAGCATAAGCAACAGAAGAAAAAATAGGTAAACTGAACATCAGCAAAATTAAAAACTTGTGCATCAAAAGATACTGTTAGGAAGCGAAAACACAACCTACAGCTTGTGAGAAAATATTTGTAAATCATGTATCTGTTAAGAGTCAAATATCTAGAACACATAAAGAACTCTTACAACTTAACAACAAAAAGACAAACAACCCAATTTAAAAATGGGCAAACAGGCCTTCCCTGGTGGTGCAGCGGTTAAGAATCAGCCTGCCGGGCTTCCCTGGTGGCGCAGCGGTTGAGAGTCCGCCTGCCGATGCAGGGGACACGGGTTCATGCCCCGGTCTGGGAGGATCCCACATGCCATGGAGCGGCTGGGCCCGTGAGCCATGGCCATTGAGCCTGTGCGTCTGAAGCCTGTGCTCCGCAACGGGGAGAGGCCACAATGGTGAGAGGCCCGCGTACCGCGAAAAAAAAAAAAAAAAAAAAAAAAGAATCAGCCTGCCAATGCAGGGGACACGGGTGCGAGCCCTGGTGCAGGAAGATCCCACATGCCACGGAGCAACTAAGCCCGCGAGCCACAACTACTGAGCCCACATGCCACAACTACTGAAGCCCGCACACCTAGAGCTCGTGCTCCGCAACAAAAGAAGCCACTGCAATGAGAAGCCCACACACCGCAACGAAGAGTAGCCCCCGCTCGCTGCAACTAGAAAAAGCCCGCGCGCAACAACGAGGACCCAATGCAGCCAAAAATAAATAAAATAAAATAAAATGATTTAAAAAAAAAATGAAATGACCTAGCTCAAACGAAGCCTGACTTCCTTGCCTGGCATTCAAGCCTCCCCATAAAAGCCCCTCACCCTGCGACCTTATGTCTCCATTTATTTCCGGTGACAGACTGGTTCCAAGGAACAGGGCAGGTTTGGGGCACAACAGACCTGAGATGGAATCTCGTGGGTAGTGCTGTGTGTACAAAGAGCCTGTAATCAGACAACCTGTAACGAGGAAACCGAGACCCACAGAGGGAAAAGATTAGCCGAAGGTCATGAGCTAGGACGCTGCATGTGTCCTTTGTCTCTCTCTGGCTCCACCCTGCTTCCGCAGGCGCAGATAACAGTGTGGAGGTGGGGCAGGCCAGGAGACCCAGAATGTGAAACCTGGATTCTGTGATAAGGAAATGAAGGCAATGCTATTATCTTCCTAAAGACGAGCTGCTTAACGATGAGCAATAACTAAGCTAATTAAGACAACCAGTGACTTCAAACTTCAAAACAGTAGTGGAACTGTCCTCTAAGCTGTATTCCCACTTACCCAGGTCATTAGACCCTAGGAGAGTCTGTGTACGTCATGTGATGTTCTGAGTTCTACGGCCCCGGAAACCTGCTTCCTCACACGTAGTCCCCACCCCCAGGTGTGTCAGCTCTGGAGAGTGGGTTCCCTTCTGTCTACCTGGGATCTCGCCTTTTCGGCTCCCTCCCCCACCCCCTGCCTTCCCCACTCCTGGCCCCGCACCTCCCACTCCCCCTGCTGCTCGGCTGCTCCTCCACCTGTTTGTTTCCCTGGCCTCCCAACATGGCCTCTCAGAAAAAATCCTCCAGCAAACTTGCTTCTTTCCCCGCAGCCCCTCACTCGCTCTTTACCTGCAGTGACAAGAACCCTTTCTAACTCCTCCGTCTCCTCCCCTGGCCTCAAGCACCCAATTAATCACCAAGTCCTTCTGCTTCCAAATCTGTCCTGTCCCTCCAACTCCATACCCTCCGTCCTGGCTGAGGTCTTCATCATCATCGGAAACCCAGATTCTGGCCAGTCTTCTCAATAAAATCCAGCTCCATCCTGCAGCTAGGAAGCATCCCTGACAACTCATTTCCCCTTAAGCCCCCCCACTTCCCACAAGGTCACATCCACACTCCTTGGTCTGGAATTGAGGCCCCTTCACAGTCTGCCTTTGCCTACCTACCTGCCTTGTTTCTGCTCTCTTTTCGATTTTTTAAGTGTGTACTGAAGCACCATATACATACAGAAAATTGCACATACCATGTCAATTTTGATGAATCTTCACCGAGTGGGCGCACCCACGTAACCGGCACCCAGATCCAGAAATGGAACCCACCAGGATCCCAGAAACCCTCCAGTCACTATCCCCCTCTACGGAGGGTAAGTGCTATCCTGACTTCTAACAGTACTGTTCAGATTTGCCTGTTTCTGTACTTTATACAAATGGAATTCTACAGCCCAGACTCTTTTGCTTCTGGCTTCTTTGGTTCAATATTAAATTTGTGAGATTTAACATATCTTTGCATGTGTTGGCTGTGCCTTCTTCTAAATTTTGGCTCCCCTCTAGTCTCTTCCTACTTTTGATCTCTTTCCAGAGCCTTCAGGAAGTTAGTTGTTCTTCATATTTGGTCCAGAGCTCATAATTGCTATCTCTAGGAGGGTTGGTCTGATAGGAGCTACCATGCCATTACCAGAAGTAGAATCTCTCCTTTTTAATTTTTATCTTATTTTTCTTCCTTTTTCCTTTCTTTAGGATTACTGAATTTGCCTTTCTTCTCTCACTCCTTTTTCCCCTTTTCTATCCGTATGGAATTTACATATTTTGTATCTATTCTTTAGGGTTACTCTAGCCATTTTAATGTGCATGCTTTCTATAGAAAAATCTAAAATTAAGTAATACTGTTAAACTCCTCCAGAAAAATCAAAAAACAAAAGACATAAGGACCTGAGAAGAGTTTAACACTAATCAGCCAACTTATATACCATTGTTATCCTTTATTTTAGTCCTGTTCTGATTTTTAAATCTTACCAATTAGACATCATTGTTTTATGCAATCAGTGTTTGCATAATAGTCCAATATCTCACCAATATTTTGTCTGATCATGTAACCGAGCAGGACTCTATGGGGACTTCCTGGACAGAACACCCCTCCTTTTCCTCCACCTGTCTCTTTTTTGTAGAAAAACTTTAGCCTCCTAGGCCTTCCCCAAGTTCTAAAGAATAAATTTAACCAGAGAAGTGAGAAAATGCAGAAGCAAAGGAAAAGAGTCAGAGTTAAGCAAGACAAAATAATAAGTGTAACCATTAAACAAAGTCAAGAACCTTTGGTTCCTCCTCAAGGGCTATAGATAATATCCTGAGTCATGCTCTTTGAGCTATTTTTCAGATACTGAAAGCCCCACCAGGTGGAAGATGTTAACTGTATGCCACCCACAGCACATAGACCACAGACCTCTTGGAACCAGAAGGTTGATGATGTTGACTCCCTATTACCTCACCACCAACCAGTCAGAAGAATGTCCACCAGCTGATCACACACCCCACAACCTCCCTCCCTCACGCTGTCCTTAAAAACCTTTCCCTAAAGCCATCAGGGAGTTCAGGTCTTTTAAGCACTAGCTGCCTAAACTCCTTGCTTGGCACCCGGCAATAAACACTGCACCACAGAGGTGTCGGTAGATTGGCTTTACTTCACACGGATGAGCAAGTGGACCCATGTTTGGTTCGGTAGCAATCATTTTTTTAATTCAATCTCAGACCTTCCATCTGGGATCCATTTCCTTCTGCCTAATGAATAGCCTTAAAAAAAAAAGAATAACCTTGATAAATTCCTTAATAAGGGTTTACTAGTGATAAGCTCTTTTAGTTTTTGTTTACAAAAAAATTTTGGGGGCTTCCCTGGTGGCGCAGTGGCTGAGAGTCCGCCTGCTGATGCAGGGGACACGGGTTCATGCCGCGGTCCGGGAAGATCCCACATGCCGTGGAGCAGCTGGGCCCGTGAGCCATGGCCGCTAAGCCTGCGCGTCCGGAGCCTGTGCTCCACAATGGGAGAGGCCACAACAGTGAGAGGCCTGCGTACCACAAAAAAAAAAAAAAAAATTTTTTTTCCTCATTCTTGAAAATATTGTCACTGCATGTAGAATTCCAGGGTGTCTGTTATTCTATTTTAGCACATCAAAGTGAATATCCCACTGCCTTCTGGCCCCCATTGACGTTTCTAGTTCATTATTCCACTGGAATCATTCCCCAGTCTCATCTCCTACCATTTCCTCCTACACAATTTCTGCTTTAGCAACACAGTGGTTTCCCAGAACTCACAGTGATGTTTCTTGCCTCTGTGCCTTTTCTCATGCTGTTCCTCCCATCCAGAATGCTGTTTCCCTCCCATTCCTCCCCATTTCATCTGCATAACTCCTACTCATCTGTCAAAACCCAGTGGTATCTTCTCTAGGAAGTCCGTCGTGAGCCCCTCCCCACAGCTGTTTTAGGACTTTCTCCTCTGCTCTTGCAGCATTATTACACCTTATTACAGTGTGCTATAAATTTCTGGTAACTTGATTATTTCCTCCATTAAACTGAGAATGCTTTAAGAACAGAGATGATGTCTTATTCATCTTTGCATGCCTGGTACCCAAGGCCTGACCCATACCTGGTACCACATGTACTTGGGTCAGTATTTCAATACTTCAGTAAGTATTTCCTGAAGAAATGTCTTATTCTCACTTTGGCCTCCTCCACCTCACTCCCTGCCCTGTTCTTAAACATTTAATCTCTGCCACCTCCTCTCCACTGTGGCTCTGCCTCTGAGGCCATGGCTGACTTGAAAGGCTTGTCCTTCATCTTCATTCTCTGCCTTCTCTGGAACATCTACTTTATGATGCTCCAAACTTAAGACTTTCTCCTTCCTTGGCCCCTGGGGCACTTCACTCTGCTGGTTCTCTCCCTGCCCCAGATTCTTTTTCTCCTGTGTCCTTTTCAGAGTCCCCACCCCCCCACTCCCTCCATCTGTGTCCCCCAGGATTCTGGCTTTGGGTCTCCTCTCTCTCACTTGGGACCTCTTCCACACTCCTTGCTTTCATTATGGCATCCATGCAGTTGGCTCCTGGATCAGTCAGGGTCCAACCAGGAAAGCAAGAAACCATATTGAGTATTTAAAACAGAGGGAATTTATTCCAGGGACATGGTTCCACAGTGATAGCTGAGAAGACAAATGGGCAGTAGGAAGGGACACAGGAGCCCAGGTTCCTGGGTCACCTGGCGGGAGTGGGCGCCATAGGGAGACAGAGCAATTCATTGCTGGACACGTTCTCTGAAGCAGAGGGAGAGAGATGACAAAATACACTGCCTCTCCCCTTCCACCTGCCATGCTCCCATTGGCTGAAGCAGCTGGAAGGCAGTGAGAAGGGAGGCAGGGGTTAACTCAGTACAGGGCAAGGGAAGAGCCAGGAGTGGACCTGAGATTAACACAGCCCCATACCTATACTTCCTGCCCCAGCTTGGTCACGATCTGCATGCCCCACCACTTACGGGTCACCTGTAATTCAGCACGTCTCAGCTGAATCTCCTTGCCACAAAACATGTTCCTCCACCCAGCGTCCTTGCTTCTATCAGTCATCCCTGATTCTCCTAGAGGCAGGCTGAAAGCTTTCAGCAAGGCCTCTGACTCCTTCCTCTTTCTCGCCCCTTCTCCATGTGGTGTCAGTTTCCAAGTCCAAAAGGTTCTTTGAAGAAAATACCCATACCCCACCCCTTTCCATTCTTACCACCCCCACTTAATTCAGATCTCCTCTTCTCTTGCTTGGCTTCTAACAAGAGCCTCTTCATTGGGTTCCCCACTTCCATTAACATTTCCCTGAATCATCCTACACCACGACCTGCCCATCAATGGTGAATCAAACATGACTCTTCCTGCCCTGCAGCCTTATGCCCCACCACTGCTCACTCAGACCTCATGACCAGTCAGTCTTTTTTCCGGTTCCCCTAGGGCATCCTGTGCTCTCTCACTCTGAGCCTTGGGTCATCATGCATCCTGGAATGGCACTTTCTCTTTGCATCTCCTCCAGTGGAAACCCCACCCAGCCCTGCAGCTCCATGTTGATGTAAACCTTTTGGAATGAAATTTTCTTTTTTTTTTTTTTGGCTGCACCATTTGGTGTGTGGGATCTTAGTTCCCTGACCAGGGATCTAACATGTGCCCCATGCAGTGGAAGAGTGGAGTCTTGACCACTGGACGACCAGGGAAGTCCCTGGAATGAAATTTTAACAGCAGATTCCAAAAGCCTTCAAAATGTGCTTATTCTCTGACCAAGCAATTCTACTTCTGAGGATCTGGCCTAAGAACATAATCAGGAATGTGGCCAGAGATCCTCACTGGAGCATTTGCCTGTTAGTAAAAGATTGTAAACAATCCAGGTATCCAACATGGAAGGCAATAGTTCCATAAACTATGGAAACAGCCATTGAATGAGATTTTATGCATCTATTAGAAAATGAAATTTACAGGGACTTTCCTGGCAGTCCAGTGGTTAAGACTCTGCACTTCCAGTGCACGGGTTGCTGGTTCGACCCCTGGTCGGGGAAATAAGACCCCACATGCAGCATAGCTCAGCCTAAATAAATAAAATAAAATTTAAAAATAAAATAAAATAAAAATGGAGAAGGCTGATTGACACTCAGGTTCAGCTCCTGAGCCCAAAATACAACACTGGGCTGCATATTAGACAACACTTGTAATTAAAAAAAAAAAAAGTCTGGCCAACAGACCAAAGGGGGGACAAAATGAAAATGAAAATTACAATCATATAGGGAAAGGCTCATATTATATATGTGAAAAATATCAGAATACAAACTCATATTTTTTAAATTGTATATACATGTGCAATAGCACATCATCTTTATCAAGCACTTGCTTTGTACTGGGTACTGTCCCGAGTGATTTACACGGATTTACTCATTTACGCCTCACAACAATCCTACAAGCTAATAAATGAAGAAACTGAGGCATGGAAAGCCCTAGATCACATGGCTGGTGGGTGTCAGGGCTGGAAGGGAGTGCAGGCAGCCCAGGGCCTGTGCACTTAGCCATGCTGCCTCCCACAAGGAGTGGAACCCCAAAGACTGAAAAGGTAATAACAGTCAAACCTTGCCATGGTAGGTAGAATAATGGCCCCCCAAAGACCGTCACATCCTAAGCTCCAGACCTGTGACTGTGTTACTTTATATGCAAAAGGAATTACGATTGCAGATGGAATTAAGGTTAATAACTAGCCGACCTTAAAATGGGGAGATTATTCTGGATTATCTGGGTAGGCCCAATGTAATCACAGGGTTCCTTATAAGTGGAAGAGGGAGGCAGAAGAAAGTGAGACCGAGAGATGATAATATGCCCAATCTTGCTGGCTATGGAGATGGGGGAATGAGGCCAGGAGCCAAAGGATGCAGGCCAACTCTAGAAGCTGGAAAAGGCCAGGAAACAGATTCTCCCCTAGAGCCTCCAGCCTCCAGCCATACCAACATGTTGATTTTGGCCCAGAGAAACCTATCTCAGACTTCTGACCTCCAGAACTGTAAGATTAAAGATGTGTTGCTTAAGCCGCTAAATTTGTGGTAATTTGTTACAGCAGCAATAAAAAACACACCCACCAAAAAAGCAAAACAAAGCAAAAGTTCCAGTAATAAAAAGATTGGACAGGTCTTCAGTAGAATGAAAATCAGTTATATCTGGTTGGTGAATCTCTTTGTTTATTTTTAAAGAATGATAATTTCTTTTTCCATATTTCCAAATTTTCCAATATCTTTTTTGTACCATTTTTATAAGGGGAAAACTCTCCCTAAGCAATCATACCCATCCTTCAAGGTCCAGGTCAAATGCCGCCTCCCCCAGGAAGCCTCCCAGACGCTTCACCCATGGTTAGGGGTGGCATCTCTTCTCCCATGGCCTTAACACTACATCTGGATTCTAAATGCCTCGGGTGGGATTCTTCCCTGAGCTCAGGGGCCCTGGCTAGTGCTAGGGGGGCCTTGGATTCAGGAACAATCAATCATTTTTCCTGACTGAGGTACTTCAAGGCTGTATTTCCCTCTGATGGGATTCTGGGTGGGGAGGGTGGGGTTTTGCGGGGCGACACGGCCTCACAAAAGCTCTTAGGGCGCAGTGGGCAGAACTTCCTGCAGCACCAGCTCTAAAGACCGCTGCTCCATATCTGAAATGTGGGTGCTTCCTGATAACCTCTATTTTTTCTCCCTATCATATAGGTGGAGGGTATAAGCAGATAGGTGAGGGGAACCCCAGAGAAAGAGAACCAGGCACGGCTTTCTTGACATAAGAGAAGTCATTTTGGCCTAAGCCGGTTTGTGATCTAAGCCTGGCCACAATGCTTGCCCTTGAACAGGTCTCAGTAATCAACAATCTTAAGGGAAGTAAGGGAATGCAGGAACAAAGGAAAAGCAGTAAAGAAACAGGCTGGGTCACTTTGCTGTGTACCTGAAACTATCACAGCATTGTTAATCGGCTATACTCCATGTAAAATTAAAAAGTTTAAAAAAAAAAAAAAAGAAACAGTAGTTCAGATAAAACAGAGTCCTAGTTCCTCCTCAAGGGATACATGTAACAATCTTTGAGTTCTGCAGGAACTAAGGCCCCCACCCAGGTGGAGGATGGGATGATGTTGACCTTTCCTGACCTTCATGACTTCAAACAGCTTAAGCTTGGACTCTGTTGACCTTTGCCCCAGTTCAATGCTGAATTCTCCTCTGCTCAAGCCCCTCATGAATATGCATGTACCCTTAGCTTAACACACCTTTGGGAAAGCAAGTGTTCTCCTTGCTGCAGGTAATAAATCCTTCCTTCTCCGGATGTTTGGCTTGGTTGTGTCTTTTGACTTGACACCGACAAGAGGTGAGCCCAAACCCAGTTTTCAGGTAAGGGCAGGGGGATTGAAGTAATCCAGGTAACAGAGGCTGGGCCTCTGTGGGCCTGTGGTTGTTCTGAGGAGAATGGCATGGGAAGTCTTGTGGCTCCATGCAGGGAATGGAGGGATGGGGAGGTATAGGGGTTGCTAAAACTGGATGTCCCCGGTGCTAGGGACAGTCAGGCCTTCTTCAGCCATATCTCAATACCAACTTCCAGAACCATTCTCCGAAATCAAAGCTGAGCGTGTCTCTCTCATGCTTGTCCCACAGGTGAAGGCTCCCCATGCCCTCCAGGTTGGAGCCAAGCTCTTCATCAGAGTGACCCAGCCCTGCTCGCCTCCCCAGCCTCCCCTCCCGAGCAGCCCTGTCTCCTACCTGGCGGGATCCAGTCCCACTGCACTACTGCCCTCCCAAGCAAGTCCTTCTCCCACATGGCTTGCTCGCTCCGCACATTCTACCACCTTGTCTAGAACATCCTTCCCTAGCCCCAGTCCCGCATGGCTCTCCAAGTTCTCCACGCCTCCCCTGAAAACTGCCTGGCCCACCCAGGAGGTCGGGGCTCCTCTGCTGTGCTCCCAATCCGCTTGTGTCTCCTGATCCATCATGCCCAGGCTTGGAGGCCCTGCTATTAGCACATCTTTATAGGCTGTGAGCCCACTCCTGCAGCGCCAGCTGTAGAACAGCGGCTCCACCTCTCAGATGCTGGAGTCCCTGACAACCTGCGGATTGTCCTCTCTTACTATATGTCATGGGGGGCCAGGGGGTCCCCAGAGCTAGCACAGTGCCGGACACAGAGTGGGGCATCCTTTATCTGTCTTATGAGAAGTGTCATGGGCAGTAGAGTCCTTTGCAGCCTGGAGTCCATCCCAGAGCTCTTCCTCCTGCCAAAAGCCAGGGCTGGATAAAGTCCCTCTTCTTCCAAGGCAGCCTGCAGAGGCCTCAGAGCCGAGAGAGGCAGCAAAGCTCAGTGCCTCAGAACTCACCAGCATCCTTTCCAGGGGCGGGCAACACGCAGCCTGCTGGGCGGAAAGACCCAGGCTCATATCCCCCAGCTCTACTGCTGACCCACTCCCACTCCCTTATCTGAGAAGTGGGGGTGATGCTTCCCCCATAAGAGTCTCACAAAGACTAAATAAGCACACAATTCTAAAACGAGGGCTGTTTGTATGTGGAGAGCCCTGGTCAATTGTAAGAGCTAAGTTCTGGATTTTTCTTTCAAAAAAGAGATTTGTCCAGCATTGGCATTAGATACTGTAATCAAAAAGAGTGACGATCCCATTGTAAATGGAGTCCATGGACGCTGCCCTTTCCAACATCACCGTTACTCTTCTTATTGTTGAATCTGGCTGCACCTTGCTGTCCTTATGGGCCTCCAACTCCAGGCACAGATGACCACCCCTTTCTTCTCAAAGTGACCTTTCCATTGGCTCCCGGGACCCCTCCCCAACCTCTCGCTGTTCTGTCCCACTATGCTTGACTGATTTCTCTTCCCCCATCATCCCTAAAGTCAGTGGTCTCCAAAGGTCTACCTCCACCCCCTTCTCTCCTTGCCTTGGGCAGGAAATGGTGCTCACACCTTCATGTTTGGTCCAGAGCCCCAGACCTCTATATCTAGTTCCTTCCTGGACAGCTCTTCAGGGATGACACAGAGCCCCCAGGACTCCAGGAGGCCTGAACCAAATTCCCTCCTGACCTGCTGCTTGCTTCCCAGATTCCCTCCATCTGCCCACCTGGGCATCTTTCTAGTCACTCCTACACACATACACTCGAATCAGGGACCCTACTGGATTTCTCTGTGCACCTCTCTAAGCCCAAGTCCCTGTGCACATTACAGGTGATTCTTGGACTCATTTAAACTCCAGGGTCCCTGAAATAGGGAGAGTCTCTAACTGCCTTCCCACACTGGGGCCCATAGGACACCCTCTGTGCCAGGTGGTGACTCAGTCCCTTCCCTGTGGACTCAGGAGTGACCTGCAGCAACCCGGGCTAGCATGCCAGGCCTATCCCTTTCTTTTCTTTTTATTTTCCTACCAACTTCCCCCGCCCTTTTTTTTTTTTTGAATTTTATTTATTTTTTTATACAGAAGGTTCTAATTAGTCATCTATTTTATACATATTAGTGTATACATGCCAATACCAATCTCCCAATTCATCACACCAACCCCCTTACCACCACTTTCCCCCCTTGGTGTCCATAAGTTTGTTCTCTACATCTGTGTCTCTATTTCTGCCCTGCAAACCTGTTCATCTGTACCATTTTTCTAGGTTCCACATACATGCATTAATATACAATATTTGTTTTTCTCTTTCTGACTTACTTCACTCTGTATGACAGACTCTAGCTCTATCCATATCTCTACAAATCACCCAATTTCGTTCCTTTTTATGGCTGAGTAACATCCCATTGTATATATGTACCACATCTTCTTTATCCATTCATCTGTCAATGCACATTCAGGTTGCTTCCATGACCTGGCTATTGTAAATAGTGCTGCACTGAACACTGGGATGCATGTGTCTTTTTTTTTTTTTTTTTGCGGTACGCGGGCCTCTCACTGTTGTGGGTGGCCTCTCCCGTTGGAGGGCACAGGCTCCGGACGCGCAGGCTCAGCGGCCATGGCTCACGGGCCTAGCCGCTCCGCGGCATGTGAGATCTTCCCGGACTGGGGCATGAACCCGTGTCCCCTGCATCGGCAGGTGGACTCTCAACCACTGCGCCACCAGGGAAGCCCCATGTGTCTTTTTGAATTATGGTTTTCTCTGGGTATATGCCCAGAAGTGGGGTTGCTGGGTCATATGGTAATTCTATTTTTAGTTTTTTAAGGAACCTCCATACTGTTCTCCATAGTGGCTGTATCAATTTGCATTCCCACCAGCAGTGCAAGAGGGTACCCTTTTCTCCACACTCTCTCCATCATTTGTTGTTTGTAGATTTTCTGATGATGCCCATTCTAACTGGTGTGAGGTGATACCTCGTTGTAGTTTTGATTTGCATTTCTCTAATGATTAGTGATGTTGAGCAACTTTTCATGTGCTTCTTGGCCATGTGTATGTCTTCTTAGGAGAAATGTCTATTTAGGTCTTCTGCCCATTTGTGGATTGGGTTGTTTGTTTATTTCATATTGAGCTGAATGAGCTGTTTATATATTTTGGAGATTAATCCTTTGTCCGTTGATTCATTTTCAAATATTTTCTCCCATTCTGAGGGCTGTCTTTTCGTCTTGTTTGTAGTTTCCTTTACTGTGCAAAAGCTTTGAAGTTTCATTAGGTCCCATTTGTTTATTTTTGTTTTTATTTCCATTACTCTAGGAGGTGGATCAAAAAAGATCTTGCTGTGATTTATGTCAGAGTGTTCTTGCTATGTTTTCCTTTAACAGTTTTATAGTGTCTGGTCTTACATTTAGGTCTCAAATCCATTTTGAGTTTATTTTTGTGTATGGTGTTAGGGAGTGTTCTAATTTCATTCTTTTGCATGTAGCTGTCCAGTTTTCCCAGCACCACTTATTGAAGAGACTGTCTTTTCTCCATTGTATATCCTTGCCTACTTTGTCATAGATTAGTTGACCATAGGTGCATGGGTTTATCTCTGGGCTTTCTATCCTGTTCCATTGATCTGTATTTCTGTTTTTGTGCCAGTACCATATTATCTTGATTCCTGCAGCTTTGTAGTATAGTCTGAAGTCAGGGACCCTGATTCCTCCAGCTCTGTTTTTTTCCCTCAAGAATGCTTTGGCTATTGGGGGTCTTTTGTGTCTCCATACAAATTTTAAGACTTTTTGTTCTAGTTCTGTAAAAAATGCCATTGGTAATTTGATAGGGAGTGCGTTGATTCTGTAGATTGCTTTGGGTAGTATAGTCATTTTCACAATGTTGACTCTTCCAATCCAAGAACATGGTATATCTCTCCATCTGTTTGGATCATCTTTAATTTCTTTCATCAGTGTCTTATAGCTTTCTGCATACAGGTCTCTTGTCTCCCTAGGTAGGTTTATTCCTAGGTATTTTATTCTTTTTGTTGCAATGGTAAATGGGAGTGTTTCCTTAATTTCTCTTTCAGATTTTTCATCATTAGTGTATAGGAATGAAAGAGATCTCTGTGCATTAATTTTGTATCCTGCAAATTTGCCAAATTCATGGATTAGCTGTAGTAGTTTACTGGTGGCATCTTTAGGATTCTCTATGTATAGTATCATGTCATCTGCAAACACTGACAGTTTTACTTCTTCTTTTCCAATTTGTATTCCTTTTATTTCTTTTTCTTCTCTGATTGCCATGGCTAGGACTTCCAACACTATGTTGAATAATAGTAGTGAGAGTGGACATCCTTGTCTTGTTCCTGATCTTAGAGGAAATGCTTTCAGTTTTTCACCATTGAGAATGATGTTTGCTGTGGGTTTGTCATATATGGCCTTTATTATGTTGAGGTAGGTCCCCTCTATGCCCACTTTCTGGAGAGTTTTTATCATAAATGGGTGTTGAATTTTGTCAAAAGCTTTTTCTGAATCTGAGATGATCATATGGTTTTTATTCTTCAATTTGTTAATATGGTGTATCACATAGATTGATTTGCATATATTGAAGAATCCTTGCATTCCTTGGATAAATCCCACTTGATCACGGTGTATGGTCCTTTCAGTGCGTTGTTGGATTCTGTTTGCTAGTATTTTGTTGAGGATTTTTGCATCTATGTTCATCAGTGATATTGCTCTGTAATTTTCTTTTTTTGTAGTATCTTTGTCTGGTTTTGGAATCAGGGTAATGGTGGCCTCATAGAATGAGTTTCAGAGTGTTCCTTCCTCTGCAATTTTTTGGAAGAGTTTGAGAAGGACGGTTGTTGCTCTTCTCTAAATGTTTGATAGAATTGACCTGTGAAGCCATCTGGTCCTGGACTTTTGTTTGTTGAAAGATTTTTAATCACAGTTTCAATTTCATTACTTGTGAGTGGTCTGTTCATAGTTTCTATTTCTTCCTGGTTCAATTTTGGAAGGTTATACCTTTCTAAGAATTTGTCCATTTCTTCCAGGTTGTCTATTTTATTGGCATAGAGTTGCTTGTAGTAGTCTCTTAGGATGCTTTGTATTTCTGTGGTGTCTGTCATAACTTCTCCTTTTACATTTCTAGGTTTATTGATTTGAGTCCTCTCCCTCTTTTTCTTGATGAATCTGGCTAATGGTTTATCAATTTTGTTTATCTTCTCAGAGAACCAGCTTTTAGTTTTATTGATCCTTGCTATTGTTTTCTTTGTCTCTATTTCATTTATTTCTGCTCTGATCTTTATGATTTCTTTTCTTCTACTAACTTTGGGTTTTGTTTGTTCTTCTTTCTCTAGTTCCTTTAGGTGTAAAGTTAGATTGTTTATTTGAGATTTTTCTTGTTTCTCGAGGTAGGCTTTTATTGCTATAAACTCCCCTCGTAGAACTGCTTTTGCTGCATCCCATAGGTTTTGGATTGTCGTGTTTTCGTTGTAATTTGTCTCTAGGTATTTTTTTATTTCCCTTTGTTTTCTTCAGTGATCTCTTGGTTATTTAGTAACATATTGTTTAGCCTCCATGTGTTTGTGATTTTACGTTTTTTTCCCTGTAATTGATTTCTAATGTCATACCACTGTGGTCAGAAAAGATGCTTGATATGATTTCAATTTTCTTAAATGTACTGAGGCTTGATTTTGTAACCCAAGATGTGATCTATCCCAGAGAATGTTCCATGTGCACTTGAGAAGAAAGTGTAATCTGCTGTTTTTCGATGGCATGTCCTAGAAATATCAATTAAATCTATCAGGTCTATTGTGTCATTTAAAGCTTGTGTTTCCTTAGTAATTTTCTATTTGGATGATCTGTCCATTGGTGTAAGTGAGGTGTTAAAAGTCCCCCACTGTTACTTTGTTGCCAATGATTTCCTCTTTTATAGCTGTTAGCAGTTGCCTTATGCACTGAGGTGCTCCTATGTTGGGTGCATATATATTTGTAATTGTTATATCTTCTTCTTGGATTGATCCCTTGATCATTACGTAGTGTCCTTCTTTGTCTCTTGTAACATTCTTTATTTTAAAGTCTATTTTATCTGATATGAGTATTGCTACTCCAGCTTTCTTTTGATTTCCATTTGCATGGAATATCTTTTTCTGTCTCCTCACTTTCAGTCTGTATGTGTCCCAGGGTCTGAAGTGGGTCTCTTGTAGACAGCATATAGATGGGTCTTGTTTTTATATCCATTCAGCAAGCCTGGGTCTTTTGGTTGAAGCATTTAGTCCATTCACATTTAAGGTAATTATCTATATGTATGTTCCTATTACCATTTTCTTAATTGTTATGGGTTTGTTTTTGTAGGTCCTTTTCTTCTCTTGTGTTTCCCACTTAGAGAAGTTCCTTTAGCATTTGTTGTAGAGCTGGTTTGGTGGTGCTGAATTCCCTTAGCTTTTGCTTGTCTGTAAAGCTTTTGATTTCTCCGTCGTAGCTGAATCCTTGCCAGGTAGAGTAATCTTGGTTGTAGGTTCTTCCCTTTCATCACTTTAAATATATCATGCCACTCCCTTCTGTCTTGTAGAGTTTCTGCTGAGAAATCAGCTGTTAACCTTATGGGAGTTCCCTTGTATGTTATTTATCATTTTTCCCTGGCTGCTTTCAGTAATTTTCCTTTGTCTTTAATTTTTGTCAGTTTGATTACTATGTGTCTCAGTTTGTTTCTCCTTGGTTTATCCTGCCTGAGACTCTCTGCACTTCCTGGACTTGGGTGGCTATTTCCTTTCCCATGTTAAGGAAGTTTTCAACTATAATCTCTTCAAATATTTTCTGAGGTCCTGGATCATCTTCACTAACATTATTCTGAATTCTCTTTCTGGGAGGTTGCCTATCTCCACTTCATTTAGTTGTTTTTCTGGGGTTTTATCTTGTTCCTTCATCTGGTACAAAGTCCTCTGCCTTTTCATTTTGTCTATCTTTCTGTGAGTGTGGTTTTCCTTCCACAGGCTGCAGAATTGTAGTTCTTCTTGCTTCTGCTATCTGCCCTCTGGTGGATGAGACTACCTAAGAGGCTTGTGCAAGTTTCCTGGTGGGAGGGGCTGGTGGTGGGTAGAGCTGGGTGTTGCTCTGGTGGGCAGAGCTCAGTAAAACTTTAATCCACTTGACTGTTGATGGGTGGGGCTGGGTTCCCTCCCTGTTGGTTGTTTGGCCTGAGGCAACCCAACACGAGCCTACCCGGCTCTTTGGTGGGGCTAATGGTGGACTCCAGGGAGGGCTCACGCCAAGGAGTACTTCCCAGAACTTCTGCTGCCAGTGTCCTTGTCCCCACTGTGAGCCACAGCCACACCTGCCTCGGCAGGAGACCCTCCAACACTAGCAGGTAGGTCTGGTTCAGTCTCCTATGGAGTCACTGTTTCTTCCCCGGGTCCCTGTGTGCACATTACTTTGTGTGTGCCCTCCAAGAGTGGAGTCTCTGTTTCCCCCCGTCCTGTTGATTTGCAATCAAATCCTGCTAGCCTTCAAAGTCTGATTCTCTAGGATTTCCTCCTCCCGTTGCTGGACCCCCAGGTTGGGAAGCCTGACGTGGGGCTCAGAACTTTCACTCCAGTGGGTGGACTTCTGTGGTATCGGTGTTTTCCAGTTTGTGAGTCAACGACCCAGCAGTTATGGGATTTGATTTTATTGTGATTGCGCCCCTCCTACCATCTCATTGTGGCTTCTCCTTTGTCTTTGGATGTGGGGTATCTGTTTTGGTGAGTTCCAGTGTCTTCCTACTGATGATTGTTCAGCAGTTAGTTGTGATTCCGGTGCTCTCTCGCAAGAGGGAGTGAGCGCCCGTCCTTCTACTCTGCCATCTTCCCCCCTGCCCTCCAAGCCTATCACTTTCAATCTCAGGTAGAGAGTCTATCTGGGATAGAAGGAAAATTCATATTCCTCCGGCCGATCTAATCTGTCCTTGTCACCCACCCTTGCCTGACCTTCGTGACTCCCTGGGGCAGGGCAGAAAAAGGGAAGAACCACCTAGGTGTCTCCTTTTATGCAGGGGCAGAAAACCTCCAGGTCTTCAGGAAAGCAAAGTCAAGCTGGATCTAGATCCCTGGTCCCCCAGCTCCCATGCAGGGGCAGACAGGCAGCAGGTGGAGCTCAGTCTAACATCCTCTGCTGACTCTTAATGTGCTCAAAGGTCATTTTGAAGGTGGCAGGATTTTCTGCTTGACCCGTTAAGATCCTGGGAGAGAGAGAGGAGGAGGAGGAGGAGGGCGGGAAGGTAGGAAGGACTTTGGGAGCTGTCTTCTGGGACATTTTCCTGGCCTGCCGGGGGACAATTAGGTGCTGCTAAGGCTCCTGCCTCCCATCAGATCCTAGCTCTGAGAGCCTCAGGAGACTCTGCACTGCGAGCAGTGTGGGGCATTTCCCAGAGAGGGTCATCATGGCCTGCAAGAAGGGGTGCTCAAAGTGGGCCCTTGTCAGCAGTGCCTGTGTGGCTCTGGTGTTCGCCATCGGGTTGATCCTGTACTTCTCGCTGCAGCAGAGCAACCTGCCAGGTAGGAGCTTTCCGGTCATGCCATCTCGTCGGCTTCCCCCATCCCTCACTCCTTGCCCCCAGAAGGTTCTGTCCCCATTGACAGCCTGATGGCCTCCTCTCCCCTCCCTACCAAGACTCTCCTCCATCCACAGCTCTACCTGCCCCTCCCATCACTAACCCCACCAAGACTCGATTCCCAATCGACAGTCCCATTAACTTTCCCTTCCTTCTTTACCAGGCTTCAGTTACCTGAGGACCAACAAACCTTGGTCTTCAGCCCAGACCTCCTTCTGTGCCCCCAGATGAATATTCCTTCTTGGAGGGTCACGCAGGCATCTCATATTCAGCTGACTGAGCTAAACTTTCCCTCTCCCGTCTGCTCCCTCTCCCGGTGAAGGGACCTCCATCCACACAGGGTCCTGGGAGCAGCCTCCTCTCTTCCTCCTGCCTCATGCCTGTATCTTCAGTCCTGTGCCTCGAGGCTCTTCCTTCCCATCCTCTACCCTCCATCCCTGCCCACCATGACCTCTCATGCCTCTGTCTCCTGCTGGACCCCTACAGCAGCCCTCCCCCTTCCACACAGTCTCTGCTGCCAGCCTGCTCACACCAGCCCATGCTTGCTCTGCCACCAAGGAGATATTTCCTTTTTTTTTTTTAATTTTTGTTTATTTATTTATTTTTGGCTGTGTTGGGTCTTCATTGCTATGTGTGGGCTGTCTCTAGTTGTGGCGAACAGGGGTTACTCTTCGTTGCAGTGTATGGGCTTTTCATTGCAGTGTATGGGCTTCTCATTACAGTGGCTTCTCTTGCTGCGGAGCACAGGCTCTAGGCACACAGGCTTCAGTAGTTGCAGCACGTGGGCTCAGCAGTTGCGGCACACGGGCTTTGTTGCTCCACGGCATGGGGGATCTTCCCGGACCAGGGCTCAAACCCGTGTCCCCTGCATTGGCAGGCAGATTCTTAACCACTGTGTAAGGAGATCTTTCTAAACATAAACCTAGTTTGCTGTCTCCAGCACACACCCAACTCCTTTGCTGGCGCCCAAAGCAATTTACAACTGGATCATAGCCCTCTTCCAATCTTGCCCTATTCCATTTCTCTGCATTCTGTACCAGGCCAATGACCATTCCTTTAGGCAACCATATATTTTCTATGGTCAAACCTTTGCTTATACTGTTCTCTCTGTCTGAAATAACGTAGTCCCCTATTTTGGTCAAATTTACACACCCATCCTTCTAAGTCTCCCTTAAATGTTCCCTTATCAGTGAACTTCCCAACACCTGCAGGCTGGTTCAGAGCATCATTGTCCCCAAGACCCCACATATTTCTCTCTCTCCCAGCACTGATGAATCTGGGGTCCACTGTCTCTGCTAGATGGTGTGCTAGACACTCCCCAGGGCCCAAGGAGGGTTAGTAGGATGTACGGATGAGAGTCTTGGTCTGGGGCAAGAACTGATGCTGACAGTTCCCTTCGCCTTGATTCCAGGCTGTGAGCAGGATGTGGCCTGCCGCTCCGATGCAGACATGCTGGACTACCTGCTGAGCCTGGGTCAGATCAGCCAACACGACGGCCTGCTGGTCACCTGGTACCATGCTGCCAATAGCCAGAAGGAGATGAGGGCTGCCCTCAGCAGTAAGTCCAGTTGCCAGGACTGGGGCAGGCCGGGGCAGAGGTGGAGACAATGGAGGGAGAGCAGAGGTGGGGCTAAGACAGCACTACCTATGAGGTGGCATTAGGATGGGTATCACCGCGTTCTTGCCATCCTCCACTTGAGAAAGTGGGGGCTCAGGGGTTAAGTGACTGGCTCAGGTTGTGCAGAGATATCTGGTTCCAAGGTCACATCCTGCCCCTCGTCCCAGGCCTTGTCAGGAGACAGCTTCCCTGCCAAGGAGGCCTTTGTCCTCAAAGTCTAAAGAGCCAGAAGATGTTTGAGTGCCAGCGCTACCAAAAACGAGCTGTGGAAGCCTAAGCAAGTTGTGTAACTCCTGAGCCTCTGATTCAGAATGATTACGGCAACCAGTCGGCAATCACTCCCTGTGGGGACACACACTCACATTCCACGTGGGTCTCCTGGGACTACCAGCAGCCTGTTTTGTGGGTGCCATTCGACAGAAGAAAAA
This sequence comes from Mesoplodon mirus, assembly GCF_964341445.2. Taxonomy (NCBI): domain Eukaryota; kingdom Metazoa; phylum Chordata; class Mammalia; order Artiodactyla; family Ziphiidae; genus Mesoplodon; species Mesoplodon mirus. The sequence continues at coordinate 49,113,496 of NC_138978.1, read as the reverse complement.
TGGAGGCTCAGAAAAGTTAGGTGACTTACCTAACTTCACTAAGGTCACACTGTTTGAAAATGGCTAAGCCAGCACTGGAGCACCCAGTGGTCAGCTCCCATGCTCTAAACCGCTGCATTATGCCTGGCCCAGTTCAAAAGGGAAGATCACTCTGCCAGGACTATGGGGAAGCTCATTAGATCATGTTCATGTATGTGCTTGTAAACTCTAAAGCAGTGATTATTCAAGATGAAAGGAAGGGTCCCCAAATTTGAGCATGCTTCAGGAAACACATTGCTAGCCCCGCCCCTGGAGTTTCAGATTCAATGGTTCTGGGGTGGGGCCTGACAATTTGCATTTCTAATAAGTTCCCAGGTGACATTGATGTTGCTGGCCCCAGGATCACACTTTGAGAACCACTGCTCAACCAAAATCCCTCAATTTTAGGAAAGTGAGATCCAGAGGGTCTTGTCCAAGGTCACACAGTAGGTCTGAAGCAGAGCAAGACCTAGGTGCCAGGCCTCTGGCTCTTACTCCTGCAGAGTCACCAGCAGAGAGCCTGGGAATGAGTATCTGGGAAAGGTTTGCTGAATGAATGAATGAGTCCTTAGGGAGACTTCCTGGAGGAGGCAGGCTTGGCAGTCAGCAGAGGAGAGGCCACCACAGGCTGGGTGGAGCCAGTTTGCTGCTGCTTCAGGATCGGGAGGCTAATGGCCAGACTTGGGTGATAAGAGGCCAGAAAACTCCCTGGCAAGAGGGAGGGCTCTTATCTGGCAGATAAGGCCTGAGGGAAAGCAAAGAGGATCTGCCAGCCCCAGGCTCATCCCAGGTCAGCCCTGGGGCAATAGGTAAGGGATCAGGCCCCACCAAGTTGGGACCTTGGCCAAGAAGAAAGCTAAGGACCCCAACCAGGCAGTGCCCAAACAGCATGGAGCGTGCAGAGGCACCCCTTAGCATAGCTGCAGGGGTGTGGAGGACCCCAGGCCCAGTTTTCTCCCTGAGGGTCCTGCTAGGTCCCTGGGGTAGGCCTCTGGAAGGAGGGTGGCTCCACAACTGAGGTGGGGACCCTCGGGGGGAGCCAATAGTAGGCCAGGGTTAGGCCAGTGAAATCACCTTGAACGTGACTGGACACCATGTGGAGGGGAGGGGCAACAGCAAAGGCCTAGGAGGCAGACAGACTGGGTTCAAATTCTACCTTTTATCATTTACCAGAGGAGTGATTTGGGACAGGTGACTTCACCCATCTGCAGCTCCATTTTTCCCTCTGCAAAATGTGGGCTAGTAGGGTGACCATATCATTTATCATCCAAACCAGGGCACTTTTGATAGTGAAAGAGGTCATTATTAATAATTATGCTGAAACAACAGGAATACACCAGACTATCCCAGGCAAACGGGGACATGTGCTCACCCTAGTTAAGTGAGCTGCTCCACGTAAATGATAATTAATACTTAGTGAATGCCTAACAAAGGGTATATTATTATTTACTTCTAGTAAACGAGGGGACAGGAAGCACAGAGAGGTCCAGTAACCTGCCCAAGGTCACACAGCTTGCAAGTGTTAGAGCTGGGACTGGAAGCTAGCAGCCTTGGGTTCAGGATCTGCACACTCAACCACAGCGCTCTCCTGCCAGACGTGATGCATAGAGCTCCTGGCGGGTGGGGGAGGGGAAGGAGGGTCTGGTAACTTCCTGTGGGCTCCCCCTGGAGAGCATCACTCCTTCCCACGTGACTGCGCCCCTGAGGACCAGGACTCTTACTGTGGCTGCGGAAACCTGATCCTTTCCTCATCTCCTGTTCCTTCACACCCCCAACCAAGGAAGTTGGCCCCCCAGATTCAGCATCTGGAAGGCACACAACAGGTGTAAACGACAAGGGAGAAGACTTCGGGAGGAAGCTGGATCCAGGTGGCGATCGCAAGGAGGCAGGTTAGGTCCATCAGCCTTTAGTCCACTTCACTGAGTGTTGGCTAGGCCCCTACTCTGCACCCAGCTCAGGAGGAGGTTTAGAAATGAGTGAGATGTGGCCCTGTGTTCAAGGGGCTCACAGTGTCTCAAGGAAGGCAGCTGGTGAAAGTCAAGCAAGGCAGCAGCATCGGAGGTTCACCGGGCCTCAGAGACCTGGGTTCCAGCCCTGGCTCCCTCCCAGCGTGCCCCCACCCTCCCCAGACCGGAACGGGCTCCCGTTAGATGGGGAAGGAGACTCCTCAGTATCCATTCTCTTGAACTACCCTCTTATCTGCCCAGCTGCCCCCCTCGGGCCTGGCTTCTCTGGGCCTTGATGGGCCCCAAACCCTTTGGACCCCTCCCTTTGCATTCCCAGGTAACCAAAAGTTAAGGAAAGAAAGGGCTTTGTGTTCAAGCCATAAAAATAAGGCTACACCGGGCTTCCCTAGTGGCGCAGCGGTTGAGAGTCTGCCTGCCAATGCAGGGGACACGGGTTCATGCCCCAGTCCGGGAAGATCCCACATGCCGCAGAGCGGCTGGGCCCGTGAGCCATGGCCACTGAGCCTGCACGTCAGGAGCCTGTGCTCCGCAGCGGGAGAGGCTCGCATATCGCAAAAAAATAATAATAAATAAATAAATAAATAAATAAAGGCTACCTTCATATAGCCCTTCAGAGTTTACAACGTGCCTTTATGTCCATGTCCTGTAGTCACGGCCCAGGGAAGCTCATCCCCATCTTGCCAGTGAGGACTCCAGGGAGTCCAGAGCTCTGGGCAGGAGGTATAATATGAGGATGAAATGGGACAATGCAAAGCGCCTGGCTCAGTGCTGGGGACAGCCTGGCACTCAGCTTCCTCCCCCTCCTGGAAATCCAGACAGCTACATTTTAAAGAAATCTGCAAAAATTCTCTGCGACTTTGGGCAAGCTCTATCACCTTTCTGAACCTGTGCTGGTTGATCTAAACTTTTCTATCACCCATTCATTCAGTCTTTTATCATCCAACAAACATTTTTGAAGCTCCGTTTTTAGGCCTAGTATTGTCTTGGCACTGGGAATCCAAGTGATGGGCAACGCAGACCCGGACCCTACTCCCTGACACTTAACACTCAGGAAAGCTGGTGCTAAATGAGTGGTTACATAGGGGCTGAGCACCCAGAGGAGAAGCTGGCAACCTCACTTAGACTGGATGTGTGGTTTAGGGAGGGCCTCCTTGATATTTTAAGCCAACACCCACGGATGAGCTGGAGGTGGCCTAGTAAAGCTGCGGAGGGAAGTGTTGCCAAGACAACAGCCATGTGTAAGAGCCCAGAGAAGGGAAGACAAGATATTTGAGCAGTGATACTCAAAGTGTGGGCCACGGACCAGCAGCATGGGCATCACGGGGGAGATTGTTAGACATCTTGGGCCCCACCCCAGACCTACTGAGCAGAACTTGCATTTTAACAGTTCCTGGGTGATTTGTGCACACATTAATGCTGGAGAAACAGGAGTGGCTGGAAGCTAGAGATTGAGGGAGAGAGGGACTCGAGATGAGATGGGAAAGTTTGCCAGGCCCGGTCATGCAGGACCTCACAGACTATGGTAAGGCATTTAGCTTGGACTCTTAGGACAACGGGAAGGGACGTTTTGATTTTTTAACAGAAGTGACACGATCAGGTAAGTGTTTGGAATACTCACTCTAGTGGCCGTGTGCAGAATGGACTTGGAGGGGAGCAGGGCTCGAGTCACGAGGCTGCGAGTGTCAAACACAAGAGGCCCTCTGATGCCAACTGTCTGTGGTGGGGCAGGAGCTGAGAGCGACCCCGCCTGCCCTCCACTCCATTCCTTAGACAGAGACCCTGGCCGGCTCTTCTGGCCTGCTTCTCACTGAAAGGCCTCAGCTTCCTCCTGGACTGATCTCTCGGAGCAGGCGTCACACAGCCACCTGATGGAGTTAACTGTGTGCATTTAAAAGATAAAAATAACGATGCTCAGTGCTGTAAGTGTGCCGGAGATGGGCCAGCTTACGTGTTTCTGGCAGGAACATGAGTCAGAAGAATTTTTCTAGACAGTAATTTGTTAGTATGGGCCTTAAAAACACCCTGCATGGCCCTGACTCAAATTCCTTGTCAGGATAAAAAATAATCAGAAAATCAGAATAAAACATGCATCATTATTTGTTAGTAGCAAAAATTTAGAAACTACTAGGATGTCTCAGGAAAGGGAGAGTGGCTAACTAAAGCAGGGTGAGTGCCCTCAATCAGGGTTTTTGCAGGTTTTTTTTTTTTTTAATGAAACATAGAAAAGATTGTAAAAAATGTGTCACTATTGAAAGAAAAAGATTAAAATTATAAATGCAGAGTATTCCCAACTGTGTAAAAACTACGCATAGATAAAAGTGGAAGAAAATACATCAAAAAATGAACTATGATGGAAATGCTTTCCTCAAGTCAGGATAAAAAATTATCAGAAAATCAGAATAAAATATGCATCATTATTTGTTAGTAGCAAAAATTTAGAAATGTGGGCGAATACTTCTCCTTCTGCTTTTCTGTATTTTCCAAATGTTCTATAATAAATGCGTAATACTTTGATGATGAGAAAAATTGCTTTAAAAAAGGAAATGATCTGGGAATTCCCTGGTGATCCAGTGGTTAGGACACGGCCCTCTCACTGCCGGGGCCCAGGTTCAATCCCTGGTCGGGGAACTAGGATCCCACAAGTTGTGCAGCAAAAAAAAAAAAAAAAAGGAACCAATCAAGATGGAGTTTGTCCTCTTGCACAGGTGACGCTATGGCCCTGGAGGCAGACGTCACGGTAGAAGGGCTCGGCACAGTCAACGAGACAGGGGTCCCCATCATGGCACACCCCCCAGCCATCTACAGTGACAACACCCTACAGCAGTGGCTGGAGGCCGTGCTGGCCTCTTCCCAGAAGGGTAAGGACCTCTCTCAGCCCCTCCCCAGCTGCCCAGCCCTCTGGTCCTCAGGCCGCATTTGCAGGGGTCCTTCCACTAGGAAGCTAGTCCAGTGCTCGTCAGGAGTTGCTCGTTGCCTTGGCTTTCCAGCCCACCGCTCTAGAGGCCTGGGCTCGGGGAAGATGAGTGAGATGAGGGATGAAAAAGTGCAGGGTAAGCTGCAAAGGGCCAAACATGTTTGGGCCCGAATCCGTGGAACTGGATACAACATGCTCAAAAGCCAAATTCCACCTTCCCCTCCCATGTCTCTTTGCCAGTTATAGTCAGAATCCAGGCATCACCCTAATGTCTCTCCCTCATCCCCCACATCCGCTCAGCTGCTGCACCTGCCAATTCTAACCCTGAACCCTACCCCCTGATCCAGTCCCAGTCACATCATCTTTCTCCTGGACCTCCTTCCTCACTGGCTTCCTGCTTCCAAACTCAGCCCTGACCTGAGTGAGCTTTCCAAAATGCCAATTGTCACGTCACTCCCCTGCTTTAACCCTCCATGGCTCCCCATTGTCCTCAGGACAAAGTGTGATCTCCTTGGCCTGTCTTTCAGCATCCTGCTCTAACTTCTCAGCCTCATCTCCTGCTGTTCAGGCTCAGGTGGCTTAGGACCCCCTGAGCCTGCCTGTCCAAGAATCACAGTCCCTTTTCATCCGACGCTTGACAACCCCTGAACATGCCCCAAGTCCCAAGCCCTTACCCGTCATCTGCTTCCTCCCCTTGGTGATGGGGGATGGGAGCTCATTCCTACAGAGGCAAGTCCTTTCTCTCCAGGTTAGCTCTGCCTGTTTGAAAGCCCTTCTTCACACTCAGCGAGAATCTGGTCCGTCTTCCCTCCCTGCCCCCAACACACATACCATACCAGCTGTCTCTGTCCCAGGAAGTTATGTCTTCTGTTTCCTTCTTCCCTGAGCATGAGGGACCAGTTCCCCAAGCCCTTGGCCCTCTCCCCACAGGCATCAAACTAGACTTCAAGAGCATCAAGGCCGTGGGCCCCTCCCTGGACCTCCTGCGGCGGCTGACCGAGGAGGGGAGAGTTCAGAGGCCTGTGTGGATCAATGCCGACATCCTGAGGGGCCCCAACATGGCCATCCCGATAGAAGTCAATGCTACACAGTGAGTGTTCGCCTCTCTGCCCCAGCTGTGTCCAATCCTCTTCCATCAACATCTGGCACAGTAGGTGCTCAGGGGACCTTTGCTGAGTTTGCTTCCAGCCACACCATGCAGTCTGACCTCTGAGCCTTCACACGTGCTATTCCCTCTGCCTCGAATGCCCTTCCCCCATTTCCTGATGAACCTTTGCCCAGTCATTACCTATCCCAGAAACTTCCCTGACATCCAAGGCCCCTGAGGGCCTTCACTCACACTTTCTCCTGACAGTCCTGATTTCCTTGGACTATCACCGTCAGATTACAGGTTTGTCACCCTTACTACAGTGTTTATTCCTGGAGGGCAAACAGGGCCTAGTCCAGTGACAAGGGCAGCACTTGGCCTGCTAGAAAAGTCTAAAGCACTGACTCCTTCCCTAACCCCCCATGAAATCCCAGCACTGCCACCAACCGGCCTCACGTAACACCAGCTGCATGGTGTGCTCCAGTTTACAAAGGGCCACTTAAAAGGAGAGCATATATCTGAGTTGATCTTCACGTAGCAATGCCAGGTTAGAAGCATCTTTTCTCACTATTTTGCAGATGAGAAAGCTGACGATAATTGAGGCACAATCTGTTGAATGTTTATTATGTGTTACAGGCACTGTTTTAAGTACTCTAGTTGTAGAATACCACTTAACTCTTACTTGAGAATGAGGTAGGTAATATTATTTTCATTTTATTAATACAGGAAATATCTCACTGAAGCTAAATGACTTGCCTAAATCTAGTAATTGGCAGAGGAATGATTCAAAACCAGGCCTATCTGACTCTAACCTCCATGCTCTTTACCGTGCATCCATCCATCCGTCCATCTTTCCAGCCAGTCAGCCAACAAGCCATCCATCCAATATTTATCACGATTCTCAAACTGAGGTGCATTTGGAAAGCAGCAGTTTGAAAATGTAGTCACTGGCCCAAGATAAAGAATGGTTCACCTTCTTGGAGTGAAGAAAATTACTCAATAATTTGGGGAGAGAGAGAGGGGGTAACATTATTTGCCTATTAAAATTTGCATCAAGGCAAAATTTGAATGAAATTTTTAAATAAAATATGAAAGTTCAGAGACTCTCACAGCTGGGAGAACCCACATTCCACACCTGGGGCTTTAGATTGCATCACCCCCGTCCATGTGGGTATGTTTACGAAGGCCTGTCCTGCCTGAAAGGATACCATCTTTGAGAATCAAAGGGGCTGGGTGAGCTGCCCAAGGTCACAGAATCAGGACCCAAACCCAGACCTCCCCGACACCAAAGTCCATGCCCTACTGGGGGACTTTGAGCAAGCCATTTCTGGTCTTTAGGACTGTGCCCTTATATCATAGATGCAAGAGATCCTGGGCTTTCCTGGTGGCGCAGTGGTTGAGAGTCCGCCTGCCGATGCAACGGACACGGGTTCGTGCCCTGGTCCGGGAAGATCCCACATGCCGCGGAGCGGCTGGGCCCGTGAGCCATGGCCGCTAAGCCTGCGCGTCTCCGTTGCTCCGCAACGGGAGAGGCCACAACAGTGAGAGGCCCGCGTACCGCCAAAAAAAAAAAAAAAACGACCAGCGTCTCTGATTCTCTGCAGGTTCCTGGCCTTGGTCCAGGAGAAGTATTCTAAGGCAACCCTGTCTCCAGGCTGGACCACCCTCTACCTGCCCCGGTTCCGAAACAGGACGTATACCCGAGCCATGGTAGAGAAGATGCAGGGCCTGGTGGAAGGACTGCCACAGAAAGTCACCTTCCCTGTGCGGGCTGTCATGGTGCGGGCTGCCTGGCCCCACTTCAGCTGGCTGCTGGACCAATCTGAGAGGTGAGGACTCCCAGGCCCCTGCCACAGCTCCCACACCCTCCAAACCCGCTCCCAGGCACTGATGCCCCCGGAAGATCCCAGAGGCTCATGGCTAGAAGCGTCTTATTGATCATCTGGTCTAACCTCTGCTGGTGCTCACATGCTCTACAATGTCCCTGCTTTCTGCTTGTATGCCTCTGGTAATGGGGAGCTCACTATCATCTGAGGCAGCCCGTCCGTTGGCAGACAACTCTCTGCCCGTTGGAAAGTGTCTACACTGAGACACAGTTTGCCTCCCACAGCTTTCTCCCACGGAAGCCAGCTGTTCCCTGGGGCTGCACAGATTGCATCTACAGCCTCTGCCCCAAGATAACTCTGTAGGGACTGAGGAAGCCCCATCCCCACCCCTGCACTCTGTCCCCAGCTGCCCAGCACCACCTTCCTCAGCCTCTCCCCACTGGAGGCCGCCCCCTTCCCCTCTTCATACCTGACCTCTAGCCCCACCCCCTGTGCCCATCTCTTCTGTCCTTGTCTCCTTCCTAAGACAGGACCCAGAAATAGACACTCCAAGTGAGCAGGCAGGGCAGTCCATCTCCCCTCCTCAGCCTCTACTCTCAGTCATCGTTCCCGAGGCCTCTGTGGCTTCTTCTGCCCCCAGGAAGCAGGGTAGTGTTCCCCCCCCGCCCAGCTCGGGTCCAGCTCTGAGTACAGGAGTGGGGCTGAGGGCTGCTGGGCCCAGGCAGGCACTGAGCTGGCTCTCTGGACCCCAGGTACAGCCTGACGCTGTGGCAGGCCACCTCGGACCCCGTGTCGGTGGACGATCTCCTCTACGTCCGGGACAACACTGCCACCCACCAAGTCTACTATGACCTCTTCGAGCCTCTCCTGTCACAGTTCAAGCAGCTCGCCAGTAGGGAGGGGTCTGGGCAGCGTGGGAAAGGGCGGTGGGGCCGGATTCTGCACAGGGCAGCACTTGCTAGACACGGCAGCAGAGTTAGGTGGGATGGGGCACTGGAAGGGGAAAATACTAGGAGGGATAGGAGGAAGGAATTGTTTTAAGCATCAGTTGTATGCCAGACCCCAGTACGGTATGCTAAGCTTTATAGATCTGTGAAGCAGGGATTCCATTTTACAGATAGGGCAACTGAGATTCAGAACAGTTAGGTAATTTATACAAAGTCATTCAGCTTGAACATGGCACAGCTCCTACTGGAACCAGCAAATTCCAGACCCCATATGCTTCCCCTTGCAATACAGTTCCTCTAAGGTTTACTCTAGCATTTCAGAGAATGGCCCCTCCACTGTACCTGCTAATCAGTGATGCAGACACTACCTTGTCCAAACACCTCACTCCCCTGACTCCAAACCTAGGAGAGCCTGCAGTTAGCATCTCAAAGGGGACCCATCAGACCCAACATTCCTGCCTTGGGAGCCATCTTGGTGAGGGGGAGGAATACCAGCTTTGGGGCCAGACGGACCTGGCTCCATCAGGTTCCAATCCCTGCAACCCTGCTTACTGGCTGCAGGACCTTGGGCAAATCACCTGTAATCTATAAAACAGGGAATTACAGCTCCCAGGAATCTTGCTGTGAGGCTTAGAGAGGATGCGCGGTGCACAGAAGGGCTCTGTGACCAGCGGCCTCTTCATCCTGGCCATTTGCCCCACAGTGAACGCCTCACGGAAGCAAAGCTACTACACGGGAGGCAGCCTGATCCCCCTTCTCCAACTCCCCGGGGGTGAGGGTCTGAGCGTGGAGTGGATGGTTCCTGACATCCAGGGCAACAGGAGCACAGGGACAGTGCGACTCCCAGGTAAGGTCCACCTGCAGCCCCTGTGCTCCTAGCTCAATCACAAGAGTTTCCTACACTTGGGGAAGCTGCCTCAGATCTCCGTTACCACAGCAACACAGCTGCAAGGTAGGGAGTACAGTGCTGTCAAAAGTGCGGGGCTCCGGGCCTTCAGCACCTGTGAGCCCTCAGTCACATCACGCTGCGAGAGAGGCGGGCATGGGCCCCAGGGCTGAGCCACAGGCAAGGGCCCAGAGCCGAGCTAGCAACTCATTGTATCATTCTGACGAGCCCCGGGCACATTCATAAAGCAACCCTTCCACCTGGAACCCAGATCTGATCGACAGATCCCGTTACCCCGCTGCGGCCTCCATTGCCTCTTCCAGACAGAGAAGGCATGATTCTGCTGAAAGTTGGCCTCCAGGAGCCTGCAGCTGGGGACCCCGTGCCCGTCGTACGTGACCCAGATGGCCGTGCCCTGACACTGGAGTTCTGCCTGCTGCAGCTGGCCACGCGCCCCGGACGCTGGGGCATCCATGTGCACATAGCAGAGCCCACAGCCCTCCGGCCATCCCTGGCCACACTGGCCACCCTCTCCACACTTGGCCACCTGCCTAGGCCTGTGTGGGTCGGGGCCACAATCTCCCATGGGAGTTTTGTGGTCCCTGGCTACGTGACTGGCAGGGAGTTGCTTACAGCTGTGGCCGAGGTTTTCCCCCATGTGACGGTGGCACCAGGCTGGCCCGAGGAGGTGCTGAGCGGTGGCTACAGGGAGCAGCTGCTCACAGATATGCTGGAGCTGTGCCAGGGCCTCTGGCAACCCGTGTCCTTCCAGCTTCAGGCTGGGCCGCTGGGCCAGAGCACGGCTGGAGTCGTGGCCAGGCTGTTGGCAGCCTCCCCCCGGGCCACTGTCACAGTGGAACACAGCCCTGGCTGGGGCAGCTATGCATCTGTGCGAGCAGTGCTGCTGGCAGCCAGGGCCGTGGAGAGGACCCGCGTCTACTACAGGCTACCCCAGAGTTCCTACCAAGACTTGCTGGCGGATGTTGGCAGAAAGTGACCACCCAGGGGTGCTGGGCTGGTGGAGCCCTGGGTCCAGGCTTCCCACGGGGGTGGCAGGAAGGAATAAATGCCTCTGCCTTCCTCAGTGCACTGCGTGTGTGTCCTCAGGGCAGGATGGAGTGGGAGTTGGGCGTGAGGTGGCCACTGAAGATGCCTAGAGAGTCTGGAGGCTGGGGGCCAGATCGTTCCGGTTGTCCAAGAGGAACTGCTCACAAGCCTTGAAGGTGGTGTAGAACTCAGAGGAGAGGCCAGTCACATTGGTGGTCACGTACCTGAGAAAGCCTGGGGTGGCCTGGTTATAGTAGGACACCTGCAGGATGGGAAGCCACACTCAGGGAGGCTGGGCGGTGGGAGGGGTGGGAGCTGAGTGGACATGAGGCGGGCGGGAGGCAGCCTTGTCACCTGCTAGGAAGGCAACAAATATCAGCCAGCACCTGGGGCCTTAGAAGACTGCGTGACTGGCGGGTGTGACCTCCTCCAGCTGGTCTCCCCCAACCCCGGGTGCTGACAACCCTGGCTTCCCTCTGTCACCACACACTACTGTCATCACGTGTCTCCCCTGTCAGCCGGGAGGCCCTGGAGGACTGGGGCTGGGTCTCCGGAGCCCAGCATGGAATCCCTTTTAAATGAAGGTGCTCTAGGGCCATCCACAAGTTAGAATAAGCCCAAGGATTGCCCTGAGGAGCTCGTCAGTTTAGATGTGTTAAGTTAGCTAGCACTGTCCAAGTCCCTACCTGGGGGGAGTCTCATAGCCACTGTGAGCTGAGGAAGGGGCAATGGGCATCCCCAGCCCAGCCACTGTCAGCCTTCTCCCCTACGCTTTAGTTAACACTGACTGCCCTGCTGAGTTTTATGGGCCCTGAGAGCCATACAAAGCCTTCCTAGACAATAAGTAAATGAGGAGATAGAAGTTTAGATCAGAACCCAGGGCTTCTGCCCTCTGTGTCCAGTGCTTTTTCCAAGACCCTGCAGTGGCCTCGGACTTAGCACAGATTAGGTCTCAATGAAGGCTCATTTTCAGCCCCTGACACTCCTAGGCTCCCCTGAGCTGCAAGAGAGGGACTGCTGGCAGGCAGGGGAGCCTGGGTCTGGAACTGTCTGAGCTGGACAGTGCTGAGTTCAGGACACAAGTGTGGCTTTGGGGTGAATCTGGGTGGGAGGGGGAAAGGAGACACCCAGCCTCACCTTGGTCAACTGGTCCCCCTCGTGCCAGAAGCAGAAGCCTGAGCAGATGGTCTCCCCACGCCTGTACTCCGAGGTCTCGAGGTGCGTGGGCAGCGTAACTGACCTCATCGCGATGACATAGGGGTCCCTGGAATGGAGGAAGGGTGTGGAGGGGACACAGGAGAGGGTGAGGGCCTGGTTCCAGAGCCCTCCTCTGGCACTGACCCAGAGTCTGAGGCACACAGAACCTGGCTCTGGGCCAAGCTGGAGAGAGGAGATGCCTGTGGGTTAGCAGCTCTGAACTCACCAGGAGCCATCGTGACTGCACTGTGGACTTTCTGGAAAAGACCCTCCATTGCAGACACTCAGGAAGCAGTGTTGCGCTTTGGGATTTTTGTGCTTCATCTTTTTGCCTGTCTCTAGCAGAAGTGATGCCATCTCTCCAGCATCCCCACCATGGCACAGCTGACAGCCTCACCACCCTTCAGCCAACACGGGGCCTTCAGAGGCTGGAGGCCAAGGAGTTGGCCATGTGAGAACTGGCCTGTCTGTGGCCTGGGGCAAGGCGCCCTCACTACCCCAGGGACAGAGACCACCCCGCTTTAGAGCATGAGTGACTAGAGGGGCCATGCATCCCCATGTCCTCCATTCTACCCACAGTAAGACCACTGCGGCCAGTAGGAAGCAGAGGGCTGACTCTAGGCTGATGTCCCCTCCCTGGGGAGGAAGATGAGCCCTGCCCACCTCCCACCCCAGAAGGCAGGCACGCACCTGTTGTCACAAGGCTTCCGCCGAGAGGCCAGGATCACAAAATCCTGGGGCTTGGGGTCACCACCGAGGGCGGGGCTGATGATGTGGTAGATGGCATCATCCTCGTCCACCTGCTGCACTAGCTCCACGCTCCTGTACAAAACCCACGGGCGTCACACCAGCTCCTCGTGTGAGAGCAGGTCTGACCCAGGCCCTCCCGTGCTTCAGCTGCCCTGAGCAGATGCTTGGGGGATATTTCACCCCCAACACTGCTCAGCAGGGACCACAGGAGGGCAGAAAAGGCTGGCAAGATAAACACACACACAGGCACACAGACACATACACAAGCAAATGAACACACACACCCGTGGGCACACATGTGCACAGATACATAGATAGACAGCCACCGATGCACACAAAAAACTATGGGTGTCTGTCTATGTCTGTGCAGATGCACATACCCTACACAGATGTGTGATGATTTAGTAGTTGTACTGAATATTTAGGGAGCGCCCACTGTGTACCAGACAGTGTTCTAAGAGCGTTATGGGTACTATCTCACTTAACCCCACATCAGCCCATGCAGTTGGTACTCTTAGTATCCCCATTTTATAGATGAGGGGGCTGAGACTCAGAGAAATAACTCACCTCCGGCCACAGAGCTAATAAGGAAGCAGGTGTGGGACGTGGTTGGGCTGTTGGGCTCCAGAGCTGTGCCCCTCAGGCCCGGGCACACTGCACACACGTGCCCAGGTAGACACACGTAGGCTTACACCAACACGCACACACACACAAGGACATCCACGCAGAGACACACACAACCACATCCAGACCCGCCACCTTTTCCCTGCTCTCCCGCCCACCCTGGAAGCTGCCTCAGGAACAGGGCAGCTGTGGGCAGGGTGGAGGAAAGCTTCTAGGGCCTCCCTTCCCCTCAGGACACACCCCGCAGTACCATCAAGCATCAAGATCTGATCGGGCCTTCAAGGCCCACACCAGCCCGCCTCCTCCAAGAAGGGTTCCTACCACATGCCCAACTCCTTCTCCCCAACATCCACCACCAAATCACCTCTCAGGCTTCCAGGATGGCATGGCCGGCAGGCCTGGGGCCAACCTAGACCAGGGCTTTTTAAAGCAACTCAGCCCTTTTTGCAAAGAAACCTTATGCAGAAAGGCTGTGTGTGAACAGCGACAAGCAGGCCTGCTTTGGTGAAGAGAGATGGGGAAAGGTAGGGGAAGGCCAATTTGTCAAATATCAACTCACCAAATGACCTGCTTCCTGAATTTCCAAATACACAGATCCTCCTTATGGATACACTCAGGAATATAGGCTCCTCTTAATAAGCCATTGGAGAAATGATCAAAGAACCCCCAAAGGCAGGTGTTGGCATAACAGAAAATGACTTGAAAGGGATTTGAAAAAACACCAGTTTCAACTTTAACATTCCCATATTAAACACTGAAATGTTGGCTATTTTCCTAAGCAGAAACTTACATGGAGAGTCAACAAATTTGGGGAACAAATGCATTTATAGGATTAACATTTATATTCAGTAACTCACTACATTAAAAAATAACATTCCTGTACATATCCATACGAAGACTGGCAAACTTGGTAAATTCAGCAAATTGGCCATTCTCTGAGTTACCCTGAGTCTGGGAGGGGTTCCCACCCACCCCCTCCACTTCCAACTACCACCCCAAGCAGTCCCTGAGCCCCCTCTGGGAAGGCAGAACTCCACAGAACACGCTTTGAAAATCACTGATCTATCCCTGGGTGCAAATCTACAACCCACACCTCAAGTACCCACTTTAAGAGGAGGGAAACCGAGGCCCAGAAAAGACATGACTTGCCATGGTCACAGTTAGTTAGGCCAGGAACAAGACTTAAACCCAGGCCCCCGACTCCAATTCCAGGCTCACTCTCTTCCCTGAGGGCTCAGACTACCCTTGACTCTGACGCTCACCTAACACATAACCAAGTGCCCCACCCCCATCCTCCCTGCTAAAGGCCGGCAGGGGCTGAGCACAGTGGGGGAACGGCTCAGGAGGAGACACCTGAGGGCCCACCTCCGCACCCCACCCCGCTGCCCTCACCGGTAGTGCTTGTCCCATTCGGGCCTCCGACGGAGGTCTGAGAGCAGCAGGAAGGCCTGGGTGGCGTCCACGTGCACCAGCATCTCCATGTGGAAGGAGAGGAACTTGTCCTCCTCTAGAGTGTACAGGCGGACCTGCATGGGCCAGAGGGCAGCCTCGTTCCCGCGCCTCCTCCTCAGCCTATGCTGGGGACCGGGGCTGGAAGCTCAGGGCTGCCACTGATTGCTGTGTGACTGTGAACAAGCGACTCAACCTCTCTGAGCCTCAGTCGCATTCCCATGAAAATGGGAGATTCAGCACAAGTGGATAGGAAGGTGTCTGAAGGAGCAGTGACTGCATGCATAAGCACAGGATGGAATGGTACTCACTATGAAATGGAACAAACTCAAACAAGCACTCAACACAAGTGAATGCCTTGTGCCAAGAGAAAGAAGTCAGATTGAAAGGTTATATACTGTATGACTCCCCGTACTGGACATTCTCAAAATAGACAAAACTAAAGGGACAGGGCTTCCCTGGTGGCGCAGTGGTTGAGAGTCCGCCTGCCGATGCAGGGGACGCGGGTTCGTGCCCCGGTCCAGTAGGATCCCACGTGCCAGGGAGCGGCTGGGCCCATGAGCCATGGCCGCTGAGCCTGCACGTCCGGAGCCTGTGCTCCGCAACGGGAGAGGCTGTAACAGTGAAAGGCCTGCGTACAGCAAAAATTAAAAAAAAAAAAAAAAAAAAAAAACTAAAGGGGCAGAAAACTGATCCGTGGTTTCCTGGGGCTGCGGGTGGGAAGAGGCTTGACCACAATGGGGAATGAGAGAAACTGGGGGGATTATGGAAATGTTCTGTACCTTGATTATGGTAGTGATTCTGTAACTTTATGTGTTTTCCAAACTAGTAGAATTATACACTAAAAAGGGGAAATTTTACTACATGTAAATTATACCTCAATTTTTTTAATGTGGAAAAAAGTTTTTAAAAGAAGATAAAGAAGCAGGGGCCGACGCAGCAACAGAATGAATCCTCAGAGCCAGGTGCCACCCAGCCCCCTAAGGTCACAGGCAAAAGTGGCAGAGCTCAAGTCCTCCCTCAGCCCGCGCTGGCCCCAGGCCCCCGTCCCAGCAGCGCCTCACTGTAGAAGGAGCAGAGACAGGGAGGACGCGGTGGGGGAGGATGAAATGGGGGGCAAGAAGGTGGGTGGGCAGGAGAGGATCCAGAGTGGGGGACCCCCACTCCAGGCCCTGGGGGGCAGGTTTGCTTCTATAACTGGGCTGGTTTCATGACCTCATCCAGTTCCTTTTAGGGAATCTCCCTTTGGCTGGAGTGCTTTGAGAGGGTTTTTGTGTCTCACAGTCAGCCACCTCTGGTGGCTCCGAGGAGGAAGGAGAGCTGGGAGGGTGGGGTCAGCTACCTGGCTGATCTCTGAGGACAGCACCCAGTTGTCCCTGGCCACGAGCATCTTCAGGGAGGAGACGTTGTTGTAGCTCAGGTACACCTGGACAGAGCACACAGAGAAGCCTCAACTTCCGCCTTCCTCGAGGGCTCCGCGCCGGGCTGCGCTGGGGCGGGGAGAGGAAACTGGACGTGAAGGAAGGAGCCCTTGGCTTTGGGAAAGGAGGCCGGGGCTTGGCAGACTCCTCCTCCCCTTGGGGCCCCAGCTCCCTCCTGCCAAGCAGGGGGACACAGGAAAGCCCTTGGCTACCTGTGCCAGTCTTGTGGCAGCAGGTATCCTGTCCCCTCCGGGCCTACCTCCAAACCCGCTCACAAGAGGGGAGGATCAGGGATCCCAACAGGCCTGAGAACGGTCCACTCAGAGCAGAAGGCCTTACCTGGTTGCTAGGGTCCCAGGGGACAGAGAGGGGCATTTCCGCCTGCTTACAGGACACGATGTACTTCCTGGGAGAGAGGGAAGACAACAACCTTGTTCCCTTGGGAGCCCATCTCTTTCCACAGACTTCACTGCTGGCTTACCGTGTGCCAGACCCTGTGCTCAGCCCAGCGGCGTGGGAGAGACTCCTGTCTGGCCAGGGAGACTGGATGGGCACACAGAAAACCGCAGCTGAGGATATACACACTCAGAGGCGGGGACGGGCTGGGGGAAAGGTGCAGACCCCCAACACCCTTGCTGAGCGACTTCACTCCGGCTAAAGCAACTTCACCCTTATGTCTCAGTGTCCTCAGCTATAAAATGGGATCAGGGGTCACACCTGCCTCCTCTTGGGGTCATCAGAGGGAGAACAGTGCTTGGCATATGGTAAACCCTCCATACATGCACATTGTTCTTATTAACATCAGATGGTGAATCCTGGTGCCGTTCACAGCCCTTTCAAGTTTGTAAAGTGCTTTCACAGCAGTCATTCACACGTGGATTTGCTTCTTAAGCAATTGCATCTCCTCTCAGAGCCTTTCTTTCTTCATCTGCCAAATGGGCATCAGAGTCAATGGGAGCAACACAAGAAGTAAAATTGGTCACACCTGGCCAGGTTCAAATTCTCATTCTGCCCATCATTCCTGTCTGAGTGCCCGTGGCCACCTCATCCCTCTATCCTCGCCTGTACAAGGGGCCAGTAAGACCACTGTGTCATGAAGCCAAGACCAGAGGCTGCCTGGATGTAAAGGCCCAGCCCGGGGGAAGCACCGAAGAAACACAAGTTCCCAGGGCCAGGGAGCAGACAGGGAAGCCCTAGAGCCGTGTCCGTTCCCACCGCCCGGCCCCCACTTTCCTGTCCAGGCGGATCTTCTTCCTGGCACTGGCCTCTCGGTACCGCCGCTCGCCATCCTGAGGAGAGGAGCAGAGACAGACTGTGGTGCAGGAGGGACAAACAACTTGCCCCCGCCCCCATTACTGCCTGCCCCCTTCCCCAAAGGGCCCAAGGAGACCCTCCCTGCAGCCCTAAAGTGAAGTTCAGATCTCACTGGGGCAGCCTGCACAGGACAGTGCCCCATCACTGAGCTCCAGCCCCAGCTTCCCCTGAGGCTCCCTGAGTGACTTTGGGAACACCACCTGCCCTCACTGTACCTGCTTCCTCCTCCATAAAAAGGGATCCCCAAAGCGCACTTACAACGCTAAGAACCCACATTTATTGAGCACTTGCTATGGGCAGGCATGCTTCTGAAGTGTTTTCCATGCAAAACTGCATCTAAGCATTATGACCACCCTCTGAGGTTGGTACTAGTACTATCCCCAATTATTTTATTTCATTTCATTTCATTTTATTATTTTAATTGCCTGCACCGTGCGGCTTGCAGGATCTCAGTTCCCCCACCAGGGACTGAACCCGGGCCACAGCAGTGAAAGCCCAGAATCCTAACCACTAGGCCACGAGGGAACTCCCAGTACTATCCCCATTTTACAGAGGAGGAAACTGAGGCACGGAAAAGCTAAGTGGCTCAGCCAAGGTCACAGGGCTAAGGAGTGGGGACAGGAACAGAACCCAGATGGCCTGAACCCAGAGCCCACCCTCTGAACCACTACTTCTAACATCTCCCTACTAGTGAACATTAAGTGGCAAAGGCCTGAAAGGGCCTTGTGGACTGTCTACTGTCCCACCGCCTGCCAGGCTCCCTGCTCCTCCGGCCACCACCCACCTTGACTGCCCAACGCCCAGCTCTGGAGAGGGGGTCTTCACAGCCCATGCTCAGTCTTGTAAGGTGGGTGGGCTGGGTGGGTGACCTTCCTGGAGAGAAGGGGCCACCTCTCCAAGGTCACTCCCTGGCCCCCCAGAAGCAAGCCCGAGCCGGGCCCAAAGGAGGCACAAGGGAACATTGTTTAGAACCAGCCTTGAACCCAGGTCCCTGACTCTCATTCCTACGCTTTTTGCTCCCCTGTCACCATGGTCAGAGCAGTCGCCACTTACTCAGCCAGGAGCAAGGTCAGTATCTCCCCAACAGCCCTGCGAGGCAGGAACTGCAGATACCCCCTCTTTACAGATGGGGAGTGAAAGCTCGCAGAGGGCACCCACTAGAACGTGGCCAAGGTGGGGTTCCAACCCACCTCTGACCCCAAAGCCAGTGCTCTTACAGCTCTGCAGGCCCATGAATGCCTGTTAACACCCAGCACGTGGTCTGAGTTCTTCCAGGAAGCACAGGGTGCCTTCCTTGCACAAGGGGCATCCCCGGGGGTGGGTTATACCAGGGCACTTGGGGCTGGCTATGCCCCAGCAGAAGGACAGAGCTGGGTCCACTCCCCAGTCCTATCACCCTGGGCAGAGAGGGAGGGGGGCTGGTAGTGGGGCACTCACCCCAGGCTGGGGCCGAATCCAGGGCAGCATCTGAGGCTGGTTATCTGCATCCAGGACCACAAAGGTCATGAAGGCACTGTTGATGTGCCGCCGCTGGGTCTCGGCCTCCTGGCGGTAGGCCTCCACACACACGCCCACCTCCATGCTGAGGGGAAAGGAGGGCTGGTCTCAGCTGGACAGACCTTCCCGAGGCCACCCCCTCCCCAACACGCATGCACACATGCACAGATGCATACACGTACTCCTGCAGTTCCTTCCACAGCCCAGATCAGAGTCCGATGGGCAGGAAACCCAGAACTGTTCCCTTTCAGCAATGTTTACAGAGTGCCCACTGCACCCCTGGCCCCATGCTTGTCACTGGGGTCACAGAAATGAATAAACCGGTCCAGTCCAGGTCCTCATGGGCTAACAGATAGGGGATGGGGCGACAAACGTCTATATAAAATACGTCACGTAAGCTGCAAAGGGTGATGGAAAGACATAAGAAAGGAGGAGGGGCAGAGCCTAATCTGAGAAAATGTTCACCGTACACCTCTTCACCAGCACTCTAATAGCCGTAGCCATGCCCTTGACAGCTCAGTCGCTGCTGTTTCTGTATCTCCGACTGTCTTTATGAATTATAAAATAGCAGCCACCTCCATTCCCCCTCCCTTAGGAAGGTCTATGATCCCAGAATGTGGACATTATGCAGATGGGGAAATCAAGACCTAGAACAGGGCACTCACTTGCCCAAGGTCACACAACAGTCAGGAAGAGAACCTGCACTAGAAACCAGGCCTCACAGCTCCTAGTTCAGGGCTTTCCCCCTGCATGGCAGTAGAATGTGTGATAGTCAGACTGTGAATAATAAAATAATAATAATAATTTTAAAAATAATAATAAGCAGCAGGAATGGCTGACCTTCACTGAACGTTTCCTCTGGCATTCTACTAGTAACCCCTCACTGAATCCTCACAACCATGAGGTAGTTGTGGTGAGCCCCATTTTACAAGTGAAAGAACTGAGACTCAGAGGGGTTAAGTAACTTGCCCAAAGTCACACAGCCGATAAGCCATGAACCAAATTTGAACCCAGGCAGCCTGGCTCCAGATCCCTCACTTTTAACAACTACGTTATCATTGAAAATGACCAAATCTTTGAAATCACCAAAAAGCTTTCATGGGGGTATCAGAATTCATTCCAAAGGTAAGGGCTCTGGGAACTAACTGCTGTTTTAGGAAAAGGGTAGGAAAGGGTTTGATAAACAAGGGAACACTGGCAAGAGGTGGCCCTGTGACCTGAGAATCCATAGTGTGGCAGGACCAGAGACAGGAGCCGGGGAGAGAGACAGAGACACACCAAGCACATGGTGTGACCTGTGACGGTGGCAGGCACAGGGCTTGGGAGGCCAGAGAAGGAACATCAGAGCTGAATCTTGGTGATGGTAAAGGGACCCAGCAGCCAGGCAGAGTTCAGATCTCATAGACCTCGTCTACAGGGGAAACGGTTTCTGCAGTTTTGCAGTAAGGTCCCTTCTTAGGTCAGGAAGAGCCCTCAACCCCAAGAGGCCCCATCTCACCCATCCCAGCCCCACACCTGTGCTTGAAAGCGTTGTTCACGATGGCCTTCAGCACCAGGCGGTCCCCAACCTGGGATGGGCCCCGGAAGTGGAACATCTCAATGGCCTTCAGCGTAGGGTGGGCACGGCACAGCCGGCTGGAAGAGGCGGGGGTCAGGAGGACAGGACAAATGCCTCCAGTGCTTCAACCACTGGGTTGGGCCAGCCTTCGCCTGCTGCCCCCATCCCCAGACCCAGCCCAGAACCACATGTACCACCCTCTGGCCCACCCACTCCCACCCAACCCAGTGACAGCTCTGCCCAGAGGAAGAGAACTAAAGTCCAATATCACAGCTTAGAATACTGAGGTCTATGTGCGTAGCTGGAAAAAAGCTGAATTTGAGGTGACATAGGAAAGGGCAGTAAATCTTTTCCTTCTAACTTTTATACCCTAGCACCTGCTGTTCCTACTATCTGGAAGCCCTCCCCTTACCCAAAGCTACTCATCATTCAAGGCCCAGATGAAGTACTCCTCCTCCAGAAAGCCTTCCCTGACTATCCACACTCTGACCCTCCTCTGAGATCTTATTACTCTCATAGCCTGGGCTGCCCAAAATAGCATTGTTTATGTACTGCGTCCACAGGTTAAACACAGAGGAGGGGCCATTGGAGCTGGTCTCTAAAGGGTGAGGAAGAATTTGCCTGGCTGAGGAGAACGTGGGTTGGGGAGGGCACTCATGGCAGAGGGAACAGCAAGTACAAAGTCATGGAGGTATGAGAGTGTCGGTGAATGTCAGTTATCATAACTATAAAAAAAAGCCCCGATACTTGGAGCAGATCAAGACCCGGACAGGCACAGAGGTTATAGGAAAAGCAAGTAATTATTTCCACCTCTAGGGAGACGGGAACAGTGAAAGAGGCTTCATGGAGGAGATGGGCAGTATTTTAGCGACAAAGAATACTGGAGTTGGCATGGTGGGAAGTCAGCCAGGAGTGAAGGCAGGGGATGGGAGCACGGAGGATTGGAAGGGGAAAAGCAAATGGCTTGATGTGCAAGAAGCGTTAAGATCCAGGAAGCAAGCGAGCAGGGCCAGGGCAAGGGGAGGCCCTGGTGTCAGCTGGGGGGCTTGGCATTTCCCATGCCATGATGGGAAGCACGGAAGGAATGGTGAGCTCACAGAAAATCATTCCTCTCTGGTTCTCTGGGTCTGAAGGCCCCAGGTTACCCTGAAAGACAGCCAAGCTTCTGAAGCCTTGAATGCCAGTACCAAGCTGGGGTTTCTGCCACAGAGGGAGCTGGACGAGGGAAGGAGGAAGAGAAAGGAGGGGAAGCACAGGCAGGGCACTGCCCTCACCTGGCTGCAATGGTGGCCACGTTCTCCATCCAGGCCATGATCTGGCCCCCGAAAGTATGGCCCTGGTGATTGGCATGTGGGGGCAGGACCAGCTCCACACTCTCCACTCGGGTCTTCTCGGCTGGCACCATGCGGCTACAGTCTCTGCTCTCCAGATCTGACCAGAGAGGTGCAGAGGGAAGGAGGCGGGGAGGTGAGAAAATTTCCAAAGACAGACCCTCCCCATGGGCAGCCCAGGACCCCCATGCCCACCAGTCCACCCCACACAGATTCTTTTATTTATTCAGCACCAGGGAGGTGCCGTGCATCTCCCATCTCCCGGGGTGAGATAGCTCATCAGGGAAGGCCTGTGAAAGAGGTAGCCTTTCACCCGGATTGCAGGCTGCTTAGAGATGCCACAGGCAGGGATGAGGGGAGGTTGAAGGCCTGAGCCAAGTTCTGGAGACCAGACAGGCAGGACAGTCCCAGGGAGCAACGAGGCCTTGGCTTAGCTGGAGCCGAGGGCAAGTAAAGGAACAGCACCAGATGAGGCTGAGTGGTCAGCCAAGGGCCCGGATGCCAGGCTCAGGCATTTGGACTGACGCTTGGGTAGAAGGGCTGTCAAGACAGGAGGGATCTACAGGGGCTGCTGTGGGATGGATGGTTCCCGTGGGCCTTGACAACTGTAGGAAGACCTGGGCCTGCCCAGCCACGGCCTCCAGGCCCAGCATAAATAACAGC
This sequence comes from Mesoplodon mirus, assembly GCF_964341445.2. NCBI lineage: Eukaryota > Metazoa > Chordata > Mammalia > Artiodactyla > Ziphiidae > Mesoplodon > Mesoplodon mirus. The sequence continues at coordinate 49,091,000 of NC_138978.1, read as the reverse complement.
ACACGGAATTCAGAGCACAGCTCACTGCCTTCACTGGTGTTGGCTACTTCTGCCTGCTCTCTCTCCACTCTGGGCAGCTGAACTACCCTTGGTTGGTCCTAATATTGCCTCCTTTAGGTTTCAAGGATGACTCTGCATTCTAGTGTTCTGGACATCAGTGAACAAATCCAAGGTCACCCCTCTGGGCCTTTGCCCAGCCTGTGCCCTCTGTCAGAAAACCCTGCCTCACCTCTCCACCTGTCAAAATCCTCCCAGTCCAAAGTGGACCTCTGTGTGCTGGTACAGGACACTCTCCAGGATATGCTTTTAAGGGGAAAGGAGCAAGATACAGAACAGTATGTACTGTATGTTTACTTTTGGGTAAAAAGAGAGGGCAAACTGGTAGGTAGTATGCTTAAATATGCAGAGAATACTTCTGGAAAGATGCCCCCAAACGACGAATAGTAGCTGCCTCTGGAGGGAGCCTTGGTTCTGGGGTAGAAGAGAGTCTTGCTTTTTACTCTATGCCTACACCTATCTCTATCTACCTACCTACCTAGCTACCTATCTATTTGTTTTTTGAAAAGTCCTAGGGTTTCAAGGCCAAGCTCAACACTACCTTCCGAAATACCTTGACTCCTTGAGACCCAAATGCATTTAGCGGATTAAAAGGGTTTTCTGTATGTCCCAGCTCCATGTTCATGGCTCCTGGGAGCTGGGCGAGATGTCCAAATGCTCCCTTTTCCCTGAAGGAACCTTGAAGCCATCCAGGCCTGAGGCCACCCGTGGGTGGACATCCCAAGGAGACTCTCTTCCTCCCTCTGCTCAGTAAGGGTCCAGGACAGAGGGGGCCATGCAGGACATGGGCTACCCTCCCCATGCACGGCGCTCACCATCCTGAATGATGCAGTTGGCCAGGAGGTCCTTGATGGTGTCTGTGTAGACCATCCGCATGCGCCGGCGCTCGGCTGCCACGCTGTGCTCTGTCTTCTCCTCCTCGGTCCGCAGCGTGACCTGCTTCAGCTTCACCTGTGGCAGGGGGTGAGGTGGGGGTGCTCAGGACAAGTTTCCTGAAATAGCATGAGAGCCTGTCCCCCAAACGGCCATCTCACGCCTGGGGCTGCTGGATGGTTACAAGTCTTGTCCCCTCTTTGTCCCCATCTTCCATCTCCCTGTTGACTGATACATCACTTTCATCCTCCAGTGTCCCCGTCCCCATTCCTGGGCAAAGGCACTGTGGATGGGGGGTGTTGATGCAGGACATGGGAGGCAATGGAGAGAAATGGAGGATCCTGGGGTGCGAGGTGCACAGGGAGAGGTGGGGAAAAGCAGAGCGGGGAGGCGCCTGGGGTTCAACCACAGCACGGGGTGGGCCTTCTTCTGGGGATTCCCTGCTGTGCCCCCACCTCTACCCCTCCACCAACCCCCAGAATCACCACGTAGACAGGCACCCAGGTGGTCCGGCAGCATCGGGTGGTCAGGTGTAGCCACCTACCTTGGAGATCTCCCGGTGGGCCACAAAGGTGGCCAAGGCCTTGCACACGCTCCACTGCTTGTCAGAGCACAGGTCCTCGGAGGCCACCTGGATGCCCACCTGGAGAGGAAGAGCAAGGTGGACGACTGAGGAGGGAGGAAACAGAGCTCACCAACCCGAGGCCCCGCAGGTGGAGACAGCAAGTCCCACCCCAGGCCTGGCCTCTGGTGCTTCTGTATCACCTACCAAGTCCAGGGGGCTAGAGACCTGGGGTAGGTTCTGATTCTGCCCCTGGCTCCCTGGGACACCTTGGGCAAGTCACTTCCTTTCTCTGGGCCTCAGTTTCCTCATCTGTAAAATGGGAATGATGAGGCCCTCTTCCAGAGCTCATAGAGCCCCATGCATCCCCAAAGAGTCCTCCCATTAAACCTTCAACAACCCTGCCGCATAAGAATCATGTTCCCATTCTATAATGTGCAGAGGCTGTGGGAGGTAAGCTAGTGGACGGAAGTCCAGCACCCTCCTCCACACCACTGCCTTCAGGGTCAGGCACAGCAGCTATCTTCCCTGTATTCCTGAGACCACCTGGCTGCTGAAGAGAGGGTCTGAGACTAGGTATGAAGACCCAGGAGGATGGAAGTCAAGGCTCACATTGGAATCTACATGGCTTGGTGACCTGGGGCAAATCCCTTCCCCTCCCTAGCCTCAGCTTTCCCTTCTGTATTGTGGATATTGGACATTGCCCTAGGATCCCCCCAACCCTGCCAGCTGTTTCAGAACTCTGCTGCCTCAATCGGGGCACTGTGAGTGTGAGTGTGAGTGTGAGTGTGCCCGAGCTGGCGGCTGAGAATGAAGAGGAGGTAGAAACCCACCCACCCACCTGCTCACCTCCATACTGGAGTTGAAGGCCCGGTTCACCTTGGCCTTGATATTCACCACTTGTCCAACACTGAGGAGAGAAAAGCAGGAGGTAAGCCTTCCAAGAGGGGACAGAGGGAGAGAACAGGTGTCTCTGCTGAGAGGAACTGGCAGGAGAACGTCAGGGCATACGGAGCATATTCACATCTACCATGTCACTGAGTCCCCAAAGCAAGCCGGCAAGACAGTGTTAGGACCTCATTCTACAGGTGGGGAAGCTGGGGCAAGAGAAGTGGCATGATGTCATTCATCTCCCCCTTTCCCCCGCTTCCCCTTGTCCAATGAATGCTCAAGCTTCTCTTTGCTCTCAGCTCAACAGTCCTTCCTAAGGAAAGCTCTCCCTGCCCTCCCAGAGCCCCATAAGGTTCACCCTCCTAACACTTCCTCCAACAGATTGACCTCTGTCTCCCCCACAAACAAAGTGGCTTCTCTTTGTTGTGGAGCACGGGCTCTAGGCACGTGGGCTTCAGTAGTTGTGGCACACGGGCTTAGTTGCTCTGTGGCATGTGGGATTTTCCTGGACCAGGGCTCAAACTCGTGCTCCCTGCATTGGCAGGCAGATTCTTAACCACTGCACCATCAGGGAAGTCCTGACTTGTTCATTTCTGTTATTTTTTTTTTTTTTAGTAGTTCTAGTAGTCAGGTAAGGGACTATCATTTTTAGGCGATGCATGCTGACATATGGAGGGATGAAGTGTCATGATATCTGCAACTTACTTTCAAATAGTTCACACAACAGTGATACTGTGGATTCCGTTCCAGACCATGGCAGTAAAGCAAATATCGCAATAAAGTGAATCACACAATTTTTGGGGTTTCCTGGTGCATATAAAAGATATGTTTATACTGTAGTGTATTAAGTATGCAATTGCAATATGTCTAAAAAGCAATATACATACCTCAATTAAAAAATACCTTCTTGGGATTTCCCTGGTAGCGCAGTGGTTAAGAATCTGCCTGCCAATTCAGGGGACACAGGTTCGAGCCCTGTTCTGGGAAGATCCCACATGCCACGTAGCAACTAAGCCCGTGGGCCACAACTACTGAGCCTGTGCTCTAGAGCCCGTGAACCACAACTACTGAAGCCCACACACCTAGAGCCCGTGCTCAGCAACAAAGAGAAGCCACCACAATGAGAAGCCCGTGCACCGCAACAAAGAGTAGCCCCCACTCGCCGCAACTAGAGAAAGCCCACGCACAGCAACGAAGAGCCAACGCAGCCAAAAATAAATAAATAAATCTATTTATTTAAAAAAACAAACAAACAAACTTAAAGAGAAGACACATAGAGAGGGAGAGAGAGCGGGGAGGAGAGGGTAGATGGAGAGGGTGTTTCGGGGGAATGTAGGACCTATGGGTTAAAAAAAGACTTAAGAGGGAAGTCCCTGGTGGTCCAGTGGTTAGGACTCGGCACTTTCACTGCCGGGGCCTGGGTTCGATCCCTGGTCAGGGAACTAAGATCCTGCAAGTCATGGCCAAAAAAAAACCAACAAGATTTAAGAGACCTAGCAACCAATTGCAACCTGATTTGCATCCTGACTTGAGCAACAAAAATAACTGTAAAGCAAAACAAAATAAAAAAACAAATTCATGAGACGTTGTGGGCAACTGAATGCTGACTGGATATTTGATGTTAGTGAGAAATTGTTCATTTTCTTTAGGTGTGGTAGTGGTATTGAAATTATGTTTTAAAAAGTTCTTATCCATTAGAGATACATTTTGAGATATTTTAATTTATTTTTTAGAATTTTAATTTAATTAAATTAATTTATTTGTTATTTTTTGGCTACATTGGGTCTTCGCTGTGGCGTGTGGGCTTTCTCTAGTTGCGGTGAACAGGGGTTACTCTTGGTTGTGGCGCGCAGGCTTCTCATTGCAGTGGCTCCTCTTGTTGCGGAGTGCAGGCTCTAGGCGTGCAGGCTTCAGTAGTTGTGGCACATGGGCTCAGTAGTTGTGGCTCACAGGTTCTAGAGCGCAGGCTCAGTAGTTGTGGCGCACAGGCTTAGTTGCTCCATGGCATGTGGGATTTTCCCAGACCAGGGCTCAAACCCGTGTCCCCTGCATTGGCAGGTGGATTCTTAACCACTGTGCCACAAGGGAAGTCCTTTGAGATATTTTTAAATGGCAAAAGCAAAAACAAACAAAAAAACCTTCCCCGGCTTTCCTCAGGTATGGCCAGGCCTTTCCTGGCCACCAATCATGCTCCAGGCCCCTCCCCAGCTTACCCTCCTTCCCAGGATCCTCTACAGCTTTTCCTCCCACCCACACCCTCCTCTGCCCAGACTCACCTCCACTCCACTGGGTCCCGCAGCGTGTCCATCCATCATGTACACACCCCACCCCAGTCTTCTCTATCCCTTGCTCCTCCAAGTACCAGATCCCCTGTTGGCAACAGAGACCCAGAGCTGGCCTGGACATGGCTCCACTGGCCTACAAATTGTCACTACACACAGTACTGGAGCCAGCTCAAACACCTCCTCCAGGAAGCCACCCTTGACTGCCCTCTGTGCCACTCACTATACCCACCCCCAGACATATAGGCAATGAGGCCTGTTTGTTAAGAACAAGGGCTCTGGGGCCAGACTGCCTGGCTCGTAGTATGTCCTGGGTTCTCCACCAGCTGTATGACTTTAAGCAAGTTACTTCACTTCTCTGTGCCTCCGTTTTCTCACCTGTAAAATGAGGGTACTGATAGCCACGACCTCATAGGGTTGTTCTGAGGACTTAATTAAAAAGACATTACAAATAATGCATCAATTTTGGCTCATTGTGACAGAGGTACCATACGAATGTAAGATGCTAATAATAGGGAATCTCGGTGTGGGGTATATGGGAACTCTGTACTATCTACAGTGTTTTTGTAAATCAAAAACTATTCTAAAATAAAAGATATTTAGAAAAAGTATTACAAAGCACCCATACGCAGAGATCATTGTTAGCCTGGAATTCACTGCTTTGAATTGAAATTATGTTTCTATATCTGCCTCCCTGCAGTCTGGGAGCTCCTGGGGCACAGGGACTATGTTCCAGTTGACTTCGTGGACCTCAAACCCAGCATGGGCCCTGGTCCACAAGCAGTGATGAATGACTAAATAAGTGAATACAGGGACTAGCCAAACTTTTTCCTTAACCACAACTCATGGGGCACCAGGAAGTCCTGAATAAGTCCTTGGCACTTGATGTCCTAGGCACTGATAGTTTAAGAGCAGACCTGGAGGCGAAAGCACTGTATGCAGCTCTGCAGCCTGTCCTGGGCAGAGGGCTCAGCACGCTCCTTGGGTCCCAGTAAAGCTCTGCAGGGACAAAGCTCAGCACAGTGTAATGAAGAGTCTTCTAACCAGTACAGACGGTTAAAAAAAAAAAAACCCGAAAACCCAAAAACCCAGGAGGTAATAAGTTCCTCATCCCTGGGGGTACATGAGCAGAGGCTGAATGGTCCAAACTTCTGGGTCAGGCTCTGCCAAGGCACCTTATCTAGGGACCTCCCTACAGTCTGATGACCAATGACCCACAGAGAATGTCCAAGCTCAAAAAGTCATTCACTGATTAAGTCTAACCCCTTCCATTTTGAAGATAAGAAAGCTGAGGACCAGAGAAAGAGACTGCCTTCCTCAAAGTCACACAGCACCCCATGATACGGCCTCAGCAGCACCCAACTCCAAGCCTGGCTGAGGGAGCTGCCAGCCACAGGGCAGCTTCTAGCCCACCGCTGTCCCAGAGACCTTGCAGATGGGTCACTGCTCACCAAAGGCTGCCCCCTCTCCATCTGCAGAGGCCCTCAGTCAGCTGAGGCAGGTTCCAGGCAGCACACAGGCTGAGCAGGCAGTAGACGGGGGAAGGGCTCTGGGCTCGTGGTGGGGAGACCAGAAGGAAGGGCAGGAGGGGCCACTTACCTAATGGTGTGCTCAAAATAGATATCGTCCATGGAGGCTGTGACGCAGGGGCAGCCAGCATGCCTCTCCGCTGGCGTCAGGAGAAGAAAGCACGCGTTAGCAGCCTCCCCATGACCCAGGCCTCTGATCAAACGTCAGACCGCCTAGCTAAGGCCTGCCTCCTCGCCCGTGCTCCCACCCTTCTTTACTTTCCTCACCGTGATGACGACACCCTGACCCTGTCTTACATATCTGGGTTTCGTCTGTCTAGTGCCTCTCCCTCCTGCTAGACCGCATGTCACTTGAGGACAAGGATTTTTGCCTGTCTTGTTCACTGCTGTGCCCCGGTCCTGGAGCAGCGCCTGGCACGCAGGAGATACTCAATAAGCAGCTGTCAAGCAGCTGTCGAATGAATGAATGATCACGCCATGCTATTCTACTTCCTGACCTCCTAGAGTGCCCGTACCCCTGTCCAGTCAACCTCACCCACCTTTGTCTCCTTGCCTGAGTCATTCTTTCTCTGAGGACTGTGCTCCCAGGCCTGAGTCCTTCTAGAATCCCTTCTCTGCCCCCAGGGCTGGGGCAGAGCCTCTGGTCTGTTCTCCCAGATCCCTGCTTCCACCTCCCTTTCCCAGCTCCCATCAGACAGTGCTGGGGGGCAGTCAGTCTCCTGTCTGCCCCCCCCATCAGACTGTGAACTCCCTGTGGGCTGGAGAATACTGGGGCACCAAAGGCAACGAAAGGAGCTCAATCCAGCTCCACTCAACTCTACTCAATGCCACAGGCTTTGCTCACAGCCAGTCTCGGAGCAGCCACATTGAAGGCTGCGCTGTGTCAGAGCAGGGACCTTAGGTTATAGTACTCAGACCTCTGAGGGCCTCCGGGCAAGAGGCTGGGCCCGAGCAGAGCGTGGAGAACTTGAAGAGGGCATCGCAGGCAGGTGGAGCAGCCTGAGCAAAGGCTGGGATAAGGGAGGAGGGTGGCTCTCGGGGACGGCAACCGTCTCTGAAAACTGGGGCCTCTCCTCTGGGTGTGTGGTGCCGGGGCTGGGAGGGCAGCGGTGCCGGGCGCGGCCTCACCGGACAGGCAGGCGGTGGTGTCAATCCACTTGAGCAGCTGCCCGACGCTCAGCTCGCCGCGCTGGTTGGTGTGGCAGGGCAGCACCAGCTGGCTCATCTGCACCTCCGTGGGGTTCCGGTAGCCCTCATCCTCTGCCATGGTGCTGTCCTCCGTGCGTGAGGCCGACTTCCGGGATGCACGGTTGGAGAACACGGAGGCCAGGCCCTGGGGAACAGACGAGGCAGTCAGCTCACAGCAGGGTCTCCCAGATCTGCCAGTCCCTGAGACCCCAGGGCCACCCACCATAAGACCCCAACTCCAAGAGTGGCCACAACCTTCCAGCCCAGGGTCTCAGACCCCCAGGGGCTCTCTGGATGCCGTTATGCCCAGCTTCCTTTTGGCCAACAATTCCGTGTTAACATAACCTTGGACCCGAAGGAGGGGGCTGGGAGAGAGGGATGCAGCAGAGAATTAATTCAGCTGATGGGCCAGCTTATTCAAGTTTTGCCTCAGATTCTCCTTCATTCTGGAAGATTCTCCCTCACTCTTCAGGGAGGCCTAGTGAGCCCTACAGCAGTCAAGCCTGGGGATTTGCTCCTATTTCATCCTATAAGAGCCCCTTCCTTGGACCTCTCATTCTTCAGATGACATCAGTAGCAGCATCTCTGCTGGGTGCTCATCCGTCATCAGCTCTACTGACTGGGAGGGCTCTGGGCGGTCACAGACCAGCTGGCTGATCCAGACCAGGGCTGGAACAGCTGCCAGCTGGAGAACCAGCAGAGAAAGTCCTCAAACTCATGAGTTAGAGGAGGAGTTTCTGCCCAGGGCCCAGCTTGTCTCACTGGCCAGGCAGCAGAGGTGGGGCGTGCCTAGCAGTGCCCTGATGAGGTGGGATGAGGAAGGGGAGCCAAACTGCCATCCTTTCTCTCATGACACTGTGAACAGAGGTGGGGACACCTGCCTGCATGAAAAAAATGACAGGAGGGACAGGCATAGGGGTTCCAATTTTCATGGCCAATGCCAATTGTGGTGATGATAAGTCACTGCTAACATTTATACAGTGCTTATTAAGTATCAGATACTCATCTAAGCACTTTACAAGTACTAATTCAAACTTTATCCATACAACAAACCTCTGAAAGAGGTACATTATTATCCTCATTTCAAAGATGAGGAAACTGGGACTTCCCTGGCGGTCCAGTGGTTAAGACTTCACCTTCCAATGCAGGGGGTGTGGGTTCAATCCCTGGTCGGGGTGCAGGGTGGGGGAACCTCGTGGCCAAAAAACCAAAACATAAAACAGAAGCAATATTGTAACAAATTCAATAATTTAAAAAAAAATAGATGAGGAAACTGAAGCCCAAGTAAGTGCCAAGCCCAGCTGTGACCCACAGAGTCTGAGGTCCTACCCATCACACTACACTGCCTGCAGAACCTCCTGGGGCCCGAGATGAGGTATCTAGGGCCCTGGATGCGGATTCAGCAGCAAAGAGTGCTATGACCCAATGTTGACCCTGCCACTGCTGCAGGATGGGGGCAGTGACGGCTCGGGGCAAGGATGGGTCTCATTCTGGGAGTCTCTACCCTTTGGATAACTCCCTTCACAAGGATCCCGTAGCTAATTCAGTAAATTCAAAACACACAGAGTTAACTTGTTTAGGTCACTGACCCCCTAAGAGGCAGAACTGGGATTTGAACCAAGCCAGTCTGACCCAGAACAGCCTGTGGGTTCCCAGACAGGCAGCTCATTCCCAAGAGTCCCTGGGTACCAAGCTCAGTGCTAGGGACCAAAAGGAGAGAGAGGAGGGCAGCTGTGCCAGGAACTCGCAGCCTGGGCGGGGGCCTGCGGGTGACAGGCTGCCAGGTTGTTGCAGGCAGCTCCCAGGCCACTGCAGTCCAAGCATCAGGACCCATCACCATGGTAACCACTGCCAAGGCATTTCCGGCCGGGTGTGCATTGGGGGCCTGCTTGGATGTGGATGCGGGTGGCTGGCTTTCTGGGTGTGGGAGACGGTAGAGGAAGGAGGCAGGCAGACTCCGTTCACCCACACTTTTCCCAACCCCTCCCATGGCTAGAGGTTCTGGGCAGAACATTCCAGAAAGAAGCCCTGGAGAAAGCTAGGGCAATGGGGGAGGCAAAATGCAGAGGGTAAGGGGGCAGAAGAAAAGCAGAGCATGTGGAGTTTCTGGGCGGTTCTCTATGTGCACACAGGGAAGCCCCCCCCCCAGGACAATGTCCCTGCTTTATAAGCCTATTCTCATCTACTGCTTCACTGGATCCTCATGAGGCAGGCAGAGGATGAAAACCATTTACCCCATTTTACAGATGAGGAAAGTGAGGATGGAAAAAGCCCTAGACCAGCAGTCAGGACATATGAATTCCAATCCTCTCTGCTTCCCACCTAGCCAATACCCACTCCTACCAGCCTCCTATTCCCTGTTGTGCAAAACAGAAGTCCCATCCATTGGAGTTTACATGCCTGGAGGCAGGATCTTTGCCTTACCCATTTGTTCATTCATTCATTCACTCATTCTTTCACCAAGCACCTCCTCCGTATTGGACCCTCCCCCAAACACTGAGCATATAAGAGAAATTGGGCCAATCCTTTGCAAAGCTCCTACTCTAGTGCTCATGCTTAGAAGTACCTGGCACAGGGACTTCCCTGGTGGTGTCGTGGTTAAGAATCCACCTGCCAGTGCAGGGGACATGGGTTCGATCCCTGGTCTGGGAAGATCCCACATGCCGCGGAGCAACTAAGCCCGTGCGCCACAAATACTGAGCCCGCGCTCTAGAGCCCGTGAGCCACAACTACTGAGCCCACGTGCTGCAACTACTGAAGCCCACATGCCTAGAGCCTGTGCTCCACAACAAAAGAAGCCACAGCAATAAGAAGCCCACGCACCGCAACAAAGTGTAGCCCCCTCTCGCCACAACTAGAGAAGGCCCGGGCACAGCAGCGAAGACACAATGCAGCCAAAAATCAATCAATCAGTAAATTAAATTTTAAAAAAAGAAGTACCTGGCACACAGTAGGACCTCATCAAAGGTTTGTAAAGGAATGTCTAGAGGCAGACTTGAGTTCAAATCCTAGCCCTGCCTTTCAGGTGCTATGTGATCCTGAGGGAGCCCCTCCCCTCCTGAACCTCATCTGTCACTCACCAGGCAGCGGCAGGGGGAGACTGCCAGTCCTCAAGATATCCCACCCTTGATTCCAGGATTCTGGGATCTAATCCTGCAGGGCCCTGGCATGGCCAGCTGAGCTTTCCAATGAGGAAGCTAAGGAGCCCGGTTACCTGTCAGGCAGGAAATACTGTACTCCGAGCAGGGCTGAGCTCCCACCCCACTCCCCCCCCTACCCAGGCAAGCTAAGGAACAAGCCCCACTGTGCTGTGCTCCCACTTCCCTCAAAGAGAGGAGTGCAGAGCCCCTGGGTTGGAGCATGCGCAGGGAGGCGAAGCACAGCCTCTCACACTCCAACTCCTTCCTTGGGCTCCAAGGCAGTCTGCCACGTCAGGGCAGGCAAGGCCAGACCTCCTTCTAATCCCATGGTGGGCAGGCATCCAGCCCGGGAGGCAGGGGCGTGTGTGGCCCAGGCAGTGTTTTGCCAATAAGGCCCCAGAGCCGAGCCATTCCTCTCAGGGCCAGTCACGGGGAGACCAGAGGCCCTGGTCAGAGTTAGGGCCTGGGGCGGCCAGGCAGGCTGAGCCAAGACAGCTGACAGGGAGGACAGAGCCCGTGCGAAGGTGGAGAGGGCATCTAAGGGCCAGGGACATGCGCTCTCAGACGGCAGCCATGCCAGGCGCTGGCTTCCAGCCGCAACAGACCCGGCCAGATTTGACAATCCCAGACTAGGCCCCAGCTGGCTACACTGTGGTCTCTGTGTCCCTTCTCCTCAGCCAGAGTCGTGTGACAGAACTGCTGGATCAGAGCAAGAAAGGCCACTTTGCTCAATCCCTTCACACCTGGGGAAACTGAGGCACACAGAGGGAAAGGCTGGTCTTGGTAAAGCCCCCTAGGCCAGGGCTCCTTCTGGGCAATTTCACAACAGGCCCACACTACAGACTTCATCTGGATTTCCTCCCTCCCCCAAGTAGCCAAGTCTCAGTGACCCAACCTCCTAAACTCTCAGTCTAGCCCCCCTGACCTGATGTGCTCAGGCCCCCGCACTGCTCACTCACTGGGTTATTTCCACAGCCAGTCCACAGGCCTCCAGTAGCTCCCCACCTCCTTCCAGGCCTCTATGCAACACCGGAAGGGTCTTTCCAAAACCCAAAGCCACAAGCTAGACAACCACAACCTACAGCGTCCTGCCTTGCAGGGAGGCTGGACCCAGTCCTTGCAACTGGGGCTTGGTTCTGTGCCTTAGGACCACACAGACTTTTCTGAAGGGCAAGCCTGAGCAGGCATCTCTCCTGCTCAAGACTCCTCGATGGCTTCCTATCGCTCTCAGGATCGAGGCCCTACTCTGTAGCTGCTGCCACTGTCCCCGCAGCTGCTCTCCCAGCTCCAGACCATGCTCAGTTCCTCAGAGCACGCTCTCACCCCACCTCCGTTCCTCTGCCACATGGGCACTGCCTCCACCTAGGATCCCTTCACCTGCGCTACCTGCCGAGTGACTGCTTCCTCCTCCTCCCTCTTCAGCACCTCCCCCCGCCTTTTCCCCAGGGAGACCTAGGGCCTCCCTGGCCCCCACAGCCTTACTGTCTTCACACGGCACTGACTGAGCTGTGCAGTCACTGATTCAGAGCCGCCTGCCCCAGCAGACAGGCATTCCCACAGGACAGGGATGGAGTCAGGCCTGGCACAGAGCAGGTGCCAAATAAACACCTATGGGAGAGGAAAAGGGTGATGACAAGGGCGGCCTAGGAGCTGAGACTTGATGACGAGGACCATCTGAGGTACAGGGAGGACTGTAGAACAGCAGAAAGGAGAAGCAGGAACAGCGGGGACTCCAGTGACGGCAGTGGCCGGGGCAAAGGGAAGCAGGTGGGGAAAGTACTAGGTACCTGTTTGGGTGCAGACAGAGGGAGGGGCCAAGGAGTCCCCAGAAACCACAGAAGACCCCTAGAGAAGGGTGTGGCCTACAATGATTAGCGGGAAAATGTAGAGACCAGCCAGCAGAGACATCTTAGTGCCTTCAAGAACTATCTTGGAGGACTTCCCTGGTGGCACAGTGGTTAAGAATCCACCTGCCAATGCAGGGGGCACAGGCTCGAGCCCTGGTCCAGGAAGATCCCACATGCCGTGAAGCAACTAAGCCCGTGCGCCACAACTACCGAGCCTGCGCTCTAGAGCCCGTGAGCCACAACTATTGAGCCCACACACCGCAACTACTGAAGCCCGCACGCTCTAGGGCCTGCGTGCCACAACTACTGAGCCCGCGTGCTGCAACTACTGAAGCCCGCACGCCTAGAGCCTGTGCTCCACAACGAGAGAAGCCACCGCAATGAGAAGCCCGCGCGCCACAACAAAGAGTAGGCCCTTCTCACTACAACTAGAGAAGGCCCGCACACAGCAACAAAGACCCAAAGCAACCAAAAAAAAAAAAAGAATCATCTCAAAGAGCAGGCCTAGAGCAGAAGAGGCCCACCTACCCTGGAGGGGAGGAGCTGGCCTGGGTGACCGCTCAGCTCACCCACCATGACCCGGGGCTGCCCTTGGGCATCAGCCTGGCCTGGACTCAAGTCCAGTTCCACAACTAACTTGTGTGACTTCAGGCAGGCTGCTCAGCCTACCTCTGTGGACTACCTACACTTCCCTCAACTATAAAAATGGGATTATAATACCTACATCCAGGGTCATCATGGGGTTGAACTTAAACTTTAAGATCAAGTGTTCAAAGCTCCTAGCACACGCCTGCCACGTGGCTAACATTTATTGAGCACTTAGGTTAGCATTATAAACTGAGTTTGGGCTTCCTACAGCAATATAGCTGGGAGACACCTAAACAGAGCTCAAACCAGACTGTCTACATAGTACTTTCTCATGTATGAGTTCACCAGAAGCTCATGGCAACCCCATGAGGAGGCAAGACGGGTAGCCGGTTTGAGAGGTTCTGTGAGAACTTAGAAAGCCAGCAATAGTGGAGCAGGGATTCAAGTGCAGGGTGCAAGACCCCGCACGGCCCTGCCCCTGCCCCACTCTCTGGCCTGGCCTCTCCCCAGGGGGTGGGGACTGGAAGGCAGGCAGGCAGCAGGGAGAAGTGCCTTGGCCCACCGCCAGCCAGGCCTCATGAAAACCAGGCACTCCTGCAGTGTGAGGGAGCTGCCTCAGCCGGTGCCCTGTCCCCACAAAGGTGGCTCCAGGCTCTCAGAGCGACCAGCCACCTCCCAGTGGTTTTCCCACCAGCAAGGCAGGAGCATCTGTCAACCTCCTAAACACCCCTTCAAGTCTATTCCCTGTCTTCTTCCCAAAAAAGGCTCTGAGGCAGCCTGCACATGCACGCGCGCGCACACACACACACACACACACACACACACACACACACGGCTCCGTAATGCAAACAGAGCTAAGGAAGAAAATAAGGGAGGAGCAATTATGTTAGGAATCCAGGTGCACAAAGGTGCTGCCATAGAGAACTGCATTTGGCCTTGAGATTCCCAGTAGACAAGGCTATAAAGGACAGTAGTGAGAACCAAACTCTCGGGTAAAAAGAGGATGCACTCATCCGTGACACCAGCTTGAGGACTGGGAGGACGTCGGTGGCCTGTTCCATAGGCTTTTGATAGTCATACATATCAGATCATACCTTCATTCTAGAAGATAAATAATGGTCTCCAGTGCCTTATGCACACATCCTCATTTTACTTGACATTTTTCAAGATTTGGGGGTGAGGAAGGTAGAGAATTAAACCATTATTTTTTACTAAGCACCTCCTATATGCCATTCATTTGGTTAGCAGTTATTGAACACCTACTATGTACCAAGTTCTATGCTAGGGGCTTCCATATGTATTATTTCAGTAATTCTCATATCCATCCTACAACGCACTGTTATTCTACCCATTTTACTGATGAGGAAACCAAGGCTGAGAGCCAGTTCATTGCTTCTGAACACCTGAGAAGTGACAGAGTTTAAGACAATCCCAGGGCAGTTCCCTGGCCTAGTGGTTAGGATTCTGGGCTTTCACTGCCGTCACCCGGGTTCAATCCCTGGTCGGGAACTGAGATTCTGCAAGCCATGCAGCATGACCCAAAAAACAAACAAACAAACAATCCCAGACCTACCAGCCAAAGCCCACATTTATATCTCTATAGCACTTCCATAGGCCTTGGAGATGGAGAAGATGGAAGAAGTTCTTCCATCCGAAACTCAGAGAGGGGACGCAAACTACCTCACGTCATACAGCAGGTCAGTGACGGAGGAGAGAACAGAGGACAGTGCCCTGAGTCCCCATCCAGAGCCCACAGCCTGGGGTAGGCTGCTCAGGCAGTGGGCACTCCTCTCCTGACAGCCAGCTCTTGTGCTCTCCCAGTGTGGACAGAGGGGGATGGGAGAGTCTCCAACCTCCTCATCTTGCCCCTGACCCTAAATCTGTCAAAGAAGGGAAGTGGGGTTGGAGGCATAATTGAAATTCTGAGCTAAGCCTGCCTCCTTTGGAGGTAGAGCTTCATGAGGCATTTCCAGTTCAGTGCCTTCCTATAAAAGTGAATATAAGTGGAATTTGTATCAGCTCATCACCCCCAGGAGATGTTGGATGAGTTATTTTACCTTTCTGTGCCTCAGTTTCCTCGTATGTCAAATGGAGCATTTAACTAGAGAGTCTCCAAGACTCTTTTCAACCATGAAAGTGTTTGGCTTATGGGAGGACTTCCTTGACAAGACCCACGAGGCCCCCGGCAGATCGCCGGCCGCGCCTCCAGTCTTGATCACACCTGTACCGCCAGCCACACTGGCCATCTCTCAGTTCCTCATACCCATGAGGCCACTGCCCACTTCTGGACTCTTCTCATGGCGTCCCCTCTGCCTGGAGCACTCTTCCCTCTCCTCTCCACCTCCGTAAGACCTTCTCATCCCTCAGCTCCATTCTCTCTCCCCCCATCCTCATGCTCCTGGCCCCGTGGGCCTCTGCTCTAAATGCTCTCCATTGTGATAACATTCATTTAATTGTAGGAGTATTTGGTGGACATCGATGTGAAGATCCACCAGGTAGGAGCCCTCTCTCTCTACACCTGGTGTCCACCGGGCCCAGCACGGAGACTGGCTCACCATGGACCAAATGAATGGGTTTGTTCAGAGGGTCTCCAATTCCCACTGATGTCACCCTATGTAGGCAGGGAGAATACAGGCCATGAGGTCAGGAGAAGTTCTCCACTAGAGGCCCCGCCCCCTCACCCCATTCTATTTTTTTTTTCTTTTTTTGGCCACACTGCAAGGCATGTGGGACCTTAGTTCCCTGACCAGGGATCGAACCCGTGCCCCCTGCAGTGGATGCACGGAGTCAACCACTGGACCACCAGAGAAGTCCTTTTTCTCTCTCTCTTTTTTCCCCCCTTCACCCCATTCTAGAACAGAGAGTCTGAACATCACCTGCCTCCATCCACTCCCCAAGGGTAAAAATAGCTTGTCTGAAATCTGATACCTACCCTCAGCTGGGTCATCTGGAGAATTCCTCCTGCCCCACTGAAGAGCCAGCCAGGGGCCAGAGAGGGCAGGGAGGGCATTTCCTGAATGCTTAACCATTCCTATCTCATCTGATACACAGGAAACATTTGAGGTGTTATCATTGGCAAGGTACACAGGGGACCCAGAGAAGTCCCAAGTCCAAGGTCCCCCAGCTCTAAACCACAGAGCCAGGGCTTAAGTGCAGGCCTCCTGCCTCTATCTACAAGGTAGCTCTTGCCTCATCACCACAAGACTGAAAAGGGCTTAGAGATTGAATACAACTGCCTGCTGGTATGGATGGGGAAACTGAGGCAGTGGGTGCCGTCTGTCCAAGGTCTTAAGTGAAAGGGCCTGAAGTGGGGCAGACCTTGAGTAAGTAATTGAGAAGGTGAGGACAATCCCCATCCCATCTCCATCCAAGACTAGTGAGGGTTAAAGGAGATCCCGAAACTGGGGCACCCGCCTAACTGTGAAGTGCTGCCAGATGTGAGGGAGGCTGGAGATGACAAAGCAGTTGGGCAGGACCAGACTAATCTTTTCCCCAGCAGCCTTCTCACTCCTGGAAACCAGAATGTGGAGATGGGAGGAAATGTATGGAAAGTGCCTTGTAAACCACAGTGGCTCAGCCCTCCTTTTATTCCAGCACTTCTTGAGTCTGCGAAGGGCCTGCCCACAGGGACAGGACAGCCCGAGTGGATCCCCGCCCGCACAGAGCAAGACAGGGGTTACCTGGGAGACACTGCTACACAGAGGGGGTGCAGCAGGGGCCTGAAAACAAGGCAGAACCTGCAGGGACTGGCTGTGTGGGACTGGGATTCAAAGTAGCCTCATCGTCAGTTCTGCTTCTCTGCATTGTTTGGGCACTGTCCCCACAGAGTGTTGCAGAACTATGACCGATGGGACGTGAGCAAGTTTTTAAATGTCTCTGGCCGCAGCTTCCTCTTTTATAAAATTGAAAGGGTAGGTATGCAGGTGAGAATGAAAACAATCGTGCTCCCTTGTTTAATTATTTAATATGTGCCAGGTGTGGTGCTAAGCATTTTCTGTGCCTTTTCTCTTTCAATCCTCACACAGCCCTGATAGTCAAATGTTGTTATTATTCCCATTTTACAGATGGGAAAACGGAGGCTCAGAAAGGGTATGGTGCATGCGCGTGTGCGTGCACACACACACACACACACACATACACCCACACCCACACACACACAGCCAGTAAAGGGCAGAGTTGGGACTTGAACCCAAGTCTGTTTAACTCAAGGGCTGAGTCTGCTTGGGTACTTTGCTGTAACTGCCTCTCTCTTGTCTGACAGGCAGGATAGTTATTGCTGCATCTCAGGCATTAGTGCCAGGCACAGGCCCTTCCTTACCCACACATGCCAGGCAGGGCCCTCAGGGAAGCTCTCTTCCCCATCGACCCTCACATCCTCTGCAGGAAACAGTGATGGGATCAGGAGCTCCTCCCAGCACAGTCCAGGGTCCAGGCACTTGTCCTACTGGATGCTCAAGGCCAGCAGCCTGTGAGGGAGTGAGGTGCCGCCACCAGTGCAGAAACTGCAAGCTGTCTGTCAGCTGAACACTGTACTTTCTAAATCCTTAACTTTGGGGAGTGGGAGGAAACCTCACGGACAGCTAGATAGGCCCCTCTCAGACGCAGGCATGTCCAGCTACCCCTGCCCCTCCACCACTGACAGCTGCCTCCCTGCAGCTTCCTTCCTTGGAGCTGTTTGCCACCTCTCACCCCCTACCTCCAGCAGACCCCAGAAAGGGGCATGAGGGGTCTGCACACAGGCAGTCTGACCCCAAGTGTGACTGGCCCCTCAGGCAAGCCTGGCCCCTCAGGCAAGCCCCTCTGACAGTATCCAGCATGGAACCCACATTCACAGGGAAACCCCACCACGCGAGCCCCTGGCAGTGGGGTGAGCCCTTCAGGATCTGTGAAGAATAGGGTCAGCCTCTCTCTTCATCAGAGCCCTTCAGGCCCTGCCTGCCAGACAGCCAAGGCTGCTGCCTGACACCACATCTGAGTCACCGTGGCAACGGGTGGCCAGGCGATGGGCCAGGTCCGGCCATCCTGCAAGCAAGTCCATTTACCTTGGAGCTGGAAACAGTTACAGGGACCATTTGTCCCCTCCAGGAGAGCACAGGGGAGAGGGAGAGAGAAAGAGAAGAGGGGAGGGGGGAGGAGAGAGGGGTTACAGAGAGAGAAAGAGGGAAAGAAGGGAAAGAGAGAAAGGGAATAGAAAAACCATGAGGTCAAAGAGTAGACGCTGGTAGGGAACAGAGCAAGTGGAAGAGAGGACACACACACACACACACACACACACCGGAGAGAGAAGTGAGGGAGGCAGGAAAGGGGCCCCCTCCCAAACTCCCCCACTGCTCACATTCCTCAGGCTGGAGCTGCTCTCAGCCCTTTGGGATTCTGGCCACAGCTGGGACTTCCTGCCCCAGGAAGCTGGCAGCCCCGTGGCCCCTTGGAGGCCCCAGTCGCTGCTCCAGTCCCTGCAGTCCCCTCCACTGAGGGATGGTGTCTGCCCTCCCCAGCAGGTGGGGCCCCTGCCCCAACCCCTCAGGCAGCACCTACAGGCTCAGTCCCCTGCTTGGTCCCCACACTCCCCCTAGGCCCCAGCTGGTCACCGGTCACCAGTTCTCCCGTCCTCTCGCCCAGCTCCCCTCCCCTCATACAACACACCAACTTCTTTCCTCCAAAGTGTTCAAGAAATCATTCCTAAGCAGAGCAGAGTGGTAAGAGTGGGTGTGACTTCACCCACAGAACGCGTTTCCTTACTCCGCAGGAAGAGTGGGCCTCAGGAGGCCCAGCAAGGGGACACCAACCCTCGAGGGGCTGCTTCTAAGGCCCCGAGTCGCCAGGTGGAAGGCTGGGACCCAGAGCTAGGCCTGGCCTGCTCCATGGCAGGGGCTGCTGAGCTGAGCAGATGCGCCAGTGGTTCTCTGCTGGGCACTCACCATGTTCCAGGGCCTTCCTCGGCCTCAAGCTCTCTGACTACAAGGTGGCCTTATCATTCCTGCCCTAGTCCCACTCCCACCCCCATGTGCCATAAACTGTCTCAGAGGAATCTGAGCCCACAAGAAAGGCTTGTTGAAGAGGTGATGAGCAGGACAGACAGAGAAGAAAGAAAAACAGGAAGGCATAGGGGGCTGGCAAGCGGGACACAGCCTGCATTGGAATCCTGGCACCGCCTCTGTCTCCCTGGATAAACTTAGTCACTTACTTAAGCAACTCTGAACCTCACTTTCCACATCTGTAACATGGGACTAATAATATCATAGTGAGTATTCAATGAGATTATATACAAAGTGCTTAGACCAGGATCTGACCTATAGAAAATGCTCGAAAAGTGTCAGCTCTCCATGTTGTTAAAAAGCCAAGGCATGGGGATTCCCTGGTGGTCCAGTGGGTAAGTCTCCATGCTCCCAATGGAGGGGGCCCGGGTTCAATCCCTGACTGGGGAACTAGATCCCGCATGTGTGCCACAACTAAGAGTTGCATGCGGCAACTAAGAAGCTCGCGTGCTGCAACTAAGAAGCCTGCGTGCTGCAACTAAGAAGTCCGCGTGCTGCAACTAAAAGGTCCTGCATGCTGCAACAAAGATCCCACGTGCTGCAGCTAAGACCCGGTGCAGCCTAAATAAATAAAAATAAATCTTTAAAAAAAGAAAAAAAAGCTGAGGCATTTATATCATTCTTTTAGATTCCATACAATACATAAATAGACTCGTAGACATAGAAAACAAACATATGGTTACAAAAGGGGAAAGGGTGGGTGAGGGAGGGATAACTTAGGAATTTGGGATGAACAGATACACACTACTATATATAAAATAGATAAACAACAAGGACCTACTATATAGCACAGGGAACTATATTCAATATCTTGTGATAACCTATAATGGAAAAGAATCTAAAAGAATACATATATATATATATATATATAGACACAAGAATACATATATATATATATAGAGAGAGAGAGACACAAGAATACATATATATATATATATCACTGAGTCACTTTACTATACACCTGAAACTAACACAACATTGTAAATCAACTATACTTCAATTAAAAAAAAAAAGCCAAGGCATTGTTGAAGGACACAGGAAATCGTCCTAACCAGGAAGGTCCTGCACTGGTCCCTGGGGTAAGAGATCCCCGCTGTGACTGGCCAGGCGGCCCTGGCAGAGCCCATGCCAAGCTTGAGGACGAGGACCCAGGCTTCGGGTGGACAAGAGAGCTGCAGGAAGCTCCCAGTGGTGGCAGACAGGCCTTTCTTGTTTTTTTTTTTTTTTTTTTGCGGTACGTGGGCCTCTCACTGTTGCGGCCTCTCCAGTTGCGGAGCACGGGTGCTCCGGACGCGCAGGCTCAGCGGCCATGGCTCACGGGCCCAGCCGCTCCACGGCATGTGGGATCTTCCCGGACCAGGGCACAAACCTGTGTCCCCTGAATCAGCAGGCGGACTCTCAACCACTGCGCCACCAGGGAAGCCCCAGACAGGCCTTTCTACCCAGGTCCAGGACAGACACTTCCAGGTAAACACGCCAACTGTCTACCACCAGGGCTTCATTTCATCCATGGATCAAGATGTTGAACAGGCTGGAGTCTGTGGTACTCCAAGGAGGCCTCCCATGGATGATCACTCACAGTCTAGTCAGACTCAGCAACTTCTCATCTCCCTGGCCCCTGAAAGGCTCAAGACGCCTTACTAAGGAAATGGCTTCTTGGAATAGAAGGCAGTGATCGCAAGAAACCAGCTCGGGTTCACAGGGAACAAGACATTCCAGGCACAAGGGAAGAGCTCACTGGGGCAGGAATAGACATATTTTGCGTTTGCACAGATCCAGAACATTGTGGGTGCTCAGTAGACATGAGTTAAACTCAACCTGGGAGCTGTCTCCCATGGAGTCCCACATTTGTCTGCTCTGTTCAACTTTTGGTCAAAGGCCTTGAATGAAGACACACCTGGTCATGGATGGCCACCTGAAAGGTTGTAACTTTTAAACATAAAACCAAGCAGATGAAAATGAACATGATTCACACTGTCAGGCTGCATTTAAGTTTTTCTGTTGCCATCACTTTGTTCTATGCTATATGTGTGCTGGCGTGGCTCTAGCTTAATGGTTGTTTATGCAAAAATGGCCTCATGGTTTCCCCTAACCACAAGCACAACAGTGGCAACTCCTGCTGCATCCAAAGGGGGTCCTGTGGTTGCTGAAGGCCTCTGCGGAGGTGAGCGGTGGGGGCAGGAGTGATTGGGTGGCAGGGAAGAGACAGCCTCTAGCTGAGGCACGGCAGGCAGTGTGAGGCCCAGCTCTGTAAGGGGGAGACAGAGGGGACAGGGAGTGGCACAGGACGGACAGCCAGGCAGTAGGGGGGACAGCGAGGGGGCCAGGCTACTTGTGGCTTGGGTGACAGCCCTCTGGCTGCAAATGTGAGGGCTGGCGGGGTCAGAGGACAGGAGGGTCCTGGTAAGGAATAAAACCAAGATCAAACAGGAGTGGACAAGGTTAGAAAGAGGCTAATTCTGGCCGGGGATCAACATCAACATTTTTAAAGACCCAGACTCTCCACTCATGAATAGACAATAAACAAAGGAACGAGATTGTTTTAGGATGAAAAGTACTATAAGAAGAAAAACGGTGGCACTATTCACAATAGCCAAGACATGGAAGCAACCTAAATGTCCATCGACAGAGGAATAGATAAAGAAGATGTGGTACTGTGCTCGCTTCAGCAGCACATATACTAAAATTGGAATGATACAGAGAAGATTAGCATGGTCCCTGCGTGAGGATGACATGCAAATTCGTGAAGCGTTCCATATTTTTCCAACAAAACATTGTGAAGCAACTATACTCCAATAAAAATTAATTTTAAAAAAAGAAGATATGGTACATATATACAATGGAATGTTAGCCATAAAAAGGAAAAAAAGAATGCCATTTGCAGCAACATGGATGGACCTAGAGATTATCATACTAAGTGAAGTAAGTCAGACAGAGAAGGACAAATATTATATGATGTCACTTATATGTAGAATCTAAAAAAAAAAGTGATACAAATGAACTTATTTACAAAACAGAAATAGACTCACAGACATAGAAAACAAACCTATGGTTACCAACAGGGATGGGGGAGGGGGTGAGGATAAACTAGGAGTTTGGGATTAACATATACACACTACTATATATAAAATAAACCACAAGGTCCTACTGTATAGCACAGTATAGGGAACTGAATTCAATATCTTATAATAATTTATAATGGAAAAGAATCTGAAAAAGAATATATATTTATGTATAACAATCCCGTTGCTGTATACTTGAAAGTAACACAACATTGTAAATTAACTATACTTCAATTTAAAAGAATTTTTTAGAAAGAAGAAAAACAGCATATGTGATAGAAAGAGAAGGTGGTGGACCTGAAGGAACTAATTTAGGTTGAGTAATCAAGGAGACTTGTGGCCACGATCTGAATGAATGACAAGCAGGAGAGATTGGGCAAGGTTCTGGGGGCACAGAGTCCCAGGCAGGGGAGCAGAGGGTGCAAAGAGCGCAAGGAGGAACAGGAAAAAGCTTGGCTGCCAGAGGAACAGCAGGGTGGCCAGAGTAGCCAGGGCAGTGTCAGGGAGAAGGGAAGAGACCGGGAAGAGTCCTATGTCATAGGGAAGAGTCCTATGTCACCCAAGGCCTAAGGTCTCAGTGGAGTTTGGATTTTACTCAAGGTGTGATGGGAAAAACTGAAGTCTATGAGTGGGTAGAGAGTGATCTGACCTGCATTTTAAGATCACTCTGCGGGGGACTTCCCTGGTGGCGCAGTGGTTAAGAATCCACCTGCCAATGCAGGGGACACGGGTTCGAGCCCTGGTCCGGGAAAATCCTACATGCCGCGGAGCAACTAAGCCCATGCACCACAACTACTGATCCTGCGCTCTAGAGCCCTGCAAGCCACAACTACTGAGCCTGCGCCCCTGGAGCCCATGCTCCGCGACAAGAGAAGCCACAGCAATGCGAAGCCCATGCACCGCAACGAAGAGTAACCCCCGCTCGCTGCAACTAGAGAAAGCCCGCGCGCAGCAACGAAGACCCAACACAGTAAAAAAATAAATAAAATTAGTAATATAAATAAATAAATATCTTTAAAAAATAAAAAAGATCACTCTGCTGTTGTGTGGGGGCGGATTGCAGGGTGAGAGAGAAGAAGCAGCGAGACTCCTCCGTAGGCCCCTGCAGTCTGAAGAGAGATGATGGACCCAAGAATATGGGAGGTGGAGCCAGCACAACGTGCTGAAGGCTTCCATGTGTGACAGTGAGAGAACAGGAGGTCGTGGGGAGGATCCAGACTTTGGACAAATGGCTGGTAGATGGTGGTGATGGTTACTGAGTTGGGAGAGACCAGGGAAGAAATAAGTAGGGGTGGAATCAAAAATTTTTGAGATCCTATGAAACACTTAAAGAGAGATGTCAAGGAGATGAATGTTCAAGTTTGGAGTCTACTGGAGAAGAGGCTACACCTGGGGACATGAGAATACCTGGGCTTTTAAGATCCACAGGACTCTGCAACCTTGTGGTCAGTCAAAGGTGGCTACCAATTCTTTCCTACTCCTCCCTAGACCCCAGGTTGGGTTTAATCCCCTCCTCTTGAATCTGGATCCCCCTTAGTGACATTTCAACTGGTGATTTTTTTTTTTTAATGTGTTGGGTCTTTGTTGCTACACGTGGGTTTTCTTCTAGTTGCGGCAAGCAGGAGCTACTCTTTGGTGCGGTGCGCAGGCTTATTGCGGTGGCTTCTCTTGTTGTGGAGCATGGGCTCTAGACACGTGGGTTTCAGTAGTTGCAGCACCCAGGGCTTAGAGCACACGGGCTTCAGTAGTTGTGGCACACAGGCTTAGTTGCTCCATGGCATGTGGGATCTTCCCAGATCAGGGATCGAACTCGTGTCCCCTGCACTGGCAGGCGGATTCTTAACCACTGTGCCACCAGGGAAGTCCTTAACTCGTGACTTCTGAGACCAGATCATGAGAAGCCTGGCAGCTTCCACCCAGGCCTCTTGGAACTCTTGCTCTGGTGGAGCCCACTGCCAGGTGGGAAGTCTGACTTCCCACTGAGACCTTCATATGGAAAAGGCCCCATGTGGCTGCTTAGAATGACAGTCCCAGCTAGAACCAACCTTCCGGCCATTCCCACCAAGGGGCCAAATACCAGTGAAGCCATGGTGGCCTCCATAGTCCAGCCCATCCACTGGCTGAACACCACCAAGTAACCTCCATCAACACCACATAGAGCAGAAGAGTCACCCAGCCAAGCCCTGCCCAAATCCCTGACCCACAAAAATCTCAAGATAAAATAAAATGGTTCTTGTTTTAAGCCACTAAGTTTGGGGATAGTTTGTCACACAGTCATAGTAATAGAACAGACATCATCCAAGGAGAGAGCAAAAGAGGTCGGCTGGGAAGGAGGAGCCTGCAAGGGAGCCGGAGAAGGAGCCCTGAGGTGGGAGGAGCACCAGGTCTGGGAGGATCTCCAGGAGGAGGGGCGCCTGCGGGTCCAGGGTCAGAGAAGCTCTAAGGGGGCGAGAGGAAGGGCGAGAGAAGAGCCCATTAGAGTGTATTAGGAAAAGGATGAGCGGAAAGAAGTGGAAGCAGGGACCACAGAAAACTCTTTCAGATTCTTGTGGGAATGGGGAGCAAAGAAACAAGGGAGTATCTGGGAGGGGACATGGGGACAAGGGAGGGGTTCTGTTTGCCTAGAAGCAGGAGAACAAAGAGCTCATTTGTCTGCTAATGGGACAGAGCCAGTTGTGTGCCTGAGAGCCGCCTACAGCACGGGGACTGCCCAAGAATTGCTTTCCCAGAAGCTCAGAAAATCCCTTTTTAGAAATCTATGGCTGCCATTTACTGTGCACCTACTATGTACCAGGCCTAGTTCTTGGGGGTCCTTTAATTCTCAAGTCTGCCCTGAAGCAGGAGCCCTCATTTTATGGTTGAGGAAAAGGAAACTCAGGGAACAGGGAAAGATCCACTAAAAGAAACATGACCAGTAAAAGGCAGAGCAGAGACTGGACGTGGGCTCTTCTGACTCCAGAGCCTGGCAGGGGTGCTGCAGGGGGACCAGTCCTGGAGGGAGATCAGATCCTGCAGCCCACAGGACTTATGAGACAGAACCTGGCACTTGGGAGACCCTCCATCGGTTTCCTCCCTGCTCTCCTGCCTTCCAGGTGATACGGAGAAAGAGCTGGAGGGGAGTGGTCCCTGGCCAGTCCATCCCCCACTGGGCTGTGGGGATCTCACCACCTCCCACCATCTCCATCCCCCCATGCCTCTGCAGAGGGCCTAGCAGGCTCAGAAGTGCCTCCCTGAGAACCAGTCTGAGCAGGGGTGAGACACACCTTCTCTTAGTCTTGCAGCCTGAAAGCTCTACTTTCATCTTCCAAAGTAAGGGCAGGCAGGTGGGGACCAGGTAATTTCAGTCCCAAGAGGCTCTCAGGGTAGGGGTGGAGGAAGCAATGCTGTACTTGCCCCTTCCCTTGCCCTAAAGTCATTCAGTTGGGCCCCTTCCTCTCCCCAGGCCCATGTGTCCCACGTACCCCACTGCTCTCAAAGCCTGTAGGCAGGCCGTCCAATCTCTAGGTAAATGCATCATGACACTAACCTCCTTGGCACAAAGCAGGCTCAAATGACAGGGACCATTATTACCCCCGTGTCCACGTGTTTCGGATGAGGAAACTGAGGCTGGGAAAAGGTAGTTGCTAGCCACTAGCCCAGAACGAGCCGGAGCCTTCTGACTCCAGACCACCATCCCTCCCACAGCTCTGGGGGCAGTATCCCCAGAGGAGGAGAAGAACTGGGTCTTTCCACACCCTCCCTAAGGGATCAAATGGAAATTGAGACTCACCTGGTTTGGCTCAGCCCTGGAGTGTGCTGGAAATCTGAGGCTGCTTTAGGAAGACTTGAAGGCCACTCCCCTTCCAGATGTCTGACCGGATTCCAGGCCTGGGAGCAGGGCCACACCTGGCTGGGCCGCACCCCCAGGGAGGATCACAGCCTGTTCTAGAGGTGGAGTTCAGCATTGCCACCAGCACTGAGCATCCCATTCCAAATGATGGGCCTCCATGTGGCACCACAGAGGTGCAGCCAGCCAGCCCGCTGACTCCCTGGACTTCTGAACAACCAGACAAGGTAAAGCACATACAACCACTTTCTAGACTGTAAAGTGGGTGTACATATGAGGAGATAAACTCCTTGAAAACAGGAGCCAGGCCCATGTCTCTCTAGAGTCCCAGGGCCTCACTATTTTTTTTTTCCAGCTCTATTGAGATATGGTTGACAAATAAAAGTTGTACACATTCAGGTTGCAAAACACAACGTTTTGATATACGTATATATCATGAAATTATTACCATAATCAAGCTAATCAACACATCCATCACCTCCCAGTTACCCTTTTTTGGGGAGAGTGGTGAGGATGCTTGAGATCCACATTCTTAGCAAATTTCCAGTACATAAGACATTATTGTTAACTACAGTCACCATGCTGTATTTTAGGTCTCCGGAACTTATTCATCTTATAACTGAAAGTTTGTACCCTTTGACCAACATCTCCCCTTTCCCACCCCCCATCACCCCACTATACTTTTTTGAGCACCTACTATGTTCCAGGCATTTATATACATTATATAATGGCTTCGTATCCATAATACCACTTAATCCTCACCAAACCCTGTGAGGGATAACTATCTCTCTTGCACAGAAAAGGGAACCGAAACTGGGCTATCTGAGGGCCACGTTGCTCTGGTTGGTAGAGCTGGGATTTTGCTTTTCTCACTACCACAGTTCTTTCTACTCATTCACTAGGCTTCCTCTCCAAAAGAGGTGCTTAATACTTAATGTCTACTGCCATTAATTAATTAATGTCTGATTTGCTGAGAGAAGGTTATTACTATTGAAGAAGGCCCAGGCAGGATACATGTGTTACATGGGCAAGGGGGCCGGGGAGAGACACCTCAAGGGGTTACTGCCAAATGCTCTCCCTCTTCCTTGCAGAAAGAGCTTTTCCCACATCTCACACGCAGGTGCCTCTGCCGGGACCATGCTTCCTAACCTGGAAAAGTTTTCAAGGCTGAGCTACCCCATCACCTCTTCCAGGGAGACTGCCCTGTCCCCTAGGCTAGGAGGGGCCACCTCTGGATTTCCCTCTGTCACAGCCTTGCCACACTGTGCTCTCATCACTGGCTTTTACCACTCTCTGTCTCCCCACCAGCTTGGGGGAACCTGAGGACAGGTCCAGTCTGACTCATCCCTGTGTCCCCAAAATGCCAGACTCTGGTCCTTTCCATCACTGCCCTTGTGCTACCTCCTACCCACAAGGAGGCTGCTTCTGGGAGTGGCAGGAACACACAGGTCTGCAGCCAGGGAGCTGGCAGAGGACCCAGCCAGCAGCACCATCTGTCCCTGGAGGCACAGGACAGAGCAGGCACAAGGCAGAGGTGTCAGTTCCTCGGCTCAGCCAGGTCAGCCCAGGACAAGGCCCAGCTGTAGCTTAGGGTCAGACGAGACTTCGAATTCTCTAACTAGCTCAAAGTGACTCAGTGCCAGAGCCTTGGTTTTCTTAGCTGTAAAGCTAGCTGGATACCAGCAGCCTTGCAGAGCTGTTGGAAAGTTTAAACACACCTGACACTCTGTAGGTGCTCAACAAAAAGCTGGCATTTACCATCTCATCTGACCCACTGACCCTATCGTTAACCCACTGAGGAAACTGAAGTCCAGATGAGACGGAAATAAAAGAACCAATATTTAATGTGGCCAGTTATGTGCCAGGATCTACACTCCTCCAATGTCTTTAACAAGATCTGCAGGAACAGACTTCGTTCACAGATGAGGAAACAGGTCTACAGGGAGTGAAGTGTGTGAGTGTCTCTAAGGCAGTTATCTGGACTTTTACCACTGTGCCGCTCGGACCCACCTGGACCAGGCACAGGTGAAGGGCAGGGGTGCAGCCTCCCCTAGGCCCTAGGAGGTAGAGGCAGGAGGTCAGCCCTGAATCTGCATTGTCAGTGTATGAAGGTGGGCAGAGGAGGCTGGCATGGGGTGAGTCTGGGTGTGAGATCGAGGCCACTTTCTCGGTGGCCAAGACAAGGGCTGGAAAAGGGGTCCCAACCTAGCAGGTAGGGGTTCCGAGTCTCTCGCCAGTGGTACAAGCCCAGGCACATCCTCTCACTTCTCTGTGCCTTGTCTGCACCAGGGTGCTGATCCTATGGCCCACCTCCCTATTGTGAGGGGTCAGAGGTGGATGGGAAAGCAGTGGGGACCTTCATGGCGCTGGAGGAGAGGAACTCTAATGATGTGTTCTCCCGGGTTGCTGAGCTCAGTGTGCAGGGACCGCACACCTTGGCACCAAGACTGGGGACCAGAGAGTCCCCAAAGAGTGCACAGTTTGGTGGGCAGAGCAATAGGGCCCACAGCACTCCAAACCCCAAACCCTGCCTCCGGGGTCCAGGCCCCCAGCCTGCAGCATGTCGTAGCCGTGTCTCAGCCCCTTCCAGCTGCTCTGCCCTCACTCTCTCCATCCCAAGCCACGCCAGCCTTCGCTCGGCAGCTCAGATGCACCAAGCTCCCCCAACCTCGGAGCCCATAAATGAATACTATTCCCTCTGCCTGGAACGCTCTTCCCCCATCTCCTCCCATGGCTGTCTCCTTCTCAGCCGCTGGGTCTCTGCTCAGTTGTCACCTGGTCACAGAGCTCTCTTGTGACCTCTCTCATTATTCTCTAATAGTTCTCTGTTCTCCAGACAGCCTGAGTTTAATCTCAGCAGTGCCACTTACTAGCTGTGTGACCTTGGGCAAGTTACTTAACCTCTCTGTCTCAGTTTCATCTTTAATATGGGCATGGCACCACTATCTACTTCACAGAGTTGTTATAAGGAATATATGAATTAATGCATGCTTGGCACATAGCTAGCATTTATATGACATTTGTTATTACTATTCACAGCTCTTATCACAGATTTTCATTGTATGTTTCTTTGACTACCTTTTCACTGTGTCTCCCTCATTAGCTGTCAGCTCCACACAATAGCCTGGGCTCATCACAGAGTACTCAGCGCTGACACAGGCTAATCCCTGTAGAGGGAACAACTGAGGCCAGTATAACATCCCGAGGAAGCACCATTAATTCTGGGAGCAGCAGGATGGGGGTTTGAAGGGGAATGATGGCTGAGCCAGGTTTGGAAGGATGAAGATGAGTCCTCCAGACTAAGAACACCAAGGCTATCTGCCCATGGCTGAGACTGGGGCTCAAATGTGGCTCCCAAATAGGCTGAAGCTAAGTGTCTGAGTCCCATCTCCTCCTCCAGGAAGCCTTCTGGGACCCCTTCAGCCCCCTCTGAGCTCCCATGGCCGCTCATTTGTCCACAAGTTTTTGTGCTCCTGCTACATGTGAGGCACATTATTTTACGTCTAGGGGTCTCCCTTCCTCCACCACACAGCAGGGTCCTTGAGGGAGCTGGGCCCCTACTTTTCACTGTCAGGACCAGCCTCAAGGTGGTGCACAAACCCTTCACAAACATCCAGACCCCCAGGATGTCAAGGCTGATGGGGACCTCAGAGAACAACCAGGGAGGGGGAGCGCCTGGCCCAAGGTTACATGTCAACGATGGGGTGAAGATGAGATTCTAATCCAGAGGTAGCCAAATGGTATGCCCTAAGCCTCCCCACACTCTGAACTAGACCTTGACTGAGGCTGGCGCCGGGGGCTGGGGAGCAGCACCTCCAGCTGTCCTCGGGTTCAAGGTGAAGCAGGGGGATGGCCACAGGGGGTCAGGAACAACGTGTAAGTCTGTGGGTGTGTGAACACGTGCACAGATGCTCACGTCTGTTTCTGACCTTCAGCCACCCTGTTGGCAGCACTACCCGGTGCAGAGCTTCTCAGGGGGAACTGGGACAAACAGCTCCATCCTCATTCCCAGAGTAAATGAAGTTCCTGGGCCCCCTTGGGAGCTGCCTGGACCAGGCTAGAACTCAGGCAGAGGTTCCCAGCCTCCCAGCCTCCCACAGGGTACCAGCCCAGGAGTGCGGGACTCAGACTGACATCTTGCGTGGGGAAGGAGAAGGGTCTCCACTGAGAGAAACAGGACAGGTGACCCTTCCAGCACCACCACACAGGCACTCAATGCTCCGCCAACCTCCCCACCACCACCCCAGCCTGGCAGGAGGCTCACCATCTCATTCATTCACTCACATGTGCCGGGTGCTTGCTGGGTTACCCAGTGATGGGTGAAAGCAAGAACCATCCGACTCCAAAATGCTCACTGTCTGCAGTGCCATGGGATACTGACAAGGGCCCCCAAACCCTATAAAGCAGGGTATGTGGGTTATCTGAGGCCCTCCTTTAACCCGGTTTTCTTTGTCCCCAGTGAAGAGTTTGGTGGGTGGGTTTGCTTGCTTTTCATTAACAGCAGCTTCCTGTATTCCAGGGGAATTTGGAGAATTCAGGAGGAAACAAGGGGAGCCCAAGGAGATCTGCCATGCAGGCAATGAACCAAAGGTGGTGATCAAGGCTAGTTATACAGATAGAGGGAGGGGGTGGAGAAGAGATGTCTTTATTTGTCTCTGCCCCTTTTAAAAGGCTTTTCCCAAAAATGTCTTCAGAGGATGGTAGCTCTACACCCAGCATAGCACGTCTGCCAGTCAGTCTGTCCCGAACGCTTCTCCATTCCCCAGATCAAAGGCTCCCAAGAGGGACCGCTGAGCACTTGGGTCTGTCTGGTGCCTCAGCATCTAATCTCAGCTCCAAAGTCCCTGTTAGGAGGTTTCAGGGAAACGTTCTCTGCGAGGTCACCTTGCAGAACACCTTTCCAACAGCCCTCATTTGGTCCTGCACGTGCTCTCCCAAAGAGGTCATCGTCCCCAAGAACCTTGGCTTCAGCCTGTCACGCTCACTCACACGCACACCCCTAGCCTGTATCTTCTAGCAGCTCTGTGGCCCTCAAGCCCTGAACTCTAAGAGTTAAGCGCTACAGAGCCACAGAGCTCAGCCGTCAGGCAGAAACCGGCACAGAACTCCATGGGGAGAGACACACACCCCCAGAATAGAATTCCAGACGCAAAGAACTTGCCGAAGATGATTCCACTCAACATAGCCAGCCCTCCTAATGGCCCCTGGGGCTTGTTTGGGGATTGTTGCTTATAATAAACCAGCCCAGGAGTTCTGTGATTTCTCCTTGCAAAGACAGCTAGAAAATGGCCCATGGAAAATGAGAGAGAAGATGTAGGACTTCTGACTTAAAATGGAAACTTCAGTTCTCTTTCGGGATCCCCAGCCTCCAGTCCCCTCCCCTCTGCCCCCAACCCGCCCCCAGCCCACCCTCCATACCCTTCGCAGGTGATTTCCAACATTCTGGATCATCGTTGCCGACACCCTGCTAGCTGTTCGCACCCTCCTCGGAGAGACACTGGTCACCTGAGAGACAGCCCGGCTCCAGCTCCAAATGAAGCCGGCCTGCCTCTCCTCGCACTCCTCCTCCCCGGCTCCCGCCCCTCCTGAGCCAGCCGTTATCAGTTATCACCGTGTCCCGGCCTTTCCTCAGACTGCCCTCGGGGGCCCCCCTTCCCCTAGAGCCCCGCACGGAGGCTCCGTGCCAGCCCGCCTGCCCAGTGCAGAGCACAGAGGGAGGTTGCCAGCTGAGCCACAGCCACGTCAGGGGGCCCTATGCCCACCCACTGCGCACCCAGCCGGACACTCACTGCACCTCCAACCACAGCCAAACTTTGTCACCCACACTTCCAGCCCCTGACATCCTCCCCACAGGGACTCTGGCTCTGGGATGGCTCCCGGCCCCAGCCAGTGACACTGGCAAAACAGGCACCGGCTTTCCATCCGTCCACAAGGGGTCAGGCTGGAAGGTGGCAGGAGTCTGGGGAGCTGCCAGCAGCCTCCCAGAGAGATACCAGACCCACCTGCTAGGACTCTTCACCCTTGAGGTGCCGTCCAACGCTCCAGCCCACCAGCATCCAGCAGCTGTTGGCCAGCGATGGGGCACACCCCCTCACATCCTTAAAATAGGTGGCGTGACTTTTCTAAAAGTGACACCTGCCAAATTCCACCCATCCGCTCCACAGAGTTCATCCCCCTGGGCTCCCACCCCAGCCCCTAAAAGACTAAAAGACCATCAGGACTTTCCCTTCTCCCTCTCACTTCTGCAAGGCACATCGTGAGGCAGCTTTTTTTTTTTTTTTTTTGCGGTATGTGAGCTTCTCACTGTTGTGGCCTCTCCTGTTGTGGAGCACAGGCTCCAGACGCGCAGGCTCAGCGGCCATGGCTCACGGGCCCAGCCGCTCCGCGGCATGTGGCATCCTCCTGGACTGGGGCACAACCCCGCGTCCCCTGCATTGACAGGCGGACTCTCAATCACTGCGCCACCAGGGAAGCCCACGTGAGGCAGCTTTGACACTCACATTGGATTTGTCATGACAAGGCGATAAAATCAAGTGCTTGGTGTTTAAGAAAAGAAGGAGGGGAGTGGAATGCAGGCAGGGGAGCTGGGACGGACAAGTGGATGGTGAATAATAATGAGCACCTCACAATAACCCAGCACCCACCGTGTGCCAGGCCTCACCATGTCCTCATTCCAACCCCACCTGAAGGTCGCTTGGGGAGGGTAGGTGAGGTGCCCCAGGTGGCACAGCTATTGAGTGCAGAGCTGTGCTGGAACAGAGGTCAGTCCAATGTGAGGCCTCTGCCCTTTCCTCTGCCCCTCTAGTTCACTCACCACATCCCTAATAATGTCTCTTCCTGGGCCTAAGACAACTGGTTTCTGGGCCTGTTTCTTTCACTAATGTGCTATGTGACTTTAGGCAAGTTTTCTCCTCTCTCTGGGCTGCCCTGTTCTAGGAGTCAAGGACTCTAACATCCATCACTGTGAGCTCAGGCCTTACCTTCAAAGAGTTTATGGTCTGTCCGTACTTCAGTGTCTACAAATGCAAAATTAAAGTCACTCCTTAAAAATGGCAAGATGATCCAAGGATGGCACTGAGGATTGGGGCAAGCTGGGAGGCCTTGTGGAGGAGGTAGTGCTAGAGCCGCACTGAAGACTGAATAGGCTGACAAGAGGGGTGAGGTGGGAGGCCTTACGGGAACAGAACAGGATGCAGTCGTAGGCAGTGAGGGCCCTCATCTTGCAGGAAAAAGCTGGGAGTCAATCATGGAGGACCTTGAATGCCAGGCAACAGGGTTTAGGCATCAAGGAGCCCCTGAGGTTGAAGAACACTCTCAGTATGATAAAAGCCATGTGAGGTGAAGAGGACAGGTGTCATGAGACCTTTCTGGACAGGTAAGAAAAATGGCCTAGAAAGGGGATAGCTCAACTCACTGGATCCCCAATCTCACTGGGTAAGGCAGGCGGTCAGGACAATTTCAGGGTCTTCACTATGCAGATGAGGGGATAGAAACCCAGAGTGCTTCTGGTCCCCAACCCTACCCTCTCTCCAGAGCTGTCTGGACTCAGACTCACTGGACTCAGTCTAGTGTCCCCATCTTACAGATGAACACATCGAGACACAGGGATGAAAAGTGAGCCAACCAAAGTCACAGAGCAAGGAAGTTGTCTAGAATCATCACTCCTGGCCTCATGTCTAGAGTCCTGTCCACCCCACATAACAAGGCATAAAATATGAAAGACATCATTCAGTTAGACTTATGAGAAGAATTCCAGCAAGGCTGAATCAAGATACTATCAGGAGTTAGATCTTTCTGCAGAGGCCCCTCCAGCCCACAAAGGTCTCCCTTCCCTTTGCTATTTGTTACAGAATTGACTCTTGTGTCTCTTTAGCAGCTCTGTTTGGTCTGTTACTCCAGTGAATATTTCCAAGGGTGTCTGTCTCCCCTTTCCAACTCACTTGGGAGCCCCCTGACGGCTGATATCACATCTTACTCATCTCTGTGCCTATACCACGAGCCCCCAGACCAGGGCCCTAAATGCAGAAGGCATGAAACACACCTGATGAATCATAGTCCTGGAAAGGCGAATCCAGAATAGGTCTTAAGTGATAGCTAGTCAATGGTTCTCTTCAGCCTGCATCAGAATCACCCAGAGGGCTGTTTTTTTTGTTTGTTTTTTTTTTTTGGCCGCTCCGCGAGGCATGTGGGATCTTACTTCCCTGACCAGGGATCAAACCAGCACCCCCTGCGGTGGAAGCGCAGAGTCTTAACCACTGGACTGACAGGGAAGTCCCCAGAGGGCTTATTAAAATACAGATTTCTAGGATCTACCTCCAGCAGAGCTGCAGTAGAGCCCAAGAATCTGCAACAAGATCCCAAGTGATACTGATGCTGCTGGTCCAGGGACCACACTTTGAGAACCAGTGAGCTAGGTCAGTCCTCCCATTTTAAGCTGGGGAAAATGAGGCCCAGAGGTTTTAAAGGCAGCAGTTGACAGTATATCACTATACTGTATATCACTATCATCATCATCATAATCACTGTCATCGTCAGCATTGTCATTTTAGCCCTGTCATTATAGCCCTTCTCACCTGCCCAGCATTGTACAAGCACTTCATGTTTGTTACCATCTCTGGGCCTCACTCTAAAAGGACAGTATTATGATTAATATTCTCCTGCAAAGGAAAAAGCAGAGGCAGAGTCATCTGCCCAAAGTCACGGGCTTCCCTGGTGGCGCAGTGGTTGAGAGTCCGCCTGCCAATGCAGGGGACACGGGTTTGTGCCCTGGTCTGGGAAGATCCCACGTGCCGCGGAGCGGCTGGGCCCGGGAGCCATGGCCGCTGAGCCTGCGCGTCCGGAGCCTGTGCTCTGCAACGGGAGAGGCCACAAGAGTGAAAGGCCCGCGTACCGCAAAAAAAAAAAAAAAAAAAGTCACACAACTGATAATAGTTAGCACCCCAACTTGCACTCTGATCTAGGTCCAGAGCCCAGAAGCTTACCCACCACTCTCCATAACCTGCTTACAGCTTATGCTGACCAAGGGATCATCTAGAGGTTCTCAACTCCAGCAGGCTCATTTCCGGTAAGGGATGAGGTTGTGGTGCCCTCAGCCCAAAGGCCTGGTTCTCGAGTGGTCCATGTCTGGAGGAAGATTGCCTCTTAAGCCCCATGAGCCCAGAGTATTTTCTCCCTCAAACACTTCTTTTCCCACATTACATCCTTCATCTGGCCCCACGCATGGGGCCTTCCTGGCTGGAGGACAAATATCTGCATTAATTCTTCAGGTCCATGTCCCAGCTCTACCTCCCACTCAGTGACAAAACACAATAAAACAATCTCCATTCCTACTCCACGATGATACTGGGTTGTCACTGTCAAGTGCGGGTCTGCTCCCCCATCTGACTGGGAGCTCACAGGGGCAGAGACCTCATCTGTGTCATCTGAGTCCTCAGCACAGGATCTGCCCAGACCAAGGGTTTGGTGACTAAGTGATGAATGAATGAATGGATGGATGATTGGGTGTAGGGGCAAATGAGGGAATAAATGAGTGAATAAATGACCAAACTCCCAGGAATTCCCTCTGCTGGACCTTCTAGCCTTCCCAGATAGGACCACAGACCCTCTAGGTGGGAGGGGACCTCTGACATCATCCACTCCAACTCCCACTTTCAGCACTGTCCTAGCCGAACCCCTCCAGGGGCCAGAACCTGCAGCTCTCCCATCTCCACACACATGCCTTGTGTCCCAGCCTCCATTTACACACCTCTAAGATTGAAGAACTCACTCCATCTAAGGTTGCCTGTACGATTAAAGAGCTCTAATATCCACAAGGATGTTACCATTATCCTTAGCCATAAGGATAAGGCCATTACCTCATGGCCTTAGACACAGACCAAGGCTCTGTGTCACCCAGAACAAGGCTGCTCCCCTAGCCTGTGACAGCTGGCAGAGACATGGGAGCACAGGGCCTGTCCTCTACTGGCCCTAGTCTCCCTGTCCAGACTTCTTTTTTTTTTTTTTTAATCTTTACAATTTTTTTAAATTTTTTTGGCTGCACCACACAGCATGTGGGATCTTAGCTCCGTGACCAGGGATCGAACCTGAGTCCCCTGCAGTGGAAGCATGGAGTTTGAACCACTGAATCGCCAGGGAAGTCCCAGACTTATTTCTTCTAATCCTCTCAAGTCATGAACAAAGCTTCCCACTGTTCCCTCACACATCTGGATTTTCCCTTGTTCCTGCTGTTCCGTTTACCCTGATGCCCTCTAATAACTCAACATCCAGACCCTGCCCCCAGTCAAGGCCCGGCTCAAATGGCATCACCTCCAGGAAGTCTTCTGGGCTCCTCCTAAGTGGAAATTACCTCCTCCTCCTCTGTATCTTCACTCCCCACACATAAACACACAGCCGCAGTTCACAGCTCTTTATTTCTCTCTCACATTGCTTTTTCTCTTAAATTGGACTGACTTGTGCTCATTTCTCCTTCTTGACCTTGAACAAGCAGGTAGAAGGGATGGTGTTGGTTCCTCAGAGCATCCTGCCCCTCTCCCACCAAACACTCAGTTACTAGAACACAGTAGATGCTCAGTAAGTGTCGAGAGAATGAGGGAGTGAGTAATGGAATGGGAAAGAACAAGGGAATGTGTGAGTGAATGGAAGTAAATCCATGTGTAGATGAATGATCAAATTTGATCAAATGATCAAATGATCAAATAAGCTAAGACTCTCAGTTCCTTCTGGGAGCCCCTTGGGCTTGGCATGGCAGAATAAAGGACGTTGTGGGATAAATGGGGAGGGGGCAGAAGGGAGGAACAAAGGAAGTAGGTAGTGATACCAGCAAGAGAGGAAGTAGAGATGACCTCATCTTTGCTTCAAGGCCAGTCCCCCCCTTAGAACTACAGCCGTTTATGGAGAAGCCGGGCAAGGAGAGCAGTGAGAAGCCCAGTGAATGGTCCAGAGGGGAGAAGATACAGCATGGTGGGGATGGAGAGGAGGGAATGCCTACAAGTCGTGGAGGCCAGATTCAGGATGTGTGAGCAGAGTACTGGACTTGCCCAGCCAGCCCTGAACTCTCTCCTGCCTACCGGCTCGAGTGTGCTCTCCCTCTCCCTCTCTCACCACCTCCTCCTGCAGGAGCTGAACCCCCTCCTTGGCCCAGCTGCTGCAGGTCTGAACCCAGTCCAACTTCCAGGATTGGACCCTTGCCAGGGAGTGGCTCACCCACGGGCTGGTGCTCCCCCCACCCCACGCCTGGCCTGAGTGAGTCAGCACTGGCTGCACCCTCTGGACTCTGAGTCTTGTGGCCCTAGGCACTGCCAAGGGCCAGCCTCCTCATCCTCGTGAGAGGCCTGCCCATCCCAGGACGCCTCATGCCCCAGCCTGCCCACGCAAGAGCGCTGCCAGGCACCACCTGGCTTATCCGGAGCCCACTCCTGGGGTAGAGGCAGATCTGCCTGGAGAGGGCGCTGGAGCCGAGGAAGAGCCAGCAGTA
This sequence comes from Mesoplodon mirus, assembly GCF_964341445.2. Classification (NCBI taxonomy): domain Eukaryota; kingdom Metazoa; phylum Chordata; class Mammalia; order Artiodactyla; family Ziphiidae; genus Mesoplodon; species Mesoplodon mirus. The sequence continues at coordinate 49,053,647 of NC_138978.1, read as the reverse complement.
GGAGGATCTAAAGGAATTCGGCCCTTCCGAGATGGGGAGGTGGGGGCGGGCCTGCGGGCGGCACGGGTCTTACCCAAGTGGTGGGGCGCTCAGGACCCAACAGCTCGCAGAGCCGAGGCTGGGGACGTCGGAGAAGCAGGTCCGTGGGGCGAGGCTCAGCGACTGGGCATCCGAGGTCCCAGAGCAGAACCTGATGGGGGAGGCTGCGGGAGGCTGGAGGGAGGCGCAGGAAGCGGGCAGAGGCACAGGCAGGAGCGGCCCAGGCCAGTTCCCAGACGAGTCTGGTCCCCTCCCCTCCCCTCGCCAGCGCGGGTGAGGCGGCCCCGGGCTGCTGAACAGAGGGCAAGGGCTGCAGGCCGGGCGCCAGACACAACGCGCCGCGAGGCGGCAGAGGCGGAAACGCCGGTGACCGGACCTGACAGGCTAGAGGTGGAGCCAGGCGGGCGGCGGGGTGCAAAAACCGTCTCCCTGTCACTGCTAAACCAGCCCCTCACAGTCTTGAAAAGTAATACCTGCTAGTCGTTCACACCTTATTGAGCACCTGCTATGTGCCAAACACAGAGCTGGGTGCTGGGATGAGGTTTTGAGCAGGACACACTGGCCTTGGCCTTATGGACAGTGGTAGAAAAAAATGAGAATGGACAGTTCAAGAGAACAAAGAAAATGAATACCACCGATGATCTCTTCACTCAGAGAGAATCACTGTTAGTATTTTCCAGGTATGTGCTTCCAGCTACACTAGAGCTGAAAGAGGGAAATATGCTGATAGGGAGAGATGGGGACTCCCCTCCCCCTCCCCCATGTGTAAATACATATGTTATGTTATATAATATGATGTGATATATGACGTGATCACAGGCATGAAGGAGCCGCCTAGAAGAACCTCCATCAGTATTCACATTTCGGATACAGGCTCACTGGCAGACTTGGAAGAGACCTGACAGAGGATGCTGGTGGTCCCTGAAAGACAACTGTCACAGGAAGAGGAACTTGGTCCACACCAGGACCAGAGAGTGGGAGGGATCAGTCATTCCAGACACCTCACAGGGGCTGGTGGTTGAACTCACCCTGCCCCAGACTCTCTCAACAAAGAGAGTTGCCATGCTGAGCTCACCACACCTGGGGCCCAAGCAGACCTCTGGTGGGGACCCCTGGCTGGGTAACAAGATGCGGGACTTCCCTCATCACTCTGCTCTTGGAGCACCCTAAGGTGTGAGTGTCAGGACAGGAATGGTGGGCATCCCATGCATGGGGCTTTGGCAGCAGCCTGGGCAATAACACAGGCCAACCTCTGGCTCTGCTAGCAGCATTAATGCAGGAGCCTCAACTCAGCAGAGGCCCCAAGTGCCAACAACAGCAAATGACTTCGAGACTGCTTTCCAAGTACAGTGAGACACACTAGGGAAACATATGGGACAGGTGGACTTTGCAGGGAAAGGGAATTCCCACACAGGCAGGATGGCTCTGAACTGACATAAACCGTGGTTTAATTTTTTATTTTTATTTTTTGTCTGTGCACAAGCTTTCTTTAGTTGCAGTGAGTGGGGGGCTACTCTTCATTGCAGTGCGCGGGCTTCTCATTGTCGTGGCCTCTCTTGTTGCAGAGCGCGGGCTCTAGGCACACTGGCTTCAGTAGTTGTGGCACATGGGCTCAGTAGCTGGGGCTTGCGGGCTCTAGAGCTCAGGCTCAGTAGTTGTAGCGCACGGGCTTAGTTGCTCCACGGCATGTGGGATCTTCCCAGGCCAGGGCTCGAACCCATGTCCCTTGCATTGGCAGGCAGATTCTTAACTACTGCGCCACCAGGGAAGCCCCCGTGGTTTAATTTTAATGAGACATTATTCGTAACCAAATGGTGAATCCTGTAGATATTCAGGTTATCTAAAAAAAAAAAAAAGTGACCATACTGGATATACTGTTTTGTAATCTGCTTTTTTTCTTTCAACAATTATCATAAACATCTTTCCATAATTTTTATTGCTACATAGTATTTATTTCCTTATGGGTCTACTCAAATTTATTGTTTTTAATCACTTTAAAAAAAATTTTTTTTTTTGTCTGCGTTGAGTCTTCGCTGCTGCGCACGGGCTTTCTCTAGTTGTGTCGAGTGGGGACTACTCTTTGTTGCAGCACACGGGCTTCTCATTGCGGTGGCTTCTCTTGTTGCAGAGCACAGGCTCTAGGTGCGCGGGCTCCAGTAGTCATGGCTCTTGGGCTCTAGAGCGCAGGCTCGATAGTTGTGGCACACGGGCTTAGTTGCTCTGCGGCATGTGGGATCTTCCCGGACCAGGGCTCGAACCTGCGTCCCCTGCATTGGCAGGCAGATTCTTAATCACTGCACCACCAGGGAAGTCCCTACTCAAATTTATTTAACTAATCTCTTCCTGCTTGCTTTTGTAAGCTTTACTGAAATATCATTACATACAATAAACTGCACATATTTAAAGTATACAACTTGATGAGTTTTGTCATATATGTAATATGTATATATTTATGACAACATCACTACAATCAAGGTAATGAACATATTCATCACCCCCGAAGTTTCCTGATGGCCCTTTATAATCTCTCCCTTCTGCCTCGCACTGCCCCTCCCCCACACCCCCAGGCACCAAATAATCTGCCTCTGTCACTCTAGATTAGTTTGCATTTTCCAGAATTCTGTATAAATGGAATCATATACTATGTGTTCTTTTTTGTCTGGCTTCATTCACTTGGCATAATTATTTTGCAGTGAATATATACTGTTGCACACATCAGTAATTTGTTCCTTTTTATTGCTGAGTAGAATGTTATCTTATGGATGTACCACAATTTGGTTATTCATTTACTTATTGATGGACTTTGAGTGGTCTCTAGGTACTGACTACTATACAGATAAAGCTGGTATGGACATTCATGTTCAAATCTAGGTGTGCACGTATACTTTCATTTCTCTTAGGTATTTACCTAGGAGTGCAATAGCCAGGTCACATGATAGATGTAGGTTTAACATTTTTTTTAACTGCCAAAATTTTTCCAAAACAGTGGTATCATTTCACATTCCTACCAGTAGTGTATGAGAATTCCAGTTCCTCTATATCTTCACCAGCATTGATTTGGTCACTCAGTTTAATCTTAGTCATTTCAGTGGATTCATAGCAGTATACCACTGTGGGTTTGAGTTCTATTTTCCTGTTCATTGATGTTGTTAAGGATCTTTTTGTATTTGTTTTTGCCATGATCTTTGTATCTTCTTTGGTAAAATGTCTATTCAAATCTTTCCCCCTTTTAAAAAAATTGGATTGCTTGTCTTATTATTGAGTTATAGGAGTTCTTTGTATATCCAAAAGAATTGAAAGTAGGCTCTCCAAAAGATATTTGTACACCCGTGTTCACAGCAGCATTATTCACAACAAGCAAAATGTAGAAGCAACCCAAATATCCATCAACTGATGAATGGATAAACAAGAAGTGGTATATACATACAATGAAATATTCATCAACCTTAAAAAGGAAGGAAATTCTGACACATGCTACAACATGGATGAACCTTGAAGACATTATGATTAGTGAAATAAGCCAGACACAAAAAGACAAATACTATATGATTCCACTCTATGAGGTACCCAGAGTAGTCAAATCCATAGAAGCAAAGTAGAATGGTGGTTGCCAAGGGCTGGGGAAGGGGGAAATGAGGAGTTGTTCTACTGAGTGTAGTGTTTCAGTTTTGCAAGAAGAAAAGTTCTGGAGATTGGTTGCACAACAATGTGAATATAATTAACACTACTGAACTGAACACTTAAAAATTGTGAAGCTGGGGAATTCCCTGGCCGTCCAGTGGTTAGGACTCTGCACTTTCACTGCCAAGGTTGGGGGTTCAATCCCTGGTCAGGGAAATAAGATCACGCAAACAGTGTGGTGTGGCCAAAAGAACACAAAAAATCATGAAGTTGGTACATTTTGTTATGTATATTTTACCACAGTTAAAAAATGTTTTAAATAAGAGTTCTTCACATATCTAATAAATACAGTCAGCTGCTCCATATCTGTGAATTCTGCACCCGAAGACTCAACCAACTGCAGATCAAAAATATTCAAAAAAAATTCCAGAAAGTTCCAAAAAGCAAAACTTGAATTCGCTGCCTGCTGACAACTATTTACGTAGCATTTATACTGTATTAGGTATTATAAGTAATCTAAAGATGATTTAAAGTATATGGGGGGATGTGCCGAAATGTAAAATACTACGCCATTTTATATAAGGGACTTGAGCATCCACAAATCTTGTTATCTGCAGGAGTCCTGGAACCAGTCCTCTGAGGATACTGAGGAGGACCATATTGTCAATTGTCTTTTATATCGGTCTATTGCTAAAATTTCACATGTGCTGATGCTCCTCCTTTCCAGCCTTTTCATTATTGTGGGTTTGTACCTTTTTATTTCCTTTACTGGCATTTTAATGGACTCTTGTTAATGAGGGGACATTTTAAAAATGTATTAAAATGGTCAGTCCACCATCTCAAACCCTGAGTTAGTAATAATATTATTAAAATATCCTAAGATTATGTTTTTGTTGTCTTAAGAAAACATGGCATTACATGTTGTTGCCATTTGAGCTGACAGCCAACAGAAACTCCCTATTAATCTCTGCATTCTGTTTATAAGGTTGATAGCTGGGCACAGACCATAGGACTTTACTTTTATTTCATCATGTTGGATTTGTCTGGGTTCTAGTCCAGGACCTATTTGTCTTTGATTAACTTGTTTGTTTTTTAATAACTCTCAGATGTGCAGAACTGGATTAATGATAATACTTGGCTCAAGACACCATGGCTATCTTTTATAATTATTTATTATTCATTTATTCTTCATTTGTTCATTCATTTATTTATTTATTAATTAATAGACTATTTTTTGAGCAGTTTCAGATTTACAAAAATATTGAGCGAAAAGTACAAAGAATTCCCACCTGCCCCCTCCCTCCCTCCCTCAGTTTTTTTCCCCATTATTAACATCCTGCATTAGCAGAACAAGTCGATGAGCTAATACTGATAAATTATTATTGACTAAATTCCACAGTTTACATTAGGGGTAACTCTTTGTGTTGTACATTCTGTGGGTTTTGACAAACATCCATTTGTTTGTTTGTTTACTTATTTATTTACTTTAAGACTTCTTGGGGACTTCCCTGGTGGCGCAGTGGATAAGGCTCCGCACTCCCCATTCAGGGGGCCTGGGTTCGATCCCTGGTCAGGGAACTAGATCCCACATGCATGCCACAACTAAGGAGCTGGCAAGCCACAACTAATGAGCCCACCTACCGCAACTAAGACCCGGCTCAACCAAATAAATAAATAAAAAGACTTCTTAAGAGCAGTTTTAGGCTTACAACAAAATTGAGAGGGAGGTACAGAGATTTCCCATATACCCCTATCCCCACACATGCATAGCCCCCTCCATTATCAACATCACTCACCAGAATGTACCATTCTAGTAATGTACCATTTTTACCAAGGATGAACCTACAATGACATATCATAATCACCCAAAGTCCATTGTTTACCTTAGGGTTCACTCTTGGTGTTGTACATTCTATGGGTTTGGACAAAAGTGTGATGACATATATCCATCATTAAAATATCATACAGAATATTTTCAGTATCCTAAAAATCCCCTCTGCTCTGCCTATTCATCTCCCTACTCCCCAGCCCTGGCAGCCACTGTTTTTTATTGCCTCCATAGTTTTGCCTTTGCTAGAATGTCATATAGTTGGAACCATACAGTACGTAGCCTTTTCAGATTGGCTTCTTTTGCTTAGTAATGTGCATTTAAGATTCCTCCATGTCTTTCATGACTTGATAGCTCATTTCTTTTCAGTGCTAAATAATCCATTGTCTGGATGTACCATAGTTTATTTATCCACTCACCTACTGAGGGACATCTTGGCTGCTTCCAAGTTTTGGCTATTATGAATAAAGCTGCTATAAACATCAATGTGCAGGGTTCTGTGTGAACATAAGTTTTCAGCTCCTTTGAGCAAATACCAAGGAGCATGATTGCTGAATTATGCAGTAAGAGTATGTTTAGTATTGTAAGAAACCAAACTGTCTTCCACAATGGCTATACCATTTTGCATTCCCACCAGCAATTGATGAGAGTTCCTGTTGCTCCACATCCTCCCCAATATTTGATGTTGTCAGTGTTTTGGATTTTGCCAAATCCAAAAAAGTCTTTGGATTTGCCATTCTAATAAATGTGCAGTAGTATCTTGTTGTTTTAATTTGCATTTCCCTGATGACATATGATGTGGAGATTCTTTTCACATGCTTATTTGCCGTCTGTATTTCTTCTTTGGTGAGATGTCTGTTAAGGTTTTTGTCCCATTTTTTAATGAGATTGTTTTCTTACTGTTGAATTTTAAGAACTCTTTGTATATTTTGGGTAAGTCCTTTATCAGATATGTCCTTGGCAAATATTTTCTCCCAGTCTGTGGCTTGTCTTCTAATTCTCACCAATTTATTTTATTTATTTATTTATTTATTTATTTTTTGCGGTACGCGGGCCTCTCACTGTTGTGGCCTCTCCCCTTGCGGAGCACAGGCTCCGGACGCGCAGGCTCAGTGGCCATGGCTCACGGGCCTAGCCACTCCGCGGCATGTGGGATCTTCCCGGACCGGGACACGAACCTGTGTCCCCTGCATTGGCAGGCGGACTCTCAACCACTGCGCCACCAGAGAAGCCCTTGCCAATTTATTTTTAATAACATAATCAAGACCTGTGAACTCACCACCCAAATTTTAGAACATTAGTGATAACTTTCATCTATCTATATTGTCCTCCTCATCCCATGTCCCTCCCCAGCTCAGGGAATCACTATCCTGAATTTTTTTTTATTAATTAATTTATTTTTAGCGCACTGGTGCTGCATGCGGGCTTTCTCTAGTTGGGCCGAGTGGGGGCTACTCTTCGTTGCAACATGCAGGCTTCTCATTGCGGTGGCTTCTCTTGTTGTGGAGCATGGGCTCTAGGCACACGGGCTTCAGTAGTTGTGTCACGTGGGCTCAGTAGTTGTGGCTCACGGGTTTAGTTGCTCCGTGGCATGAGGGATCTTCCCGGACCCAGGGATCAAACCTGTGTCCCCAGCATTGGCAGGTGGATTCTTAACCACTGAACCACCAGGGAAGTCCCTACCCTGAATTTTGTATTTATCATTCCCTTGCTTGGAGGAAGAGGTTTGTTGTTGTTTTTCTATTACAGATTGTTGTTATGAATATTCTCCTACATGACTCCTGGTGTATTACAAGGAGTATATACCTAGGAGTGGGTATATACCTACTAGAATTGCTGGGGTATAGGGTATGAAAATGCCCAAAGTTACAAAATAATAATAACTTGTTTTTCAAAGTGGTTGTATCAATTTGTGTACTCACAAGTGACATGAAAGCAATCCCATGATCCACACTCACTCCAATCGTCAGGCTTCTCATTTTGGCCAATCAAATGTTGTAAAATGACATTTTCTTGTTGTCTTGACTTTTGTTTCCATGATTACTAGTAAGTTGAGCATCTCTTCAGTTGTTTATTGGCCATACATGTTTCCTTCTCTAAGAAATACCTAGCCATATATTTCTTTCCCATTTTTTGATTGGGCTTGTTTCTCTTTCTTACCCATTTTGCATGTTCTTAATACTTATCTTTTAGCTACTATATGTACTGAAAATATGTTCTTGTGTTTGTAGTACTTTACCTCCTTTAAGATTTCTTTTGAGAAAAAGGAGTTCTGTGTTTTAATATAGTCAAATACATCAATGTTTTATGGTTAGTGCTTTTTAAAAATTTTTTTTAATTTATTATTTTTTAAATTTATTTAATTAATTTACTTTTAAATATTTATTTATTTATTTTTACTGCATTCGGTCTTTGTTGCTACGTGCAGGCTTTCTCTAGTTGCGGTGAGCGGAGGCTACTCTTTGTTGCAGTGCACAGGCTTCTCATTGCGGTGGCTTCTCTTGTTGCGGAGCACAGGCTCTAGGCGTGCGGGCTTCAGTAGTTGTGGCACGCAGGCTCAGTAGTTGTGGCTCGCGGGCTCTAGAGCACAGGCTCAGTAGTTGTGGCGCACGGGCTTAGTTGCACCACGGCACATGGGATCTTCCCAGACCAGGGCTCGAACCCATGTCCCCTGCTTTGGCAGGAGGCTTCCTAACTACTGCACCACCAGGGAAGTCCCATGGTTAGTGCTTTTGAGGTCTCTTTAAAAAACTACCCCGAAGTCAGAATGATGTTCACTTACATTTTCTTCTCAATGTTTCAAAGTGTTGCTTTGGACCTTTAAGTACTTAACTCATTTGAAATTGACTTTTTGGTAAGAAGTTGGGTATGAATTGTTTCATTTTTCCATATCTACAACTAAGTTGTCCACTTCCACTTATTGAATAGCCCCTCTTTCTCCCCTGGGGAGACTGAGGCCAGAGAGATTCAGCAATTTGCCCAAGATCACACAGCTAGTAAGTGTCAAAGCCAGGATTCAAAGCCAGGCAGTCTGGCTCTGGAATCTGCCATAGTTTGAACCACGCTGGTAACTGCCTTTTGCTTCCGTCATGCAGATTAAATGCAGAGCTCTATGTCAGGCTCTCAATTCTATTTCACTGGTCAATTTGTCCATTCCTGAGCCTACCCACACTGTTTTAACTATTAGAGCTTTATAACAAATACTGATACCTGGTAGGGCAAGTCTACCCACTTTATTTTTCTTCAGAAAGGGCTTGGCTGTTTTTTGGATCTTTATCTCTCTCTCTCTCTCTCTCTCTCTCTCTCTCTCTCTCTCTCTCTCTCTCTATATATATATATATATATATATATATATATATATATATACATATATATATATATATATATATATATATATATATATACATATATGTATCAAATTCCATAGAAATCCCTGTTGGAACGTTAGAGTTGCATTAAATATATTTATATATTAATATATTGATTTGGGGACAACTGATTCCCTTATCAATGTTAAGCCTTTGCATTTAAGTAGTCTTTAATGTCCCTTGGTTAAGTGTTAAAAATTTTTTCCATGTTAGTCTTACATATCTTTTTTTCCTTAGACACTTTATTCTTTAGATATCTCTCTTGCTACTAGGGTCTTTCTTATTACAATTTCTTAACCTGGGGTCCGTGGTCACCAAGGCATGCATGGCTGGGCTCCAGGAGCTCTGCAAAACTTCTGAAACTGTATATGCATTTTTTGGATGTACATAACTTCCATCAGATTCCCAAACAACCACTGCGAAGAGTTCTAAATGCTTCTTATGTGCCAGGCACTCCCCTGAGCACTTTACAAGTCCCACAGCCACCCTGGGAAATAGATGCAGTTATTCCCTCATTTTACAGATAAGGACACTAATTCTCAGAGAGGTTAAGTACTTTGCCTGAAGTCACACAGCTAAGAAATTAATGGCCAGCATTCAAACCCAGGCTGTCTGACCCAAAAGCTATACACTGAACCTCTGTAATTTGTAACTTCCAAAGAGGTTGAGGACTTCTGCTCCAGGCTAAGGTACTTGGTCCCCCTGGGCTCCTGTCTGTCCATCTATAAAATGGGTAGATGAGGGTTACTGCTCCACCTACTTCTCAGGGCTGTTTGGAGAGACAACTGAGGCCATGGATGGGAAAGAGGCTCTGTAAACCGCAAAATGCAGCACATGAGGCTGCAGAGGTAGTAGAGGAGGCAGGGGCTCGGGCATCTCTCCAACCACCGCTGTCACCTTCCCAGGTGGCCTCTTCCCAGGAGATGGAGGACACCCCGGCTGAGCTGGGGAGGGGCTGTCCTGCCTGAGCACCCACTCTGCACCAGGCCCTCTGTTGAGGTGGGGATGCAGAATCAGATGTGATCCCATGGTGGAGAGGTCCGACCATAACAGGTGATGACAAGTGGTGAAAGTGCCGAGGCGGAGTTAGGCCTGGGGGTGACATAATCACAGAGAGGTGCCTGATCTAGCCTTGAGGAGCCAGGGAAAGCTTCCTGGAGGAAGGGACTATGAGCTGTCCTTGTACCACCCTGGCCAGGTGCCCTCCTCTAGATGACCATCCCCTGGCTTCCCTTAGGGCCCCCTCCACTGGCCCCTTTGGAGCAGCCATGTCAGCTTCTGAAGATGCTCATTCATGGTGCCACGTCTCTGCCTAGGCCCCCTCAGGGACCTCCGCCACTCTTACCACAAAATCCATAGCCCTCCTGTGGCCTCTCCATCAGGCACCTGCCCCCACTTCCTGGCCTCACCCTGACACTCTTCACACCCCAACCCCACTGATTTTTTGCAGACTCACCAGCTCTTCCTGCCTCCTGACCTCAGTGCCTATAGCACCCCTCCTCCACTCTCTCCCTGGAGGGCTCATTCTCATCCCTTGGGTCCCAGCTTAAATGACACCTCCTCCGAAACACGTTTTCTGACCACCCCATCTAAAGAAGGTCTTCCCTGGGCTTTCCAGTCTCTGTCTCAACCCCTACTTGATTTCTTTCATAGCTCTTATTATAATTTTCAATTATTTTGTCCATTTGTTTTTCTCTCTTCTCTCCCTCCTATTCCTTCCCATTACAAATGCGTCATGAGGGCAGGGGTCATGACAGCCTATTCTTGGTAGTCTCCTCCGTGCCTAGCTACAGCAGGCACTCAATAAATATTTGTTGGATGAATGACTTAGTAAACAAATAAATGAATCAACTGGATCTTAAAAGATCTAGAGCTGTGCTGTCCAATACAATAGCCACGAACCACTTGTGGCTATTTAAATGTATATAAATTAAAAGTGAATAAATTTAAAATTCAATTCCTCAGTTGCACTAGTCACATTTCAATCGCTCAATCTCTACATGTGGCTCGTGGCTACTGTATGGGGTATTTCCATCATTTCAGAAAGTTCTATTGGACCATGCTGCTCTGGACGACCTTAAAGGCAGAGAAGGTGGACAAGGGCATTTGGAGCAGAGGGCACAGCATGTACCCAAACCTACAGGTGAGAGAGAGCATGGTGACGCCGTGCTCTGGAATGAACAAGGGGGCACATGGCTCCATCTTTGCACAACCCTGTTTGCTGTTAGAAAGTTTGGCTTAAAGTAGAGAAGAATGTCAGAACTGGGAGAGTCCTAAGAGACAGCTGGTCCCATCCATTTCTCTTGGAAGTGGAGAGTGTGGCCCAGAGAGAAGATACTTACCCAGGGTCACAGAGAAAGTCACATGGATGGGGCGGGAACCCAGGCCTCCTGACTCCCAGTGCCTCAGGAGTCAGTTTCCCCTGACCAAGTTCATGGACCCCTCTCCCCTCCTTCCTGGCCCCTCTCCCCCACCACAGCCAGGCCACTGAGCCTGAAGAGCACCCCAGGCCCGTCCTGGTCCTTGGCACTCACACTGGCTGCTTTTATTCCTCCTTAAAACATCACAAACCCTCCCCCTCCCCCGCCCCAGCGTCTGACCCCTAGAAATTTTAGACATTCCAAGGAGAATAGCTGCTTATAACCATTTGCTAATTACGTGTATGGATGTCAATTAATTCATTTAGCTAATTACCCACTCGATGGGCACCACGCACCAAAGAACTGTAAAAGACAGGCATATGGTGAGAGAGGGGGGCGACGGTGCTCACTCAGCATGCAGGGGTGGGGGAGGGAGGGCACCAAGGCTGCAGCAGCTCCCCACCCCCAGATGAGAGGAGGGAGGCAGCTTAATGGCTGGGGGGACAGAGCTGCTGCTGCCGCTGCCATAAAGCAAACTTACGGCTTTCCACTAATAGTGCTGGGAAAACACATGCGCACACCCACACACACTCATGTGCACAGAGAAGCACACGTTCGTATATGCACATTTCTGTTTACACACACACGTGCTCACAAACACAGCATGCACATATCCGTAAGCACAGTACACATGCACGCACGTGGACACACACACACACACGGACACGTGGGGTCATGTGGAATGCATGCACAGACATTTTCTTCAAGTCCTACCTTCATTGGAGGCTGGAGGGTGGGAATTCTCTCTTACTGCACCCAACTTTAATGGAAAGCACTGTGCTCAGCCCTTCCACATAAGTTATTTCATTTAATCTTCACATAACCCCACAAAGAATGAGTTATCTTCACTTCACAGATGAGGAAACTGAGGCTCAGAGAAGCCAAGACACTTGCCCAACGCCACACAGCTGGTAAGTAGCAAAGGTGAGGCTAATCCCTACACCTCCATGACCACATGCAGCAGGGGTCAGGGGAAGGGAAAGGGGGGTTTTCTTTCTTTTTAACATATATTTTTAAATTTTATTTATTTTTAAAAATTTATTTATTTATTTATTTATTTTGGCTGCTCCGGGTCTTAGTTGCAGCATGTGGGATCTTTAGTTGTGGCATGCGGGATCTTTCAGCTGTGGCATGCAGACTTCTTAGTTGTGGCGTGCATGCTGGATCTAGTTCCCTGACCAGGGACTGAACCCTGACCCCCTGCATTGGGAGCGCCAAGTCTTACTGGACCACCAGGGAAGTCCCAGGCAAGGGGGGTTTTCATCTGTTTGCAACTGGTGGAAACAACCAATTGTTTCTTGGGAAAACAACCTCTTTTAGGGGGACCAACTGCTTAAGGAGTGAGGAGAACATTTGTGCCACAAAGATGAGAAGAAAAATTGAACACTGATGAGAAACAACATTGATGGGAGGAGAGGGAGGAACACACTTGGGACTCTACCACAAATGTCATTCTCACTGGGAAAGGGATCTCCTGTCATCCTCAGTTTCGTCCCATGAGTCTTCTCTGAGGCCACCTCTGTGCCAAGCCTGGCATTCGGGACACAAGGTAAAGATCTGAGCTCACAGCTCGGTGAGGCAGACAGAGGGACATAGGCTGTCACCAGAAGAGCAAGCATTCAACCTGGCTGTCTGGATCGAGAGTCCAAACTTTCCCCATGTTCCATGCTCCCTCCTTCTTCCTGCATTCCAGGGGCTGGGCCCCAAGGCATAAGATGAACCCCTTGACTCCCTGCAGAGGACTCTCGCCTCCTCTTTCAGGCCTTCTCCCTGAGGGCCTTCCCTGGCCCTTCACACCCTTCGTCATCCTCATAATGATGGCAGGGTTTGGCCTACCCCACAAGACAAGAATGAAAGTTTCTCCAATTTTAGGGAAAAACAAGAAAATTCTCCAACACCCCTCTTCCAGCGTCTCCGTTTACCAATTCTCATGTCCATTGACCAAAGTAATAATAGGAGACCACAGTTAGGTGATTCATTTATCCACCTATTCGATAAACACTTCAGAGAATTCCTCTGGGCTAGGACTGTATGGTTTCAAACACTCTTTTAAGCCAACAAACAAACAAAAACTTGCAGCTTCTGCAATTTCTATCAGTTAAAAGTCTTTCTGTTAGGGCTTCCCTGGTGGCGCAGGGGTTAAGACTCTGCCTGCCAAGGCAGGGGACATGGGTCCGAGCCCTGGTCTGGGAAGATCCCACATGCCACGGAGCAACTAAGCCCATGCACCACAACTATTGAGGCTGTGCGCCACAACTACTGAAGCCCAAGCGCCTAGAGCCCGTGCTTTGCAACAAGAGAAGACACCGCAATGAGAAGCCTGTGCACCGCAACAAAGAGTAGCCCCCACTCGCCGCAACTAGAGAAAACCCGCGTGCAGCAACGAAGACCCAACGCAGCCAAAAATAAATAAATAAAATAAAATAATTTTTTTTAATGGTTAAAAAAAAGTCTTTCTGTTGCAAGTGACAGAAAATCCAACACAAACAAATTTCAGCAGAGGGAATATATTGTCTCGGATACAGAGAAGGCAAGGGGTACCGCAGCTTCAGGCACAGCTTGATTCAGGGGTTCAAGCAACATCATTAGGACCTGCCTCTCTTTGTCTCTTGTTCTTAGTCTCTCCCGTGTATGTGTTGGCTTTGTTCTAAAGCTGCACTTGGTGGCAAGCTTCTCTTCCTCTCAGATTCTAGTCCACCAGGAAAGAGAAGCTTTTCCAAGAGCTCCTACAGAAGCACTGGGATTGGCTGTGCTTGGATGGGCTCAGACACATGCCCATCTCCGAACCAGTCTCCACAGCCAGGGGGATGCCATGCTCAGATTGGCTGGATCCAGGGGTGGAGCTCCAGCCAAACCTCTTGAACAGAGTAGGGACAGGTAGAGCCCCAAATGTTGTCAGAAGAAGGGGGAAAGGATAGAGGACTAGGAGGCAAGCTACCAATACCCACTACAAAGTTCTTCTAAGCCAAGGGTCCCCAACCCCTGGGCCACAGACCGGAAGCAGTCCATGGCCTGTTAGGAAATGGGCCACACAGCAGGAGGTAAGTGGTGGGCGAGCAAGCAAAACTTCATCTGTATTTACAGACGCTCCCCATCGCTCGCATTACTGCCTGAGCTCCACCTCAAGTCAACATTATGGTAAGTTGTATAATTATTTCATTATATATTATAATGCAATAATAGTAGAAATAAAGCACACAATAAATGTAATGCACTTGAATCATCCCAAAACCATCCCCCGCCCCCCCCTCAGTGGAAAAATGGTCTTCCACGAAACCAGTCCCCGGTGCCAAAACGGTTGGGGACTGCCCTTCTAAGCATTCAAGGTCAGAAGGGTAGGAAGTATCAGCCTCGTTTTGGAGCTAAGGAAATTGAGGCTGAGAAAGGAGATAAGCCTAATAAAAATTATCCAGTGAGTAAGGGATTGAGCCAGGATTTGAACCAATTCCTCTCACTTCCTCCTTGAGCCCTTCCCCCACAAACAAGCACCCGGCAGCACTCTCCAGGCATCCAATCTACAATGAATCACCTTCCTCAGTTCTGCTGTCCGCCAATCAGGAGTCTGGGCCACCAGGGCCTCCTGACTGCCTGGGAAAGGCCTCCCAGGCTGGGGACTCCGTGAGAGGCGCCTGCTCCAGCCATGGGGCACCCCCCCCCATGCCCCTTTGCACTCACTCCAGGACAGGCAGAAAGCCTCAGCGCAACTCCCCCCAGGCTTCTCTCCGCCCAGGTGTGGTAGGGGACAGTCCAGGAGGGCATGACAAAGTGGGGCCTGTTCTGGCCATAACACGCCCTTTCCTGGCTGCCTTCCCCGCCCTGTCTCACTCTCCTGCTCCCCTCCCTGCTTCCTGGGGTCACCTCTCAAACAGGCTTGCCTTCGAACCCTGGTCTCAGGATCTGCTTACAGGAAAATACAACTTAAGGTGCCCCCATTCTTCTATAAAATTAGGGTACAGGACGCCTGAGGGGGGTTGGCTAAATCAATGATTGTCAAATATGTTTTTAGTAGAATGCTTTTTCAAATGCTCTTCTTCTCTGTCTGGCTTTCATCCCTCTCCCCCTCCTAAAATCCAGGCCTCTCCCCGCGCCACCCCTCACCCCACTGAGTTTCAGGTGTCCCACAACCCTTTTTCTCATGCCGGATCTTAGTTCCCCGACCAGGGATCGAACCCGTGCCCCCTGCAGTGGAAGCGCGGAGTCCTAACCACTGGACCACCAGGGACGTCCCTCCCACAACCGCTTTTGAGTCTTGTGAATCCCTCAGCCCCTGGCATCTTCTCAGTCAAAGGCATTTTCTTCTCTGCCAGGTCACGTGCTGAGGGGAGGTGGAAACGTTGGATCCCTTGGTGAGGGAGGGCCAGAGGGAGGGCCTGGAAACGGTTACAGTTCACTCCCTCCCCGAGCATCTAAAAAATCACACAAATTCCACACCTCCAAAACTGGCTTCTTGTCGAAAACCCTCACTGTGTCTACATGTTCTTTCTGATAACATAACTCTGGCCTAAGTATGCTACAACAACTCTCGTGCCACTCACTGTGGAAACCTGTACAAAATCCTCTTACATTACCCCAGAGGGTGCCATGCTGAAGGGTCCAGGCTGGTTTCGCCCCCATCTTCCTGAGGGGACGGGAGAGCTCTATCTTTCTGTCTTGTTTAATCGGCCTCCCCACCCTCTCCCTCTCAAGGATCATCTTCCCATCTTCCTAGGGCGTATTTGGAGATAGAAGTTATCCATTATCATATGCTGTGTAGCAAATCACACCAAACTTAGTGACCCAACACAATACTTTATTATGCTCCCAAATTCTCTGGGTTAAGATTTCGGGACGCTGGGCCATTCTCACTTGGGTCTCCCACGTGGCTGCAGTCATCTGAAGGCTTGACCAGGCCCAAGGATCCACTTTGGAGTTGACCTGCTCCCACAGCTGGCCGGGAGTGCTGGCTGTTGGCCCAGGGCCTCAGCTCTGCCCCATGTGGGCTTCTCCACGGGCTGCTCGAGTGTTCTCACGGCCTGGCAGCTGGCTTCCCCAGAGCAGAAGAGCCAAGAACCCAAGGCAGAAGTTGCAATGCCTATTGTGATCCAGTCTCGGGAGCCACATGGTCACTTTCATCTTATTCTGTTGGCCACATGGGGCCAGCCCGGATTCAGTGTGGAAAGAACCGCACAGGAGGTATGGGTCAGCAGGCCATCTTGGAGGCTGGCTACCACAGGATGCTTCACTGGAGGCCTGTCCACCCCCAGGCAGTCTACACTGCCTGCTCCCTGAGTTCTGGTCCCACCCCGATGCACCCCTCCCTCCACAACCAGCATCCTGAGTCCCCGGACCATGAGACTGTGGTGTCTAGTAATGTGTACTCAGGCAGCAGAGGCACACAGGCCAGAGCAGGAAATGTCTCCAAAGCCCACGTCAGGCATCGCTGTCATGACACTCATCAGCCACTCCCCTCGGCGTTCCTCCCTGTGAGCAGAATACAGGGTTGCTTTATGTCTTTTAGTTATGGGATAATTTGATATGCAGCGTCAAACAGCTCACTCCCCCTGTCTCCAAAGACACTGCATTTTAAAGCGGTGATTCTGCCCCAGGCTAACCAGGTCCACGGATATCAGGCTCCCCGCAATCGTATCATTCAGATGGGGCACCCCTCCTCCCACGCAATGGAGAACAAGCAAGAGGAGTGGAGAGGGAGGCCAAGAGTGTTCGTTCCAACACACCTTCAGCCTCGGCTGCAAGGGGAAGTGCAGACAGGAGGAGACACTCCTGCAGCCCACACCCACACACCTGGGCCTTGTTTTTCTCCACCCCTGTGCCCAGCTGCCCATGCACAACCCCAATTCCTGTTGCTTTTTCAAGCAATTGAGCCCTTCCTCCTCTCCCCTCCACCCTCGCCCCAGGCCTCTTGACAGCATCTGCAAATACGCAGGGCCTGGCTAAACGAGAGCCTTCCATGCAGCTTCCGCTCTTGGCAACACAACGAACCAGTAGAAGCTGGGACATTACAGCTTGTTCCTGAGCTTACTGAATGAAAGTGGCCGACTACCCTAGGAACCAGCCCTGGCAGTGGGGTGAGGGGGATAGGCTGGAGGGGCCGCAGGTTGGTGGGGAGGGGGTAGGAATTTTCTATTCCTTGAGTTTGACCACACCTGGAAGGAATAGCATCAAACTATTTTTAAGCCCAAAAGGGGATTTCTTGGGAGGTCACCAGGATAGCCCACGGAGCAGGTAGAATCTTGGCAGGGGCCTTGGGAACCAGAACATAAGCCAAACTTTTAAGAATGAGGATGTCTGGGGAACAGGATCGTGGAAGACATACTTCCTCCATATTGTTTGGATTTCTTTCTCAGTAATCATGTATAATAAACAAAAATAACACTTCCATTTAGAGAGACAAAAGCTTTGAAGCAAAAGGAGTGGGATGCCCAGAGCCCCACAACCTGTGCCCTGACTCAGCTCCCATCACAGGGCCTTGGGACACCTCCACTGCCTGATTGCTCAAGATCCCCCAGCTCAGACCTACTGTCAAACGCTAGAATCTGGACCTGTTCGGGGTCTGGGCCCAGCCTCACCTGCCCTGACCTGGCCCAGGATGGCAGCCAGAACCTTGGGGCCCCACCAGCACCTCACATGCCCAGACCTGGCCCCACTGCTGATCTTCTGCCTACTGACAAATGATCCTGCCCTTCCCACGAGCTGTGACTCCTGAGCCCATCCATCAGCTGCCCAGCCGGTGCAATCGGAGTTTAATGATGTCATGACAGGAGTGATTACAATTGTTAATTACCTTTCAGCCATCAGCAGCTTCTGCAGGCCCTCAGCCATGTAGCGGCTACCACGGCCACCCTGTGCCTGCACAAACCTCTCCTGTCCTCATCGACCACCCTGCTGTGTTCCCAAAGGCCCTGGGATATGGGGATGGGCATTTCAGAGGAGGATTTCAAGGCACCAATTTGTCCCCCAGACCTTGGCACTCCGAAGGCCTGAGTGCCTTCCTCACTGGTTTAATTGATCAGGGTCCTGAAGGGAAACACTCACCACATCACTATCTGCTCACGGTCAAGGGCTCCTCACTGCCGCAGCATAAAGTCTAAACCCCTTAGCTTGGCATTTAAAATGTTCCACAAAGGAAGGTTCCTGCCTTCCTCTAGTTCCACCTCCCATTACTCAGCTCCACACACCCCACTCATAGAACTGCCAGCCACGCCACATACTTTGCCAACCCCAGGCCTTTGCCTATGCTGTCCCTTCCACCCAGAAAGTCCTTCACCCATGGCTCCATGCATTCAATTCCTACCTGTTCTTCCGGGCCTGTCTCATGCTAACTCTGCAGGATATAGTCCAGATCCTCCCTCCCGCCCCAGGCCCCAACCCCAAGTAATTTTGGCCTCCTGGGATCTTCAGAAGCACTTCACCTGACCCTCCTTTCCCACACATCAACTCCCCGGTGTAAGTGAGGTATGTGTCCATGTCCTGTCTCTCCCACAGCAGTGAGCGCCTCAGGGCAGGGCCTCAGCACCCAGCGCAGGGCCTGGCGTGGAGTAAGGGCTCAGAATCAATGGATGGGTCTTAGAGCTGGCCCAGGAGGGAGGAAATAAAAATGGCCCAGAGAAGGAGGCAGCATGTGCCACTGCTTCCTCTTCAGGGGCGCTGTGCCCACGTCCAGGCCCTCACCACCTAACACAGGAGTAATGGGCCGCTCACTGGTCTCCCCGTAGCCCACCTCCACCTCCAGCAGCCAAAGCAAGCCTTCAGCTGTGAATCAGGTTCCGCTACTCCTTGGCTTAAACAACCCCTAGAGGATAAGTCCCTTAGTTTAGCCTTCAAGGATCTTCACGGCCATAGCAGGTACTTTTAGTGCTTCCTGAACAGCTCACTGCCACCCCTCTCCTCTGAAGACTACACCTCCACACACGGGCCAAGGCCATGAACACCATGTGTGTCCCTCACACCCTCTCCCCCAGTCACAGGTGACAGGGCCCCACTGGACCTACCTGGTCCAAACTCAGCCAATTAGATTCTCTCTCTTCCCCTGGGAACTGAAAGGTATATAAGTGCTTCAGAGCTATGGGGAGGTTATCGTCCACTTGGAGCCCAGAGAGGACGAATGAAAGGGAGGAGCATGAGGAAGGGGCAGATGAGGGGTTCAGAGAGACAAAAAGATTCCAGGAGGCTTTGTAGACCATGCCCATCTCTCCCCCAGACCCAGTTCCATTGGGTTCCAGCAGAGGCTCCCATCTCCTTAAGCACTGTCCTTTTCTCTCACGCTGGTTTCTGTTAAATGTGTAAAAGATGGAGGAAAGTTTGCTCCTCCAGACATGTACAGTGTGGAACAAACATCATATGTATTTGGAAGAAATACTCTGAAAAGCCATCTAGGGAGCAGTAGGGATGGGGTGGTGGGGATGCTGCCCCCTGAGCGGCAGGTTCTAGATGCAGTCTGCAGTAGGGGTTCCAGAGAACCAACCGTCTCCATTTCAACCCCAGCCCTGCCATTCACTCACGGTGTAGGACTGGACCAGCTCTCTCTAGCTTCATTTTCCTCATCTGTAAAACGGGCATGCTGATAAGAACAGTGCCTACCTCAAGGGGGTTTTGTGAGGATTAAGTTAATATGTGGAAAGCACATGGTAGTGTCTGTTTAGGGCAAACACCAAGTGTTAGCAAAAGTGGGAGAAGGTGTGGCTATAAAGTGCCTGGAGTCCTGAGGTAAACTCAGGTGTGCAAATTTAAGCCAGGATCTGGGGCACAGGTGAGTTTGAGAAAAAAAGAGCTTAAAGTGGATTATTCACCACCGTGTTCCTGGGGGTGTCCTGGGCACAGAGCAGCCCAAGTCCCTGCTCTCACACAGGTTCCATTCTAGAAGGGGACAGGCAATCAACAAAGGCCCTGCAGATGAAGACTACAAAGACAACAGAAGCCAGGAAGGTTGGGTGGTGGGGGCTGAAGGGGGATGGCTGGAGGGCTTCCCTGGATCGGGCAGGGACTGAAAAAGGACTAACCACTCCAGGCACCGGCCATGCAGAGGGAAGCTGGCAAGGAGGGAACAGCAGTACCAAGGCTGGCGAAGGTGAGCAAGCCGTCTGTGAGAGGGCAGGAAGGGGCAGAGCCCCCGGCAGGCAGCTGGGCAGGGGCACGGGGAACAGAACATCTAGTATGGATTCTGTTAGGCTCTTTGCTATAAAGCAGGAACAGAAACAGCCTCGTCCATCTCTGCCTTAACCTGCAGTCCATCTCACTTGCTTATGAACAATTTTGGGCAGTTCAGTTCTCTTTCAGGAAATAGGGGAGGTTCTGAATGGAGCAAGGGACTAAAACCAAGGCAACAGGGGCAAGGTACCCAGTAGTGGGGCAGGCCCCTCCAAGACTCTCTTCCTCCAAACTCAGCCCTTCCTAAAAAGGGTCCACAAAATCCCATATTCACCCAGAGCCCAAGTCTGGTTAACCTGCTGCAAGAAAGAAGCTGAGAGAACTCACCTTTGTCCTGTTTTCAGCAGGTCTGCTCCCTCAGTGACCTCTAGTGAGGAGAGGCAGGGGCACTGGTTTGGGAGTCCAGCAGACTGGGTGTCAGTCTTTGCTTGGCCACTTGTGTGCCAGATGCCCGGGCAAGTCTCTCAACTGCCCTGCTGTGGAAAATTGGGGTGACAGTTCCTGGGGAAGATGAGCGGGCCTTGCACACCATGCCAGAAGGTATCCACCTCAAAAGACCCATGCTAATCGTCCCATTTTCCCTCCTAGGGGACAGAGTCAGTAGGACAGCATCTTCTCCAATCTGAAGAGCAGTGATAGCTACCCCTTGATGAATGCCTTCCGGATACCAGGCACATGCTAAAGAAAAAAAAATAGCAATAAACACGTTAAAGAAAAAAAAAAAAAGAATGAGTGACAAGTGGAACAGTTTTACCACTGAGCGGGTCACCCAATCTGGCACAGAGTCCAGGATCTGAGGGATTGTGACTTTGGCGAAGGAGAAACAAATCAGGGGTTTTTTTTGTTGGTTTTTTTTTTTTTTTTTTTTTTTTTTTTTGCGGTACGTGGGCCTCTCACTGTTGTGGCCTCTCCCATTGCGGAGCACAGGCTCCGGACGCGCAGGCTCAGCGGCCATGGCTCACGGGCCCAGCCGCTCCGCGGCATGTGGGATCTTCCCGGACCGGGGCAGGAACCCGTGTCCCCTGCATCATCAGGTGGACTCTCAACCGCTGCGCCACCAGGGAAGCCCTTGTTATTTTTTTTTAATAAATTTATTTATTTTATTTATTTTTGGCTGTGTTGGGTCTTCGTTGCTGTGCGCGGGCTTTCTCTAGTTGTAGCTAGCATGGGCTACTCTTCGTTGCAGTGCACGGGCTTCTCATTGTGGTGGCTTCCCTTGTTGTGGAGCACGGGCTCTAGGTGAACGGGCTTCAGTAGTTGTGGCACGTGGGCTCAGTAGTTGTGGCTTGAGGGCTCTAGAGCACAGGATCAGTAGTTGTGGCACACAGGCTTTGTTGCTCTGTGGCATGTGGGATCTTCCCAGACCAGGGCTCAAACCCGTGTCGCCTGCATTGGCAGGCAGATTCTTAACCACTGCGCCACCAGGGTAGTCCAGGAATCAGGTTTTTTAAAGCCAAATACCAAGCACTGCTTGCCCTGCTTGAGGAAAGCAAGGCCTCTGAACTGCCTGCAGCATGGGCTTGTCAGCAGGCATTTGCTGTATGTGAGGGGCCCATCTCAGGATCATGGCATCTGCTGTGCACAGGGCATACCAGGTCTGGGTTATGTGGCCCAGTAGGTCTGCCCCACTGTCAGCAGGCCAGGTGGCCAAGGCAGGATTTATCACCCTGTACACAGCTCTTCGTGCATTATCACTGATCCTCAGTGATAACCCCACAAAACACAGCTTCTTATCCCCACATTAAAATGGGAAATTGAGTCCCAGAGAGGTCAGGGATTCCCCCCCCCAAGGTCACAGGGGGGCTTAGATTTCAACCTAGATCTGTCTGGCTGCAAAGTACATAACTGTCACATCAAGCCACAGAAATGCCAGTTCTGTAGGGATGACAAGCAGACAGTAGGCAAGCTAAGCTCAGAATCCTCAGAAGTTTGAGGAAGAGGGGCAGGCAGGGAGGAACAAGGCCAGAATGCTGGAGCCAGGGTTCCCTCCCAGGCCCCTGGGTCGCTGGGAGGCTGCACCAGGCTGGCCCAGGGAGAAATGTTGGATTGCTCCCGGACTGCACCAGCCTCCCGCCTCCCCTCAGCACGCCCCGCACCAGGGGGTGATTTTTCAACCCGGACTTTCCAACCTCACCCCTCCCCGGGCGGCCAGACGCCCATACCCGCACAGCCCACCGCCAGCCACCCCTGCCTCCCTCCTGGAGCGGCTGGAATTCTGCAGTCGCTCTGCAGACACCCCCTGGTGGAAACAGCTCATTATGGGATGGGGTAAATGCTCTAGAACATTAGCTTAATAAATCAAGCACTTCCGGAGCCCCGCAGCCGCCGCGGCCGGGCAAGGCTGGCCCCCGCCCTCCCCCCATCCCCCTCCACCCCACCCCACCGCCCTCCGCCCACCCCCCCTGCCCCGGTGCCCACCCCCTCAGAGTTGGAGGAGGAGGAGCCGAGAAGCCTGGGTGAGCAGAGGGCTTGGGAGCTCGGTGGTACTGAGTTTGAATCCCGGGGCTGCCACTTGGTAGCCTGGAGCCTCAGTGTCATCATCTGGACAATGAGGCAGTAATGGGCCCTATTGACGGAGGGCTTCTATGAGCGGTGCCCTCTAGCTGCGCGAGATCCAAGAGGCCATTTCATTTTTCAGAATGGTGAGATTTAGAGCACGTGGCCGGGTTATTTCCAGTCCTGCCAACCCTCTGCCCAAGGTCACTACCAACCCCCTGGCACCCACCTCTGCCCATAGAGGGTACTCTACAATGAAGAGAGACCTGCAAGGTAGCCAGGTCCTGCAGGGTGGCTGGACCTGCAGAGCAACAGGCATCACCTCCTGGGTGCCCAGCAGCCTGGCCACCCTACCAACTCCACCCCCTCCCAGACAAGGAAACCCCAACCAATGGTATAGGGACTGCCAGGGACCAGGAGCCCCAGGTTTCCTGTAGCCTGCTGCCCCTGTGTCCCTGCTACACACCAAGGCCTTTGCAGTCTCTGCTCCCTGCCATGATCCTGGGGCAGTTCAAGGGCTGGCCCCAGCTGCCTTCCCTTCTAGTCCTAGCTCAGATGTTAACCCACTTAGGGCCTTCAGAGAATCCCTCCCTCCCTGGACCTCAGTTTCCTTCTCCGTGCAAGGCTTAGCCTAGAGGATCCTAAGAAGGCTTCTGCTTGCCACTCCCCTCTCCTCCCCGCTGGTCTAGGCAGGGAAGGCCGCACCTGAGCTCCTTAGCAAGGAAAAACCACTGTCTAGAGAGCTAATTCCTCCTGCTCTCTGTGGGGTGGAGAGAGGGCTAGAGCCAAAAAAAAAAAAAAAAAAAAAAAAAAATTCAATTACTAGACCATCTATTTGTCAACTCCTCCCTCCCCATTGACTTAATTTTCTCCAGCCAGACCCAGAGTCAGAGGAGGCAGAAGGAGTGAGCCCGCAGGCCCAACAAGGGAGGGAGAAAAGAGAACTGCAACTGCAACAGGGAGGGGGGAGAGGAAGCCCGCAAATGGACACAGGGATCAGCCTAGTGGAGCACATCAAGCCAGGAAGCCTCATTTGGGCCAAGAACAAACAAGCAGCACCAGAGATGAGGAATAGTATTCCTGTGTGTCTAGCCCTGCCCAGGGACTCAGAGCAGCATCGCTTCCTCCAGGGAGCCTTCCCAGATCTCCCAGTCTGGGTTAGGAGCCCCCCTGGGCTCCCACACCCCTTTGGTTCCCCCAACACCATGCTGATATGGTCTGTTAACTTTCATTTATGCAACAAATATCTGTGGAGCATAGTACATTCTGGGCTAACTACTGGGGATAGAGCAGAAAACAGAAACTACAGCCTACCAGGAAAACTGATAATGAAATAAGTATAAACCCATTTGGATTATCTATTGCTGTGTAACAAATCATATCAAACCTTCCTGGCTTAAAATAACAGCAATCGTTGTCTTCCCTCTTGGGATTTCTGTGGGCAAGGAACTTGGAAAGGGTACAGCTGGGCTGTTCTGGCTCAGGGTCCCCCGTGTGATGTAGTTAGACAGCAGCTGAAGATGGAACAGCAGAGGGCTGAGCAGCTGGGGGATAGCCAAGCACCCTTCTCTGGACTTCTCCACATGATCCCTACATGTAAAGAGTTTGGGCTTCCTCACAGCATGGCAGTTTTAGGGCAGTCGTGGCAGCTGGCTTGCACCACAATGAATTCTCCAAGAGAACAAAGCAGACATGCTTGGCATTTTTATGACCTAGACTTAGTCGTAAAAATAATGTCACTTTTTTAAGATTTAAATTTTATTTATTTATTTATTTTTGGTTGTGTTGGGTCTTCATTGCCACGCACGGGCTTTCTCTAGTTGTGGCGAGCAAGGGCTACTCTTCATTGCAGTGCACGGTCTTCTCCTTGCGGTAGCTTCTCTTGTTGCGGAGAATGGGCTCTACGCACGTGGGCTTCAGTAGTGGACTCAGTAGTTGCAGCATGCAAGCTCTAGAGCACAGGCTCAGTAGTTGTAGCGCACAGGCTTAGATGCTCCGTGGCATATGGGATCTTCCCGGACCAGGGATCGAACCCATGTCCCCTGCATTGGCAGGCAGATTCTTATCCACTGCGCCACCAGGGAAGTCCCCAACAGCGTCACTTCTGACGCACTCTGTTGGTCAAGGCAGTCATCAAGGTCCACGCAGGTTCAAAGAAAGGACACACGGACCCCATCTCTTGACTTGATATTAGGAGGGTCAAAGCCATATTAAAAGAGGAGCATATGGGAGGGGATTATATTATTGGAATCATTTTTGGAAAATACAATCTGCTACAAAACCCTCTTTGAATTAAATAAGATCACCTCTGACCCTCCATTCACCCTTGGAAGTTAATTCCTCCACATTTCACATTTCTGCACATTATCCAGGGACTGACTTGTATTTCCATGATCACCGATTCCAAATTCTTGCTTTGGCTGTATTTGCTCAATTTCTGGACTATCTCACTGGCCTGTGGGTGCAGACTTTTGTCATAAGCCATGAAACTTGGCCAGAAACTCACTTGCCGCCTCCATTTCCACAAAACACTCAGCTACGACAAATGAGGACATGGTGGGCTTTGCTAAGGGTTAAGGAAACTGAGGAGTAGTTCCAGTGACTTGAAATTGAATATTAGACATCCCTGCGCATAACTGAAATTTATGCTTGGGGCTCTTCACTCTACAGACCTCACCCTTTCTCTTATCTCCTCTCCTTTCTTTTTCTTTTTTTTTTTTTTTTTTTTTTTTCTGCCACACCGTGCAGCTTGCAGGATCTTAGTTCCCGGACCAGGGACTGAACATGGGTCACAGCAGTGAAAGCCCAGAATCCTAACCACTAGGCCACCAGGGAATTCCCTTCTCCTCTCCCCTCTTCTCTCTTCCTCAGCCCTTCCTCACAACTCCATCCCTCTCCCAAATTTTCCCCAGGTAAGCTAAGCAGTTCTCCAAGACCCCTTGCCCTAAACTTGGCCCCAGGCATCATTTTGGAGGCCCAAAGGGCCTTCCATTTTCAGAGCTGCCTTCCCTAGAAGGTAGCTGTGGATTCCATGATGCAGTGATGAATTTTTCCTCCATTACCCAAGCCAGGACCATCAAGCGGGACAGGGGCTCTAACAGGGAAGGACTTTATGTGCAGCACCTCATTTAATCTTTGGAATAAGTCTCTTCTGCCTAGTCTGCTTTCCTCACTGCACCATGAATCCTTAGAAGCAAGAGCAGCACAAGTCGTTTGGGTCCTTGGAGCCCAAACAGGGTAAGCACTCAGGGAAGACTTATGAAATGACAGCACTTGGATGGCAATGCCAGCCGGGACCAAGGGCAATGGCTTGCCAGAGCTCAGGCCTTTCATGCCAACCTGACCTCCCCATCCCCAGAGGACAGACCTGCTCTGAGGCAGGTGCTGTAGGCTGTCCTCAATGCTGGTTGTGGAGCCCCTGACAGGAAGACAGACCAGGAAACCCAGCAGAAACATGTGCGAAGGACACAAGTAATTTCCAGAAGGAGAAGCCCAAATGGCGGACAAGTGCGTGAAGAGCTGCTTATACTCGCTAACGATGCAAGAAACACAAATTAAAGTGTTGGCACCTTACATTCATCATAGAGGCAAAAATTAGAATGGTGGGTAATACCAAGTGCTGGCAGGCAAGCAGGAGGTAGATGTTCTCACATGCTGATGGTGGGTCATCCTAGAAAGCAGCCTAACAATAGTTAGTAAAGTTAAGTAGGCGTGTGTCCCGTAAGGTAGCAACTGCACCCCTGGTGCACCCCCGGGTATGCCAGGGAAATGCTCACACAGGTCCACAAGGGACTCATCCATGATGTATACAGGGGTGTTTGTCAAGGAATTATTTATAAGAGGGAGAAATTCAAGGCAATGTAGGTGTCCATCACCGGGGGTAATGAATGAGTAAAATGGGGTGGATGTATGCTCAGAAAGCTATAGAATAACAGGAGGCAACAAAGAGCTCTTCAAACATGTAGTGTTGAGTATGTGGCGGCGGGGGAAGGAAAGATACAGAATGAGACCTCTGGCACCCAAAACAACTCTACAAATTTTACAAAGATACGTGTATATTTAGGGTCATATATGGAATTCACTGGAGTGGGTGCTCATGGAAAAAAAAGATTGGGGGAGGGGACTGAGAATAGAGGGTGATAAGAAGGGAAAAACCCAACACATGTTCTGTATTTACCGTGAGCCAGGCCCAGTATTCAGAGCTGTGTATGTATCATCTCGTTTTATCTTTGGACTATTCTATGAGATAGGTACTATTAATAGCACCATTTTTTTCAGATGGGAAAACTGAGGCTTAGAGAGATCGTTATATTGTCCAAGGTCACACCGCTGTGGAAGTGAGTAGAAGGGCCAGGTTTGGACCCCAGGCCTTGGCCATAGTGTTCACCTCCTCCCTGACCTCTCTGCCTTCACCCCAGTCCACGCTCTGCTGAACTCTGAATTCAGCTCCGTGAGCCCGGCCCTGCTCCTCCACCTCGTGCTGTGGCCTTGGGGTGTGCACTAGGCTGCTGGCATTCAAACCCCAGCTTCCTTCAGACCCTGCCTTTCTGCTGTGTGTCTCCATACCCTGGGACTCCCCCTCCCTCCAGCTCTGGCCCCTCCAAATCCAGCCTCACATGAGCCAGCAAACAACACCCCTCGCCCCCCTCCCGCAAGAACGGATTCATTCCTCCAAGAAAAGCTCAGGTCAGCACTCTCTAGAAGCCAATGGCTCCTACTGCCTGTACACTGAGTCCAGCTCTATCCAGGTGTTCAAAGCCCTCCACAGTTGGACCCCGCTCACCTGAGAGCCTCATCCCCCATTATTCCCCTACATGCTTCTGACGCTGGCTCCACACCAGACCAAGCTTCCGACCTTGACGTGCCATGGCCTTTCACACCCACCTTGAATGTCTTCGCTCAGCCCTTCTCTGCCAGTGGGACCCCGCAATCTGTAGGAACCACCTTCTCCTGGTAAGCCTTCCTGGGGCCTCCTGATGGCTTAGTGGACTAGAGTGATGGCAGACCAACAGGGCTTAGAGAGAGACCACGTGGCCCTGCCTCTCACCAACTGTGTCCTCCCTCTATCTCTTTTTTTTTAGATGTTGGGGGTAGGAGCTTATTAATTAATTTATTTATTTTTGCTGTGTTGGGTCTGTTTCTGTGAGAGGGCTTTCTCTAGTTGTGGCATGCGGGGGCCACTCTTCATTGCGGTGCGCGGGCCTTTCACTGTCGCAGCCTCTCTTGTTGCAGAGCACAGGCTCCAGACGCGCAGGCTCAGTAGTTGTGGCTCACGGGCCTAGTTGCTCCGCGGCGTGTGGGATCCTCCCAGACCAGGGCTCGAACCCGTGTCCCCTGCATTAGCAGGCAGACTCTCAACCACTGCGCCACCAGGGAAGCCCTCTCTATCTCTTTTGTAATAACAGCAACAACAACAAAACGTTTCTCAGAGTCTTTTCAGACGTGACAAATACGTGCTCTGGCTGCTTTCTTTTTTATTTTTTAAAATTGATGTGTAACTTACATGTACAGATTTTAACTTCAAAAAATTCAATGAGTTTTGACAAATACCTTCATCAGTTTGATAGTCAGTTTCCCTTCCTGAGTCACAGTTTCCCCATCTACAAAATGGGGTAATGTCAACCTTATAGGGTTGTAATAAAAGGGAACAGTAATAGGACAGGTGGCCAGCACAGTGCCTGGCACACAGCAGGCAGTCAGTAAATGTCTGTTACTACTATTCTTCACAAGCAGCTTGTACCCAGTCTTCAACCACAAAAACTTAAATGAGCATCTACTCTGTGCCCTGGGGATGTATGACCTAGAGACCCAGGAGAAATCAGAAATGGAGGCTACCAGCCTCCTATGGATTATTAAGCTATACTGAGACAGGTGCTGTGATAAAAAAAAAAAAAAAAAAGCACAAGGGACAATGGGGTTTGAAAGGAGGAACCCAGTTCAGTTTTGGGGATCAAATAGGGCTTCCCAGATGGAGTAATGCCTGAGTGGCATCTTGAAAAAGTTAACAGTTGGGCTTCCCTGGCGGTCCAGCGGTTAAGACTCCACGCTTCCACTGCAGGGGGCATGGGTTTGATCCCTGGTCAGGGAACTAGGATCCCGCATGCCGCATGGCCAACAAAAGAAAAAGTTAACAGTTGAACGAAGATAGGATTCCAGGCAGAGCCAATGGTATGGGCACTGCTCTGATGGTTGGACGGAACACAGTGTACTGGGGGGACAGCAAATAACTCAATGGGCTGGAGTAATGGGAGTGTGAGGGTTGGGCTGAGATGAGTTGAAGAGGCCAGCAAAGGCCTTGAATGCCACGCAAAGGAGAGGGCTTGCCCCTCAGGACACCCAGGAGCCAACAAAGAGGTTAAGAGCAGGGCCACTAAGTGTATATTTTAGAAAGTCCTCACTGTGCCTTCTTCATTCTGCCTGGACCCGGTTTATTCTTTATCTACCTCAGTCTACAAGCCCCTTGAAGGCAAGAACCATATCTGATTTTTCTTTAGATCCTTTCTAGAATGAGGCAGGTAAATAAAAATAGTCATTTCTGCATTCCCAGGGCCTGGTTTCAAGAGGGAGGGTGTTCGCAACATGCAGTCCAGCCCAGGGCTCAGAAGCCTCTTGGGGCTCCCCAGAGACTGCACGTGGAAATCACTGCTCCTTAGGCCAGCACACAAGGACCACCTGGATCTGGCTTCCTCTCCAGCCACATCTCTCCCCACTGCCTTCTCCCCTTACATTTCAGCTACACCATCTTCAGTTTCATCAAGGGTCATGCTCTCTCAAGACTTGTGCTTGCCTGGGACTTTCCTGGTGGTCCAGTGGGTAAGACTCCACGCTCCCAATGCAGGGGGCCCGGGTTCGATCCCTGGTCAGGGAACTACATCCCACATGCATGCCGCAACTAAGAGTCCACATGCCGCAATTGAGACCCAGCACAGCCAAAATAAATAAGTAAATAAATAAATAATTTAAAAAAAATAAAAGACTTTTGCTTGTCCATGCTGTTGCCTGTTCATGCCTCTTCCTGGACTGTCTTCTCCCTTTGCCTCTGTGTATCTGACCAATTCCTACTTCTCCCTTGGGACTTAGCAAAAGCGTCACCTCCTTCAGGGAGCTTTCCCTGATTTCCCCCCAGGTTGGGTGAGGGTTCTCTTAAGACCCCAACAGTCATTATACCACTGTGCTTCTGTGTGCTCTCTGCAGGGAAGGGTGGTCTTGTTCACCTCAGTATCCCCAAGGCCTGGCAGGACCTGACAGTGACAGCCTGTGCAAGTCCAAGGAGCAGGGCAGGCTCCGGAAGTCACATGCAGTATCACTAGGACACAAAAGATGCTCAAAATGAGACTGTCAAGGTGGAAAGGCCCAGATCACAGAGGGTCTCACCAGCCTGGGGTTGATCTCCAGGGCAACGGAAGGCAGGGCATGGACTAAAGCAGGGGAGGATGTGCTTTGTGGCTCAGAAGGCTTCTTGCAGGGGACAGTGTGGAGGAAGGCTCAGAGGGGCCAGTTTAGAGCTCCCTGTAGACCAGCAGACCGGTAGATTAAGGTGGTGGCTGAGGGACGGGGAGAGAGAACAACTGGGAGAAAGGACCAGACTTGGTGCCTGATTGTTCGTGGGCGACAAGGGAGAAGAAGGAGTGGAAATGCCTCCTGGTGCAGCGCCCCTCATCTCTAGGGAGAGAGGAAGGAGGCTAGCAGCCAGCTCTGACACCAGTCACCTTGGACACAAATAACCCCCAGGGACCCTGCCCCCGCTGCGCCGAGCTGCAGCCTCTGACAGTGCCCCCCCAACCCTATTTTCCCAAGAGGTTGACTGGACCTTCTGCTGGCTCCTTGCCCACCGTTCCCTCCCGCAGTCTGCTCTGTGCCTGCCGGAGGGGAGGGGTGGCCGCAGAGGCCCTGCTGGGAGGGAGGATGGGTGAGCTGAGGAAACCAGCCCAGCAGACCCCCAACTGAGGAGCAAGGGAGAGCCAAGAAGAGAGGGCGTGACAGACAAAAGAGGAGGAGGAGAAGTACAGAGGCACCAAACACCGGAGACACAAGATGCCTTCCTGATCCTCTTGCCCACCCCCCCCATTTTAGAGATGGGGAAACTGAGGCCCAGAGATGGCAACAGTTTAGGAGCCTAGTACTCAAGTTTCAGCAGACCCACACTCTTCTGTTGGAATCCCTCGGCCTGGAGCAGCCACCTCCACCCTAGTCTGGGTATAGAGCACCACAGCCAACCCCTCGAGTGGAGGGCTGGCCAGCTAGCTGAGCCTATGATTCAGTCCCCCTGAAGTCCTCATGGTATAGAGGGCTGGACTGAAAGACAGGGGGCTTGAGTTCTCACTCTGCTGTAGGACTGATTTCTCACCTGTAAAACGCCCTATACTGCTTCTGATAAACCTCTCTACAAGGAGCCACTGAGGGATGAAGGAAGACTTTGTGAATCTAAAAAAGCCACAGAACCCCAGGAGGATTGGGCAAAAACCCATGTCCCTTAGCAAGTCGCTCCCCTCTCCTGGACTCACGTTCCCCAACTGCTCAAAAGGGTGCTGGACTCATTGATCTTAAAGGTCCAATCCATCATTGGAAGTCGGTAGGATGCACCCACTGTCGGACAAAGTTTTAAATTCTAGAGCCAACATAAAACCTCACGACCGCAGAACTGGCGCTTGGAAGCCCTCTTCAGGCCTGTCACGGGTCACCGGGGGAATCACTGCCACCCCTGCCCAGGTACTACTGGCTCCGTCCTCAAGGCCCCTCGCCACCTCGGCTGCAAACCTACAGCGGTGGCCCCTAGGGGGCAGTGTTGCCCCGAACTTGGGCCGCCGCGGCTGCTGCCCCCGCCCCAACGGGCGCCGGGAGAATACTTGAGTTCTGGGAATGTTTGACACCCCCCCAGCACACACACCGCCCCCCGCTGCCAGCCCCAGCCCCGGGGGCTCCCGCGCCGCTCGCAGCCCCGGTGCGGACTAGCTGCTGGCTCTCCCACCTCTCCCAGCAGAATACACTTCGCAAGGACAGGGCTTTTATTTTTGTTTTCTCGCAGGAATTGGGGTGGGGGGCAGGTATTGGTCTCAGGCTGCTCGCGCGGACTAGGATGTCTCTGTGCTCAGAGATCCGAAGGAGAAATTTGTGGGGAGAGGGTGCTTATTCTCCTAAGAACCTGTCAGCTGCTTCCCCCGTCAACCACGTATCCCTTTGATAAGGGGTTGGCGGGCATCCACCTCCTCCCCCAGATCCTTCTGCAAGGATCTCCCAACCCCGCCAGGAAGCAGTCCGAGGCGGAGGGTCGGGGCTGCAGGGTCCGATGTGCCCGACCCCACCACTAGCTTCGCCTTCCCCAGCTCAAGCCCAGGGCCAGGGGCCGGGACACAGCCCGCGTCTGAGGGGCTTGGTTTGGGGGGGTGACTTCTGCTGCTAAGTACCCCCACCCCCCAGCCCCAGCTGCGAGCAGCAAAGTCAGGGTCTGGAGTGAAGACGGTAAAGGGGAAACGCAGGGAAAACCCCATTCAAGTTTGGTCCAACGGTTTAATGGAGGGGGGGGGAGTAGGAAGAATTTAAAAGACCCGAACCCACGAAACAGACTTTTTAAAAAATTATAATTGAAAACATCTCGAAGTAAGGGCCGCCAGGAGCGGGCCAGCTCCCCCCCCGCCCCATCCCCCTCTCCTGCTCCCCGGAGTCCGATGAAGTCATGATAAGTAGGCTGCAAAAAAAAAGTGGGGGGGGGTGGCTTGGAGGGGCTGGGGGCACCGGGGTCCCAGGCTGGGGCCCCGCGCGGACACAGTTTGGATACTATGGTTACGCGATCCGACCCAAACAGCGAAGGCGGACAACAATAGCGGCCGCCAGAGGAGGAAATTCCTTCCGGGGTGGACGGCGCGGGGGGAGGGGCGCCTGGCTGGAACGCCGAGGCGGCGGCTCGGCCAATCAGCGCGCGGCCGCCGGCGGTTTCAAGGTGCCCCGCGCCGCGCGCCCCCACCCCCTCCCACCCTCCTCCCACCCCACCCCCCCGCGCGCTCCGCTCGGGCGCTGGAATTGCTGAGACGTTTCCCTGCACGCGCCCGGGTAACCCTGCGGGGGCTGCTGCCCAGGCCGACCCCCTCCCCAGCCCTTCTCCCCGACCCCCTCCCGGAGCCCACCGCCCCGGGAAGACTGAGCGTTCCGCTGCTTGAGTTGCTTGCAGCTGAGGGAGGTGGGGGAAAAATCCCTCCAAACTACCCCTTTCTGTGGGGTTGGTTCCTGCACAAGCCTGTTTTCTATTTTAAAGCATAGAAAAGAAAAAATGAGAGAGGGAGAAAGGAGAGAGAGAGAACGGGGAGAGCGAAGATCCACCCCAACTCAAGAAGCCTGGGAGGCTCTGACCCCTGCCTGCCTGGCCGCAGGGGCTGTTACATAAGTTGGGTTATTGATATTGGCGGCCCTGGCCGGGCATCTGGCATGCAGAGGTCCAAGGGCAAAGCTGGCATTTAGAAAAGCCCCCCTCCAGTTACTGTTACCTGCTTTATACTGGACCAGAGGAACCAGGGGCTCCTCTCGGCCGGCGTCTGGGTTATTTATGTGGTGCCCATGAGGTGACCGTGCCCGCTTCTCCCCCCACCTACCAGGGGGATTCTGTGCCCAAGTCCCCCTCCTTTAGAAGCCCCGGCCTGGCTCCCGAGCCTGTTTCCTCGCCGCCAGGCCCTCCGCGGTGCCTCCTGCTCTCCTGCCAGCTACCCAAAGCCGGTATTCTGGGCAGTACGAGCACCGAGCTGGTCCCGTTCCTTTTTTAAACTGAACCAGGTTTCTGCTTTCTGGTGCCTCCTGAGCTCGGAGCAGCACTGGGATGAGGAGAAGATGCCTTCTTATTCATTGCCTACTGAGAGATTCACTTCTCTGGAAGGCTCTAACGCTTAAAAAGTATTTGCCTCTCTCCCCCACTGTCTCTCTCCCTCTCTTCATATATAATGGGGATAGCCCTAATTCTCCAGTTCCTCGCGTGTCTCTTTATAAATAAACAATGAGATTTTATTAATTATGCACGTATAGTATCTGCAAGCAGATTGCTCTGTTTCTTGATGCTTAATAATATTTTTTTTTTAAAAAGGAAAACCCTCCACACTGAAGCTGGGTATTTTGGTGGTTTTTTTTTTTTTTTTTCCTCCCTGCAAGCAAAAACTTCAAGGGGCCATATGTCCTCCAAGGAGGGGAGAGGAAGGCAGAAGTTGGGGAGTGCATGGGGTAAGAAAGGGAGGGATTAAAGAGGTCCCTTTGCAGATTTTCAAGGCAGCTTGAAGGCGAATTTCAAGTAGCCTGCTCATGTTTGTGATTGAGCTGCTGGTCTGAAAACATACCAAGGTTCGCCTGGGCGTTTGTGTGCTAGGCTGGATGGGCAGCTGTTAATAGTAAACAGGAAACCAGCAAGAAGAGAGCTGGCTGCGGCCCAGTCCCTCTCCCAATTCCGTGCCCCACCTCAGAGCCCCCAAACCCCTGAGCTCTCAAAACACATTGGGTTTCTGCGCACTTGTGCATCAGTTTTTTCCTGGGTGCCCAACACAATTCCTGGCACATAGTAAGGACTCAACAAATATTTGCACGTTGAACAAATGGAGCTTGGAGAACATACCCGGGTGGGGAATGGTTGCACAGTGGCCAGGGGCTAGGTCTTGGGGCAGTATGCCTTGAAGGCATAAAAGTTGGGGCTTTAGTCCTCAGACAATGGGGGAGGGGCTCGCCCCTCCAGATTTCTGGTCCAGGAAGTGACAGAGCAGAGCTGAGCATTAAAAAACTAATCTGAGCGAGGGAGACCAGAGAGAGGTGCAAAGATACAGGCGTTATTAGGCGGAGTCAGTATGGCTAGAGAGAAAAGGATACGGGGGTAGCCTCCTACCTTTAGCACATGGAGGTGAGGGACTGGGAGGGGTCAGAGGTGAGCTTTGATTCAAAACATTCTGGTTCCAGTTCTAAACAGCAAGTCTGTATAGAAATAGAGATTTGAAGGGTGCAGAGATGAAATGCAAGGACTGCTATAGAAGAGTCACCTTAGACTGAAATTTTAAAAGCAGAAAAAAATAGAGACCCCAGAGGAGGCACATATAATTAATTGCCCGTCAGGTTGTTTGTCCAGGGAATTATCATTTGGGACGCAGAGACCCCAAGAGGATCAGGGGCTAGTCGGGGGTCCCACAGCAAGACCATGGCCCAGCTATCATATCATTCCACATTTTTTGTCTCCTTCTCAAGTAATTTGCACTACACGCACCTCATAGAGAAACAGTTTTCTCACCCAGCCCAGGGCAGACCAAGCTTCGCGACAAAAGGGTTAATTAAACTGGGTGTGTGTTGCGCAAGTTCAAAAATATTTTATTTTCAAGGGAGAAGTTCTGGATGCCAATTTCTCCTGCCTGTGAGAGGTCTATATATCACCAAGGAGTTAAAACATAAAAATAAAATTGTGCTGGCTGAGGTTACCACAAAGCTATCAAGCTGGGTCTTGTTCCCGGAGTCCTGGCATCTGCTGTGTAATTTGGGGAGCACTGACTCTCCCAACCGTGGGTGGGGGCAGCTGTCTGACTCCTCTCTTTGTATCCTCCTAATTAAAAGGGACCAGGATCCCTTACCACATGTGTGAAAGGACGTTTCTTGCGCCAAGGAAAGGCGAGGAGATGCAGATGCTATGGGCACTTGAGATTTGGGGACGGGGTACCCGGATCCAGCATGAACCCACCCCACCACTTCCCACCCATACCCCTGGACCGGATGTGTCATGACCTGCTGTGTGACCTGGAGCAAGGCTCTCAGTTTTCCCACAAATTAAGTTGAGGAAGGGAGAGGAGGTTGGTTGAAGATTAAGGATCCTTCTCGCTCTCTGCTTCTAAGATATGGGTCCAACAGGACCTCAGGGCTATCTTCCCTCGTGGTCTATTGGGATGGAACCTCTGCCCCCATGCAGTCAACATGCCTGTATCCTGCCCCCAGTTCCAGTTGTGGGCCAAGGTCCAAAAACACAGACCACCTTTAGACCACAAAGGTTCCCAAATTGTAGACATGTCCAAGCTCCAATAGACAGTGTCTCCCACACGCAAATGCAGCAAAACCCTAGGTTCAGACACCATCTAGGCTGATAGGTCACCAAGCCCAGCTCACCTGGGATGCACATAAGCCCTCTACAACATCCCAGGCTAGTGTTTGTCCAGCCCCTGCTTGACCTCGCATGACAAGGAATGCACTATCACTTATGAACCCTAGCACAGTGTACCACTTACTGCTCCTGTCCACCACGAGGTCCTGCTAGTATTTCAAAGCCAGCATGTACCAGGATGGAACTCTTGATGTTGTGCTCGATAGACCTGGTCCTCTTCCACTTCCTCCCATGTATCCTGGCACAGGCAACTGGCACCACAAACTAAAAACTTAGGACTTCTTCCTGATTTCTCCAATTAGTCAGTCCCCCTCCAATTAGTCAGTCCCCAAGTCCTGACATTCAGCCTTCTTACTGTCTCTTCAGTCAGTCCCACCTCCTCATCCCCACTGCCTCCTCATCACTCACCTGTACGGTAGCAGCTGCTTCCTAGCTGGTCTCCCTGTCTCCTGTTTAGTCCCATCCAAATTACCCTCCATGCTGCCTACCAGCGGGCTCTTTCTAAACCCTTAACCTGAATATGACACTCCTCTGCTTATAAATAAATGATGACTTGAGTTGCCCACATGACCAAACTCCAAAATTCCTTAGCACAGTGTTCAAGGCCTTTCTCGATGTGGTCCAGACACAGTGAGATCCCATCGCCCACTCCTCCCGGCAAGTTTACCTCACAACGCAGCCACACCGAATGGCGCGCTGTTCCCTGAACACACTTTGTTCTTTCATGCCGGTGTCTGTCCACGCAGTGCCCTCCACCTAGGACACCCCTCTCGGCATTGAAGAAAGAGATGAAAAGTACAGGTTCCCTGCCCTAGAGGAACCCACATTCTAGAGCTGCACTATCCGCTATGATAACCACTCACCATGCAGACCGATTGAGCCTATGAAATGTGGCTAATTCAAACGGAGGTGAGCAGTAAGTGCAAAATACACACTGGATTTCAAAGACGTATTACAAAAATAATAATAGTAATGTAAAGTAGCTTGTTAATAATTTGTTTATGTTGATTCCATGTTTATCATATTTTTGATATTTGGGGCTTAATAAAATATATTAGTAAAAGTAATTCCATCTGTTTCTCTTTACTTTTTACAATGTGGCTACTAAAGAATTTAAAAGTACCCGTGTGCCTCCCATTTGTGACTTGAGGGGTATGTCTGCGAGACACTGCAGCCAGGAGCACAGACATGGAAACCAGTGGTTTGAATGATGATGTTGGAGAGTGACAATGGGGCGAAACAGAGTGCTAGAGGCCAAGGTGAAGGCAGCGCCCCCCATCTGATGGCGGTGAGTTTAGGCTTGCCAGCACGGCCGTGTCCTCAGACAGCACCTGGTCCAGCTGGCACACAAGGACACGTGCTGGCAGAAGCAAGTGCAGAAAGGGAGGTAAGGAGTCCACTCAGAGCTCACTCAGCTCCCCGCCAGGCGCTTTCTCTGGAAGCCATCCCTGACCCCCCTGTCCTGTGCCCCAGCCTGGGTGAGTGCTCCTGAGGGCTCCCACAGGCCCTCTGCTTCCTTCCCGGTCACAGCACTGAGCAGTCTGCGCTGTCATCACCTTTGATGCGTGTGACCATTGCCCACCCTCCCCGCTCAGGCCTGAGGGCGGGCAGCACCTCACGTCCTCACAGTGGTGTCCCAGGGCTTGGCACGGGGTGGGGGTGGGGGGACCTCAGTGAATGTTTGTTGAAAGTTGAACGAATTCCTTCGTTCAACAAACGTCCATTGACCCTGAGCGACCTTTCCAACTACATCCTTCCACAACCCCACACATCCTGAAACGTGCCTTCCACCAACCAACCGTATGAACCCACGTTGCTGCCCAGAACAGTGATGGTGCTGGGTTTCACTGAGCACCAACCATGGTTACAGTACTTATGTAGGTTATCCTGTTTCATTTTC
Organism: Mesoplodon mirus; assembly: GCF_964341445.2. NCBI lineage: Eukaryota > Metazoa > Chordata > Mammalia > Artiodactyla > Ziphiidae > Mesoplodon > Mesoplodon mirus. The sequence continues at coordinate 49,015,732 of NC_138978.1, read as the reverse complement.
TCTATAATCCTGTGAGATAGATTCCCTATATCCCCATTTCTGTACAGGTGAGGAACTTGAAGCTTAGAGAAGTGAGGTGACTTGCCCAAGACCAAGGTCACTCGGTAGGTCTGGATGGAGCTGACTTTCACAAATCCACCCTCCAATCCCCAGGCCTACGGCCTAAGACAGGGCTCATGCAGGGTTTTCCTGGGACTATCCCGGTAGACTGCTCTTCACCCTCTCCCTTTACTTGCTTTCTCCTCCTTCTCCCTCTGTGTCTCCAGCCTGTGAGAAGGCTGCGTTTAATGCAGACACCAGCAGTAGGGAGGGCCCCTACCCCACACCCTGTGCAGGGGAAGTGCCTCCCCCCAAAGGCCGCCCAGGGCTGAGCACCCCACCCCCAGCTGAGGAAGGGAGGAGGGAAAGAGAAACCCACCGGGGCCTCTGGGGCACAGCCCTGAGGAGCCCCGGTGTTTGGTTTCAATTAGGAGGACAAATTCCAGGAAGCCAGGCCAGTGCTGGGGGCGGGGGGGGGGGGTGCTCAGAGCAGAATGAGGAGGCCCCTGGAATCTGGCCGCAGGAAGAGGCTCCCTTAGCGTGAGGGGCCCACTGGGGAAGAAGCCCGGCCCCCAGGGCCCGTTTGAGGTCCCAGTTCATGGCTACCAACTTGCAGTGTGCTGTCAGGGGTGTGGAGAACATGGGTCAGGTGCCTGGCACCCAGTAGGCTCTCGTGGGCCCAGGAAGTGGGGGCCAGCAGTGCTTCTGTTCATGCTTACACTGTTCCACACGTTCCACCTCGGGTCGTGGGGAAGGGTGCCTGGTGGTTGACGATGCATCTGCTGCGTGGCAAGCTGAGCGCTGGGCCCTGGGGCCCCCAGATGACTGAAGCTGAGAGCTCGTGCACAGTCCAGGAGCGACAGGTACAAATAACTGCCGTGCCACGTGGCCGACATCAGAACAGCACCAAAAGCAAGGCTCTGGAGGCTCAGAGGAGAATGGAAGATCCAAGAGGGAAAGAACCTCATCTGTCCTGTTTTTGCTAGTGTCCCCGGCCCCTAGCATCATGTCCGGCACAGAGAAAGCACCCAATAGATAGTCATTGAATTCATGGATGAACTCTTCTGGGAAATTTCAGGGAAAGCTGCTTAGAAGAGGAGTGCATCTAAGCAGGGTTTTAAGAAATGAATCGAAGCTTGGAGTCCAAGAAAGGGACAAAGGGCATTCCAAGCAAAGGCAATAGTTGATGCAGAGATGAGGCAGCAGGGGGCACGTCGCAGATTGTTCATTGATTCACTCATTCAGCAAATAGTGGGGCTTCCCTGGTGGCGCAGTGGTTAAGAATCCACCTGCCAATGCAAGGGACACGGCTTCGAGCCCTAGTCCAGGAAGATCCCACATGCCACGGAGCAGCTAAGCCCGTGCACCACAACTACTGAGCTTGCACTCTAGAGCCCATAAGCCACAACTCCTGAGCCCGTGTGACACAACTACTGAAGCCCACGCACCTAGAGGCCATGCTCCACAACAAAGAGAAGCCACTGCAATGAGAAGCCCGCGCACCACAACGAAGAGTGGCCCCTGCTTGCTGCAACTAGAGAAAGCCCACGCGCAACAACAAAGACCCAACGCAGCCATAAATAAATAAATAAATATGTGACTCTTTAAAAAATATATATATATATTGATGTGGATGGACCTAGAGTCTGTCATAGAGTGAAGTAAGTCAGAAAGAGAAAAACAAATACCGTATGCTAACACACATATATGGAATCTAAAATAAATAAACAAACAAACAAATAAATAATAGTTCTGAAGAACGTAGGGACAAGACAGGAATAAAGACGCAGACGTAGAGAATGGACTTGAGGACACGGGGAGGGGGAAGGGTAAGCTGGGACGACGAAGTGAGAGAGCGGCATGGACATATATACACTACCAGATGTAAAATAGATAGGTAGTGGGAAGCAGTTGCATAGCACAGGGAGATCAGCTCGGTGCCTTTTGTCCACCTAGAGGGGTGGGATAGGGAGGGTGGGAGGGAGACGCAAGAGTGAAGAGATATGGGGATATATGTATATGTATAGCTGATTCACTTTGTTATACAGCAGAAACTAACACACCATTGTAAAGCAATTATACTCCAATAAAGATGTTAAAAATATATATATATTGATGGTGCACCTGTGACGGTCCAGGCATTGTGCTCTGCAGATGGCTGTGGCCAGACTGGAAGGGATGAGCGGTAGGAAGAGGCAGGGGCCAGACCGCAGTGGTAGGAGTGGGGGTGGGCTTGTGTGTTTTGTAAGGGAGTCAGGACTCTGCCCTGTACGGTATGGTGGGGGGGGGGCCCTGAAGGGGTTGATATATTCTGGAAGAAATCATGGTAATATAGGACTAGAGCATGGGAGGGGTCCTACCATGCAGATGAGGAGCCTGAGGCTCTGAGCTATGTTGGCACTTGCTCAGGGACAGCTAGGTAGACAGTAGCAGAGCCGGGCCTCTGGAGTCCCACAGCCCAGGGCTCAGCCTCCTGTACCAGGTCTCTCAGCTCTCCCCCAGTCCAGCCCCACCCTCAGTCAAAATCCTGGGACTCTGGCTCCAGTTGGCTAACTCCCTTTCTGGGTACCTCTCCTCCTCTCTCTGGACCAAAGGGCTTGGACTAAGGTAGAGTCTTCCAAAGTGTGGGTCAGGTCCACCCAGTGGGATGGGGGATGAGGTCAGGGAGGATGCAGACCTGGCCACAGACCATGGAACCTCAGCTCGTTTCCGGAAAGTTACTCCTTTTTCATTCTTGCTCCTAAGTCAAGGAGAAGGAGAAAAGCCCATTTTGAGGCTGGAATGTCTTTAACGCCTCTCTGATGCTTGCTAACCTCCCTTCATAGCAAAGAGAGAGGCTACCTAGCAAGCAAAAGTTATCTAAGCTAGAGCTGCTTTGTTTTCATTGAATTAATTCTCGTATTTACCTTCTGTTTTTGGAAAGCCAAAACAGAGTACAAATAGTTTCTTTTGTTAAAGTTTGGTAAAAGTGAGTTAATTGGGCTTCCCTGGTGGCGCAGTGGTTGAGAGTCTGCCTGCCGATGCAGGGGATACGGGTTCGTGCCCCGGTCCGGGAAGATCCCACATGCCGCGGGGCGGCTGGGCCCGTGAGCCATGGCCACCGAGCCTGCGCGTCCGGAGCCTGTGCTCCGCAACGGGAGAGGCCACAACAGTGAGAGGCCCGCGAACCGCAAAAAAAAAAAGTGATTTAATTTAAGTAGATGAGGTAAGAAGATACAGCAAAAATCATGGAGGCGGTACTAATGACCAGGCTTTAGGGACATCCTGGCTGGGGCACCTCTGACTCTTCAGTTCTGACATCAGCCATTTTTCTAGGAAACTTAGAGTTTAGGTGCTGCAGCATGCGGGAACACGGACCAGGGATCGAAACTGCGCCCCCTGCAGTGGAAGAGCGCAGTCTTACCCACTGGACCACCAGGGAAGTCCCCTGTTCATCTTTTTTACTTTTTATTTTATTTATATATTTATTTATTTATTTATTTATTTATTTATTTATTTATTTAGCTGCGTCGGGTCTTGGTTGCAGCACGCGGAATCTTTCGTTGCAATGTGCAGGCTCTTCATTGCGGTGCGCAGGTTTCTCTCTAGTTGTGGCGCACGGGCTCCAGATCGCAGGCTCAGTAGTTGTGGCGCACGGTATGTGGGCTCTTAGTTCCCTGACCAGGGATTGAACCCGCGTTCCCCGCACTGGAAGGCGGATTCTCAACCACTGGACCACCAGGGAAGTCCCCATCTTTTTTAAAAAGGGGGAGAATGGGACTTTCCTGCAGGTCCCGTGGTTAAGACTCCATACTCCCAATGCAGGGGGCACAGGTTTGATTCCTGGTCAGGGAATTAAGATCCCACATGACGTGTGTGCGGCCAAAAAAAAATTAAAAACATAAAAAGGAGAAGGTAGGAATTTCGCTGGGCATTTCACAATGGAATTAACTCTATTTACCGAGGAATTTCCCTCAGCACACTGCAATGCCAGCTGCAACACTCTGACCATGCTCTCCGTGAAGGTGGGGATGAGGAAGGTAGCCAATCCTGAGCCATTGTCAATGTCCTTCTCATGATTCTGGGGGTGGTCTAAGGAGGGAACTGTCTTTCTGTGTGTCCCATCTACCTAGCTGATTCTTACTCCCCTGCTGGGGAGCCCTTTCTCAATCCCCCCAGTATCCCCCAACCTGAGTCAGGGCCTCCTGTGGGATTCCAGCTTCCTTAGCATCCCAGGCACCCTAAGTCATGATTGCCTGTGTGTGTGCCTACTGTCCCATAGATGGAGAGACAGCGCCTATGTTGTCTCTACATCCCAGCGCCCAGCACAAGGTCTGTAAAAGCAGATGCTCAATAAAGCTTTGCTGAATTGAAGAGGGTACTTTTTAGTGTGCATGGTGCTGACATTAGTTCCAATCTCTCTGGGACCTTTCATGGGATTACTTTTCCTCTGTTGAGTCTCCTGAAGGGAAAGCTGCCTGTGACGAGTAGAGAGAGGCAGGGGAAATGTCAAGATCTAACATCAGATAGATGTGCGTTCAAATCCTGCTTTGCTGTTCAACTGATTTAGCTGAACCAGCGTATTGTTAAAGGGGATCCTAATCCCTACCACAGAGGAAGATAGGGCATGATGAATTCAGGAAACAATGTGAGAAGAGCAACATCCACCAGTCAGGGACACACTTGCTTATTAAAACATGGAAGTGTTAGAACTGTAGAAAGTGCAGAAAGCCCAGACATGTGGGGGAACTCATTCTGCTCAAGGGACTGAAGCAGGGAAAGCTCTCTACTTGAGGGGACTTTTGAGTTGGGCTTTGAAGGATGAATACGAGTCCCCCATAAACCGAGGAAATTGAGATGAAAAGGCAGAGTGTCACATAGGGAGAGCACTCCCAGCCTCTACATGGAACTACAGCAAGAAGAATTTTAGTTAAGAAGAAGAAAGGACTTCTCACTCCAGAGCTTGGGGACAATTCTAGTCCAGATTTGACTAAAGGTGTAAAGTGGCCCAAGAAGGGTCAAGGGCCCCTTCATCATAAGTCAAAGGCCAACTTGTCCATCCCCCTATGGCTAAGCCACCCAATTACTTTGTCCCTAAACCTGCTTCCTTTGTGCTAGAAGGGAGTCCCTCCTTAAGTGAGGAGGGGAAGAAGAAGGAGGCTCCCCTCTGCTTCCTGGGTTTAGAGCCAACAGTCTGGGCCCAGGGCCAAGCAGCCCCCTTCCCTCCCTCTCCAAGAGCCTGATCCCCACACTGCCTAGCTCCTTCATTTCTCCCTGCAGCCTTGATCCAGGGCAGTGATACCAAATTGGAAAATAAGCCCCCTCTCCTGGGCCGGGGAGGGACAGGAGGAGGCAGGGCCCATTTTCTAGGTCAGAATGCCTTGTCCTTGCCCTTCCTCCCCCAGCCCATGTTTTTCAAAACTAGACCTTGGGGAGACAGGGAGAGGGGAGAGTGTGGATGCTTTTGTGTGTGTGACTGAGTGTGTGTGTCTGTGTGGAGAGAGGGAGAGGGAGGGAGAGAGAAGAGAGCCTGGGAGTGTGTGTGTGGCTGTGTGACTGCGTGACTACGTGCAAGAGAGACAGGGGTGTGTGTGTGCGCGTGTGTGTGTCACTCCAGCAGCAAGCTGTACCTTAAAGGCACAGACCCTGCCTCTGCCCTGCTCCACTCCACCTCCACCCCAGCCAGAAACACCTCCCACCACCATCAGCTGGGAACCAGAGCCGGCCAGTCCCCAGTGACTCCTGCCCGAGAGAAGAGAAGCAAGCTCCACTCCTTGGCCGAGGCTTTGAGAGCTCGAAAACGGGTCCTAGAGGAGGAAGAAGAGAGGGGCTTTATCCCTAAGGAAAGGAGGGCCTCCCAGAGGACGGGGGGCTGGTGTGGGCAGGAGGCCCAGCTCTGGGCCAAGACTGCCTGGTTGAGGGTCCCAGCTCTTCACTTACTCAGGGCGGGGTGGGTGGAAGGAGGCCACAACCTCCACACTCTCTCACAGGGCGGGGACTCCTCGGAACAGAGCTGTGCAGCAGTCCCGGTTGGAGGCCATGGGCGTATGGGTGGTGGCAGGACACCCTCGAGGGCAGGCGAGAACGCCCCCTCTCAGGTCAGGCAGCCTTCCTGCCATCTTGGCAGCTGGAGCGTGGAGAACCAAGAGCAGGGGTGTTTGTTTTCTTCCCACAGCCACCCGCCCCTCCCCCCATGCTCACACAGGGTTTTGGCTCCAAGGCAGGAGGTGACGGGTGGAGCATTGAGAGGCTAAGACCTGGTTTCTCATTCTGCCTTGGCCTCCGACTCCCTGCCTGACCCTGGACAGGTCCCCTACCCTCTCTGGGCAGCCGCTGCCTGCTCTGTGTAATGCAGACATTGGGTTCAGAGAATTTACCAGCTCTTCGGGCTCTGACATTCCCTGGTTCTGGGTCCTATGACGGGCATCACGCGATGAGAACATGTCTCCATTGGAAGAGGATCAGAAATTACCCAGCCCTGAATCCTCCCGGCCCTATCCCAGAGCCACAAAAAAGTAGGGTGCACTTAAGTGTCCATGGAAGTTTCCTGGTCCACCTCCTCCATTTCACAGGGGAGGAAACTGAGGCTGGGAGGTGGAGGATGAAGGTAATGATTTGCCGGAGATGTACAGGGACTGGGAGCCCAAGCCAGGACTGGAGCCCTGGTCCCCTGGTCAAAGGGGGTTCCTCCAGCTACTCCTACTCCGCTGAGCCCGAGTCACCAAAGAGGCAGCAGGAGCCAGGAGGTCGGGAGGTCCGGAGGAGGAGGAACAGCTGGGGGTGTGCCCAGCCGCCCCGGCCCCGCGGGCCCCTTCCGGCCCCTCCCCCAGCCTGCGCACTGTCCTGCCACCTGCTCCCCCGCCCGCCGGGAGGGGCTGCCGCCCCTCCCCGTCCCCATGGCAACGCGCGCCCCGGGCCGGCCGCCCTGGCCTCCTTGCCGCGGCGCAGCCCATCTGGCCCCAAGCCCTCCCCAGCTGGGTCGCCTGAGGCCTCGGCCGCCTGGGGACCCTCACAACACCCCAGGGGCCGGAGACCAGGGCTGGAGCGACAGCACTCATACTACCCATGCCAGCACCTGGGCTGGCTGCTGGGTTCATGCTGATGGGTCAGAAGCCACCCTTCCCTGCAGGACCTCACGTTCCAGAGAGAACCCTCCCCCAAATATCCACCCAGTGTGGCAGGAGAGACAGCCACGGGATTAGAGGATGGCTTTCTGGAGCCAGCCACCCTGGGCTCAAATCCCCAAGTAGTGTGACCCTAAGCAATTTACTGAACCTTTTCCCCATCTGAAAAATGAAGGTGATCATAGAACCTGCTTCAGAGGGTGGTGTTGAGGGTTAAATGGTTCAATAAAGAAAAATACATGGAGTTAGCACTCAATAACTATCAGCTGTTGTTATTACTGCAGGTGGCAAGTGCAGCAAGAGAGAGCTGGAGCCCAGGGTAAGGGGCCTAACCCAGCCTGGGGTAGGGGGGTGGGGATGGGCAGCATGGGTGGCTTCCCAGAGGAGGCCATGCTGGTTGGAATCTTAGGAAGTAGCAGTTAGCCAGGAAGCAAAAGGGAAGAGGGGCCAGCAGGAGCAAAGACAGCGAGGTGAAAACTAGCAAAGGGGAGAGTGGGCGTGGGCGACGGGGGACTTATGAAGCCCCTCAGTGTTGCTAGAGAGTACAGAAGAGCTTGGCTTTTAGTCTTAAGGGCACTAAGACAGGAGCCACCGAGGAGTCTGAACAGAGGCATGACATGTCCCTTGTTTTCTTAGACATCACTCTGGCTGCCATACATTCAATGGCTTGGAGGGGCCAGTGGTCCTTTTGAGAGATGGTGAGGCCTGAACAAAGGGAGATGCAAGGTCAATGGAAGGTGGGGACCGATTCATGGCTGTTAAGGAAGTAGACATGGCAGGATGGTGACCTGTGGACCGATGTGGCTAGACAGGGCAGAGTTAAGGATGGCCATGGACACTCAGGCAGTTGCTTTGGGCACTGGGAGGGCATCAGGGCCAGAAGAGGGGCAGGTCTGGGGTTGGGGAGGAAGATGATGGGCTGTGAGTGTGGAACAAGGGCGCAGGAGGTACTGCTCAGCTTGAGAACATTTGACTTGGGAGCCAAGACAACTGGGCTGGAGAGACCAGCGTGGGAGACACCAGTGCCTGGATGGTAACAAAGAGGCAGCGGGGGGTAAGGACCCTCACCAGGCCACATCCTCTTGCACAGAGAAGAGGACTTTTGCTTCATGATTGAATTCTAAGCTTTGTTTCCCTGGGACCAAGTAGAATCTGACCAAAAGAAATACAGAATTTTGACCCAAATTCTATGTGTGCCATTATCTCTTTCTGAGGTTATGGGGTTTGGGAAGGGCAAGAGAGTCCAAGGAGACAGCATGTAGTGCGGAGCTGTCCCAGCTCTATCATATAGCAGCTGTGAGGTCTTAGGCAAGTCTCCTTGCCAGCTGGGTTTCCTCCTAGCTACCTCCCTTGCAGGGTTATTGTGAGAATTAAACAGGTTTCTGGACACAAAGCTCCCGACGTGGCCTCTGGCCATCCTTGTTAAACATGCAAATTCCAGGAACTTCTCTAAAACCCAGGAATATGAGTTTCCATGGGGGAGGGGGGGTGGGTCTGGGAATCGGCAGGCAAAACTGGCCCATCATTGGATCAAAGCTTCTAACTACCACCCCGGGATTTCCTTGGCAATGGTCCCTCCATAGGGCAGTCCACCCCTAACACTTGCGGCCTGGGGCAAGAGCTCAAATGGCAGGCCACCTGCCAGGTTCCTCCTTCTCTCCCCACCTGCTTTCTGCCTTCTGCAAGAGTCCTTGTGTTCAGACCTGGGGACTCAGCCCCATGTCCAAGCTCGCAGGGGCACCTCCCCTCCACCCCCACAAGCAGGTTCCTTGTCCACCCCTCAGGCCTAGGGTTGCATACACCTGCAGCACAGTCCACTGGGAGGACAGACCCAGGTCCTGGGAGTGGGCTCAGGATGCTTCGGGCAGGGAATTCCAGATCCCAGGTGGGCATGTCCCCTTGGCCCCAAGTACACCTCACCTTGCAGGGAGGAGTGGGGCTGGAGGAAGGCAGAGGGGAGCCCTATATAACAGAGTTCAGAGCAGAGGCCCAGCTGCCCAGGTCTGCGGGCTTCCCTGCCTCAGTTTCTATCAGCCTTTCCCACCAAGGCCCTCTGGCCAGCCCAGTGGTTCCCAACAGCCAGATCATGGAGGCTACAGTCATTTGTCCATCTGCCTGCTCCCTGCCCAGCTGAGGTCACCTCAGACTTTGCTTCCAGCCTCTGCTGACCCTGAGAAGTATGGGGTTCTGAGGCCTCCCACATAGCTACCTTGTGGGCCATCACAGCCTGTACGTGACCAGTCCCTGGCTTGTCATGGGAGGTTCTATTATTTTTTTATTTTATTTTATTTTGGCGGTACACGGGCCTCTCACTGTTGTGGCCTCTCCCATTGCGGAGCACAGGATCCAGACGCGCAGGCTCAGCGGCCATGGCTCACAGGCCCAGCCGCTCTGCGGCATGTGGGATCTTCCCGGACCGGGGCAAGAACCCACGTCCCCTGCACTGCCAGGTGGACTCCCAACCACTGCGCCACCAGGGAAGCCCGGGAGGTTCTATTATTGTTCTCCTTTATTTAAAAAAAATTTTTTTTTAATTTTTATTTATTTGGCTGCATCGGGCTTTAGTTGTGGCCCAAGGGATCTTCGTTGTGGCCTGTGGGATCTTTTCAAGTTGCGGTGTGTGGGCTCTTCGTTGTGGTGTGCACGCTCCTCTAGTTGTGGCACGTGGGCTGTAAAGCGCACAGCCTCAGTAGTTATGGTGCGCGGGCTTAGTTGCCCCGCAGCATGTGGGATCTTAGTTCCCCAACCAGGGATGAAACCCTCGTCCCTTGCATTGGAAGGTGGATGCTTAACCACTGGACCACCAGCGAAGTCCCTGTTCTCCTTTAAAAATGAGGAAAGAGAGGCTCAGAGAAGGCAAAGGAGCAACTAGTGTTTTAGAGCACCTACTGAATACCAGGCACGAGGTAGGTGTTTTAAAGACATGACCACCCAATACGCCTGTCAGAATTATCCCCCATTTACAGGAGAGGACACTGTGGCTCGGGAAAGAGAGGTAACCAGCCCAGGGTCATCCAGTTGGTAGGAGGCAGAGTGAGAATTCAGACTCAAACTGGTCAGACCCCTGAGCCCAGACCCCAGGGATACATAGTAGGCCTTCAGGAAGTCTTGCCAAGAGGAGCTAAGGTTGATTGGAAACCTGGGCCTGCAGTCTCCTGTGAGGGCCACGGAATGTGAGGAATGTCCACCCCCAGGTCCAGGCCCTGGGCAAAGTGACCTTTGGGGAGATAAAGTCGAATTCCAGTACTCAGGAGACCAGCAGAAGCAGAGCTGGGAGAGCTGGGGTGGTACTGCCAGGGACCATGGCCAGCTGCAGCCAGGCACCGGCCCCCTGAGCCACTAGTTACAACTGGGGCATGTGATGGGGGACACTGCTATACCCCTGCCCCTGCTGTTACCTCAGTTGGAATCTCCTTTCTCCTACTTTGCCAGTGACACCTCAGTCACTATGCCTCTAACCCTGTCCCCAACTGTCACCTAAGCATTTCTACTTGGAGGGCCCTGGGGAATCTCAGCCATAACTGTCCATAACTAAACTCACTGTGCCCCTTGACTTCTTCCCACCATCCTCCCTGGGAATGCCACCTCCCTGCCCCAACTTGGTTGCTCAGATGTCAGGGTGCTAGCCTTGCCTCTGCCTTCTCCTCCTCACTCCATCCAAACTCAATCTCCTAACGTCTCTACACTCTCCTTACTGACTCTGGCCTCCAGTCTCAGACCCACCAACCCATCTCCCTGTGGCAGTCAGTGCAGAGTTGCCAGATACAGAAAATAAAAATATAGGACTCTCAGTTAACTTAGAATTTCAGACAAACAATGAATAATCTTTTTAGTATAAGTATGTTGCAAATATTGCATGGGACCTATTTATACTAGAAACAAGCTATTTGTTGCTTATCTGAAATTCTGAAATTTACCAGGCATCTTGTATTTTACCTGGCAACCCTAAGCCAGCGTGTACTTCACCACTTAAAACTCTCCGGTTGTATCCTGGGGGCAGAGAATGGAGAAAACTCCCATGTTTGGAGCATTTTTTCCCCACTGGTCCTTCTCTGCCAACCTTCAGCTACCTTTCCATTTTCAGAAGTCACCTCCTCCAGGAAGCCTTCCAAAGAGTTGTAGACTGGGTTAGGGGCTGCTCTGTGCAATTAGAGGCCCCCATACTTCCCTTATCAGAGCCCTAAGTGCACTGCTGTCTCCCATCAGTAAGAGGTCCATGAGACCAGCACCTTGTCCTTTTGTTCACGGTGTTCCCCAGCCCCTAGCACCATGTGTGGCCCCAAGAATAACTGCTGTGGAACCCTGGCTAAGCCCACTGCCTTCTCTGGGCCTCAGTCTCTCTAGCTAGATGAGACAAGTTCCTCTAAAACGGCCTGTGAGGCTCCTCCCAGCTCTGATGCCTGCCCATTTCAGCCACCCTGTACTTTGACCCTGGAGATCATGGGCAGGGGTGGCATAGGGGGCAACTCTGAACTCAGCTGGGAAGACCTGAAGACCAGCCCCAGCTCTGCCTGTTTGCCGCTTCAGGCAAGTTCCCCACCCTCTCTCAGCCTGACTTTTCTCCTCTGCCAGGCTCTATGGAGGAGGGCGGGTGGAGATCACGCCGCCTGCCTGTAGGGTTGTTAGGAGGTTGAAGTCAGAGAGGTCAGAGAGGTAAGGCCTGCAGCACAGAGCCAAAGCCGGCACTTTGGAGGCCCTCAAAGAACACCAGGTTCCTGCCTGCTCTTCCCATTCAACTGGAAGGCCTAAATGCCCAGGAGGGACTCAGGCAGTGGGGGCCGCAGGAGCTCCAGGGAGAGGAGGGAGGGAGAAGCTGAGCTGGGAGCATTCAGGCAAGACTTTAAATCTGGTCTTCCATTTATTTATTTATTTATTTTTAAAGGGCCTGAGCATCTTCCCTGAAAGACTCAGAAATCAATCCAGCCCCGCAGAGGGGGACAAGCTGAAGTCAATCAATCTCCCACTCCTTTGTGGGTAGGGGGTAATTTTTCAGCCTAAGTAGAAGGCAGGGAACATGTGGGTGTACGGGGAGCAGACTTGGGAGACCTGGGTCCAGGGAGACACCAAGGTGGGGGGCTTTCGCAGCCTTAGAGCTCCCACAGTCTCCTCTGGACTCCCCAGGCCACCCCAAATAAACATGCAGCTTGAGGGAGAACAGGGTGCTCACTGGCTTCAAGACAAGCTCATCCCCCACCGTCATTCCAGTCCCCTTTTGAGCGGTGGACCCAAGAGGTGGGGAATTACTGGCAGGCCCTGGGGCCACCCAGCTCTAGAACCCGCTCTTCTAGTGCTTGGACAGGGCCTTCCCAAGGACACTTTGGGGCAAGGAGGGGGACGCTCCCTTCCAGGACAGTCTGGGGTTCTGGGGGGAGAGACAGCAGTGAGTAACTCAAGAGCTATGAGCCCCCATGAAATGAATTCTTGCCTCTGAACAGGAATCTGAAGACAAGGCTCTCTCATGCCACCTCCTTCTCCTCCATTTCCTGATCCCCGGCCCATCTCTCCCAGCCTCTGCTGAACTAGCTTCCTGTGGCCCATCAGTCAGGCCTGATCTGATCTCAAGACCAAAGAGGCAAGAGGAGGCAGGGAGGGAGGAAGAAAGGAAGGGAAGGAGGGAGTTGGTCTCCAGGGAACCCCGGTCAGCACAGCTCACCATTGCCACCACGGTCTCCTAGGGCTCCAACCACCCAACATGGCAGAACCTATTGTACAGGGGAGCAAACTCAGCCTCCAAGAGCCTCGACATTGTGACAGACACGCAGCTGATAAGGAGCCAGCCTTCAGCCTAGGTTTCCAAGGTGAAACCCAGGTGCTTCAACTGACCCCAAGGAAGACGAGAGGCTCCCACATCCTGAGGCTGTGAGACTTAGGTCTTTCGGGTCTGAAGCCAGTCTGAGCAGGCAGGAGGGCCGGACTGGCCAGTCCCTGTCCCAAACAGGCTCGGTGACCTGAGGCAAGTTACTTCACATTTCGGAAGATCCCTTTGTCCAGTTAAAATCTGTCCTGGAGTGACCTTTGCCCTCAAGGGAAAGGGGATAGGTTCCTGGGCTTTGGAACTGGACTTGATTTCAAATCCTGGTTCTGCTCTTTCCTAGTTGAGTGGCCAGGGACAAGTCACTGCCCTCCTTGACCATTACTGCCCATCCCTGTGAGATGGGGTGATGAGACCATTACATGGGGTTTTTGGAACATCGGGAGAGCACAGTGCTCAGCACCTTTGAGGGCTCCACAGCTGGTGGGCGAGGGGTGGAGAGAACCCAGTGAGAAACCCTAGTGACTGTGATCTGTGGGACCCAGGCCTACCAAGTTCCCACCTCCTTGCTATGGGACCAGGCAAGTGGCTTTCCCCCCACAAGAGGCCAAAGCGCTCTTGGACCTGGGAGGGCAGACTAGAGACTCATTTGTCTGACCTTTCACGCTCTTCGACCCTCAGAGAACCTAACGCAGTCCTGGCCAGTGCACATCCATCCTGCTCTGTTCTCCCCCATGCTGGCCCAGGCTCTAGTCCCACCCTACCCCCAGAACAAAAGGGACATTTGACATTCTTTGTCCTGTGCAGACTCATTCTCTGAGTGTAGGACCTACCAGGCCTTGCAGCTGGGACCTGCCGCCTCCCCACTTCCCCCAAGTAACCCCCCACCAAGTCCTGACCCAGCTCTCCCAAGAGTCTAGAGGAGAGGGAGGGAGGGAGGGAGGGTCCTTAAAGGAGCAGTCTGCTCTCAGAAAGTATTCCCCACCCCCACCATCAGAACTGGCAGGAAGGAAACCAAGTGGGGGAGGGGGACAGGAGAGGTGTCCAAGGAGATTACTGGCATGTGACTTGTTTGGGATTGGAGAGGGGCCTAAACTGGGGCTAAAACTTACTCTTCTCCTGGCTCCCACCCAAGGGCTCTTTCCATTAAACAGTTTTTTTAGTATCTTTTAAAGGAAATGGTCCCAACCCTGCCTTGATTTGCTGTGTGACCTTGGGTGAGTTCCTTTCCCTCTCTGGGCCTTGGTCTCCCTTGTATAAAAGAAGAGAAGGAACTGGAGGATCTCTCACATGAGAGATTTCCTTAGCCAGACCCTGGCCAGGTGCTGGAATACCAGAGTCAAGTCATGCCCCCAGAATCTAGTCCTAGGATTCCACCGGAAAGAGTCACAAACTGACTTTTAAGGTAAAAGCAATATGTTTCCATGAAAGTAGGACCACCCCACCCCCATCCCCACTGCCAAATGGTAGAGGAGAACTAACCTCCCTTCCCTCAAACTGATACAGTCCTGTAAAGACCTCCAAAGCTACCCCTGCCCCTTCATCTATCAATAGGCTTGAGAGACAAACAAACCGAATAGTGTTCTCCCTTTACAGAAAATAAGGCACACAGAGGACAGGCCCCGACCCGCCCTGGGAGCTGGTGTCTGGAAGTGATGCCTGAGCACGGAGCCCAGTGGGGAGAGATGGGCGATGGATATTCTGGTCGAGGGACCCAATGAGCAAGGGAGAGGCACTGACACAACTTGCTGCGGTTCCTTTGGCTGGAGCTTGGGGTTTGCCGGAGGAGAGCAGAAAGAGAAGGCTGGAGGGTCTTGGCTGCCTGGCTTAGGAGTTTGTCCTCTGGGTGCTGAGAAGCTAAGGGGGGATTTTATGCCAGGCAGTGTTTGCTCACCACTGCTGTAGTGAAGGGAATGAATGGTGGGGGCCCAGACAGAGACCAAGGGACAGCTGCACACACAGGTACCTTCTGACAAAGGGGCCCGAGGAGACTCAACACGCCATGGGGGAGGAGGAATGGAGCAATTCCTCCCGGGAAAGAGGGGAAGTGAGTGGGGAGATGAAGCAGGGGAGAGGAAATGAAAGATTAAGCGCATAAAGGCCATAAAGCTCAGAAACGTCCAGGCTGGATGGATTCCCGGTTTATAGATACATTTATGTTCTAGGATGCCCAGCCAGGCCTGATACCCCTGCAAGAGCAGCCACCCAGGGAGGCAAGGGGACACGGGGCGGGAGGAGAGCCCTCATGCCGCTGTGCTCCTCTCTTGCCCCCTCCCCTTCACCTACCTCCTGCTCCTCCAGGCTGGCTGACAGCCCAGCTGGAAGCAATTGTGGGAGCCTCCAGCCTGGAGAGCTGCATCCCACAAAGGGCCCTGGGAAATAGCAGCC
This sequence comes from Mesoplodon mirus, assembly GCF_964341445.2. Classification (NCBI taxonomy): domain Eukaryota; kingdom Metazoa; phylum Chordata; class Mammalia; order Artiodactyla; family Ziphiidae; genus Mesoplodon; species Mesoplodon mirus. The sequence continues at coordinate 49,000,450 of NC_138978.1, read as the reverse complement.
CGCACCCCAGACAGCCTGCAGCCCCCTCCCCCCTACAGCCCCCTGCCCGGAAATTTAAAACAACTGCTCTACACAGTCTTAAATCCTCCAGGAAGGAGCTGGAGTTGGCAGGAGGGAAGCATGAGGCTGGCCAGGGCCCTGCCTGGAACTCCCTCTTTCTCTCTGCTCCCACCCTGAATTCTCCCAGAAGACTACCTTCCACCTGCCCCCACCCCCAAAGTCTTGCCATGGGCTTCCCAGGTCCCGGGCTTCCTATGCTGGTGTTCATTGCAGGGTACCGCAGCTGCAGCCTGTTGGAATCACCAAGTAGGCTGTGAGCACCCAGAGAAGAGAATGGTCCTGAGCCTGCTTGTCCCCAGCATCGGGTGTACCACAGAGCGAGTGCACAGTGTATACATGCAGAATGAACAGATGAAGCCACCATGTGACCTTGAGCCATTGCTTGGCTCTTTGGGACTCAATTTCCTCATCTATCAGATGGGCATGATAACTTTTTAACCCAGTCTACTTTCCAGAGTTGTGAGAGTTAAGTGAGAATCTTTATGCAAGATTTTATGAACTGCGAAGCTGATGAGTCACAATGATTCAATTCTTGCCTTCCTGGCCTCAATTTGCTCATCTGTAAAATGCGGGCCTGAGTTAAGTGCTAGCTAGGGTCTCTCCCAGCTTTGATATGATATTCTGAGACTTTCGCCAGTGATGAGGATGCCCAAACTTTCTTAGGTTCCTTAAATGTCAGCTGGGTGGTAGGGGAAGGGAAGAGGGTGAGGTGACAGGGAAAGAGCCCTGCCTAGGGTTTAGAAGGGCACTATTTTAGTTCCAGCTTGGGCCCTGACTTGCTGTATGATCTTTTCTGGGCCTTAGTTTACTTCTCTGTAAAATGGGTGTGAGTGGACACAGGATGCCTGAAGTGACCTCTAGCACTCAAGTTCTATGATGACAGGACATTATCCAGAGGACAGTGGGGAGCTACTGATGGGCTTTGAGCAGGACAGTGGCATATACTAAGAGTCGTATTTCAGAGCACTCACTCTGGCAGTGGTATGGTTTATGCGTGGAAGGGTAAGGAGTCTGGAGTCTGAAGACCTGGATGGGGGCTACTGCCTTTGCACAGGCAGCAGAAGATAGCAGCCTCCGTGCCTTTCCTCATGCCATGCCCCAGGCCTGGGCTGCCCCGCCTCTTCCCAATATCTCCAGCTTTTTAAAACTCACCCATCTTTAAGACACAGTTCAAGGACCACCTTGTCTATGAGGGCTTCTCAGATTATCTCTGATGCAGTTACTGAACTCCTCCTCTGCCATCCAGTTTCCTAGCTTTGCGTACCTTCATCATAGGATGAGTTTGAATTATTGGTGTGTGTGCGTTTGAGTACATGCATGTGTGTGCACTCTTGCCTGGGCTGTGAGCTCCTGAGGTCAGGGTGGGTGCCCCGTCCCTTCCCATATCATTTCCAGCACCCATCACATGGCTTGGCCCAGAGGAGGTGCTCAGTACATGCAGAGGACTGAGGATGCCAGAACATCCTACTCCTTGAGTCCACCTACAGGGTAGGAGACTGGGCTTCAGCCCCAGCTTAACTGCTAACAGCCCTGTGACCATGGGCCAGTCACTTCTCTTCTCTGGATAAAGGTCCCTTTTGGCCACATGGGAATTATCTCCATTGTTCATTCTCAAGTCAGGACTCTGAAGGGAGGGACCGTCCTTGGGCTTCTTCCCTGGCACCTCTCCTCATTCAGCATTTCCCTTTCTGTGCCCTGGATTACAGTGAGCTGTTACAAGTATGACTCCCACTGGAACGTGAGCTCACTGAGAACCTCACCCCTGGGTCCTGCACAGTGCTCTCTGCTCGCTCAGGGGGTGCTCAACAAGTCTGTATAAATGTCCACTCCTTGGCCCCAGGAGAGGGTTCATAGTAGGATCTCCATAAACAGTGATGTGAGATCAAACGTGCACCTTTGCAGGAGGCCAGGAGCCTTCATTGCCCAAGCCCCGCCGCAGCCCTGCCTCTGTCCACCCACCCTCCTGCCCAGCTGTCCACCGGAGAGGTGTGGGGAAAGGGTGCTGTCAGGAGATGGATCTTCAGCCAGCCCTGCTCTGCCCCAGGCAAGCCCTGCTCGAAACTCAGCCAGAAACCCCCTCCCACTCCCCCACCCCCACGGGCTGGGACAGACCTCAGCCAGCAGGCCTCCCAGCTTTGATCAATACAGGGCAAGCAGCCAAGACGGCTGCAGGCTCCATCCTCCCAGGAGGCCCCAAGCTCAGCCGGGGTCACATGGGGGAGGGGGCTGCAGCCTGGCTCAGGGACTCCGGGGGGTGGGGCGGGGCAGGGCAGGGGAGAGCAGGAAAGGCAGGCATCACTCACAGAATCATTCATTCCTTCACCCACTCACTCCTCTGCCCACATACGTTCAGTCCACAAATATTTAGTGAGCATCAACTATGCACCAGGCACTGTCGTCGGCACATGGGGACACTGTGAGGACAAGACAGCAGCTTTTGTGGAAATGAATGTTCTAGTGGGGAAGAGTGACAACAGATGAATGAACAAAAATAAGAGGTAGTTTCAAAAGGTGATAAAAATAAAATAGGGTAGGGTGACAGATCGGGGCAGCATTGCCCATGTTGGCCAGGGAGGATGCTTAGCTGAAACTGGAGTGCTGATGAGATGCCCACCAGGTGGCTCAGATCAGACTCCCGAAAGCAGTTGCTGAGATGGAGATTTGCCTGCAGGCAGCTTTTTGGGTTGCTCAAGGCTGGACACGTATGGGCCAGGGAAGGAGGCAGTGCAGAGTTAAGGGAGAAGCTGGGCTACGCTGCATTCACAGCAAAGGCCTCCGCTCAACCCATGGATCAAGGAGCAAGGATAGCCTTTAAGAGTTGTCCCAGCTCCAGGCAACCAGGATGGGCCTTTGTACCCTCACACCGACCAGCCATTGGGTAGCTGCCCCCAGGAAGGGGCAAGACTTTGAGCAAGCCAGTTGTCTTAGCAGAGAGTCATTACCGGAGTTTCAACTGACAGCTGCTGCCAGCAACACTCTCAGAAGCTGGGGGAATGAGGACCTCAGCCCCGAAGGGAGACGTGGGGGGCACACCTCAGTATCCACTAGGCGGGCCAAGATCTGGAGGAAGAACATTCCAGACAGAGGGCACAAGTGCAAACTCCCTGAAGCGGAAGCGAGCTTAGCCTGACTGAGGCACAGAAAGAAGTCCAGCGTGGCCAGAGTGTGCCTGAGTGAAGGGGGCGTCACAGGACAGCAGTCAGAGAGGCAGGCAAAGGCCAGTCCAGAAGGGCCTTGTGGACCGTGGGACTTTATCCTAAGTGTAAAGCGTCACCCCGGGAGGGCTTTAAGAAGAGAGCGATCTGATAATTACCTATTAACACTACCCAGGCTTCTGGGTGGAGAAGGGGAGGGCAGGGAGGTGGGCGGGGAGAGCAGTTGGGAAGCTGTGGGAGGGTCCAGGTGAGAGCCGCTGGTGGTTTACTATGATGGGCAGGAGTAAGCTACTCGCCAGGACTGGGCAGTGCTGGGAAACTTCCAGAAACCTCTGGGGGGCGGGGAGGTTCTGAGCAACAGAAGTGTTGCAACTCAGAAGTGTTGCTATTGGCACAAGATAAAGCCACTACTCATCCATTCGTTTATCTAAAATATGTATTGATTGGGCATCTGCTCTTTGCCGGGGACTGTGCTAGGAGTTGGGATTACAGCAGTGAAAAGTACAGCCATGGTTCTGACCTCACGATGCTTATCGTCTGTTGGGGGGGGTGGGGTGGGCGGGGGAGATGAGTAGAAGCCAAACAAGGAACTAATTGCTGTTGGGATCAGTGCTCTGAAGAAAAATCTGGATTTCCTCCTGTAAGCAATGGGGAGACACTGATGAACACTGATGCTTTAAACTTTTTTATGTTTTGTGTGGTTTTTTTTAGTCTACTTAAAAACAGTAGATTGTCCAAATCTTAAGTGCACTTCTTAATGAATTATAACCACCACTCAGATCAAGATTCAGAACATTTCCAGTGCCCAGAAGGCTCTTTCATGTGCCTCCCAGCCATATCACCTACAGAATAACCACTATTTTGATCTCTGTCACTACATATTCATTTTGTCCGTTTTGGAACTCCATATAAATGGAATCATATAGTATGTACTTGTTTGTGCCTGGCTTCTTTTGCCCAACATCATGTCCAAGGGTTTCATAAGTGTTGCTACATGTAGCAATTGCCTGTTCTTTCTCATGGCTATATAATATTTCACTCTCTCTATATGTACATATATATATACACACACACTATATTTTATTTATCTATTCTACTGTTAATAGACATTTGGGTCATTTCCAGTTTTTGGTTATTATAAATAATGCTATGAATATTCTTTTTTTAAAAATAAATTTATTTCTGGCTGCGGTGGGTCTTCGTTACTGCGCGCGGGCTTTCTCTAGTTGCGGTGAGCGGGGGCTACTCTTTGTTGTGGTGCATGGGCTTCTCATTGCGGTAGCTTCTCTTGTTGCGGAGCACGAGCTCTAGGTGCGCGAACTTCAGGAGTTGTGGCACTCAGGCTCAGTAGTTGTGGCGCAAGATTAGTTGCTCCGAGGCATGTGGGATCTGCCCAGACCAGGGCTCCAACCCGTGTCCCTTGCATTGGCAGGCAGATTCTTAACCACTGCGCCACCAGGGAAGTCCTAGCACCAGTTTCTTTTTTTTAATACCCCTTTTCTTCTAATGAATTGTCATGGCCCTTTTGTCATAAATCAAGTGTTCATGTATGTATAAGCCTATTTCTGAGTTCTCTGTTCTGTATCATTGGTCTGCTTGTCTACTCTGTGCCAATACTATATTGTGTTAATTATTAAAGTTTTATAATGAGTTTTTAAGTTCTCAAGTTTTGTTCTTCTCCAAAATTGCACTGTCTGTTTAGGTTCTTTGCATTTTCATATAAATTTTAGAATCAGTGTTAAATTTTAAAAACCTGTTAAATTTTTTATTGGAATTACATTGAATCTACAGGTCAGTCTGAGAAGAATCAGCACCTTAACAATACTGAAATCCCCAGCTATTCACCTGACAACTCTCTATTCCTTTAAACTCCATCTGACCCTCGGGCCAACTTAGATGCAGCTCCTTGTGAACTTTCATTGTACTTTCTATACATTTAGGTATACTGATATTGTGTATAAACTTAGTAGACTGCATAGTAAACTGATTAGATGTCTGTATCTTCCTTAAGAGGTGATCCCTTTTTTTTTTTTGGCCATACAACATGACTTGTGGGATCGTAGTTCCCTGACCAGGGATTGAACCCAGGCCCTCAGCGGTGAGAGCATGGAGTCCTAACCACTGGACCACCACAGAATTCCCCAAGAGGTGATCTCTTGGACTACCAAGTCATCTTTGTATCCTAATACTTAGTAAAATACATAGTATATGGTAAGTGTTTAATATAAGGTTAAACACCTTATATTGAATGAATGAATGAATGAATGGATAGAATCCAAGTCACTTTACATCTCAGAGGTTGTCACTTTAATCTCTGCCATTGCCTTCACTCCTAATTCTGCAATCTGACCAGTTCATCAAAGTAAGGAATGAAGCTGGAGACACAGCAGGTGGACAGCTCAACCATTCAATGCCACAGCTAAGGATAGAACTCAAACTGTATACCCTAGTGTCACTGAGTTAGTGAGAGCAACTCCATATATGGACCTCATATTAAAAATGGGGTGATCCCTGGCACGTTCCATGGCAGTTCTTAGCAATAAAGCTGCTTATCATTGATATGAGAATTATTCCTATTTGAATGCCTCATAGGAACAGGAATGAAACATTCACTGTCCCCTTGCTGTAGTCCTATCACCACAATAAGAGAAAAAAAAGTACTAAGTCTTCCAATCTATGAACATGGTATATCCCTCCATTTATTTAGGTCTGCTTTTACTTTCTGAAGCACTAATTTAAAGTTTCAGAGTAAAGGTTTTACACATATTTTATTACACTTATTCTTAGGTATTTGATGCTTTTTTATGTTATTATAAATTATATTTTCAAATTTCATTTTCTAATTGTTGCTACTGTAGAAAAATATAATTATTTTTGTATATTGTCCTGTATCTAGAAACTTTGCTAAATTTTTTTATAAATTTATAAATTTATTTATTTATTTACTTATTTATGGCTGCCTTGGGTCTTCATTGTTGCGTGTGGGCTTTCTCTAGTTGCGTTGAGTGGGGGTTACTCTTCGTTGCAGTACGCAGGCTTCTCATTGCAGTGGCTTTTCTTGTGGAGCATGGGCTCTAGGCCTACAGGCTTCAGAAGTTGTGGTGCATGGGCTCAGTAGTTGTGGTGCGCGGGCTTAGTTGCTCTGCGGCATGTGGGATCTCCCTGGACCAGGAATCGAACCCATGTCCCCTGCATTGGCAGGCTGATTCTTAACCACTGTGCCACCAGGGAAGACCTCCCTTTTGGTGTTTTTTTTTTTTTTTTTTTTGCTGTACGCAGGCCTCTCACTGTTGTGGCCTCTCCCGTTGCAGAGTGCAGGCTCCAGACGCGCAGGCTCAGTGGCCATGGCTCATGGGCCCAGCCGCTCCGCGGCATGTGGGATCTTCCCAGACCGGGGCATGAACCCATGTCCCCTGCATCGGCAGGCGGACTCTCAACCACTGCGCCACCAGGGAAGCCCACTTTTGGTGTTTTTTTAAATGCTTATTGAATTCACTGAAATACAAAAAGTACCTTAAGAAGCTAACTCCCCAGGGTGAAGCAAAGTCCGTGTGAGTAGCTGGGCAGACTTAGCAACACCCAGGCCTCCCAGGGATGGTTACACCATGCACACGTGAAGCCACTAGCAGGAATGCAGAAACCTCCCTTTTTACATGGATCTCTGAAAAGGAGAGGATAACTTGCTTAGCAAATGGACTATTCTTCTAGAAACACTAGGGCAGGGTGGTGGCCACATATCTTACTCTGCCCGTTCAGCTTTCATTCCCCTTCTTTGGTGGCAAAGCCTGCTTTTCCTTTTGGAGGAACTCGCTCCACCTTCCTCTTGGTTTTGATGAGGCTGACCTCACGCTGCCTGGCTGATCAGAGCATTCTGTGGCCTTTGAGCACAAGGTTGGGGGCCTGAGGTGGTCACTTGATCCACAACAGACCAATGAGAGGAAAATCTGGGATTCTTGGCAGAGCTACCGGAAGGGAATGCTGCTTTTTTTGTGGGACTTACCAAGCTGGAACCATCAATGGCCATCGTGGAGGCTTTTTAGGGAGAGCCTGTCTGAGAATGAAGCTGACACCAAAGGAAGCAAAGCCAAGAGTTAGAAACACATGCTAATGGTGGTGTTTGAGGGCCTGGACCCAGCCAAGCCTGCTGCCAGAGCCACCCCTGGGCTTTTCAGCTACATGAGCCAAAAAATTCCCTGCTTTGGTTAAGCCACTTCGAGTTAGGTTGCTGTCAAATCCAGATTAAGTCACTAGGTGTGGGAATCTTTTTATTTCTCAAAAGTCACATTAGGAAAAAGCAATTAAACTGGTGATACTGGGGGTCACCACAGAGAGTCCCTGGGTGCCTGTGGGACAGGGCTGGGCAGAAGATTTACTTTCTTCATATCTGTCCAGTTTTATGCCTTTAATTTTTTGACAATTAGAATGTATTTTCTGTTTATCTTTGTTTTTGTTTTTTGGCCATGTTGCACAGGTTGTGGGATCTTAGTTCCCTGACCAGGGATCGAACTCGGGACCCCAGCAGTGGAAGCATGGAGTCCTAACCACTGGACTGCCAGGGAATTCCCTGTATTTTTTGTTTAAAAAATTCAATTGTTTACATTCAAGCCATATAGCTTGTTGTTGAAAGAACAACAGTAATAGTTTACTCACTTACCTAAACACATTTCCTTATTTCCAAGTTATATTATGCCATTTTAGAAAATTTGAAAATACCAAAATATTGTAAAGAAGAAGAATCAAAGCATCTGTAACTCTGCTATGGTTGGCATTTTAAGATATTTCTTTTTAGTCTTTAATTACTTTTCATGTTTTGTTGTTATTCAGTATTATTTAATCCCTATAGCAACCCCAAGAGATAAGAACCACAAGTGCCCCATTTTGCAGAGGATAAAACTGACCCTTAGAGAGGATAAGTGACTTGCTCACTTATTCAGAGCTACTAACTGGTGGATACATAACACACAGACACACACCTCACACACACATAATTTGAGGAAAAAATTGTCTCATACTATATAAGTAGTTTAGATTTTATGTTTTTCACTTAAAGTTATATTATAAACGTTCCCCATGACATTGACTGTTTCTTTAAAACATGATTGTTAATGGCTGCAAAATATTCTCTGATATGGCTGAAGCATTATTACTTTTATCTCACCATAACCTCTGGCTATTACAACTGTTTCAATGTTTCTTTCTTATTCGTTTTGTTGTGGTAAACTCTCTAGTATGTGAAAGCTGGTTTCTCTGGTTATCTGTTCAAGTTAATCCCCAGAAGCAGACTTACTGGGTCAAGGAACAGGAATTGTCTGCCACCCTGCTCTCCAGAAGGGCTGTTCCCAGGGACAGTCCCAGCAGCAGCCATGAGCGTGTCCTGGCCACCACATCCTCACTAGCATGAGTCACTATTTTACTCACCTGCCCACCCCACCCCCCATTTCCATGACATAACAAGTGTCCACCTTTGCACTTACCCTTCTTGTGTAGAATGAGAAAGGTCTCAGATACCAACAGGACAGCAGGCTTCAGAATTTCCTATTACTTTTGTCTTTATCACCTGCAGTTTGGTCACAGGTCCTCACTCCAAGCCTCTCCTCTAGGTTGGAAAGAGAAGACTCTCTCTTGGTTAAGAAAATCCAAACATAATTAAACAAATGGAAGAAGTAGTTGGGAATATACAAGACCATGAAGAGAGTAAGTTGCTAGCAAAGTGTGTGCTCAGGAATAAACACATCTAAATTACATTCCAGATAGAATCAAGATTTTAACATAGGGACTTCCCTGGTGGTGCAGTAGATAAGACCACGTTTGATCCCTGGTCAGGGAACTAGATCCCACATGCATGCCGCAACTAAGAGTTCACATGCCACAACTAAGGAGCCCATGTGCTGTAACTAAGGAGCTGGCGAGCTGCAACTAAGGATGCTGCAAGCCACAACTAAGGAGCCCGCCTGCCACAACTAAGACCTGGTGCAACCAAATAAATAAATAAATAAATAAATATTTTAAAAAAATATTTTAACATAAATGATGAAATTGAAAAAGTGCTAGAGGAAAACACGGATGAATTATTTCATAACCTAGGGAGGGCAAAGACTTTCAGGCATGACACTAACCTAGAAGTTGTTAGAGAAAAATATAATAAATTTGAGAACATAAAAATATTAGGGCTTCCCTGGTGGCGCAGTGGTTGAGAGTCTACCTGTTGATGCAGGGGACACGGGTTCGTGCCCCGGTCCGGGAAGATCCCACATGCCGCAGAGCGGCTGGGCCCGTGAGCCATGGCCGCTGAGCCTGCACGTTCGGAGCCTGTGCTCTGCAACGGGAGAGGCCACAACAGTGAGAGGCCCGCGTACCACAAAAAAAAAAAAAAAAAAAATTAAAATTTCCATGTGGCAAAAACTCTGTAAACAAAGTCAAAAGACAATATACATTATATATATAATATATATATGCACTATTATAACTTATTTATAAACAAAAGTCTAATTTCATTAAAATATAAATAATTTTAATAATTTAATGACTAACAGACATAAAAGTAAATAAAGGATATGAACAAGCTGTTTGCATAAAAACAAAAACAAATGGTTAATAAACACAGTAGAAAGATGAGCCCCTTACTTATAATTCAATTAATTAATGCAAATTAAAACAATGAGATACCAGATTGTCAAGATGGTCAATGAGATCCCAATGAGATACCAGATCCGTCAAGATGAAAAAGATGGCTAGAATGTTGACAAGGAGGAAAGCTAACTGGAACGTTCATACATACTTAGCGACTATATAAATGGGCATAGTAATTTTGGAGGGTAATTTGTTCTCCTATGCTATGCAATACTATGAAGCTGTTAAAAAGAAGGAGATGTCCCTATATGTAATATGAAAAGATGTCTAGGATATATTGCTAAGAGAAGAAAGCAAGCTACAGAATAGTATATATAACATGAATTCATTTGTTAGAAATAGAAAGGATATATACATAATTTGTGTTTAGAGGTATATAGAAATATTTGGCAGGATATACAAGAAACTTCTACCTATTAGCTGTTACGGTTAACTGAGGGGGTTTAGGTGGGAGGAAAGAACAATGAGGGCTTTTACTTTTCACTTTTTCTGTACTATTTGAACTATTTTTTACATCACACATATGTTTTATTTAAAGTATGTAAAACATGCATACGGGAATATTATTTCCCAAATTAAATCCTCAGTGGCTTCCTTCTTCCTGTAGAATCAAGTACGACCCTCCTAGCTAACTCCCACCATTACTCTTCACCGTGTCCCCTACGCACCATGCTGCTTTACACCTCTGTGATTTTGCTATGCTGTTTGCTTGTCTCCCATTCCCTGTTCCCCTGTCATCTGCCTGGAAACTCCTCCTCATCCTTTAAGACCCACCCAAGCACTTCCTCCTCTGGGCAGTCTTTCCAGATTTCCCATAATAAAATACTCACTTCCTTGTGATACATTACACATCCCTTTATTTATAATTTCCTATTAAACTTTATATTTGTGTCTGTCAGCTTTATTAGACACGGGTACCTAATATCTAAGCTTAGTTCACGTTTATAGACTGAAAAAATGAACACACCGCTTGGAGTGTCTCTGTTCCAAGACTCTTAAGTCTTTACTTGCTGTTCTCTCCCTGCCTTTCTGTCATGGTTCCCTAAAAGTGATACCTGGTCAGTGACCATCAGTACTATCTCTGCTGAAGAAAGCTGGATTAATGTATATGCAAAGCGCGTGCACACACACACACACACACAGAGAAATTCATATGTTTTAATTACAGTGTGATTCCATCCTGTGCCCGTAAACTCATGAAGCCCCCCACCCAGGGCTGACACCTTGTTCTAAGCAGGCTCTCTCTCACCTGTGGTACATTAAGGACCCTCTTCCTTTTTTGGGGGGGGGGATGGGTATGCAGGCCTCTCACTGTTGTGGCCTCTCCCGTTGCGGAGCACAGGCTCTGGACGTGCAGGCTCAGCGGCCATGGCTCACGGGCCCAGCCGCTCCACGGCATGTGGGATCTTCCCGGACCAGGGCACGAACCCGCGTCCCCTGCATCGGCAGGCGGACTCTCAACCACTGCGCCACCAGGGAAGCCCTAAGGACCCTCTTTTAGCCTGGGAGCACACCCAGCCAGGGCTGTTGATGAGTCATAGGTATGTCTTTGCTGTTCTCAGACAGGAGCATGGGTGAGAAAGGCAAGAGTGTGTGAACCCCTCCCTTTAGGAGTCCAAGTGCTCTCTTGGATTCAGGGAGGACAATGAATGGGGGGGAGCACCCTCAGAAGACATGCCTCAGCCCTCCAACTTTACCAAGGGACATTTCAAGAAACACCACAGGAAAATGTTTTGTTATTTGCTCTGTGACAGTATTTGAGTTTGCTCTCTGTGATGTCACATGTTGCAACCATTAGCATTTTTTTAAATCTTAAGCAACAGAAATAGACAAACATGAGCCTGAAAGGAGTCCACTGGTAGGCTATGATGTGGCACGCAGGTGGACCATCAGGCCTTGGAGAGGACACCGTGGGTATAGTTCTGGAGGTCCCGGCAGCAGGAGCCAGCAGACAGCCTTCCGAGGTGTGTATCAGACATCTCTCTGCCTGGCTCACATCCTCTCAGGTTCCCTTCTACTGCCGCTGTGGTCTTCTCTGCAAGCGTTTTGACCCAATTTGTACTGACAGTGCTTCATCTCAAAATGAGATGCGCCAAAGCCTCTCACTTCCTGCCCCAAGCTTCTCTCAGGCTGCCACTTGTGGTGCCCGTGGGAACTTGCTGGGCATGCACTCAGGGGCCACCCAGGGATGCAGGGGTGAACATCTTTACCCAGTAGGGTCAGGAGTCAATGGACACTGGTGTTTCCCTTTACCCACCTTGCAGGCTGTTCTGAGACTCACATTCCACTCCTCAGAAGGTTCCAGGGGACTGGAGCATCCAACGTGATAACCTTTGGGTTAGATTTCTCTCCCCAGTTCCTCTCTCCCGCTCCTTGGAATCACTTCCCAAATATACTTCCTGCACAAAAGCCCTGCTCAGGCTCTAAGTTCAGGGGAGCCCAGACTATGACAAAACTTCATATTGGGGGATGGATGATTGATTACTTTGCTTGAGACAGGTCAAGGTTCAGATTCCAAAGAAAGCATTTAATTGTCCAGGCTTAGATCATGGTCCATCCTTTGATCAGAATGATGGCAGCCCCCTCAAGACTCTATCCAGTGGTGGAGGGATAGTTTCCCAAAGCCAATCAAGATGGTTATCAGAAGAAAGGCGAGAGATGACCTTTCGTAAGCTTGCCTACGCTACTAGTGATTTGAGGCAACATGTACGTACTATGTCTAAACCGAGCTCTTAAGAAATCTTGGAAACACCCACACAAGCCTTCTTCTGGCATTACCTTCTCAGTACATGGTATCACCATCCTCCCAGATGCCCAAGCCTGAGCCTGGGAGGTTGCCTCATCCCCTCTCTTGTCCACCACAGCCAGTTCATCACCCAGCCTGGTATCCAACTCTGCCTCCTTACTGTGTCTTGACTTTCTCCTGCTCTCCAACTATCTCACTGTCATTGCCCAATCACCTCTTCCCATCTGCATAAGACTTCCAACTGATCTCCCTACCCTAACACACACACACACACTCTCTCTCTCTCTTTCTATCTCTCTCCCTCCTGCAAATTGTTCTTACCTATTAGAGTGATTTTCCTACGATACAGATTTGAACACATCACTTTACTGCTAAAAACTCTTGGCCAGCTCCCCACTGCCCTCAGGATGAAGTCTTGGAAACCTCATGGCACAATCTTGTCATGACCTGGCCCTACTGGCCTCTCCGTTGTCAGCCCTTGCCATCCCTCCTTCCCATACAGCTTCCCCTGCAGCCACACTGAACTACAAGCCATTCTCTCTCATCTAGTCCTGGTGCCTAGAATGCTCTTCTGCAAGAGTGAGGATTCTTTCAGCTGCGAGTAACAGAACACCTTGACTCAAACTGGCTTAAACAATCAGGAAATGCCTCTCTCACTTGCCATGGAGGCAAGATGGGTCCTAGGCACTATACAATTAGCAGCTGAAAAATGTGCAGGAATCAGCTCTTTCGGCCTCATTTCTCTTCCACCCTTGGGAGTAGATTCATTCTAAAATAGAATCCTCTCCAGGTTGGAAGAAGATGGCAGTAGATTCATACTTCACTCCTAGACATGACAACATTGACAGGAAGAAAGAGACCATGCCCAGTGTCTCTTTATTAGGCAGTTGGAAACTCTTCTTAGGAGCCCCCTAGCAGACTCCCCCTCACCTCACATTGTTCAGGATTGGAAACATGCCCATTTCTAAACCAATCACCAGCAACAGAAATGAGGTTATAATTGGTGGAAGAGACAGGGGTGGGGGTCAACCTCCATGACTACAACACCTCCCCAATTAATGTGTCTGGCCAATTTATTTCAAAACTCAACTCAAGTGTTATCTCCTCTGGAAAGTCACCAAATAGAAACATTCTTCCTCTTATGTGTCTGTCACCATCACCACCACCACTGCTACCATCCTCACCCTCAGACTGTAAGCTCTTTCACAGCAAGAAGCGAGTTCTTATTTACTCTGTATCCCCAGTGCCTAGCTCAGGGCTGGCATAGGAAAACCTCAATTAATTTGTTGAATATTTCTGTAATTTAAAACACTCTATTCTTTTTTTGGCCATACCATCCGGCTTGCGGGATCTTAGTTCCCCGACCAGGGATTGAACCCAGGCCCACGGCAGTGACAGCACAGAGTCCTAACCACTGGACCGCCAGGGAACTCCCAAAAACTCTATTCTTTAAGTGAAAATGTATTTTACCATATACTCTCTCTACAACCAAATTTTTCCATTTAACAATACATTATAAAAATCTTTCCATCCTATTATATTGTTTTAAAATAGCTACATATATTTCATAGTATTGACACACTGTACCACAAATTATTTAACCAACCCCTGTGAGTCTTTGGTCATTTAGATTGCTTCCAGTTTTTCTGCATTAGAAACAATGTTGCTGTAAACTTCCTTTCACATAAATCTTAGCCACTAAGACAAATCCCATAGTTCCCTATGATAAATCCCCACAAGTGGTGTGTGGTCTAAAAAAACAAATGGTTGCAAATTCTTTGATACTCCTCCTATCAAGTTCTCCCGCCTGAAATCTGGGAGAACTTGTGAAGCTTTAACCACTAAAATACGGCAAAAGCGATGCTATTTGACTTCTGAGGCCAGGTCATAAAGATTCATGCAGCTGGGCTTCCCTGGTGGTGCAGTGGTTAAGAATCCGCTGGCCAATGCGGGGGACACGGGTTAGAGCCCTGGTCCGGGAAGATCCCACATGCCGCAGAGCAAATAAGCCCGTGCGCAACAACTACTGAGCCTGCGTGCCACAACTACTGAGCCCACGCGCCTAGAGCCCATACTCTGCAACAAGAGAAGCCATCGCAATGAGAAGCCCATGCAACGCAACGAAGAGTAGCCCCTGCTCACCACAACTAGAGAAAGCCCGTGCGCAACACAAGCCCGCGCGCAACAATGAAGACCCAAGGCAGCCAAAAAAAAAAAAAAGATTCATGCAGCTTCCACCGCGGAATTTTGGAAAGAACCCTCTCAAGACTCTCCCGTTTGAAACCCAGGTGACACATGGTGAAATGTCCAAGTCACACAGAGAGGCCACAACAATCCTAGCCAAACCTAACTTTTGAGTCATCCTAGCCTAGGCACCAGATGTGTGAGAGAAGAAGCCTCTGGAATATTCTAGCCCCAGTTGTTGGAGTCTTGCTTGCTGAGTCCCCAGACACCATGGAACAGAGGATGGCCATCCTTACTGTGCCCTGCCCAAGGTCCACAGAATCCCTGAATATGATAAAACAGCTGTTGTTTACACCACTAAGTTTAAGGTTGTTGGTTATACAACAATAGTACTCAGAAAACTGGAAATTCCTCTTCTAAAGAGCATACACATTTTAAAACTTTTGATTCTTTATTAAATACTTAATAAAATTTTACAACTCAATGGAAGAACACTTTTGCTTCCTTTGAGAAAGTGCCTCCATGACACAGGGGGGCATATGTATATCTGGGTTGATATCTTGAGCAACTACACCAACATGCTTTTGATTGGGTTCTCTGGAAACTGACTGACCCTGACTTTGAGAGTTGTAGCTCAAGGTTTATTAGAAAGTGCTCTTGGAAGATATGCCTGTAAGGAAGGTAGGAAGGCAGGATTGGTCATAGGTATAAACTGACTTGCAATGTGGCTGTAATCGAGGCCTCAGCTGATCCTACAGAAAGCCCTCGAGCTGGGATGGCCCTTCAGAGGTGTCCCAAATTGAAGCGAGGTAGCTGGGCACGGCAGCTCCACATTAGCCACCCCTGGGAGGGGGCAGACCATTAGGGGAGGACCCCTGCAGCAATATTTCAAGCAGCTTAGGATGGGTGGGTCAGCTTTAAAGAAGAGATCTAGGTGGGGACCAGAGTATCCACTACAGAGTGTCCCCTTGCACTGTCCTGATCCATTTGCTTCCGTGAAGTTTGACCCATTTGGGAATCACTTCTCCAAGATTCCAGCTGGGTTTGTTTCCTGGGAAACTTGAAAGAGAAGGGTTAGTAGGGTAAACTACAGCACCAGCTGTGGAAGTTAATCTCAAGACTACAACTGATACTAGCAATCACTATTCTACCACATGATCTGGATTCTCCTCACCCGCTAATATCTCTTCTGGTTTAGGCAACTTTCCTGGTGGAGACCCAGACCCTCAACCATAAAGGGTCTGAATCCCACCTTACCACACCCTGCCTGGCTTGTTCATGTACCATGAAAGCCAGGCATGTAGCACACAGGACGCCCCTGTGGATCCCCTGAGCATGACACAGATTCTCCTCTGTTCCTACTGTTTAGCCATACCTCCTCCTGATGGCCAGGGTCAATCACCTCTGCCAGGACAGGGATTCCTCTCCTTGCTGATGATCTTTAGGTCAAGGAGTTCAGAATAATCGGGCAGCAGCCATATTTGAAGTTCATTGTAACACTTCCTGTGTCCCCGATGGAAATGTGACCCCATTTGGGACCTCTAGACCCTAAGAGCAGGACTAAGAAGTTCTACTTGAAGGGGAAGGGGGGAGGGTGTCACTTTGGGTGAAGTAGTTCCCTGCAGCCAAAGTCAGTTCCCAGGGAGGCATGCTGTTGTGAGCTGTTGGCAGCCAAAATTCCCAGAAGCTGAGGGATGAGTGCATTGGTCCTGGAGAGGACATCTCAGTGAAGCACCATCACAGTATCCACTGCAACATCTGAGATTCATTCTCCTTCCCAGAAAATGGGAATAACAATGGCTTATTGGCAAGGGTATTGGTGAGGAAATAATACTGTATATGTTAAAAATACCAGATTGTACTCAACAGATGTAGTTTCTATCCCCTTTGTGTCAAGAGCTCCATGAGTGATGTTTCCCTTTTTGCCTTGGCCAGTGAGGAGCTTATAGCTTTATCTGGTACTCAGTCCCAGCAGATGTATCATTCTTTTTTAAATTATTTATTTATTTATTTATTTATTTTGCGGTATGCGGGCCTCTCACTGTTGTGGCCTCTCCCATTGGGGAGCACAGGCTCCGGACGCGCAGGCTCAGCGGCCATGGCTCACGGGCCCAGCCGCTCTGCGGCATGTGGGATCTTTCCAGACCGGGGCACGAACCCGTGTCCCCTGCATCGGCAGGCGGGCTCTCAACCACTGCGCCGCCAGGAAAGCCCTGTATCATTCATTTTTATTCTCTTTTTATTTCCCTGGTCCTGCTTTCTTTTCTCTCTTGAATTAACCTCAAACACAATCCCTTTGTTGCAAGCTTTTTGAACTGGAATCATGTTTGCAAAGTGGCAGAGGATAAATAAATGCCTAGTAGAGAAACTTGCTGCTCTGAAGACAGTTCTTTCCCAAGAAGTAACAGTGCCTCACCTACAACACCGCCCCAGCACCTTGCTCAAACCTAGCCAAGCACTTTGCTACTGGGTCTTTGATTTGTTTTGGCATCTGCCAGCCAACTAGCACCTAGGCGTGGGAATCCCTTCACTTAGAGGGTGACTCACAGCTCTGACAAGCTGAAAAAAATTTTTTGAAATGGGGTGATTAGTGTTATCAGGCACTTCCATCGCTAAAGTCACTGCTGGTAATCTCTATTCCCACTCTCTTTCCAGAAGGAACCCTCCATTCACCCGCAGATGGCTCACTTAGCAGTCCCGTGCTGCTCTCGGAATTGACCTATGTAGAGAATAGAATGGGGCATATGTGGCCCAGATGTTGTGACTGAGCTGGGTCCTCCCATCCAGGCTATCCATTGGGTTTGAACCCAGCCCCAAGGCATTTGGGGGACTCCGTCCTGGAGTCTGTAGGCTCCAGGTGTGCCTGGCCTTGTTTTCTGCCATGACATCCTTTCACTGTCTCCCAGGATAATTCTTGTAAGCAAACGCCTCCGTCTCTTCCCTACCTCCGTAGGAGGCCTCGGAGTGCCAGTGGGGTGCCACACCTACTATTCTTGTTTCCATGTCACTATACAAGATGAACCACATTCATGAATAACACCTCCCTGGAACTCGCATCAGAAGACACCCTTTTGCTAAAGGACTTCACATGTTCCATTGCTCCTGGCTCCTGGCTCTCCCCACCGCTCTCCCACTATTTGTGGTTCTATGTCAAGTTCAAGAGCTTGGGATGTCCTGGATGAGCCTGGGTATTTAGCCTCCCAGAGCAGGGGTTTTGCTCCTATAACTTGCTTCCTCTTGCAATCACATCGTTGCCTAGCAAGAGTGAGCACCTGAGCTTGTTCAGGGAAGACTTATGGGCTAGGGCTCAACTTCTAAATTTTGGGTGATGATGCCAAGAAAATGGCTGGAGTCAGGATACCCAGGTTCCAGTCCTCACCCTGCCTCCTGCCCGCTGGGTCACCTGGTAAATCACTCCTTCTCTCCAAACCCAGCTTCCTTCCCCGGAAATGGGTGAAATAACACCCACTTTTAGAACAGCTGTGACAGTCAATGAGCTAACATTTAGAAAACGAATATCATCTAATAGTTCCTGATCACACAGCAGGCCAGGTACTTGGCTAAGCACTTATAGCTATTATCTCATTTAATCCTCCAACAAACCTAAAGAGTTGGTGTGACAACTTCTATTTTACAGACGAAGAACCCCAGGCTTACAGAAGGTCAATGACACAGCAGTAAGGGGCAGAACGAGGCCTCACACTTAGGCCTCTCTGACCCCAAAGTTAGAGCTCTTAACCACATAAGACCAGCCTTTACTCCCAGCACAGCACATATTTCATATATCTTTACTCCATTTTTTTTTTTTTGGCATATCCTGTGTCCTAAGAGAGAAGTGGAAATGGTATTCACTGAGCATGTACTATATGTGAAGTGCTTTATATACTTTACCCTAAATCTCACCCCAAAAGGATGGTATCCTGACCCCCATTCTCCAAATGAGGAAACAGAGACTCAGAGAGGTCAAGTAGTTTGCCCAAGGCCACACAGAGAAGAAGGGGTGGAGCTGAGGTTGAACCAGATCTATTGTGGGACTCCACGTGGTGTTCCTCCATCACATCCCACTATCTCTCAAGTAGGGGCTGTCTACAAGGCTGGTTACCTATGGGAATACAGCCTCTTTCTCTGAACCCACCACATACTGTCCCCTCATGCTTCTAGGGGCCTAAAACACCTCTTCCTGGGGCAAAACCGTTGTCTTCCCCCAGGGCCCCAAGAAGAAACTTTTAGACAGGCCTCTGAAGAAGGTGGATGGTGACTAGGGTCACACAGGGCAGTAGGTGGCTGCCTCAGAACCTTTCCCTACAGCGGATTACTGGGAGGGGCAGTCTTTTGGCCCTGGGAGGGTCTCACTGGTCAGGAGGGGCACTGGGCAGAGGAAGACAGTGACTCAGGAGCCAGCTGAAGGCATTAGAAACAAATTGCTGACTTTCCAGTTTTGCTGTCAGCTGCCCCAGTGCCTAGTCCTGTTTATAATGGTAATTGGGGGTGGGGGGGATGTGTGTAGGCAGCTATCTGAGGGTTGAAGCTGAAGGCTTAAAGTTAGACTTCCTAAACCCACATCAACCTAGGAAACATTTACAGGAAAGAATGCCACAGATGGTTTTGTGTGTGTGTGTGTTTGTGTGAGAGAGAGAGAGAGAGAGAAAGAGAGAGAGGGAGGGAGAGGGAGGCCGGCAGCAGCTGCGAGGCAGAACAGGGAGAGAGGGAGAGAGAGAATGAGAGAGACTGAGCAAAAGAGATAGACAAAGACAGAAAAAGAGAGAGAGAAGCAGAAGTTAAAAGAAACACAACAGTAGCTGGGCCAAGAGAGGACAGAGAGAGGAGGAAAAGATAAGCAGCAAGGGAGAGAGAGAGAGAGGGAAAAAAAGAAGACATATAAAAAGATAATTCATTTGACAAATGTTTGCTGAGCACCTACTACGTGCCAGGTGCTGCCTTAGGCATTGTGGATGCAACAATGGACAAAACAAAAAACCCTGTCCTCGTGGGTCTCTCTAGTGGGAGAAATAGAGAAACCCAGAGAGACAGGTAAGAACCCAGAGAAGCCCACAGAAAGACCAAGAGGCAACTGTATGGAGAGACCCAGAGACCGAAGAGGCACAGAGGATAGGAGTGCAGAGATGGAGAGAGCAGTGGAGCGCCAGACAGACACAGAGCAGAGGGACGTGAAGGTGTAGGCTGGGAGTGCGGGTGGACGGACAGCATGCCAAGGGTGGAGAGGGCACAGCCCAGTGGACAGTGCCGAGAAGCCTTTCTCGTGCTAGCCTGCTCTGGGCTCCCCCTCCCCATTCCCAGTGTGCTTGGGGACAGGTCCCCAGCCCTCAGTGAGCAGGAAGCAGATCTTGGGTTCCAGTGACATCAGCCTTGGAGACTGTGGGCTGCTCTAGGGTCAGGATCCCAAGACTGACCCTGAGATGCCCAACAAGCACGTGTGAACTTCAGGTACTATCTTCTCATTATACAGATGGATGGGTGAACTGAGGCCCAGGCTAAAGAGGCAGGAGGGCTGCTGGGCTTCCTGGGTTGGGGGCAGTGCCAGACAAAGGACAGAGTGCTGACCTGGGAGCCAGGGCTCCGTTTTTGAGTCTGGCTCTGCCCGTGATGCCTGGCTCTCCTCCTCACAGAGCGGTGGAGGGTGGGCTGCTACCGCCATGGAGTCTATGAATCATGTGAGAGTAAGTTTTGGAAGAGACCCGCTTTTGAAAGCCGGGACTTTGACAGTTGCTGATGTCTGTTTCCGTGGAAACGGAGCTCAGAATGGGAGAATGAGCTGGAGAGCTCTGCTCTGAGTGTCCCAGATAGCTGGGGAAGAGGGCAGCCACCACACCCTCCTTCATCTGTGGGCTCTGGAGTCCTCAGCGCCCCAGGGGCTGACCCCACGGGAGGGATGCCTCCCAGGGACATTGACTGAACGCTCACTGGGTGCCCCGGCCCAGAGCCATGAATGACTCGGATGAGGAAAGCCTCTGGTCTACACAACACTCACCCTCAAGATGGACGTATTCTGTCTGAGCACAGATCCTTCGTTCACTCAACACACATGTAAGCTAGGTCCTGGGCAGCACAGAGGTGAACAGGACACAGTCCTTGGCTCCCTTCAGGGTCCATGGGTGCCTATGCTGGGTCCCAAGTTCTCACAAAGGCTCTCACAAAGTCAATGCAGAAGGTGCCGAAGCTCCCCGGTGCCCCTTCCTTGCACCATGCCACCCCCTCAAACTCCCGAACCAGCTGTGGCACTCTGACCTGTTAGCTGTCCTAGGCATCATGCTGCTCCCTTGCCTGGAATCCCTTTACCACTGCTGGGCTACCTAGCAAACTCCTACTCAACCTTCAAAGCCCCAGCTCCAAGCTTAGCTCCTCTGCAAAGCCCCCTCCACTAGACGGTAAGTACCTCGAGGGCCCAGTCCCAGTCTCCTCATCTCATTCCCAGAGAGGTTCCCATCTGTGTTGGCTGCTACCGTACCATCTTCTTAGGGACTTTGCTCTAACGTCATCCTGGACCTCCACTCAGGACCTCTGGCCTCTCCCTCTCTACTCCATCCTTCCAATCAGCATTTACACAGGTCTAGTCTCTCCTGTCTTCAATCCAAACACAGCAAAGCTCCTTACCCCGAGGTGCTGGTCTGTCTCTTACCCCCTCACAACCAAACTTCTTGAAAGAGTAGTCTGCACTGATTGTCTCCGCTCCCACATGTCCATCGCCATGATCTGGCTTCTGCCCCCATCGCTCCCCTAAAACTGCTCTCACCAGCCCACCATGCCCTCTACAGAGCGCTGTCTGAAAGCCATGTTCATGCACTCTGCTACTCAACCACTGTCAGGCATTCAACATCCTCCCTGCAGCACTGTCTTCCCTGGCACCCCTCCCCAGGCTTCTTCCCCACTGGCCCCTCTGGACAGGCCTCCTCAGCCTCCTTTACCAGCTCCTCTTTCATCAGACCTGCTGGTGCTCCTCAGAGCTCCATCTCCAGCTTCTCCCTGAGAGCACTTGTCCACTCCCATTGGGGTCCAAGGAAGGCCACCTCTTCCAGGCCACTGTCCCTGACCCCCCCAGACCAGCTGAGCTCCACTGCAATATGTAAAATGCCTGTATCCTCCATCGTGACACTTGTCATGTTGTATCATAAGTACCAGTGGAGTTGTCTGTTGCCCCCATAGGCTGCAAAGTCCCGGGGATCACGTCTACCCCTGGTGCCCAGGACACTGGTAAGCGACAGGCTGCAGAGCGAGACAGGAGCCAGATCATGAAGGACCTTGAACTTTTTTTTTTTTTTTTTTTTGCGGTACGCAGGCCTCTCACTGTTGTGGCCTCTCCCGTTGCGGAGCACAGGCTCCGGACGCACAGGCTCAGCGGCCATGGCTCACAGGCCCAGCCACTCCGTGGCATGTGGGATCCTCCCGGACCGGGGCACGAACCCGTGTCCCCTGCATCGGCAGGCGGACTCTCAACCACTGCGCCACCAGGGAAGCCCTAGGACCTTGAACTTTTTTACTGAGGACCTTGGGCTTCATCCTGCATGAGATGAAGAGTTTTAAGAGAAAGAGTTTTAAGCACTGAGGAGTTTTAAGCAGGAGCGTGCCATGGCCACATCTGTGCCTTAAACGCATCTGTCTGGCTGTCAAGGAGAGGGCGGATGGTTGGGGGAGAGTCTGAAGGCAGGGAGATCCACTGGGGGCTGTAATCCAGGGCTGGACTGCAGTGATGACAGTGCAGGGAGGGGCTGGAGGGAGTGGACAGAACACGGGGTGCTTATTAGATACAGCTGACCAACCCTGGTATTGGCTGGGGGTGAGGAAGAAAAGGAGCAGAGATCCACTCAGGTTTCTGGCCCAGGTAACTGGCTAGGTGCTGGTGTGGTGTACAGAAATAGGCGCTGAACAGGAATCAGATAGGGAGAAAGAAGGAGTGCAGTTCTGGATACTTGGATTTTGAGGCACCTGAGGAACATCCAGGTGGGAATGCCTTGTAACTACACAGACATGGTGCTGAGAAAAAGCTCTGGGACAGGTTCAAGAGTCATCGTCATGGAGGTCAGGTGTGGTCCATGCCATGTGCATGGCTGAACTTGCCCAGCGAGAAAGAGGTCAAGGACAGAGCCTGAGAGATGCTCATTTGCAGTAGAGTGTTTCTGTTTAGCAAACATCCATTCCCTTTCTGTGGGAGGCATACTCTTCCCTTCCCTACTGAGGCTGAGGTTGGCCATGTGACTTGGGAGGAGATGTGATGCTTGCATGGGTGGGCTTGGCCCCTGGTGCTCTTTTCACCCACTCCAAAAGAAACATGCCAGGCAGCCTCTGTCCCTCAGCCTGGGTCCGGGCAGGGGAGACCCACGGAGCAGGTTCAAACTGCACCCTGAAGCAGAGCCATCCAGTTGACTGCGGACCTGTGAGTGAGAAATAAACGGCTTTTATTATAAGCCACTGAGGTAAGGGGGCTCTTTGTTATGTAACATTGGATTAGCAATAGCCTGACTAATAAAATTTTAAGAGGAGGCTGGAGAAAAAAGAATCCTTCAGAGGATAACAGGAGCAACAGTCAGAGGGGAAGGAAGGAAATCAGGAGAGAGCTGCATTCCTGAAACTGTGGTAGGAGCGGGTTTCAGGAGCATGGGGACTGCTGATGCTCCGAGGTCTGCACTGTTTGCACCACGCCAGTCTTCCTCCTGACAGGTTATGCTTGGATCACCTTAGCTACTCTTCCAGGCCTGAATCTAAATTCCAGATGTTGATGACTCTCAGAACTACATCTTCGGGGCAGGCTGCTCTCCGGGGCTCCAGGCTCATTACCTACCTGTCTCCTGGATGTCTCCATCTGGACATCCAATGGGCTTTTCAAACTCATCACATCCAAGACTGCCCTCTTCACACTCCCCACCCACAGACCTGCTCCCCCACCTGGATTCCCTGACTGGCAAGCCCCGTCACCTACGTCAGAAGCATAGGAGTCATTTTCAGCACCCTCACATCCTGTCAGCTACGGAGCCCAGGAGACTCCCATCCATCAGCTTCTCTCCACCTCACTGGCCCAGCACCCCTCACCGCAGCTGCTGCTGGGTCCCTCACTGCATTCCACACTTGGCTCTTCCACAATGGCCCCCTGAGGGCTCTTTCTGAAGCAGAAATAGGTCACACCCTGGTTAAAGCCCCTGCCGGCAGGACAAAGACCAAACTTCTTAGCATGACACCCAAGGCCCTGAATGGTCCAGCGTCAGCTGAATGAATTAATGAATGCCGTCCCTTCTGTCCGAAACACATCCTACACCTGCCCCCCACTGCTTAACTCCCACTCAAACTTGGCCCCCTCCAGCTTTCTCTGACCACCTCCCACTTCATCTCCCCCCAACACACACATACACACACTGGGCTAGTTTAAATGCCTCCCACCATTTTTTTTTTTTTTTTTGCCTGCGTTGGGTCTTCGCAGCTGCTCGCGGGCTTTCTCTAGTTGCGGGGAGCGGGGGCTACTCTTCGTTGTGGTGCCCAGGCTTCTCACTGCAGTGGCTTCTCGTTGCGGAGCACGGGCCCTAGGTGCGCAGCCTCCAGTAGCTGCGGTGCGTGGGCTCAGTAGTTGTGGCGTGCGGGCTTTGCTGCTCCGCAGCATGTGGGATCTTCCCCGACTAGGGATTGAACCCATGTCACTGCAGGCGGATTCTTAACCACTGCGCCACCAGGGAAGTCCCGCCCCCCACCCTTTTTGGTGCCCCTTTTGAGGCCTCATGATATCTTGTATTGGACCCCTCTTGTGCCCTGCCTCATAGCTCTCAGCCCAGTTCTTTTTCCTCTCTCTTTTTTTCATTGTGGTAAATATACATAACATAGTATTTGCCAATTTTAACCATTTTAAGTGTACAGTTTAGTGGCATTAAGTATATTCATATTGCGTAATCATCATCACCAGAAATTTTTCATCTTCCCCAAATAAAACTCTGTACCCATAAGACAATAACTCCCCATCCCTTCTCCGTCAACCCTGGCAACCACAGTTCTAGTTTCCACGTTTATGATTTTGACTACTATAGGCACCTCATATGAGTGAATTCATACATTTGTCCTTTTGTGTCTGCTTACTTCACACAGCATGATGTCTTCAAGGTTCATCCATGTTGTAGCATGTGTAAGATTTTGTATTATTTTTTCAAGGCTGAATAATATTCCATTGATTGGATATACCACATTTTGTTTTTCTGCTCAGCTGTTGGTGGACACTTGAGTTGTTTCCGTCTTTTAGCTACTGTGAATAATGCTGCTATGATCACTGGTGTAAAAATGTCTGTTTGAGTCCTGCTTTCAACTCTTTTGGGTATATATCTAGAGGTGGAATTGGTGGGTCACATGGTAATTCTATGTGCAATTTTTTGAGGAATCACCATACTGTTTTCCATAGTGGCTGCACAGTTTTACATTCCCACCAACAGTGCCCAAGGGTTCCCATTTCTCTGCATGCTTGCCAACACTTGTTATTTTCTTTTTCTTCCTTCTATAAGAGGCATCATGACGGGTGTGAAAGTGGTCAGCCCATTTTGACTCCAGCCATTGCCTCGCTTGCTGAAGTATTACCCCACAGTACCTCCCCTCAGCTGTGGGAAAGAGCTCTTGTTTTCTGCTCCAGGGATTCTCTGATACCATGGCAAGAGACATCTGCTGAACGGCTGGGCATTCTGCTCCTGCCACGAGGACTAGCTATCAATAACTCCACCTGGCAGCCTCCTCTCTGCTGCAGAGACTTCCCTTCCCAGCCTGGAACATTCTCCCTTTGGTGGTTCACTCTCACATAGCCTTTAGAATTCAAACGTCACCTCCACAGAGAAGGCCTCCCTGACTACTACCCCTTCCCCCATGGGATCATCCTATACTTGGCACAGTTTGTCAGAACGTGTTTACCTGTGTGCCTATGGAATTAACCCTGTCTTTCCCACTGGGCTGTAAGCTCCAGGAGGAGACCACGATCATCTTATTCACTACTGTATTCTCAGCATCTACCACGATGCCCAGACCATGCCAGATGTTCAGAAAGCCTTTGTTGGGTTTCCCTGGTGGCGCAGTGGTTGAGAGTCCACCTGCCGATGCAGGGGACACGGGTTCGTGCCCCGGTCCGGGAAGATCCCACATGCCGCAGAGCAGCTGGGCCCGTGAGCCATGGCCGCTGAGCCTGCGCGTCCGGAGCCTGTGCTCCGCAACGGGAGAGGCCACAACAGTGAGAGGCCCGCGTACCGCAAAAAAAAAAAAAAAAAAAAAAAAAAAAAGAAAGCCTTTTTTAAGTGAATTATTTTATTCAACATTTAACACATTTTTATTGAGAACCTGTTCTAAAAGTGGGGATAAAACTCCCATGCATAGTGCTTAAATTCTAATGAGGGAAATAGGTAAGAAAAAAATAAACAAACCTATGTCAGGTGGTAATGGTTGCTATGGAGAAAAATAGAACAGGATAAGGAGTGGGGACAGGAGCCATTCCACAGAGGTGCGTTAGGGAGGGTTCCAGTGATGTTTGATCAAGGACCTAGAGGCAGTAAAGGAATGAGGGAAGCCTTGATCTGGGGGAAAGTGTCCCAGGCAAAGGGAATAGCAGGAGCAAAGGTATGGCAGGTGAGTGAAAACAGAGGCATGCTGGTCCAAGGCAGGGTGGAGGAGGCAGGGAGGAACCCTGTCACGGGACTGGATAGACTTTTACTTTCAGAAATAAAACCACAAAACAACACAATCTAATTCAATCTTTTTTTAAATTAATTTATTTTTGGCTGCGTTGGGTCTTTGCTGCTGCGCGTGGGCTCTCTCTAGTTGCAGCGAGCAGGGGCTACTCTTCGTTGCGGTGCGCGGGCTTCTCATTGCGGTGGCTTCTCTCGTTGAGGAGCAAGGGCTCTAGGCGCGCAGGCTTCAGTAGTTGTGGCTCATGGGCTCTAGAGCTCAGGCACAGTAGTTGTGGCACACGGGCTTAGTTGCTCTGTGGCATGTGGGATCTTCCCGGACCAGGGATCGAACCCATGTCCCCTGCATTGGCAGGCAGATTCCCAACCACTGCACCACCAGGGAAGGGAAGCCCTCTAATTCAATCTTAAAGTCTGGCATGCTGAGCAAGGAATGTTCTTATTCTTTGTAGGAGTTCCTTCTTTACACTGTCAGGTACCAGGGCTCTGCCCTTTGGTGTGATTTCAGCCACCAAGTCATCAACATTAACGTGTTCTAGTCCTTTTCCTTTAATTACCTCTTTACAGTGTGCCTTCAACTGATCCTTCCAGTCACATTCAATTAATTTAGCTCTCAGCAACTCTTTGAGGCGTTCTCTTTCTCCGGTTTCTATCAACTTTTGGTTAATCGCTGCTCTCATCTGCTCATCTTTGTTCATCTTACTAACCACCATCACCGCGGGCGAGGGCCGTCCCTTCCCAGTGACAAAATGACCCTTGTGCTGACGACCGTCACCTACCACACTCTTCAGCTGCCTGGACCTAGACCCTCCGTGGAGCCTTCTCCTTGTGTTCACTAGAATGAACTCCAGGCTGGGGCACTCTGGACAGGAGGTGAGGGAGGTGTAGCAGGAACCGGGGAAGGGGCGGAGCGTCAGCGTCCTCACCCCAGCCATCCCTGGCACCATCTTGCTTTGTATATTTTTGTACTTCCCAGTGTCCCTGGCTCGGGGCTCAGCACATAGTAGGTACTTTCTAGACAGAACTAAACCCATCCAAGAAATTGCCTAAAACCCATTTTGCTACAAGGTGGCTCAGGACATCAGAAGGCATCCTCAGAAGATGTAAAAACACATTTGATTTTAAACTTAAAGCCTCTTCCTTCTTCCTGAGAACCTCTCTGTTTGCTGGCTCTGCTATGCTAATAACATCAGGAGTAATCATCTTTTTCGAGTTACAAAATGTTACCCCAATTACTACCTCCTCAGAGCCTCCACACAACCTTCACAGTAGTGACTCTCCATTGTCCAGAGGTGTCAGAACCGTGGGCTCGGCCAACACGGACGGACAGCCCAGCAAATGATTCCCCATCAGTTCCCTCATTTAACATCCTCATTTCACAGACAGACTCAGAGAGAGAATATCATCTGCCCAAGGTCCACCAGCGGGGCCCTGAGCCAGGCTGAAGCCAAGTCTCCAGGCCCTGGATTTTGCACTCCTCCCATGGAAGCCCCCAGTGCCCTTGAGGAAACTTCTGCTAAAACTGGGGCTGACCAGCCTGGGCCTGAGCCTCTCTGGGCAGAATTACCCAAGGAATTGACCCGAGGTGCCTCCTTAAAATCCCAGGACCCCGTGGGCAGGAAGGGGATGGGCTGCATGCTCAGCATCCATTTGAACGTCCCTGGGCATGGTGTGGAGGACAGTGGGGCAGCCCCCAGACTCCCAGCAGCTGTGGGGAACACAGAAACAGAGCTGCAAGCCAGGGAGAGGAAAAGGGATCCTCTGGCATTCTTGGCAAGCACAACCTCCTGGGTTGAGCCCATGGACCTGAAGCCTCATTCCTTTAAGTGCCACCTTCTGGAGGCCTGGCCCCCACCAACCTGATCCCAGAGCCCAGGATTTCTGCCCCCCAGTTTCTGGCACCTGAGTGAACGAGTGGTCATCTTAGCCTAAGCTTGTAATTCACCTCTCCTTCCCCTCTTCCACCCCACCTGCCTGTCCCTCCACATTCTGGTCACTCAGTTACTCACTTGTTCTGTTCCTTTCACCACTGTTGCTGTACACTGAAGGTCCACAGGTGAATGATGATCATTCCCTGACCCGGAGGAGAGGCGCTCACATTCCTTTGGGGGAAATGCACACAGGACCACACCCATGCACAGAGGCCAACAGCAATAGGTCATGGTCAGGGAGAGGCAGAGGGGCCACCAGGGGATTTCTAGCCCAGACCAGGAGCCCAGAGATGGCTTCCTGGGAAGGCTTTCCCAGGCTGGATTTTAGAATATTAGAAGTCTGTCACAGGAAGAGCCTTTAGGGCAGAGGATTTCACACCAGTGTAAGCAACATGGCGTAAGGATTTCTGCCCAGATTATTTCCCAGTGCCTAGAACAGTGCTTGGTACATAGTAGATGCTCAATAAACATGTCCTGAAAGAAAAAAAAGGAAGGGAAGGAAAGAGGGAAGAAGGGAGGGAGGGAGGAATAGAGAGAGAGAGGGAGAGGAAGAAAGAATGAGTATAGGGTGGATGTGTAAAATAGCTTGGTGTATTCTGGGAACTGAAAGTACAGTAGTTGCAAGCTGCTATAGTTTAGGCTGTGGGGCTGAGCTGGGGGTGTGGCCTTATCTAATCTTATTGTTGTTGGTGTGCATTTCTTATTTCCTTACCCGTCCCAGAGCTACTTTGGGGATGAGCTCACTTTTTCCTTTCTTGTTCCCAGTAGCTCCTGGTGCGTACATGGAGTGCTAACTGCACACAGGTACTGAACCTGTGCTGGGTGCTGGAGACACAGAGATGACTCAGAGTTAGTTCCTGCCCTCCCAGCCCCCAACCACCTCTGGCTGGGGAGACAGACAGTAAACAAATGGCCACAACAATGGGCAGAATGAATGGAGAGCTATTCTGGAGGTTCAAGCAAAATGAGACCAAGCAGAGGGTTAGAGGGATGGGTTTTACTCCAGGAGTGAAAAGCCCGGAGGTTTTTATGGAGGAGGCATTGGAGAGGATGCAAGCCTTAAAGAATGAGCAAAGGAGGGGGCTGGGGTGGGAGGCACTCCGGGCCAGAAGATGTGGGGTGGGGTGGGGAAGGTGGGAATTGGGGGGGTCCAGTGGGGAAAGATAGCCTGGGGGAATGGATGGGGGACTTGGGGTAAGTGAAGAGAGAGTGATTGCGCCCAAATTTCCCAGGTCTGCCTGCCTATCAAGTGAGTCCTTTGGCTTCTCCAGAGAAAGTGCCATTCTGGGGTAGGGTGTTTGCTTCTGATCTGACCGCATTTTGGATCACTGTGCTATCAACTGCACACCTAGTTGGGGCTGCTCAGTGGTCCTACTTCCTGGGAACCCATCAGCTCCCCTCTCTCCAGCAGGCTGGGAGGTTATGGCACCCTCCCTTCTCGCTCTGCCTGGGCCCTCCCACTATCTCTTTTAGGTCCACCATGAACCTACCAACATTCTGTGTCAAGCCCCAGCAAAGGGAAGACCACAAGGACAGAGAGCCTGGCACAAGTTCCCCAAATGCATGCCACACCTGCTCTGAAAGGAGGTGCTCGTCCTTTTTTCAGGGTGGGGTGTGGGGAAAGAAAACTATAGAAAGGAAATCTTAGCATCATAGAACATCAGACTCTCAAGAGATATTAAAGATCCCCCTTCCCATTTGACAGGTGAGGAAAATGATGCACAAACAGATATACCTGTGTTGCAGCCCTAACTCTGACACAGCATGGCCAACTTGGTCGAGCTGTGATGCAGTAGGGCCAGAGAAGGGCAGTGTTTTCCTTGAGCTGGGACCTAACCCACACTCACGACACTCATAATTTGTGGGCCTTGCAGACCCAAGATGAGTCAGGCTTCTTGTGAGTCAGGCTGTTGACAAGCCATTCCTGGCCATTCCTAGCCCATCAAAAACAGAAGTCCAGGGGAAGGGTATGAGCAGGCCAATTTAATTAGTGTGGGCTCTAAGGTACCTTAAGTTAGCCCTATTAAATTAAACCGCCTGGGGGAAAAATAACTGTAATTATTTCCTTCTCTCCCCTATCGTTGTATTTCAACTCCCTCCCAACCTCCATGCTTCTCTCATTCACAAAACAACCTTTAAACTGGGAGCTAGCACAGCCAGCCAGAGACTAGGGTTCAGTTTTCCTTTTTCTGCCCCCTTCCCCTTCCAGCGCTAGGTCCCAACAGAGAACACAGCGCGTCCAGAAGCGTTGGTAGGGCCTGGCTATATTCTAATTTAGGGAGGCTGCTACACTGAGCAGAACATTATTCCAAAAATGCACCCAGAGTCTCCTTCCTGAACCAATGCAGATCCGTTTGCTGCGGGGCATTTCTTTTTAAAGCCCCTTTTTCTCTCTTCGACAAATCAAAATAAGCAAAGTTTAATGGTAGTGAATTATACTTGATTTTGTTGAATCTAGTTCTGAGTTTTCCTACTTGAAACGTGTTTCCCCAGGACACTGACCTATCCTTTAATTGTTTGGTGCGAGGCATGTTAGGGGGAGGGGCGTTACTTGTTTATTGGAACAGCGCTGTTAAAAAAAAAAAAAAATCAACCTAGGCTAACAGTTTCAAGGCTCCCCTAAAGATGTATCCAAACAGGCAGCCAATCAGCGCTTACACAGCTTTTTCTGCTTGACTCTTTTAAAGAGACAGTGCCGACAGTGTTTTATCACATTTAAAGAGAACCGCGCTCTAAAAACAGTCTGAAAATGGGGGAGTCTTCCCGTTTGGTTGGTTTCTCGTCTTAAAGAGTCTCTAGTGAGGGACACTCAGTGTGTCTTCGGGTTCTCGCCGTGGGCAGAAAGGAGTCAGCAGCAAATAGCTGGGTCACTCTGCCAGCCCCCCCCCTCAATTTCCCATTGTACACCTGGGTCACTGACAATGGAAGCTTCCCCTCCCCCCACGCCTGACTCTCGTCCCCCGCTCCCCAATTTAGCTCCATTTATTTGAAGTTCGCAGATTTCTGTGGCGCGCATTCCGCGTAGCGGGGCGCCCAGGTGACGCCCCCCTACCCCGGAATGGCACCATCTCTCGTGGAGAAGCCGAGGGGCTAACTTGCTAGGGCGGGCAGACCTTGGAAATTTGGGAGCAATCACTCTCCGTTCTCTTAGCCAAAGTCCTCAGTCCCTTCCCCCAGGCTCCCCAAAGCAGTCCAAGGGCCATTTTCGCGCGACTCCACTTTGGGGTTTTCCAAAGTATTTTAATGATCTAGTAAAGGAGCAGCCTCGCGCCTCGGCGCCGGCTCGAGCCGCCCAGTTCTCAGCGTGGAGCCCCGGGCCCGGCGCTCCGAAGCCAGACTGGGCGAGAGGGAGGATCGGGGGCGGGGCGGCCAAGGGGGGAACGGGTGGGAGTCTGGGGAGGGGGCCGAGGTCGGAGCCCAAGGGGAGGGCAAGCGAGGGGGAGGGGGAGATAAGGGCTGGGCCGGCGTAGGGCTGAGGCTGGGGGAGGTGAGGGGCAGATAAGGGAAAGGGACGTGGCAGGGGGGAGCCGGCGGTGCTCCGCTCAGGGGTCCGCGCCCCTTCCCCTCCGACTACGCCGCAGCGCCCCCCCCCACTCCCCAGCGGTCCACGCCGCGGAGAGCGCCCGTCGGACCCTCTTCTCGCGGGGGCCGGGGGACTAGAGCTCCCCTGTCCCGATTCGTGTCCCCTCCCCACATCTAGAGAAAACAGAGGCTCGCACACCCGGCCCCCCCCTTCCCTCCCGCCCCCCACCCCGTTGGCCCGCAGGAGCAGGAATAGCGGCTCCTCGGTGGCGGCCGCAGCGGGGACTGCCGCGGTCGGGCGCTGACAGGGCGTCCCTCCCGGGCCGCCCGGCCCCGCCCCATCACGTCGATTGGCCGAGGTGCCTATCAATCACGGGACGTTGACGCCCGCCTTGCTCCCTCGCCCGGGTAGCCACGTTCGGTTGAGCTCCAAGTAGACCAGCGGCGGCGGCGGCGGCGGTGCCGGAGGCGCTGAGGGAGAAGCAGGCTGAGCCGGGCCGGCGCGCGAGCGAGCCAGTGGGCAGCCGGGCCGGCGGGAGAGCGGCGGCGGCGGTGGCACCGGCACCCCAGGCCGAGCCGGCGCGGGAGGAGTTCCAGGGCGATGGGGCCGCGGCCGGGGCTGACGCTTTGACAGCTGGAAAGAGCGCGGAGCCAGCGCCTGGGGGGGAGGGAGGGGAGCGCGGCGAGGAGAGCGCGAGCGAGCGAGCGAGCGAACGCCGGGGAGGGGGCCGGGAGCGAGGGGGCAGCTCGGGAGCAGCCGGAGCGGTAGCGGCGGCGGCGGCGGCGAGGCTCGGCGCCCTCTTCTCTGCAAACCATGTTTGCCAAAGGCAAAGGCTCGGCGGTGCCCTCGGACGGGCAGGCTCGGGAAAAGTAAGCCCTATTTTCCAAGTGGCGGCCGCGCCGCTGCCGGGCTGCGGGCGGGTGGTGGGAGGCAGGTGGGCGGGCGGGGGCTGCTGAGTCCCGGGCCCCGGCGCCGCCTGCTTGGCCCCTTCCCGAGGCCGCGGCGGGCGGCGTGGGAGAGCCCATTGTTGGGAGGCGGCGGAGGTTGGGGCGTCTGGGGGCGCCGCCGGGGGAGGGGGCACTTGGTGGCCTTGGGGCGTGCCGGGCGCGGGGGCCCGCGGTGAGGGATGGACGAGGTCCCGCGAGCGAGCCTGGGCGCTCGCTCCAGCCGGGGCGCTCGCCGCGGTGACGGCACTTTGCCCACCGGGCGCGGGCAGGGGGCGCGTGGCTTCTGCAGCCCCGAAGGCTCCTTTTGTCCGCCCGCGGCGTGAGGAGTGCGTGCCGGGGGCTTTGTTCGGCCGGGAGCGCTCTCCCTTCCCTGCCCTTGGCCTCGCCGCCGGCCCCGCGCCCTCCGGGGCGCCGGGCTGGGCAGGGACGGCGGCGCCGGCTTGACCCTAGGCTTGGGGGACAGTTGTTTTGGGGGGAGGTGGTGAGGGCGGCGCTTTGCTGCCCTCTCCAGAGCTCGCGGAGCACTCCAGAGTCCAGGACTGAGTCTCCCCGGACTCTCAAACGTGGGGAGAGGGTGGGTCGGTGGCAAGGAGTGGATTGGGAAAAGGAGCGAGGCTCGGGGGTTGGGTGGCTTGCGAGTTTGAGAGACCTAGGTGGGTTTGGTCCCGACGCTACTTGGAAGTTCAAGTTCGGGGGCTGCTTTCCAGCCCTCGCGGCTTGAAGTAAACGCGTTTCCTCGTACCCACCCCCTAACTGCTCATACCCGTGGCCCCAGGCAGGACCGAGCTAGCTGCTCACCTCTGGTCGGGGCCACAATGGGACAGCACGGACAGGCTTGGAGGACAGGCTTGGAGGCCAACTGGCAAGGTCCAGGAGCGAGCGCCCGGTGTGGTCTGACGCGTTCCCTCTCTCTCTCTCTGCCCGCTACCCACTTTCCAGGTTAGCTTTATACGTCTACGAATATTTACTGCACGTAGGAGCACAGAAATCTGCACAGACCTTCTTGTCGGAGGTGAGTGGAACTCCCCCCATCATCCAATTTCTTGACACTCCTCCTCCTCCTCACTATTCTTAAAGCCTTTGTTTTCTGGAGCAGCCACTGTGGCCACCATTTTGAATTTTTATCACCTTTTGGCATTTATTGTTAGTTGGTCTTCACAGCCTTTTGACTCTGGGAAGCCCCTAGCCCACCTCTTCTCTCTGCTCCTCTAAGCTGTCTCTGCTCTCTCCTTTCTAGATTCGATGGGAAAAAAACATCACGTTGGGAGAGCCGCCTGGGTTTTTGCACTCGTGGTGGTGGTAAGTTTGTGTGATAGTTTTGTGTGTGTGTTTGTTTTGTTCTGAGCCCCCGGCTTCAAGTGAACAAAGATGCGAGGTCTGGAGCGGGTCCCTCCATGCCTTAGTCCCCAGCGTTGCATAGAGCAGGGTGCCGTGGGTCCCTCAGGACTGGCAAAGGAGGAAAAGGGCAGACGAGGTCGGTGCCTAAGTTTCTGCCTCCTCTTTGCCCACTGTTGAAAACCCTACTAATCGTGCCTGGTGTTTGCATAGAAACTCCGTACTTTTACATCTCACTCTGAGGCGCTGGGCATGGGCTTGAGAAAAAAACCTGCATGGGTTTTTGTCAATTCTGCACGTTGCTTTAATTAGAGGGAGTGGGGGTGGGGTGGGTGGAGGGGCACCAGGTCTGTTTTACAACTGGCCTGCCCCTTCCTTTTTCTTCTGTGAGCTCAAAACCTTGAGAGAGAAATCCATGGGGACCTTTTCCAGGCACCCTGAGAAAGAGCAAGAAGGGGCTGCCACTTCCTTTAAATATACTGATTCAGACCGACTGGACCTCCTCCCCTCCCCCCACTGCTCTAAGTATCCCTAAAACCACCAAGTTTCGTTTTACTGAGAATCTGGCAGAGTGCCTGTAGTTGGTAGATGGGGGCTCTCTCTTGTCTGTGACCCTCTCCCAGGCCCCTGGGCCCTGTCCGGGTGGGACCACCGCCGGTCTGCTCCCGGGTTTGCAGCCCGCAGGAGGGAGGCTTAGGGTCAGCGGGAAGGAGTTGCTGTGAGTGTAAGACTTGGGTGTTTTGTGGGACCGATTGGTGGAGTCTTTGACATCCTTTTCAAAAGGAAAAGAGAGCAGAGTGGCTTTTGATATTTGGGTGAAGTTCAGGAAAACGGAGTGCCCTGTCTTGGGATCTTAGCGCGTTTACCTGACCGCCAGCTCGCTGGGGTAACTGTTTCAAGTGTCTTTGAAATGCATGGGGATGAAGTGTCTGTTCTAACTTGCACGGAGAAAATGAGGTTTTAATTGCTTTTGCCAACCTTGGAACTGCGGAGTTGGAGGCATTCGGTGTAAGGATTCTGTCTGTAGGAGTGGGTGGTAGGTTTTCTGGGGCAGCTTTTGGAGAGGAGTGTGGGGTTGGAGCTGGCGGGTCTGTCCACCGTGGATTTTGCAGAAATTTAGGCTTTTGAGTAAAAGTTACTCAGAAGGGACTGGGGAGTTTGTAGTGTTAGAAATCTTTAGTGTGTGGAGGAAGTTAGTCAGATGTGTGCAGCCTCAGAGCACAGAAAGAAATGTTCTCGAGCCTCCCTCTGCAGTCAGCAGAAGTCCCCGATTATCCTGTTCTATCCTTAATCCCCGGCAACTTCTCCAGCCTTATCTCAGCTCCGGGAACTAAGAGTGTGTCGTGCTGGGCTCAGGCAGTGGTGGCTCTGTGATTTGACACCGAACGTGGCTTTTGGGGTGGCAGGAAGTGGTGGAGCTGATCTGAAGAGGGCCAGGCTGCGTTCTTCACGCACCTGGAGTGAGGTGCTTGTCAGGTGACTGGCAGAGCTGGCTGTTTGTGATGGTGACAGGAGCACTGGTCTGGTAGTCAGACTTCCGCTCTGGTGCACGTTTTACCCTTCAAGCGGGTTCCTATCCCTGGGCCTTGGGCTCCCGACCTGGAGAGGGTTTCTAAGGCCCCTTGTTGATACCAGTGACTACCCTGTGTTTGTATAGGGTTTTACTGGTTGACAGAGGATTTGTATGTCTGTTTTCACACAATGCAAAGTGTTGGGGTGACCATACAAGAATCATGGAGCGGGGTTAGGCAGGGAAATCCGCCCCCTTCCTTTTGCTGGACAGGTGGTTGTCTGAGGAGGGCCCTATTTCAACGTGAAAGAACGAGATACTTGGTTATCCATAACATAACCTTTGGCTAATTGATACATGTTCTTTGGTGGGCAGGGGAGGAATGGTTTCTGTATGAGAACACCTTGGGGGAGGGCCTGGTTGAGAGTCGGGTGGGCTGGCAGGAGATGGGGGTGTGGGCTCTGGGATGAACAACCTGTAGATTCCCTTTATCGCCAGAGTCACCCAGTTTGCTGTGCATATGAGTCATAGTCCTGACTTTGACAATTTAACCTTTTTATGAAGTGCAGCCATTTTGGGTGGAGGTGGGGGGTGGTAACAGGAGCACAGATGAGACAGGCGTGGATTCTCATCCAGATTCCTGTCTGTCCCATCTGGGCATCGGTGGGTGGGTTACCCGAACCTGCTTGAGCTTCAGTTGCCCCATGTATAATGTGGGGATAAAATCACCTACCTTACAGCGCTGTGGTAGTTACAAGCAGGGTCATGGGCATGAGGCATCCAGCACATAGTAGGTGTCTGATGGATGAGAGCTGTTACTCTTATTACAAATGCCAGGCTGTCAGAGAGGTTGGGTCCATTTTGTTGTTAGGCTGAGTGTGCCCAGTGAAGGCCGGGAAGGTGGGATTGAGCCTTGGGGAGACGTGGTGCTGTTAGCACCGTGCATTGTACACTTGCTGTTGGGCACACAAGTAATAATTAGTAACCTGATCTCATTTTATTTTTCAACTTGCAGCGTATTTTGGGACCTTTACTGTGCAGCTCCTGAAAGGCGAGACACTTGTGAACATTCAAGTGAAGCAAAAGCCTTTCATGATTACGTGAGTAACAAATTTTTAATCCTGGCGATAATTGCAGGGTTGGATAACTTGAACTTCTTTAGTACCAAAAGCAAATACACAGCCAACTGGCAGTGGTCTTTGTTTTCTCCTTGCCTTTCTTTTTGTCCTGCCCACCTCCCTGCTGCCCTCGCCCCGTACTCTCCTCCAGCAGCGGTCTAACTTGGTGAATGGTATTTCATAATGTTATAATTATGCAGAAGAGTGTAGATACCTATCTGGAGAATTAAATGGTGTTATGCGGGGCTCAACTATGTGGGGTTTATGTTCTGTTTGGGCAGTCCCCTGGGAGGATGGTGGGGCTGAGCTTCTTTGGTGCTGGTTTATGAAGAAGTTGACCACAACCAAGAAAAATAAAAAGTAAATATGAAACTTGTGTTTTGGAGTAGAAGGTGTGTTTGAGTGAGAATTTGGTGAAATAGATTCTTAGGTTACTTTCTAGGGAGCAATCTTCCAAATTATGTTTTTGGAGGGGGGTGTGTGTGTGTGTTTATGGCAGGGGGCTTGTGTTGTCCATTAAGACAGTGTGTACTTTGAGGTCCTTGGCTGGTCCATAAACCTGTGTTGAAAATGTTCTTGTGAAGATAGTTTCATCACATTGTAGTGCTTTCTACTCTATCATTCATTCTCCCTGGATGAGTTTCTTAAGATTTATGAAATGCTTATAAGAGAGATGTCTGCCACATGTCCATATCCCACCAAGGTCCCCTTAAAAAAAAAATTGGACTATAGTTGGGGTGGAGTCAGACTTATGATCAGATGAAACAGGTTAGGATATTCTGGGGGGGATGGAAGGGGAAGTGTCTGAAGATCTTCCCAGCCTCCTTTGCTTCCTGTTGGTCTTGTAGAAGGTTAAGTGTGTGTGTGCGCCTGTATGTGTGCACACACATGTGCACTTAAGAGGTGATTTATTGGATTTTGCACTTCTGCATGAGGTAGGAAGAAATGGTCCCAAAGCTCTAGGGCATGGAAGTTGGTTTTTTGAATGTCATCAGAGCCCACCCACTTGGCCAGGCCATCTGCATCCCCTGCATGCAGTTTGAAACTGGCCTGGGAGACCAGAACCCATTTGGTTGAGTTTCACAAGTGGTCAGATCCCATGCCACAAGTATCTTTCTGGTGAAAATTTCTCCTTGTAATATGAGGACTTAGAGACTCCCCTGGGGGCTCCCTGGTTTTGAGAATATTCAGTGCGATGAAATTTTGCTATGACTGTAAGGTTAATACCCTTGGAGTGGAATGCTGAGGAAATTGACCAGTTCTTGTGCCCTCTCCAGGGTTGAAAAAGAGAAGCTGCTGAATGGTTCTTATGGCCTGGTGAAGTTTTAGTAGTACAAGGTGAGAGGGCTGGTTCACTTGTGATGTGGTTCTTCTGGGAAAATCGGTGGTGATGATCACAGGGTTTCCTGGCGTAGAGGCTGAGTTACATTAGCCGTATAAAAATAGTTGGTGAATTTGACTTTTCTACCTAGAAAAAATCGTGTGTGTGTGTGTGTGTGTGTGTGTGTGTGTGTGTTTTAACCTGTGGATGGCCAATTCCTGTGTGGCCTGTATTTGACAGCTATGCAAAATGGTTTCATTTTAGAGTGGGGTGGGGGACGTACCTATTTCCAGTCACTCTCTTGATATAGGATGTCTGTGCTATCTTTCAGAGAAGTTAATAATTTTTAACTAAGTTTGGCTCTCTAGTACATGACGTGAGACTCTCTTTGGCAATTTGTGGTTTGGTCCGCCATCTTGGAACAGTATGGTGGTAGTGAACGTTTACATGGGTTTTCTTTCAGTGATTTGCTGAGGAAGGGCAGCAGAATTGTGTAGAGATTGCTGAGGTTGGTGTAGACATTTAGAAGAAGCTACCAAGAGCTGAAATCACAGTGACTGAGGCCCAGGATTCACAGATCTTGGGATCAAAACCCTTTCTCCTGGATTGGGATCCACTTGGTGTCATGTGGCCTGAGAGTCAGGTCATGTGAAAGGAGGGATGGAGTGATGAATGGGGATGGGGAGGGAACGTCTCTATTGTGAAGGAGTTAAGGGGGGTGGGTATTGAGTTGCAGGGGTGAAGGAGAAGCAATGGGAAAATGAAAAAATATTTAAGAAAATGAAGAAAAGGAACCCTCTTTTTCTCTTTGTCCTCCTCAAA
Source organism: Mesoplodon mirus (assembly GCF_964341445.2). Classification (NCBI taxonomy): domain Eukaryota; kingdom Metazoa; phylum Chordata; class Mammalia; order Artiodactyla; family Ziphiidae; genus Mesoplodon; species Mesoplodon mirus. Next base: position 48,961,520 of record NC_138978.1, on the reverse strand, counting down.
TTTTCGTGTGTTCTCTCCATTCTCATGGCTACTATCTTGTTCACCCTTATCTTTCTTGCTAGAGTTATTGCTGAAGCCTCTTTTTGGATTCCCTTCCTTTTGTCTGGGGTGAATGCCTCTCTTATCCGTCACGTCCTGTCCACTTTTCAGCTTCTTTGTGGAGGACTTTGGTGATAGTTTGCTGCACACCCTGATCACTCCTTCATCTCAGTGTCTATACAAACCACCTGTACAAAGCCTTTGTTGGTGGCTTTCCATGTGCTGGGCCCCTGTGCTGGGCACTTTAGCTTCAGGCTCTCATTTCAAGCTGCCAGTGGCCCTGGGAGAGAAGACATGTTGCTAACTCCATTTTGCAGATGAAGAAACTGAGGCACAGAGAGGTTATCATAGTTGTAAGAATTAGGATCCAAACTCAGGTCATAACTGACTCCAGAATCTGTGTTCCTAACACTGCCGAGACTTGGCTGCACAGGTCCATGGCAAATGTCACCCGTTTGCACCTATTCCTGCTAACTTCTCATTCAGGTTTGTCTTTCTAACCACAGCTTATTCATTTTTTCCATGCCAGAGACCATTCGTCTAAGAGCTATTCATTTCTGTAGCTCCCACAATACCTTGAACATAGTAGGCACGCATGCTAAATGAATGAAGGTATTAAGGAGCTATGGGTAAGAAAAAATACTCATTTTTGGGCATTTTGGTAATTTGGATAGCCAGTAGAATATTGGAAGATGTTCTTTTAGTGACTCGTTTTTGCTGGGTCATCTTGAGCCAGGTGATTTTAATGTGGGTTGACTAGTTACCTTAAATCCTTTTTAGAAGATAAAGCGGAGTGTAAATAAGAGCATGCGGTAACTGGCCTTCTGTTTTCAATCAAGGAGTTTCAGAGATTCTCATGGTTTGTCCGTGCAGCTCAGATATACCCGCCTGGGCCTTAGTGGGTAGTGAGTAGTGAGTGTGTGTGGGGCATGGGTGAGGAGGGACTCCTGTGGGGCTGGGAAGGTCCTCATCTGGGAAGATCCTGGTCTCAGCTCTCCTAGAGAAGTGAATTTGTGTTCCTGGCCAGTGGTCTCCCCTTCCTGGTGGTGGGTCAGTCCAAGCCAGGCCACAGGGCCGGGAATGAACCAGGTGACTCAGCAGAGGGAGAGGGGGTTTAAATTTTCTCTGAATTGGTGAGTTTTTATTTGAGTCACAGTCTATTTTCCTCCACACACCTGGAAACTTCAGTTTGCTTGGCTTATTGTGTATAAGCCAGAGCACCCTGATGTTGACCACACGTAATGAAGAGTGATGCAGGGTTTGGTACCCAGAATGTACTTTTCTGAGAAATTGGTTTACCTGAAGTCAGAAGAGGCCAGAGGCCATGGGAAGAGGCTCTCAGGGACCCTGCCTGTGGTTTCCTTGCTGCTGCCCAGAGGCCATAGGAAGAGGCTCGCAGGGACCCTGCCTGTGGTTTCCTTGCTGTTCCCCTCCGGCCAGAGCAGAGGTTCTCTGGTGAAGCCCTTGGGTCCGCTCGGATTCTCTTAGATGCCAATGTCTGTCTGGTCCTGGCCTTTTGTGGAGTGGACAGTCCCGCCTACTAGCTCAGTGCCTTTGAGTTGAAGGTGCTGGAGAGCAGTGACCCTCACATTGCTGTACTTTTCAAAACGCTTTTTCAGTACATGGTTGTGGTTTGGCTTCACAGCTGCCTGTTGGTCAGGTTTTATTATTTAATCTCACTCCCATTTTACAGATGAAGAAACTGAGGCCTAGAGTTTAGGTGGCTTGTCTGAGGGCATGTAGCCAGGAGGTGGCAGAGCTGGGACTAGACCCCACACTTTCAAATTCCACCTCTGAGCTTTTGACAACCCTCATTTGATACAGAACTTCTGCAAAACAGAGGGAAGATACTATCATTTGACCCAAAGTGTGCCCATGTATGGTCACTGAAGAAATAAATTTAGCAGAGAATTAAACTAAAGCCCCTGAGAGGTAAATTGCAGAGTCACTGGCAGAGGTGGGACCTGGCCTCCGAGAAGGGAGTTTGTTATGGTGTGGTGGCTCTTTTGGCAGGGAAAATGTGATAAAAGCTATGGCCTTTCCTTCCAGAAAACGCATGTATCCCCACTGGGGAGACTTTGTACATGATTTCAGGAGGTTCATGGCTGCTGTCCCCTCTGTGATCCCCAGTGAAGAATGTGGGGTGCCAAGTGGATGTGGAGTCCCATGACCTTGGCGAGTCGTGGGCCTCACTTTCCCTGCTCTGAAGACCTGCGGTCCCTTTCAGGTCAGCCTCAGTGGGGCTGGCTCTCTTAGCCCTGTGCTCCCCCCAGCAGGACTCAGCTGACTCCCCTCCACTCCCAGCTGTGAGCCTGTGTCTCCAGGCAGGTTGGGTAAAGTCGGAAAGCGCCCCAGAGTCCTGGGCGTGGATGGGAGCTGAGGTATTTGTGGCTCTGTGGCAGGGGTCCAGCGTCCTTGGTGGGTTTGAAATAGCAAAGTGATATTTGAGAGGGCTCTCCTTGGATGTGCCGAGCTAAGGTTCCTTCCAGGCGGGGAGCGTCCCTGCCTGCCAGAACCCTTTGGGGGCAGGGGTGTGAGAGGGTGGCAGCATGGGCAGGAGCGGGAGAAGGCCGCAGCTGGGCTCTGAGGAGCTGGGGGCGTGCTCTCCCCCGCGATAAGCTGCTCTAGCTATCTGCCCAGAGGTCCTGGCAAGTTCACGGCGTTGCCTTTGGCTCTGACCCTTGGCACCTTGTGTGGCAGATTATAAAAACAAAACATACACACGGTTGCTTCCCCCCCCACCATTGGAGCTCAGACTGTGTGTTGTGGCCTTTCTTCGGGCTCCCACCCTGTTTGCTGCAGCTCCTCTTAACCCCAGAGGCTGCCAGCCTCCTCTATCGGTAGCTAATTAAACACTAAATGAGTAACTGGAATTGCTTTTTGCCAGAACCCGGGCAGTGTGGCCATCTTAATGGGTTTCAAGTGGCGGCAAGACCCCAAATTGCAAATCCTTGCCCTTTATTTCAAGGCGGGAGGTGGGGCGGGGGGAGCAGGGGGGACCCAAACAAAGTTTTTGGCAGTGGTCACTTCATTTGAACTCCAAGACCAGCCGTGCGCTCCAGTCTGTGCATAATGCCATCTTTGTTAGCTAAGCCTTTGCAGACTTGGACCAAGAGTTAGCTGTGTGCCATTCACCGCTCTGAGTGAGCCGGGAGACACCCAGCTCGATTTTCCAAGGCAAGCTGCTTCTGTAGCGGGGACCTCGGGCCAGAGCCTCCTCGCCCCTTCTCTTGACCTTCCCGCCTCTGTGGGTGAGTGTGTGTGTGTGAGCTTAAGAGGGAGCGGTGGAGGGGAGGTGTGTGTGCTTGAGGGCCTGTCAGCCAAGATAACAGAAATGTTATACTAGCTGTAGCCTTTATAATAGTGTCTGGGGTTTAGAGTATTTAGAAAAATTAATCTTTTTTAGCTTGGTAATAATTCTGACCACGGCACAAGTGCATTAGACGATTCACATAAACTTCTTTAATACATGTTGCTGGGGGCTTACAGCAAATAGACAATGATGATTGTTTGTTTTTGATTCGCCAGGGTAATGGGGTTTTTTGTAGCCTTGGCAAGATGAGTTTTAGGAATGTTTCTCTCCCATGTTATGCTTTCCCCCCCGCCCCCTTGGGCCCTGAATCCTCTGGATTTTGAAGGGTTTGGGTTCTGACTGGTGGCTGGGATGCACACCTGAGTTCCAGTTCCTGCTCTGTCATTTCCTGGCAGCGTGGACTTTTGGAGCCTTGGTTTCGCCATCTGTAAAATGGGGAAATGGTGAATCCTTTATGGGTTTGTTGTGAGGGTTAAGTAGGATTATATATATAAAATGGTTGTCTCTCTGTGGCCAGTGCTTGGTGAGTTTGTTTCCTTTCTTTTTTTTTTTTTGCGGTACGCGGGCCTCTTACTGTTGTGGCCTCTCCCATTGCGGAGCACAGGCTCTGCACGCGCAGGCTCAGTGGCCATGGCTCATGGGCCCAGCCTCTCCGCGGCATGTGGGGTCTTCCTGGACCAGGGCACAAACCCATGTCCCCTGCATCGGCAGGCGGACTCTCAGGGAAGCCCTCCTTTCTTTTTATATCCCCAAAGTTTCCCCCAGAACCTTTTAATATGATGGAGATAACAGCATGTTTTTCTGGAAGAGCAAGTTGACCCTAGGGAACTGGATACATTAATTTCCTGATGATGCCCTCCGGTGCCTGGGCTCCTCTGATGTGTCATGGAGTCCTCCCCCAAATACCAGTGTCTTGTCTCCCCACCCCCCAGACCCCTGCCAGGGACAGGGCAGGCGGTCCTGGCATAGGCTGGCACTGATAAATGCTCCCCTGTGACGTCTGTGCCCCTTATCTGTGTCGGACAGAGTGGTCCTGTCCCACTCCCGTGTGTGGCTGCCGCGTTGCTGAATGGGAAGAGCTTGCAGCTTGGCACGTGCAGAAACCTAGATGCAGATTTCGGCTTCACACCCCTTGTCAGCTGCGGGGGGCCGCCACTTTTCAAGGTCTGTTCTCTTGACTGTAAGGTGGGCACAAGGGTCGTACTTGCTCAGCCCACTGTGGGGGTAACTGTGAGAAAGGCATGGAAAACTGTCCAGGGAAGGTTACCTGTGCAGGGCAGTGCTGTGTCAGTGTTTGCAGGGATGACCAGCCTCGAAAGCCCCGCAGTTGGGGGTCTTGTCTTTGTCCTCTTTTTTTTTGTTTGTTTTGCGGTACGTGGGCCTCTCACCGCTGTGGCCTCTCCCGTTGTGGAGCACAGGCTCCAGATGCGCAGGCTCAGCGGCCATGGCTCACGGGCCCAGCCGCTCCGCGGCACGTGGGATCCTCCTGGACCGGGGCACGAACCCGTGTCCCCTGCATCGGCAAGTGGACTCTCAACCACTGCGCCACCAGGGAAGCCCTCTTTGGTACATACGTTGCCCTGGGCGGCCTCGGGCCTCACTTGACCTTTGGATTGAGTGAGGAGTCCCTAAAAGGGCCCTTAAGGAGAAGGTGAGGAAGGGGTGTGTCAGCCATTGCAGGTCCACGGGAAGCTGGTTCTGGGTGCCCAAGGCCTTGGTCAGCTGGCCCCCAGACCAGGAGCAGAAGACACTGTTAAGTTTTTTTTCTTTTTTTTTTTTTTTTTTGCGGTACGCGGGCCTCTCACTGCTGTGGCCTCTCTCGTTGTGGAGCACATGCTCCGCACACGCAGTCTCAGCGGCCCTGGCTCACGGGCCCAGCCACTCCGTGGCATGTGGGATCTTCCCGGACCGGGGCACGAACCCATGTCCCCTGCATCAGCAGGCGGACTCTCAACCACTGCGCCACCAGGGAAGCCCCCACTGTTAAGTTTTGAGGTGTTGATTCAGTCCAGTTACTGAGTGCCCGCTCTGCTCCGTGTCCAGTGGATGAGACAGATGCCGCCCAGGATGCGCTCGTGTGCTTAAAAAGCCTTCTCTTTGGAGAGCCCAGGATGCAGAGCATCACGACTGGTTGTGGGAGTAGGTAAACAGCCCCATTCCCCTGTGGTGGCTGGGAAGGGTATTTAATGTAGTATGTGTAGGTAGCAGGGTTGCAGGTGGTAGAATTGGAGGTCATGTCTTACAAGGAGGTACCCTGAGGCCCAGAGGGGAAAGATGCCCCACCTGAAGTCATCAGTAGGACTCAAACCTGTAAACCGTATCAGATTCCATAACTCTTTCCTTTGCCCTATGCTGTCTTGCTGCACTTACAAGCTGTGTGAACTTGGGCACCTTAATTAATCTCTCTGTGCTTCAGTTTCCTCAGGTGGAAAATGGGGTTAATAAAGTATACCTGTCTCATGAGGTTGTTACAAGGATTAAATGAGTTTATGTACGCACACACACATTAAACACGCACACACGTGCACACACACAATACGTACTGTGTCTGGTACAGCATAAGTGCCATAAACGTGTGCTATTGTTTTTTGTTTGTTTGTTTTAATTTTGTCCATGCCACGCGACTTGCAGGATCTCGGTTCCCTGACCAGGGATTGAACCTGGGCCACGGCAGTGAGAGCACTGAATCCTCACCAGTAGACCACCAGGGAACCCCCTGTGCTCTCATTCTTATTATCTCATTTCAGGCCTGGTATGAGTCTTGGCTTTCTGATGGCCGAAAGGGGGGACAGCAGCAGAACGATGCTGGTGTGAGAGGTGTGCTCCTGGGATACGTGACCCACCTGTTGGTTGATTAGCACTCTGGACCCCTGGGTTTGAATCCACCTTCTTCAAGCAGCCGCGAGTGACTGGGGGTGGGCTTCATACATGCAGCCTCCAAACCAGCCCCGCTGCTCGTGAGGATGAAGTGCTGATGCGTGGACGCTCCTGGCCAGCACCGGCCTGTGGTGTTCAGTCAGTGTCCGTTCCCTACTCTTGTAGCTGTTTCCCTTGCTCTGGGAATCTGGAACTTCTCCAGGCCCCTCTGACCCGTCCCTGGTGTTTCTCCTTGGTACTTGAGATGGTTTTTTTGCTCCAGCCCTGCTGTAGAGCAGATGCCAACCTGGAATGTGGCTGCCTCTACCAGGCCTGCCAGGACCACCCCCAGGGGAACACCCACCTATTCTTCTGTCTTCCCCCCCGGGAACTCTGTGACTTTTACTCATTTGCTATTTGCTGCCTGGAAGTAGAGGGATGGGGGTCAAGGTTGTATCTCTTCCTCTCCCTCTTCTAGACTGAAAGCTCCTGAGGGCAGGAGCCCTTATCTCCACCCGCTTTCTGCTGCCCCTGCTCCTGGGGCCTGTTGCAGAGTTTTGAGTAAATCCTGAGGGTGGTGAGCTAGGCTCCGGGCCTTGAGAAGCGAGAAGGGTTTGATCCCTGCCCAGGGATCAAGTATGTTAAATATGCGTTTTAATGGAGATGGACAAGTGGTGAATGGTAACTGTGAGTCGTGACCCGTTACTGCTTTGTGAAATCAACTTAGTGGCTCACGAACTGGAAATTACAAAAAAAAAAGAAACTCTGGGGCTTCCCTGGCGGTCCAGTGGTTAAGACTCCGCACTTCCACTGCAGGGGTCACGGGTTTGATCCCTGGTCAGGGAACTAAGATCCTGCATGCTGAGCAGAGCAGCGCAACCAAAAAAATCAAAACAAAACAAAACAAGAAACACTGTATTGCAAAGAGTAAACATAAGCATTGTTTCGGGAAACTTCTGTTTTCAGCAACTTATGGGTGCCTATAAGTAAACATGTGCCCTGGGTTTTCAATGTAAAATTTGCCTTGTTGTGGGTCTCAGTCTAAACTTTGAAAGCCGCTTACCCAGAAAAGGCTGAAGTTGAATCTTAGATCTTATAGGCTGTGTGACTTTGGCCAAGTGGCAAGCGATTGCTGACCTCAGTTTCCTGATGGGTAATAAGGAGGGAGTCATTCCCACCTCTGAGGGTTCTTGGGAGAATTGATTCCCTGCCTTGCTTCCAGGTGGTGCCTGGTGGTTCCTGGGGACCTTTGCCTTTCGTTTTTGCTGCCATATTCTTAGTTCATGGAGCCTGTGAGAGGTGCCCAGCAGATGCTTGCTGAGTGCTGAACAAGCAGTGGCTCCCACTTGAAGTTCGTCGCTTGTTTCTGCTGGGTGGCAGCTCCCTCTGCCCGTCTGCAGTTGAGGTGGCAGTGGCGGGGGGTAGTGGTGGTGGTCTCCAGCCCCTTGTGGTGGTTGTTTTCTGAACATCTGCAGGGCTCAGGCTCTGGTCGCAGCAACAATCTTGAGAATAGGTCTCAGGGCATCCTGTCTGACCCAGGTTGGCCCAGCCTGCCAAATTCCCTGTCCCCTCCTGGTGACAGCTGTTTGCACAGCTCCGAGGCGGGCTTTGTGTCCCCCGCTCTTTGTGTGTTTGGGTGAAGCGCCTGACATTTCACTTCTGTTTTACAGTCCTCTGACCTTAAGAAGCACAGCTGCTCCCTGGGGCCCCCGTCTGAGGCTTTCCTCTGATCCTTCTCTCCCAGTCACAAAAGGCTGTTTGAGAGAACAGGCTCTAGGGTGGCAGCCTTCCCCGCTGCCCGGGATGCTGGCTGCAGCTTTGCGAGTTCTTGGGATGGACAGAGCGTGGCTTTGCACACTGGCCCAGGATAGCAGGTGGCTGGTGGGCAGTTATTCCTGTGAGCCTGCTGCATGCATGGCCCTGTGCTGGTTGGTGATGGGACTAAGGCAGTGCCACGGACAGCAGAGAGGATTTGGACTTGGATAACCGGGGTTCAGGTTCTGATTCTTTCAGGTGGCCTTGGGTAAGTCATTTGGCCTCTCTGAGACTTGGTTTTTCTGTGATAACAAATGATGTGAAACAAGGCTTGGTTTTTTTTTTGCCTCTCAAGATTTATTTTGAAGCCAGGTGAGAGCATATAAGAATGGTTTGTAAACTGTGGTTTATTTCATATGTGAACAAATCATCAAATCATAGAACGTATATCAAGAAAGAGCCTCTCAATTTACAGAGGGGGAAACTGAGGCTTGGGGTAGAGTGGTAGCAAATCTGTGACTGGATGGGCCCCTGATCCCCGTGGCAGCCACTGACTGTAGAAAACCTGCACGTGGGAGGTTGGCGTCTGGGTCTGCCTCTGTGCCATTCGGTAGGAGTTTGCAGCTTTCTTTGGGAGATGTCGTGGGCTTCCCTTGGCTTTGGCCGTGCGGCCAGTGCTGAGGGGGCAGACGGCCCAGTGGGCAGGCCTGGTGCCGGGCGTGTGCACGCGGCCGCTCTGTTCTGCTGTCTTTTAGAAGGCTTCCAGGAGAAAATGTTATCCTCTCTCTGGAGGCCCTTCCTCTTGGCAGTGCCCACTGGTGTTACACGAGCGGTTCTGGCCACAGCTCTGGGCGCAGGTTTCCCTGCGGGTCTCCGGGCTGCGGAGCCACTTCAAAAGGGGACTTTACAGCATGACAGGGAATTTCAGCTACGGTGTTATCTCTGAATTGGCCAATTGATGGTTTCAGCAGAGCATTTCAGCATCGGGGAAGCCAATACAATTTGAGTTAGTCGTGATGGCTGCCACTTTAAATACCACAGTGACTTTCCGTCAGCGGGCTAACGTGCAGCACAGGGCATCGCAGAAAACCTGATCACTGGAGTGCTTCAGTCGATTCTGACCCCAAGCTACGGAAAATGAACTTAAATCTAGTGGGCTGTCGCCACGTACTTTCTTCGGCATTATTTTGCTAGCAGCATCTTTGTCAAAGGGAACTGGAAGGGAAAAGAGCAGGTACGGATCACCGTGTTTGCCTGTGGCCTCACCCGATTTGAGGGAGCAAAGATCTTCCAGGGGGAGTGAGCCGCTGGGAGTTGGGGTGGTAGTTTCCTGGTGAGGGATGAGTTACTAAACTACAGCATCGTGGTTTATAATGATGACTCTCTAGTGAAGGAAACTGGTGTTTATTGAGCACTTACTACGTGCCAAGTTTTTATTTTTTTAAAGTGTTCTTATTCCGGTCTCACCCTATTCAGGCTGGGTAGGGGACAGGACATTCCTCCCATTTCATGAAGGAAGAACTGATAACAACGAACGATAATTGAGTGCTAACTGTATGTCAGTCACCTTTCTAAGTGCTTTGGGTTTTATCTCATGTTGTCTTCAAAGCAGCCCCATGGGTCAAGTTCTGTTTTTTTTTTTTTTTTTCCTTTTAATTATTATTTTTATTGTTTTTGGCCGTGCTGTGTGGCATGAGGGATTTTAGTTCCCCGACCAGGGATCAAACCTGTGTCCCCTGCAGTGGAAGCACAGAGTCCTAACCACCGGACCTCCAGGGAAGTCCCTAAGTTCTGGGTTTTTTTTCCTATTTTGTAGAAAAGGGAACTGAGGCAATAGAGGGATTCAGGAATGTTGAAGGTGTACTTAAACTAAAGTGTTCTGCACTGCTCTACCGTGCTGTTTCCCTAAGAATTAATACCAGATTTGGCATCTTTGCTGCTTAAGTAATTGGTGACCCACTGCCCAGCCTTGGTGGGTCTAGGTAGCAGGACTAGGTGGGAGCGGTCCCAAGGGGGCAGATGACCTGAAGCCCTGTCTGTGGGTCTTGTGGTTCCTTATCAGTGCTGTGCTTCCCAGAGGCATAGGGGCTGGGCTGGTTTTCAGTGACCTCACCCAGGAAGGAGATATTTTGCTTCAGGCTCATCCATATACCTTAAGGAAGAGTTTCCCCATCTCTTCACTTTTAAGGCTTCCTTTTATTAATCCCCTACCACCCCGTGTGGACTCCATGCTTGAAAATATTTCATTTACAAATAGATTATATACATTGTCACCATTAATTTTACTGAAGACATAGGAAAAAACAAGAGCTGTGAGTTGCTGATTAGAGCATTTCATCAGCTCAGAAAAAATTGGGCATTTGGGATTTATTTCAGTTGAGGTAGACCTGATTTTGGTGTTGAATTAAAAAAAAAAAATCAGCCCGACTCCAGAGTCCGTGAAGTTTTTGAGAGACCTGGCTGGAGTCCTCAGGCTGGGAGCCTCTGACTTAACGTCGGTGCTTTCCCCACCTACCCAGCAGTGTACGTGGCTCCTTCTAGCTGTGTTCTAGAATGGCCAGAGTTGGGCTCTGGTGGAAGAAAGGGCCTCACCTTCTCCCCGAGAGTCAGGAGGGTTAGAGGTCAGAGTTGGCTCTTAGGTCATCTACCAAAGTTCAGGCAAGGCTTCCCTGTGAGAGAAAATGTGGGTTGGAAAATGGACACCACAGGTGTAAGCTCCTGGGTGGAGAGCTCCCACCTCTGGAGGATGCTCCATAGCCCCCACCCCTACACTCAAGTACCATGTTCCCTGCTGTTCTGAGCTGGCATCCAGTGGAGGAGATGGATGACTGGACTGTGAGTCCAGAAATCGTTCTTCTCAACCAAGCTTCCCCACTTATTAGCTGTAACCTTTGACTGGCCATTGTCTTCTTTCTGGGCCTCAGTTTCCCCATTTGTAGCATGGGGACAGGGAGGGATACAGAAGCGATTTCTGATGTAGCAGTGACCAGCCTTTATTGCACACTTACCCTGGGCTAGGCGCTGTGCATGGGCATGCCGTCTAGTCCTATAACTCTACAAGGCAGGGGCTGTTTTTATCCCAGTCCTTGGATGAGTAAACTTGAGGCTCCAAGAAGTGAAGTCATTAGCCTTGGTTATGAAGTCATTAAATAACAGAGCACAGTTTGAACCCAGGGCCCCATTCCTAGTCTTGGAGCCACACCGTTATTTTAATAAACTTTAGGATGACTTTGAGAGATGAGGAACCTTGGGGAAAAAAAAATGTTCTTAGAAAGAATTGAATCATTTCTGTAGAAACCCGTAAACGTGTGTCTTTAAAAAAAAAAAAAAGATGTTAGTGACAGTTTGCTTCCCAGTGAGATGAATGCAGATAAACCTATTTTGACTGTTAACTTATTTTGTTGCTTAAAAGCCAGTGACATGTAGCGTTGAATTTATTTTTCTTCACAGCGTTTAAGTGTTTGCCCCTTCTTGAGTGACGTGTGTGAATCTGGGAATTGCCTGTACTTTGGGGATGGAGGCCGCTGCTCACACTTCAGGATTTTGCCTTGAGAGGGGCGACTCGGGGGAGGATTTGTGCGGGCGCAGGGTGGAGCTGAGAAGTGGCTTCCAGCCATGCGCTTACCTGAGTTTCAGGGTGCTGTTGGAGCCAGAGCTCCCTCCGAAGTTGGGGTCACGGTGGAGAGCTGATCGCAGGAGTCTCTGTGACTAGAAGCCTAAATATTTATTCTGTTCTGTCCCTAATGAAAACAAATTGTCAACAGTTGTTCAGTAACTGACTAAATTAAAATCTGTAATTAGTCAATTGGATTAAAGAGTTGGCACAACCTGATTGTATCATGCTGGTTAGGTTATTAAGAGAAAGGGTGTGATTTTTAATTACTGAATGCTAATTTTGACAGTTTCAAAGAGAAACAGACGTGTTTCTCCCCCCTTTTCCTAATTTTGAATGGTTTGGAAAGTAAAGACACTCGATGTGTAAATTATGTTTTTTTGAAGGAAAATAATCCGAGAAGGCCCTTCTGTAGAGTAGAGGGATTTTAGTTAAGAGGCCACATTGGATTTGGTTGAAAGGGTTAGTTGGAAATCCTTCCTTTCTTGAAGGAAGGATGGCCCGGCGTTTGGCAGCTTTGCTTTTGCTTTGAATGAGAAGTTGGGTTTCACATTCAAGCAATTCAGTCATTGAGTTAGAGTTCTTTTTAGTGTCTCTCCCAGTCTCTCACCTAAAGGGGGTTTTCTGACCAGCGTCCTGGAGGCGAGAGGCAATAGGAGACAGAATCCAGTGAGGACACTACTGTGTGTATGAAGCACAGTGGGACCGCAGAGACACCACCAGCACATGTGAATGACATCATCAGACTTTTTATAAAGTATTTTCTGATATGCTGAGCAACCCAGTGGGAGGGCAGGAGGAATGAAAGTTCTTACTGCTCTCCTTTACAACTGAGGCAAGTTTAGAGCTGGGGCAGGAGGTGCCCAGGTGTGGAGGGTCCAGGCGGGAATGGGCTGGGGGCTGGTGAGGGAGGAGGGATGCCAGCAGACGGGCAGGAAGGGAATTCTGTTAGGTAGTGGTTGGGGACAGACAGAGGCCAGAGAGGAGAGGGGCTTTTTGCCGGGGAGGAAGATGGAATCAGAAAGTAGGGCCTGTTTATGGATTTCAAGGTTCAGAAAGCCAGCCAGAGAGTTGAGGACGAATTGGGTAGGCCAGTTTTAAAATGGAGCAAGTCCTTCTTCCTGTTTTGTTTTTCTGGGGGATGCTGTGTTGTTGCCTCCGCTGCGAGGCTGGAATATGGGTTGTTAGCAGCCTCGGAACTGGGAGTGAGGTCTGAGCTGCTCCCAGCCACAGACCCCAGTGTATAGCCTGGATCCCCTCATCTGCAGAGGGTCCCTCCCTTCTCCGCCGCTACCTCCCAGCTCCTGGGAGTTCACGACATGGTCTGCTCTGTAAGGTGCTAGGCCCGTGGGTCGCGTTAATTGGAGAACCTCAAGCCTCAGAGGAGGTCTAGGGATCACTACAGGAAGGCCACCCAGCCCTCGCTTCTCCTTCCCCAAGTTCTGGGGGCAGCGAGAGGCTAACCTCGGCCACTGGGCTGCCAGCTCCTTGCAGCCCTTCGGGCAACCTCCCTGTCCTGGGGAAAGCCGCCCTAGACCCTGTGCGTCCAGGAGCCACACGAATGGTGTCATCGGTGTTGAAGCACAGGCTCGACTTTCTGCTGGCTGGGTTTTCCATGATCCTTTTTGGAAGCACCAGTTAACATGGCCTTTTTCAAGCACCAGTTTTCAAGATTTAGTATTAGAGCTGCTAGTGATCTAGAATGAGTCATTTTTTCTTTTTGTTTTTAAAGGAAGCAATTTTGCTTTTTGTGTCTGATGGATATATGGCAGGGATGCTGGGAACCAGGGTGCAGAGAACTGGGTAGAGCCACCTGGGTTCAAATCCCTACCTGGTCCTTTACCACAGTGTGACCTGTGCCAGTTGCTTTACTTCTGAGCCTCAGTGTCCTCATCTGTAAAATGGAGATTGCACTCAACTTGCAGTACTGTTTTGCGGCAGTTGTGCAGAGTGCCCTAGGAGATGCCCGGTAAGTATTTCTGGAATGCCTGAATGAGAGACTGAAAGGTAGCCAGGGTTCTTGGGAAGGTATTCCTTCTTAGGGAGCTGTGTTGGGTATGTTTAGACGCATGAGTAAATGAGAGGAACAGAATAAAAAGCAGGAAGTATTTACAAGTGGTAGATTGGTGTGTGTTCTGAATTTGGAATTTCTCTTTCTGACTCAGGATCCACAGCCAAGGTTAAAGAGGTGGTGTGTGTGTGTGTGGGGGAGTGGATTGTAGCAAATAGAAGAAAGGAAGTGACAGTGCTGGGAGAGAGTTTATTTTAAAAGCTTCCCCACTGATAGATTTGTAGCTCTGGGTAAAGAGGGAAGCTTGTAAAACTTGATTCATTTTCTTCCCAAAGTCTGTTTTTGGTGGGGACTGGAGGTGAGGATGGAGCTTCCAAGTGCTTTTAAGTTAGAAGTGTTTGTGTGTCTCCGGTGCACACCATGTGCAGGGCCAAGAGCTGTGTTCTCACCCCTGCTCCCTGCCCCCAGACCATCTTTCCCTTCCCGGAACGGAGTGCCGGTTGCGGGGCTGTGCTCTGGTCTCATCTAGGGATGAGCGAGGACTTCCTGCACTTGCGATGACTTCCTACTTCCTTCCTGGCCTACGCTGTCCAGAACAGATCGGATTCGCTCTTCTCTTTGGATTAGGAAACACACCCTCCCCCGTCCCTGCCCAGGCCTGCTCTGGAGACATGGACGAGCAGCTGGGGTGACGATTGGACAGTGAGGAGCTAGGGTGTGTCCTAAACTGTAGGTCAGCTGGGGTGACGATTGGACAGTGAGGAGCTAGAGTGTGTCCTAAACTGTAGGTCTGTGTGAGCTGTTCAGGAATGAGAAGCTCCTGCTCCCAAGAAGCCACTGCAGAAATGGAAAGGTGGCCAGCAGGGAGAGCTGAGGAGGTGGTGGACCTTGATGTTGGAAAAAAAATTTGGGTAGTTTGGAATGTTTCTGTGTTTGAAAATAAAATTTATGACTGTGTATTTCTGTCATTAGGGTGGAGTGTGAACCCTGAGACTTAGATACAGAATGTTGCCAGGCTATAGTTAAGGAAAGGAAGGGCCAGGCTACCTACCTCAGGGCCTTTGCACGGGCGTTCTCCCTGCTTGGAGCACCTCTCTCCGTTCTCTCTCTCCCTGGCGGATCCCTATTCATTGTTCACATCTCAGTTTAGACGTCACCTGTTTTTTGTTTTTGTTTTTAATATTTATTTGGTTGAGCTGGGTGTCAGTTGCAGCAGGTAGGCTCCTTAGTTTCAGCACATGGGCTCTTTAGTTGTGGCATGCAAACTCTTATTTGCGGCATGCATGTGGGATCTAGTTCCCTGACCAGGGATCGAACCTGGGCCCCCTGCATTGGGGGCGTGGAGTCTTTTTTTTTTTTTTTAATCTTTATTGGAGTATAATTGCTTTACAATGTTGTGTTAGTTTCTGTTGTACAACAAGTGAATCAGCTGTAAGTATACATATACTCCCATATCCCCTCCCTCTTGCATCTCCCTCCCACCCTCCCTATCCCATCCCTCTAGGTGGTCACAAAGCACCGAGCTGATCTCCCTGTGCTACATGGCTGCTTCCCACTAGCCATCCATTTTACACTTGGAAGCGTATATATATCAGTGCTACTCTCTCACTTTGTCCCGGCTTCCCTTTCCCCCCATGTCCTCAAGTCCGTTCTCTACGTCTGCGTCTTTGTTCCTGCCCTGCCACTAGGTTCATCAGAACCATTTGTTTTAGATTCCATATATGTGCGTTAGCATACGGTATTTGTTTTTTGGGAGCGTGGAGTCTTATCCACTGCGCCACCAGGGAAGTCCCTGACATCACCTAACTTTAAGAAAATTCTCACAATCATCTTTGAGCCCATGGGGTAGGACCTGTAAACTCGGGGGCTTGACACCTGCTGGCTTGATACCCAGTTCATATTTGTGGACTGGAAGAGTAACCAGGAAGAACCCCCGCCTCCCAGGGCCCTGTCTCTGTGTTTGAGCGGCTCCCTGAAGCCTCAGTGCCCTCAGAACATGTCCAAGTGTGGCTGCCTGCTTTGAGCCCTGGCCTTGGCATTTGCCTCTTTTTTTTTTTTTTTTTTTTTTTGGCCACACCGTGTGGCATGCGGGATCTTAATTCCCTGACCAGGAATCAAACCCGTGCCTCCTGCATTGGGAACGTGGAGTCTTAACCACTGGACTGCCAGCGAAGTCCCTGCCTGTCTTTTCCGAAATAGGTTTTTGACGTTGATGGAGCCTTAGACGTGAAGTGTCCTCAGAGATGTGTGCAAAAATGACCAGTGTTAAATTATCCCAACTTTTGCCAACTTCTGAGGCCTCTCAGGCTGAAAGCCCTGTGACTCTTCTCTTGCCCAGTTTTTGCATTTTGTGAAGAGGATTGAGGATTGGGTGGGCAGGGGTGTGGTCTGGAATCCTGAGCAGTGTTACTCAGCTGGAGTCTTAGGGGGATGTTAACCTCGGATGATGGGAAACAGCCTGGTTCTGATTCCTCTAACTCCCCCTGCTTATCTGTGCAGGAATATTTTATGATTTGACCCCCTGTAATTCAGGGTTGGTGGCGATTTTATCAGTCCACACAAGTCTACAGTTGACCTTTGCATTATCTGAGAAGACTTGTGTTTGCTTAGCCACGGAGGATAAACAAGATTCCAGGGGGCGGCTCAAGACTTGGGCTGTGGTTTTTTGTGCAGCAGCAGTGTGGCTTCTAATTGTGAGTGGCTCTTATCTGTGCTTCAGGGAAGGTCTGGCCACACCCTGTCAGGGGCGGGGTGGGGGGAGTGCTTCTTTGGTTCCAAGCTGGCCATTCAGGCTTTTCCTAGGACATGAAATGCTCAGTCCCTTTAAATCACCCCTTTCTAGTAAGGCTATCATAACGATATCAGTTCAGGAGAACACTTTATCCAGAATGCACTGAGGGGTCAGTGCACATACTTGTTTTTCCCAGGTATTCATCTGGTCAGTCTAGTCTTTCCTTAGAATTGCTGGTGCCCCTGAGATGTGGCTCCAGACAAAAGGACATGGGCAAATTCTTTGTCCTCAGAGAGCTTACAGACTATTCTTCCCTTTTATCTGGGGCTCATGTGTTTTAAGATGCTAACCGAGCATCTTTAAATGGGAGACATATCCTGCAGGTTCAGATGGGCTTTTCCCCCAAGAAGGCACTGGAATGCATTCTAGCCTCCCCTCCGATGCCGCTGCTGCTGCCAACCGGAAAACAGCCGGGTCACCCTTGTCTCCACCTGCCCCAGCCCCCTGTGTTGTGCTGGCCGGCTCTGTGATTTTTGGACTGGTCGCTTGAAGATAACTTGAGTGTTTGCTTCTTCGTCTGTAAAGTGATGGTAAAGGATACCTTTGTGGTCCCGGCATCTAGTGTGTGGCTCCACGGAGCCAAGCTATCCAGGACCTCGTCAAGGTGTGGCTAAGAGTTTGGAGAAAGTGATGATTTGATTGCACCTTGGAGACAGGAGAGGAGTTGGAACAAAAATGTTCTTGTACGGCTGTTACTCTAGTGAAAATTTTTTAAGAATTGGTTACTGGAAACACAAATCCACAAGGACATAAACTAAAAGAATGAAGGGTACGCTGGTTTTAAGGAAGCTTTCAGGGGTCTACATTCTCTCCAACCTGAGTTAAATTTCCTAGGCTTTACCAAAAACACAATCCCTCTCTTGCGGTTGGGGGCTGGGCATTGCAGCCAGGCCCAGGCCACCTCCGAGGCACAGGTGCCTGCCACAGTGCCACCCTTTCCGGTGAGTCAGTGAGTTTACCCTGGAATATCCCGCCCTGGGGAGGGCCAGGGTCACGGGCTGGGGCCACTCTGGGCCGCTGTTTCTCAGGAAGCCGTGTTGGCCCCATCCAGAACTGCATCTCAGACTCGAGATACACGTGGCTTCTTTCCTACTCCCTTTTTTCTTCCTGAAAATGTTTTTTAACTCGGAGCATGTGTCACTGCAGAGTTCTTTTCATGAGGACAAAAGCTGGTTCTGATCCAGAGCTGACTGTGGCCTGATCCTTGGTCTGATTATTTGGCGGGGCAGTTGCTGGGGCTTGACCAGGGTGTAACTGGGACTCAGCGTTGGGCCAGTGGGTGGGGAGGGGTGAGGAGGAACCGTGGGGAGGTGGGGAGGAGCTGCCGTGACAGTGAAGGGAAGGGTCGGGGGAGGGGTGATTTAGCCTGTCCAGGCCACAGACAGCGCCACTCCCCTCCGGAACAGCAGCATCTGCTGCTCTGGGTGAGGATCTGCCCCTGACCCTGACGCAGGAGCCACGGCCACCACCAGCTTGGCCGTCCAGCCCAGCCCCAGACCAGACCACACAGGAGGGAGGAACCTGGAGCAGCTCTCCCAGCCTCTCTCTGGTTGATTGGCCCAGCTCCCTTCTTCCTCTTCTGGGTGCAGGCTCTACCACTCCTCAAGCCCCACTGTCCCCACTGCGAGCCTAGGAGTGTCCCACCCCAGGCCCCAACAAATGCGTGAGCCCCCAGTGCCTGGCGCACAGTCGGTACTCGTAAAAGTCTTGGTTTAAAACAGCATGCGTGAAGGACTTGACGCGTTATGAGTGATGGTCTTTTGGGAGGGCGGGGACCGTACTGCCGCGTGTCGTGCCCGGCGCATCGCAGGTCCTCCACTCTTTGGGTGAACGGAGTGGTGTCCAGAGAAGCAGGGCTCTGGCGTGGGCAGCAGCATGGAGGGAAGGAGCCAAGCTTGTTTGCGTAGGAGGGCTGTGGTCTCTGGAGGGGGCTGCTCCAGTGGCTCCTGGCTCTCTCCTCCTGTCCCTCCAGACAGCCTCCTGGCCTCACCCTTTTAACGGCCCCTTGGTTGGCTGGTTGGCTTGGCCTCCGTGTGGATGTCAGATCTGCTTTGTTAATGTAGAATGCGAGGGCCTCCTGTCTCTCCCTTTACTAAAATCAAAATCAAACCCAAATTGAAATAAAACAAATCAGGAGGTGCAAGGAAGACAACCCCGAGGTTTCCCTCACTGTGGCACTGAGAGCCAGACATTCAGGGTCTTTCTGGTCTGACCTTGCCCGCGTTTCAGATTTTGCCATCTTTGTTGCAGACCTCGCCTTGGTGCTTGGCACGTTCACCGTCACTACAGATTAATCATTACAACCTCCCAGTGAGGTAGGCAGTGGTGTAAAGGGGAAAAACCCCAAAGGACCAAGCACGTGGGATTTTAGAAAGCATCTGAGGGTGCAGATGGGCCCTGTGTTGCTGGTGAAAGCCCCCGCAGACCAGAAAAGCCGGCACCTTGCTCCTACCATCTTGCTCCTGTAGAGAGAGTATCACGTCTGTCACTGGCTGACACTTTGAGGGTTTTTCTTTTCTCCAAATAAATAATTCTTTGTCTCTCTTCAGGGTGGCAGATCAGGGCTGGAGAGAGGCAGCCGATCAAAGGCAGCCTTGCTGACTTTGAACAAGTGGGCTGAGGAGGGGGTCTGGACAGGGCCGGGAGGGGGACGATGACGAGGAAAACCAACACACTGCAGAGGCAGGAGGAGTGACACCTGAAGCCACCACCTCCTAAAACCTGTGATCATGCATTTCTTGCCTGGGGATGTGTGAGTGAACTATTAGGCTCAGTGGAGAGTTCCTTCCTCAGAGGAGAAAGCGGGCTCCCTTTTCCTGTCCCTTTGTCTCTTGTCGCCTTTGTCCCAGCCCTCCAGCTCTGAGGCCTCCCCTCCACCCCCACCCCACCAGGTTCCTTCCTTTGTGCCCCCGCCACTCACCAGCGAAACTTACCTCGGGCCTCCAGCCTGCCTGAGGCCCCTGCCTCCCCTGCTCCCCATGAAACAAAAGTAGCTGTAGGTCCTGGCCTGGCTGTCATCACGAGGACTCCAAGGACCCAGGCAGGGGCCTTGGCCCCCAAAGGTGGTGGTTAGTTTTGAAGGTTGCCACTGGCTGTTGGCAGCCCCTTCGGAGGGAACAGTGTTACTGGGGGCACCTTCTGCCCTAGTTAGAGCGGTCTGGGGCTGCAGCTGTAGCGGGGGGACCCTCTTCCCTGGTGAAGCCCTTCTTTCTCCTGCTCTGAGTGGTCTTGGGCCTTTTCACTCATGAGTTCTGTGTGCAGCCCCTAGAAATAAGGACATGCTGAACTCTAAAAGAGCGGAACCTACACTTCTGGGTACGGAAACACACACCTTTGTTAAAAGATTGTGTTAATTATCTTTAAGCAAGCGTTAGCAATCACCTGGGGGGGTTAAGCAAAGATTGGGGGAGAAAAACTGAACGTTGGGGAAAAACTCTATCCATTAACTTAATTTGCTGAGTATGTGGGAAAGGATGGGCTTGATTTCGTTTTTCATGATGAAAATGGGAACTTCAGCGTTTGGTCTCTAACCTGATGGCTTCCTGGGTGGTGTGGCCCAGCGCAGGAAAGAGAGAGGGGCCTGAGGCCTGCAGAGGGGGTCGCTGGAGTCTGTGTGCATCTGTGAGGCAGAGGAGAACTGTGGCTGGTCAGTGTGGCTTCGTTGTTACTGGCATGGTTCTCCCTACTTAGAATGTTGGAGTTCCTAATTTAATTACACGTGTTTAAAATATGTCCTAGAAGATAATGCGTAAATTTAGAAAGATTGTATTCTGCCCTCAACTTGCATAAAAAGTATTTTTCTTAGTTTTCACATGCATTTTTGGCATCAGGTCCTAAATGCTGTCACCAAAGCCACTTTTTATCTTCTGACCCACCTTTCTAATGTGTATCATCCACACTCCATCTCAGTTGCTTGAGATAACGTGTTTTCAAATTTACTTATGATTTCTGTCGCCAGGAATTTCATCCGAAAGCCACAGGGACCCATGATAAAGTTAAGACAGTTGAATTTGTAAGATTTGTCTCCTAAGTTTCTATTGCTGGAAATGCTCCAGCAGATAGGAGACCCCAGTTCTGATGCTGAAGAGTGAGAGGGGGACACCCTTCCTGAGCGTCCCTGTGTGACCCTGATATTTCTCTGAGCCTCATCGTCCTCCTCTGTAAAAAACAGAGGATAACAGTGCCTAAGGCTCGCTTCTCAGGGTTAAGTACGTGAGGAACGCAGGACAGTGCCCTGTATATAGCAAGCACTCAGCAGATGCATCGTTGGAGGTTGGACTGGTTGGAGCACTCTGGCCCTTCTGGTTTATAGAGTGACTTTGAGGGCTTATCAGGTGAGGCCTGGGGGCAGCCCCTGTGGGGAAAGCCGGGATGGACCATCGTGTGTTTTGGGAGTGGGAACTTTCCAGGGGAAAAGGAACGGGGTTGCGATTTCAGCTGATGAGAACCCAGTAACGGGGTGAGGTGAGGCCTGTGGACCCCTCTAATCGTCCCTGTGGCCTGTCCTCTGGCATTCCCAGAGTGGAATGTTTTAAAAGTCCTTGGTTTGGGGCCCCTGTGCCCAGGAGGTAAGAGAAGCCTTTACCAGTCTGTAGTTGGGACTCAGAAAACATTTAGGCTTTGTTTTTTAATGATTTTTATTTCAAAGCTGGCAGACGCTTAGCTGGAGGTGTAATAGGCGCTGGGTTCTGCGTGTGCCCACAGATGTCTGTCATCATTGTTGTGGTCATTGTTTGCCATCTTGGGACTGCGGGTGACAGATGACACTCACACCCCCCAGTTCTTGGTTGGGATGGAAACTCCTGGGATGGACAGTGGCCTCAGTGTGTGTGTCATGCGTGCCCAGGTTTACAGGGCAGATTTGCATCGCCGTTTGTCAATAAGTCCTGCTTTGAATATCCACCTCTGATGTGCCACTGGTGGAGGAGCTGGGATTCCCAATTTAGACGCTGACGGTAATCTGAAACTGAAACAATCAGAAGTGTGTATCTCATGAAAAAAAGAGGGGGGTTATTAACAGCTCGGGCAGGAAGTTGTCACCTGGCTGCGACTTTCCAGGTGGATGGCAGGGGTCCAGACTGAGCTCATGTGGAGGGTGCCACCTTGAAGCCAGTTTTCCCTCTTCAGATTATTGTATTTCGTTGGGAGAATTGGCGAAACGAAACGGAAACGGGCGGTGTGTTTAGTTACTTTGCAAAGCTTTGAGCGATGCATCCCTTCTTCCATTTGTGAACTTGGTCCCTGGGTTAGCTGTTCCTGGCCCCAAAATGAGAAAGTAAAATGGAGAAAGAGGCTGGCAATGGTAAAATGGGGGTAAACTTAATTTCAAAAGACTAAAGGTCTTACGGGAGGGGGTGGGGGACAGGGGCCTGTTTCTTTTCTGAATGGGTAAGGCCTCAGGGTCCGTGTGTGAGAGAGAGAGAGAGAGAGAGAGGGAGGGAGGGAGGGAGGGAGGGAGGGAGGGAGAGGGAGAGAGGAAGAGAGGGAGAGAGAGAGAGACTGACAGACAGCAGAGACAAACCTAGAGACCCAGAGCGAGGGGGGGTGGCTAGGAGTGGTGGATGGCTCAGGCTGGGGGGAGGGGTCACTATTTGCATAACTGTTGCTCTTCGGGATTGTGATGGGGGATGGGAGGCTAGCACAAAGGCGCTTTCCTCCCTCTCCCCTCCCTGACCCCTCCTTTCCCTGCCCTGCTTCTTTCCCTTTTCTTCCCCTCCATCCCCTCCCCTGCCCCTTCCCATGCCAGGCCCCTGAGCCTGGTCAGTACCACCTATACCCCCACTAATGGCACAGGGTTGGCCTTGCTTTTGTTGCCCAGTGGACAGGGTTTTACTGCCCCGTCTCCAGTTGCAGGCAGGGCTACCGCAGACGCCTGTCAAGTTAAGATAAAGTCCAAAAGGAAGGCCTCTGGCTGTGCGCGTCTCTTTAAAAGGTTGGTGCTTTATAAAAACGGTTTCTGTGTGAACTCTCAAGTTCTTGCCCCCATCGTCTTTTCTGCCTAGAGGCTGGAGGCTTTTGGAGGGAGACCATGTCTGGTGTCCCCTCACATAAAGTGGTTTTCCGGGGCTATTTCCTGTGACCCACAGCTTGATACTTGCTGGAAAGGAAGGGGGCTGGTAGCTGGGCTGTCACGTAACAGCTTCAACCAAGCCTCAGGGAATCCCACAAAGATGAGGTAGAGACCCGTGTACCAGCGTGGATGCGAGACTCACCCCTGCAGACCCTGAACAGTAATATCTGGTGGGTCCACCACGCATCTTTGCTAAACCAGTAAACGAATGGGCGCATGTCGTGTGACCCCCAAACAAAAATAAATACTACCTAGCAGTTTGTCATCCACTTCTGGGCTTTTCTGTTTAGCATGTCTGTGTATCAGGTGCCTTCTGGGAGGCCCGTCTCCCTGTCTGGGCCTCAGTTTCCCCATCAGTAAGATGGTGGTGATATTTCTTGGTCAGGCTGTCATGAGACTCAGCTGAGATGCCCCATGATGATTATTGCCATAATGCTGAGCACATTGAGCCCTCCAGGCTCTGACCAGAGCGTCCTCCCTGTCATCTGGGGACATAGGGACAGAAGCAGGCCCTGAACAAGTAGAGAACCACATGGCAGAAAGCTGCTGGGCAGTGCGGGAAGATGACCTGAAGGGGCAGGCTGGGCCAGCATCCTCTGCCTCCCTGTTTGTTTTGCCTCAGGACAGGGTTATCTGTTGTGAGGTCAGACTCCTAGGTTGTACTGAGGAGGTAGGTACCTATTGCCATTGACATCTCCCCGGGGGTGCCCCCTCCCCCACCCCATGATTGATCTTTGTACTTATGCTCAGTTTGTGATCCTTTCACACAGTGAGGACTGAAAACGTTTTAAAGCAAGTTCATGCCTTAGCGGCCAGTTAGCTCCCTGACACCCCAAGTTGGGTTGGGTGGGGATGGTATTTGAGCCATCAGCTTCACACCCCTCTGGGTTCCTGCGGGGCTGGGGCTGTGTGCTTGGTATTCCTGGCAGGTCTCCTGCGGGGAGTGTGGGGTTGCTTGGCATCCTTGATGCCAGGCCGGGTGGAGGATGGAGGAGAGGGATGGGGAAGCTTGCTCCACGTGGTACAGCTTCACTGACTGCTTGGTTTCTCTGAGCCTCAGCTTCTTTACCTGTGAGATGGGGAGAATGTAAGTATCCATTGCAGGATGGGTTGAGGGTGGTTGGTGAACAAATTTCACTCTGGAAAACGTTAGGTATTTGGCATTGATAATCCCAGAAAGGCTTGGACAGGTCAAGAACTGATGGGTGGGAGGGGTAGGGCCAGTGGTGCTTGAAGGAATTGATGACGCTGCCCTTTGTGGCTTGCCAACGGGATTAATAACAAAGGTCACTGGGATGAGACAGCTTTCCCAGGGTGTTTGCTCAGAGGGGCCATCTTCCTGGAGCCCATGCCCCCTGGTGAGTAGCTGTAGGAGTGAGGGGTCAGGCCTGCCAGCCACCTGGCTGCTCTGGCCACTGGCTCCAGTCACCCCGTTTGCTGCCCACCACCCGATGCCTGCACACATTCCCGCTCCCCTGCCTCTCAGCTGCTCCTAGAAAGCTGCTTGGACGGCTTGGCACCCTCCGAAGGTGGGCTCCCAGCCCCACGCCCATTGGCCCTTTGAGCCCTTCAGGCAGCTTTTCTTGGGAACTTCCCAGGTGCTGGCTCTCAGGGGAGGCATCAGTAATAGCCTGTCTTTCCTGTCGAGTAGGCTTACAGTCTAGTAGAGATGATGAAATGAAAGCAATTAATGGTCGCTCCAGCTCCAGTGGTCCCAAATCCCACACAGCCCGGAACTGGCACAGCCCAGGGTACTCAGCCTGGACACCTTGGTGTGCAGCCCCTGGGTATAAATAGGCTGGTGGGGGAGGGGGTCTGCTGAGCTAGGGTGCTGAGAGGCATTCCTGTTTTTTAAAAACACTTGCTGGGCCATCTAAATCCATCCAGGGCACCCCCAGAGGCCTGATTGACTGGATTCCCTTAACCCTTCTCAGCTCTATAACCAGAATCATGGAGAGTGGCACCCTCTTTTTATAGAAGTGGAAACTGAGGCCCAGGCAGGGAAGAGGCTGCCTTGAGTGACGGAAAGGGGCCCCAGAGGCTGTTGAAAATTTCCCTCCAGCCCTTAGCAGCGGGCTGGTAGGTCTCACCTTGCTCCCAAGGCCGTTACCATTAGCAACCAACTTCCCCTGTTCTGGGGGCCCTCGAGGGGAAGAGGGAAGAAGGTGGAAGCCAGGCTGTCAGGTGACATTTGAGTGTCTGTGTCAGTGGGTTAGGGCTGGTGACACTGTGCGGAGGGCCGGGGCATACCAGAGTCATCCAGTGCACAGGCGAGGTCTTGCTACTAATTGTTCCCAGTACTGGGGAAATTACATGCAGGGACGCCTTGCTTTGTGCAAAAAGATGCCTTCCCCACCCCCCACCTTATACACACAAAAGAAATTTGAAGAGAAGCAAAGACAAAGTAAAGGCTAAAGTAAGGTCTACTTAAGTCAGGCAGACTTTGCTCTTGTCCTAGCCCAGCTGTTCTCCAGCTTTGTGGCCTTGCATTAATTGCTTGGCCCCGCTGAGCCTCCGTTTACTCATCCATAAAACAGGTATCAAGGCACGGGTGTCCATTAGCAGTGCTTAGCACCGCCTGACACCCCTGAGCCCTCAGTAAGGGGTTGCTGCCCTAAGAAGAATTGGCAACCTGTGGTGGGTGGGCTACCGTTTATTGAGTGACATCTAGGTCCTGCCAGAGGCTTGACACCCAGGGGATTCAAAGCTGGGTGAGGATCAGGTTGGTTGTCATCCAGAAGGGCAGACAGATCAATTGACGATTGAATAGGCAGGTCGTGGTCAGTGCTGGGAAGGGGACACAGGCAGAATCTGAAGGCAGCCCAGAAAGGGGTGTCGCTGGCTGTTTCAGGGGCTGGGAGGGCTTCCTGGAGGGGACGTTGCAGCTGGGCCTCAAAGAAGACAGGAGAAAGTGGAGAGGAGGGTCTCCGAGGCAGCTGCAGAGCTTCGTCTTGGAAGATGTGGACAGTGGACGTTGATAGCAGCTGACATTTCTTCAGCTCTTAGTCTGTGCTGGGCCCTGGTCTGAGTGCTTTGCATGTGTGAAGTAATTTAATTCCCATAACGGACATTGTGAGGCAGATGTGATCCCATTTTGTAGTTCAAAAACTGGGCCATAGGGAAGTTAAAAACGTTTTCCAGGCTCACACAGCATGGAAGACCTAGTGTTCAACCCCCGAGACTCAGGCTCCAGAGCCCACACACAGGCTGCTTGAGTCACTGCCTTGCCCTACAGGACCCAGGACTGGTTGTTGGGAGATAGATGCTCGTTAACTAGTGGTATGACCCGCTAGTTGGGCAGGTGGAGGAGTCCCCCACCTCAGTTTCTTTATCTGTAAAATGAGAATCACCCATGTCCGTAAAATGAGATGAGGTTCTTGGGTGGAGCGTGCTCTATGGGCTTCATTCGCTGTCAGCCCCAGCTGCTTGAGCAGGCCATGGTTGCAAGATAGCTGATATTCAGTCTTCAGGCAGCCCCCTCCCCAGCCCCTGCTGGCTGTCCTTGTTCGGGAGCCTGTGGAACTGGGGCAGGATTAGATGGAACCATGGGCAGAGTGCCCAGCACAGCACTGGGAGGCCATAGCCCCTAGAAACAGTAGTCATTTTCATGATTCTGTCTTATCTCTTCATATTAGTAATTACTATTGATGGTCTGCTCATCAGTCCTGTGGGGTGATTTTAGCCACACTTTATAGAAGAGGAAACAGCTTCGTGGGTGAATAATGCCTCCAAAGTCACAGTAATTGGCAGACACACTGAGACTCCAAATTGGGCGTGTCACACCCCTGCCTATGGTCCTGTGGTACATCACGGGAGGGCTCCAGCAAAACAGGGCTTCCTCGGAGACGGCCTTCCAAAGCACGCTGGTTGTGTAAGGTGAAGCATGCTCACGGCACGTGGTGTGCACACACGCTCTTTCTCTCACTTGGGTGCTTGAGCTCGTGAGAGTGTCTCTGCTCCACCGGCAGCACAGGGATCCTGTGTGCCGGTGTGTGAGCACACCCTAAACCCGGTCCGGACCCTGGGCTACTGAGTCTTCCAAGAACGGGCTGCTCTGGCCCAGAGAGTGCGGTGTTTACCTGCAGGGCGACCCGTGTGGTTATAAAAACAAAGCAGCGGGAGAAGTGTCCATAGCTTAGGGGTTGCCTGGAGACCCCCCCACCTCCGGCCCTCTGGTGCCCCTGTGGGTGGTCTTCTGGCAGCCACATCATTGCTCTCCTCCCACCCCACCCTGCTGGGAGGAGGTGGTTGGTCCCATCGGTTTGCAGACTGAGCCCTGTGGCCTTGCGTGTTCCCATCTCGGGCCCTGTGTGCCCACAGCCCTGTGCCAAGCAGCAGTGGGAAGAACCAGCGAAGACACAGGGATCCCAGCATCCCTTTGTCCTGTGTGACACAGCAGAGAACCAGGCCCTGAGCCCATTCCCAAGGGGAGATTCGAGGCTCGCCTCCCTGAGGGCTGCCACTGCTCGCAGCCACCACGCTCGTGCTAATTCTCTGTTGATTTAGAAACCTCTTTAGGATCGTGTAGTGCCTCGGGGCCACTCTTGTGGAGAGGAGCTGTAATCCCTTAAATATAATAATCCCCCGCGCTGGACATGTTTAAGAACAGCCTCCTATACATGAGCCCGTTGGCACCCTCCCTCCAGCAGTCCTCCGGGGGCGATGGACCAGGCTTGTTACCCCGTGTGGTTGATGAAAAGGCAGGTAGGTGGCTTTTGTGACTTTCCAGAGTCACAGGTCCAAGTATATAATGAAGCTAAGAGTCAGAATCCAACCTGAAGGCTAGTCCTGGCATCCGGGACAGACGGCAGATGCTTGGCACACAGGCTGATGCTCCTCACTCAACGTCACATTTTGCAAGTGGATCACAGTAACTCTTCCTTCCGACCCGTGTTCAGAATTCTTTTCAATACAGCATTTTAGTCAGTCATCATCAGTCAAACCACATCGGCCTGCGAGATGAGCTCCTTGTCATCAGTGTCACACTCCAGGCTGGAAGTTGGCCAGTGACGTCGTGCGAGTTTCCTGGCCCTTCGAGTTTCCAGATAGGTGAAAGTTGGATGCAGAGCGTCACTGAATTCCAGTTGGAAGCCCCGTACCTGTCTGACAAAGCCAAGCACCAGCTTCCAGGAGGGCCTTGGAGGATCTCGTAGGGTGTGTGGTGTCTGACTGGAGAAGAGCTGCTTGAATTGGAGTGCCCGCTGGCCAGCCAGAAGCGAATGGATGGGGGGACGGGCCAATTGCCAAAATGTGATTGAACCCTCCTCGTTGGAGGAAGCTTGAATGCCCTTCTCTTCCAGACACCCTGAGTTCCACTCCACATTTTGATTTCTCTTCGGATGTTCCCAGGATGACCTTTCAAACCACGCAAGACCCTCCTAGGATGTGGCGATCCGAGCAGTGGAGGAGTGAGAAAGTCGGGGTGTGTGTGGCTGGCATGGCGTTGCAGGTACCATCCGTGGGAATCCTACCTCGGCCAAAACGACAAGGCCGAGTTCTGAGAAAGGTGGGCGAGTCTGAGTTCTAATCCTGTTCTGGTGATCTTCACGTACCAGGTTCGAGCTTTAGGTTGAGTTTGAAGTCCTCATTCAAGTTGAACCTTGGATTCTGCAGCTGCCCTCGTATAGCTGGACCGTGAGCACAGGTGACCGCAGTGCTTCTCCTCCTCAGCCTTTCCTCCACGCGGAGTCACAGAAACTGCGCCACGGTCACCTAACTAGCGGCTCTCTTGTTTTGATCGTGTAACTCTTCAAACGTTAGCCGATTTCTTGCTGT
The DNA here is from genome assembly GCF_964341445.2 of Mesoplodon mirus. Classification (NCBI taxonomy): domain Eukaryota; kingdom Metazoa; phylum Chordata; class Mammalia; order Artiodactyla; family Ziphiidae; genus Mesoplodon; species Mesoplodon mirus. The sequence continues at coordinate 48,933,297 of NC_138978.1, read as the reverse complement.
CAGCCTCCACATGGATATTCTTGACCTTGGTTTTCAAGATGCCTTTTCATCCATCCACTTAGTTGCACAGTCCCTCTCATCTCCCCCAGCAGTGTCACCACTGCTCCCTGCCTTCCTGCCCATAGGCAGGCTCCTTGGTTCATCCCGATCCTAAACCCGCAGAGCCTCTTTTGCAGTAAGTTCAGCTCAAACCCTCGCCTTTTCTAGATAGCCTGGCTTGGCTTGGCTCGGCCCCTCCCTTGGAGAGGACTTTTTCCCACCTGAAATACAGATTTAAAGAAAGTCAACTGTAATGGTTAGAGGGACCTTACAGGACATAGGCTTCAGGAGTTTTTAACTTACTTTCTTTTTCTTTTTAACTGGAGAGCCCTTTCTTTAAATGAAATCTTAGGTGGAAGGCCAAATAATAAAACAGAAAAACAGAGCCATCTACCAGTTTAAGGGGAGTGGGGTGCAAAGGGTCCTGCCTGCTGAGCTTCCCACTTTTATGCATCCCCCTGTGGCCCCCGTGGCCCTCTGATTTAGTCCAGCTCCCAGATGGAGAGGTTGTGCCCAGGATAAGGAGATGACTTGGCTGAAGATTCCCCAGGAAGTGAGAGGCACGGGCGTCCCCAGGCCTCCCACCCACATCCAGGGTGCTGTCAAGCCGTCAGCCTTCCCCAGCTCTGTAGTGCGATGTTCAGACATGTTTCAGTAAAGGGCCTGCTGCAGCCGGATCTTGTGGGAAATGCAGGGTTCAGCAGATTCTCTAATGTAGGGCTTCTCAAGAGTTTGCAGTGCATTAGGATGCATTGCAGATCTCAGAAGTGGGATAGGATATAGAGGGTGGATAAACAGTGTAAAATACGACGAGTCTGACAGCTATTTGACCAAAGGACCTCATCTCGTTGAGGAATCCTAAAACTTTTATAAATAGTGCAGGCTGGGAGATGACTGGGTTGTGAGTTAGTCCCTGATTTTTTTCGAAATACGGACAACTGTGGGTCCAGTCGGCACTCAACGTTTTCCTGGGTTGTGTCTCCATCCTTTAGAGCCGTCTGTCTTTCTTCACTAAGCACCTGTTTTGTTGGGTGAAGGACTCCTGTAAGCCTTTGCCCTTCCATGTCATTAGATAGTTTCCATCTTTTTCAGTGATCAAGTATTCTGCTTCTTGGATGTGACATAATTTATTAGTCCCTCTCTGGAACATTAAGATTGTTTCCAATTTTCTCACATTGTAAACAGCATTGTGGTGAACACCCTTGTGGCTAAGTGTTTGTGCACATATATGTGATGACGTTCTTAGACGTGCAGTGGTTGGGTCATACGGTATATATACAGCACACTTTAGAAACAAAAACCTGGGGACTTCCCTGGTGGTCCAGTGGGTAAGGCTCCGTGCTCCCAATGCCGGGGGCCCAGGTTCGATCCCTGGTCGGGGAACTAGATCCCCCACGCATGCCGCAAGTAAGAGTTCGCATGCTGCAACTGAGTCCGCATGCCACAACTAACAAGCCCATATGCCGCAACAAAGATCCCGCCTGCCGCAACTAAGACCTGGCACAGCCTAAATAAATAAATGTTTAAAAAACAAAAAACAAACAAACAAAAAAAACAAAAGCCTGTCAGAACTGCCAGCACATTGCTTCACAAGCTGAGTTTCACTTGCCAGCTTTGTCCCTGGTGAAGTTACTCATGAGTGCCTTTGGAAGGGGCCGACTGCAGAGGTGGCCTAGCCCAGGAGCCAGTGCTTGGGAAGTCAGAGCCGGCCTCCTGTCGTTGGCTGTGCTGCCCTGTATGGCCCGTCTGGCCCTGGAAGGCTGGGACCAGGCTCATTCTTTGTGCTCTCACCCTTCCGATGTTGTCTCCGGGGCATGGCTCCGTGGGGACTTCATGCATATTAATTGATTTAGATTTAGATGCTTTTCCCTGTGTAAGAGCTCGGTAGTCGAGACCCATTTATCTGAATGCTTTTTACATCCCTGAAACCTTGCGTGAGAGGCACAGATTGGACTGCAGAGACAATGGGGCATCGGGGACCTCACTTGCAAGGTTTCTGTCGCCACTTTTATTGCCTGAATCTTGCCTGACTCCAAAGTGAGGGCTGGTGTTCTCAGAAGGGGAGTCTTGGGGGTGGGGATTTATGGGCAGGAGTGGTTGGTGGCATTCTTTTTTTCTTCCTTTCTTTTGCCCAAGTAGATCATTTTGGAGAGGGACCGACTCATGGATATAGATTAGGAATAGACTAGGATTAACCCTTCACAACCAGGGGGAGGCAGCCATACTCTGGCCTCCTGTGGCCGAGTGCTGGAGCAGGACTTTAGAAACTTGAACAGGGTCCCTCCGCTGTAAAGAAAGGGGTGGTATTGGGACTGGAAGACACGTTTGTCGGAATCCAAAGCCGGTTCTTCTTTTTTTTTGGGGGGGGGCGCTGAGGCGTGTGGCTTGGGGGATCCTAGTTCCCCGATTCCCCGACCAGGGGTTGAACCCGGGCCCACGGCAGTGAAAGCGTGGAGTCCTCACCACTGGACTGCCAGGAAATTCCCCAAAGCCAGTTCTTACCATGCTTTTTGTCCAGGAAAATTGAACACTTCTAAAGTTTTATTAGAATTAAATCTGAATGGTTTCAAGGTATTTTATTTATTTATAAATAAACTATAAATAAACTATAAGTGCCATCAGAGAGGTATTAATGACACTTGGAGCTCCAGCCTCCAGGAAAGAGCAGTTAACCCACAAAAGGAATTTGGGAGGGCATTCTGGAGGAAGTGCCCTCCAAGAAGGAGGGGTGGGGACATTAGTAATGTTATTTAGCTCTCGCTTTGTTCCATGCAGTGTTCTCAGTGCTCCATGTAAATTAAGTCATTTCACCTACACCAATAACTATGAGGTCAGAACTAGAATTAGTTTCCTAGATGAGGAAATTGAGGCAGAGAGAGAGGTTAAGTAACCTGCCCAAGGTTACACAGCAGTAAATGTCTGAGCCGGGATTTGAGCATAGGCATTCCATGCTCTTAACAGCTGGGTTGCACAGCCCACCAGATTTCAAGGAGACTGTGGCCAGAGCAGTAGAGGAACAGTGTGAACAAGGCTGGGGAGCAAGGCAGCTGTTGGCAGATCTGGGAAACAGCAGGGTGTGCAGGCACATGGGAGTGGTGGTTCATGACGCGGTTGGATGGGGTGATCGCAAGCAGATCAGGGGGCATCCAGAGTCCCCAGTTCCTGTCATCGTTGGGCCTCATCCCACCCTAGCTCTGTCACTTGAGTGGAGGGCACCTGCCCTCCCTGGCATCCTCCATGGGAGTGGCCACTCCCAACGCCTGGCTTCCTCCCACAGGCCACTCGGGAGCTTACAGGCAAGCTTTGGGCTGCGCAGTTCCTGAGCTGTTGTCTTTCACTTCAAGTTCTTAGATAGAAGAGTAGCTATTATCGGCATTTTGGTTATTGCTTTTTTTTTTTTTTTTTTTTTTTGCTGTACGCAGGCCTCTCACTGTTCTGGCCTCTCCCGTTGCGGAGCACAGGCTCGGGACGCGCAGGCTCAGCGGCCATGGCTCATGGGCCCAGCCGCTCCGCGGCATGTGGGATCTTCCCGGACCGGGGCACGAACCCGTATCCCCTGCATCGGCAGGCTGACTCTCAACCACTGCGCCACCAGGGAAGTCCTGGTTATTGCTTTTTTAAAAGTAATTTAAGAAAATCTTAACTCCAGACCTGTCTTTCCACTAGCCATTGCACACCCGCACGCACACGTATGAAAGCATGCCTTGCCTTCCTTTAGGGTGCCATGTTGGTGACACGACAGAGCATGTGCTCACCTCTTGTACCCGTGGCTGCCACGGCCCTTTCAGCATTGTGTGTGATGCCCTTGCACTTTGATTGCTTCACCGCACAGCACAATGGAGCCTCTGTCAACATGCCAGCTAATTAATTTTAACTTTGTGATGTTGCTCCATCTCCATGCACCGTTCACGTTGTCTGGTGTTTTCCCGGTGCAGATTCAAGGAAAGGTCTGGAAACGGAGGATGTGGATTCTGACCCTCCCTCTGGGCCCCTCCTCCCTCCTGCCCCTTCTGTGAGGGGACCCAGGGGGGTCCTTTCCATCTGCATTTCCCTCTCTGCCTGATTTTCCACAGCTGTTTTGGGGGAAATGCTGGGCACTCCTTTTGGGAGAGGTCTTAATTCCTGGGGGGTGTTAAAGTTGAGCACAAACCTCACTAATTTGGTCTCTTCGAGGGCTGAGTTGTGTGAGAACCAGGAAAAAACTGAAATTGTAGACAACTGGTAAAAAAAAAAAAAAAGGCTATTTGGGTTTGGTACTGCCAAGTTCACTATCTGCGGAGAGGCGGAGTGCCTGGGCTGGATTAGCATATGTGCTTCGGGTATGTGGAAGGGGTATTTCTTAAGGGCTTAAAATAGTCTGTCCTATTGGATATTAATTTGCTTAGTGCATCCCATGTTGTCGTGCGCCCCTTCCCATTTTTCACATTTCTGATGTTAAACCTGGGTCAAGCATTAATATTTGTTTGTAGGATTTGGTTTTCTATTTATATTTTTCCCTGCTGCTGGTGTTTTGTTTTGAGAAGGCTCACACTTTACTTTGTGTTAAATGGAGTCTGGGCTGAAGGGCAGGTGGGACCTGTCTTTCCAGCAGTTGGACCCTGGCAGGTACCTCCTCCTCTCCAGGCCTCAATTTCTACATCTGTAAAGTGGGGATGCTGGACTACCTGTCTGCATTCTTGGAATCCCGTCTACTACTACATCCTTTATAACGGAGTGCGTTTGACTCTGGAGTAGGGTTCAGCAAACTGTTGATGTAAAGGGCCGGATAGTAAATATTTTAGACTTTGTAGATTGTATGGTCGCTGGCACCACCACTCAGCTCTGCATTGTAGCACAAAAGCAGGCACAGACAATGCAGAAATGAATGGGTGTGGCTGTGTTCCAATAAAACTTTATTTACAGATATAGGTGGTGGGCCAGATTTGGCTCATGGACCTTAGCTTGCCAACCCCAGCTCTGACGTGTTCTCTTTGGTTGTCATAACATCTTCTCATACACCAGGCTAGTCTGTAGGAAAGAAGTACTTGAATTAAGGACCGACCGCTTGAGCCTTCCTGAGGGCTGACCTTGCCAGGAACCTGGTCTCTCGCCCTTGTTTCCTCTTCTGGTAGCTGGGGAGGTGGCCCATCCAGACATCTCTAGAGAGGAGGTGTGCCTACCTCTATGCAAATCTCCGTTTCCTGAAGGATTATAAGATTTGGTGAATCCCAGGTTAAGTCCGATTAAGGAAACTATTACAAAATAATATACCTTTCCCTGTGATATACCTGTACAGTGGGAGGAAAAAAATCAAACCTTGTTTTTTGCTCTTGTCAACGTTGTGGTTTTATTGACATTAAAAAAATCGGTGGTGCATAAGGTGGTTTTGGGGACAATTGTATTGTGCTCTCCCCCACATAACCAACATAACTTCTTGGTTTTTTAAGAGGCTGTTTCTTTGCTAGCCAGAGAAGACTGGTTAGTGGGGGGAAAGGAGTCTAAGTAAAGGTTATCCCTCTTCTTTGTAACTGTTCAGTGTGGTATCAGATGGCTGATTTGGTAGTAAGATTGTCTCTCATTTCCTTGAGTTGTGCTAAATACTTTTCTTCCAGGTGAAGAAATGCTCATTATTCACATTATCGCTGAAGGCCCTGTGTGTGCTTTTTTGTGTTGGGGAGAAGGAACACTTATCCCCTTTTCCCAGATTGGTAAAACAAGGCAGCATGCAGTTAAGAGGTTTGCAGTTCTGGATTGAAAATCTCACTGTGATAAGCAAAGTGTCTTTATCATTTTCCCTGTGGAAACAGAACCGTGACTTAGCAAACAGTTTCTGGGCGTTCAGGGGTGCTGTGCTGGCGGGGGCTTCCTAAGGCCTGGTGCCTCCCTTCCCAGGAATGCCCTCCAGAGAGTGGTGTATCCTGAAGGTGGTGGCTGGGAGGATTATGCCACGCCCCTCTTTCCAGACTCCCCGTGTAAATATGCAGTCTAAGTAAAACAACAGCGTGCTATGCAAACCCACTTTGAGACAATTCCCTCTGTCCCACCACCCCCATCCAATAAAATTCAGACCCCTGGGAAGCGTACAGCTCTTGTAAATATGAGGTATTGCTGTTATCTGGAGGAGAGAATGAGGGGAAAAACATTCACCACACTAAAAGCACTACTAACCGCTGGGGCAGCCTAGCATGTGGCTGCGATGCTCTGACGAATGTTTGGAAGAGAAACTAGAACTTAAAGCAATAAAACCCCCTATCTGGTCTATGAAAAATTAGAGTTGAGGGCCTGCCATTTCCTGAAGCTTTCAAGGCCAGGAGCGTATGGGGTAGGAAACCTGCCATTCCTGATGGAATAACCTCTTCCCTGGATCTCTGGAGCCTGTGCCTGTGCAGGGGCCACCTAGAGGAGCAGGGGTGGGGTAGAGCTTCCACCTGTTGCGTCCTCACTCCCCAAGTGGACTGCCACTGTTTGTGGCCTTAAGAGGGGGAGGGGTGGGTCTGGGCTCAGATGCCCCTCCCCCATTCATTAGCTAAGTCACTTTTTCCACAAAGCAACCCCTGGTGACCCCCACTCTTCGCCAGGTTGTTTTGGGGACTTGAGGACTGTCAGTGTAGAGAGTCTGCACTCCTTGGTCATGAGGAAGTTTGTTCTTTTTTTGGTTTTTTAATTTTTTTTTAAATTATTTTTGGCTGCGATGGGTCCTCGTTGCTGCGCGCGGGCTCTTTCTAGTTGTGGCGACCGGGGGCTACTCTTTGTTGCGGTGCGCAGCCTTCTCATTGCAGTGGCTTCTCTTGTTGCGGAGCATGGGCTCTAGGCATGCGGGCTTCAGTAGTTGTGGCTCGCGGGCTCTAGAGTGCAGGCTTAGTAGTTGTGGCGCACAGGCTTAGTTGCTCCACGGCATGTGGGATCTTCCCGGACCAGGGCTCGAACCCGTGTCCCCTGCATTGGCAGGTGGATTTTTTTTTTTTTTTTTTTTTTTTTTTGTGGTACGCAGGCCTCTCACTGTTGTGGCCTCTCCCGTTGTGGAGCACAGGCTCCGGACGCGCAGGCTCAGCAGCCATGGCTCATGGGCCCTGCCGCTCCGCGGCATGTGGGATCTTCCCGGACCGGGACACGAACCCGTGTCCCCTGCATCGGCAGGCGGACTCTCAACCACTGCACCACCAGGGAAGCCCGGCAGGTGGATTTTTAACCACTGTGCCACCAGGCAAGTTCTTAGGAAGTTTGTTCTTACTTGAGCACCTACTTGGTGCTGGGAGTGTCTAGGGGGTGCAGTGCTGGCAGTAACCTCCACATGTGCTCCTGGGAGCTCCCGGTGTAGAGTGAGGAAATGAGTGAGTAGTGAGAAAAGAGAGAGGGTTTTTTCCTCGCTAGGATATTTTTGTGGATGTGTTTATTTGTGGTCTGCTCTGCTTGTCCTTACCGTGGAGATGAAGACCTGGATGAAGATGATTAAATAAAATGCCAGCCTGCGAATGAAAAGATGTAAATTCTAGATTTTGCCTTAAGCCACCCGAGAAACCTTTGTCAGGCCTTGAACCCCTTTCTTTCCTGAGCTCTTTTAATTATTCCTCCCCCCGCCAAGTCTCTTTCCAGGAGAACTTCTGGTTGCACCCTCTTTTAGTGAGGAAGGGAGAACTGAACCCATGGTGGGGGAGATGGTAACACCTCCCAGTCAGGGAGCGTTAAAAATGAGGTGTTTCACTTTTTAATGATAACACACATTGCCTGGCAGCATCACTGTGGTGTGGTGGTCCTGAATGCATCCGGTGTGTCCAGAAGGGTCAGTTATCTTGATTTTGGCTGTCACTTCTGCTGCTCATAGAGGCTGTGTTGATATATACCACTGATGAGGGCCTTGCTTGTTTGCCTGGCTGCCAGGCTGTGGGGAGGAGGGTGGGACGACCCCTGCTCTGTGAGAACAGGCTCCATACCTCCTCTCTGAGGCCACGCTGGGACCAAGCTATCCTAGAGGCTCTTCCAAAATGCCATGCCTCCTGGGAGGGCCTAGCTCTATGGGGGGCAGCAGTCAGTCTCTGCTTATCCCTTGCCGGCCACCAGAGTGGGTTGAATTGCAGCTTCAGAAGGGCTCTTGTCTTCTTTTTCAGGGTGTTCAATTTTCCAAATATTTCTCCTTCTCTGCTTTAAACTTCTGTCTGTTCAGTCTTCTGAGAAGGGAGCAAAAAGCTCAAGATGAACCGTTATATAAAAATTTATGTCTTCGTCATTAGGACACGTCAAGTTACAGATCATGAATCTTTGAATAATGATATTTTGTGGACTGGTCTTGATCATCCTTTGTCTTGAATTGGCTTCTCCCATTGAGGGTAGAAGTAAATTGTAAGGTTTAGAGCTGGAAGTGACATGGGTGCCTCTTTATGGGAAGGTTTGTAGAGCCTCGCTCTCTGCTAACCTTTACCCTTGCAAGGTGCTTTTCTATGCATTATCATCGTGTAATACAGGCTGCAACCTGCAGAGATACCTAGGCATGGCCCCTGTTTTGCAGAAGAGGAAGTTGAAGCTCAGGGAAATTCAGTGACATCCCTAAGGTTTCCGTATCCCAAGCTGAGCTGGGACTTGAAATATTTGGGCTCTAAACCCTGTGCTTCTTCAGGGGGACCATACTGCCTCCTAGCTTCCTCCCTTGTGGAAACACGGGGTGTGTGGGGAGGCGGGGGTGAGGACCCAGGCAGGCTTTCTCTGATCAAAGCCATTCCTAGGCCAGCTTACCTGGATCAGAGACTTTCAAACGCATTAGAACTGGCTGGGGACCCCTGAGCCCCTCTAGCGCTGTCATTTTATGGTTGAGAAAAGACGGCCTAGAAAGAAGTGAGTTGTCAGGATCATACAGTGGATATACTTGCTGATTCTTTTTAGATACTTGAGTGCATACCGAGCGCCAGTATTATACCACATCGTTGAGGATAAAGCAGTGAACCATACAGACAAAAATTCCTACCCTTTTGGAGCTCAAATTGAGCGTTCCATATTCCCACACCACAACTTTTCTCCCTAAGCTTCTAGATAGCTAGCTCCTGTATCCCGCCATGGACTTGGGGAAGGCAAAATAATTTTAGTGTAATATTCTGAGCTGAATGCAAAGAGATGGGTGAATCAGCTGGAGAAAAGAAGTTACGTAATTGCTTCCAAAACAAGAGAAAAAGAGATACTTGGATTACTTATTCGTTTACAGAGCACAAATTGTGTGCTGGGCCCTGTTCTAGGTCCTGAGAATTCAGCAAGTAAACAAAGCTCTGCAGGAGTTGCCACTCAGGATAATGCGCTTGATTCTCTTGGAAACCTGGTAGTGGTCGGAGGTCCCCCTTTGCCTGCGTGGTGATCACTGATTTGTGATCTGAACATTTCCCCAGGGTAGGTGGTGAGTGCTTGCTGTGGTCTGCCATCCACGTCAACAGGCCAGGCTGGGTGCTGCTGGTGTGGGAAGACCGGGGCCAGCTCGTCCTCCTTGGATGATGAATGCTGACCCACTACATTTCTTACATAGGGTCTGCTGTCCGAACTTGTTTTCTGATCTGATTCTCTGCTCCACAGAAGCGGCGTAAACATTTGAGTCTTTACATAATGGAGCTTTTCTTACTTATCCAGCATCTCCGTCACCACCTGCAGCTTTTGCCACAAAAACACAGTGACCTCTGCAGCCGGGAAGAAGTGTGGGTGGAGTCTGACCGAGGATATTGGGGAAACCTTCTGTTTATCAAAAGCCCTCCTGCAGGTTAGTGAGAGGCAGGAAGAACATTTCCATATCCCCTTAGGAGTCCTATACTCTTTTTTTTTTTTTTAAAGGAAAAGCTGTTTTAAAACATGAAGGACTTGAATGATCCCCTTTGTATTTTTCTCTCATCAGCATTTTATCAGTTGATAACCTTTAAAGTCCCTTCTGAACATGAGAGTCTCTTTGGCTCAGGTTTCCTCTACAGCCTCTACTTCGCCGCCAGTGACGGGGAACTCATTACCTGACAGGACAGCACATTTCAGTTTTAGAGGGTTAGAATGGTTAGAAGTCTGTATTCTTGGTATTGCCACCATCAAGTGGAAAGACTTCCTCTTCCTTATGACAGCTTTTTCGGGGGGTTAATTATAGCAACTCATTCATGTTCTCTGTTCTTCCCATAAAACTCCTCCGCCTCCACCAATGGGTTTCCATTTAAAATAGCTCCTGTTCTGTTTTGGAAGACATCTCGCCTGGCTTCTGGCTTGCCAGTGTTCTTCTGAAAACGTAGCTTCCAGAACTGACCTCCAGCCCCTACGCTTTGGCTGGGCACCCTCGAAGTATCTGCAGTTGGCAAGAGGGAAGAGTGTGGCAGGGGCCGAAGATGCTCTTGAGTCAGGAGCTGGCTGTGATCCGCTTTACTCTGTGGTAGGTATTAAGTACGTTACCAGGCCTGTTTCCTGCTCCCAAATGCCAACAGCTCTGCCTCTTAAGTGAGGTTTAGTTTAATGCCCAACCTTACCTAAATGTTACTTCTATTATTGTTCAGAGCCGTGGGTAGAGTTTCCCTGTGTCGTTGAGCACATGGATGGGGACGTACCAGTGGGATGCCGGCTCTGCTTGGAATCCTCCTCCTGCATCCTTTGTTCCCGGAGCCCTGTCCAGCTCGGATGGTACTGTTCTCCTGTTGTTGTTTATTAGGATGTCTTTAGAGATCAGACTGGACAACCTCCTTGGTTTACCAGCAGGGGAAACTGAGGCCCAGAGGGTCAAAGTCCACCTGTCCCTATTCTCCTGTCACAAAGCAGGTTAGCCTTTGTGGCTGGGAGCCAGGCTTGTCTCTTTTGCTGGTGCTCTCTCTGCCTTGCAGTGAGCCCCCAGCTGCACTCCCTAAAAAATTGGGGCTTTAGTTTAGCAGTTGTAGAATTGCTTATGAAGCTTCTGGTTGGTTAGCAGTGGGACTGGGATGTGCACAGAAGCCCTGAGACTTTGCCCTTGTTTTCCTCTCCACCTGAGCTTGGCGTGCTGGCCAGGCCTTAGGGGCACACATAATGAGAATCCAAGAGTTCAGGGTATCTATTGCATACCGAGGGCCTACCGTGCACGAGGAGGGAGTGGAGAGCTGGCAGAGCAGGACGGTGAGCTGCCAGATAAGAGGTGCTCCTTGAGGGCAGACAGGTGTGTGAGTCTTCATTTTTGAATGCACTGTGCCCGGCACATAGTAAGTGCCCAATAAGGATTTGTCGAATGGACCAAAGGATTTGTATAAATGAGACCAAACAATGCATAAGCTTGGTGGCAGCCTTCCCATCTGGTGGGTTAAAATGGAAAAAGCAGATTCCTTTTTACCTTGCAAATGTTCTTGGAGCTCCTGCCCTGTCCTAGACGCTACAGAGGGATATAAAGGTGCGGTCACAGCCCTGCCCTCGAGTAGGTTAGGGAAGGAGGCCCTAAGATAAGGACAGTCCCATGCCTGGATGGTACAGGAGATCCCCTGTAAGCGCTGGTTGCCCACTGGCCTTGGCTGTGGAGGGTCCTTCCTTGAGGGTCCCTCCCCAGCTGCTTTTATCAGTGTTGCATGTGTAACACGGTGCCCAGATAGGTGCCTGTTAAGCGCTCAGCCTGAGGCTAATACTCCAGTTGAAGCTGCGCCCTCCTTCTCCCCAAGGGCAGGGCCCACCCTCACCCCCACCCCCACCCCCACCCCATGGCCTCTCCTCGGCTCCTCTTTAACCCGACTGACCTCTCGGCATGCAGAAGGGCTGGGTGACCCGTGAACATGCTAATAAAAGTCATCACTCCTCTCCGGGCGCTGGGCCGTTTGTGGTACGTCTCGTTAATTACTTGGCAGAGCGAACATTAGGACTTTAATTCGCTGGACTGGCCTTCCTCCCAGGTGTCCCCCTGCATGGGTGAGAGGTGGAGGTGGCCAGGCCAGCCAGGCAGCAGGGGGTGGGGTGGGGGGAGGGTGTGCGGGGTTGAAGTTGCTCCTTTTTCTCTGCTAATAGTGTCAGCACCCTCTCCCTCTCCCCCCAGCCTTACCGAAGCATGGCCCATCCTGCCCTGCGTCCCCCTGCCCCACTCTCAGTGGATCCCAAGCCCTCTGTTGGGAGCGGGGCTGTGAGCTGTGTGCGGCCCAGCGGCCTCGTTTATCAAGGGCCTGCTGCCAGGGGGGTGGGGGGAGGCCCCGTGCCGGGCTCTCTTGGGAGATGCTGGTGGGTCGCCCCCCCCTGCCACCACTGCCAGGGCTTTCGCTGGAGCCCCGTTTGCCCCTGAACCTTCCTCGCTCCCTGGCTGCCTGCTTCCTTTCCTCCCCTCCTCCTGCCCTCTTTGGCATCTCTTTCCTCTAAGTTGCCTCTCCTCTCTGCCTCCCCTCCTTCCCAGAGGCCTTTTCGTGGTCCTTTGGGGAGCCACACAGGCCTCCCGCTGGTCCGTCCCGAGGCCAGTCAGTCAGGAGCCTCTGCTCCCACCAGGAGGCCCATTCGCTCCCCTCAACTCCCCCCTGCCCCCAAGAATGTGAGGTGTGAGCTGGGGGGCTTCACCCCCAGTGGTGAAGCCATGGCCAGCATTTTTCTGCCTCTCGGTGGTGTTATTCAGTGTCCCTGCCAAATCCGAGAGGCCGAGGAAAGTTGTTTTAAAGATACATCCTTGAAAGACCCCAGGAACTCTGGTCCCTGAGCACAGAGAGGGCTGAGTGGTTGGCGGGGAGGAAGACTTCCTGCAAAATGGAGAGGGAGTACGGGGCAGTTCAGGGGGGCCTCCGGGCGCACCTCACAGGGCTTGCAGATGTGGGGGTCAGGGTGGGAGAAGCTGGCTCCCCTGAGCCCTGGCGCTTGGCCTGGCCTGGCGTCCGTGTCCCTCAGAGCCAGCCCGCACTGCACCCCCGAGCTGTGTGTGGGGTTGGGGGCTGGGGAGGGCTTGTTTGGCAGCAGGCGCCTATCAGACAACTGGAAAGTGCCAGTGCTTGCCCGGCCATCTGTCCCCATCCGCCTGGCTCCTGGCCGCCTTCTGCCTACCCCAGAAGGCCCGCAGTTGTCTGCCGGCGAGGCCGCAGAGCCTGGCCGGGAGGGGCAGGCGGAGGCCCATCTTGCCTTTGTTTATTCCCATCTAATTTTCGGCTCCTGCGCTTTGGATGATTTGCCAGGTGCGTGAAAAGTTTGCTGCGTGACCGCATCGCGACGGTTTTGTGGCGTGGAGGTGGACAGGAAAGGTGGATGTGTGCCGCGCTTCCTTTCCACGGTTTGTCTGTTGGCTTAACGGGGGACCTTCACCCCGCACCCGCACCCCTTCCACTCCCGCTGCTGTTTTTCTTTTTTCTTGCTTTAATTTGTAAAAGCGCAGCCTAGAGCAGGCCAACTCTCCCGCCATTTGGGTTCATCCGCACACCACCCTCTCCAAGCTAGTTAAAGGGTTAAAAATTATGGGGAAGTTCAGCCGGCACTTGCAAGATATGGTTGCCGTGGCAACAGGCCTTCTAATCTGGTAGGTGACCTGAAAGACTGGAGAAGATGTAGGGGTTGGTTTGGCATTTCATTATTTCATGAGGCTGCCTCTCCAGCTGGTTTCTCTGCTGAGCTTAAAGCTTGCTGGTCCTGCCACTAGAGTTACTGGCACATTCCAAAACAACAGTGTTGATGGCACGAGCAGTGCATTAATGGGGGTCTGGCCCGGCCGGGTGGGCAGAGGAGAGGGAGCTGGGTTCCAGGAGCCCTAACCTGGGACTGTGTCCCTTACACAAAGAGGGGGGTGTGGGTAAAAGCGTGTGCACTCAGGTTCGCTTTCTGCACACAATAGCTGCCTTCTTGAAACACCACCGTGTAAACTGAATCCTGTTTTTTAGTGCCCTGAGAGGGACTGACTTTTTAGGAGGATTTTAGGAGAACTTCTTTAGTTTGCCAAGAATCCTCCTTAGACTTGGGGGGAGGCTGTTTAAAGTAGGGGGAGACTCCCATTGCAATTTCCACACTTGATGCCCTCCTCTTTTATTTACCTTCACTGGATGCTGTCCAGAAATTTGGTTCAGTTCAGCACATTAGCTGCGTGTCTGCTGTGGACCCGGCCCCGTGCCTGGAGCAGAGAGGCGCAGGACGGAATACCTAGTTTCATTCATTCACTCGGCAAATGTTGGTTGGATGCTGCATTTGGGAGAAGGGGCAGCTCAGATCACTGTCCTGGCGTTAGGGGCTCCAGGTATGTGAGGGGCTTCTGCCTACCTTGCCCGTTACTTTTAGAGGGACCTTATATTGAGGACAGGGAGGGGTTTTTTGGCTTGGAAAGGCATGAGGCATTCACATTTCTCAGCCCGCCTTTCTCCGAGGGGTCTGCTCTGTTTCTCCCCTTTTCCTCTTGCCTGTAATTACTCGGAAATCCGTGGGCCCGATAAATGGTACGTGTAGATGGCGTGTTCAGAAGTCCAGACCTTCCTAAACACAGAACGTGCAGAGTTCTGTGTTAGCCTATGCCCAGGTTTTGAGGTATTGCCAATTGGTGGCTCCCTGGGTTTCTCGCTTCTCCGAATTTCTCCCTTCTGGAGAGGTTGAGGGTTCCTGGGATTTGTGAGGGAATTTTATGTGACTTACTCCCTCTTCCCATTGCAGTCGTGAGCTCTCTGAAGAGAGGTCTGTGGGTTAAAGGCCCAGTGGACAGTTTGGAGGATCACTGCTTCCACTTCATAGACGCAGAAGCAGAGGACCAGAGAGGCGAGAGTGTGTCTATTTTCGGGGCTCTGGGGTCCCAGGCAAGGACTTGCCCCACACTGTACCATGCCCTTGATGGGCTGCCCACCCATGTGTGTGGCAGGTGCATGGGAAAGGTTGGGCCAGAATGTGATTCTTGATGGGCGGGAGTTTGGGGGATTAGGAGGTGCACCTACACTGCAGATGGCAAAGGGACGTGCCCCCTTGTAAGACCAGGGGTGTCCATGGACAGGAGGACACACTGGCTGCGGGCTTCAGCTTTCTGGGTTCAGAGGATGGGGCTGGGGGCAGTGGGATGGGAGATTCACCCCTTGCTGGCCAGCCTGGCCTGGCGTTGGGACGCACCGGTGTTCTTGGGAGGGGACATGGTCTGCCACCTACAGCCGAGGCACAGGGTCCAGCTCATCTTCTGGTCCCCTCTGCACCACAGTCTCCTGTCTGTAAAACACAGGAATTAACCTCATCATCCCCGGCCCCTTGGGTCCCTCGGTCCATTTCCGTGGATGGAAAAAGCATCTTGGCCAAGTCTCTCTGCTCTGCTGAACCTCAGACTGGCTTCTCAGTGTGGAATGTGGCTTTAGGGTTTTGTCTAGTTTTTATCTGTAATTTCATCTAATTCAGTACATTTCAACAAGGGTTTGTTGAGTGCCACCTCTTTTGTCTTTGAGCTGCAGCGTAGGGGAGAATGGGGGTCAGCCCATACCTTGGGGGCAGCGTCAGGACCCTGCCCATTTTTGTTGACTTTCATGGAGCCTGGGAGAGGGTGGTTGGAATTGGGTTCCGACTCTGCATGTAGTTCACTTGGATCCTCCAAACTCTAGTTTTCCTATGGGGAGAGATCTTCTTGGATTGGGGTGGTGGCTGTGGCGAGTGTAGCAAGTACACAGGGCCTTTACACGTGGAAGCATCTCAGAACAGCTAAAAGGAGAGGTCTTCAAGGTTGAAGCCTCTGAGATTGGGCTAGCTCTGTGTGTGTGTGTGTGTGTGTGTGTGTGTGTGTTTAAGTCACAGGGTAGAGTGGGGGGGGAGGGGTGGCTTGAGCTGAAGATTTCTGGGACCTTTAAGATGTAAAAGTAAAGGTGACCTGCATCTTTCCCACTTTGGCTTAGATTTTGGCCCAGAGTTCTTCCTCTCACAATGGGTCTGATTTCTAGGGAAGGAATGGATCTGCCCTGTTCTAATTAGAGGGCCGAGGTCTCGTTAGATGCAAAATAGATAAAACAAACTGTGTATTCCGCTCCAAATAAAATAAAACAAACTGTATTCTGCTCTTGAGGCCCTCGGAGAACTGCCTTCACCATTGTGGGCGTGTGGGGGGAACCTTAGTGGATTCCTTACAGATGAGGAAACCAAGGGCCACGTGGGATGGTCGACCACCTGGGGATGCATTACCTGCAGGGCTGCCAGCAAAACCTGGGGCTCCTGAGGGTCAGCTCCTCACTCTCACCCAAATCTCAAGTTTCTCCTGCAGTTCTAGGGTTTGCCGTTCAGAGAGTGCCCCTCAGAGTCTGCCCTTGTTTTTTGGGGGTGGATGGGTTTTGTGCTCTGCTGTGAGGGGTCCTGGTTGAGCCTTATGGGCTTCGTTGAGGTTCTTCTACCATTAGTCATCCTCTGTTTTATTTACTTATCTATCTATCTATCTATTTATTTATTTATTTGGGGTACGCAGGCCTCTCACTGTCGTGGCCTCTCCCGTTGCGGAGCACAGGCTCCGGACGCGCAGGCTCAGCGGCCATGGCTCACGGGCCCAGCTGCTCCGCGGCATGTGGGATCTTCCCGGACCGGGGCACGAACCCGTGTCGCCTGCATCGGCAGGCAGACTCTCAACCACTGCGCCACCAGGGAAGCCCTTATTTATTTATTTTTAAAAATTAATTAATTTATTTTTGGCTGTGTTGGGTCCTCGTTGCTGCGTGTGGGCTTTCTCTAGTTGTGGCGAGCAGGGACTCCTCTTCGTTGTGGTGCGCAGGCTTCTCATTGCAGTGGCTTCTCTTGTTGCAGAGCACGGGCTCTAAGCGCACGAGCTTCAGTAGTTGTGGTGCGCGGGCTCAGTAGTTGTGGCTCGTGGGCTCTAGAGCACAGGCTCAGTAGTTGTGGCACGCAGGCTTCAGTAGTTGTGGCTTGCGGGCTCTAGAGCGCAGGCTCAGTAGTTGTGGCACACGGGCTTAGTTGCTCCGCGGCATGTGGGATCTTCCCAGACCAGGGATTGAACCTGTGTCTCCTGTATTGGCAGGGGGATTGTTAACCACTGCACCACCAGGGAAGTCCCCGTTCTCCGTTTTAGAGTAGGAAAAATTGACAAAGAATTTACCCCCGTATTGAAATTCAGAGCAGTTACACCGTCCGCACATTTCTGTTAACAGTAATAATAGTAGTGAGTACAAGGCTGATCATGGTAGATGCTTGGATGGTGAAAAAGAGGAGTGAAATGCAGCTGCTTCCTGCTACGGATCCTAGCGAGATGAGACTCATCAGATGGTAGCCACCCACATTTTATGTTTGCCTTGTTGTGTTAACGTTGCCATAGTAAGACACGACATGGGTGACTTTCTACTCTAAAGAGTGGGAGGTGGGGGGAAGGGAGGAAAGGGTTTGGAGAAGAAATGGAGCCTCATAGGAAGTGGGGGAGACCTGGTGGGACAGTTTCTGACAAAGGTTCCCTAGGGATGTTTTGTGGAAGTTTGACTTCTTTTCACGGTGTCACTTGAAGAAGCCACCTTGCTTACCAGCCGAGAAATTTGGACCCATTTGGCTTTTCTGGAGGGTGTCACTTCCTAGGGTAACAAGTTAATTCCTTGCTAGGGGAACTAGGGCTTGAATCAGTTCCCTTCAGGCTTCCTAAGGCGTCCTTTGCTAGTTCTGAAGCTTTGGGCTTTGATGAGCAAAGTCGGGTCTCTAGGCCTTTGGTCCTTTTATGTACCTTGATCCCTGTCTAGCCCAAGGCTGTGCAGACTGAGGCTACTTGATGTGTTTTGTCTTTCATAATACGGAAGACTGTTAGTTTGCTGGGAGTTCCCACTGCTTGGCTCACCCGGAGTTCCTTATGGAGAATAAACTTGATGTTTGGATGGATGGGTGGGTGGATAGATAGATTGGGTGGATGGGTGAGTGGGTGGCTGGCTGGGTAGAGGAGCGTGCTCATCCAGGCTGGGTTGAGTCAGGAGTCCTTCCAAAATGCCACGTTTTGTTTGAGGACTTCTCTCCAGCTGGGTGTACGGGCAGCAAGCAGGTCCCGAATCTCACGAGGGTCCAGCACAGTTTCTGATCATTCCCTTAGGGTATCTGCTGGAGATTCCTTCCTAATGCCCTGGTCCGTTGAGGAACCCTGTCTTACATGAATATCCCACATGCCAAAGGAGTATGGAACAATGAAGGAAGACTGGTTTTTTGTGTTTTTTTTGTGGTACGCAGGCCTCTCACTGCTGTGGCCTCTCCCGTTGCGGAGCACAGGCTCCGGACGCGCAGGCTCAGCGGCCATGGCTCACGGGCCCAGCCGCTCCGCGGCATGTGGGATCTTCCCGGACTGGGGCACGAACCTGTGTCCCCTGCATCGGCAGGCAGACTCTCAACCACTGCGCCACCAGGGAAGCCCAGGAAGACTGTTTTTAAAGCTTAATTTATATTTAAATTATTACAGCATTGTTCTTGAGATCTGTGAATTTTAGCGTTTGTAGCTTCAACAATTCACAAGTGACAGGAGTAATTTGTAACCTCCCTGAGCATAACTTTGATTCTTGGCCCGAGAGAGGCAGGTGGACTCACGAGTCGCAGAGCTGGTGGGGAGGTCTGGTGCTCTGTCCGGCGCCCACAGCTCTTGGGTTCTGGTTGTTTCATGCATGATCTGATTTCATCCTGACAGTAACCCTGGGAATCGGGCATAATTGCTGTGGTTTTACACCTGAGAAAACTGAAGAAATTATGTGTCCCGTACATGCTCATTTTGAAAAGGAGAAGGAAGAAAATGTTACCTGTCTTTCCACCACCAGGACTAACTTTGTGCTAACTTTTTGGGGGAGTATTTCCTTTCAGGCTCTTTTCCTCCTCTTTCACTTAGCATTTTTGCATAATCATGTTCCAGTCAGAAAATTCTCTTTGCGAAAAGTAACATTTAAGAAGCTGTGTAGGCTCTGTTTCTGTTTCCAGTCTCTGAGTCATTTTCGGTGTTGGTGTGCTTTTTAGAGGGTCTCTGTGTGGGGCTGTCTCCGTGCCCCTGGGCTGAGCTCACCAGGGAGCCGGAGTGTTCCTTTCAGCTCAGCATCCCTGGCTCCGGCATTCAGACCCAAGCAGGGCCCTTTGTGTCTAAAGCAGTAGTTGATTGGAGTGCTAATGAATCAATTAGAAAATTACTTGCTGCTGAGACCCTCAGCCAAAGGAGGGTTGTGCACAGTCTCCTATAACCATGGAAGGCCATACGCCTATAAATCTCTCTTGGCTGTGGCCCTTGTAAATCGCACCCCAGCCTTTCTTGGACCTGTTAATCACTTGAGAAAAATGGGACTACTACTGCTTTGCAGGGCTGCCTTTTGCTTGGCATGGTTTTCTAGCTTGTACTTCTGTCCATTCTTACACGGGTGAGAAAGAGAAGACTAGAGTTTCTAGGAACAGCGTTTGTACTGCACTTTTAAAAAGGAATCGTTTAGGGGCCATTCTCATGTTCTTACCTGGAGTCCCCTACACCAACCCTTTGGGAGGTACTGTTGCTATAATATACATGCCCATTTTTAGGAATGGCGGAACTGGAGCTCAGAGAGGCTAAAGCATCTGGTCCTCCAGTCACACAGAGGAAGGCAGTGGATCAGCCTGTACACTGTCCCTCTGTCATAAAGCCTTTTTCACATGGATGCCCCCTGAGTCATACATCTGAGTGGGTCTTAATGGCCCCAGGTTGGGAGTGGCATGTGGGGCACAGCCAGCAGGGATGGATATGGTAAAGGCCTTTCCGGTGAAGTAGCCAGGGTTGGGGTTTGGTAAGGTTTAATCTGAGGCAGATCTAGAGTTGGAGTGACAGCCAGCAGCCACGGCGGAAGGGCCCCCGGGTGGGTGATGTACCAGGGGGTTCCAGGTGGCACCATTTTGTGTTATGTGTTCCAGGATGCTCACCGGATATGTTTGAACATGAAATGGAAATGGGTAAAGGAGAGGGAGGTTAAAGTGGATGACATTGCCATGAATCCTGACTGAAGTGGAGCCATCTCTAGATTTTGATATGTTTTTCTGGCCCTCCTTTTATTTACAGTGAAGGCAGCACTAATCTTTACCTGGTTTCTCCAAGAGGAGCCAGCATGCTTCTCCCGAGGCAGTGCGGTGCTGGGCTCCCTTTGTGATTTGGCTTCACTGGGAGGGAACCACTGGGCACCAGGGCCTTTTGTTCCTGGCTGTGGGGGGGGCAGGACTGCTTGTTTACGACCTCATATTCTGTCCTTTCATCTCTAGGATGTTCAGTGTGTCATGGCAGGTTTTTTTTTTTTTTTTTTTTTTTTTTTTTTTGTCCTTGGCTCATGGTCCTAGCCGCTTCGTGGCATGTAGGATCTTCCCGGACTGGGGCACGAACCCGCGTCCCCTGCATCGGGAGGCGGACTCTCAACCACTGCACCACCAGGGAAGCCCCGTCATGGCAGTTTTGATGCTTCTGCCTTGGACAGCCAGCGGTTTTTTCATTCGTATAACAAACATCTGAGTGCCTACCATGTGGCAGGCACCGTTGTAGGCGCTGTGAGCACGGTGGGGAACAGCACAGATGACATCCCTGTCTGTCCTCGTGGGGCTGACGTTCTGGTGGATGGTACAGAAATCTGTTGTGGACCTTGAGTCTCGAGCTGATTTGGAAGATAGGACGGTAATAATTCTAATCTCTCCTTCATAGTGGCTCTTTTTTTATACCCCACATTGTGCGGGGCGTCTTAGGTTTGCCATCATGTTCCATCCTCGGGTGAGCTCTGTTAAGGTGGGTATTGTCACCCCATTTTTGCAGATGAGGCCTCAGAGAGCACATAGCAGGTGCTTGATAAATCCTTGTTGGCCAGCTGAATGGCGTGCAGTTTGCAGATAGTGGAGCTGGGGGTTTCTAGCCCAGCCCAAGTTCTCAACAAGATGTCAGGCTGCCTTTACAGTGCTGCACCTGTCCTGCGAGGCTGGCTTTATTTTGTGGACTGGTTTTGAGTGTGCGAGCCAGAGCCCAGGAAGATTGTGGTACAAGGTCTTGGTGTGGTCTCTAACCAACTAGATCTGTATTATCGATCATCGCTGCCACTGCCACTGCTGGAGGATGCTTTGTTTCTGGTGGTTTTATAGAAGTGGAGGTGAGATTTAGAGGCCACTTGCTTCCCCGGCGACTGCCGTCAGTCTCCTGCCCTCTCCACTTGAGGCACATTGGTACTGCCATGTGAGCTGTGAGTGTGGTAGGGGACTGAGACTGGGATGCGCCTGCCCCGATGACCCAGGACCCCAGGTGACTCTTCTCCTTAAGCGGGCACAGGTGAGGCAACGTGTGGAACCTTGGGCCCCATTCATCTGTCCAGCCAACTCTTTGGCCACCTGATGTTGACTTGGCCCCCTCAAGTTCCAGGTACTGAAAATATAAAACAAATAAAGCCCAGCTTCTGGACGGAAGCGGGTTGGCTTTCTCTTTGGGGAAGCTCAAAGTGCAACAGCTGTGTGGGTAGACTGCTCTCCGGGTGTTAACCTGCTTGGCAGACTTTTAGAGTAGAAAGTTCCAACAGGCGTCAGGCGAGTGGGGGAGGCATGGGGCTGGCCATGGGGAGCAGGGGAGATGGGCTACTTCCTTCGCCTCTTGTCTGTGCCCTTGACCTTCAGGCTCTGTTCTGAATTTTCTCCTTTTCTCTCTCCCTTTCTGCTGACTCTCCTAATTTCCACCTACCTTCCACCCCCTCCCCACATCTTCTCTGTATTTCCTAACACCTTGTGCATTGCCTCAGACACTTCTTGGCTGTTCTCAGTTGGCAGGGCAAGGGGCAGAGTCCACCACCAAGTAAAGGTCACCTTGTGTCACTGTGACCCAAATGGGGAATGGGGACTCTGACCTGTCCCAGATGGTGTTGGTGGAAGGTCAAGGGTGGTTGCACGGTTGTCAAGGGTGGTTGCACGGTTGTCAAGGGTGGTTGCATGGCTGTCAAGGTGGCTCACGTTACCCTGAACTGGGAGGTGCAGAGAAGAAGAAGAGGGGTGGGTAAGGGCGTAGCTAGAGGTTGGCGGGTTGGAAATAATTCAGGGTGTATAAGTTTCCTAGGCTGCAGTACCAGACTGTCAGAAATGGGGTGGCTTTAAACAGCAGAAATTTATCCTCTTGCAGTTCTGGAGGCTAGAAGTCCAGAATCAAGGTGTCGGCAGGGCCACATTCCCTCTCAAGTCCCTGGGGGAGAGTCTGTTCTATGCCTTTCTCTTATTTTCTGGTGTTGCTGGCACTGCTCCGCGTTCCTTGGCTTGCATCTCTCCGATCTCTGCCTCTGTCATCCCATGGTGTTCTCCCTGTGTGTCTGTGTGCCTAAATTTCCCTTATTTTATAAAGACACCACCAGTCATTGGATTAGGGGCCCACCCTAACCCAGTACAACCTCGTCCTAACTTGATTACATCTGCAAAGGATCTACAGACTTACAACATAGTAGTTGATGGTTCGACTTACAATTTTTTGACTTTACAACCGTGGCAAAGCGATATGAATTCAGTAAAAAACCGTACTTCAGATTTTGAATTTTGATCTTTTCCCAGGCTAGTGATGGGCGGTAGATCTTCTCTTGTGATTCCGGGGCAGCGGCAGTGTCCGCAGCTCCCAGTCAGCCCAGAAACCACAAGGGTGAGCAAGATAACACTGACCACCATTCCATTTCTGGACCAGCACTCTCTTTTTCACTCTCAGTACAGTATTCAGCATGTTACATGAATTAGCTTTTCAACACTTCATTATAAAATAGGCTGTGTGTGAGATGATTTTGCCCAGCTGTAGGCTGAAGTAGGTGTTCTGAGCACGTTTAAGGTAGGCGAGGCTAAGTTCTGATGTTTAGTAGTTTTGGCATATTAAGTGCATTTCTACTTAATGATATTCTCGTAACCCCATTTTAAGTCGAGGATGATCTGTATTTCCAAATAAGGTCACGTTCATAGGTACTGGGGGTTAGGACTTGAACATATCTTTTAGGTGGACACAGTTCAACCCACAATACAAGGCGACAGCGCCTGTATCCAGAGGAGGTATTCAAATTCCTATTTTAAGGGACCTTAAAGATACTAATCGACTCTGTAATTTCAGCCAGTCCAGTAAATTTATGTAAGGAATCCACTATGTGCCAGGTTCCGGGCTTGGCTCTGCACAGAGATGAGATGCCTCCTGGCCCTTACGGTGAGAGGCTACAGGGTTTTTAAAAGAAAGCTTAAAGGAAATGTTCATGCAAGTGCCTCGGGGATGACCTTAGAAACACCTACAAGCTTTTCCTTCCTGCCCTATTAACGTTGAGGCCAGCTCGATCAAGCCAGGACTTACTCTCCCTGCCCTCTGGCAGAAGGAGATGGGGAAGGTGGCCGGGAACCGTGGATCTGGAGGTTCTTTCTGTGCTTTTGTTTCTTCCCTGCCAGTGAGGGTGGGACTTAGAAGGTCTTTGAAGTGTGCTTCTTGGTGTTGTCTGTTCAGGCAGCCTTGGGAGCTAGGAATGGTTTTATTGGAATGGCAAATACTGGGCGGGGTCAATAAGGAAGTTTTTTTATAGTGGCTCCTGTGTTTTTGCTGTGGATACACGTGGGTCAGCATCTGATGGCTCAGGCCAGTGCCTTGTCTTCCCTCACAGAAGTTTCCCGTTCAGGCAGAAGGATCTGACACTGAGTCGGAAAATTCTTCCCATGACTTAACAGTCTCCCTGGTCTGGGAAGGATGTCCACACAGGCAACAGGAGTGGAGCAGAAAGCATTTGTAGCTATTGTATTGGTGAAAACCAATGTAATGTAAATAGCAAGTCTGGATTATATGTATCCTCAAGACACTGGGACTGAAAACCACATGCACCAAAAGAAATTTACAGTTGTGCATGGTTCAGAGCGCTGTCTGCTGTGGAGGGCTCAGGTGGTAGGGGTACGTGTTCTGTTCTCCATCCCTCCCCTCCTTGACCTGCCCCTCCCAACCAAAAAAAGGAGAGAAAAATTAATGAGGCATTTCCCCCAATTCTGTCACCTCTTTACCAGACCATCAGAATATGTGAGGTCAGCTAGATCCGCCATCTCTTCTAGCCATCATTACCGAGAGGCAGAACTCTGTGTGTCGCTGAATGACCACACCACAGAGGACCCAAGGAAGTATCTGGAATGTGCTTTAGTCTCCCCACTCGCCCCCCAGAATGATACCTTTCCCATTCCCAGAGGGGCCTTCAAGAACCTGCTTTGGGCAGAAGCATAAGTATTTATTAGGCCAAGCCTGATTGTGCGCTTTACCTAGGTAGCTTTGTAAGTAGATTAGTTTCATGTCTTATTTCCAAAAAAGTTCATGGATATATGTTCATTGCGCAGGGAATTAGATAGTAAACATAAAATTCTGGCACTTCTACTCTCCAAAGATTAATGTTGTTAAAGCCCTGATTTATGTCTTGTTGATATGGCTTATTTCCTAAACGTGTCCCTGCCCTCAGGAGGTAATATCTGTCCACTTGGCTGATTCAGCCTGTCACCTAACCAGAGGTACCTCTTGAGACTCTAGATGGTGGATCTTGAGATTCTAGAGCCTGTGTAGCATGTGGCTTCCCTTCCAGGGGGCTTGCCCACACACCTAACTGCCTGTGGTTCTCCCGACTCTTTTCTCTGGTTTGGAGCTCTTGTAACTCATGTTGCCAAGAACTACTTTCTTACCCTTGGGGAGAGGGAAGTGGGGTGTAATCCTTGCTTCAAATCCTGGAGTCTAGGACTGCCAGGCGGACCTCATGTGTCGAGCAGACAAGCTTGTATGGAGCTATGGTTTTTAACCTTTACGGGCCCACGAGCCCTGTGAGACTGATAAACTCTGGTGCCCTCCGGTACTGCACGTTCACATGTACAAAAACTGTGCGTAATAAGCCCAGGGGTTTGCAGACCCTTTGAAACCCATCTCTGAGGCCCTTCAGAGGCAGACATGCCGCCCCCCACTCCGCCCGCCGCTGGCTGACATGGCCTCTCAGTGTCCATTTCACCGTCTGTAGGACAGTGGCAACAATAGTTACCAGACAGTTTTGCGGTTGTGACAAGGACTGTGGTGGTTCTAGCTGCTCACAATCGGTTCTTTCCCCAGTGCTCACCGTGACCCAGTGAGGGAAGTCTTACCAACCCCATTTCAGAGATGATAAAACGGAGGCTCAGATAGGTGAAGCCATGTGCCCAGGGCCATAAAGTGAGAGTCAGGGTTGGAACCCCGGCTGTGTGGCTTTAGAACGAGTGCCGAACACCTGATTCGCATCAAGGTATATAGTAGGTGCTCAGTAAAGGGTATCAATGATATTAAAAGCGGCAGAGGGTTAGGGCACAGCCAACCTGTTGGTAGTGGGGCTCCCCGTCCCCCACGGCCTCCACCTGTCCTAAGTATCCTCCCGGTGCAGGATCCGGGCTCCGGGGTTTGTGGGGCGGGCGGAGGCGAGCGCAGATCCGCCAATCCTGGGAAATGTGTAAAATCCTGTTCCTGAAAACCGGCCGGGTTCTCAGAGTGTCCTGGCTGGCATGTTTTGCCAGTCACGAAACATGATCCATACGCTGTATTTTAGGACTCCCCATCTGTCAGCATTGGGGAGGGCTTTCACTTGACGGAGCTCAAAGCCTGCCAGCTCACCCGGGGCGGGGGGTGGGGAGAGGTGGGCAGGAAGGATCTGTGACAGCCAGTGGATCTGTTCCTCCAGAGAGGATGCCGTCTACCTGGCTGGGGGGCCGAGAGCCCGAGAGAAGGGGTGGGGCGTCCTTGGGTGCCTTGGCCAGCAGCCTCGCAGATCCCTTTTCCCATTACTTCACTCCTTTTTTTAGACAGATCCCCACTTGTTCCTTAAGCAGATTGAGGTACAGGGGGGTTAAGGCTGTTGTGCAAAATTTTGAAGCTGCTAAGAGGCCAAGCTGAGATTGAACTGAAGTCTTTAGGCTCTGTCCAGTGCTCTCTCTTAACCGGGGCTCTCCTCCTGTTTCCTGGGTTCTCTGCTCTGGGTGGTGCAGGGCTGGGTGGGAGATGCTCCCTGGGAGAGGGAGGCAGTGAGGAGAGGGAGGGGGTAAGCCTTGCTCTCAGGCCCACCTGGCAGGGCGTGCTCCAGACCGGCACCCCCGCCCCACCCCTCCGGCCTGCTGGTGGTAGAGGAAAAAAAACACTAAGAGGGCTATTGATCCACCCTCTCCTCTGAGGGAGGGCCGCAGCACATTCAAGCTTTCTTTTTAAAAATGCATTAACCTGACCGTAAGCAGGCCCCAGTTTAAAAATAAATAAAAGTAAGAGAAGAAGCAAAACAAGTGGGAATGGGGACAGGAAAAGGGTGTTTGAAGAGGGTCCTTCTCCATGTCTGTGCCAGTTCCAGGCCGGGATGCCATGCCTGGATTCTGGAGCTCGGGACTGCTCTGCTTTGCTGTGCCCTGGACCATCTGCATCTCTCCTGACGTCTGTGCAGAGGAAATTTCCCCAAATCCAGAGGTTCCAGGAAACCCTTTGGGGGTGGGGCAGGCTGGAGCATGGAGGCAATCCATGTTTGAAAGCCTGCCTTGCCAGCCCCCAACCTGGGCAGTTTGGTCTCTGTTTTGGCCCTCAAGCCACACTGGCCTTCTCTTGGTTTCTCAGAAGTGCCTTTGCACGTGCTGTTCTCTCTGCCTGCTGCCTGGAAGGGGTGTCCATCTCTTGCCTTTCTCCCTGGGCTGCAGGTTAGCACCTGCACTCATCTTTCAGATCTCAGCCTAAAGGGCACCTCTTGACCCTGGTGGGTCAGGCCTCCTGTTATATACCCCCGAGTCTCCCAGTACTTCCCCTTTGTAGCTCTTACCACAAGCATAATAAAAGAATTAACTTACATTTTACAGCATTTAGTAATGAAGCTTGAGGAAAGCAGGGACTGGTCTGTCCTGTTTGCTAAGTATTCACTGTCCAGCTTGGCACTGAAAAGGAGCAGTAAATCTTCATGGAATGGGTGGATGGGGGGTCAGGGTCTATTCCATTTGGCCCATAGATACGGTTTGGGTGAGGGTAGAAG
This sequence comes from Mesoplodon mirus, assembly GCF_964341445.2. NCBI lineage: Eukaryota > Metazoa > Chordata > Mammalia > Artiodactyla > Ziphiidae > Mesoplodon > Mesoplodon mirus. The sequence goes on along the minus strand of NC_138978.1, from coordinate 48,906,457 downwards.
GAATAAACGTCGTAATCAAAATTCGCTGTGATTTTCTAATGTTTCCAGAGGTGTGGGCCCACTTTGAGGTCAGGATATGGTTTCAGAGTGGAGCCCCCAACCCTTGAAAGGAGGAGACTTCTGCCAACAGAGCAGTAGTTAGGATGCAGAGTCCCCGAGCTGGTGCCCCTCAAAGGTTGCCCATTCTCTTGGTGGGTGGGAAGACGTGGGGTCAGAGAACAGAAACCACTTGGCTAGGATCACACAGTAGAGCCTGTGAAGGCTTTTACTTGGGCCCCGGTTTAATTGTTAAAAGGTGATTAATCAAGCACCAGCTACCTACTGGGCAGGCATCGTTTTACTGCCCCGCGTGGTGACACCAGTTCGTGGAAGAGGAAATGGAGGCTCTGTGAACTTTGGTACCTGCTTCAGAACACAGCAGAGGCAGCATTGGAACTCAAGTCTTTCTGATTCCATAGCCCGGTGCCTCCCAGCGAGCGGGGGTTGGTGACAGCCTTGGGTCTTGGATTGGCTCTGGTGGGGACCCCCTGCCTCCTACTAGCCAGGGGAGTTGTGACTACTTGTAGGAGCCTCCGTTGCTTCCAGCCATCTGGGCTCAGGGGGATGGTGGTTCCTGGAGACCCCCCCTCTCCTCCTCCACCTGTGGCTCACCTCCTTTTTCTGTGTCCTCCCTCTCCTCTGCTGAGGGAGCCTCAGGAATTCCTCTCTCCTCCTACCAGTCGCCATTTCCCTGGGAAGCCACTGGGGATCCTGGGAAGGTTCTGAGGGTGATGAAGCAGAATTTGCACCATTCCGGGAGTAACTTTCCATCATTTGTGGCTAAAAATAAAACGTGTCCTTGCTCCTCACTGCCTGTAGGCTTTCTTTAGGGGTTTCAGTGGGAGCCACTTTTCCGTTTGTCCCCTTTCCCCGTTGACTCTCGGCGGGTGTGGGGCTTCCCACAATGTGGGGACATGGGTGGGCTTGATGCCACTCATCACCTCTGAGAGCAGCGCCCCTGAGGCCTTTCTGAGGAAGCGCTCTGCTTCTCTGTGGCAGCAAACAGCCGCATGGTCGGGCGGGCGCTCTGGCACACGGGCCGCCCGGGGAGGTCTTCTCCCTTGGCATATATTACCGTGGCCAAGAGACAAGCCACCTTTCGAGGATTTTCTTTGTGTAGCCTGCTTCTTTTTGCTATCAGGAATGCACAGGGGCAAGAGAGATAAATTAATTTGTTCAGTTAATTTTGTAAATATTGACCGAGCCGAAGTTTTATGCCAGTCACATGTCAGGGACCCAAGGGCTTACCAACAAGCAACATGACACAGTCCCTTCCTTGAAGGCACTTATCCTCAGGGTCGGGGGAGAAAGATGTGAGCTTTCATACAGAACTAGAGCAGGGGAGCCACAGAGTCCTGCTCCCCTCACCACGCTTTCTTCTAGAATTCACTTACAATGTGTGCCTGAGTGGGGAGCTAAAAGCTGAACTGTACGTTGTGCCTTTCGCCTTTCTTAAGACACTTGCAATTCCCCTCTCCCCTGGTAAATACTTTTTTTTGGAGTGTTTACTATGTGCTGGGGCTGGGCACCCTGCTAGAACTTCACTTGTTTTTATTTCATTGGACTCAACGTGCCTGTGTAATTACTACTATTGTCCTTATTTTCCAGTTGGTGAAACTAAGGCCCAGAAAGGTTAATTAACTTGCTTAAGATCCCACAGCTAAAATGTTGCAGAGCCTGGATTCAAATGTAAGCAGATTAATTCCAGAGCTCAGTCTCCTAACCGCTAGCTGTATAGACATGTCCTCACTGAGAACGTCTGTCGGTTAAGCATCCACTATCTGCCCAGCGTGAAGTACTCTAAATAGATGCTTTCTCTTTAAAAATCTTCATTATGATTTCTCTTTGGCCTTTAATATTCCTAGTAACCCTGTGAGATGAGAAAGCACTCCCCAACCGCAATCTGCACACCCCCCTTTAATCCAAAGTCTCTGTAGAGGGCACTATACTTCAGAGGCTGGAATTAAACTATGCCGTCTTAATCCAGAGCCTCTGGGTGAGAGAAGGGCCCTGAAATCATTCTGCAAACTGTAAAGTGCCCCATGAAATGAAGGGCACGGGAGAATAGGTGTGTGCGTAGAACACTGACTTGTAACACCAACCTCACGCGTCATACTTGGGGATTTCTAGCACGGTTGTCACGGCCTGGCTTCAGGTACCTGTGAAAAATTATGGTAATTAAAATGTAATTTGGAATCCCCAGTTGGCTCCCAGCAGCTGGTCCAGATGTAGGAGGCTGGGGCTGTCTGTGCTGGAACAAGCTGAGGCTTGTTAGGGGTGTCACTTTGTTCTGCCCTTTGTGTTGCTGGGTAGAAGGGTGGGGGCACAAGATACAGGAGCTATTTTTACACCATTCACGTCATGTTCAGTATTACTGGATGTTTGTGGTTGGGTCCCTGTTTAGCCTCAGCCGGGAAGCAAGAACTCCCTTGGCTGCCTGGGTCTGTATGGAAACTCAAGCTCATGCCCCTTGGGTACATAGATTTCTCTAAAGGCGGAGGGACCCATTGGCTGTGCCGTCACCCTGCGTAGTTTGGAGTTGTCTTCTTAGGTTTAGATTTTCCAGGGCTCTTCGGACTCCTTCCTGTTGTGGAGGGGGCAGCATAGGTAAGAGGCCATAGGCTCATCCCCTCCCTTATTGATTCAACAGATGGTTTTCCAGGTTGAGGTACATGCTAGATCTTTTTCAGGTACTTGCAAAGTGAAGTCAAATAAAGTATTAACCCTCAAGGGTTTTATTTTATTTTTTTAAAATTTTATTTATTGATTGATTTTTTTTTTGGCTGCGTTGGGTCTTTTGCTGTGTGCAGGCTTTCTTTAGTTGCGGCGAGCGGGGACTACTCTTTGTTGTGGTGCGTGGGCTTCTTCTTGCTGTGGCTTCTCTTGTTGTGGAGCAGGCTTCTCTTGTTGCGGAGCACAGACTCTAGGCGTGCAGGCTTCAGTAGTTGCAGCATGTGGGTTCAGTAGTTGTGGCTCATGGGCTCTAGAGTGCAGGCTCAGTATTTGTGGCACACAGGCTTAGTTGCTCCGCGACATGTGGAATCTTCCCAGGCCAGGGCTTGAACCCATGTCCCCTGTATTGGCAGGCGGATTCCCAACCACTGTGCCACCAGGGAAGTCCCCTTCAGGGGTTTTATAGTCTGGTTGGGGAAATGGACAATAAACATTTGCTTTAGCTTATGCAAGCCGAGCATATGTGTCAGGTTCTGTTGGAGGTTCTGGGGATCCAGTGCTATCATAGTAGGGGGAACAGGGCCGGTGGGAACACAGAAGAGGGGCGCCCAGATCACACGCATGGTCAGAGACAGCTTCCTGGAGGAGGTGATGAGTTGCAGGAGTTGACCTAATGCATTGGGGGACAGGTTTCACGTGTGTACATGGGTTTATTTGCTGTTGAGCTTTATTTGTCAGTCGGTTCCTCAGTATCTGCGGGGGTTGGTTCCAGGATCCCATGGATTTGGTGGATGCCAAAATCCATGGATGCTCAAGTCCCTTATATAAAAGGGCCTACTACAGTTGGCCCTCCGTATCTGCACGTTCCATTTCCGCAGATTCAGACAACCTGCGTATCGCACGGATGAGGAACCTGTGCCTGTGGAGGGCCGAGGGTATACATATGTGACATTATGGTTATAGTCGTTGTATCTTATTCAGTTGAGGTCCTGGAATTTTATTTTTATGCCCAGAGGGCTCGCTGCCTTTGAAAAGCACTGTATGTCAGCTAAGCCCTTGTTGCTTCAGAGGTCGGAGATGGGAGGTCAGCCTCAGCCCCACAAAGCGTGCTCTTGAAGTCTCTGCCTCCTCTGGCCTCTTGGCACTTCCTGCCCCCCTTCCTCTTAAAAGGGCAGGCCAGAGTGGGTTATTGCACAGCAGGGGTCAAGATACCCAGGTCCACAAACCCTGGGCCCTGGCCTGGCTGGCGCACAGGGCCTTGAGTGTGCATGCCAGGGACGGGCATGGGATCCTACCTGCGTATCCTGCTGATTGGGGTTTGTGGCCCTGGGGGAGGAGGGTGGTTGGTGGATGTCACTGTTTAGACCAGCTGTGGGGTCTGTCGCAAAGTGGAAGTACCAAGAAGCAGAGTGCTCACCTGAGGCTGCTTAAGAACAGGGCTCACACCTGGAGTTTGCAGACTGTGTCCTGGTTCAGTGCTCTCTCCACTTCCACTCTGTACGTATGCATTCATTCATCCAACATAGGTTCTGCCAACATAGCATCCTGCATAGCATCTCTCCTCTGCCACACCCAGGGTGGGGTGTTGAGGAAGCCAGTGAATTAGGTACAGCCCTGCCCCTGGGGTAGCTGACAGTTCTGGGTGGTCCCCGCCCAGGTGGCCACAGGGCCCTGACCCGACATGTGCCTTCTGGGACCCTCTGCAAATAGCTGGAATGTCTGGAGTGTTCCCACCATCCTTGTGAGCCACATGCTGACACTGCAGCATGCCAGGCCCTGTCTTTGGCGTGGGATTATTTGCAGTTAGTATTCCAAATGTCAAGTTCCCCTTGACTTGAGCTGAGCAGACGAAACAAAATGGCAGGCAGATTAGAAGGGGCTTGAGAAGCCTTTTAGGATTTGAAAACCTTACTTTGTTGACTTTGAAAAGCTGCTGAACCGGGCTGCTCTGCAGAGGCGGGGGCATCTGTCAGGTACCCACTGTCTTCCTGGGCCTGGGAGGGCCTGGCCAGTGCTGCTTTCTCCTTCAGGTACTTGGGAGCTGGGCGGTGCCCACTGAGCTTACACAGCAATTGAGTCCAATCCCTTCTCCTTAGTGAGAGCAGAGAGGAGGAGCTAGAGTCTCTGAGGTTTCAGAAGGGGTTTGAGTGGGTCCCCCAAAGTAGGGGGGGGGAACCTGTCAGTCAGTATCTGTTTAAACTCGTGTTTGCGTTGCCTGATGCTAAGACTGGTAGGTAAAAAGGGAAGTAGATGGCCTACCGTATTATAGTCCCTCTGAATGGATGGTGAGAGGTTTAAAAAGCTAGCGCTCACCAAAGGTGCAGAAGTACCTGGCTGGAACCTGGAGTGTCATTGCCTTCTTTCTGCAGATGTGCAGAAAGATGTAGTAGCTGAAGCTCAGAGAGGTTAAGTAATCTGTGCGGAGCCACACAGGAAGTGGTAAAGCTGGAATTTGAGTAGCCTCTCTGGCTCCAGTGCCCATGCTTGTCCCATGACATCACATTGGCTCCTCCCTTCTCGTGAGACTCCTTTCTCCTGCCCTTGCCCCAACTGCTTCCTCTTCCTGCCTGCGTTCTCCAGGAATCCCTCTGTGGGCGCTGCCTCATCCAGCCTGGGACAAGTAGTAAGAGCTGAAAGTTTGAGAGAGAACCCCGCCCCCAACTGCTTTTCCGCCACATTCCAGGGGACAGAGTGCTTGTCTTCCTGGATCTTACGTGCCTACTTGGTTCCTGGGGACAGGCAGAGATGAGGCTCACGCCTTGTCGGCCCTCTCAAGGTCCCAGGAAGGGTTTGTGAATTGATGCATCTGGGATCGGGGAGACAGACTTTAAACGGTGTGAAGCTCTGTAGTCTGTGGTGGGCAAGTTTTAAGGCTGGCCCGACACATGACCTTGAACCCCAACCTTAAATTGGCCTCTGTTTCCTGCAGCCTTTGCGGGCTGATTGCATAAATGTTCTCGCATGGTGCACAGTCGCCTGGCCCCAGAGTCTGGAAGGTGGTTTTTGCCCTTTCTCTCCTTTTTCTTTGCCCACATATGCGTGAGTGCCTTTTATTCCTAAGAAACTCAGCTTTCTCAGTCCCCATCCTGGAAATATTGCTGGAATGTAATAAATCTGATTGTGTTTATGTTGAAGAAATGAAACACATTACTGTGTGGGGAGGAATGCAGGAGATGCCTTGCAAGGGGGCCGTGTTTATGACAACAGTTTGCACATGTGGCTTTATTTTTGAAAGCATGGTACCCCTCCTCCCCCTACTTCCTTCATAGAACCCTGGTAATAAGAGCTGTCTCTTGTATCCGGGTGTTGGGGTGTTGGACAAACAGAGGGCAGAGCTGGCCAAGACCTTCCCAGCTGTGGCTGTCACCTTCTTAGTTCTGAGAGTCTGGCTTCTTTGGGCCCTGTCATTTCTCGGGGTTTTCAGCTCTTCCAGGGACAGCGCCTCTGTGCTGGTTGAGTCAGAGCTGATTAGTGAATCTTCCCGCTCCCATTCCAGGTTGGAAACAACAGGATGAAATTTAATAGGCATAAATGTAAAGTCCCATAGGTGGGTTAAAGAAAAAAAAAACCCAACTTCACAGGCACAGGATGAGGAAGCTTCATTTGAATGGCGAGCAAGAAAGTGACCCTCGAATGTACCAGACAGCCAGTTCTGTGTGCCAGCAGTTGGCCATCACTGAAAGAAAGTGACTCAGGCTCGCTGAATGAGGATTGTGTCCATAAGGAGAAGGATGATGTTATTGTTAATAATTCATAATAATAGCCAGGTGCTTTACACGCATTATCATTACATCTTTAAATTCATCCTTTGAGGTAAGACAGAGGATCTTCTTTTTTCGGAAGAGGAAAAAAGAAGTTACACCGTGCCCAGTGTTACACTGCAAAAAAGTGGCAGAATCAGCTGGAACCCAGAGCCTGTGCTATTTTGAGTGAAGTAGAGGGTCAGTAGATGGTGGAGACTCTGAATGAAGAAATGCTGAAGGAAATGATGGCATTTAGCTTGAAAGCAGTTTTAATAACGTCTGACTTTTGTATGGTCCTTGCTGTGTGCCAGGCACAGTTCTAAACAGTTGTGTGTGTGTGTGTGTGTGTGTGTGTGTGTGTGTGTACCTCAACTTCATTTATTATTTCTGTTTTACAGAGGAGGAAACTGAAACACAGAGAAGTTAAGTGAGTTGCCCAAGATGATATAGCTTCTAAGTGGCTGAGCTGGGAATCAGACCCAACTAGCATGGTTAAGTGTTCTTAATTTTTAGACCATGCAGGCTTGGGGAGACTGGTTGGGGTGGGGAGAGAGCCGACTGTGCTCTTTGTTCTTTGCGGCAGACTGTCTGCAGGATGCTGGCTGCTGTGTTTGGATCCAGGGCAGACCAGGGCCTGCGGGTGAGTGTGTAAATGCGAGAGGGTCAGCTCTCCTAAATCTGGATACCAGGTGCCTGTGGAGTAGGCCCTTTGAGGGGAGGCAGTGAGCTCCCTGCTGCTGGGTGACTCCTCACCCGTTGGGGCTCCTGCAGAGGCGAGAGGGTGGAGGAGACCACCTGTGTGGGGGACGAGAGACACCCCACCAGGGCCCACCCATGTAGCTGGCTAGCTCCCAGCCTTTTGTTGAGGACAGGCCCAGCTTTCCTGGCACGTCCCCCACCCCAGGCAGTGGTGCGTCCCTGTGGACTGCTGGAGGGGAAGTGACCTGGTGTCTGCCAGGTCCAGCCTGCCCTATTAGGAAGCCCCGGCTGTCAAGCCCAGCAGAATTGCTGACGGAGACACCGGGAACAATGCTGCGTGGGAGGAGGTGTGTGCATGCGTTTGCTCGCCTCCTGACCTGCGTGCCAGCAGTGACACACTTTGTTTGTCCCCTCTGGTCCCCTGTGGGCACTCAGCCGGGGCTCTCTGATGCTTTTGACTCCCACTTGGGCTCCTGGTCCAGCTGCAGCTTTGGCTGCAGGCAGGGAAGCCAGTCAGCTGGCTCTAGTCCCTCCTGATGCCAGGGGAGTTGGGGACACTGGCTCTGGTTTGTCCTGATTCCAGGGAAGTTGGGAGCACCCCTTCAGCTTACATGGTCTCCTCAGAGCACTTCCCAAGGAGCCCTGGGAGCCTGGCACCTCCTTGTCAGGTCAGGGAATGGAGGCACGGAGAAGCGGAGTGACTTATTGGAAGCCACATAACCAGTGAGTATGGCTGAAGCTATCATCAGGTCCTGGTGACTTGAAACAGGGATCATTTGGTCCAGACCTCTGATTTTACTGATGAGGAAACAAGGCCCAGAGTTGCAGCTTGACCTGGCCAAGGCATCTCAGGTCATCAGTGGCAGAACCAGAACTAGGACCCAGGTCTCCTGCCCCCAAATACCGTGTCCTCCTTACTCTGCAGCCCCCTCCTCCACTTTTGGTTTCCTGGCATCTCATTTCTGCTGGTGCTTCTCCTGCAGGGCTGGTGCACTGACTGTGACTGCCACATAGGTTTCCTTTCCCCCACTGCTTCCACTGCCTTCCTTGACTGCCAGTGTCTGATTATCCCAGTTGTCACTCCCTTTGCCTCCTAGGACTGGTAGCAGCAGCTGGCTTATAGGAATTTAGCCAAGTGGAGGGAGCGTAGCCTTAGCCAGGCAGCTTTGGGATCCAATCTGAGCTCTTCTACTTGTGAGCTGTGTGACCTTAGGCAAGTTGCTTAACCTTTCTGAACCCTGGTTTCTCATCTGGGAGTTAAGATGATTTGGACTAGATAACCTCCAGTGGCCTTCCAGTCCTACAGGTCTTTGACTAGTGATTTTCATGAAAGTGAGTGTGACCCACATGGACTTGCGTTTGGAGGCTCTTGGGAAGGGCAGGTGACATAGACTAGTGGGATAAGGCTTGTGTTGGGAGGCACCGGGCATGCATGTGTTTAGAATTCTGGCTTCACCGGAGGACTGTTGCCTTGGCCTTGGGTGCTGGTGGGTGATCGGGGCAAGGGACCCCGCCATTCTTTGTCCCTTCTTTGCTACTTCTTTCTCTGCATGCATGCTGTGGGCATGGACACTGTTTGTCCTTGGTGATGACCACTCAAGAGTAGAGAGGTTGCTGGAGGAGGGTTGGCCAGCTGATGGGCATGGCCTGGGTCAGCCGGGCCCAGGCAGGTGTCAAATCCTGCAGCCTTTCACCTGGATTGAGTGCCGCTGGATTTTGTCGTGAGAGGAACTCAAGCCCTGTTACTAGGTCTGAGAGCTCTCTACCCAACATTAGACCACAGGTGTGAGGTGCAGGGAGGGGTGTCAGCATAAAACCAGAAGCCTTTGGCCTTTCGTCACTGTGTTCAGTCTTGCAGTTGTGTTGGCTGTTTACATGGTTTTCATTCTTTGGTTTTTGCCTTGGCTGTGAAGTTGTACTATTTTCTGAACTAATCCTGTTTCATGTAACCTGAACCCAAGTATCTGGCCATGAAGGGCAAGCTTTTTTCTCCTCTTCCTTAACAAAGGATATCCTAGACTGCAGCATCTGGAAATGATTTGGCATCTGGTTTAAGTATGTGTGCGTGCATGCACACACTTCTAGAATATAACATACCCTTACCCACATAATACGCCTTTGTCTCTCCATATACCTGTGTTCTTTCTATATAGATGACTTTACATATGGAGGTCATTATATTGGGACATATGCTTACTTGTGTATACATGTATAAACCTTTATTTCTACTTAGAATGAGGAAATTTTCAAGGGCTTGATGTTTGTTGTGCAGTGCAAGGGCACTTGCACTGATGGATGTATTTTTCTTTGAAAGGTTTAATAAACCATTTAGCACTGCCTTCATGACTGTAATGAGCTGTTTCCGCATTATTCCTAGGCTCTGACTTAACAGGCCTCCCAAGACCCTGTCCCCACCATAGTGTGGCGGCCCCCACCCAGAGTTGGGTGCTCTAGAGAGATGGCATGGTTCAAGGTGCCCCTTGTTGACCATCTCTTAATGGTATCTCTTCGCTGCCTGGTGTTGGCGTGGATGGGAGCCTGTCCTGGGGATTTCTGGGCCTGTTGTGTCCCTCAGATTTGGGCTCAGGGAAGGAATGTTTTGACAGCACAAGGTTGGAGCTGTGGGTTGTATTGAGATGGGGCTGCGTCAACAGGTAGAGCCTGTGTCCTCACCTTGAGGGTGATAGGCAGGGAGCTCTGAGTACCTCTGTCCAATCTGGTGGAGGATGGCCAGGGGAGGCGAGTGAGATGATGGTGGAGAGAGAGGTCACCCCCCTCACTCCCCCATGGACTAGGGTTTGTCCTTGCTCCCCTTTGCCCCAAGGGACTGCTGGGAGGCTGATTTATAGTAACATCTTAGACTCAATGCTAGGAAGACTGTGATAACCACAAGGGTGAATAAAACAGGAATGGGCCTTGGAGTAGGCAGGTGGAGGTGAGCGAGGCCGGTGGATGATGCCTGGGGCGTGTTATTAACTCGTCTCTGAACTGCAGGTTAAGGTGGGGGGTATAAGGTAAGGTGGGGTTGGTTACAGTCCCTCATGGTCACCCCTAATCCTCTTTCCCCTGGCACTAGTGCCCCCTGGGGTAGCCTCCCTCCGTGGTGGCAGCAGTTATATTTATCGATTTTTGCTTTTTTTCTGTTGACAATGGAGTTTGGCCCAGGTCTCCCTCTGGCTCAGGTCTGATGAGAGCCCTTGAGAGTACTTTCTTATGCATTTTTAGTCCTGCCCTCTCTGCTTTGGGAACTGCCTTAGGGGAGAATAATGCAGGTCTCTTTCCTCCTTCTGCTCAAGGCTCTGGGTGGGGGTGTGTGTTAGGGACCAAATGATACCTAAGCCAGGATACTTTCATAACAGGCCATGCCATGCATCACTGTGTCAGGGCAGCAGGTGTAAACCCGGATTGTCTGGGATGTACAGCCCTTTAGTGAATGTTGGAGGTTCTCCCTGCAGCTTATGGAACATTTGACCAAAATCCACCTGAAAAGCAATCCAGGGTTCCTCCCCCCTGCCCACCCCAGCCCTAGCAGCCTGACAGGAACTGTGAGGTGAGGAGGGCCTTCCCCCAGGTCTCAGGGAGGTGCAGCTGTTTTGTGTAGAGCATTTGCTGCCGTGGCATCCAGATTCTAAGAAGCTGGGGGCTCCCTGCTTGGGATGGTGCCTCGGAACAATTGACGAGGAGCCGGATCCCTGAATTGGGTCTGGAAAGTGTCCATTTCTGGTGAACCCTCACAGAGCCTGTGGTGTCCTTGAGGCTTTGTTCAGCTCCCCTGTAGCGTGGGGCCTGGGCTGAGCCTCAGGGCCCCGGGGGAGGCAGAGACCCTTGATAATGGGCCACGTGTGATTGCAAAGCCCCAGCCTGGCCGGCCGGCCTGCCACCTCCAAAACATAACTCAATATTGATTGTGCAGGAGGCCCAGACTCAGTCATGTACAGTAATCCTCGCTCCTTGAAGGGAGAAAGGAAGTGGATTTGTCCCTGGTACAACATGCCTTGAAAAATGCATCTTGATTTAAGATTCAGCTTTTTGCAGCATATTTTAAAATGTCAGAGAGATAAATATGCAGGTTTCCTTATGTGTCTGCCTTGAACAGCCTTTAACAAAAAAAGTCTATCATTCATCCTCAGGGTCACAGGTGTGTTCAACCCCCCCCCCCCACCGCCTTTGATGGTGTTGTGTGTCCACCTCTCTTCCACGAGCAGAATTTTGTTTGGGCTTCAAAGTTCCTTTCTTCCAAAAGTCCCAGGAGATACGTTTGTTTCCCAGTTTAAAGGTGTACAGAGAGTTTCCAAAATATTTTTTGGAACTTCCTGTTGGACCTGTGGAACAGGCACTGGCTTCTAGCTATTTAATCTATCAGGGGACCCTTTTCACTTTCCAACCCACCAGCCAGAGGAGCCAAAGAGGGAAAATGCATGCTCCAGCCCCTGCCCTCTGAGGCGGGCATGTACCGGCTCCTGTAGCAGTAGAACTGAGGAAGGTGGGCCTGGTGTGAGGGGAGCCCCATTCTTGTGGTGCCTTTGGCCAGCACTTCACTTCCATGGTTGGGGTAATGGTGCGTTCTAAGCTCAGTTCAGATTTGGAAGGGCTTTGGGCCACAGGTGAGGGAGATGCTGCTGGAAGGTGAATCGGTTGTGGGGTTTATATCCTGTTGTCATTGTGTGTGGCTTTTAGCAAGATACCCTGGCAGCCTCGCTGGTGATTTTTGTCCCAGAAAGAATTAGAGGGGAACCCCAGGGTTTTTCAAGATGTGAGTGTGGATGTCAAGACATTGTTAGGCTGGTTGAGGAACTTAGAAACCTCAGTGGCCAATGCAGCCTGTGCCTGGGGGAGAGCTGCCAGGGGAGCTTGTGGTTTGACAGGTAGTCATGAAAGGTTAGGCCTGGAAGGAACCTGGAGGGGTCTCTCTACCCTAGCTCCCGCCATTATGTAGATGAGGAAATGGAGGCCCAGAGAGGGCCAGTGACTTGGCCAAGGTCACACAGAAGATCAGCTGCCGAGCCAGAACCAGAGCCCAGCCCAGCCCAGGTATCCTGACCCCAGTCTGATGCTTTTCATCACCTTGATTTACTATCTCAAGTGGGCCTCACTGGTGACTCAGAGGTCCTGACTGCAGCACGTGAACAGAGCTTGGCCAGACACCGGCCTCACGCAGGGCTGCCTGCCCTATTCTGGGTCAGTGGGTTAGATTTCTGAGGACCGTCCCTTTGGCATTGAGGACCTTGCCTGTGCTCATTGTTCCCCTGCTGGGTCCCCCGTGTGTTGCTGTCAGGGTGCAGGGAGAGAGGATGGGAGGGTGGGAGGCATCTTCCTGCATGGGATCTGCCTGGATATGAGGTCGAGGTGGCTGTGGAACAGAAGGGGGAGACCCTGGGGTAAAAGCCCCCATTCTCCCTCTCTAGTTCGTCTAGTTGCTCTTCCTCTTCCCCTGAAAACCATTTTGAGGATCATAACATTCATCATGAGCTTTATTATGGGCGACTCTTCTTCATGTTTAAAAATAAACGCTGGCATACAGAACTATATTTGGTATATGGAAGTCTTTTGCATATAAATGTGCTTAAAGGACAACTGCTTTATTGAAGAAGCAGAGTGAGCCCCAGCTAGCGGGGCACGTCGGGGGTGGGTGCCGAAGGGACCCCTACTGAGGTCTGCCTTGCTCAGGACATTTGGGTTGTAGCCTTCAGTCCTGTTGAATCTGCCGTCCTTTCCCCGGGGACAATTGCAAAACAGGATAACTGGTACTTAAAAATTCATAGAAAATGTTCTTATCACAACGTCATAATTGTTATGACTCAGAAAAGTAGAATTGCCAATCCACTCTGCCTGTCTGCCCTCACTTTTGTTGCCTACCGAGTCCCCAGCAGCAGCTGCAGAATCATAAAGAGAGAGAGAGAGGGGAGAGAGAAAGGAAGAAAGAAAGAAATCCAGGGCAATGCTTTATTTATGTTAACGGCTACATTTGACTTGAAAATTCTGTCCCCTGAGCCTCGAGGTCAGCACATTACGAAGTGATTGATGGCTGTCAGGAGCGGGCAGGGCGGCAGATTGCAAAGGGGAAGTGGACAGATGATGCCCTGGCTTTCGAGGGCTTAGCAGAACCCAGGCCTTGAAAGGAACTCGGTGGAAAACAAAGCAGATGGAGAACTCTGCTTTGGCCCCTGCCTTTTTCTTTATTCTCTCTTTCCTTTTTCTTCCCTTTTCTGTTGAACGTTAGGAAGTGAGGGGGGGCACCTCCCTCCCATCAGCACACCCCAGGAGTATCGCTTTTGGGTGTGACACCGGGTAGGATCCTAGAGAGGCCGGACCCAAGAGGGCGCCCCCATTCGAAGCAGGTGTCTGCTTAAAAACCACCAGGCTCTTCCATCACGTCACCCGTTGTTAAAAGCCCCATAAGCATCCCCCACCTTCTCCTCGGCCCCATCTTCTGAATCTGAAAACCAAACAGGGAGGACCAACTCTTGGGGCAAATCGTTCCCACCATACGATCTGGGCTACTGCGGATTATGTTTCCAGAGGGCTTCCTGGCTAATCCTTGTGTGTTTTCACCGGTAGAAACAAATGGTATCAGACTCCCAGGCCTGTTTACAGATGGGGAGACACGGGAATGATGGAGGAGCTTTGAATTTTAAACATTAGCTAATGAAATTGCAGACGGGGGCACTGGGTGGAACGGCCTGGGTATTCCCATGGAACGTTTCTCCATCAGCTGTGAGGGAGAGGCCGGCCGGGCTTGCTCATGTGCTCCACAAACATTTATGGAGCCCTTCCCTGTGCCAAGAGCTGCGTGAAGTAAGAGCTCGCGGAGTCCTGCCCTGGGGTGTCCCAGCTCCGTCAAATAGAGAACACGGCCTCTGTGATGGGGACTGCAGGAGCAGAGGCACAGCTCAGGATGCTGGGGACTTTCTGCAGGGAGGAGGGTGCTGCTGACACCTCACGAGGAGGAGGGAAAGGAGCCTGACCTGGCTAAAAAAGGGAAGGCACTGGGGAGGGGACGGCATTCCAGGCAGATGCTGATGAGGGGGAGGTGCTGGGGGAGTTGGAGGTGGGCCTGGAGCACTGTGTCTCTGCTCTGGAGGCCCCAGCAGGATGACGGGAGGCTGGAGTTCGTCATTTCCCCTGCCTCCGCCTTCCCCTCTCATTGCTGCTCCTGTGCAGTTGTGTCAGAGACAGGACTGGCTGTTCATTCATCCGCTAATTGTTTTGATAAGAGACTCTAATTATCCACTGCGATCATCAGATTACCCTGAGCTCCAGGAGGGAGATTTAAGTTTGAGCTGCTGTGGCAGCCACCAGCAGCACCATTTCCACTGAAAGGGACCCAGCGGTAGCACCTGGCCCACTGTGCCGCTTCCCAGTCAGTGCCTGCAAAGCCATCGCATGAAGGGGTCACAGGTGCCCGGGGATGGGCCCGGGAAATCCACCCGAAAGCACAACCTCTGATGTCAAGCAGGACTTTCCCTTGGATTATCTTTGCCACTGTGTTAAGTCCACAGATAAGAGGTTTGGTTCTGGGGATTTCAAAGCAAGGTTGAGGAGTGTGGAGAAAACCAGAGAAGAAGCAGTAATGCCTCTAATGAATTGACATCAGCAGTCAAGACAAATTCAAATGCCTTTTTGGACCGTTCGATTAAGTTCTACTTACATGTGATTTTGGTATAAAGAGAGCAATAGGCAAAAAACAACCAGGAAGGCAGATTATAAATTAATCCAATCACTGAATCCTCCAGCAAAGGTAATGGGGAATGATGGCATCGTAATTGATCTGATACGGACTCTTACATCAGTGGGAGCTGCAAAGTAAGGGAGCATCACGAGTGACAGTGAATGACCCATGGGAAGATTTGGTAAGGTATGTGTGACCTTACCTCACAGGGCTTGTCAGAGGGGAGCCCCCCCCCCCGCCCCGCCCAGCTCCCGTGTTCAGGCAGTGTCTGTAGATTCGAGAGGGGCTGGAGGGCCTGGTGATACTTGAGCTAGAAAAACATGTTTCCATCCTGCCTTCTCTCCATGAGATCAGAGGCTGGTCTGGGCTGTGGGGTCTGGCTGGGATTTGGAGGGGAGGGCGGGGTGCCGTTGCCTACATAAAGTTAGGTCCTGGCCTGAAAGAGTGGCTGCCGTGTGTGTGCTGGTGTCCGGGTCGTTGTCTTCCCGCTGATACAGTGGAGCTGCAGTAGGTGATCACTCAGTTCCCTTTTGGCTCTACGTTCTGAAGCTCCTTTATTCTTGAGTCCCCTTCTCCCACCAAAGCAGAAAGCCAGAGAACTTCAGTCCAGCTCTCCTTGGTTCCACAGTGCCTGCCGTCTGCTCTGACGTACTTTGCTGCATCCTGGAAGAGCGGGCACTCTCCTTTTGTCTTCATATTTGGGGCTCAGCTAGCTGGGAAGTTTGGCAACACGTCAGGTCGTATATCTTGAAAACCGCCCTCCAGAAACGACCTCGTTTAGCAGATTTACTGACGTATTGGGCCTGCCTGTTCTCGAGGGCCGCCATCCTAAATCACAGCAGGTCCACTGGACTTGGACGCCTCAAAGCAGAACTTTTCAAAAAAATTTCAGGCAGGATATATCACTGCCCCATTAACTCCCTGCCATTAATCTACTCCTCCTAAAAACCTGAAGTTTTCCCAAAAGGACTGGAACGTGGTGAAAAACGGACCCATTTGGTAAATTCTGTAAATCAGGCTGGTTTTCTCCTCTCCTCACTCCCCAGCAGGCCTGCCTCGATCCCCTTGGTGATGGGATGCCTGGGATGCCACGTGGGTGGGTTAAGCTGCAGCCTCCAGGGGTTTCCGGGGAGTGTCCTGGGGATGGACAGCACTCCTCAGGGGTTGCTGCTCTTTAGGCCACCCTGACCTGTGGGATCCCTGAGTGAAGTGTTCTCTGGGTGAGGCTTGGGGCTGCCATCAGGAGCGGTTACAGAAACTTGCAGTGCGCCCCTAGCCGGGGCACAGAGGCTTAGCTGAGCTCAGTCTTGCTGAGGGGATGGGACCCTGTCAAGGACTGTCTGCGGGGGGCAGACCCCTTCACTGATTCATCCCTGATTGCTGAAGAGGGCCCTAAAGGCTAGTGAGATTCCATCCACACTTTTTTTTTTAAAAACATATATATGTATCTTTTTTTTTTTTTTTTCAAATTCTTTTCCCATTTAGGTTATTGCAGAATATTGAACAGAGTTCCCTGTGCTATACAGTAGGTCCTTGTTGGTCCATCCACACTTCTGGTTCCTATAACTAGAGGCTTCCTCCTTTTGGAAGAAGATGATATCCATGAGCTGGGACTTTGGAGCCCACTGACCTGGGTTTGAATGCCAGCTTTCTTGGTCAGTAACCTCAGGAATTCAGGGGCATTTGAAAAAAGATACGTGACTTGGAAGAGAGGGGGCCTGGGCTGAGCAAAAGGAAGACAAGGAACAGCGATGGTCTCCAAGTCCCCTGTCTCCCCCTCCTCCATCCTGCATCTGTAAAATGGGGATGAAGCTCATCCTGCAAGCATGCTTGAGGATTAAATGAGTCAATTCTTGTAAAATGTTTAAGATAATACCTGGCGCAATGCTGGCTTTCTGTAAATGATACTCTGTAAATCTGATGGGGGGCACACAGCATACCTCCCGCACCCCACTTGCTCATCCTGCTGAGATGGGCCCATGGCAGCCTGAAGGAGGAAGTCCTCTTTTTTGCTAAGTCCCCACCACCCTCCCCCCAGTCTTTGCAGTCTCACTGTACAGGTAGAAGAAGCAGAGTTGGAATGTCTCAGTAGGTCGGGCCTTTCCTGGCTCCTTCCAGAGTCAGTCCTTTTCACCTCGAGAACAGGTGAGAATTCTGTGAATTCAGTATGTCTCTGCTGTCACTGGAATCCTGGCTTCTGGAATCCAAGATGGAGCTTTTCCCCCAAGCACCTACCGCCTCTGCAGGCTTTCTCCCTGCCCTCTGCTTGCCTGAAGGCAGATAACATGGCTGTGAGGACAGGACCAGTCCTCTCCTGCCTGTTGGGACAGGGTCTGGAGAGCAGGCCAGGACAGGAGGCTGGAACACCCCCTTCTCCAGGGAAGAGGGGGAGCCTCATTCCAGCAGGACATCTTGGCATCCCGCCCTGCTGGAGGAACTGGTTTCCAGGGCCTGACTCCCAGCCCTACCTGCTGTAGGGGTCCTGGGGGCTGGGGCCACGGATTTGGTTTGTGTTTCTTGGAGTAGTTTACTTTTTCCTCCCCCTTTGGCGAAAGTACCTAGTATCTGTGCATCTCCTGGCCTTTTGCAAAGCTAATTAAGCCCTAGAGGCAGAGTTTTGGGGCCTAGATTTTTTTCTTTCCCAACTAAAGAGTTGTTTTAGGAGCTTAATTGCCTTGCTCAAGGGCTGATCATTGGATCTGGGGGCTGGGATGGGGGAGGGTAAAGGACCCAGAACCTCTCCCCTCTGACAGCCACCCTCCTGCCTCCTGAATGTCCTAATAATTCAAATATCCTTGCCATCTCTTTGTCCCAGAAGCCTGGAGTCACCTCCTGAGTTCCTTGAAATTCTTAGGCTAGAGTTCAGTGAACAGACTGTGTGGAGTGTAAGTTATTATTTATCAGTATTGTCCCGGAAGGCAGGGATCTTGTGTGTTTTTATTCCCAGTGCCCCAGTAAGGTATCTGGTGCAGTTTTGGAGGAAACCAGTGATTGTGTGGGGCGTCTGCCCTGTGACAGGCGCTGCGTTGGACTTTCAAAGCCACCTGATAATGCCAGTTGACCTGGAGGCATAAGTGGGTTGTTGGTTTTACCTGAACCTGGCTGAGTTGATTGGGGTGCTGAGGTTGGGTGTGGGGTATGGACAGCTGACTTGTTGCTTGGAGCCCATAGCTTCTTCCTCTGTTCATCCTGGGAGGAAGGGCCTTGTCTTCTGCATCTGTTTAGTGGACACCCTGCTTGATTTGGCCTGGCCATTATCTTTCGGTATTCGGTAGGTGCCATCTTAAATTTATGTGCCAGATGCATTATTAGATGGTGGTGATAAGAACGAGCTACACTGTGGGCCCTTGAGGGGCTTACCTCCTGGCCCCGGGGAAGTGGCTTAGTGTGGACCTGGATCAGAGAAGGCTGGCCCCTGTCCACGCTGGTGGCTGCTGGCCGTGGCTTCTCACGCCACGTACACCTCAACCCACTGATGCATTCTCCTTGCCTCGTGCCGCTTAAGATCTCAAGTCCATGAGATTCTTTAGTCCTCGTCAACACTGTTTACCATCCCCTATTGCCGGAACTGTGTATTACTCTTTCTTGCCCAGTCCACCTGTCCCGGCAGCCAGGGACGTGGGGGTAGAGCAGAGACACGTGACCAGACCAGAGCCTTCTTGTGCAGTGATCTTAAAAACTGCTCCTTGGGAAGGCTGCAATGAGGGTCACACCTGTGGAGCTGTGCCCTCTCCCTTCCCCACCTGCAGCCTTGGATGTCAGGTGGACCTACTGAGTTTTTGGTCCTGGAGCTTTGGAAGGGGCACGGTAGAGCAGTTGGCATTCCATTTTTCCACCCCCTTTCCCAACCAGCTTTCTGTTTTTATGTCCAAGCTATCAAGCAATGCATAAAACTTTATGGTTTTACTCTCTTCCTTGCTTACCTAACTCCCTCACTTTATAGACCAAAGGGCTCGGATCCCCTCTCCCCCCAAGTCCTCCACTGTGAGGGCCGTTCTATCTATTTGTACCCTGGTGGACTTCAGTTGCCTTTAACTTATCCTGCCCTGAATGATCAGAACAGCACAGAGTAGACACTCCAGGATGTTTGAATGAATGAAGGAGTCTAGTCTGCTGTCCTCGAAGGGCTCATTGTGTGCAAGTCATCGTGCTGAAGTGGTACACATCCTTCATTTGATGTGCTCAGCAGCTCTCAAGGGTTGGCATCGATTCCCCCGTTTTGCACAGGAGGAAGAGGCTGGGGCTCAGGTAAGTGAAGACCCTTGCAAGCCCCTGGCCCAAGGGCTACACTACAGTATCTGTGGTATACTTGGGTAGTGCAGTGAGAGCTTTCAGGATGGAAGCCCTTGGACGGAAGCCAGAGATGGACACCATCCAGCCACTTGACCTCAGGCAAGTGAGGTCCTACTCGAGTTCTCAGTTTTCTCATCTGGAAACTGGAGGCACTGGGATGAATAGGGACTGCCAAGTGCCACCAGAATTCTCCCCGAAATGCCCATCTGGCTCTGCTACACCTGTGTCTGTATATCTCAAGGAATCTCTGTCTCCACTGCTTCAGGATGAAGCAGACTGTCCTTTAATCACGGCATCCCTCATCTCTCAGGCATGAACAGAAGGGCTCCTTGGAGTTCCCTGGACATTCCACATTCCCTCGCACCGCGGTACCTTTGCACATGCAGTCCCCTCTGCCCAGGAGGCCCAATGCTCCTTTTGCTTGCTTGGAGGGCAAGTGTCCCTTGACACCTGGGCTCTAGGTCCTTTTCCTAGCAAATCTTTTCTGCCTCCTCAAGGTAGAATAAGCTGCTCCTTTTTTTGTACTTCATTCATTCCACAAATTCACTGGTTGAATGCCTCCTGTGGGCCAGGTGTGGTGCTAGCTGCTAGAGTTACCGAGACAGCCTCTGGAGCTTACCTCTGTGGATCGAAGGTATTTATCTGTTTGTCTCCCCCGCCCAGTTTCCTTGAAGTTGGGGCCCCATCTCTGTGTCTCTGCCCCAGATTCTTAGCATCTGAATGATGCTCACGATCCTGACTGACTACCCAGCAACTTGGGTATTAACTTTAAAACCTGTTTGGCGTTGTCTTTGGCTTCTTTGAAGTCGGACCTCTCCCCTCCTTGGTCTTTTTTTTTTTTTTTTTTTTGGCAGTGCCAGCATTTCTTACCTCAGAAATTGGCTCTTCTTCCACATAACTTTTACTTGGTGCTTCCCCCCACCCCAGAAGTCACTGGTATTTGCGTTGAATCTCTCCTCCCCTGGACTGGAAGCCCCTGGAGGCCAGGGACACGTCTGAGTCACCTTGAAGTCCTGTGCTCCCTCCCACCTGCCTGGGGTGAAGCAGGTACCCAGTGCTTGGGTGGATGGTAGGAGGCAGGGGTTGTTGCATTGCAGAGGAGTCTGGGAACTGAGGGAACCCCCCTTCTCCTGTCAGAGCCTGAAAAATTGGGAGGTCTCTCCAGACTCTTGAGTTTGAGACCAGTTTCTCCACCATTAGTCTTTGTGGTTGGCTCATTCTTTGGACCTCCCAGACCACCTGCCTCCTTCAAAGAGAAGGGCCAACAAAAGAACAATAAAAACACCGGAAGCAGCATGTCTTAGCTGCCTGCCACCACGCCCACGTGCCCCCCGCCCCCGCCAGCGTTCTTCAGGACCCTGTTTTACAACCTAATAAATTGATGCAGAACCTGCTTTTGGCCATTTTTCCTGGAGGTGGTCATTGTCCCTTTGGAAAGCTGGCGCCTGCCTGGAGGGTTGATCATTAACAAACTCAGGCGGGGTCTGGGTGGTAAAGGCAGTAACACAGAGAGTGGACTCGCCCTGGGAGGGGGAATGTTAAGGACCTTTCCAACAGCTGGGCTAAGAGTGGGTTCCAAGCAGTTATAGGGTTCAAGCAGGAAGCTGAGCCACGAGGCAGTGCCCTCCTTCCAGGAGAACCCCTGTTAGGGGAAGACCTTGAAGGTTCCCCTGCCCTGGTTTTTACCTCCCTTCCTCCCCAACAAAAGCACATTTGCATACTTACATGGTGGCTGGTGTAGACCTGGCTGGGAGCTACACAGGGGTTTACAGTCCCATTCCTGGAGGAGCTTTTCACGATTAAACAGTCGCCATATGAGGGGACGTGGGCTTTATCTCTGATCTAGTTCCGTGACCTGGAGTCCAGCTCATTACTTGGAAGCTCTGGGAGATGGAAGTCGGCTCATCTCTGAGCCTCAGTTTTCCCATCTAGAGGTTGGGGTTGAGGATGTAGTCCCTGCTTCTGCTTGTTATAAGGATTAGAAAAAATGCAGGTAGAAGCACTTGACACAGACTCGGTGCTAATACTGGTTGGTCCCCTGCTCTTCTCCATTGAGCATGGTCTGCAGCAGCCAGTGTGGTGATGAAAGCCTAGAACACTAAGGATTCGGCCACAGAATTGCAGCATTTGCAAGCCTCAGCTGGCTCATCTATAAAATGGAAATACTCATCAGGTTGCTGAGGGGAGAAAATGAAATCATGGGAGGAAGGTGCTGGGTATATCCTGGACAGGAGATATATATATATATATGTGTGTATACACACACACACATACACACACACACACACTTCCCATCACTCCCTCAATAAGTTTTAAGGATATATTAACTGGTGTGTAGGTCAGGTTGGTGCAAATAGTATAATAGTCTAGAACATTTTTGCAGTAGGAGAGCAGAGGAGGGAGGAAGATTCCTGACTGGGGGTAGGGGATCTGGAGAGGCTTCTGGGAGGTCGTGCCACCTGCTTCATCAGAAGGAGACCTGGGGGGTGGGGGAAGGCTAGGGACATGGTCCTTTCCCAGCATCCTGTTCCTTTAAGCCCGGGCTTCCAGCTTCTCTACCAGGAGGTGAGACTCTGCAGAGAGCTGCTTGGAAAGCTTCATCTTCCCCCTCCCCCAAACTCTGGGGGTGTGAAGATGAACTGGTGTAACTATAGCTTGGTGTTTTGGTGTCTGTGAGAAAAGCAGAATTGGCTCAAGCTGCTTTCTCAGTTAAGGGGATTTAAGAAGAAAAAAAAAATTAATCCAACCCTGGTGATCAATCTGACACCTTCCCTTTGAGCCCCAGATGGCTGATTGGTGTAGAAAGTTGGCCACTGCTGCTGTTGGGGAACGGAATGGTGTCTCTGTCTCTCTATATTGAAAATGATGGCTCTCTGTACGCGCTTGCACACTATTTATAAAGACTGCCTGCCGGGTTTGGTTTTTTGGAGGGTATTTCAATATTCCCAGAAGGATCCTGTTGGTTAAATGTCATTCTTGGAGGTGTCATGTTAACAGGGCTTGAAACCAGGTTCGTTTGCCATGGTTCAGTCTCCCCCACCTCTTCTCCCCTTGCTGAAGTCCCCAGCCAGCCTGGAGATTAGGTAGATGGCTCGGAGCAGGATGGAGACCCAGGTTTTGCTCTCCTCGTACCTTAGGTCTGATGCCCCTTGTCTTTTAAAGACAACTTTAGCGGAAGTTTGGAAAGTGAAAGGAAAACATTCACTCTACCATTATCTTATCACAACTTCTAGACTTGGACAAAACGCTCTCCCGGTCTGCACATGTGTTTGTGGCCTGCTGCTTTTTCTTTTGATAAGCGTGTTTCCAGTTATTCCTAATTATCCTCTGATGGCTGCATAGGCTTTATTTAACCATTCCTCTATTACTGGATATTCCTTCCTGTCCTCCCCCTCCCCACCCCACCATTGTATATAACACTGCAATGAACATCTTTGCATTTCATTTTGGATGATTTCCTTGGAATAAATTCCCAGAAGGGAAGTTACTAGGTCAGAAAGTATGGACCGCTCCTTTCAAGATCCTTGTGTCACTTCGCCAGATTATTTTCAAAAGGATCATCTTCATGTATACTGATGCTCGAACAGATAAATGGGTATTCTTACTGCATTTTTACTTGTATTGGGGATTATAAAACAAGTTTTTAAAGGAAGGTCTTTTTTTGCCCTAGATGAAAAATGTTATAACCCGGACTTTCCTACTTTTTGTACCAACCACCAAGTCCAACTGCGGTGTGCTTCTCGTAGTGCCAAGGGGAGCATGATGAGTGAGTCCTTTCTGTTCCCTGACTGCCAGGGACTCACAGCCGCCCAAGAGAGGAGAGACAGGCGGCCGGTGGGAACAAAGGTAGAGCAAGGCGTGATCTTGTGTTGCTGCCTGAGCTGCCTGTGCTCTCAGAGGTTGAGGAAGACCAGGAGAGCCGTGGCCCTGAGGATTGGGCACAGCCGGTGCTTGCTCTGTACGAGAAGGCTCTGGGAAGTGCCCTGGTTCATCATTTTGTTCAACAGTGTGTATGGGGCTTCCTGGGCACCAGGCTTAGTGGGGATAGGGAGATGGATAAGAGCCAGCAGTCTCTCCAGGCAGACAGAATCACACAGGGAGTTTCTATATGATGTGACAGATGGCTGGAGAGGGTGCCATGGATGATCAGGGCCGGAGTGACAAGCACTGCCGTTCTTTTGTTTTTCAGAGTTTTGACTCCCTTCTCCCTTTCCTGAGCACTGGGGGCTTCCCTTACTTACCAGCAAGGAAGGTTGGGCAAATCAACAAGTAGCCCCTCCTCGTCCAGTGCTTGTACCCAGCTAGCTTTCGACCACCTGGTATTTCCATGCTGGGAAGGGACGTTGGAAGCCAGCACCCCAGTTCCTGCTGGGGTGCTTGCTACCTAACTAGGCTCACTCTACAGACTTTTTCTCCAGAGCCCTTGGAGGTCCTTTTTAGGAAGGATCTCAAGAAAAATGTAAGGTCATAGAATATTTGTCCTGGGAAGCAGGGTTAGAGGTTTCAGGCCCAAAGGCCACATCTCTTGGTCACACTGTCATGCATAGAAGTGTGCTTATGCCCTTTTCCTTGTGGGTCTGCGAATTGGGAAGTCCTTTATTCTTTCTGCTTCCGCACAGAGTTTGTGCTGCATGGTAGGTCCTCAGAAGAGCTCACACATAGGGTTGGTATGGTTTGTCATTGTGTGGTCACCCTCCCCTGCCCCCGGCAGAGAACCAAGTGATCCCATCTCTCCTTGCGGACTGGGTCTAGGGTTACATGTTGGGGGTGGGTGCTCTTTGGGTTCCTGGGAAGAGCCCTAGGATAGGAGGGGAAACCTGGGTGCTGGTCCTAACCCTGCTACTTATTAACTGGATGGCAAGGCCCCTCCCAGCCCCCATTTTCCATCTTGGCCCTTCTGGTACCTTCCAGGCCTGAAAAGTGAAAATCCCAGAGTTTGTGCTTATCAGCTGCCTGAGGTTTGGAAAAGCTGGTTTTGGGAAAGCTTAGCTATCTTGACCCTTAAGTAGCATCGACGTAAGACCTCTGCACAGAGGTGATGGGCAGTCTGCAGCCGTGGGGGAAAGGGGGCCCCCTAGGCCTCAGCATGTTCATATAGAACCCCAGGGGACTTGACTGTGGATGTTAAGAAGCAGCACACAGCAGGCTTTGGTGTGGTCATCTTCCCCCTCCCCCCACCTTCCCCAAGTTCCTGGCTATGGAGCAGGGAACCTGAGGCAGGAGAGAACTGCACAACCTGCAGACTGTGCCGGGAGAATGGAGGGTCATAGGACCCTGCTCCCAGCTGCCTTCTGTTGTCTGATGTGGCAGTGACCGTAGCGCCCCCCCCGCAATCCTTTTGAGAATAAACATATCAACAGGATTGATTACCCGATTGGTCCCTGGGCAGCTGGCTCTGGCCTGCATCTGGAGCCGATTTCTCCGCTGTCACACACCTATTGTCTTGGATTGTTCACTTGCACAAATCAGAGGTTGGCTTCACCGCCCTAACCCTACCACGACCCCCAGATGCTTGTTTGTCAGTCGAATGAACACTTCCTGCTCAATGTAGGGGGAAAAAAAAAAAAAAAAAGCCTGAAGCACACGTGGGCAGCCCTCAAGTCCCCCCCTCCCCCTGCTCTGATGCAGACAGGATATTCCCATCCCAGCCCCTCCCAGGCCTCCGCCCGCCCTGGGCCGGCCTCTCCAAAGTGGATTCAACGGGCAGGAGTTTCCAGGAAACTGGACCATCACCCCCCCACCAGAGGGGCAGCTTGGAGGGGAGGAGACACCCAGGGGCTTCAGCTGTGTGCTGTCCCCAGGTGGGACCAGCAGGTCGTGAGCCCTGGCACCCCCCTGGCATGGGGCTTGGTCTGTCTGAACACTGGGTTCAGGATCTAGGACAATAAGATGGGACAGCCTTAAGGGCCCAGGGAGGGTTGTCTCTCGCCTTTGGGCTTGGGGTGGGGTCTGTGAAGGAGTGCATGGAAAGGGTTCTCTGGTTCTCTATGAAATCCTGCCATTCTTCACGGCTTATCGTGAGCTTCACCCTCCTTGTGAACGGAGGCCCCCTCTGACCACTTGCCCCAAGCACTCTCCCTTTCCTTTGAAATACTACAAAGTTCAGAGCTGGTACTGTGTGCTGGAGCCCTTTTTCCTGTGGGCCGCTGCTTTGTTGCACAAAAATGAGAAAGACCAATTGGCCAGTGAGTGCTGGAGAGAGGCAGTTGGGTTTAGGCTAAGACAGACATGTACCAGTGCCTCCACCAGCTGTGGGGAGGCCTGGCTGCTGTAGATGTGAGGCCACAGAACCCTGGGCTTTGGTAGAGTAACACAGGGACTGTTTCTTTGTGCCGTCGTCTTGCTTTTTCACAGTGATGATAATTTGGCTCATTCTCTAGCTGTCGACGGATGCACAGGGCAGTGGGGCTGGGGGCAGAAGAGCTCAGTGCAGTGGGGCTGCTTTCCTGAGCCCCCCGATGTGTAGCTCCCTCCCTGAGAAACCACTGTGACGGTGGTGGTGACACGGCCAGCTGTGGTCACGTCTTCCCTTGTGGGCTGCCTGCCTGGCTCTCGTGCTCCTGATGAGGGCCCTATGAGGTAGGTGGGGTAGACTCAACTGGGGCTCTTGTTCGTACCGTCCTTTATAGTTTTCCAAGGCCTTTGCTCCTCCTGTCCTTCGTGAGCCCCATAACAGTCCCACAGATTAGGCAGGGTGCTTGTCTTCCTTCACGCGTCCCCCAGGGCCTGGGAGTCTAGTGGGGGTTGGAGCCGACTTTGCCCTCCAGGTTCTCCACACCACCTCGCTGCCCTCTGGCTTTTGTTGAGGAGCAGAGTGTGCTTCCGGCTCGGCCCTTCCCATAGGTATTTCCAGCCTAAGAGGACCTTGGTCCTCACTCAGAGCTGTGGGTGGGTTTCTGCCTTGAGCCCAGGCTGCCCGGGGCCAGACTGTCACTCTGCTGCCCCCTTCTGGGGTGGCCCGTTCTCTCCCCGTGCCTGTCTCCACCTTGCGTGGCGGGAGAAGGGGGAGAGATCTGTCACTGGTGGGTGTCGGTGAAACAGACCCCAGCACGTGTGGCTTGGAAGACCTCAAACTGCTCTAGACCCTGGAGAGATGAGGATGGGGACCTGGCTCCTTCCAGCTGCCATCAGCCCTCAGTGCAGAGACCCAGACACGCAGACAGGCAGGCAGGCAGGCAGGCTCACCGTCTCCCTCGGCTCGCCTCGTCCTGTAAAGCACAGTTGTTCCCCTGCCCATCACGTGTTGTAGGCATTTCAGTTGTCTGACAGACCAGACAGTGAAAATACCGGAAGGGGGGACCTCTCCTCTTCCCAGGAGTAGGAGAGGCAGGGCCCAGTCCCCGGCCTTCCGACTCCCATCCCGGGACACTGCCCACCCCAGCCCTGCTTTTCCACTTAGCTCTCGTTCTCCCTGTGGTCTGGACTAGTACTTTGCAGATCGCATCAGGGAACCACTTACCCCAATTAAAACAGCCAGAGTGGGAGCAGGAGGAAATGGGCTGGGGTGTGTTGGGGATGTTTTAGCTAATGCAGGGAGTGCTTTTTAAAAGGCAGGTAGAAAACTTTTTTCTCTTTGTAGATCAATGAAAGACCCTTCTTAAAATTAACCCCTGGAAGGTGTGTCAGTGGGCTCTGTTTTCCTATGTATACCCAACTCTGTGCAAACTAACCCCCCCCCCCCCCGCAAAACCTCCATACTCAATGCCTTTAGAAATTTCTGTGACAAAGTGACCAAGTGTTTTTTAAAAGATCTCCCCCTCTGCGATAAATGCCAGGTAGTGACTGAGCCCGCCCCCATCCCCCCACCCCGGGGAGAGAGAAGAAAGCCTGGCTGAGTGTTGAAGAACTGGCGGAGAGAGGGTGGGAGGCTGGCTGGGCCTCCCTGAAGTCCCCGCGGCCTGCTGGCAGCAGCAGGCACAGAGACGGGCATCTCATCAGAGCCGGGCATCTCATCAGAGCCGGGCAGATGGCGTTCACCTGCTCGGGATGCGCTCCCTGGTGCTGGGGCCCTTGGAGTTGCCGGGATAATAACAGACAGCTGCCAGCTCTGGGCCGAGGTCTGCGGGCATTCAAAGGCTGGGAAGTGTGCGGGGAGAGCGAGCGGCTGCCTTGCTGGGGGGGGGGGCTCCCCACCCGCATGGCTTGCCTTTTGTTTTGAGATTTGTACCCCCCTCCCTCCCACGTCAACATCCGAGCAACAAGAGCGTTTTAATAGAGGACAGTTCTGTTTTGGAAACGACAAGAAAGCGCCTTGTCGAGTGTGACCTGGCCTCTCCTTTGTCCGGCCTCCCCCGCTTTGTGTGCGCCTGCATTGGGTTTTGTTCCAAGGGGCAAAGGAGTTGGACATGGATTTGGTGTGTTCCTGGGGTTTTCTTTCTTTTTCCTTTCTTGGCAGCAGCTAAGGCTTTTGGTTATTTCTGAGCATAGGGCATTTGGGGAGTTGGGGATTTTCGGGACCACTCCAGGGTCTTTGAGTTACCGTGTGGTGTCAGGAACAGTGAGCGGCAGAGAAGACAACTTTCTGACCACCTGGCGTTTTCTCAGCCCATTGTGTATGTGTGTAAGGGACAAGTAATTTCTCACAGCGCGGTCAGCCTCAAATCCTAGTAGGAACATTTCCCAAAATGTCAGTGGAACTCAAGGCTGACTGTTTTGAGAACCACCTTCGTTTCCCTTCTCTATCTGTGCAGAGGAAGGATGCTGGTGTTTCCTTGGTTACCTGGTTACGATGTCATGGTTAAGTCTGCGCAGGCCGGCGTTGACTCCATCTGGCCTGTCCCGGCAGCAGCAACCACTCTCATTAGGCTACTTGCAAAAATGTGTATTGTTTGGGGGCCACTCAGTTTGATGGGGTCGGGTAGAAATTTTATAACCTTCCTCAAGACAGAGCTCACACCTCACTCCTTCAGGCCGAGAGTAGAAGGCAGGTTTGCCAAGCAAACTAGTGTTGATAAGATGAGGAAATCTGCTTGATGATCTTTCGCTGCTCGAAATCGATGTGTTCTGTGTGCTTACATGCAATGTGTGTGTCTCATACAGTCTATCAAAAGTGGGGTATGGGCTTCCCTGATGGCACAGTGGTTGAGAGTCCGCCTGCCGATGCAGGGGACGCGGGTTCGTGCCCCGGTCCGGGAAGATCCCGCATGCCGCGGAGCGGATGGGCCCGTGAGCCATGGCCGCTGAGCCTGCGCGTCTGGAGCCTGTGCTCCGCAACGGGAGAGGCCACAGCAGTGAAAGGCCCGCGTACCGCAAAAAAAAAAAAAAAAAAAAAAGTACGGTATAACTGTGTTACAGTGGTAATCAGACCAGCCATTCATCTCCTATCCCTAATTATTCCAGATCAGTGGAATTTTTCTTATACAAGCCACTGGCAGAGATTGCCTTTTTCTCAGATATTCTCTTATTATTATTATCTTTTTTGGCCACACTGCACAGCTTGCAGGATCTTAGTTCCCTGACCAGGGATTGGACCCAGGCCCCTGTCAGTGAGAGTGTGGAGTCTTAACCACTGGACTGCCAGGAAATTCCCTTTCTTATGTATTCTTAATTTTCAGAATGGACCTAGCAGTGACTCCCTGCCCTCCTGATCAGTGGCTTATCCTACTCTTCTGTTAATTTTTTTTTTTTTTTTTTTTTTTTTTGCGGTACACGGGCCTCTCACTGTTGTGGCCTCTCTCCTCTCACTGTACTGAACACAGTACAGTGGTGTAGGTTCCATGCAGGGTCCAGACAAGGCTACGTCGGGCAGGGAGGATGGGGAAGATTGGTTTTGCAGGGTCGGGGGAGAGGTGGGGTGGGTATAAAGATTGGTGGAGAAGGTAATTACTTTGGAGTTGAGAGTGGGTGTTTGCTGAGCAGCCAGGACGGTGGGGAGGCAATGTGCCCTCGATTCTGGAGCTGGAAGAGCAGGAGGAGAATGTGATGGGAGTGTAGGGTACCCTGAGGTAACAGGGCCGATGTGGCTTCTTAAAGCCTGGGCTTCATTCATCCTGGGGGCCGTGGGGACAGGGAACGGCTGGAATCCTATTTGAGTCTTCATTGTTTCAGCATTAGAGTCCCGAGGTTGAGTGTCAAGGTCAGTAATGGTGGTGGGCCCCAGTGGAAAAGCCTGTGGGTGTCAGGTAGACCCCAGCTCTGCCAACTACCACTGTGTGATCCTCGGTAAGCTAAGCCTCAGTTTCCTGCTCTGTGAAATGGATATTCTGAAGTATATATCAATATATCTTGAGGTTGGTGGGAAGGCTGATAAAGAGAAGTGATCATAAGTGCTTGGCACCTGGAAGCACCAAATAAACATGTACTGTGATTATCATCTGTGTAATGATACTACCAGTAACAGCTCCTAAGGAATGTCAGGGTGCTGGCTTCACTGTGCCCATCCAGCATCTTTCCCATTCATCCTAGGGATAGCCCAGGTGAGGAGTGAACATGGTCGGGTGAGGCCTTGCTGTGGCCGTGGCACTCTCCTTCTGTTACACAGCCTGGTTTCAAATAACCTGATGTTTGCCGATAATGAGCCTGGTGTCCTGGCCTGAAACTCTATGCCTGTTTGGACCTGTAGCTTTCTCCCAGTCCTCCAGTGGATGCGCTCTGTGACACGTGGCCGACGCCGGGTGGGGCTTATCACACCAAGATGTGCATTATCATTTTCCTCCCATTCTTTCCCTTTGCACTGCCTCCTTGGGAAGGCTCCTTGGGTTCTATGCAAGCAAGACTTGGTCCTGTCATGGGAGGGCTTCCCATTCCAGGAGGAGGAGTAAGAAAGGAACCCAGGAGCTGCCAGACTGGACAG
The DNA here is from genome assembly GCF_964341445.2 of Mesoplodon mirus. Taxonomy (NCBI): domain Eukaryota; kingdom Metazoa; phylum Chordata; class Mammalia; order Artiodactyla; family Ziphiidae; genus Mesoplodon; species Mesoplodon mirus. The sequence continues at coordinate 48,876,549 of NC_138978.1, read as the reverse complement.
AAGGGTGCCAGGAGTTGAGGACAGGGTGGGAGCGGGGAATCCATTCAAGTAGGGGGGAGTCTGGGAGAGGCTTCTGAGGAACGTAGCGTTTCTAAGGACCTTGAAGGTTAGGGAGTTTGCACACATGCGGAGGATGGGAGGGTATCTTGGTAGAAGATAAGATAGATGGAAGAGAGGAAGCAGCTATCAGGTAAGGGTGACTGGGCTTGGGACAAAACTGGGAGAGAAAAAAAAAGGTCTGCTAGATGGAGAACCAGATAGTAATGACCCTCTTTGCGCCCTAAAACCAAGTGAGAGTTTCCTTCTGTCTATGGTGCATCTTTTATAAAAATATCCAAACTTGAGACCCCTTGCTGCTTCTCTGTGTCTCCCAATTGCCTAGCCTGCAGAGGAAGCCAGTGGCCTCTGGCTTGAAGCTTTCTTCCATTTTTAGGAACCTTCCATCGGCCTGTGCTTGCTCACTAAGGTAACTTTCTGCTCTCCTAACTAGATCTAATTTGCTATTCTTCAGCCGTGACATCTGATAATAGAAATTGGACTCTTTATTGAATGCCTGTTGTGTGCTGCCCACTGTGCTAGGCAGTTGCTGTGACCCCATTGACTAGGGAAGGGAGGCATTTGGGGGGCTAGTGACACTGGGAAGGGAAGGTCCTGGGTCTGTGCTGGGTAATTCACATTTACCAAGAAATCTCTTGGTTCCTCATAAGGACCCTGTGGAGTAAGGTAGCAGTTCCCTTCTTACTCAGTAAACAGCCTGAAGTCTCTCAGCTTGCAAATGTAATCAAAGCTGGGATATGTTACCTCTAGCTGTGCTCCCGTTGCCACACCTCCCCCTAGATGCACTCAGCCCTGTTCTCGGCCCTGTCTTTCTCCTGTCGTGTATGTGCTGGCCTAAGAGTCCTCCCCTAAGAGCGGCACCAGGTCCCACACATCCTCGCCCCCTTCACAGTGGTGGTGTTACGGGTTTTTCTGTGTCGCCTTCTCAGCAGCTGCTGTAGTGGACCAAGGCTTATCTCAGCAGAGGACAGCTCAGGCCCAGGGGTTGTTCCTGTGAGTGAGGACCAGCCTGTTCTCTGAGAGCATCCCCAAGTTCAGCCTTCAGCCTTGTACCAACAGTATTCCCTATTAGCAGAAAATCCTGGGGTCTGGCTCCAGCGACCCCTCGGGACTCTGCTTTTCCAGCTCTGCCCCGGCTGCCCTCTTGCCGCCTGCCCCCTGTGCATGTGGCCTTTGCACATGCTGGACCTTCTGCCTGGAATGATCTGGTTTTCTGGAGCCCCACCTGCTGCACCGTTTGCCCACCCCTACTTCCCAAACCCTCATTCAGGGCTCCCTTCCTCTGAAAGGCCTCTTCAGCACCCCTGTGGCCTACATGTCTGGTGCTCAGTTAGAATGTATGTTTCCTGGTCCTCAGGGGAGACCCGCTCTAGAGCTCTTTAGCTCAGGAAATTGAAGCATTGCTGCTGTTTTCTGGAAGGCAGCTAGGTGGGTGACTGGTTCTAGGCCCCTGGAGTCACATGGAGTCATTGTTCCCAGCGCCGCACGGTAAAACAGCTTGGCTGCCTGTTCTTCTTAGTAGAAGGCCCGGGTCAGAGCCCTGCCCACTTCCCATGCCTTCTGTCATTCGGCTCCCACATACCCCAGCATGCCCTCCCCCAGTTATATTCAGATCTCACCCCTGCCCAGGCATCCTGCACAGGCTCAGGGTCCCTCCACCCCAACCCCAGGCTTCCCCCTGCCCTGTCGTCTTCTTTCTCCTTTTCTCTTATCTACATTGTCATTCATTCAGCAAACATCTTGGAGGGAGTGCTGTCCAATAGAAATAGAACGGGAGCCACAGATGTTGTCTTAAATGTTCTGGTAGGCACATAGAAAAAGGTAAAAAGAAACAGGTGAAATTAATTTTAAGAATATATTTAGTCATAAGCAAACATGTCCAAAATATCGTCATTTTAAGAAGTGATCAGTATAAAAGTTATTGGACTTATTTTACATACTTTCTTCTCATACCAAGTCTTTGGGATCTGGTCCATATTTTACACATCTCAGTTTGAACTGCCCACGTTTCAAGTACTCAGTAGCCCCTTGGGGCTGGGGCTTCCACGCTAGACCTGTGGGTATGGGGAGTTAAGAGCACGAGGTTTGTAGAGCGGTGGGCTTGTTTTATGTTGTCTCTTGACTCTGCCGTTTATTAGCATTATGGCCTTGGAGGGTGACGTCCCTTCTCTGAGCTTGTTATCTGCAAAAGCATGCACCCTCACCTCATGGGATTGTCAGAAGAACTGAATGAGACGGTGCATTCACGGGCTCAGCACAGCGCCTAGCACGTAGTATTGATGATTGTTTTTGTTGAAACAATGACCCCTTGAGTGACTACCAGGGGCTGGCTTGGTCCCAGGACTTACCCCTGGCGCCTGGGCTGACCATCAAGGTGGTCGATACCGAAGTGCCTACACAAGGGCCATGAAGGGCAGGGAGATGGGCCCGCTCAGGACAGGAGCTAGCAGGAGCATAGAGGAGGGAGTTGGTAATCAGGAGAGGCTTCCTGGTGGAGGCGCCCCCACCCCAAGCTTACCTTCTGTCCCTTGGCCTCCAGAGCCCTCTCTGTGACAACACTGGCCCCCTGCAGCTCCTGTTTGCTAACTCTTTGTCCTGTGTAATTAGTGTGGTGTGCCTCCCTCTTGTCTCTAATTCTGTTGTACAGCATGTACTTTATTATATCAGGGTATAATACTGTGAGGCTGGCAGTTATCTTGTTCACTAATTGTTTCACGTGTCTGTCTCGTCTGCCCTGCCAGATTACCTGCTCCTTCTGAGCAGCCTGCGCTGTTTTCGTGGCTTTTGTGTCCCCAGCCAGGGAGGGCTGGGCATCAGGGCCCAAGTTCGAGTCCTGCATCTACCACGCTGATTTGGTCTGTGGCTGCAGACAAGTCACTCTCCCTCCTTTTACAAACAAGCAGGGTAACACGGGGATATTTAAGCCCCATTCAGCCCTAACATCCTCTGATTTAGTGGGTATCCCTCCACTGGTTGATCTTGAATGTGCTCAAAGTGGTGCACGGTCCTCCTTTGCTTAACAAGTAAATATGGAGCATCCACAAAGTGCCAGCTGTTGGGAAGATCATGATGAATGAGACAGATTTCTGCCCTCAGGATGCTTACGGTTTAGAGAAGGGAGCAGATTTAAAGGAGTAAAAATGTCCATATTATATTTAATCAGAGTTTTGATCTGTAGTCATTTAGAAGATCTGAATACATTTTGCAGAGCCTTGCCCCATACTACGCACTGGAGGTGCCCTCACGCGTACCGGCTGGAGGGGAAAACAGACACACTGACACATGCACAGGAAGATGTCGTCACGCACGTAGGAAGGGTCGGGGGCACCAGGCTAGAAGAATGGGGGTGGGGGGCTCCTGGGGGGGTTTTGCGCCTCCTGCCCAGAGTCCTAAGAGTCGCAGAATCCAGAGTGAAAAGCACAAAGTCGGCACCTCCTTGCTTCCCGTGGAAGCGTCCTAAGGCTGGAGTGTTTTGCCGCTGCCTTGCATGTATGATTTGGGGGAGGCTCGGGAAGGGCTCTAAACCCAAACCAGATGAAGGCGGTGCCTGGGAGCTGGGGACGGCCCCGGGAGCATGTGGCTGGGTCACCCTTTATAATTACAGCACTGTGGTGAAGGCCCCGGAACCCAGGGTGACGGCGGCGGGGGGATGCCGGCTTCCCATCTGCTTGGCCTCCTTTGGCTCTGAATGGATTAGTTCTGTTTGGGTTGGAGCTTACTGTTGTGTGTGTTTTTCATCCCCCTCCCGTTTGTTCTCTCTCCCTGGCCTGAGCGCCCGCTCAGAGCTGCGAGGGTCCCGGCGCGGAAGGGAGAATTGTGAAGTGGCCATTATTCAAACAAGAAAGGGAATAATTGGAGTTTGTGTTCTTCTGGGCTTCTTTGGAAACTGGGATGTGGCTGGGGGCGGGTGGGAATGAGGCCTCAGGAAAGTGAGAAGGTGGGAGTGGCCGTAGAAACTGGGGTACAGTATGGTCTGTGTGAATGACCCCACCTGGTATGGGGTGCCCCTCAGGTTAGTTGGTGCTGGGAAAGCAAAGTTGATCTGGTGTTCTTGCAAGTGGGGTGTCTGAGTGAGCTCTAATTCATACCAGGCGATCCTGGTGAGGCTTCTGTTGCAGGCAGCTGCTGGCAGAGAATGGGTCCTATGGGCCGTGTGATGTGGTAAGAGACTCCGTGTGGGCCTGCCACTGACCTCGGCAAGGGACCTCTGTCTGAGCCTGTCTTCCCAGTCTGTCAAGTGGGAATGGTGATTCCTATCGTGCAGGCTTGTTCAGGGGGGATGTAGGTAAGTGTGTAAGATACCCAGCGCCACCCGGCAGACCAGAGAAGTGTTTGGTAGAGCCTAGGAGTGCCCACGTCTTCATGCCACTCCGGGGACACGGGGCACATGGGGGTGTTGGTAGTGCCCGTGGATGCTGCTGGGTTTCTCGTTGGGCTCAGGCAGCTTTTGCAGGTAAAGCAGGCTTGTGGGGAACCAGTGCTGGTTTTACCTCCTCTTTGAAATAGAAGGGCTGTCCCTCTTGTCGGGGTCCCTCAGTCTCTACTAGGAGCCCTGCTGTGGAATGGGTGTTTTGGAGAGAGGGGTTGGGGAAGGCAGGGGAAGCAGCCATGGTCTCAGCCTCTTGGAGTCCATGATTCTAGCTTAGAATCAAAATTTTACACATGTAGAACAATTAGAGAAAAATAACAGATGGTGTCTGATCAGATGTCACTGCCCCAGACTGCCCCACACCCCAGCAGAGATAATCCTCCTTTCTCTGGGATCGCGGAACTGGGTGCAGGCCTGCGCGGTATCCTGCGTTGCGTTGGTGTGTAATTGGTCGTTCGTGCCATTAATAGTGCAGCAGCACATGTTTGTTGAGTGCTTCACGTGCCAGGTCCTGTCCTCAGTCCTTCCTCCTGTTTTGGTTAAGCACCTGCTCAGGACACTTGAGCCAGTGTCTCTGCTTCGGGCCTCCAGGCTGCCCTGTGCGTTCTCTGCTGCTGGGCTCCAGAGCCCCTGAGTCGGCTCTTCCCGTGCTGCCTCTCCACCCGTCTGATGCCCTTCTTTCTTGGATGTTTCATCCTGGTAGCCATCTCCTGAGTTGGGTCTTGCTGTAGGAGCTTCTGGCCGACCTGGAGGAGTCGATGAAGACCCTGGCCAGCCACCGGTCCAGCGCTGCTAGCCAGCGGTGTGATGTTGACGCTCCCCTATCCTCCTCAGGCCTTCGTTCTCCTGACTTTAAAAACCTGGAATTGGAGTAAACCATGTCTCTGGTGTTGGTTCTGAGACTTCAGGTTTCTTTTGGAAGTTGTGTTGGCCTGGATATGCCTTTGGTGTGCCGGACCCTTAGCTGGGTTTGGAGATGCCTAAGAGGCCATCTGCCTCCTGGAATCTGATGGTCTAGTGAGAAAGACGGATGTAAGCAGAGGCTGATGGTGCTGCACGGGGTCCTGTCACTGCATGTCCCAAGAGAAGGCTCTCCTGGCTCGACCCAGAGGGCTTCCTGGGTGCGGTGGCATTTTGTGTGGGTCCCCAAGAGAAAAAAAGAAGCAGAAGATGATGACTGAAAGGGAAGAGTGTGATGAGAACATTCCAGGGTAAGGGAATAGTCTGTATAAACGCTTGGAAGCTTGAAAAGACTTGCTGCGTTCAGGAAGGAAGGCTTGGGGGGGCGGAGCCAGAGCTGTGAAGGGCCCAGCTGGGTGGCGCGAAGCTTGGAGCAGGGTCCTCTGAGGTTGTGAGCCTGCCTGTTAGTGGCCCGGTTAGGTTTGCTTGGAGAAAGGAGGAGGGATAAGGGGACGACTGGGCAGATCCACCAGCGAGGAGGCTGGTGCACTGATCCGGCCTTGAGGAGCAAGTCCAGTTGAAGGGTGGGGAAGAGGTGGCCTGGGGTATCATGTGAAAGCTGGGAGTTAGCCTGGCCTATTGAGAACTGGCCTATGGAGAATTGGGAGGATTGCCCACACCCCCCGACTCTCACACATTTTCCTAATAATTTGGTGCCCTTGTACCCAAGATGGTGGGCTTAAGGGTGATTGTAAACAGCCTAGATTTGCTGAGGGCATTGAAAAAAAATTAAAAGCCACCTCTGTCTAGATTATCCAAAGATCAAAAGCGTGGTGAAATAAGGAGCACCCTGGCCTGGTCCTGGGCGTGTCTGTCTCTTACTGTGGGCCTCCATTTCCCCTTTGGTGAAGATGGCAGGGGTGGGGGAGGCATGGGACCAGTGCCTGCAGTGTGCTAGCCTGCCCCCATGACTGCTGCCGTTGTTTCCAGGGGTTGGAGGATCATGCAGGGCAGGGTGGCTCCGTTCTTGGCAAGTGGAGTGGGAAATGCCAGTGTCTTAATGCGAGTTCCAGAGGGGGTAGGGATGCGTGTGTGTGTACTCGGTTGGGTGTGCCCCTAAGCATCTCCCTTGGACAGGGCATCTGGGCTCGTCCAGCTTGGAACCTACACCGAGTTCCTTCCCTTCTAAGATCTCGTCTTCCCTGTTAAACATTAATAATAACTGACTACTAAGACTGATCCCCCAGCACAATCTGGGCAGTTATCGCCTGTGTGTTTGTGTCTCCACGCCTGTCCTTGACCCAGCATGGCACCCAGAACAGAGCAGAGCATGCGTGTGTGTGTGTGTGTGTATGTGTGTGTGTGTGTGTGTGTGTGTGTGTATGTGTTTTGTTGTTGCTACTTTGGAGCCACTGCAGAATTTCTCATCACTGCCAAGCTACTTCCTCGGGATATATTTAGATAGCGCGAGATGAGCGAGAAGTGGGCGATGTGTATTTGCACAGGGATGTTTGCACACGTTGACCGTGGTGTTTTTGGAGCCGATGTCCAAGAGCTGGCTCCTTGCTCAGCCCTCCTCACATACTTGTCGGGGGCTGTGCGTACCTCCTCTCAGGGGGACGGGGTGGGTGGGGGGCAGGACAAGCCTTCTCTTCCAGAGAAGCCATGTGGACCCCAAACCCCAGGCCTCTGCTCTCTCCCTCCCATTGTGAATGAAGTCGGGGTCGAGAGCTGCAGAACGAATGGGGGATGGCGGCTGTGAGGCCTGCGCTCTGCCCAGAAGGGCTGCTGTCTCCTGGTGTGGGGTGGACGCCATTGTCGCGCCCTGATAAGATGAAGACAGTTACTTGGTGGTTTGTATTTATTGCAAGCCGTGGAGACAACGCCGGCTTTCCAGGGTGGGGTAGTCAGGTCTGGCCCTGCACCCCTGCTCTAAGCGCTTTCTCCCACTTCCTTCCCTCCTGCCCCCTTTGCAGTTTGCCTTTCTTCTTTCAGCCTGAGTGTGTGCCATCCGCATGGCAGCATGGCATGGTAGGGCCCAGAGGGGTCTGACTGCAGCCGGGGGCCTTGGGTCCAGAGCAGTCCTCTCAGACCTCCCCAGACCTGATCAGCTTACAGTGGGGCGGGGCAGTGCTCTTCTGTTATTAAATTCAGAGCCATGGTCTGCATGATGGAGGCAGCTTTAATGAGATTAGAAAGCTTAACTGAGAGGCCAATTAAATCTGGGCCCGTACCTGTTTGGGCGGCTGTCTAAGCCCCCGACCTGCATCCGGAGGCTTCCTGCAGGCCTCCTGGGAGCCTGGCTGGGGAGGGTGAGGGGCAGAAGAGGCTGCCCATCTGGCTAGCCACCCCCAGACCGGGGGCTGGTCAGGGCGGAGGCCGGACCCAGGAGGGATCTTCTGGGACATCTGATCCAGGAGCTCCCCAAAGCTGGATCCCTACAGCCTCGGGAGAGCAGCGGCTGTGTGGTTGAGAGTCCCCAGGTGATTTTTTTTTTGGCTGCGCAGCATGGCATGTGGGATCTTAGTTCCCTGACCAGGGATCGAACCCGCACCCCTTGCAGTGGAAGCGCGGGGGTGGACCGCCAGGGAAGTCTCCCCCGAAGGTGATTTTGATATGCAACCAGGTTTGGGAACCAGGAGTTGAATCCACCCCCGTTGTTTTATAGGTGAGGGGAAGGGACTCATGGGGGCAACCAGCCAGTGACTCCTAGCCACAAGCCTTTGTCACTATAGTGTCCTCCTTCCTTTCCAGCCCCTTGGATTGTCTGGGGGCAGGGGATACAGTTGCCCTTCCATTCACACCCAGTTTCCTGTTTGTTTCTTTTTTTTTTTTTTTTTTTTTTTTATAATTCAGTTTTTATTTTTATCAAAGTTAGACATGTATACATATGGAGTCAAATAGTGCTACCAGAACTATTACCAAAATCAAACCAAACCCAAACAAACTCCTATTCATCACCCACAATCTCAAGTTTTTATTTCTAGGAGACCACCTTTTGCAACTTTATAAACTGTTGCTCTTGTTTTTTTACCTGTATTTCAATAAACTTCACACTTTTTTTTAGCACTACTTGAGATTTTTCAGTATTAGCCAGCACAAATTGACTTCCTACTATGGAAGTAGGGATTTAGTTCTTTTTTACCAGATTCTCACTTTTCTAGAAAATCAAAGGGTCTTCTTACAATAACTTTAGCCAAATCTATGCCTCTGGCTGTTGTCTACACTGGTGAATTACCCTGTGGAATCTTTGTACCATTTAGTAAGATGGTTGTTGGAAAAATAGCATGCCACTCTCAGTGTGGGTGGAGTTTATTACAGCACTTTGTATCTGTTATTCCATTTAAACCTCATAGCAACCTGGGAAGGTGAGTGCTGTTTTCTAGAAAGATGTGATCCACTCAGGTTACACAGAGAGTGTGAAGAGCCACAGTAGTTGTCTGCTCTAAATAACTCATTAAATCTCATCCAATCTTTATTCCCCTGCACTTTCTGTCCCTATGAGCTCAGCTTTATTTCCTTGTAAATATCAAGGTTCCTGCATTTTGATTCTCCAAGGTTCTCAGAGTCCTGTTTGTTTCTTCACATTCCTGTGTCAGGTAGGCCAGGCGGGGAATGGTGACTTCCCATTTCACAGATGGGCACGTTAAGGTTGAAGAGACCTGCCTCACACTGGTGCCAGCACTGGAGGGCCTGATTGTAGGGTTAAAGTCTTTCCTTTCCATGACTGAAGTCTTCCTTCTGGTTCCCACTGGAGGGAGTGTGGTATGTAGGTGTGTGATGACTGAACCCAGCCAGGAAGGAGTGTGACCTTGTAAAGACACTTAACCGTAGTGGTCTTCATTGGCAAGATAGGTCGGATAGGAAACAAAGGAGCAGGCTATTGGGAGGATTAAGTGAGACCAGCCTCCTTTGGTGCCTACGTAGTGTGGTGGGTTATTTCTATTCCTGGGATGCAGAACCAGCAAGCTTGGGGGGGCAGAGATGGGAGCACTGAGAGGCTCTACAAGTAAGCAGTTTCCACCTGGTCCCTACAGGGCATGGGCCTTCCTCGGTGGAGAAAAAGTGGAGAGGAGGGTTTAGAAGGAGTGTCCATTCAACAGAGTAATTATTGAGCACCTGATGGATGTAGGCCTGGCACTGTTCTGGGGGAAGCAGAAACTTTACTTTCACAAACTCTGTGAAGCAGGGCGTATTATTCCCATTTTCTAGGTAAGAGTGCCAAGGCATGATGTCTTGGGAGACCCAGGTCTTAGACCTTTCCTGCCCTCCACCCAGGTCCATGGGCCCGAGGCTGTGTCTAGTAGCAGAGGGGCTGGGGGACTCCTTCCTGTTATAAGGTTCTAGATTCAAATTTTCTGGAGGCCTGTGGATTACCCAAATCTGATTAAAAACTCCTGCCTTCAGTGGAGAAGACCAGACAGAAGAAAACCAGACTCTTTTGGACCAGATTTGCAGCAGAGTGGGAAGCTTGGTCATCATCCTTTAAGGATGGTCCTGCCACATCTATGTGACTTACACCTTTCAAGCGAGGAACAGAACTAAGATTCATATTCAACCCTTTTCCAAGGTTTCCATGTTTCTCTTCTCCAGTGATTGCTTGAGAAGAGAAACATGGAAACTTTTGGAAGATAAGGCCCCTCTTTGTCCTTTTTGACATTTGGGTTTATGAGAGTATGTTCTGTTCTTTAAAGTTGCATCTTTATAAAGGAGAAAAACAAGAAGAAATTTCCCAGAAGAGCCAGACCTAGCCTTGTCCAAAAACTCTCTCACAGCCCCGAGTCATTCAGTGGTTATTGATTATTAGACATAGTAAATATCTGGATTCTACTTTTTGGAACCAGTAGTCCTGCAGGGAGATAGCCTTTGTCCATGTTATAAGGCCAAGTAGATAGTGTTGGAGGAGTCACAGAGTTTCACATGGACTTGGAAGGAGAAAAAATCATCCTTTCCAGTGCCCAGGGCAGCATGAGGGATGGATGGGTGGATGGATGGATTGGAATGGCAGACACCAGCAGGGAGGTGGGCATTCTGGGTGGAGGGGTGGCATGTGCAAAGGCTGGGGACCAGCATGTGCTTCTCATGGCTGAAGCTTGGGGAACAAGAAAAGAGGGAGGTTGGAATGGGAGGAAGAGAGAGGCTGAGATGAGATCATAGCCCTTCCATTATCTCCTTGTTTGCATTAACTCATGCCAACCCCCGTAGAGGTATTGTCTTGTATTGGGGGAGAGCATCTCAAGACAGAAGTGAAGTGTCTGCCTCTGAATTAGCCAGGGAGCTGGGGCGCTGAAGCTCCTCCCCTGGGTCCAGTGTTCTGTTCACTTTACCGTGGCAGCCCTTGGTTAGGAGTTCATTGGTATTGAATGTTCCATTGGACTCCTTCTTGAGAGAGTTGCAGGTGGAAGCAGGTATCTTCTAACATTGAGTTCTAGCTCACGAACCTACTCTGGGACTTTCATGCTTGCTCTGGGCTGGGAAGCAGGGACATTTGAGCTGGGCATGGGTAGGTGACTAGGAGTTCTATAGGCAGATAAAGGCAAGGTGGTGGAGGAGCTTGTTGAGCAGAGAAAGTAAAAGTAGCACAAACGGTGGTGCGGGGGTTGGGGGCGGTGGGCGCTGAGACTTGATTGGTGAGCTGGAGCCATTCTCAGGACATGGTAAGCACGGAACAGGGGTGCAGCCAGGGGTCCCTGTAGGCTCGGAGAGCCTGGTCTTTGCCCACCCTCCCCCCCACCTTCTCTCTGCCTCTTACCCCCTCCTTTTTTCTCTGCCCTGTCAAGTGAGGGATTGAATCAGGGAGGAGGAGGAAGAAGACGCATTCCTACTGAGTGAGCTCAGGGCTTGCTCTGTGGCTTGTCTCTGATTCCAAGAACCATGTCTTTTTTAAACCTGTGGCTTGGAGGGTCCAGCTGCGAAGGGCAGTCCTCAGATTGGCAGAGGATTCCTCTGTCTGTGGGGTGCGTTTTCTAGGACACAGAGAAAGGCATCTCAGGGTGAGAACTCTGCCTTGATGTCTTCCTCACCTTCCACCCAGGCCCAGGAAGGGCCCCTCCTACCTCCACCTGTCCCCAAGCCCTGAGGTAGTGGGCCAGTTCTCTGGCCCCTCTAAGAAGCCTGTGGAAAAAGTGGCTCTCCCTGGGCCAGCGGAGCAGACATCTGCCTTCAGGGATGCTGAGAACCGGAGCGTCCACCCTGTCTGAGAATAAACAGCAGGCTCTGCTTTGGACATGGAAGGGAGGCTCGACCCCGAGGGCTGGGAGAGGTGGCTAGGTCTCAGCAGCTCATGAAGACCACGCGGTACCCTCACCTGCACCCAGCCCACTGGACCCAGGCTTGGCTTCCTTCCAAAGTGGGAAGGATGGACAATGGCAGTTTAGCTCCTAGAGGCCACCCCATTCCCTCGCATCGCTTTTGTCCTTCTTGGAACTACAGATGCTTTGCCCAGATGTTAACCTAAGCTGTCTCCACAGCTGTCTTGGGAGGGGAGGTATAATGATGATCTCATTTTACTGACCTGACTCTAGGAGAAGGGGCCGCCCAAGTTTTCTGAACACCCAAAGCTTGGGTTCTACAGGCAGAGGAAACGGCCTGTCCTAAGATGTGTGTGGGGATGGTGGGGTGCGCGCGCACGCGCGCGTGTGTATGTGTGATCATCATTTGGAGGGGAGAAGGTAATTGTATGGATGTAGCCAAATGGTAAGTTAGTTGCTGACTGAGTTATCAGGTCTTGCAGTTTGACCTTGTGGACATGGCGACTATTCTTGATAAGCAGGATTCCTGCAAGAACTTGATTCATCCAAAAAATATTTACTGAGCCAGCACCTTCTCTATGCTGTGCACACCATTCCGGCCCCCATCCCTGCAAAGACAGTTGGCTAATTTAGTAAGGAATTAACAGTCAGATGTGACAAGTGCAGTGATGAGGAACACATAAAGGACGAAGAGGAATCACCCGGGGGAGAGAGCGGAGGAAAGTGTTCCAGAGAGAGGGCCCGGCCTGTGCGGTGGGGTGGTCGAGCATATCCATCAAGTGACTTTGGGTGAAAGAAAGGCCTTGTAAGCTAGAGAGTACTAAATATATGTGAGTAGTGATAGGTTATTCTTTTTCTAATGGGACTTAAAAGATCTAATTTGTTGGACCCTGATGAAGGTCTCTCTATATAAAGACCTTCCTTTGTGCTTTCAGTACCGTATGGATTGATAGGGGGAGTTGGGGGTGGACCACTGTGGGAAATCTCGTGTATGTTTCAGAAGCCAATTTGGGGTCAGAAGTCGCAGTAGATAAAGTCCCCTGGCCCCTCTGAAACCTTTGACTGGTCAGGTCATCTCTGGTCCTTCCAGGCTGGGCTCCTGGCCCTACCCCCTTATCAGTTTTCTCACTAGGATCCAAAAGTCTGAGTGTGCCCTTGCACGCTCTGGCCCCGTTTTGCGGGGATGCTAACAAGAAAGCCCTGCCTTGTGTGCCTGGTAGACACTCAACAAATATCTGTGGGCCTCTTTGTGACAACCTCCGAAGGGCAGCCCCACCTTGCCCTGCAGCGCTCCGGCCAGGCCTCAACAGGCCGAAGAAACCCGCTCTGTCAGCCGGGCTGTGTCGAGGACTGAAGTAGCGTGCGTCTTAGTTCATGCAGGACCTACCTCTTTAGCCCCTCTGCATCACTTTTGGAGCAAATTAAACAGTCCACCACCCTTAGAGGGCCTCCTGCAAGCTTACCAGGGTAGGCTCTGTTCTAGAATGCCACCAGGCAGCGTGGGGTATGAATTGTCTTTGAGGGGCTGATACCTGTAATCACAGAATTTGAGTCAGTCAGACTGGCTGTGTTTGGTTCCTTAGGGACACTGAGTTCCAGAGCTATCACCGTTCCTGCCTCAGAGACAGAGAGAGACGCGTGCACACACAGACGTGTCCAGGATCTGTGACCTCGTGAATCCTCTTGTTGGGGGCGTTAACAGTTCTGTAAATGCCCGTCCTGGCTCCCTCGTCTCAACACCACTCCCTGTGTTTGTTCAGAGCCCTGGGGACTGGGAGCAGGGCAGGACACGGGTACTTTTCTCCAGTCTCATCCAGTGCAGCAAACCTTCATTGTGCACCTACTGGGTGCCTGGCCTTGTCCTGGGAAGACTTCCTGTACCTGCTGCATTTAGGTTTGAAGGGCAGGTAGAGCAGCAGGGGAGACCGTAGGGAAGGCAGGAGCCTTCACAGAAGGAAGGGAGCGCTAGGCATGTGTTGATGGCACAGCCAACCGGTCAGCATCGCAGGGGGCCAGGGCAGTGGGTGGGGAGTAGAAGGGACTGAGTTCTGTGATCTCATTCCTCGTGTAGCCTCAGGGCTCACCCACCTTAACCCTCTCGTTTTATAAATGAGGCACCTGGGGCTCCGAGAAGGGGGCGGGGGTTGCCCTGTTCTCATTCACCTAGCTAGTTTTTGGGGCGTTATCATTGAGGCCAAGCTGTAGTGCTGTTTTGTGTCAGCTAAAGAATTTGACAGAGGGGAGGCAGTGTGGGCTTTGAAGTCAGGTGGACCTGGGTTCAGATCCCAGGACTGCTAACTTCCTGGCCTGCTGTGGAACCATGGGCAGATCAGCTCTCTGAGCTTCAGTTTTCTTTTCTGTAACATAGGGATGATAATGCCACCTGCACCCCCCCGCAAGGAGTTTGAGGGTATCAGAGATAAGTACAAAAGGGCCAGGCATTAGGAGTTACGTGTTACTGTCAGCTATTGCTGTCCTGTCACTCCTGTGGGCAGTACAGGGAGAGAGGGAAGGTGTGGCCAGAGCATGCCCTCTCCGGAGGAGTAGAGCCCTGGCTGAGGCCGTCTCCCTGGCTTCCCCGTGTCCTGGAGGGCCGAGCCGCAGGCCCAGCTGTTGCAACCCAGTTGCTGGTGACCTCGCCTGGCAGATGCCCCAGGAGCCCTCCAGATGAGCTTTTCCACCTTCTGCCTCGTGGGCAGTACTGACACCTGAGCTGGAGGCAGGCTGGCATCTGGATTGCAGGCAGGAGAGCCAGCAACTCTGTCCCCCATGTGACAGCTGGGCATGGAGGGCTGCCCAAGTGGACAGCGGCAGACTCTAAGTGCCCAGCTTCTCGTGGCATTGTTTGGTCCAGCTTCCTTTGTGTTGTGACCTGCATCATTCCTTATTTGCTAAACCCTCTGAGCAGGCAGCAGTAATAAATCAATTAATGACTCCAGTGAGTCGTTCTGTGGCTGACAAAATAACAGTAAGGCCAACAGCTTGCATCTCTCCAGCAGTACCAAAGGACCCTGGTTGACCGGCATGGGGGACGAAACAGAGACTGTTAGCTAAGTTAGCGCAATCAGTACTCGCTTTAAAGGCTTAGGCGGCATCTGCTCAGCGCTGAGCCCGTGCGCCTGCAGACCTTCCTGGCCCGTCAAGAGAGCCCAAGGATTCCCGGCTCCTTCGTTTACACACCCCTCCCCAGCCAAGTGTAAACTTCCCCACTTTGAGGTCAGGGGACCCGGGTGAACTTTTCAGACTGTGCACCTTGTCCTGTCACAACAGAGGCTGAGCTGAGGGAAGGTGACGCTGTCCCTACTGAATCTGGTGCCAGCTGAGCAAAGTGTGGGTCCCCATTCTTGAAAGGTGTTCCAGGGGCCACACCTTTAACGATTTCTCTTACACTTAAAAAAAGAAAGTTTCTAAAGTGGGTGTTTTTTTTGTTCCCTGCACACCTCAGTCCTGGCAGGATTAAGTTGTCATTGGAACTGAGCATGTGTGCAGGCCCATGCCAGGGAATTTTCCACTTTGCAGAAGCAATGCCAGTGTTCTTGTTAAGGAGCTGTCACTGGCCTACTATGCCATGTTTGCAGTTGTAAGAGGCTCCTTTAAGACAGTGGTGTGTGTGTGTATGTGTGTGTGTTTTGCTAATGGTGTAAACCAGGGCCTGAAGCTCATCTCTCTTTAAGAAGAAAATCAGCGTTGTACAAACAGCGTGCTGTTGATCCACTCCTCACTGTTCATTTGCAGGGGGGACCTATAGCCCTTAATCTCCCTTGTCTCACGTGTACATGCCTAGGACCTGCGCCCTGTGCCACGCGGCCCAGCTGGGGAGGTGTTTGCACACGGGGGAGGGCACTCTGGCCGGCATCCGCAGCATAACCAGGTATTAATTACACGGGCTCCACCTCTCACACAAGCGATGCCCTCTGATCCAATTCCAAGAAGCTGAGTGCTTCCTGGGATGGATGGGGAGGGCCCGGTGGGATGGTGGCCGTGATCTTCTCAGCACAGAGAAGCCAGCTCCTCTTCCTCTTGGAAATGTTCCCACTGGGGTGCCTTTGTTTCATTTTTTAAAAAAGTAGAGAGAGGTCGCTCCTTAGAAGACTGGGTTCTGTCGAGCTGAGGACGTTGTCCTCTGATGGCCCTGACCCTTTCCATGCCCTCGCCTGCCCCGTGTTCATGGAATCATAAAAAGCAAGCGTGCCTGTCTTCCACCTGGTGCTGTGTCGCTGGCTCAGGAGTTTGAGCCCCTTATCTGAGGAGTCATATTTAGGTTCCCCGCACCCCTGCCCAGGGTAGAGACACCCCCCCCCTTAATAGACGATGATGAAGGGTTCAGAAAGGTAAAGTGAGGTGCCTGTGTACCCCGGCTGCTGGAGAATGGAGGGGCTGGGCCTAGAGCCTGGACCTCTCCCCCCACCCCTTTGGGCAGCATCTTTAAGCGTCAGTTTCAAAACAGACCAGAGAAGCCAGAACACGGCTAAAAGGTCTGGGCTTGACTTCCAGTTCTGCCTGTTCCAAGCTGAGTGACCTTGGACAAGTCCCTGAGCCTCTGTTTTCTCATCTGTAGTCCCTGCCGGGTTGTTGGGAGAATGGGGATGAGCTGCACCAAGGTTAGCTGGCGAGCTGGGTGGGCAGCCGGCCCCCCTTCTTTGGAAGAGCCCCCCTCTGGGGGAGGGGAAGTGGGTAAGCCCCACGCCCACCCCGTCAACGGGATGGAGTGGAGCTCTGGGGAGGGCGGAGGCCTGGCAGGATTTATGCTCTGAAGGAGAGGCTGTCAGAAGGCCTGGTTCCGGGGGGGGGCTAAGATGACAGCAGTAACCTCTCATCTCCCTGTCACCTTCTGCACCTCCGAGGCTTGCCGTCCTTTAAGGCCCTGCCTTGAGTGCCACCTCTTCCATAAAGCCTCCCTGATCCCCCTAATCCCCGCCTCGCGGCACCCGCCCCCGGAGCACCTTCCCACGTCCCTCAGTTCTCTCGCGGAGACTCATTTCATCCCTTAGACCTTAAGGGCAGAGCTGAGCCTCTGTCATCTCCCACCGCGGCAGGCACAGTGCATCCCTGGCGGCCCAGGAGCCAGTGTCTGCTGAACGCATGGACATGTATAAAGCACTCGTAACCTTTTTAAACTCCCCACCTCCCTTGTTTCTCCTTCTCTTCCCAGGGTAATTTGCCTATTAGATCCAACAGACTCTTCGCCGAGATCTTGCATTCCTACACACACGCGTGCACACATACACACACACACCCTTAGTGGAGGCCAGCTCGGTGAAATATTTGCCAGAAGCAGCAGAGTTAGAAGGCCAGTCTACTGTGGGAAGAGAAAACCATGTGGATGATCTCAGATGGAGAGAATGCCTTGTGCTTACCTTATGTTTGTAATGATGTCTGTCGTTTCTTTTCATAAGCATCAAAAAGCACACAGAACTCTCCTTGAGAACTGCAGGGGGTGGTGGCAGAGTGAGGGGGGTGCGTTATTTGGGTTTCTCAGGCCGAAATTGGGGGTGGAGGGACAGAGAGACTAAAGTTAGAACACTTAGGATAAGGCACTTCTGTGGGTCTGTTTTCTTACCGGTAAACAGCAGTGACACCTTCCCAGGGGTGTTGACGAGTAAATCGTACCCCCCTCCCTCTCCCCTGGTCTCTGGGATCAGGATAAAAAGGCATTTGCTTCTCTCTGCCCTCTCTGCGTTCCTGCATCCATCCTCTCTGCTCAGGGGAGACAGAAGTGAGATGGGGACTTTGGGGAAGAAGCTCTGGTGTCAGGACAGCCCTCACTTGGGCCTGATGGCCTGGCTGTGCGAGCTGGGGCTTTTGTCACCCTTTCTCGGGCTGCTTGGCTGAGAGCTCAGTGTGATGCCCACTTGGTTCACTGTAGCGGCAGGACCTCAGCCGCCTCGCTTGGAGCTGAGCAGAGGCCCGGGGGCAGGAAGGCTAGCCCTAGTCACACAGCAGGTGGTTTGCAGCCTGAGCTGGAACCCTGATCCTAGGACCCTCTGTCCAGGGCTCTTTCCTCTCCTAATAATCCCCAGAAAACGCCTGGCAGTGCTGGGTAACGTAGCTCTCCCGCTTTCAGAGGGGAGGCTGAGGCAGTCCCCATGGCTCTGTTGTGGCCGAGTAGAGATGAAACCCAGGTACTCTGACCTGGAGTGCGCTTGTGCCCTGTCCCCGCTGAGCCACCCTGAGGTGGCGTGGCCCACTGCTTCCTGTGCTTTCTGTGGCTCGGAGCATCTACCTCTGGACCCAGGGCCATCCCTCGGCGGCGGGAGAGACGCCCATTCCTTCGTGCATGTGACGACCGCCTGGCTATTTGGAGGCAGGGACCCTGTGTCGCTCACTCGTGTGTCATCCGAACCTATTTTTAATGCCAGCTGGTTCTGTCTCTTCACGTAGCAACAGCTCTGTGTTTTCTCCAAGCTGCAGAATTAGAGCCTCTGTTCTCCAAACACATTCCCTTCTGCGGTCTGCACACAAAAGCAAGAGGCCTCTTCCTTACCTTCCCCTTTGACCTTGCTTCTGTCCGTCTTGGCCTTTCCGTCTGGGTGAGGAGATTCCCTCCATTCCCTCAGCTACATCTTCAGTCGGTTGATACTGCTAAAATTCCCTCTAGGAAACTTGGCCCAGAGGACCCCAGGTCACTCCAATATTTTGCACAGAATGCTGAAGCCTCTGTCTTGATGACACCTGTGTAAGCATCCCTCCTTCCCCGGGACACGAGCATCCCTCAAAGGGCCTCATTTCTCAGTGTAGGAGTGCCCCCGCCCCCCTGAGAGTCCTCCACTGCCCAGCTGCGAGCACACAGCCACACACCACGTGCCTCTGGTGTCCTGAGTGCTTGGCCACGTGGCCTGTGTTGAGTTTCAGTCAAGGAAGGCTACACTTGGTGGTTTCACATGTGGGCCCCGTGCTGCTACATGCCTGAGTATTGGGGTGGGGCGAGGAGGGAGGGGATTTGCAGAACAAAGTTCCATTTTGCAGCCTTGTAAACCAGTCAGGAGGGGTTGGCCGACCTGGCAGGAGTCCCGCCGTTCACTCTGAGCATGTTTTTATTCAGTTTTCCAGGTGTTTCATGTGCATAGAACTACTTTAAAAAGAATAAAAATGGGTGGGGAGATTCCCATGCTAGTTTGTGAGTGAGGCTAACTGGGGGTCTCGGGGTAAGGCTGGAAGGTAATATCTTGTAGGGAACATCCCCCAGGTCTCCCCTTCTTGAAGGAAGCATGAATGTTTGTCACCTACCACAAGATACTAACAAGATCTGAGGTGGGAGGCTCCTGGGAGCTTGTCCCTTGGTCCCTCTGGACTGACCCTGTTGTTCCTTGAGCCGCAGGGGACTCCTTGCTACGGAGTGAGGAAAAGGCCCAGCACCACGTCCAGGACTTGCCGATTCCATTCGTTTGTGGAGCCTTGGGTACTCTGGTGGTGGTGGGTGGGTTGTCAGTGGTGCATTGGGATGCCTGGCGCGGGGTAAGATGGGGTCAGGTGGGTTTCTCAGAAGTCCTGGGCCTCTTCTGCTGGGAACTCTGCCCCGTTGCCTAGAGCAGCAAGTCCAGATTCCCTAGCACAGCTTTCAAGCCTCCTCCCAGTAGCTCAGATCCCGAGGCCCCAGGTTTGAGCCCTGCATCTCTACGGGGTGGGGGGAAGGGTGGGTGGGGGGAGATGTGCTTATTCTGGGGCACACCTCCAGGGGAGGTGTCTGGATCTCCCCTCACTATTGACAACCATATTTGGATGGCAGGGGAGGCTTATAGGTGGAGTGGCATGTGTGAAACCAGCTGACGTGTGTCGGGAGCACACAAACAAGGCTGAGGGGCTGCAGGGAACCCCTAAGCCCCGGTGGCTGTGTAACCGCCCTGGGATCATAAAGAAACCCTACTACCCTACTCTTTAGGGAGAAAGTTGTAGGATGAGCCCTCCTTGGAAGTCTCCCTGGCTGTGAACAAAAATAAAATACTTTACAGGGAGGGGAATTTTCACAGCTTCAGGCAGATGTCTGAAGGCACCTCGGGCTTTCCAAGTGGACAGTATCCTGGAGGCTTGGAGGAGGCAGCTGGCTGGAGTGATCCACACTGCTCAGTGCAAGGCCTGTTTTCTATTTAGAAAAGAATTTTAGTTTGTTTTTTAAAAATGCCTGAGTTACCAAACTGTGTGCCCTGTTTGACTCTGCTTTTTAACTTTTAGTCCATGTATGCACGTGCGCGTATACGGGTACAGATTGGCGAGGGGGCTCCGAGGGCGTGCGATTGGTGCAGGGGAGAGCCCAAGTGTCATCAGCTGTTATCTGTGGACTTCGATAGCAGTAGGTTTCTAGGAGGTTTTTAAGTTTTGACTTCTAAGTGTTCTATAATGAATGGAGGAGTTAAAATTCAGGGTCTTCCTGTTCATGCAGGAACTGCTGTTTCCAGTCCCTGCCCCCCCCACCCTGGTGTATGGACTGGGCTGGGGAGAGCACCTTGGAAGAAGAGCCCTAGAGGTCACCTTCTCCAATTCCACCATTCGACACGTGGAAAGACTGAGGCCCAGAGAGAGAAGGGACTTGCCCACGGGCTCCCAGCCAGGACCCGAGCCCACGCAGGTGGTCTCTGGCTTCTGACTCCTTCCTCCCCTGCTCCAGCTGGGGAGTTCCATCCTGGGCACCTACCGCAGCCCTGACGTGTAGGCCTCTGTGAATGTCACGGGGTTTCGGTTTGGGTTTTGTGTTTTTAGAGAAAACTCACATGAGACGCTTTGCTGAGTGCTTTAATGGAGTTCTAACTCCAAGTTGGAAACCGCAGGGAGAGGCCAATTCCTAGCAATCCGGAAAGGCCTCGGCTTCAGATGGCCAGGTTTGAGCCGGTCTTTGACTAATAAAAAGTTGTAATCATTTATTGAACACCTGCTGTATGCCTCACATTGTGCTGGGTCTTAGAAATGGGTAAAACAGCCCCTGCTGTTGAGGAGTGGGGTGAGGGCAGTGTCATGTTGATGGATGTGTGTGTGGGTCCCTTGGATTGGGTTTTATGTGCAAGAATTATTTCTTAACCCTTTTGTCACCCTATAACACTGGTTGCTGCTTTCATTCTGTTCTTTGTCCTTTTCTGCTCTTTTGAAAGTTTTCCATTAGGAGCACATGTTCACTTCAAAATCAAAGAACAGCAATGACTGTCATGCTTTAGGACACAGAGTTAAGCACTGAAGAGCTACTTAATTTTGCAGCTGGAAGAGCCTTTAAAGGATAAGGATAAGTTATCTCCTCAGCTTCCTGACACTTGAGTCACCATTTAACATGAGCTTCCTTTCATTGGAGGATAGCAAAAGTCCATCCTCCACCCAGATGTCAATGAATTATACTATCCATTTACTAGAACCATGGTTATTCCAGCCCTGACATTCAAAGGACCACGGGCTCACTCCTGATTTCGTAGGAAAATGAGATCTTGGCGTGAGGGAGACTAGTAAGTCATGAGCCCAGGTTCAAGTTTTCATTTAAGAGGTTTTGAAAAAATTGGTAAGATATCTATATGTCATATCCTTAATATATAAAGAGCTCTTATATATCACTAAGGAAAAAAGTCAAATGACTAAATAGCAAAGGACATGAATGATTTGCCATTTGTTTTACTAAATGGCCAGTGTAAACCGTTTCAAAAGGTTAGTGATCCAAAAGATTAAGTCAAAATACCAAAGAGATATGATTTTTTTTTTTTTTTTTTTTTTTTTTTTTTTTTGCTGTACCTGGGCCTCTCACTCTTGTGGCCTCTCCTGTCGCGGAGCACAGGCTCTGGATGCACAGGCTCAGCGGCCATGGCTCACAGGCCCAGCCGCTCCACGGCATGTGGGATCTTCCAGGACCAGGGCACGAACCCGTGTCTCCTGCATTGGCAGGCGAACTCTGAACCACTGCGCCACCAGGGAAGCCCAAGATATGATTTTGTATCTACTAAGTTAGCAAACACGGATGCAATGCCCTGTTAATTAAATTGGTTGAATAATGATATTAGGCTCATTGAAAATCATGTTTTCTTTGGCCATTTAATGAGAGGGGGACAAGTGCTTATGACATTATTTAACAAAATACAGTGACTAATTTTCTTTTTACTTTGCTATGTTTTATAATAGGCAAGTGTTTTATATTAAACGTTAAATGCTAATTTAAAGAACTGAGTTGCTGAAGCTTTCCAGATCTTTCTTTAAAAACAAAGCATAGGGGCTTCCCTGGTGGCGCAGTGGTTGAGAGTCCACCTGCTGATGCAGGGGACACAGGTTCGTGCCCCGGTCCGGGAGGATCCCACATGCCGCGGAGCGACTGGGCCCATGAGCCATGGGCACTGGGCCTGCGCGTCCGGAGCCTGTGCTCCACAACGGGAGAGGCCTGCGAACCGCAAAAAAAAAAAACAACAAAGCATAGTTTCTGAGCTGAAGGCTGAGGAAGAGTAGATGGGGACTCTAAGGAGGACAAGTAGAAAAAGGCCACCTTCAGCCTGCTTTCCGTATAGATATTTGTTTTCTTGTCTGTAAAGTAGGGGTTCTTGTGTCTGCCTCAGAAGGCCACCTGGGGGTTCAGGGAGAGATGGTGTGAAAACACCCTGCTCGTTTCTGAGCATCAGGCCAGATGGCCCCCGCCATCCACCCTGCCCAGGGTTGGGCCATCCACTCCATCCTTCTCACACTGTTGCCAGGAGCTCCATCTTCTCCATCCTCACCCTGAGAACAAGTCAGTGCCACATTTGCCGAATAAAACGTTTAGTCAGGGCCAGAGAGGGTTTTGGTTTTCCCAGACGTATCGCCACCCGCCTTTCTGATCATTGTCGTTGGTCCAGTCACCATGCTTGACTGGTGACTTCAACAAAGATGTGAATAATTGGAGAAAGATCACACCCTGGGAGGGTTCCTCTGTTTGGAAAAGGTGTCAGTTCTCCTCCAAATTTTTATATATATAAGAACTCTTTTCTTTTGGTAGGAAGATGACTTTTATAAACAATAGGAAGTTTGGGGGGGGGTAAGTAAATAAAAATAAACAAGAAAACTTCCACTAAAGAATTGAAGGAGATAATTAAATACATTGTAAAACTCTGATCATTAGAATGGACAGAATTAGGACAGAATTTTAACAGCTCAGAAACAGACCCATGCCTGTGTAAGAATTTTTGTCTCTGATTTCAAATGAGTGGGAAAAATTGTACTGAGCCAACTGACTGAGGAGTAAAATCCGTATTCTTTACCAGAATAAGTTCCTGAAGGATTAAAGAGTTAAACGTAAGACCGATCTCTGAAAGAACTTGAAGAAATATAGGAGGATATTTACCTCACCCTATTTAAAAAAAAAAAAAACTTTTCTGCTTCTGCTGCTGGGGAGTAATCGTTGGCTGTAAATCATGAAAAGCTGCATTTTCACAGAACCACCAACCACAGACAATGCAGCTAATGGATAACCTGGCATATTCCCCCAGGCGACCCTCATACTGGATAGTCCTGGGGCAGGGGCTCGGCCTGGCTAGGTGTGGCTTCTCCTCCAAGCCGAGGAGGTGGGAACGGGAAGACCTGATCCTGGTGTTTTGGGGTGTTCGTAACACATTACAGGATAGTTGGCAGAATCTCTTTACAGGGAGTGTTGCTTTTCTGTACTCAGAATCATTTTGAAAGGTTGGGCCGGAGTAGCCAGCCCCATCCCACCCTGTTTTTTACCTGGGGTCTGTTAAAACAGCCACTGTGGGCCTGCTGAATCCTCTTTGCTTCCACATTACCAGCTTTCCTGGTTTACAAAACACAGCCCATCCCATTGCTTAATCCTCCCCAACCCTTATGAGCCGGCAGGACCACAGTGACAGGAAACGAGTGCAGAAGGGCTGAGTGGCTTGCCTTCGTTGTCCCTTGCTAGTACAGGCAATAGTGCTTGAACCCCAATGTATTGATTCCCAGGGCTGTCTGTTTTCTTGCTGCATGCAGTGTGTTTGGGGGATTCACATATTCCCTTATTCCCTTCCACCCAAGTTGGAAGTTAAGAGTTCTGGGTCCTGTTTTCTGGCTGAGGAAGGGACAAGAGAAGTGACTCCTTCAAGGTGTTGATGGCAGGCTGCATTCGTTTCGTTTCCTGACCCCGAGGGGCTCGCTCTCGTCCCAGAGAACCAGTCAGACCCCTGGGAGATGATTGGTGATTCAGTTTCAGAGGCTCAGTCCTGGTGGGGTGTGGGAACCTTGGGGGTTGGAGGTGGGCTTCCTGCAGGAGGAGCCCCTGGGAGGTGTAGAGTCGGTGGGGAGGAGCAGGGCCCAGGTGGGCCAGTCAGGCCTGGGGCTTCCTGATCAGCCTCACCCTCCCATGTGAGCACAGGGCCAGGCACAGACATGCCGGCCACGTGAACAGGTGGGACACAGATTGTCTGGAAGGAGGCCAGGCTGGGAAGAGCAACGTCTGTTCACCCCGGGAGGCATTTGTTGAGGCAGATGTACCAGGTAAATGCCAGAATAGCAGCATTTAAAAGGAAAAGTAACGACAGTCTCCCCGTCGTGCGGCCTACCTCATCTACGGCACCCAGGACCCAGATGGTGCCAAAAACATGCCTGCCTGCCCCCACCCTCTCTGGGGACGTTTCCCAGCTGGGCTGTCTGTTTATTCATTAAGTCGTGGGTATTTATTGATCTTCTCCTCTGTACAACATGCCAGCCTCTTGGAGAGGGCACAGGCATTTATGAAGCACCTCGCCTGCCCTGAAGGAGCTTCATAAAGCAGCCGAGGGGGAAGCCAGGGCATCCTTGGTTAATAACAGCTACTGTTGCTTGGCAGGGTGTGTGCACGTGGTGGGCCTTCCATTTTAGAGATGAGGAAATGGAGGCTCAGAGAGTTCATCCTTCGCCCACTGAGTGACACACCTGGGAAGGTGGTGTTTGGGGGGGTGGTCTGTGGAGGACGTGGGTAGATGGGGGTGGGGTGGGGGTGGGAACTCCCCGTCTCTCGATGTGGGTGCAGCCTCTCACTTTCCACCTTCTCTTCCCCACAGAGTGCAGCCGCCGCCCCGAGCCCGGTGCTTGGCAACATTCCCCCCAACGATGGGATGCCGGGAGGCCCCATCCCGCCAGGTTTCTTTCAGGTACGTGCTGGGCCCTCCGTCCTTTGCTCCTTTCACTCCAGGCCAGGCCCCAGGGCAGGCGGGAGGGAGGGAGAGAGAGAGAAGTAAGTGGTAGCTCAGTTTGCCATGGTCTAAATACAGTTGCTTTATGCTGGTTCAGACCCTTCCCATCCCATCCCTCTCTCCACCCCTTCCAAAAACCGAGGAGGGGAGAAAAGAAAGACGGAGAGCAGACACCCTCCTGCATGTGCTGTGTCACTTCTGCCGGAGTTTGTTTTCTTCACACCAGCTTCGCACTCACGACACAGCCCGCCCCTGGTCTGGGCGGTGGTGGGCTGCTTCCAAGTCCTTGTAGAGCTGTCTTTTAACAAAAGGCTTTTTTTTTTCTTTTTTAAACAAGTAAACTGTTCTTTGTTTCTGTTTTGTTGCTGCTTTCATTGTCATTGTGTACTTTGCCTGTCCAAACTACAAACCTTAAGCGTAACCAAAAAACAAAAACAAAAAACCCACCATCCTGGCAGGTCTGGGAATCCTTTCCCTCTGGTTAACCACTTGATTTTTTCCAAGTGTGATCACAGACGGCGTCCCACAAGCATCTGTGCCCATGCTCTGCCCGCCAAGGCAGGAGCAGCTCTCATGTGGGTTGAGAGCCTGGTCTTCTCTGAAAGACACCTTGTTGGGCTGTCTGGGTGCGGGGTGTGGGGAGGTGGCTTTCTGATTTGCTGGGGTGGGTGCACCTGCCTCACCCTTACCCTGCCTCCTCCTCCATCTCCACTGTCCCCTCCGGGAACTCGTTGGATTTAAACCAGGCTGAGACTGGGAAAGGCCGTCAGAGAGAGATCGGCGTCTGGGGCCGGAAGGAACTTTTATGATGAAGCTCTTGAGTGTGACATTCTTTCCAACCTGTCTGCGGCCGGGTTTGAGAATCTGCCTGAGTTCCCCACACCTTTTGAAAGGTTAGCTCCTCCAGATAAGGATATGGAAAGAGCTGTTGTCTAGAAGAGAAGGCAGAGATTTCTCTGTGTAGCTCATGAATTCAAAACTGGGACCAGTGAGGCAAAGTGCGAGGAGCCTTTGGCTTGGTGACAGCCAGAATTTCGCTCTGTGTGCATCTCGCCGTGAGCCGTGGGCCGCAGGAGGCCGGGGCTCCCTGGCACTGGAGGTATCTTAGCAAAAATGGGACAGGCACCTCTTGGGGATGTTAACGTGACTTCCTCCCAGGATGAGAGGTGACCTGGAAGACACTTCTGCTTTGCAAGGTCTCACATTATGGTTGATGTTTAACTCCCAGGAGAGGAGGGTTAGGACATGCTGCTTACCAGCCAGGAAAGGGAATCAGTGAAATATGGGTGTTCTCCACCAGAAACAGCAGGTCGCCTACCAAGATGGCGGTGAGAGGAGTGAGAGGGATTTAGGGATGGAAACTCAAGACATTGGATGGCCATGCATGTGTCTATGTGCATTCCTAGCATACGGTCCACACTGGGACCTTGTCCCAGGGATGGAAATGGGTGTGTAGGCTTCAGGTTGGACCAGACCAGGCATTGCCTCGGGTGAGGCTTGGGGTAAGGCCACAGACATTGGGAAGAGGGGCCAGACTTCCAAGAGAGAGTGAGACGTTCAAAGCCTTGGAAACCCATGAACCCAAGAAACACAGGAGCCTGACAGGCTTCTCCCTTTCCCCCAGAGGAGAAACCCAAGGGGCTACTGCCTGAGAGGGTCATCCATGCCAAGGGGCCGCCATCTTCCTGGCCACTGCAGACGGGTGTTCTGCACCCAGCTGCTGGTCTTTCCCATGGTGTTCTCTCTGGTTGGGACTTCTTTCCCAGGCTCACATATCCTCACCAGTGATGCCGTGGCTACCCTTCATATAGTGCGGATGTGGCTTTCCTGCCTAGTGGGCAGAGCTCACCCAAGTACCAGGCTCCACCTGTGTGCATCCCTCTTGAGGCTGCTTGCTGGCATCTGGGTGCCCAGTGCAGGCCACTGTGGCAGGAGAGGTGGACAACAGCCAGCTGTATTTTTTTAAAATAGGCCATCGTCGTCTTCTTTGGCCTGAGTCTGGGGCAAGGAGAGGTCTGCCTGATATGTGGGCAACTCCCAACTTCCTGCTTTGGTACAATTGTCCATGGTTAAGGCCTAATTCCAGACATACTTCTCAGGCCCTCCCATGTGACGTTCAGGGGTGTGTGGTCAGAAAGCCCAGACTGATTCCTGTCCTTATTTAGCCACTACCAGCTACCATCAAACAGAGGTAACTTTCGGATCCACCCCCCCTTTTTTTTTTAATATTTATTTATTTGGCTGTGTCAGGTCTCAGTTGCAGCACGTGGGATCTTGGTTGCAGCATGCATGATCTTCCGTTGCGGCGCGCGGGCTCATCGCTGTGGGGCGTGGGCTTCTCTAGTTGTGGCGCGCGGGCTCCAGAGCATGTGGGCTCAGTGGTTGCAGCCCGCACAGGCTCTCTAGTTGTGGCTCACAGGCTCAGTAGTTGTGGCGCGCGGGCTTAGTTGCCCTGCGGCATGTGGGTTCTTAGTTCCCTGACCAGGGATCAAACCTGCATCCCCTGCATTAGAAGGCGTATTCTTAATCCCTGGACCGCCAGGGGAGTTCCTGGACCCACCCTCTTGACTTGAGGTCTTGTCTGATACCCAGTCAGGGTGAACCATCAAGAGCTTGCTGGATCATTGAGCAGGGGGCTGTGTCCCAGCCTCTCTGCTTCCTGGGTGACTTTGGCTAGACCCCTACCCCTACTCCCACCCCAAGGGGCATCATTTCTCCATCAGTCAGATGAAGGTGGACGAGGTCCTTCCTGGTCAGGGTGCTGAACTGCTCGGGCTGGGTCACTGTTGCGGGGAAAGGATATCTCCCTGCAAGGAGGTAGTGGCTGCCCATTTCCGGAGCAGGCCGGCTCCCAACAGGAGTATTAGCTATTGATTGCCGGCCCTGACCCTCGCGCACCTTACAGGCAGCCACTCTGATATTAGAAGGGAAATAGAGATGGTATCGAGGGTTTTATCTCCTGCCAACAATTGCACTTCTTCCCCTACTTGGTCACGGCCTGGCAGGCAGCTCTGCTGCAGGAGGGGCTTTGCACCAAGGAGGCAGCCTGGGTTGGCTGATCCAGCTTTGGCCAAACCCTATCCCAAGGTGGCCAGCCTGGTTTTCTGGTCAGGACTCTAACCCTAGTTGGTGCTAAATTTAGTTGAGGACTCCAAGGTGGGTGTGAGGGACCAGCTTTTCACCCCCACTCCTGGCCCCTTAGAAGCAACACAGAGGACTTCCTGCCTCAGGCCTCTGACTGCCAGGCTGCGAGGCTCCACTTGGGGTCAGAAGGTTTGGCCATCTTCACATTAGGTCGCATCTGTTTGCTCTTCCTTATTCGGTGTTGGTGCTTCCGAGGTGGACAGTGCCCGTGGTCCTGTGGCATGAGATATGTTTGGTAGCAAGCTGAGGGCTGACGGGGAGACGTTTTGGGACCTGACCTGGCCACACCTCACTCTTGGGGAATATTGTGGGGTTCTACGGGTCATGGGAGACCGTAGCAAGGACATTCTAATTCTCTGTGTTCCTTACAAAAAGGCCGCCTCAATCTTGGCATCCCCAGCACCTGGTGTGCACTGGGGACCCAGGAAATGTTTGAACTGAGTTTGTGTTGCTCGTGTTAACTAGGAGTGGAGCCCAACCGGCCCCCACGCTCTAGGTCCAGCATTCTGACCAGGCTAGGCGGGTCCAGGGGTGGTGGTGTGGAGAGTGGGGAAGGACTTGGAGTTCTGGAGCCTGAGGACACGTGTTCTGGCCCCCTGCTTGTCCATGTGCTTGCTGAGTGACCTTGGGCAAGTTGCTCCCCATCTCTGGGCCCCAGTTTCTTCAGCAGTAGACAAAGCAGGGTGGACCAGATGGTCTCTGAGGGCCCTTCCCACTTGGATTTTCTGCTTTGGATCCAGATGGATTTTACATAATCAAGCAGTGGCATTTTTTTTTTTTCACGCAGCTGAAGTCAGTTGGGCTGCACATCTGGCAAACTCAGCTTGGCTTTGGCCAGGCCTACTGGTCTGGGTGGGTCCCCAGCTCCTTGGCCCTAAGGTGGTTTGAAGGGAGGCGCCATCCAATGAGGATTTCTAGGTCCAGAGCTAGAGAACTGCAGGAGGGCAGGGGGTCACGGAGAAGGGAGCATTGGGTACAGGCTGTTTTTGTTCTTGTTTTGTTTTAAATTCCAATAATTGTTTTCAGTTATGAAGTGTTTTTAGACATGCAGCCTGCTTTCATTCTGATCACAGCGTTTCTGCAGAGGAGGCATGGCTGATTGGGAAAGTGAGACTCAGAAAGGTGAATGACCTGCCCAAAGTTATCAGCCGAGGTCTGGAATCAGAGCCTAAACCCAGCTTCCTGGTTCCTGATCCTCGTGTTCTTCCACAGCAGTCAGGGTCCTAATGTAGATACATGTCTGATTGTCTAGGAGAAGAAGAGAGAATAGAGAACAAGAGAAAAGGGAGGGGGGAAATAATGGAAGGAGAAGGAGAAACTCTAGCCATCTTCTCTCAAAAGAAGCCAGTGTTTCCATTCAAATGCCAGCAGAAGTCATAGGTCTACAGACTGTATCTTCTCTGGAAAAGACAGCCCTGGGGGACCCAGCTCCCTTTGCCAAGCCCAGCCCCTCCTGCTCTGAACATGCCCAGATACTTTCTGCCACGGTGGGGGACATGTAGGGCTTGACATATCCCCTGTTCCAGTGAGTCCTCATTTCTGCTGGGCCAGCCCACCCACCTTTGAAGGAGGTTGAGGTCTGCCCCAGAGAACCCCTCCCCGTCAGTTACAGGGGGAGAGAGGAGAAGAAACAAATGATGTGTATAGCCCAGGAAGCAGAGAAATGATCCAGAAATAAGAGGGAGAGAGGTACACATGACCTTGGTCCTTTGCTGTTGAGATTATAGGATACACTTCTCTGCTTATCTCCCACTGGAGTAGCTGGGGTTTCTCTGGGAGAGAAGCAGCCTCAGGAGGGCTCTGATGACTGACTTGAAGTATCTGAAGTTCTGCCATGTAGAAGATATTCAGCCCTGCCTCTGTGAGGTCAGCCCGTAGATGGCAGATCCTTCTGAGAAAAGGAGAGGGAGACCACTTGAAGTCTTTGTAGGGAAGACATTTCTACCACCTGCTAATTTAACGATGAAGTAGTGAGCTCCTTGACACTGGTGGTAACCAAGCAGAGACTAGATGCCCAGCAGAGAGCCTTGAGGACTGTGAGCCTTGGGGTGGGGTGATGTGTTTCCAGGGAAGATCAAAGCCCAGCAAATGAGAACATGCCGGCAGCAGCAGCTCGGGCAGTTCGCAAGAGCTGGGCCGTTTCCTGCCTTCCTGTCCAGCGGGAAGCAGGCAGCAGCAGAGTGAGCTGACATTCTTCCTGCCAGAAAGCTGCTGCAACAGGAAGGACTACTCTGTGCTGATGAGGGCAAGTCTGGGACTAGGGGAGACTTGGGAAGAATTAAACCACCTTGTTTTTGTGGCTTTCAAAGCCTGCTACTAGGGAGGACTTGATGGGTGAGGGCCCAGATCCCCACTGGACAGCTGGTGAATCTGAGGCTAGAACCATGTGAGGCCTGGCCTGGGCTTGTTGTTAGCTCATCGGCCAGACATGGTCTCTTAAGGGCTCAGCAACCTCCCAGCCACCCAGCCGTGCTGAGCACTGCAGACTAAGGAGGCAGCCAGGGAACCTGCCCTCAGTGGCTCACACAGTCTGTCTGGTGAAGGAGGCAGGGGTGATGACACGGAGGGGCCAGTGTGCCTGGGCGTGGATGTGAGAGGGCAAGTTTGGGATGGCAGGAGGTCCAGACAGACACACGTAGGACTTGAACTTAAAGATAGAGGGGAGCCGTGGAAGGTCCCTAAGAAGGGGAGTGACATGGTCCCAGGAAGAGCACCGGTGGCCTGGAGGGGCTGGGCTCATGGCAGGCTGGCCAGCGTTGGAGGTGTGAAGCCCAGGCTCTGGTCCCCATGGGAGGTGGCCAGGGCTGAGCTGGAGTGATGACTGAGTGCGGTGGCTGGTGCCGCCTGCCCCCGACGGGTGACCCCTCGCTGGATGTTTTAGCTGGGGCGGGGGGCGCGGGGAGCAGGGCCAGGAGGAGGCTTGCTTTGGACTGAGGCGCGGGGTAGGGCAGAGCAGGAGGCAGGTGTGGGGCTGAGAGTCAGCCTCTTGCCGAGTCTCCGGTACCTCCTACCCTGTTGGAGCCTTCCCTCTGCAGGGGACAAGACCCCGTATGTGGTCCCGTGGCTGCCCAGGCTAGCCCTCCCTGGCCTCCCCAGCCGTGCTCCCAGATCCTAAAGTGGAACTGGCCGAAGCCCTCTCATAGTTGCTGGTGGAACACCCTCCGGATCAGCGAAGGTGCCCCTCTGTTATCTCATTTGCCTGTTAGGTAGGCCTGAGAGCTGCTAGCCTTCCCACGGTCTGGATGAGGAAAGCGAGGCTCAGGTTGGCCAGAGTGCTGCTCAGGGAAGAGAGGCCTGGGCGGGGTGGTGGGGTTCAGAGCTTCTTGATGAACTCCCTGTCTGCTGGGGAGCAGATTCCTCCCCTTTCTGGGCCGGCTCTCCGACCCCAGCCCCTTGCCCTGTCTGCTTCCCTGGGGGTGGAGGGGGTCTGATAGGTGCACCGGTCCGTGGGAGAGGACAGAGGAGCTGTGTCCCCGGTGAGCACGCCGGGTCCTCCGGGGGACAGAAGCACCCCCTCGTCCTCGTCCCCGCCCCTCCCTCTGCTGTCTGCCTCCAGACTGACAGAAGGCAGGGTCACCCCCGCTGAGAAGGATTAGAGCGGAGGCGGGGCGCCGCAAACGCTGGGCCCTGGGCCATGGCTGGAGGTGGGAGCGCTTGTTGTTCCCACCCCGAGCCCCCGCCTCTTCCAAGCTGACTCGCTGCCCGCAGCAGCGGAACCCCCCCCCTCGCAACGCCCCTCCCGTTACTGAGATGAAGCCAGGGGCAACCTTTAAGCCTGAAGACCCCTACCCTGGGAGGTGGACGCCTGCTTTGAGTCCAGCCCCGCTGCTGCCAAACTGCTGTGTGTCCTTGGGGGGCCACCCTCCCGTCTGGACCTTAGTTTGCTCATCACTCTAGCGAGGGGTGCCCGAGAGGCCTTTCTGAACCCCTGCCACTCTGAAGCGTGTGCACGGGGCTGTTCCTCCCTTCCCTGCTGTGGACCCACTCGCAGACCTCGCCCCACGTTCACCCGGCCTATGTGGAAAGGCCAGGGCAGGAGAGAGGGGGAAAAAGGACTTCTTTCTTGCCAGCACTACCTCCACAAAGGTCAGTCTGTGCTCGCGCCCCGCCCGGCAACCAGCCTGGTGCCTAACGTCTGCCCAGCGGCAGATGACCGGCCGGGGCTCCTAGCAACCGTGGACAAAAGGTTACTCCTGACGTGCCAGGCTGCCTCGCCCCCTCGTCCTCCCTCCCTAAAAAGGGGGGGGGGAGTTGCCACCGTGGCCGGTGCTTGTGCCTGAGTGCACGCGTGGGCATGTTTGCGTCTGCACACGCGGGCCGCCTTCCCCTCCCCAAAATGTGAACTCCACTCTCGCTGATGAAATGGAAAGTTGAACATAAATCAGTGTCTGCCACCCTGTTAGCTATGCATCAGCAGTCAGTGCCTGGGAGGTTTGCTCAGTAACAAAGCACCCGGCGGCTCCTCAGGCCTCGACTGCCCCCTGTTGTGGAGCCAGGCCCACACCCAGGAACGCGTGGGCTGCAGCCGGCCCTGCCGCCTGCCCCTGCTGCCCCAGACCCGTCCTGGCTCCAGTCCCTCTCCAGGGAGAGGCAGGGGAGCGGCTCCGGAGGGACCCTCAGACATGGGAGGCCCGGGGGCCGTGCTCAGCTGCTGTTCCTGCCGCCCCGGGAGACCCCAGAGGCCACGACCCCCCCTCTGGGCCTCTTCTCTTGAGCTCTAAACCAACGCCCAAATCTCTGACTTTTATGGATCAGATGCCCGAGGATTGGTGTCAGCAGCGCCTTCACCTCTGGTTTGTTAAGAGCTTGGGCTGGTTTATCCTTCTCCCCTTTGGACCCAGGCTTCTCTTAGAATTGAATTTCTCGCCCCCCCCGCGTGCTGGAGAGCTGCTCTGCCATGGGTGCCTCCATTCCCCCAGAAGATTTCCCCACCTCTCACGGGTGGGGGGCAGGGGGTGGAGTAGACCCTCCTCGGCTCTTGCTCCCTTCTCTACAAATCATGCTGAGGGTATTTTTCCTTTTAAAAAAAAAAAAAGATCAAATTTCTCAGCCCTGTAGCAGAAGAGGTTTGAGGAAGGGAATTCCAGCGGAATCCTGGAATTAACATACCTTGGCATTACGTGGATTAGGATAGACCCCCTGAATAAGATCGTGCTGCCCTGAAAGGAAAGTGCCCTTTGAGGAGTCTGGGCTGGGCCCAGGGCCTTGGGCCCAGACCGGGTGGTCAGAGGGCTTTCTCTCATCTTGCTGAGGTGCTCTTCTAAGAGCTGGGGACATAGCAGGAGACCCATAGTGTGGATTTTGGGTTCATGTCCTGTTTCTGCCTAGATTAACTCCCCAGCTGACCTTTCCCTGACAAGCTCCTTCCCTTAAACGAAGGCCTTGGAATCAGTGAAGCCCCTGGCCTAGGCCCACCCCTGGGTTCCAGGAAGCCCCATCTCTTGCTAAGACCAAAAGGGTGGGATTAGACTTTTTAAGGGCACGGGTGGGGCCATAGCTTTCATGAAGTGTCCGTTCCGTGCTGGGCTCTCCAAGGGGCTCCCTGACCCTGGGGACACCACTTCAGCTGTGTCTGCAGTGGAGGGGAGCAGGGGGCACGCAGCTCCAGGAGAGGCCTGGCCAAAGAGGGTTGTCAGTGCTCAGTGGCTGTGAGCAGGGGCTTTGGAGCAAGACAGCCCACTGCCACTCCTGGTGACGTGTTCTGGGCGGGTTACCCGAGCTCTCTGGGCACTGATCTCCTCGGCTGTGCTGGGAAGCAGACATTCGGCACATTGCAGTGCTTCCTTTTCAGAGCGCTGGTGAGGATTGACTATATACATACACGTATACTCGTGTTCAGTGATTGTTTATTACTGCCGTGGAAACGTGACCCAGTGTTGACCAATGGTCAGAAGCCCAGCGGCTGGACTCCTGGAGCTCCGACGTGCCTGTTAGTTCATCTGCCCCCTGTGTGTCCCATCCCTCCCTCACCCTCTCTAAACGTGCTTCCTGACAGCCCTGGGGTCATGCAGCCTGGGTTGGCACATTGGCTAGCTTGGGAAAGTCCATTAAACTCTGAACCTCAGCTGCTTCACCTGACAGTTTGGGGTGAAGATATACCCCCTACCTCTTGGGGTGGATATGAGGACACCACGAAATGATGCCTGTGAAGCCCTGCCTGGCGCGGGTAGACACTCTGGGTCCTGTGTTGTGGACACAAGCAGGGGTGTTCTGGGCTGTTCTTTTCTGCGAGCTAGAGGCCAGGATGGAGGTAGGTCTTCAGCTCAACCAAGAGCAAGGGTCGCCGTGAGTTTTCTCCTTTTTCCATAAGGAACCTCGGGCTCAGTACAGCCTTGGTGGCAGTGAAGTGTGGGAGAGGTTCGGGGTATTCTCAAGATTGATTGGCTTTTTAGCGCTTAACCCTTCAGTTAGACTGATGTTTTTGGCACCTGCTAAGCACCGGGTCTTATTTGGTCCTCTAACGTGTCACCTTCCTTAACCCTGCCCACGTGGCTGTCCCCTTGGGCCCTGCCACCTTGACTCCTTGTCCCTGGTCCACCGACAGGAGCTGACAGCGGAGGTGGAAGCAGGAAAGCAGGTTGTATGTCCAAAAGCCTCTGACTCTGTTCCTGCCAAGCTCATCAGGGTGAGCTTGCTATTGTGAGTTACTGTCAGCTCTTCCACCAGGGGGCTGGGTCTTCGCTTCTGCAGTTGTTCCTCGGTACCCACGGGGAGATTGGTTCCAGCACCCCTCACCGATACCAAAGTCTGTGGATGCTCAAGTCCCTTATATCGAATGGCCAAGTGCAGTCTGTCTCCCTGTCGTCGGGTTCTGCCTCCGTGGATATGGAGGGCTGACTGTACTCCTGAGTTCTGTCACTAGTGACTCACCTGGGTATCACTGGAGTTTCAGTTTCCTCATCTGTGAAACAGGAACAGCTCTACCTGCTTCACCAGCTCTGAGTTTGGGAATGTGTTCAGAATGAAAGGCAGATCAGGTGTCTGCACAAGGGCTCCTTCCCAGGGGCTGGTTTCTGGGCATGCGTTCCTTCTGCATACATCCAGGAGGGACAGCTCTCCGCCTGGCCCTGCTGGGCTGTCAGGGCTGGGAGGCAAGGCAGTCCCTGGCTCCAGGTGTTTCTGGTCCACGTGGCAGACTCCAGCCTGGGCTCACTGCAGGTCAGTGGAGTGGCTCATCCCCTCCGTCAAGTGGTCTTCTTCTTGTCAGTGGTATCCCGTCGTTAAAAGAATAAAGTCCAGGGCCTCCCTGGTGGCGCAGTGGTTGAGAGTCCGCCTGCCGATGCAGGGGATACGGGTTCGTGCCCCGGTCTGGGAGGATCCCATATGCCGCGGAGCGGCTGGGCCCGTGAGCCATGGCCGCTGGGCCTGCGCATCCGGAGCCTGTGCTCCGCAACGGGAGAGGCCACAACAGTGAGAGGCCCGCGTACAGCAAAAAAAAAAAAAAAAAAAAAAAAAAAAAAAGAATAAAGTCCAGGCTCTTTTTAAGACATCCAGACCTCTTTGTGATCTAGCCCCTGCTACCCTCACCCCGTTGTTGAACCAGCTCTTGGTTCCTGGGACAAGGGCCAGAGCTTTTGCTCTCAGACCCAGCCCTGCCCCACCCAGCATGTCTGCAGGGCCTCTTCTGCAGATTGCAGAATTCTCCCCTCCCCTTCTTGAAGCCTCTTCAGTCTCGGGTCATTTTTATTCGAGAAGACTTTGACAAAGTCTTGTCCCATCCTTGCCTCAAGGTTAAAAAATTGTACACCCCAAATGTGAATCTGATTAAGTGCCCCTTCCTCAGATTAATTATAATATCTAACTCCGAGAGACTTATTCTGGAGTTATGGAAAGGGTCTAAGAGTTTGGAGACTTGCAGTCTGTTCTGGGGCAGTGCCTTTACCTTTCTGGGCCTCAGTCTGCCCATCAGAAAAATGTAACGTTAGAAGGAGTAGACCTGGGAGGTGCAGTGGTAAACAGAAGAAACCCAGGCCCTGTCCTGTGGGGGCATCAAGGGCTTTGGGGGCAGAAGAAGTAATGGAGCACTTCAGGGACCAGATGGCTTTTGTGGAGTTGGCTGAAGAGCACCCCCCACATCAGGTGGGGTTGGTGAGGGCCGTGAGTCCAGCCTGAGACTAGCTCAGATTCGGACGGGTTACTTGTTAGTAGGCAAGGGGGCAGCTCCCTGGGAGTGGGGTAATAGGAAGGTTTAGTCAGGGAAAGAGGGGCTTCCTGAAGGATTCCTTGGGGCGGGGAGGATCTGAGCACAGCTCTGTGTATCAGCAGCTGCCCTGTGGTGCGGGCTGGTCGCCAGCACTGGACGAAGTACTGGACGCTCAGTATCTGTGGCTCTCTATGGGGAGGTGGGGCAGCCTGTTTTACGGGCGAGGTTAGGGAGTTTGGGAGGGGACTGCAGACGTGCCCCTGGCCCATGAATCCGGAGCTCTTCCACATGGCTGCCCCTCGTGTTGCCCCTGAGGTGCTCCAGGTTTCATAGCCCACTGCCTGGGTAACAGTGGGCAGGCTTCCTCAGCCCGTCTCTCCCCAGTGTCCTGGTTCTTTCCCTCACCCCATCCTGTTGCTTCTCCTTAGCTGAGGAAGGAAGACAAGATCTTGGGCCATTCCCCAAGCTTCTCAGGGGAGAAGAGGCACGAGAAACCACCCAGTCATCCTGGAACCCACAAAACTAAAGGGGAAACCTTGGCCAACTTTCCTGCTTCCTTCTCAGCCCTATTCTGCCCAGTGGACAGTTGGGGTTGAATTCTGGCATCTGGGTTTATAGCTTCCACAGCCTTGGTCTCCCTGTCCTAGTTGGTAGGACGAATCTGTACTTTCTGTATCATCTGTCTGGGCTTAAGGGGGTAGGGCAGGAAGGCTGTGTGCACGCATGTGCCCGGAGAGCTTAAAGTCGAGCAAGAATTCTCTGGGCGGACGAGGCAGTGCCTTTTAAACACGCACCTCGCCTTCACTGTGCTGCCGTGATGAACAGTGGAGCCTGAGTGTTGGCGAGAGGTGGCGTGGAGGCTGGCGGGCAGGAGCGGGATGCGTCTTTGCAGCCCTGTCCACTTTCAGAGCAAAAGGCAGTCTTTTGTTGGGGGGTGGGGTGGGGGGAGATTTGGTTCTCTTGGCAAGGTAGGCGTGTCCTCCCTGTGTTCTGCAGGATTGGCATGGTTCTGGATCCTGGGTGTGTCTCTGCCTCTCCCACTTACCCACAGAGCCGGTCTCTACTGCAACCAGTAGATGTCTGGGAGGAGAGAGTGCGCTATCCGGATGTCAGCCAGAAACCCACATGGCTGGGACTGGGTCTCGGAAACCCTCGTCAACATTAAAGAGGGCTGGCTGTTCAGGGGTGTAGTGTGGCTTAGTGGCGGAGCAGGTACACACTCCATGTGTAGTTAGCAAGAGATGGGAATTAGCACCCCAGTTGTGAACTCACTGTTTTCCAGTGGCCACAGGTCTTTATTTCTAACTCGAGGAAGGGCACAGAAACATCTTCGGAAAGGAATGGAATGGATGTGTGCTTCCCAAGACATAGGTCTGATCACCACTCCCTTGCATGAGCTCCCAAAGGTGTAAATGACCCCACTCCTCAGCCTGAAGGTCCCAGCCCCAGGCTCACCATCTTGTGCATGGGCCCCCCCCCCAGCACCACGCCCACTCTTGCCTCTGCCACACAAATGCCGATCTCAGCCCAGAAGCCCCTCTTATTTCTGCTCTGCCAGAGGACGCCTGTCCATCCTTCCACGCCCTGCCTACGCAATGTGATGGTTCTGTAATCGCACACCTGGTACCTGCCCCTGTTGGAATGCTGCTGCAGTCACAGTTACACCTTGCTCTCTCCCCACTGCCTGGGACTCTTTCAGGGAAGGCCAGAGTACTGCTTATTTTTGTGTCTCCAGCACTTAGCGCACACTCAGCCCAGGGTGCTGGGACCCAGCGGCTGGGTGCACTGCCAGGTGGACGTGGGTTCTGCCCATAAGTTCTGCGTATTAATGCTTTTTCCTGTGTCCCTGGAAAGAGTGCTGAGTTCTGTGGACACAGGCACATACAAAGAATCTTCAGCAGGGAGGCCTCAAGGGTTTAGCAGCAGCGGCTCGAAGCAGAATCGCCTCTCCTTGCCCCTCCCCCACCCCAAGCACAGCCTTTCAAGGTAGATAGAGCCCTTTCCTGAGGTAACCCTAGAGAATTCTTCTGAATTCACTGCATAGGCGAGGGTCAAACAGCACGAACCTGCTGAAAGAATTCAGGGTTGGAATCAAGTCCCCAGCATGTTTTGTGCTGGCGAGCGAGGGAAGAGTGTGTTCCCCAGCATTGTGGCAAGAATGAACGCAGGGAAGATGGTTAGCAAGGAGATGCTCTGGGACCAAACAACTGGTCATGAATGCTGGTTATTGTGTTATAGTAGTGAAAGATCATCTTGTTTAAGACCAATGGCCCAGAAAACCGGGGCTCAGAGATTGGTCACATGGCATGTTGGTGGGGGAACCAGAACTCAGGTTTGCTGACCTCGGATCCGGGCACTCATTCTCTTGTCGTCAGTGGGATAGATCCTGGCTCTGGTAAATAATGCTGTGTCACTGGACTTCAGTGTTCTCCTTTGTAAAATGGGGTTAATTTTGCTTCATTTATCTTATTAAAGAGATGTGAGGTTAAAATCAGAAAGTAGATCTAGCACTGTTTGCTTTTCCTTGAGAATTTAAAAAGACTCCAATTTTTTCCCTCTTCAGTCTTGAAAACCATTACTAAGCTCAAGGGTCAGCAAACTTTTTCTGTGGAGGGCTGGATAGTAAATATTTCGGGCTTTGTGGGCCATCTGATCTCTGTCACAACTGCTCAGCTGTACTGATACAGCATGAAAGCAGTCTCAGATGGTACACAAATGAGTGTAGCTGTGTTCCAATAAAACTTTATTTACAAAAGCAGGTGACAGGCCAGATTTGGCCCTGAGCCATAGGTTGCTGACTTTTCCTGTAGCTCAGCCACAGTGGTGGCCGTGCTCTTGCGGTCCTCGTGCGGTTGCTGACCCCAGCCTCCACTCTGGGTGTGGCGCAGGGCGCCAAGCCAGGACTTGGGACCAGTGAGCCCATGTCCCTGGGGCTTGGCTTTCCCGTCTGTGCGTGGGGCTGGGGCAGACTCAGGGAGCAGCATTGGTGAGGGACTCTGGTTAGGTCTTGGACGCCGCCTGTACTTTCATTTGCCATGTTTCCTCCCTTTGTTTTGAAAACCGTCGCCTGCTGATTCTGCGTCTCTGTCTCCATGGGACCTCTTGAGTAAAACATGATCTGAGTGCCTCCTGCGGGGTGTCCTGGCGGCCTATCCCGGGAAGCCAGATTCACAAGCGCACAGACCTCTCGCCCTCGCCACCTGCCCAGCACCGTCCTGGCTCCTCAGAGAGGCACGGGGAGGAGGGGAGGTCAGCCGGGGCCTTTGCTCAGCCAGAAATCAATGAGTCCTTCACTGATCCTTGCACAGAGTGGACCCCGGTGGCTGTGAGGATTCCTGAGGTTATGCAGAGGTGACTCCAAGGGAGACACGTCGTATACTGCCCTGCTCCTCTCACTGGCAACTTCCCCACCATCCCGGGAAGATGGGCCACCACCACTTGCCAGACCTACCCCCCTTACCTGGTGCCCACGGAGGGCCGTGATTGCTGTGGGCTCATCTCCCAGAGGCCGGCAGCCCCCTGACTGTGAGCTCTCAGGGCTGTGCTGCAGCCCGGCCATAGCTCCAT
The DNA here is from genome assembly GCF_964341445.2 of Mesoplodon mirus. Taxonomy (NCBI): domain Eukaryota; kingdom Metazoa; phylum Chordata; class Mammalia; order Artiodactyla; family Ziphiidae; genus Mesoplodon; species Mesoplodon mirus. The sequence continues at coordinate 48,837,024 of NC_138978.1, read as the reverse complement.
GGTTGGGTGTGGCCCAGCTCAGCCCCCTCTAGCCTTGAGTTGGTAACTTCAGGGCTGTCTCCAGCCTCTACTGCCCATGTACACACATAAAGATGCCTCTTCCCCGGAGGGGACAGATAGAAGCAGGATAGGAAGGCAACTGAGTCACTGACAAGTTCGTTCCCATGGATCGAAATGAAGAAATAACTTTTTCTGAGATGAGCTGCATGTCAGCAGCTCCTTCACCCCGCCAGGTGGTCAGCCTCCTGCCACAGGGACGCTATGGGTGGAGGCACATTGTGTTGACAGGTTTGGGATGTCGGTGGCACACAGGCACACCTTGGCCCTCTCCCCAGAATGGGCTTATGGCATTTCCTGTCAGCATTCGTGTCCAAGGAGCAAATTGGATTGTCTGTTGCATGCCTGTTGCCATGTGTATAATTAATGTAATTTTATATTCACTCAGTTACAGTAACACGCCCAATGGGCGGATTGCACAGGTCACTAGTAATGCGGGTCATCCGTTTCCTGCTGCCAGTTGATGAAACCCACCCCTGCATTCTTGCCAGACCACTGGCCGGTATTCCCAGGAGTCTGGGGGTGGGGGGAACAGGGATGAGTGGAGCGTTTTGTTTCTTAGCAACCTAAAACTTCAAGTCCCCTTTCCCCAAAGGCCTTCTGACTAAAGGCAGATTTGGCCTTGATGGTACTGACGGGGTGTTCAGCTGTTCCCAGAGCACTCTCACAGCTTTTCTGCAAGGAGAGTGTCACCTGGATTCCTCGCTCCTTACAGAGGAGCAGGGGCTGTCAGGCAGGACTCTAGCCCCAGTGCCTTGGGCTCTAACAGCCGAGTTCTCCCCACTGGCCCACCTCTGCACTCAGAAAACCTGGGACTCAGTCTCATCTCTGTTTCTTTTGAGAGTCCATGATGTCCAGGCAGGTTGAAGGCAGCTTTGGGGAGTATGGGATGGCATTTGGTGAAGGAGCCATGAGTTTTGGAAATACTAAACTTAGCACATAGCTTTTATTACCTTTCTCCTTCAAAAAAAAAATTTTTTTTAATACAGATTTTCTTTTTTATTTGGTTTTTAATTTTATGGCACTGTCCTCCCTCACTCCCAAGAGTCTTTAGCTCAGAGGACCAGCGTGGTCATTCCTGTTGTTACGTTTCCTACTGGTTCCTTGAACCCAAAAGTGTTAGATGTGCCCACCCAGGGGCTGGCTGACCGTGGCTGAGGCGTCCGCCTGCTGGCCACGCCTCACTGCTCTGCTCAGGCCCTGCCCTGGACGTCCACGTGGGGACTGTGTCACTGCCCTGGAGGAGCCCACGTGGCATCCACAAATAAGGCAGGATGTCCAAAGAGGATGCCCCACGTTTGGAGTGCACCTGGCTGGGTAGAGTAGGCCAGGCTTCGCAAAGGAGGATGTGTGGGCTTTCAACAGGCTGAGGAGGGCGATCCCACAGAGTAAGTCTAGCTCTCGCCTTCCCTGTAAATGGGCTGTGAGTGGCTCTGGAGCATCAGGCGTGGGGACTGTGGAAGCTTGGGGACCTGTGCCTAGCACCATCAGCTGTACCACCTCCCTGCAATACCTGTAGAATATCCTGTTTTCCTTATGAGGAAACCGGACTCACAGCATGTCCTGGAGGAGCTGGGATGGATGCCAGGAAGCTCTCCCCATCGTGCACAAGCGCATCTCTCAAGGATAGCTTCGGAGGGGGGAGTGCATAGGTGGGTCCTGCTGACGGTTCTGAGGTGCTTTTCTGCAGAGACCTTGGATCTGTTGTTCTCTACTCCCCACCACGTCGATGACGGCAAAGGCACTTTCACTCAACTGTCAGCATCTAGGGGTTTAGTGGAATGGCCCATAGCAGAGCCTCCCCGGGCCCTGCCTAAGTGGCTCTCGGAGGCTGCCACCCAGTGCCAAAGTGGCAGGAAAAAGAATAAGGAAGTGCGGGAGTTAACGTATTTCCGTAACGTCTGAGGGGAATGGCAAGTCCATTAACAGGGTCTGGGGCCAGAGCGAGGGCCAGACAGGAAGTGGGCAAGTCACCTTCCTTTTCCCAGATTCAGTGGCAGGGATTTCCTGAGTTGGGGTGTCCCCTCGGCACAGGTTTCCTTGCCGTCACCCCATGGAGGCAGTACTGTGCGATGAAAAGAGTTCTGACCCGCCAGGGGCCCCCAGTTCTCATCCCAGCTCCCTGTTGGCCTCCATTCTGTGGCCTCCCTGGGCTTTGGTTTACCTGTCGCCTTCTCTTGGAACCCGTGGCAGTTTAAACCAACACTCCAGCCTGTTTGTCACTGTGTCCTCATCCTTCTCCCCAGCTAGCCTGGGAGCTTTCAGGGCCAAGACGAGTCCAGTGCACTTCTGTGACCCTCCCTCACCCCAACATGGGCTGGCCAGACACATGGGAGGTCAGCACCCAGGATATGTATGTGGGTGAGTGGCTGGATGCACCCACAAGTCCTTCAGCCTCTAGGAGCACTGCTCACGGGCTTGTAGAATGGTGGACCAGCTAGGCGGCCCAGGACTCTAGAATCAGCCTGGACCCACAACTTAATAGCTTTGTAATCCAAGGCAAGTGGCTTCGCCTCGCTGAGCCTCAGCTCTGTGGCTGTATAAAATGGAGCAGTTAAGAGCCCTTCCAGTGGGGAGTTGAGATGACATGAGCTGATGCAAGTGAAGGCCATCTGTACCGTGTGGCAGGTGTGGCTTCGTTATTATTACTGTAATTGTTCCCATTTCACTGATGAGAGAAGTGCAGTCAGTGGCAGAGTCAGGATTTGAACCCAGTTCTTTCCAAACCCTATTTCTTTGCATGGATGGGGACATGATACCATGAAGAGAGTGAACCCTGGGCTGGAGTTAGGTGATGTGGCTCAGCTGCCAGCTTCATCTCTGTGGCCTTGGACAAATCACATCTCTGTCCTGCGCCTCTCTTCTCCCCCATGAACGAAGAGCATTGGAAGCAGTGATGATCTTTCAGGGCCGCCAACAAACAGGTGACTGCTGGGCAGGTATGGTTCTCCCCAAGCTTCTGGTGTGACCCCCAGCCTGGTCTGGCCCTATATTCTGCTCACCTCAGATGTCTGCCCGTATCCATCTCTCTGGCATGTCAGGAGGGTTGATTGGGCAGCACCTAGGATGGAAAGCGTCCAAGGTCTGTGAGGGAGATGATCTAAATGGAGCTGGATGCAGAGAGTCATCCTGGCCAAGCAGGCTTCCAGATGCACCTATTTTGGGTTCTTCTAAAGCTTTCAGCAAGTAGAAGCCAGGAAGGCCCCACTGGCAGTGTGAGGGCGGGTGGGAGCGGGGAGAGTTGTCCTGTGTGAGAACACTCAGTATTTTTAAGACTCCCGCCCTCTCTCACCTTCCACCTCCGTCCTCTCCACCTGCCTGCCAGATCTGTGCAGCAGCTGGGGAAGAGAAAAGCCAACATCCCAACAAAGGTCAGAATCTTAAAACAAGTTCTTTTTTTTTTTTTTTTTTGTCTGCCTCCTACATAGCCTTTTGCTCGAGTGGGTAACAAGTTGAAAAGACTAAGGTCTGTTTTCTCTAAACCTACCTGTCAGTCTCTTGTTGAGAATGCAGACTAGAAAGAGAAGAACACGTTTTTGTGGTTTAATAAAGCACAGGGCAGCAGATGCCATACCTCCTCATGGAGATGGGCAGCACGTCTGTCATCATCTTCACACGAGCAAACATTTTCCCACTGTGGAGCCCCGTTCTCAGCTCCTGAGAACAAGCCAAGTGTGCAGGGCCCTCCCTGCGCTGTTGCATCCAGTCTCAGGGACAGAACCCGGACACAGATATAGTGACGGAGGGCTGTCAGGCTGAGTGGAGGTAGCAGAGATACAGAGGATGGAGATTTGGGAGGATGTGGGTGACCCATTGGCAAAGGTGGGCTTCTGGCTCCGTGGAATAAAAGCTTTCTGGCTGTGTGACGTTCCCAGTAGTGCTGGGGGCCGTGCTGGGAGGTACATAAGCAGAGCCTGGGCAGCCTGACTGGGCCTGGGAGAGGAGCTTCATGCCCTGGGAAGGTGAATGTTGAGCTGTATCCTCGCCTATGTCCAGACTGTGGTGGGCTTTTCTCTCTGGGTGACCGGCTGGCTTGGGCTAGGGTTCCCGTGTCCTCGGCACTCCAAACCCCAGCTCCAAGTCAGAGGAGAGACTTCATAACCACTGCCCCCTCTCAGGGCTTAGCAACCTGCTCCCCACAGCTCCCCCCAGGACAGGGAAGTTGCTGGGCTAGGGCCTCACTGACCAGCCACACTCCCTTACTACTACTCCTTGTCATTTGTCTTGAAGCAGCGGCATGGAGGCCAAGTTGTTCCCTGTCCACTCATTAGGGCCCAGGCAGCAGGGTCCTGCAGAGAGCTTCTGGGGGAGGTGCAGAGGTGAAGCACACACACCAGCCCTGCCCTCTGGACCTCCGGGGGCCCAGGCAGCCAGAATGCAGGGCCAAGGGGCAGCTTGGAACGACAAGACTTGGGTTTGAGTGCTGGCCCTTAGCAAGGACTGCTTTGACCGAGGCCCCTGTCTGTGGCTGTCTGAGGGGCTTTACTTACTTTTTCTCTGATCACTCAGTGAGTCAGCTGCTCCTGACCTCCCCTGGCTGCCGGGGTGCACAGGTGTGAGGGACCTGCCCAAGCCACACCACTGGCCCTGAGGATCACGATGTTACCAGGGGGGGCGGCAAAGGATTGGGAGGGAGGAGGTACTCCTTCCTGCCTAGAACTGAGGACCCGACAGAAGGCCTTTGCCCCCTCTTGGAGACTGGACCTCACCCTTGAACCCTCCTCCTCCGTTCTTTTCATTTTCCTTTTTTTGGGGGTTGGCTTCAAATTATCTTATTTTGTTTACATTGCACCCAAGTTTCACGGTACAAAAGACTTGCAGGTGCAAATATGTCCCGCCTTCATTAACTTCCCCTCCCTTTTTAATTTATGTGATTTCAATTTTCCTTCCCTGTACTGTTAATTAGGGGACCCTCTAATCAGTGCCATTATCACAGTGGTATTCATGTTTAGGAAAGCCGCTAAACAAATGCTTGCAAAATTGCTAAATGGCTAATTAATGTCTGTTAATTAAGAAAATTGCTCATGGTAACAAACCATGCCGTTGCTGGCAGCCGCTAGAAAGACACACACTTGTTGAAATTAGTAGCGTGGCAGGTAGGGGAACATCTGCTCCGCGGGGCTTTTGGGAAGTGAGCAGCCCCTCACTTGGCCGAGAAGCTCCAGGCCTGCCCTGGGCATGGCCCCCTCGCCTCTCTCTGCACACCTCTCTCTGTCTCCATGCCCGCCGGCCCGAGCCCACCCCTCCGCCCTCTCCCAGCTCTGGGCTTTGCTTCCTGAGCCAGCAGCAGGCTGGGCAGCCTGGCTTCGAGGGAGGAGGCTGAGGAAGGAAACCCTGCCTGGGTCTCTCAAAGAGCCCTTCTCCCTCTCTTTCTTAATGAAACCACACTCATCCCCCACGCGTGTTTTGAATTTTTCTCAACTTCCAAGGGTAGCAGCACAGCCCCCAGTGCAAAGAGTGAATTAGGGTGTGCCCTCATCAGCAGGACTGGCCTCCCACTCCCAACGTCCCGAGTGGGCAGCAGGGCACCTCCCCGACTGGATTTTCATGCTTTTTGATTGTGACCCGCAGTAGAAAATACATTTGACACAGTGACCCAGTACACACACACACACACATTTATAAACGGAGATTAATGAAAAGTATCTGCCTTAAAACACACAAGGCTGTCCAATATTTTCTATTCTTTTTCTTTAATTTATTTATTTATTTATTTATTTTTGGCTGCGTCGGGTCTTCGTTGCTGCATGCGGGCTTTTGTCTAGTTGCGGCGAGCAGGGGCTACTCTTTGTTGCGGTGCGCGGGGTGCTTCTCGTTGCGGTGGCTTCTCTTGTTGCGGAGCATGGGCTCTAGGTGCGTGGGCTTCAGTAGTTGTGGCCCGCGGGCTCTAGAGCACAGGCTCAGTAGTTGTGGCACATGGGCTTAGTTGCTCCGCGGCACGTGGGATCTTCGCAGACCAGGGCTCGAACCTGTGTCCCCTGCATCGGCAGGCAGATTCTTATCCATTGCGCCACCAGGGAAGCCCTCTATTATGCTTTTTATTGTGTTCCACGTTTTTAAAAACAATGGCTGCAACCCACTGAATTGATTTCACCATCCACTAATGGGCTGCAGCCCACGGTTTGACCAACTCCGTGGTTTGAGGGAATTCATCTGCTCATCTCTTCTGTGGGGAGTCGAGGCCAGCATAGCCCGGGGCTTCAGGGGTCAGCTTGGGATAGGGGTGGCTGGAATGGAGAGCCCCGTCCCACTGCTCCCACACACACCCGTTCAGGTCTGGCTGCAGGGGTCCGGGTCAGCCTTGGACCCATCGGGCTTCTCCTCTCTCTACCATCTACCGGTTATGTGGCCGTGGCCAAATCTCCTCATCCCTTGAGACTCAGTTTCGTCATTGGTGGAAATAGGAATGAGAAACCCACATCACGGGACCAATTGCAAGTGAAGGGGTGTTAATGAGTGCGCTGAGTGGGCGCCCGGTGACCGTCTCCTCCTCTTGTCCCCCATGTGTTCAGTCTCTGGCACCACCTCGCTCCTCCTGTCTGTTCCCATTCATCCATCAGGGCCCCTCCCCTCGGTAGACTGGTCACCCGGTCCTGGCCCACGACCCGTCTCCATCCACCCAGCCCGGGAGCTCCTGGAGGGCAGGGCCTCCCGGTCCTTCCGCAGCCCCGGGGGGCGGCTCGTGGGTGCCCTGCAGGGGGGGTCAGTTTCTGTGCATCCCTGCGCTCTGCCCTGATCCCGTCTCAATCAACGTATTTAACATGGCAAACTCCGCTGCAACGGCCCGCCCCCGTGTGCTTCCACAAAGGAGCTTGATTTTATTTGTCGTGCCTGTAAGTCCCCCGTGAATGTGTTTATCAGCTTCTCTCCCTCCTGCCCGCCGTTCACACCGTTGAGCCGGCGACCCAAGCAGCAGCTTGCACCTCCCCGCCAACCAGAGCCTGCACGCCCGCCCGCCCGCCCTTCGTTTTGGTTTAATTTTTGTTCTTTTAAGCTTCTCCTGCGCTTCTCCATGTGCTGTGATCTATAACCTGCCTCTACTGTCTGGCCTCACAGGGTCCTCCGGGGTCACAGCCCTCGCCGCACGCACAGCCTCCACCTCACAATCCCAGCAGCATGATGGGACCCCACAGTCAGGTAAACGCACTGTGGCTCGCCCGCCCGCCGGGGGGCGCGGGGCACCAGGAGGACAGAGCCAGCAGAGGAAAAACAAAAATCAAAATGTGCTCTAGCCATTGCCTTTGAGGAGATTTGACCAAGGAGACTTTTCCCCCCCCAAAATACCTTTTTTTTCCCTAAAGATAGTCTTCATTCCTTGGACATCACATCCCGCTCGGATATGAAACCAAAAGAAAAGGAAAACTATTTCTGTGACCTTGTCAGCGACCTTTGCGTTTTTGTTTTTTCCTCTCTCACTTTTGGTTTTGTTTTGTTTTTGAGTTTGGTTAACCATTGTTTGTAACCAAAGCTGCATCCCTGGCCTTTTCTTTGTGCACTCTCGCTGCTGAGAAAGCTTTCTTGCCCATTCCCCGCCCCCCCGCATTGAGTTAGGGCGCCCGCTGTACCCTCACTGTTTTCATTGTGTACCTCCTCCCCCGCGCTCCCCTTCCCCACCCCCTTTGTCGCTGTTGTGAGTGTGTGTGAGCGCGTGTCCAGCTTTGTCTGCACGCTTGAAAATTTTCTGTACAAGTCCCTTTCCGGTTCTTTCACTTGCCCTTACCAAGAGCAGAGGTCTCCTCCTTTGCCCTGCATTGCTGTAACCGTTCCTCCGCGTCCTGTGCCGGGTCCCAGTTGCTGCCGCGGCAGGCATCCAGAGTAGATCTCCGCCAACAGGTGCAGGGTATATGCATCTATCACTCCCTCCACCCAAAGGAAGTTTTGCCCGAGGGAAGAGGCCACCGGGAGGAAGAGAGTTTAAAAGATGACTAGTTGTAACAAAACTGGACTTTGTGGAGAGGAGCGCATTTCTGTCTGTCACCGTTGAGTGCAGGCTGTCATTGAACTAATGCCCTGTAATTGCAGCCTTTTATGTCACCGCGATACGCAGGCGGCCCCCGGCCCCCGATCAGAATGGGAAACCAGGTACTGTACCTTTTCATCTTCTCTCCCCTCACTCGGCCACCCGTGAACCCGGCTGGACTTGGACTCAAATCACAATCTGAGAGAAGGGCTGGGAGGTGGAGGGACAGTTTTAACGTGGGAGGCTTATAAACAGGTCCCCATGCAGCCCCTCTCAACATTTCACCTGTCTCTACCGGTGGGCTTTGGGCAGCCAGTTCTGGAGCAGCAGGCCGGGAATGCAGGGTTTCCACTATTCTAGAGAAGGTGGTAACGCCCCAGCCCCTCTCTTCCAGCCCCTTCTTGGAAAAGGGTCTTCCTTCTTAATGAAGTTAATTGACAACGTGCATTTTTTCCTGGAAGCTTTTGAGAATTGCCAAGGCTGGTAAATATAATCCTGCTATTAAGGGGAGAAATGGCCAGTAGGAATGCTTAGATCAGGAGCCTGGATGCAGCGAGGAGGACATTTGTGAGTTTTTAAGCAATGTCTGCCTGCTTCCCAGACTCAACTCAAAATAAGAAAGGATTTGTTCATGTAATTAGAAAAGTGGTCTGCTTACGGGGAGGGGTTTCCAACCTGGAGTTGTGGATTACCTGGATGCAGCGAGGAGGACATTTGTGAGTTTTTAAGCAATGTCTGCCTGCTTCCCAGACTCAACTCAAAATAAGAAAGGATTTATTCATGTAATTAGAAAAGTGGTCTGCTTACGGGGAGGGGTTTCCAACCTGGAGTTGTGGGCCTTATGCTGGCCCATTAGGGTTGGCACTTCGAGGTGGTCTGGAGAAATCGGTCCCCAGCTGCCCTACCTGATTCAGCCCATCCAGGGGCGGGAAGAGAGCTGCAGAGGTAAAGAGGAATTGTCTTCTGTTTAGGGTAGACAGACTTAAACTTTAAAAATCAGGGAAATTTCTTTTCATGCCCATACTTATGTGTATACATAGTCCTTAGAGGACCTTGCAGAAGCCCTTCAGGACGTCTGACCGGCAGTGCCAGCACATCCAGCCCCTGTTGCCTTGGGAGCTGGGAGTTAGGTCACCAGCTAGATGGGCATTACCTGAATGTGATCCCTGTCGTTCTCAAGGCCCTGCAAGAAAACTCCCGAGTGAGACACTACAGGGACTTTGGAGAGATGCTCATAACCAGGGGACTCCAACTTTAACGTTAAATAGCCTACCACTTTCCACTATTCTTTTTTCTCCAAAAATCTTTGCTTTCCTGTTCTCTCTGACACGAAGGGGAAAAATTCGGACAAGAATTAGAAACCCAGCTTTTTGAGCAAAGAGGGACCCTAGGATGTATCATAGATGAGGAAACAGAGGGTCAGAGTGGAGCAGTGACTTCCTTAAGTGTCTCAGTGAGCTGGGCTCGTGTCAGTCTTCAGCTCCCGGCCCAGTGCTGTTTCCTCTCCACCTCGCCAGGTTCAGTTAGCTTTCATAGGTGTAAAAGTGCTGCCCCTTGCCTTTGATTTTAACGGGCCATCAAGTGGGCCTTCTCTGCCATCACGTGCATGGACCCCAGCAGCAACTTTCCCTCCTGCCCACCCAGGGCTCTCCTTAGCCCAAACTGGCCTCTGCCCCAGGGACGGAACAGATGCTTCCTTATCATAATTGTGGCCCTTCCTCCATCAATTAAGGGACATGAGAGGAGACGCTTGTTTCTATTTATCAATTAAGCATGAGCAAGTGCCCAAGAGGGCACATGGAGAATAAATCCATCATCTGTACCTCGCATTACAAATCAGTCGGGCCAACCTCCCCACCACTCCCCCATTGGAAATCTATACCGGTTTCCAGCTTCCTGTGGACTCAAGACATTTCTGTCCTCCAAGGGGGGATGTGTCCCTGTCCCAGGAACTGACCCTGGGCTTCTCTTGGAGAGTGCCTCAGTTGGGGCTGCTGGTCCCACAGAAGCCTCTATGCCACTCGTTAGCTCAGCCTTCCCCAGGGCAGGAGGAGGAAGCAGAAGCAGCTCAGGCCCACGTGACCTCCTGGGTTAGGGCAATGAGTAGGGCACTTAGGGAGACCGGGAGCTCAGGGTCGTTGACCTGGCCCTAAAGCCTTGCAAGGCCGTCCTCCATCTGCCTCCCTGGCTAGGGGGTTGGAGTCTTGTACAGAGAGAGCATTGTGGTGTTTCAAGCCAGGGTCGATGGGTGGGCGGTGAGCAGTGGGGTTCAGCAGGGTTAAGGAGAGGAAGGCTAGAGTCTGGGGTTGTCAGGCAGCCCTGACATCACATCCCAGTGGAGCCCCTACCCCACCCAACCTGTGGACTCAGGCAGGTAGCTGAGTGACCCAGCAGATTCTGGTGGGATTTGTCCATTCACTAGGCAGACACTTCCTGCGCCTGCCCCATGGTGCTGTAGGCGAGGCGCTGGCCTACTTCCAGGAGCCTGTGGGACAGCCCCAGAGCATCTCTCTCCCCAGCGGGCCCCAAGGGTGTGTGCACGGCTCGTGCTTGCAGTCCCATATATGAGCCGTTATCTTTCTCCTTTCTCACGCCTGAGGGCCTCAGCCCTTGCAGTGTGGCCCCTTTTACCTTGGTTCTTCCCTGGTAGAGGAGGCCCAGACTGCCTTATTTCAGGGTCACTCCAGTGAGGGAAGTGACTCTTGGGTCCCCTCTGGGCCTCCGGGAAGCCCTGCTCTGCTCCTGGGTTCTGACACACAGCAGGGTTAGGGGAACCCAAGGAGGAGCCTCCGGCCAGAACTGGGGGTCAGCACGGGGCTACCTGGAGAGGAAGTGGTTGTCCAGCCCCCTACGGCCGCTCCATCAGAGTTAGATGGGGGATTACCAAGGCCTGGGGTGGGGGTCTCCCGGCACCTCAACATCCCAGGAGCCCCCAAACCAAACAGCCTCAGTGGCAGGTCTTCCTGTGTCCTCTCGGAGTCCTGAAACCAGGCTCGAGAAATATCCCAAACCCCCAAGTGGGCAGACAAAAACCAGCCAGGTGATTCAGAGCTTGGGAACTCGGGGGAGGAAGCAGAGCTGGGAGAAAGCAAGAGGTCGGAGCAGCTAAAACCCAGGGCCACAGAGAGAGACTCTCTGCAGCCCCAGGCAGATGGAAGCAGCAGGTGCCAGATGCCACTTCTCAAGCAGCAAGTACCCGCAGGCTTGCATGGCCCTCCCAGAAGCCTCCCCCTCCCCAGACACACGCACACACGCCATTCTGAAGCTGAACAGTGAGAAGTTGTCCCTTTGTTTCCCACCACCTCATTCCAGAACTGGTTTGGAGTTTCCTTTTGGGCCATCCGCTCCCCACTCGGCCATCATCCCTACAGCACAGTCGGGCGGGGCTGGGGGACCCGGGCGAAGCAGGGGGTGGGGGTGGAGGTCCCCATCACAGGTGCCCAGCTTTCACAGAGGCTTTCCTCTCCAAGCCAAGGGCCCATGCTTAGTCCTAAGGCATGGGGTTCTAAAAGTGAAGCTCCCTTTCCCTCCCCCTCCCCCAGCTCTGCTTTCCTCTTTTTTCATATGGCAGCTGAAATAAACTTCAGTCTCAAATAAATTGCTTTGAAGGGGTTTTCGTAGCTGGTGTGCCAAGCGTTCACTCAGGAAACCCCTGGCCCCGTCCTCAGCTTCTCTGTAGTAGTCACACCAGCATGTGCCACATGCACCAGGCCTTCGGTGGCAGGTTGTCACTCAGCATCCTGCTCACCCTCTCCTAGAGGCCTCCTCTTCCACCCCTGGGGTCCAGAGTCCTGGGTGTTCTTCCTGGCTCTGCCGCAGGGGACTGAGGGCTGACTGGGGGCCCTCAGGCCTCTGGACCTCAGCTCCCTCATCTAAATCTCAAAAGCCGCCTCCTCCCCTGCCCCCTTGAAAAAGGACCTCCCACGGTGGCAGGATTTTAGCTAGTGGGTCTCGGTCCCCACCGTTGGGAGTTGGGGATAAAACGAGTTACATCTCCACTCCCCACGAGGCAAAGGAGAGACAGGATTTGGCCTAAACTGCATCAGCTGGAGTTTGGGTGGTAAAAGGGAGGGAGGGAGCAGTGCTGCCTCTGAGGGGGTGTGGCTGGTGGCCCAGCCAGAGTGTGCCTGGGCTCTGGCAGGTATATAGACCTGCCAAGACGGCAGTGCTGGGCCGTGGTTCTTCTCCCAAAGATGAAGCACCCATGCTGACCCACCCATGCTGCAGTTTTCCGTAACACCAGCTGGAGCTGACTGCTGCTGCCCGGGGACCCCCCAGCCGGCGGGCAGCAGGAGCGGCCTTGGGGAGGCCATGAGTGGCCCTAAATGGTCAGGTGGGGAGCCTGGGCAGGCAGGTGCATTCCCCTCTGTCCCCAGCTCCGGGGAGCAGCCACTTACCTCGGGTCTTAACGTTTCTTTCAGCCTCCGGGAGGAGTTCCTGGGACACAGCCACTGCTGCCCAATTCCATGGATCCCACGCGACAACAAGGTAGACAAGGCAGGGTGGGCACGGGCGGGGGGGGCATCAGGAGGGGCTCCCCCCCCCACTGTCTGCCTCCACCTCCTGCCACTCACGGCTCACCCGCTCTGTCACGCAGGGCACCCCAACATGGGAGGATCAATGCAGAGAATGAACCCTCCCCGAGGCATGGGGCCCATGGGGCCCGGCCCGCAGGTAACCGACCGCTTGTCTGTCTCTCCATCTCCCGGCCATCTGTGTGCACCCGCCTTCTCTCCTCTTTCCAAGTCTGTTAGTCTTTCCACGTCTCGCACCTCGGAGGGGTGAGGGAAGAGGGCATGACCAGGGCCCCAGTGGCCCGTTCTGCCCACAGCTGGGCAGCCCACCTGGCAGAGTTGAGGGGACCCCCAGCGAGCTGGGGAAGAGGAGCATTTGGGAGCCTTCCACGGGAGGGATTTGAGGCATTTGGAAGGCAGGGGTCTGTGTCCCCAAGCAGCGGTGTGGGTCCCCAAAGCTTCCTCCCACCCTTGGGAGGTAGGGTGGGCCTGAGCTGGCTCAACGGTCACAGTTTGTTGGGACCCAAGGCAAGATATTGCATTATTCTGCCTGCAACTCACCAGTTGTCTGAGTTAGGACAAATCACTTCCACCTCGGTGGCCCCAGCAGGCCTCAGTGTCCCCCCCCAGTCCAGTGGGGGGTGAATCTGTAGCCATGGTTCTTGGTGGTACCACCCAGCTGCGAGGAGCCAGGCCGGCCAGGGCCCCGGCACTCCCTTCAACTCAGAGCTTTTGCCATTTTCATATACCAAGCTCCTGCCTAAACTTTCTTTTGCCCAGAGGGGCTCCACTGCCAAAAAGGACAGTTTAGAAACCTCTAGAGGAAATTACCTCAAGTGCCCTGCCCACCCCTTTATAGCAGCGACACAGTGGTCGCTCCTTGGGATGCAGCTCCATACCCACAGGTCCCGGGTCCCACAGCACCATCAGGCAGGGGTCTGGCAGGCCATTCCTGTTCTAGCACCTTCTCACAGTTGGCTCCCGCTCTTCTGAGTGTTTGAACACGGCTCTGGGTCCTGCAGGCGCTGTGGCAGAGAGTTTGCTGTGCTCTGCCCTCCTTGCGAATTCTCTGGTATCTGACTATCTAAAGCCAGAAGTCTGAGTAAGGAGAGGGGCATTTCACAGTGAGAGCAGGAGGATTTTGTTCTAGGGTGTTCCTTCCCTTCTTTTCTGCCCTGCCTGGAGGCCTCCTTTTCTCTCCCACTCCTGCTTGTCGGTGCTGGGATGCTCTGGGCCCCTGCACAGGTTTCCGGTGCCCTGGGGGTGAGGTCATGCCCCCACTCAACGCACACATGCCTCCCTTTTGGAGGAAGAGGCGTCTGCCACACCCCACAGCCCTCCACTCTGTCTGGAATTGTATTTACAGCACACCCAGCTGCCGCGTTCTTCTCGGTGATGGCTGCAACATCTGTGGCGTTGAAAGATTCTTAGGGAGGTCCTTGCCTTTCGTTGGCCCCTTAATCCTAAAAGGAAGCAAGCCCTCACCAATTGCAGCTCCAGTTTTCTTTTCTTTCCTCAAATCCCCCAGAGCTTGTGTTTTCACCAGCTCCTTTTAAGCTACCAGAGTGGCCCCTTCCTGCCAGGCGGCCGGCTTGAGCTGACCTCCGCAGGAACCCGTGGGAGGGGTGACAGGGTCTGAAAGCCAAGTGTTCCCTCTCCTGAGTCAGAAACTCTCAGATTCCTCAGCCACACACTAGAGATACTCTTGGTGTGGAAATCAGCAGTGGCCTTGGACTTCCAGGATGTCTGGGGGGTTGGGGGGGTGTCTAGGGGACACAAGAGGATGGAGTACTCCACCACCCACCCCTCTTGGTTCTTGGAGACTGAGCAGCTGCATCTGTAAAATGGGAAGGAGACCAGTACTTCCTTGTATGGTTGCTGAAAGGAGGAGGCTCAAGTTCTTGGCGTGATGCTTGGCCCAGGGTAGCCTCTTAGGAAGCAATTCGTGTTTTCCAACTTGGGGCCTTAAAACCATAGTTCAGGACTCGAGCTGCTTGGGTTTGGTGATTGCTTCGCGTTTCTTTTTATTTTTTCTGGCAAAGGCCATTAACACTTGTTAAGTCTGTAGTAATACTGAGGTTCTGGAAGCTGGGAATGGATAATTATCAGACGGACCGAGGGCAGAGTGTCCCAAAGTCTAGGACTTCCTCCTGGCTTAGCGGGAGTTTCGTCGTGTCCATGTCCCTGAGCAGCAGTCTGGCACACTCTCATGGAACGTTTAAAGAGGGTGGGGGTCCTGAAGGCTGAGGTCTTGCTGAAAAGGGCCCTCCTGGCCTCACCAAGCAGGGTACAGGGGTGGAGCTCTTGTAGGCTAGCAGGTCGGTGCCCAGAGGGGAGGGAGAGGCTAGCCCTGCGGTGAGGCCAGCTGACCCTTTCCACCCCACCAACCTCCGGGGCTCTGAAAACATCTCTCCTTTTTTTTTTTTTTTTCTGGTTTTATTAAGATATAATTAAGATACAGCACTGTGTAAGTTTAAGGTGTACCGCATGATTTGACATACATACATCATGAAATGGTTACCACAATAAGTTTAGTGAACATCCATCATCTTATATTGATACAGAATTAGGAAATAGAAAAAAATGTTTTTTCCTTGTGATGAGAGCTCTTAGGATTTACTCGTAACAGTTTTCATGTATAACATAGAGCAGTGTTCATTCTATTTATCGTGTTGTATGTTACATCCCTAGTACTTACTTACCTTCTAATTGGAAGTTTGTGCCTTTTGACTGCCTTCATCCAGTCCCCCCCCCAACCTCCGCAGCTCCACCTGCTGCCAATGGTAACCACAAATCTGATTTCTTTTTCTATGAGTTCATTTGTTTTTGAAGTATAATTGACCTACAGCACTGTGTTAGTTCCTGTTACACAACATAGTGATTCAGTATTTCTGGACGTTTCAAAATGATTGCCACAATAAGTCTAGTTACTATGATGGGTCACCATACAATGATATTATATAGTTATTGACTGTGTTCCTCACACCATACATTTCATACCCATGACTCATTTTATTTTGCAACTGGATATTTCTACCTCTTAATCTCCTTCACTTATTTGTTTCCTCCCCCCCCCCAGCCCCACCCTCCTCCCCTCTGGCAACCACCCATTTGTTCTCTGTATCTGTAACTACTTCTGTTTTGTTACTTGCTTTGGTTTTCTGTTTGTTCATTTGCTTTGGTTTTTAGATTCCATGTATGAATGAAATCATACAGTATTTGTCTTTCCTTATCAGACTTATTTCACTTAGCATGATGCCCTCAAGGTCCATCCATGTTGTCACAAATGGCAAGATTTCAGTCTTTTTTATGGCTGAATGATATTCCTCTGTGTGTGTGTACCACATTTCCTTTATCCAAGATGAATGGATAGGTTGCTTCCATATCTTGGCTATTGTAAAAAATGCTGCAATGAACATAGGGGTGCATGTATCTTTTCTAATTAGTGTTTCTGTTTCCTTCCTTTCCCATGTCACTTGTGCCCCTCTGGGTAGGGTGCAGTATTAAATTCCAGAGCCAAACCTCCCTTAGAGCAACCCAGATGTCCTCACCAGCCCCTCACTGGGGGCAGAAAGACCTGGCCTTGAGTGAGCCTGGGTCTCGGCGAGATTGGGGTATGAGATGGATTGCAGGTTCTGGGGTCAGCCAAGGAGTGGGCATTGTAGAGCCTGGAAGTTTTAGACCCCCAAGCTGAGGGTAGGGAGAGGACAGGATCTACCCCCCAAGCCTTTTCTCTCTGTCCCCTGAGGGTGCTGCCCTGATCACTCAGAATGGACAGGAAAGGGATGAGCTTAGTGCTAGGAACACCGTCCTGGCCTCAGCTCAGCCTGTTTGGGCCTCCAGTCCCTCATCTGCAAAATGGGTGTCCGGTGATGACCTCACAGGGCTCACCGTGGGGCCGTGTGAAACAGCTGTGAGAGAGACCGCAGCACAAGGCTCCGCAAAGCATTGCACGGATCCCATTCCCTCCTTAGAACCTGGGCCCAGGGAGGGAGCCCTGTCTCTGCCATGCCTGGACTGTTAAGAAAGGTGACCAAGCCCCTTCAGGCAGTCTTTAGTAAGCACCACTGCATGCACAGGGCCGTGCTGAGACTGGACACAGAGGTGGGAAACCTTCAGCCTGTTATTCCAAGTGGAGAATAACATTGCTAATAGTGGGGCCACTCTAGAACTTTCTGAACAAAGAATAGGTACAGTGTGGTCTTGGGGCTACTTTATAGGTTTCAAAACCGAATGGAGTAACATCATACTTTCTGAGGTTGTGTATCATTTTGGCCTAAATGTCACAAAGGAACCAGCAAACTAGGCATCACCCTGCCCTTTGCCCTCAGTGCCTCAGGCAGATTTTATTCTGGTTTTGTGAAGCAGCCAGTGGCGAAAAGGAGGTAGTATTTCCACTTAATTGTATTCTCTCTTTAAAGAATTATGCCTATGCCTGTGTCAGGTGAGAACTTCTGGCTCAGTTTTTCTTTTTCTTTTTTTTTTTTTTGCATCTTTATTGGAGTATAATTGCTTTACAATGGTGTGTTAGTTTCTGCTTTATAACAAAGTGACTCAGTTATACATATACATATGTTCCCATATCTCTTCCCTCTTGGATCTCCCTCCCTCCCCACCCTCCCTATCCTACCCCTCCAGGCGGTCACAAAGCACCGTGGCTCAGTTTTTCAGAAGTGAATCCTATTGGGGTGAGGCTGAAACTGGCAGGGCTCTGAAGGCTCCCGTGGATGCCACTTGCAGCGCGTCTGGTATTCTGGTTGGGGTGGGGTCAGCACAGCCTAGAGTCAGATCGCCAACCTGGCTTGTCTGCATTTGAGAATGTTTAGGTGAAGGATAATCCACCATCCCTAGAGACAGTCCTGTGCCACCAGGAGAAGCTGCATCTCCCCACTGAGCCAGGACAGCCCAAGCTCAATGCCTCTGAGCAGAGACCCCAGAAGGAGATGGAAGGATCGTAAACCAGGCCAGGGCACCCTGGGCTGGTGAGGAGAGAGTGGAGCCACTCAAGGCACTTTCCCTGGTGGCTCCTCGGAGACCTCCCAGTGGGGCTGGCCAGGCTGCTACATGACTAGAGGTGGTGGAGGGCCGGCCCAAAGCCCAGGAAACTGCCCAACAAACTGGAGACCCCTTTGACAGGTCTGTCCTAAAGACTATTCTTTGGGGTGCCAGGCAACATCAAAAAAGAGCCCCTGTGCTGAGGAGTTGCAGGAAGCAGAAGCAGGCCCCAGCCCCTGCCAGCTGCAGGGTACCTTTCTGCATCGCCATGGACCTTGCCCAAGAGTGCAGAACTGAGACCAAGAGGGTGGGGCCTGACCCTTTATAGTTCCTGACCACGGATCAGCCCCTCTGTCCAGGGTCTGGGGTGCCCTCGTCGGGACAAGGTGTAAGTGTGGGGAGGTAGACAGACATACACATGCACACACCCCTGTGGATGTGGCCGGCTCCACGGCTGCACCAAGGACTCCTCCCAGGTCTCCAGCTGCCCCGTCCCTGCAGAGTAGTGCTGAGGACAGAGGAAGAGGCGGTGTCTGGCTATGGCCACACCTCAGAACCCAGCGCTGCGGGCAGGTGGGCACTGGGAGAAAAGAGAACCATTTCTACTGAGTCCGTGAAACTGTGCTTCTAAGCCCTCCCATCCTCTGTGAAAAGGCCAGTGTCTCTGATTTGAAAACTTGCCTCCAAAACCTGACTTTCAGCCTTCCTTTCACCCCTGATTTACTGTATGGCCTTGGGCGAGTCTTTGGCTTCTCTGGGCCTCTAGCTTGTCATCTATGAAGTGGGGGCATGTAAGTGGCCATCGGGGTCTGGGCCTCTGCAGGAGGGAGGACCTGGCAGGCCTGCTCCCTCCTGGGCAGTGGCTGTGCTGGCTTTCGGGAGTCTCCTGAGGGGGTCGGGTTAGGGCAGCAGGTGGTGCACCCGGAGCCTCCCCTGAGGGACTGTGTGTCCAGACATCTTTCAGGAGTGAGCACCCTGCTTAATCTCCTCGCCGCTCTCTGCTGCCACGTCCTGGGCTCCCGCCGGCCCCCAGGCCAGCCTTCCACTGCATCCCCACAGTGCCGGCTACTCTCCTTGGTGTGAGAGAGAGCAGGATGCAGCTGCAGCCCCTGGAGGAGATCTCACTCTCTATCTGGAAGACCTTTCTGATTGGCCAGGCTGCACACAGTGGAAGAGTGGGCTGCCTGGGGAGGTGGTGAGCTTCCTGTTCTGGAGCAGCGGAAGCGAGGCTGAGATTTGTACAGGGGATTTAGTAACTGCACGTGGGCTTAGAAAGGGCCCTTTAAGACCCCATGCTTAAGGCAGCATTAAAGGCTTTGGCGTTTGCTCTGCCAACATCCCAAATCAGTACACACCTCTGAGGGCTGAGGGAGCACTTCAGAGCCATCATTTCATTTGATCCTCACATGGCCCTGTAAGGGTGGGGGCTCTTTGTCCCCATCTCATGGACGAGGCAGCACAGCGGAGGGGTTGCAGCTCTGAAGCCATGATCATAGCTGCACGAGGGGCCATCACTCTGCTTCTGCGCCTCAGTGTCTTAATCTTTAAAGTGGGGATAGTAGTGAGGTTGTGGTGGTTAAATGTAGGTGATACTAAGCCCGTAGCACAGCCTGGCACCGAGAAAGCATGGTTATTTGTGTGGTTTGCCCAGAGTCAGGCTGTGCTGGGGCAGGCTCTCCGTGTTCTGACCTCAAATCTGTGGCTCTGCTCACCTCGCGTAGCATCGTCCATAGGGAGGGACTGGCCCCTTTGTTCACTGATCTTGCGGCATATTTGCTCCAGGGCAGGTGAGTGTCTTCCGGCCCAGGGACTCAGCCCTGAGCAGGCACGGGGGATGCCAGCTGCCCCGGCCGCCCTCCCCTCCCTCCCCCCACTGCAGGCCTTGCTGTCTGCCAGCCAGCCTGGCGCTGCTGCGGTCATTGTGTACACCCTGTCTGGACACTCTCTCTCCAAACCCCTCTCTGGGTGATGAGGCCAAGGAGGTGGTCCCGAGATGGTCCCTGGCTGGAGAACCTGCCACCAGCCTGACGGCGGCTCTGTTTGTCAGCTCTGGCCCTTGAGCCTCCTGTTGTGTCCCCACTCCCACCCTCCTCCCCGCCTCCCAGATGTGTGGTGTAGAGAGCAGACCCTGAGGCTCGCAGATCCAGGATTAAACCCCAGCAGAGACATTAGCTGACTGTGAACTTGGGCACATCTTCCTCCCCCCAGACCCTCAGTCTCCTCTTCTATAAAATGGGAGTAATACCAGCTTCATGGCATCGTTACAAGGTCCAAACCAGAGACTGTATGTGTTACGTGCTCAGTAAAAAACGGCCAATGCTGGCTGTTCCTTTGCCATCAAAATTCCACCAGCCTACTTTCTCCTACAAAGGCGGAGCTCAAGCTACAACCAGCCTCATGTTACTTTCCATTCATTCACTTCTTCACTCCATTGATGATTCAGTGCCCAGTCTGTGCCAGTGCTGCCACTGATGTGTGCAGTGATGGGGGATATGAAGATCAGTAAGATAGAGTTCCCGCCTTCCAAGGGGTTCAGTGGGAGAGATGGACATGTGGCCACGATCATAAGCCAGAGTGCTGCAGGCCGTTGGGGGAGGACATCACAAGGCACTCTGGGAGTGACTAGGATGGAGCAGTTAACCCCACGGGATGGAGCAGGGAAGGCCTCACAGAGGTGGTGCTGTTTGAGCTGGGTATTGGAGGACGTGTAGGAGCCTGCCAAGTGGAGAAGGGGAGGCAAGATATTTATTCCTGCGAAGAAAATAGCTCTGGAAGAGGGGAGTCGGGGAGCAGTGGTGAAGGAGATGAGCCAGGTGAAAGGCCTGGGTGCCTGGTCTGGTTGCTCTGACCCATCCCACTGCCATGGTGGGTTGTGCCGAGCTGAGTTGGGACTCCTGCAAATTTCCAAGTTCTGTGTAGACTCTTCTCCTAATGGAACGGTGATTCCCTTGAGCAGGGAGACAGAGTTTTCCTCCTGCTCCTCCAGTACTGTGCCTGTTGAGGGCTGCACGTGCTGACACCTGCATCGGGTGACGATATGGAGGGACAGCCCAGACCCGGGGCAGGGTGGGGTCTGCAGATGCCCGGCCGCGGGACAGGCCTTTTGGGAGTGTGCCTCCCCTTCCACGTGCAGACTCAGCCCTGCCCCCGCCTGCTGGCCATTTCTTCTCCCCAGATTTCTAAGGTGGGTGGTGGTCACCAGCTGGTCCTGTTACTGAGTCTCTTCCCCTTTCCTGCCTGAGACCTGAGGGCAGGTGCCAACCAGCATCATGAGCTCCTTCCTGGATGCCCGTGTGCTTTCGAGAGACCCATCCTGAAGCCCCTGAAGATGCATCTAAAGCTGTGACTGTTCCTCTGTGCTGGCTTGTCATTGTGGTCCTGTCAGTTGGTTCCCACCCCGCATTTTTTTAATGAATGTATTACTTTCTCATCAGATCCTTTTCACAGACTAACCCTCTCGCTTATGTTCTGTTTGTTTTTCCCCCTCCTTCTCTCTCCGGTTCCCCTTCTCCTTCTCATAGACTGACGCTTGGTTATCGTTGCAGAATTACGGCAGCGGCATGAGACCACCACCCAACTCCCTTGGCCCCGCCATGCCCGGGATTAACATGTAAGGCCAACCACCCTGCTGGCGGCTCAGAGCCCATGGCTTTCCCCACCCTTTGCTCCCCCTGAAAGACTTGTGATGGGAGTAATTACTGGCACCTCTCTGGACCTCAGTCTCTCATCAGTAAAGTGAGGATGTTGAACATACCGGTGATGAAACCACATACACCCCCATATAGTGCTTGTCTGTGCCAGGCAGTCTTCCAAGCTTGCTACATGGATTAGCTCACCTAATCTTCATGATAACCCTGTGAGGTGCTTATTATTATCCCCTATTGACAGATGGGGTAACTGAGGCACAGAGAGGTGAAGTAACTTGCCCAGGCTCACACAGCTCTAAGTGGCAGGGTCAAGATTTGAAGCCCTGTATGGTTGATCACTCTTTCAGTGCTTCAGTGGTGTAGCCCCTTTGCGGTAGTTGATCCCTATGGGAATCTCTGTATTCCCTTCCTAGGAAAATGCATGTGCAGAGGAAATATTATTTTCACAAATTTTGCACATAATTTATAGGAATCTATAGATTTCTACCCACAGAACTACACATTATTACCCCAGAACAGCTCTAGGAGTGTATGAAGGACTTCCTGCTAGTGATTTCAGCCCTCTTGTTCTGACCCTGCTGGAACCACCCCCTTGGTGCTTATAGCATCTTTTTCATTGTCTCCATCTCTCTCTCCCTCTCTCAGGGGCCCGGGAGCTGGCAGACCCTGGCCCAATCCTAACAGTGCTAACTCAGTGAGTACCCAGGTTGGCGGGGGGCTCTATCTGCTAGGGATTGGGTTCTAGGGTGCAGGGTGGTTCCTGTCCCCAGGTTGGAGGTGTCACGGGGAGTGGGACGTGGCAGGATTCCACCTGATGCCTCCAAGGAGAAGCCCACCTGTAAGGGGAAGGTTGGGAGTGTCATGCTGGGGCCATCAGGGGCTCTCCCCGCTGCTCTGCAGAAGCTGAGGTGTGAGCTGAGAGCCAGGCTCAGAGCCCTGTCCATGTAGAGGCTCCTGCCAACCTCCTCTTTCTTGGCAGAGCTGGCTTCCAGCACTCAGAGGAAGGAGCTGGGAAGGGGCTTAGCACAGACAGTCCAGGGCAGGAGGCCGGGGGTGGGGGAAGCTCTCACTTTCCTGTCCTAGAACTGGAGGGTCTCCTGCGCCTATGCCCCCCCAAGGCTCCCTGCCAAGGCTCTCAGGATCGGTTCAGCATAGGAGCTGGATTTGGCTCACATCCCTGGCCCACCTAGAGACACTAACCAGGTGGCTCAGTGTGTTTCCCATCAGGAGTGGGGTTGTGTCCCCCAAAGGATTTGGAAGGTAGAGGAGGTGTCTCTGAGGTGTGGCTCATCCCCCTCTTGTTTCTAGATTCCATATTCCTCCTCATCACCCGGCACCTACGTGGTAAGTGTGTGCAGGTTTGGGGCATTGCGTGTCCAACCTCATGTGACTGTGTGTACAAGAGTACTTGGGGCGGGGGGGGGCACTGTCTCTTTCCTTTCACAACATATTCTGAGCACAGATTCCAAACTGTGCTAGAACTTGCTGTCAATATTCAGGTATCTGTACTTTCTGGTGGCCCAGAAGTCCCCAAACAAGACCCAGAGTTGGGACCCCCATTCGGGGGACTGACCAGTAGGCAAGTCAGCTTCCACTACAGGCCTCTGGTTTCACCGGTCCCCATGTGTGTGAGCACACACGCACGCCCACAGCTACCTCTTGGTTTAAAGAAAGGAAAAGGGGAATCCAGTTCCCCCAAGCCTTAAACACCCGGGCCCCGGGTGAGCACTGGCTGCTGACTTGGCTGGAGCTCAGTGGCCTCTCCCCACGTGTGTCATCACCATGGGTTTTTTACCGTGGGTTTCTGATGTCAGTTTTTATCTCATCTCCAGGGACCCCCTGGTGGTGGCGGCCCCCCAGGAACACCCATCATGCCTAGTCCTGCAGGTAAGAAGGCTGGGGGAGGGGTGCCGCTGAGGGAGTAGGGAGTCCTGGAGGGGCCTGGGTGCAGAGCCAGGGCTTGCAAGCCACTCTTCCTGAGCAGTGCGCCCCCCACCCGGCATCTTGGCACCAGGGATTTAGTGGGCAGGAGGCCCCAGTGCCCCCAACCTGCCATGTGGCCTCAGCCGGGTCACTCCTCATCTCCAGTGAAAGGACAGGGCAGAGCAAGGAGACCCGGAAACAAGGGGTCTCACCGCCTTCGGCTCTCGCTGGTCAGAGAGAATCCTGTCCTGGTTGTCATTTCTCTAGATGACTGAGAAGGGGCTTTTGGGTTCTGGCATCCTGGGACAAGGACTCTACAGCGTGATGCCTCTTGAGTGTCTAGAGCTATTGGCTTCTGGTCCTCTGTATCAAAGATCCCTTTTCCCCTTTAATCAGAAGAGGGCATGTGCGCACACCCACACCACACCACACCACACACACACACACACACACACACACACACACACACACACAGTATCACAATTGTGTTTTTTCCCAGCTAAGAGTAGCGTACCATCAACTAGAAGGAATTCAACATACTATCTTTACCCACCCCCAAAATAAAAAGTGAGAGGTAGTTGGATCTCTGCCCGAGAAATACGGTGCCTGCTCCTGATATAAACATGTTAGCTGATTTCCTAAGGAGACTTTTCTGGCTAATTGGGGACACGGAGGAGTCCCTCTCTCCCATCCCCTCAGCTCCCCGTAGCAGGGAAGCTGCTCAGCGGCAGGGGTGGATCTGGCGGCGACCGTGATATTCCCGCTCCTGTTCCCTCTTTCTGCTGCTGCATTTTTATGAGCTGCATGACCTACATTCAGACTGGGTCACATTAAACCACTCCATATGTTACTGCGTCTCCAGCCCCATCCCTGCCTCTCCCTCCTACCCCATCAGCTTGGCAGGGTGGTCCCATCAGCTTGTGGTGTTTCTCTTTCCCAGTTTGATTAACACTGCCGGGCGGGGTTGGGGGAAGAGCACAGGTGGTGGTCTGGCCGCCCCTGCACTGCCAGGCAGTGTCTGGGGACCAGATTTGGTTTGCGATGGGGGAGACGGCTTTGCCGTGTCCACATTGGTATCCAGGCACCCTGAAATCCTTCCTTTCAGGGTTGAGTGGTTTTCACAGTTGAATTTTCTGCGATTAAAAACTTTGTGAATCTTCATTAAATACAAATTAGCCAGAAAATGGTGGTACTTAGAGGAAATTTTAGGTGATAAAATACAAAAGAATGAGTTCAAGTGCCATGAGTTTGTTTTAATTAAGAAGTGAATTAATCACCCCGACTTGCGGGTTTCCACTGTTCTACAGATTCAACAAATTCCAGTGACAACATCTACACAATGATTAACCCGGTGCCGCCTGGAGGCAGCCGGTCCAACGTAAGTCAGCTTCTAATAATTTACACATCAGGTACTGCGACAGATCCAACTGACTTCGTCGGCTGAGCGGAAAGCAAGCTTAGCTGATGGCAGCCATTTGTTACCAAAGATGGATAAAATAAACCATCAGAAAAGTGATTGACTCTTGGGCAGCTTGGTTCCCATTTCATAGCTGGCAGCGGGTGGGAGAGAAGTGGGTGGGCTGATTCCCACACCTCTGGTCAGAGTGGGGCGCCCAGCCTCACAGTGGGGACCCCTGCTGGCCCGAGCCGGCTGTTGACGGGGAAGAGCAGCAGGCTACAGGTGGGCCTGGGCCAGTCCCTGCTCGGCTGACTGTCTGTGCACCTGGGCGATGTCTCAGGTCCCTATCCTTGGCTGTGGAGCTTTGGGGGGAGGCCTGCCTGCTGTGTGCCTCTGGGAGCCCTCAGACCCCCCCATCTTGTAACCTCTCTGCCTCTGCTCAGGCCCTTCCCTCATCTAGAAGCCACTTCCTCCCTTCTTGGCCTCTCAGAGTCCCAACCTGCGATGATGTTGCCGCTCAAATTCCACTTGTCCTGCTTCCTGCTCACCTACTCCCTCTCGTGTTCCCGCGCCCATGTCAGGACTGGACTGTGCAGTGGCGGCCTGTCTCCCTCTCCCGGCTGGGAGCTCCCTAAGGACAGGGCT
Source organism: Mesoplodon mirus (assembly GCF_964341445.2). Taxonomy (NCBI): domain Eukaryota; kingdom Metazoa; phylum Chordata; class Mammalia; order Artiodactyla; family Ziphiidae; genus Mesoplodon; species Mesoplodon mirus. Next base: position 48,811,884 of record NC_138978.1, on the reverse strand, counting down.
GGTCTGACCCACAGACAACCCTTCCTTGCCAGGCGGGGGAGGTGAGTCCCACTGGCCTTGCCCTCCGGGAGCTCAGGGTCTGGAAAGGAGACTGTCACATGACCAAATCAGTAGTTTGTGGGCTACAGAGCCAGAGGGCGGGCTTGTGGCCCCAAGGTTGTCTCGGGCCCTTAGGGATGCACAGTTTGGTTTTGCCAGTTCGGTTCCTGATGTGCCTCCTGAATCACCCCATGTGTAAATCCTGATTATGGGCTTCCCTGTGCTGGCCGCTGCGCATGTTTCATCCTCCAGCAGCCTCTGGGTGAGGGTCATTGGCCTGCCTCCTGGGGGTGCTGAGAGGGACCTTACCCGGGGTCCTGGGACTGAGAAGTGTGGGAACCTCGCTCCTCAACTGCTGCTCCACCACCCATCTCTCCCCTTCTCCTGGGCAGCCAGCATCTCCCATAGCCCCTGCCTCTCCCTAGGGTAGCCGGCCATTTCGGGTTTTAGCACTGAAAGCCCTTGTGTCCTGGGAGATGACTTCCCAGGACACAAAAATCCTGGGTTTTGGCAATGGATACAGGTTGGGCAGAAAAGTGTAAGACCCATATAGTGGCCCCAAAGACAGGACTGAGCACGTGAAAGTGGCATAGACTCCCCACTTCCCATGGTTGCCGTCACCGTATTTTCCTGAGCATGGATGCCAGCAGTTGTGGTCTGTGGCTCTCAATGATGGATCATCTGTGTTGCATCATTCGAGGGGTACGACTCAAGCGCGCTGCATCCGGGCCCTGGCGGAGTCCACCTTTGACTCTGCTTGCAGCTTAACTGTTTGTGTCAAGATAGTGCAGTTTTCATTTTTCACATTGTGAGTATCACGATCATGTTTTCTGAGAGCTCAGATAATGAAAATGAGAACGATGAGACCACCAGCACCAGCGTGACCCCGACACCTCCAAAAAAAAAAGGGCTGTATGAATTTTAATGACAGGTGTGAGGACACATACAACTGGGTCAGGGAGGCAAATAACCCAAACAGAACATACTGGCAAGTGTGCCGAAAAGATGAGAAGGGGTGTGGGTGGAGAAAGGGTGGGAGAGCGCACTGTAGACAGAACTGCACAGTCTGGGAAGAGACAGGCACATCCTTCTAAATCAATCAGAAGTTTTGTGCGTCCTCCAAAGAGACACCAGTGCTCAGTGCAAAACAGCGGCTGCCACGTTGGCCGGGGCATGAACACCGTTGGCCCTTGAATGAACACCATCGCCATGTTGCTCCATGAACTGAGAAGGTTACATTTCCTGACTCAGAGGCTGCAACTAAGTCCTGTGGGTGAACAGAAGGGGGAATTTTGATGACAAGTGTGTTGGTCCTTTAGAGTGTGCAGCTGATTCTATTGCATCTTCGAGAAAATCAGGGAGCTTCCTTCATTATATCACATGGTTCATCACACCGTGGCAACAAAACAGTCTCCCCAGCTTTTAGGTACTTTGACTTGAAAACTGGAGCTTCAAATCATAATCTTGATTTCTGCAAAGAAGATGTTAATGAAACTGCAGAAAACAAATAAAAGATTGTTGTTCTCCATGTCCAAATGCAAACCAGACTTAGCTCGTTTATCTGCATATGTGGCAGACAGTGCAGTTAATTTGGCAAGTTTCATTTAGTCTCTAAACTTCTTACCTGTTAAATGCCCCACACACCTTGTCCCCGACACTGCTGTCAAGGGGGGAGATTTGCTTACCTTTGATAATCCAGCTTTCATGATGAAACGTTTTGGTCACTTGTCAATTTGATCAAAACCTGCAGAAACACTTAGTGAGATTTTTGAGTTTATAGAAATGGAGAGAGCCTTGGACACACGCCTACAGATGGCTGTCATTGTTGCTGGCCACAGAGAAGATGTTAAAATGTCAGCCTGCTGTGATGCTCTTCTCTGATTTGGAAATAGGATGAGATGAGAATGCAGAAAGGAATGACAGTAAAATAGAAATGTAGTTGCTGCTTCTCCAGAACTGTTTGATGATCTTTAAAGAGGCCATGAGGAGCCTAGATGAGGCTGAGTGGACGGCACTTGAGCTGTTCAGATTCGTGGGGGGTTGTGATAAAGCCTCATACAGCCAAAGTAATGGCTCACCTTTGGAAGTGAGGCTGCTTGAGGACTCAAAGTGTCACCAGTAAGGGCAGCCAAGTTAGGACTTTCCCAATTTCTTTATTAAAACTGTAACTTATTTAGAATCCAGCTTAGATCTCACAAGTTCAGATTACCTTTGTGCTTTAAAACCAGTTTCCCTAAGAAAGAGAGGTTTAATCGATAATGATATCCAGTGTGCTCGGAATGTTTAGAAATGATGGCCATCGTAGGCAGGCATAGCCCATCTGATGAGCTCCTAGATGAAAAGGGCCTGACTGACAAGCAGCTGATCTTCCAAAACCTGCTTGTAGATACAAAGTGGTTGGACATCTTTGGAGAGCTGGAAGCGATTCCTACAGATCCCAAAACCTGAGCACGTAAGCAAAATCCTAAGCACTCCACGTGCAGATGTGTTTGTTTTGGTTTTTTGGCTGCTTTGGGTCTTTGTTGCTGCGTGTGGGCTTTCTCTAGTTGCAGCAAGCGGGGCTACTCTTTGTTGTGGTGCGCAGCCTTCTTGCGATGGCTCCTCTTGTTGCGCAGCATGGGCTCTAGGCGCGCGGGCTTCAGTAGCTGTGGCTCGCGGGCTCTAGAGCGCAGGCTCGGTAGTTGTGGCGCACGGGCTTAGTTGCTCCGCGGCATGTGGGACCTTCCCGGATGAGGGATTGAACCCGTGTCCCCTGCATTGGCAGGCGGATTCGTAACCACTGTGCCACCAGGGAAGTCCGTGCAGACGTGTTTGTGGAGAGGTTAGTCTGGTGTTAACACGTTGGACTGACACCAGGGCCTTGATAAGAGCAGAGCGGCATGTCAGTGCATTTTCCATTTGACTCTGTATTCAGTTTTGCCACTACGTGAAAGGAAAGAAGGATGCCCGAGAGCCTGCAGGCAATTCGGGGAAGTATTAGTGGAAAAGCAAGCGCCATTTGCCCTGTTGGACCCCTGAAAGCAAGACGGGTCCTCAGCGGCTCTAATGGACACCACCCCCACCACACACACAAAAAAAATCGGCCAGGTTCTTGCTTTGGCCATGTCTTCTCACACTGGCATGGTCTGGTCCAGAAACGTGGCCTCAGGAGGTGCCACCAGTGTTCCCATCAGTACACAGAGGATATAGGACTGAACGATCTTCCTTGAATGGATTATCCAAGACATCTACCCAATGAAAGAAACAGTGCTAGCTTTTTGTACGTAGAACCTTTTTTAAAATCTTTAAAAAAAAAAAAAAAGGCAGAGCAAAAATATCCTATTGTGATACAGGACAGAAAAAAATGTCAGTTTTTAGAAACTAAATATAGGTAGTATCTGTTTATCAGTCCTATTGTATTTAGGTTCTCTTTTGAAAAAATCTTACATGTGTGTGTTCAATAAATACACAGTAATATAGCCTACAACATTTAAATATCCGGTAAAGAGTTGAAATAATACACTGTGTCCGAAGACAGAAATATTATAAAAGTGTTGTGTTTTTTCCACACGTCATTTGTTTAACTAGTCCTACTGTTGCCCCTGTTAACTAGTTCAGCTGTTCTTTAATAGCATTTAAGTAACAGAAAAGTAAATAATACAGAATAAAGAAGTGGTGCTGGGACAACTGGATATCCACGTGCAGACGAATGAAGTTGGACTGCGTCCTTACAACATATTCAAAAATTAACTCAGTGTAGACCCTAGGCCTAAATGTCGGAGCTAAAACTGTCAAACACTTAGAAGAAAATGAAGGAGTAAATCTTTGTGACCTGGGTTAGCAAAGCCTTCTTACCTACAACACCAGAAACACAAGTGACAAAAAAAGTAGCTGCACTAGACGTCATTAAAATTTAAAACTCGAGGGGCTTCCCTGGTGGCGCAGTGGTTGAGAGTCCGCCTGCCGATGCAACGGACACGGGTTTGTGCCCCGGTCCGGGAGGATCCCACATGCTGAGGAGCGGCTGGGCCCGTGGGCCATGGCCGCTGAGCCTGCGCGTCCGGAGCCTGTGCTCCACAACGGGAGAGGCCACAACAGTGAGAGGCCTGCGTACCGCAAAAAAAAAAAGAAAAAAAAATTAAAACTCGTGCTTCAAAGGACACTGTCAAGAAGGTAAAAGGACAACCCACAGAAAATATTTGCAAGTCATATGTCTGGTAAGGGACTCGAATCCAGAATATGTAAAGAACTCTTAAAACTCAATAATAAAAAAACAAACCAGCTTAAAAATGGCCCAAGGGGAATTCCCTGGTGGTCCAATGGTTAAGAATCCAACTTGCAATGCAGGGATGCCAGTCTGATCCCTGGTTGGGGAACTAAGGTCCCACACGCCACAAGGCAACTAAGCCCACACACCACAACTACAGAGCCCGCATGCCGCGACTACAGAGCCCACGCGCTCTGGACCCTGTGCCCCACAACTAGAGAGAAACCCACGTGCCACAACTAGAGAAGAGCCTGCGTACCACAACTAGAGAGAAGCCCACGCGCCATGACGGAAGAGCAACTAAGACCCGACGCAGCCAAAAAATAAATTTAAAAGTAAATGGGCCAAGGATCTGAATGGACATTTCTCCAAAGGTGTACAAATAGCCAATAAGCACGTGAAAAGATGCTCAGCGTCAGTTATTAGGGAAAAGCAAATGAAAACTACAATGAGCTATCACTTCACACCCACTAGGATGGCTAGAATCAGTAAGATAACGAGCAGTGTTGGCGAGGATGGGAAGAAATTGGAACCCTCACACATAGCTGGTGGGAACGTGGAACGTGAAGTGGTGCAGATGCTGTGGAAAACAGTCTGGCAGTTCTTCGAAAGGTTAAACAGTTACCCTGTGACCCTGCAATTCCACTCATAGGTATCTACCCCAGAGAAATGAAAGCATGTCCACACAATAATTGTACACAGATGTTCACAGGAGCATCAGTCATAATAGCCAAAAAGTGGAAACAACCTAAATGCCCATTGACTGATGAATGGGTAATTAAATGTGGTATATACATACAATGGAATGTTACTTGGCCATAAGAAGGAATGAAGCACCGGACACATGCAGCAACATGGATGAACCTTGAAGACATTTTGCTAAGTGAAAAGCCAGCCACAAAGGTCACATATAATTCTTTTGTATGAAGTGTCTAGAATAGCTAAATCTGTAGAGACAGAGAATAAATTAATGGTTGAGTGGGCCTGGGGATTCAAGGTGGGGGATGGGGAGTGACTGCTAATGGATGCAGGTGATGAAAACGTCCTAAAATGGATGGCGGTGATGGTTGCACAACTCTAAATACACTTAACAACCACTGAATTGCATACGTTAAATGGGTCAGTTGTATGGTATGTGAATCATATCTCAAGCTGTTAAAAAGAATAACAAAAATACACATAATATGTAATTTAAGATACCTGTTTGTTAAATATACGTATGTTGCAGTAATAACACGTGCACAATTGTTTATTACCACATTTTGGGATTCTTTTGGTCTGGTATGACTGCGTCTGGGTTTGGCTCCTTAAAAAGTTGGTCACCCTCATCCTCCTATCACTTGGGTTCATAAGCATGAAATTGGTTGCCAGATGGCAAAATGTGCCCCAGAGCCTGCGAGTGGCCCTGGGAGGCCACTGGGGAGGCAAGGATCCTGCACCCACGGGGTGTGTGAGTGGGCGGCGGGGTGAGGAAGCGGCTGGTGCCCCAGCCCCTCCCCTGCAGTCTCGTCACATCGGTTCCTCCTCCAGCCACGCCGTGCTGCCACCTGCTAGGAGGCCTCTTTCTTCTGCTCAGGCAGGACCCCTGCAGAGAGCAAGGCCGTGGCCCATCTGCCTGCCCAGAGTCTATCCCTCAATTATTGGGGCGCTCTGCCTCCTCCTCCGTGCAGCCTGTTCTGATTTCTCTGCCCTTTCCTCAGTGCTTTGTCTGCAGCTCTCTTTGGATCTCAGCATCCTGTGGGGAAGTTGGGTGTCCGTGGCTGTGCTCCTCCTTCAGACTGAGGCCCAGGTGTGACTCAGCTCTGTGTCCTTAGTGCCTGGCACAGGCCTCCATTCTGCCACTTCGTCCCCTGTCCACCCTGGAATCCAGTCTGTATCCCTGGGCCTTGGCTCTCCAGACTGGGCTCAGCCATCCCTTGGTGGCCGTGCGATGTGACCTCTGGCCTTTGGTTGCTGCTTTGCTGAGATGGGGAGGTTAGTTCCAGACAGACCTGAGGAGGCGGGTAGAGCAGATTACACGTCTGGTGTCTGGTCTGTCTGCACCGTCAGTTCTGCTCATTAGTGAGCTCCCCCACACAGTCCCAGCGAGAGGAGTCCTGCCACCCACGCCCCAGCTCCCCACACGTTTCTGAGGAAGAGCCTGGAGGAGGCTAGTGTGATGGTTCCAGGGCCAGGCTGCCCACGGTCCAGCCCCAGCTCCTCCATCTCTCCTACTTGGGAGATCGTGGGCAAAGCATTGTCCACTCTGTGCTTCAGTCTCCTCATCTGTAAAATGGGGAGGAAAAGCACTAATGTTTTTGTTTCCTGGCCTGGCAGTTGGTCACTCCGTCTGTGTGAGGTTCTCAGCGGCGAGCCCCGCACGCTGCCCCAGGGATGGAAAGAGCCCGGGATGGGATCCAGCAGGCCTGGTTTGAGAGCTGTCTCTGGGTGGCCTTGGGCCAGTCCCTCTCTCCAGGTTGGTTTCCTCCCGTGGTGCATAGGAGTGAGCGCCTCTGCCTTGCACAATTCCTAGGGCCGAGGGGAGGCACCAGCTCCGGCCTCCTGGTGTTAAATTAAATGCCTGAGTGTGTGAGAGTGGCCCCGCCAGAATGGATGCTCCCAGGGGATGCAGCTGGGCATGGGAGCCCTGCGAGGGTTGCAGCCGAGCCGAGAGCCCACTCAGCTGCCACGCTCTGTGCTTCTCCCACAGTTCCCGATGGGTCCAGGCTCGGACGGCCCGATGGGGGGCATGGGTGGCATGGAGCCACACCACATGAACGGCTCGTTAGGTGAGTCAGCGCCCTGACCTCATCATGCTGCCCCCCGCCCGACCCTCCCGGGAAGCCTTCTCTGCCTTGGCTCCTGGCTCCACTAGGCCGGGTCCCCACAGGAAGATCCCAAGAGGAAGATGTTGCCTAAGTAGAAGATCCTCTTTGCAGAGATGTTTGAGCTTGGGTGGAAGGGTTTGGAGGCCCCTGCACAGAAGGGTGGGCAAGAAACTGAACTGGATTCTTTTTTCCTTTCAGGGTCAGGTGACATAGATGGACTTCCAAAAGTGAGTGTGTATTCCATGTCTCCTCCCTGACAGCACCACCCAGAAAGCCTTTCCCCCATCTGGGGGGCAGGTTGCTGGGGGCGCGGGGCTTACCTCCTCTTCTCTCCCTGCAGAATTCTCCTAACAACATAAGTGGCATTAGCAATCCTCCAGGCACCCCTCGAGACGATGGTGAGCTAGGAGGGAACTTCCTCCACTCCTTCCAGAACGACAATGTAAGTGTGCCTGCCACCACCCTCATTTCACCCCTGGGTCCTCACCGTATCCCCTGGGGCCTGGGGACTGTTGATTTAAGTTTCAGTCTCCTGGCCAAGACCTGCCTGCTGGGCCAGTGTCCTGGCAGCTGTGTCATGGGCCTTTCACCTCGGTTATTTTTCCACACAAAGTGCAGAGCCCTCACCTCCCCCACCCCCCTCCCCAGCTGTGTGGCGCTGACCCCTGCTACCTGAATCTGACCTTCCCGAAGCATCCACATGGAGGCGCAGCGCCTCCAGCAATGAAGAAGCTGACGTGGCTGGACGAGCCCTGGGCTCTGGCCCACTGGGTCTCTGGCCCAGTCTTACTTCCTCCTGTCCTGGGGAAGGAGTTTAACGCCACCAGTGACTTCCCGGGGTCTCGGTGCCGAGGAGCTGGCCGTCTCCTTTTTCACATTGGGCCTCTATTTACAGTGTCATCTGAAGAAACGATGTCATGGTTAAGCAGCTTTTGAGAACCCCAGGCCAGCTCCCACCCCAGGGCACCCTGTCTGTGCTCCGGCTCGTCAGACCCCAGTTCTCTGCAGTCCGTGGCCCCATGAGGGGAGGGCAGGGGCTGCTGCTGCTTTGCTTGGAAAGAAGGGGTGATTTGGGGAGGGAAAGGGGCCAGGGGAGAGGAGTCAGGGACACGGGCTGGTGCCAAGAGGTGGCTCCTAAGTCCTGCCTGCTGGCCCCCTGCCCACCCAGTGCCATCATGGGTGTCTCAGCCCAGCCATCCCCAGACAGGCCCAGTCCAGCTCTGTGCAGTCAGACCTCCACAGGGCTCTCCCACACCCTTGCCCTCATGACCCCCCCCTTCTCTGCTTCTCCCCTTCCAGTATTCTCCAAGCATGACGATGAGTGTGTGATCCCCCCTCCTCTTCTCTGAGACGCTGAGAGAGCCGGCATTGCAGGCGGGAAGGTGCCAGAAATTATGCAAGAAGAAGTGAGGTGTCATTACCCAGGAGCTGGGGGAGGGGCATCTCCTGCTCCCCCTCAACCCTCCCCCTCCCCTCCCCCAACCTTTCTCAATTTTAGTTTCATGCAATAAAAAGGCCGAACTTTTTATTCTATAAAACATGAAGGACAAAACTCAAAAATACATTTCAAGTCAATGACCAGAAAAATCCCACCCCTTGCCCTTTCCCAAAAGGACCTTTTGTGTACATGACACATTTTTGTTGTTTTTTGTTTGGGGTTTTACCGTTGTTGGGATTTTTTTAATTTGTTTTCAGGGGGGTTTTTTTGGGGAAAAATTTTTAAAAATGGAAGCTTCTAGCAAGCCCCCCCCCACCCCAATCAACCTCTTTGCTTTCTTCTTTAAAAAAAAAAAAAAAAAGGACAAAAAAAAGCAAAAAACAAAAAACAAAAAAAACCCCAAGCCCTGTTGTCTGTCTGTACCCAAGCCCTTCCACCAGGAAAGCTAGTCTAGGTGTGAGATCTCACCTGTCTTTGTAGCCATCTAAAAATAATAATAATTATAATAAACTGGGCAGTTTACAATCGGTGGTTTCTTTCAAACGGCCTTTTTGGGAAAGAAAAAAGGAGTCACCCTTTTCCACTTGGGGTTTTTGGTTTGTGCTGACGGGCAAGGGAAGGGCAGGAACCTGTCTTGTTTCTGCTTGGTCTCCTGGCGAGGTGGCGACAGCAGCTGCACCGCTTCGACCCCAGACCCCCTCCCCCGTTACGTGGCCGGAGGGGCCAGACCACCGACCGCTTTCAGGATCCCGCCCCAGTGGAGCTGTGCTGCGACCCAGTGGCATGCACTGTGTTCCCAGGACTGCTTCCTCTCTCTTCTGGACCTCTCCCCGCCCAGCGTCCCACCCTCCAGCCCCCTCCTCAGCCCCCACCCCAGTCTTCCCAGTGAGAATCCTGCCAGCGGGGTGGTGGCCTGGAGCGGAGTGGGGGAGGCCGCCCCGACAGGATGGCTATGACCTGGGACATGGAAACTGTGACCTCCGCGTTCTCATTCCTCAAATCGTTGTCCTCGTGTGTGCGGGCAGTGGAGGGCTGGAGTTTGGGTTTTCTTTTGTTTTTTTCCCCTCTTGATTCTTCTTTTTCAAAAATGGGATATTGACCAGAATTGCTCTGTGTGCGCTTGGAACTGGACAGAGAGACTTTGGAGTAGCTGTGGGGGGCAGGGGGGACGCCAGCAACCAAACAGATGTACTGTTTCCGGTCCTGTTTTTATTTTCAAAAACCGGCAAATGCGACAGTGGAGCCTGTCCCCTCCCAGGAGGGGTGACTCGTGGCCTCCTTCACCTCACCACCCCCCATCGAAACCTCTGTGTCTTGCCCTGAAGACACCAGAATTCTTTGTACATTTACACCCCTCCTCCTCCTCCTCCCCTGTAGCTGGTCTTTGTTTTCGTCCCTCCCTTTCTGATCCATGTATATCATATTATGTGAGATATCATCTGCCTGAAAAAAGACCTTGTGCGGATTATTGGGAACATTGTAGCTGTTTCTGTGTTTTTTCTTACCTTGTAGTCTGGTTCTGAATTAAGAGAGGAAAAAAAAGTAATTATGATACATTGTAGTTTGTGTACGATATATGTTGATAACGTTTTATTAAAGGGACATCTTTTTTCCGCAGCCCTTCCTGACATGTTTGGGGGGAACGTGGGTTGGAGTTCATTATACTGATTACGAAATGCCAGGCAACTGGTTGGGCAGAATTTTTGTTCCTGGTGCAGGGCAAGATTTTGGTCTGTGCTGTTTCAGGAGTCGGCCTTCTTTTCCTGGGCATGTTAATCTCCTGTGGAGAGTTGGGGAAGATGGGAGGACATTGTCTCACTTCAAATATTCGGGGACATTCTAAAAGGCAGTTGCCGTTTCTCATCTCGCAAACGCATTTTGGTTTGCCAGAGTATATTTTTCTGGATAAGGTTCCCGGTGTGCTGTTTTCAGTGGAGAGTCGGCATCGGCTAGGCTGGCCCCATGGGCTGCAGCCATGCCCTGCTTTCTCCCTTCAGGTGGAATTTGCTTCACAGGTCCTAGGGTGCCAGGCCACAGGGGCATTGAGTTTTATTTTTTCACCTCCAAGGCAACAGGGAGCCCTTGAAGGATTTGAAGAGTGGCACAGTTTGACTTGAATTTTTTGAAAACAGTGCAGGCCGCATCCTGGAAGATGGTTGGGTGGGGCTGGACAGATGCGGGGAGACTCAGTCCCAGCTGCCGTCTAGGCAAGAACTACTGCAAGCCCACCAAGTCAGCAGCTGTGGATGCTGATTTGAACAACATTTAGAAAGTAGAACTTTGTGCCTCCCTGGAGCTCTGGGGCCAGGCCCGCAGCAGGAGGGGAGGGAAACACACGATGTCTGAGCAAAGTGTGGCTTTAGCCTGCCTTTACAAAGTGTGAAGGGACCAGTTTCAGATCCTGCAGGATCTGTGTGGCCCTGAGCGTGTTAGTTCATAACCTCTGTCCTCAGTTTCCTCATCTATAAAATGGGGATAATGGTTTACCTATCATGTGGTGGTTGTGAGGATAAGTTGACATTTGTAAAGTGTTTAGAACAGTGCCTTTTTAAGTAGTAAGAGCAGCAGTGTTAGCTGTTGGTGGTATTACTCTTTTGGGGAGCATCTAAATGGGTGTGATGAGGAGTAGCTGGGAGAGCCTAGAAAATTCCATTTGTCCTTCCGTCCTTATCGGGGAATAAGGCTTCCTAGGCTCTTCCTCAGCACAGACGCCTTTGAACTACTGGGAAAACATCACTGTTGGACAGATGAGGAGACACAGGCTGTTACTGACCTGCACTGACAGTCCTGAAGAGGTGTTTGTTCACCAGCACTGAGCATCTGCCACGTGCCAGCCCAGCGCTGAGCAAAGGTGATGACAGGCAAGCACCCACTCCATACCCTCACTGCCCTTGTGCTCCCCAAAGCAGGCCTCAGGCGCAGGTGGGACCAGTGGCCTGGAGAAGGGAGCCCAGGTGACAGGGGCCCCTGCAGAGAGGAAGGAAAGGGCCCCCAGCCTGTAATGAGAGCCTGCTGTGTGCCTCACTGCCCACCTCTGCTGGGGGCGGGGTTCGAACACCGGGCACCCTAACACACCCCTCAGCCTGTGATTTCCCCCAGCACCCCCCGAGTTGCCTTTGCCACACTCATGGCCCTGAGGAGGGCTGGTTTGGGGTCGGCCTTCTCAGCAAGAGGTCTTTGAGGAGAGGACAGGCTCCTGTTCCCCCCAGTGTTTTCACCACCCTGCCCCGTCCAGGCCGGGCCAGATCCAGGTTCTGCAGCCAGGATGAGGGTCTCGGAGTGAGAGGCAGAAGGTGGGTGTCATTCCTATGCTTTCACAGAGGAGGGCTTTAGCCCATCACTGAAACTTGGGCAGGAGTGGACAAGCCAGGCCAAAGGCCCCAGCTCAGCAGCTGCTTTCGTACTACTCATCACTACCCACAAGAGTCTTAATTCTAGAGGCCAGCCAGCCTGGGGGTCAAAGTGAGGGCCCTCTCCTTCCTGGCTGGGCACCCCTCCCTGGACCCAGAAAAGGAGAGCCTTGATGCAAACTAGCTGATGCCGGCAGGGCCTGCCTGGGGCAGGGGACAGGTGTGTGTGGAGGGGGCTTGGAAGGGGTGGGTCAGCAACTACCAAGGCACAGAGCCAGAGCAGGACTCCAGTTTGGGCTCAGCTGGGGCCATTCAGCCTGATGCCCTGGGTGACCCTGGGGAATCTCTGACTCCCAGCCTCTGCTGTCCCTTGAGGATTCCACAGACTCCAGGGGCCTGAGCCCAGAGTACATCCCAGGCTTCTGTGAGGGCTCTGCCCTGAACTGAGTGGAGCTGGAGCTTCCCTGGGCTCACTGGGCGGGAGCGCTGGAAACAGAAGACCAGACCAAGCGACGGGGTGCTGAAAGAGGGTCCATCCTGCCCTGCGCTGGCACTCTCCTCTCCATTCCCAAGTGTCTATGGAGCCCCCGTCTTTGGCATCTGTTACCTGGACATTCAGCTACCACCTTGGCTTCCTGCCTCCATCTCAGCCCTTCCAATACCACAAAGATCTAACTCACTTCTGAGCATCCTTAAACTCTTCCACCCATCCGTTCACATATTTATGGGGCACCTGTTACATGCCAGGGACTGTCCTAACACTAGGGATACAGAGGGGGAACAAAACGGCTGTGGGAGGCTGGCGATGCCCGTCACTGAGGTGAGAGGGGCTGCGCGGAGAGCAGGTTGAGGTGATGCTCCACGAGATGCTTGCTCAACATCCAGGTAAAGAAGTCAAGCAGGCAGGTCTCGGCTAGAGACATACTTAGGGAGTTGTTGGCCTTCAGATGCCCTTGAAAGCCATGAGACTGAGATCATCTGGAGAGTGAATGGAGAAGGGCCCAGGGACTGGGCCCTGGGAAACAGGAAGAACCAGCAAAGGAGGCAGTGAGGAGAGTGAGGTGCCCGGACACCAAGGGAAGCAAGCTGCAGAGAGGAGAGTGCCGCACACTGGGATCCAGGGCACGCTCCTCGCCTCATTCAGGCCCTGCGGGCCTCTCCTGCTCGTTCTCAACCCTCAGCACTGCATGCTCCAGTGACGCAGAACTCCTTAGGGATCGCTGCCCACTGGGGCCTTTGTTCCTGCTCTTCCCTCTCAGCACGCCTGTCCTACTTGCCCTTTAGAATCCAGCTCACATGCGCCGCCTTTCAGGAAGCCTTGTAGGCCGAGGTGAAGGCTTTCTTTGAGCCCCCATGACCCCTATGCTGTAATGGTTCACCGTCTGCCTCCCCCATCAGACTGGGAGTTCCTCGAAGCCTGGGACCATGCCTGAGTGTTTGTCCCCAGAGTGAGTGACCCAGCACGAGGCCTGGCACCCAGTAGGTGTTCAGGGAGTGTTCATGGAGTGGGTGGATGCTTGCTGAGTAGTCACTCCTGCACTCCTCCCCACTGCATGCCTTCACCTGTGGGTAGGTGCTCAGGTGTAGGGAAAGAGGTGGCCTTTATGGCTTCAGCAGATCCAAAGGAGACTGACTACTCTGTCACTGCCCACCCGCCAGCTGGGAACTCCTGGAGGACCATGTCTCATTCTGTATCTCTGGCTCCCAGCACAAGGCCTGGCACACACTAGGGACTTACAAAAGGAGCTGAATTGCTGGATCCCCTAGAGGTCTGTAGTGGGGAACCTCAGGGCTCAGTCCCCAATTCTAGCCTATTCTTGGATTCCATCAGCCCAGCTGAGGATGAGGAGACAGATGTGTTTTGTGGGGTGGGTGACAGAAAGCTGGGTGGGGCTATGCTGCTCCTGACAGGCTAGACTCTTGCCCTGGGCAACAAGCCCGCCCCATGGATACGGGCTTTGGGTATGAGGAGACATGGTCATGTCGTCTGGCATGGGATAGACTGAGGATCTCAGGTGGCAAGAGCCAAAGCAGTGTCCAGAACAGGGGAGAGGCTGGCCTCACCCCACCCTGCCATCCTCAGCCCAGCTGAAGCATTGGGTCCCTGCTCTGTGATACAGCCTGGAGCAGGTGGCCGAGGTAAGCTGTGGATTGAGAAATGGCTTAGAGGCTCAGTGGGAGGCAGACACTGGGCTATTTGGCTTTGAGGCCTATTATTCCCAGCTTCAAATCTCCCCGGCTCAGAAAGCAGATGGGGGTGTGAGGCCCCAGCAGTCAGAGCTGGGACCCCTGAACTGAAGCTAAAGGAAGACATTCCTCCTGAGGTGCGAGAATGCTTAGCAGCCACAGTGAAAAAGGCTGCTTCGAGAGGTAATAAGTTCCGCATCGCTGGAAGTGTGTGAGCCAGTGGGGAGGGGAAGAATAGGGGGCTACCTGTGTTGGACAAGGGGGCGTTGGTTCCCGGGGTCTCAGGTGGAGGGCAGAGGGAAAGATAAACAAACCCCTTCTCAGGAGCAGAAATGGGGTCAGAACCAGCTCACCCTGACTTCTAGGTCCCTCCCAGCTTGTCAGCTGTTCCATGACCTCTACGAGAGATCTCCATAGACTCTGCTGACATGACTCGTATTTCTTCTGCTGAAGACCACACCAGGCCCAGTTCTGCGAGCTCTGCAGAGAAGGGCGGGCTGGCGGTTGCAGGCTGGGTTCGGGGTGGGGTTCTGGTGGCGGAGCCAGTGCTCCAGCAGGGCCTCCCCGCCTCCTCGCTACTCCACAAACACACCAACCGCACGCCCATCTCAGAGCGGTCGCCTTTTCTCCAGCGCCTTCCCAGCCTGCCCCACACTTCGTTCAGTCTCTACTCAAACACTACCTTCTCACGGAGGCCTCACCCCGTGAGGTAAGGGCCGACACACCCCGTCCCCAGCTGCTGGTGGCTCGGTGTCCCTTCCTGGTCCCCAGGGGACTGCCTCACCCAAGGTTTCACCTCCTCCCAGGTGGAGGCCAGTGGCCAATGGCTGACATGGGACCTCAAGGCCCCACACTTGGCCTAGATTTGGGATGGCTCTGAAGGGCCACCCGGCACCGAGCTCTCTAGAGGACCCGCGGGGGTCTCAGCTCCCCCTGCCCGGTCACACCCTCCTCCCTTGCTCACGGGTCTCTGGGGAGTGCGCCCCGGTAAGCCTGCTGCCACAGCTCTCCGCCTCAGAGTCGTGCCTTCCGATCCTCTGATACACCTTTCTTTCTGCACCGAATCCCCACGTTGGAATGTAAACTCCACGACAGCAGGAACCTTGTTGTGCTCGGTGCTCTCGACCTGGGGCCTTGCCTCATGCCTAACACATGCCAGATGCTCACAGACACCCGTGGAACGAACCACGTGGCTGAGAGCTTGTCATCCTGAGCTGAGGAGTGGACACTGGGATTCTCTGCAGGTTCCCAGACATCTCTGGGAAGAAGGTCCCTATAACAGGGTGGTCTTCCAGCAGCCAAGCAGGCAGGCCCCATGAGTCACAGTGATTTGTGTATTCATGTTAAAGGGAAGACGGTATGAGACACCCAGGTCACATACACACTTTAAGGGACTTTGTCCCGCCACCAAAGAGGAAGCAGGGAGATGCTGTCTAAAGCCCGAGGTGACCCTGGCCTGCTCCTACGCCAGTCTTGGGCCTGATGCTGAAGGACAGAGCCCAGCAAGTCACAGAGCCTCTGGCGAGCACCTGCCCTACGTCCAGCCTGAGTCAGCCTTGGGAGAGGACAGAGATGGACTAAAGGGCCCCCTGAAGTAATCCCACCTTTTCACGGAGCTTCTGAAAACCTCTAGACCCATCTACTTGAAACCTCCTGGTCAAATGCAGCCTGTTAATCCCAAAGTAGGGAAAACCTGAAAGGGAGGTGCTTTATTCCCACTCTGCAGATGAAGAAACTCAGGATCTGAGTGGAAGGTGGAATATAGGAGACTCTTGGAAATGGCGTTCCCCAGTCCACTGATGCCTGCCGGAAATGAACTGAGCTTTCTAATGGATCAACATAACACTTATATACACGACCAAATGAGAGTACGTTCACATGTGCTCACAATGCCATTGTCAAAATTTTGGTTCCAAATGCCTGTTGCTTAAAAGTCCAAGTCCCTATAGGGCGACTTTTATACTAATAGTGGGACATCCCCGTCCACCCTCCTCACACAGTCCTCCTGCTTCCTTCTCCCAGACTCGCTCTGACTAGGCGAGTACTCTGTTCTCAAGTCTAAGGCCAAATAGGGCCTGAAAATCGTCCTGTATTTCCTCCCTCCCTGTGTTTGACGAGGAAGGTAAGAGGGTGGGGAGGATAAGGTAGGTGGGCGTTTGGGACTTGGGGAGGTAGGCACAGCTCTATGGAGGAAGCAGCTGTCATCACATATGAACTAACCAGTTCTTCACACTACACCACGAGGTGTCTGAGCCTCAGTCTCCTCACCTGCATGGGGAGGATAGAAACGCCAGTCCTGCCTGCCTCACTTTGCAGACCAGCTGCAAGGTGCTTGAAGGGAGAGAGCAGTGGGTGCCAGGCTCCACAGCTTAGCTGCAAGGTCACAGGGGACAGACCAAGGCCAACCACTAGGGCTGTCCTCATTCCAGGGGCTGGGATGAGCACCCAGGCCTGCCCTGTAACACGGGCACCCTTCCAGGGCAGTCCTCAAGCTGCAAGGTCACCTGCTGACGGCCCACTTACTTGCAGCCTCCGACCCACACACTCAAGACCCAGGCTGGCTTCGCCCTCTCACTCCCCACTCTCCCACCAGTAGCAAGGGGGCTTCCACCCCCTCAGCCTGGCTTCAAGCCACCACCATCACTCACCCAAGAATGACCGCAATGGCCTCCAGCTCTACTCGGTACAGTCGCCCTGCCAACTCACCCTCCACACGCCCATAGAGTGTTCTTTAAACAAATCCCTTCGACTCAGCAATTCTGCTTAGGAATTTATCCAATGGCTGCGCGGGCAGAAGCACTCTAAGATACGTGAACAAGGATGCTCACTGCAGCATTATTTGTAATAGCTAACAACTAGAAATAACTCGAATGTCCATCGACAGGTATTAATATAGCTGCTCAAAAAAACAATATAGCTCATATATGCTGATGGGGCAAGATCCTGCGATCCCAAGGTATTAGGTGAAAAAAGGAAGGTGCAGAATGGTCTATAAATAGGATGACACTAAGCAATGTACATATATGCATCCTTATTATACATATACATTTTAATGGCGCTACATGAGAAACTCTAAGTTGTGGTTACCCTTAGGGAAAAGGACCAAGGTTGCCGTGGGTGGGGGCACAACTTTTATCTGGGGAAGCCTGAAGTGCCAGCATTCAAGGCCCTTGAGAGCTGGCCCCTCCAGCCTCTCCCCCGCCCTCCCTGCGCTCCCCATTTCTAACCACTCCCCAGTGCTCCAGGATCTTTTTCGCCTCCCTGCTTTTGCACACCCGCCGCCTTCCCCAGTAACCCCTTCAAACACACCACCACCAGCCCAATCTGTCCTTTTCCCGGTAAACCCTGCCCCGCCCAGCCTAAAAGGTACCTTGTAAAGTGGAAGGAGCACAACCTGGGAGTCAGGGACACGGGGCTGGAAACAGCACTGTTACGGATGGAGGTGATATGGGCTCCCGGGCCCCTCTTCAGAGTGATCCTCGCACAGCAGGAAGTGTCCTGGCTGCCTGCGCTCAGTAAAGTCCCTCGGGAATCACACTCAGCCCAACAAAGCCACCCCACCCGAGGTCTCTCCCGAACTGGGAGCAGTGTTATCCAGTGACTGGTGACAAGTCACTGGTGTTTGTAGAAAGGCTCAGCACCTCAGCTCCATGAGGACAACTCTGTTCCGGGGGCCCACGGAGCCGGGAACCAGCCAAGGCCTCAGGCGCAAACTCACTGAGCTCAGTCCCTCCTCCATCCGCTGCTGCTATCATCACTCCCCACAGGTGCTGATCCTCAAGGCTCTCCCCAAGCTTTCACCTGCAAATCTCCATCTCAGGGTTTCCTAGGGGAGTCGACCTACAACACCAGCTGCGTGACCTTCAGCAATTCCTTACACTATCTGCACCTCCTCATCTACAGGGCCCAGAATGCTGCCCGGCACACAGTAGGAATTCAACACTTTTCTTGAATGTGGAAACATTTACCTTGCAAGGGTTTTGTGAGGACTGAACAAGATGCTGTGTATAAGCTGCCTGGCCCAGAGCAGGACTTGATGCTATCTGAACAGAGGCCAGCTGAACCAGGGATGTTCTCAGTCCATTAACCGAGGTACTAGTGAGAAATTTACAATGAATATTCTATTCAGATCTTCTGCAGTCATTGTGGAATGTGTCCACAATTTAAGTAATGCCATAGAACCTAGCGACCATCACAGAACACCTAATATGAAGCAAACAGTGTAGGTCATATTAGCCTCATGTTTCAGATGAAGAAACTGAAACTCAGAGATGAAGATTCTTATTTAAAGTCACAAGGTGGGTCACGGACAAAGCTGGGGTAGGTCAGGTTCCAGGGCCAGCACTTGTGCGGAGGCAGGCTCATGGCAAGGGCCCGCACGCAACTGTGGGTGCCCCCCCTGACGGCACCCCCACAACAAGCACAGGCTCCAGTGCACCGGAAGGGCTCTTTATTGTCAGCGAGACCACCAGCCAAAGGAGCACTGGGCTCCAAGCAGGCCCCAGGCACCACCCAGGCCCCAGGATCCTCAGGGGGAGAGGGGCACAGGGAGCTCCAGGCCTCAGAACGGTCCTTGGCTCACACAGCACCGTGCAAATACAGAGCTAAAAACTTCCTGAATGTCTCTGGCTGGAAACCAGTCGGCCCAACAGGTTCCTGGAAAGAACACAGCCCATTAGGATCCTGCTACTAGGTTTAATGGCAGCAATTAAAACAAAGGTCGGTTTCATGCAAATCCTAAGTGCCTGGATAATAACTGTTTCTTTCTCTCACGACCAAGGAGGAGCGCTGGGGAGCTGGTGCCAAGAGATGCTGGGGGCGCTGGGCTAGCGAGGAGGATATGAAGCATCCCAGAACCTTTCAGCCAAATCGTCTGTTGACATGGCCCAGATCCCTAATCCTGCTCACCTCAACCACCACAAACAAATGTTCTGTTGCCCCTTTTAATTCCCAGGGACAATAATCCCTCATTCCTTCCACACACATTTATCAGGCACCTTCTCTGTATCAGAGCTGTGCCCAGTGCTGGAAACCCAATAATGACTTGAATCTGGCTCCCACCCTCAAGGAGCTTCCAGCCAGGTTTGCAATAGTGATAATACAAGGTGATGGGCCTCATAACAGAAGTAGGAAAAGGATGCTAAGAAAACAGGGGAGAAAATAACTAACTCGTTGACTTCCATACATGGAAGAGAGCATGTATGAATGGGTCTTAAAGGGCAAGTACAACAGAATGGGCCAGAAAGAAAAAAGAAAGGAGACTTCAGAGAGGCCAGTACATGCACTGGTCCAGAGGCACGAATGAAGGTGGGAAGAGCCAGGGCGAGGCTGGAGCCCAGGGTCTGTGCTGGTGGAGGTGGGGTGGGTGCGGGAAGAGACAGGTAAGGAGGGGTCACGTGACCACACCAGCACAGGCCTGGCACTAAGTCACTATTTTGGAAGGAAGAGGCTGAAAGAAGAGGACCTGAAGACGTGAAGGGGAGAGGGACAGCACAACTAAGAGCAGAGGGACGCGGAGGAGGCTGGTGTGGCCGCACAGGTGAGGGACAATGAATGGCATCTGGGGCCAAAGAGAAGGGACCAGACCAGTAGGCATTTCAAGGGTAAACAATATTGACAGACACTGGAGAACTCATCACTCCACTAACATACAGATAATGTTCAAAGGCTCAACAACTACATTTAAACCAATCTACTCAGGCCCTGTGTGGGACACGGCTCGTCAGCCACAGATCCAGCAGCACCCCACTCGGCTCTCTCTCATCCCCCAATCCTGTTTTGTCTCTTCAGAGTGCTTATCACTGCCTGATATTACATTATGATTCTATTTAGATACCGCCACTGCCCACTACACAGAACACAGGCCTGCTCTCTGTCAGCTGAGCACTGAAGGTGCAGCAGGGAGCGACACTGCCATGGAGGAATGAAATGAATGCGTCATTCACGGACTCAGCCTTTGAGGAGCTCAGTGCTCGGTTGAACAGAGGAGAAGAACACATAAACAGATAACTATAGGACGGCAGCATGACTGCGCTGTGATGGGGGGACCCAGGGGCTATGGGAATCCACCCAAGGTACTTAAGCAAGGCTGGGATTGGGATGGTGGGTTTTTATGCTAAACCTGGAATGACAAATAGAGGACAAGCAGATGACAGAGAAATGGGGGAGGTTGGGTGGGGGAGAGGGAGGAGGGAGCAAGAAGGAAGCAGCCTCCTCTGTAAAGGGAACAGCACCTACTGGGATCCTGAGCTACTCAGGCAGCAGCGCGTACTGGAGAGCTACAAGGAGCTGGGCGTGGTGGGCGCTGGGGAGCGTGGGAGGTGATGTGAAGAGCGGGCTGGGACCCAGGGTGGAAGGCGCTGTTTTAGGTAATGGGCAGGGCTGAAGTATCCCTCCAGGCAGAGGTCCCGAGCGTGAAGACCCTAAAGCCGGGGCCCCACTCACAAGCATCCCGTCAACCCCACGCCAGGCTCACTCTGGGGAGGGTGAGTCCTGGCCCTGGGCCCATCACCAGGCCAGAGGCGGCTGGACTTACCACAACTGTCTTCCTTCTGACCACCGGGAGACACCAAAAATGCTCATAGAGGAGCTGATCCGAGTCTACCCAGACTAGATTCTTGACACCCTCATCAGAGGCCAGATCTGTGGTGTTCAGCTGTAGCACCAGGAACTGGAAGACACGTCCATCAGTGCCCACACTTTGCACGACTACTGGCTGCTCCAAAACCTTAGTGTCGTTCTGAGAGGAAAAGAGGACAAGTAAATCAAATCAGAAATGGTGGGGTGAAAGGAGCAGCACAAACCAGGCAATTTCTAGTTCTGGCCTTTGAAATAACCCCCCACCCCTCTTTAGTGGTTCCCCCCGCAAGACACTGAAAAGAGAATGCGGAGTTGAGGGCACTGTTCAGGGCCAGGCCTTCTCGCCCGCACCCAGCCTGGCTCTGCTTGGCCTCAGGTGCCTCGTGGCCCCGGGGTACCTGCTCTTCAGCTTGAGCACATTAAAGTACTAATTCCTGCCACTGAGAGGTGATTGCCAGGCAAGCTGCACAGTACAGAAGGATGAGCTGGGAGGTTAATGACGGCAAACCCCTCAAACTCATGGCTGTAACCTGACGGCGACAACAGTGACGTCTATCAAATGTTAACCTGGAGGGTCAATTCATATAATATATATAATCTCATTCAGCTCTCACTCCATTTGACAGTTGAGGAAACAGACTGGGTGAGGCAGTGACTCATCTGAAGTCACAACGATGTGTGGCATCAGAACCTACAATGGCTAGTGCTAGACCAGTCACACTTTCCAGCTGCCTTACTTTACTCCTCAGGGCTGGGCATCTGGAATGCCCTAAGCCCACCGGCAGGCATCTCACCTGAGCTTCAGCCTCTCAGTGCAACTCTGAGTATACGTCAGACTCCTGAGTGTCCACTCCAGCTGTGTCGGCCCCAGGATTCCACCAGTCAACACATTTGCTGATTACCTCTTTCAATTAGTGCCACTTGGTAACAGTAATACTACTAGCAACCATTTACTGAAGGCCTCTCGTGCCAGGCATCACACCAGTTCTACATAAAGTCACCTCTAAAAATCCAGTGGTATATACCCACTTAACAGATGAGAAAACTGAGGTTCAGAGAGGTGGTTTAATTTGCTCAAGGTTATGCAGGATCAGACCCCAGGCTATTAAATCACTTGGAATCTTATTGTTCTGGTCTATACCTAGTGTCCCACTGTATCTGATAGTAGCTCCTCTGCCATTCTCAAAAGTATACCAGTCTGGATGACAAATCATGTTCACCCGACTGAGCCTGCAGGAGTCCAGTTTGGTGACTGCTATCCACTGGACAAAGATTCAATAGGCAGGCCCCATGAAGCAAAGCGTCCTTGATTCAAAGATGCTGCCTACATTCACCGCTCCAGGGCTGAATCTGACATTAGGAATAGCTAATGTCAGACCTCAGTGTAGGCCACACTGGGACCATTGGCCTTAGAAATACCTGTTTTTAGCTGCATGAGAAATAAAAAAGAAAAGTACCTCTAAGTGTTAGCTGAGAATTCTGTATTGACTCTTATCTCCCTCTACAGATCAATAAAACTGCAGGTAGTACATAAATTTCTCAGCAATTTTACCTTTTACACAGAGGCTCTTCCCATAATTGCTCAACTTCACATCCCCGGGAATAATTTGTACCTGGAGGGGTAGGGGGAGGCCTCCTCTCCTACCCAACTGGGTGGCAATTAGTGACAGCATTGCTACCCATGCTCTGCTGGCACAGAAGCTACAATGAGCCTGCAGGCCTGGGACCTGGCATGTGACCATCTCTGCCTCCCTATCCTTGCCCAGAGTCAGGAGGCAGCATGTCCTTTGAAGCTGGAGAGATCAGGGCTCCAATGCTTGCTTCCCTACTCATTAGCTGTGGGATCTTGGGCAAGTTACCAAACCTTCCAGAGTCTTCAGAAAGTATGTCAGAGAATGGGAATTAAGATAACCTCCCAAGGACTGGGAAGACACAAGAAGGTCATATAAAGATGTGACAGCTGCTAATCTCTTAGCTGTGTGACCTTGGGGAAGTTATTGAGCCTCCCTGAGCCTCAGTTTCTTCATCTGTAAAATGAAGCTAATAGTATCTGCCACAGGGGGTTGCTACAAGGATTAAATAATGCAATGGTTCTCAAATTTTAGTGGAGTGTTTTTCAAACTTGAGCTTGTACCAGCATCACCTGGAGGGCTTGTTAAAACAGACTGCCAGGCCCCACCCCCAGAGCTTCTGATGCAGGATGCCTGGGGTGGGTCTGAGAAGATGCATTTCCAACAAGTCCCCAGATGATGTTCACGCTGCTAATCCATGACCATATTTTGAGAACCACTGCTATAAAGAGCCCTAATTAAATGTTTGGCATGTAGCAGATGCTCAATACAGGCAAGGTCCATACTACTCTCTATCTCATTAGGCTAATCACACTGTACCAACCTCAGTGAGACCAAGTAAGATGGGAAACAGAACATTCTGAAGTTCATCACTCCTCCAGGAGGGACTTAGGCTCTAATCAAGACCTGGGAGCCCGACAGCAGCCCTCAAAATCTTCCCTCCCCTCCTGCCCCACAACACATACAAAAACCCAGGGATCTGGTGTCCCAGGCCTGCTTGGGGACTCCCATATTGCCATCCCCTTCCTGGAGGCCTTCGCTCCCCCGCCAGGCTTTCCTCCAATCGTGGGACAGCACTGTGTGACAACCACTCAGCCTGCATTCTGTAACATCTAGGTCCCTGAGACCTCCTCTTAGAATCAAAGGGCTACCATCCAAGTGGTATCTTGGGTCCTCAGAACCTGTCCTGAGTGGGCAGGCAGGTCTGGGCCATCTCCTGCTTCACTTCCTCCTGCCTACCCGATGGGGCCTTGTGCTCTGGGCTCCAACAGTACATAACAGAGGCAGTGTGCTGGAGCACAGACAACTGAAGCCTTAGGAGTTGGGTTCACCTAGTCCCAATCCTTTCTCCACCACTTACTGCTCTGTAATGCTGGACAAGCCTCCCTGGGATTCAGAGGCATAATCTGAAAAATGGCGATCGCGATGAAACCTTGTGGGTTACTGTGATAGAAAAAAACGAGGCATCTTACGTTAAAGACAAGCACATCGTAGGCCCCCAGCAGATGGCAGCTCATCTCTGTAGGGTGAGTGGAAGTGCCTCTCCCTAAAACTCCTCAGTCAAGCAAAAAAATAAATCCCTCCATGCCCTTTCCTTTGAGTAGTGTAAGGCAGGAAACTAACACAATGTAAGGCAGCTCGGTGGTCTTCTCCACATACGTACCCCATAGAGGAGCCGAGCCTGAGCCAGGGCATTGCCAAAGGCAAACAGGATCATCTTGGCCCGCAGCTGATCTGGTTGAAAGCGGTGTGGTCGTAAATTGGCTGACTCCAGCAAATACAGGGTATGGGGATAGGGGTAAGGATAACCCTCCCGGAATCCTGCAAGACATGTCATCATGTGGAGGGGTAGAAAAGATTAATCAGCCTGCCCCAAAGCCTCAGGGAAGCCACCCGACCTCAGCTTAGTGCCAGGCACGACAGAGACTCAGTAGAGGTAGATATTATCACTATAGCTCAGGGGCTGGCAAACGTCAACCTGCCAGCCTAATCTGGCCCATTTTTGAAAATAAAATTTTTACTGGAGCACACCCACACCCACTCATTTACATATGTCTATTATGTAGCTGTGACGGAGACCATACGTGGCTTGCAAAACCTAAAATACCATTTGGTTCTTTACAGAAAATGTTTGCCAACCTGTTCCAGGTGATTCTTGCAGGCTAGCTCTAACTCCACCCCTTTCTCACTCATTCAAGCACACAGATGATAGTGATATTAGAAGGATAACCTGAAATCTATGGTAATTATTTTTTTAAAAAGCACATCACTTGCAAAATTCAATACTTGATTATTAGTAACAAATGACTTGCCTCATACCTCACAACACTATGCTGAGCATCAAAGTTCAGCACTTGTTCATCTCAGCCACAACCCTGCCAGGTCACCACTGCTTCCCCTACATGGCCATAAGCAAACCCTCGGAGGCTGGGGGCTTCTAGAGTGAGTGACCTGGATTAGCGAAAGTGGGTGAAACAGAGTCAGAAAGAGGCTGGGAAAGTGTGGGCTCTGAAAATCCCAGAGAAGAGCACGACTTAAGAAAAAGAGACATGACTTTCCTGTCTGCCTCAGCTCCTCCGCACGTGTGAGTACCCAGCACTCACTCTCTGCCAAGCTCTAACACAGGAACCACGAACAGAGCCCACGTGGTGCCTGCTGCTGCCTTTGAGGGGCTCACCAAGTCTAGCGGGGAGACAGACAGGAAAACTGATCACATCCACACAAAGGGACATGTCAAGACACGAGGGAAGCCAGGGGGCTGTGTGAGGACAGACGAAAGGCCCCTGACCAGACTGCGAGGTTGCAGAGCATTTCTGGGAAGAAGTGAGTCCTAAGATGAATTGTGAGGCTGGAGAGAGGGTTAGAGGGCAGATGAGAAGGCCTTCATGTGATCAGCTAAGGAGTTCAAACTTTATCCAACAGGCAATGGGGAGGTGGGCACGGAGAGCAATGGGATTAAATCTGTGTTCTGTAAAGACGACTCTGGGGCTTCCCTGGTGGCACAGTGGTTGAGAATCCGCCTGCCAATGCAGGGGAGACATGGGTTCGATCCCTGGTCCGGGAAGATCCCACATGCCACGGAGCAACTAAGCCCGTGAGCCACAACTACTGAGCCTGCGCTCTAGAGCCTGCAAGCCACAACTACTGAGCCTGTGTGCCACAACTACTGAAGCCCACACGCCCTAGTGCCCGTGCTCTGCAACAAGAGAAGCCACCGCAATGAAGAGTAGCCCCCACTCTCCACAACTAGAGAAAGCCCGCATGCAGCAACGAAGACTCAATGCAGCCAAAAATAAATAAATAAATAAATAAATTTATCAAACAAACAAACAAAAGACTACTCTGGAACTGTGAACTAGAGGGACCAGAGAGAAAAACAGCCTGGGTCAGACTAACCGGTCAAGAGGTTGTGGTAACAGGCTGGATGAGAGGCAGTAGGGACTGACCGCAGTGTGGCTGTGGAAAGGGAGAGAGGCTAAGGAGGAAGGTGCTACCTTAATGACTGAGTGGATGGCAGGAACTGCAGGCCTGCGCAGCCTGACTCCCTAGTTTCTGTCTTGGCTCACTGGGGAGGTGGTGGTGCTTTAGTTGATGGAGGTGGGATGAAGAGCCCCATTCAAGGACCGTGGGGCTTCCTCCATCCTAGCAGGAGGTTGGCAGAGTTTACAGGGTACACAGAGAGGGGGTGCCTTTCAAGGGAACTATGAATAAAGGAAACATCTGATGCCTGGTCAAAAGCCCCTCAAGCTACCCATTGTAACTAATGTAACAGAATTACTTCTCAGGGGTCAAAAGTAAAGTCAGCCTTTGAGCCAATCCAAATCTCCCTGAGTCTCAGTTTTCTTGCCTATAAAATGGGGTTTACTGGTACCTATCTCACAGGGCTGCTACACGGCTCTTAGGAGAAAATGCACATGAGGTGCCTAGCAGATACTAAGCACTCAGTGTTTCCTTTCTCTTTGCAGAAAGCTTGTCCCTCATCTGCACATTGCCTAAAAGTCAAAGGCTTTGATACTTACCTGTGTCGTCCTTCACATCATAAACATTGCATTCCTGAAGACCCAAAGTGGGAGATATGGGATAGAAGGTCTCAAGAACATGATTCTTAGTAGCTTCTACTTCCTCTCGGGAGGCTATGGGGGGCAGAGGGTCCTTGGCATTCAGTCGGGCTCCACTGGAACCATGGACCTGAATAAGAGTAGACTCTAAAGGGGGAGAAAAACAATTAGTCTAACCTGGTCTAAAGCCTTAGCGAGGCAAAGTCTAAAGCTTTCATCCTGCCATGCTCCTCAAGTCTTTTACAGCTTTACTATCTAATCTGCCTCATCACAGAAAACAGAACTTTGGAAATTCATCCTTGTGCTTATCATGTAAGCAGGTGAGCCTCCTTCACTTGATGTCCGGGTGCCATCCTCTGCCTCTGCCTCTGCCTCTGCTGGGCCTTGGAGTAGACAAGGAAACATCAGATCCAAAGGACTGAGTGGCCTGGCTGAAGTCACAGAACAAGCATGTAACAGGACTGGAGTTGAAATGAAGGTCACATCATTCCTAATCTAGTGATCTTCATTCTAAAGAATAGAAGGGGACATGAGAACAAGATGGTGGAGGAGAAGGACCTGAGCTCACCTCCTCTCACAAAAACACCAAAACAACTAACTGTTGGGCTTCCCTGGTGGTGCAGTGGTTGAGAGTCCGCCTGCCAATGCAGGGAACACGGGTTTGTGCCCCGGTCCGGGAGGATCCCATATGCCGTGGAGCGGCTGGGCCCATGAACCTTGGCCGCTGAGCCTGCGCATCCGGAGCCTGTGCTCCGCAATGGGAGAGCCCACAACAGTGAGAGGCCCACGTACTGCAAAAAAAAAATACAACAACAAAAAAAACAACTAACTGCTGAACAACCATCGACAAAAAAGGACTGGAACCTACCAAAAAAGATATTCTACTTCTAAAGACAAAGAAGAAGCCACAACAAGATGGTTGGAGGGGTGCATTCGAAATACAATTAAATCCCACATCCACTGAGTGGGCGACTCACAGACTGGAAAATAATTACATCACAGAGGTTCTCCCACAGGAGTGAGTTCTGAGCCCCACAAAAGGCTCCTCAGTCTGGGGGTCTGGCATCAGGAGGAGGAATCCCCAGAGCATTTGGCTTTGAAGGCCAGTGGGGCTTGAGTGCAGGAACTCGACAGGACTGGGAGAAAAAGAAATGCCACTCTTGGAAGGCGGACACAGGGTCTTGTGTGCACCAGGACCCAGGGGAAAAAGCATTGACCTCATAGGAGCCTGGGCCAGACCCACCTGCTGATCTTAGAGGGTCTCCTGGGGAAGTGGGGGGCCGGGGGGCAGCTGTGGCTCACAGCGGGGTCAAGGACACTGGTGGCAGAGGTACTGGAGAGTACTCATTGGCGTGAGCTGTCCTGGAGGCCACCATTTTGATGCCAAGACCTGACCCCACCCAACAGCCCACAGGCTCCAGGGCTGGGATGCCTCCAGTCAAACAACCAACAGGGTGGGAACACAGCCCCGCCCATCAGCACACAGGCTGCTTAAAGTCTTCCTCAGCCCACAGCCCCCTCTAAACACACCCCTTGACACAGCCCTGCCCGCCAGAGGGACAAGACCCAGAGACACCCACCAGTGGGCGAGCACCAGCCCCTCCCACGAGGAAGCCTGCACAAGCCTACATGTAAGAATGGATACTATAAAACTCTTAGAGGAAAACATAGGTAGAACACTGACATAAATTGCAGCAATATCTTTTTTGATCCACCTCCTAGAGTAATGAAAATAAAAACAAAACAAACAAATTGGAAACTAATCGAACTTAATTTTTTTTTTTTTTTTTTTTTTTTTTACGGTACGTGGGCCTCTCACTGTCGTGGTCTCTCCCGTTGCGGAGCACAGGCTCCGGATGCGCAGGCTCGGCGGCCATGGCTCACGGGCCCAGCCGCTCCGCAGCATGTGGGATCTTCCCGGACCGGGGCACGAACCCATGTCCCCTGCATCGGCAGGCGGACTCTCAACCACTGCGCCACCAGGGAAGCCCCGAACTTAAAAGCTTCTGCACAGTAAAGGAAACCATAAACAAAACAAAAAGACGACACACAGAATGGGAAAAAGTATTTGCAAACGATGCGACTGGCAAGGGATTAATCTCCAAAATATACAAACAGCTCATGCAGCTCAATATCAAAAAAACAACCCAATCAAAAAATGAGAAGATCTAAATAGACATTTCTCCAAAGAAGACATACAGATGAACAAAAAGCACATGAAAAGATACTCAACATCACTAATTATTAGAGAAATGCAAATCAAAACTATTAAGAGGTAGCACCTCACACCAGTCAGAATGGCCATCATCAAAGTCTACAAACAGGGACTTCCCTGGTGGCACAGTGGTTGAGAGTCTGCCCACCAATGCAGGGGACACGGGTTTGAACCCTGGTCTGGGAGGATCCCACATGCCACGGAGCAACTGAACCCATGCGCCACAGCAGCTGAGCCTGCGCTCTGCAGCCCGCGAGCCACAGCTACTGAGCCCGTGTGCCACAACTGCTCAGGCCCGCACTCCTGGAGGCTGTGCTTGGCAACAGGAGAGGCCACTGCAATGAGAGGCCCGTGCACCACCGTGAAGAGTAGCCCCCGCTCACCACAACTAGAGGGAGCCCGTGCACAGCAGCAAGGGCCCAATGCAGCCAAAAATAAATAATACAATAAGTAAATTAAAAAAACAGTCTACAAACAATAAATGCTGGAGAGGGTGTGGAGAAAAGGGAACCCTCCTACACTGTTTATGGGAATGTAACTTGGTACAGCCACTATGGAGAACAGTATGGAGGTTCCTTAAAAAACTAAAGATAGAGCTACTACCGTATGATCCAGCAATCCCACTCCTGGGCATATATCCAGAGAAAATCATACTTCCAAAAGATACACGCACCCCAGTGTTCACTGCAGTACTATTTACAATAGCCAAGACGTGGAAGCAACCTAAATTTCCATCAACAGAGGAATGGATAAAAAAGATACATATATACAGTGGAATAATGGTACATATATACAATGGAATATCACTCAGCCATAAAAAAGAATGAAATAATACCATTTGTGCAAGATGGATGGGCCTAGAGATTATCATACTAAGTGAAGTAAGTCAGAGAAAGACAAGCATCATATGATATCACTTTTATGTGGAATCTAAAAAAATGACACAAATGAACTTATTTACAAAACAGAAACAGACTCACAGACTTAGAAACAAACTAATGGTTACCAAAGGGGAAAGGTGGGGGGTAGGGATAAATTAGGTGATTGGAATGAACATATACATACTACTATATATAAAACAGATAATCAGGGGCTTCCCTGGTGGTGCAGTGGTTGAGAATCTGCCTGCCAATGCAGGGGACACGGGTTCGAGCCCTGGTCTGGGAAGATCCCACATGCCAGCCACGGAGTAACTAAGCCCGTG